>NC_133414.1:144376250-145792500 GCF_049350105.2 Macaca mulatta
GCGCGGTGGCTCACACCTGTAATCCCAGCACTTTGGGAGGCCAAGGCAGGCAGATCACAAGGTCAGGAGATCGAGTCCATCCTGGCTAACGCGGTGAAACCCCATCTTTACTAAAAACAAAAACAAAAAATTAGCCGGGCGTGGTGGCGGGTGCCTGTAGTCCCAGTTACTTAGGAGGCTGAGGCAGAATGGCATGAACCTGGGGGGCAGAGCTGCTTGCAGTGAGCCGAGATTGCGCCACTGCACTCCAGCCTGGGCGACAGAGCAAGACTCCGTCTCAAAAAAAAAAAAAAAAAAAAGGTAAATACAACTTCATACAACAAACTCGACAGCTTAGATGAAATGGACAAAACCCATTCCCTGAAAGACACAAATTATCAAAACTAACACAAGAAGAGATGGAAAATCTGAAGAATCCTATATCTCCTAAAGAAATTGAGCTCATTATTAAAATATTCACACAAAGAAAGCTCCAGGGTCAAACAGCATCTCCAGGGTCAAACTCCCACATCTGCCCAAAGACCAGGCATGGACCCGGAACACACTCCCACATCTGCCCAAAGACCAGGCATGGACCCGGAACACACTCCCACATCTGCCCAAAGACCAGGCATGGACCCGGAACACACTCCCACATCTGCCCAAAGACCAGGCATGGACCCGGAACACACTCCCACATCTGTCCAAAGACCAGGCATGGACCCGGAACACATTCCCACATCTGCCCAAAGACCAGGCATGGACCCGGAACACACTCCCACATCTGCCCAAAGACCAGGCATGGACCCGGAACACACTCCCACATCTGCCTGTGGAGCTCCACCAGGAGCTCAATGTCCCCACCCTCTGGAGTCTATATTCTCACCCTGGGAGACTGATGATAAACAACTAACAGATGGACACAGAGAAAATTACAACACTGTAGACTTAAGGAAAACCATATCAATAATGATGCTAACATTCCAATTAAAGACCAGTCATTTTCAGACTGTAATTTTAAAAGCAAGATGCCACTATACGATATTTGTAAAAGATGTACTTCCTATTTAAAGACACAGGTTAAGAAAGGAAAAGGGTGGAAAACAATACATCGTGAAAACACTGATCATAAAGTTAAGTGACTCTATCAAAGGACACTTTGAACCAAGGGATATTTGACCAATTTGTAGAGGAACATTTTCCTAAAAGATTTAATCATCAGAAAGACACCAACCCTCAATGTGAATGCACCCAATAACACCCCAAAATATATGGAGCAAAAATAGACAAAGTGAAAGGAAGGAATGGACTAACCAACAGACACAGCGATAGATAATATCATTCCCCTCTATTACAGACAAGAAGCAAAACGCAAAACACTGATGTAAGGAATAAAAGGGCGGAATCACTACAGACATTAAAAGGAAAATACTGGCCGGGCGCGGTGGCTCACACCTGTAATCCCAGCACTTTGGGAGGCCAAGGCAGGCAGATCACAAGGTCAGGAGATCGAGTCCATCCTGGCTAACGCGGTGAAACCCCATCTTTACTAAAAACAAAAACAAAAAATTAGCCGGGCGTGGTGGCGGGTGCCTGTAGTCCCAGTTACTTAGGAGGCTGAGGCAGAATGGCATGAACCTGGGGGGCAGAGCTGCTTGCAGTGAGCCGAGATTGCGCCACTGCACTCCAGCCTGGGCGACAGAGCAAGACTCCGTCTCAAAAAAAAAAAAAAAAAAAAGGTAAATACAACTTCATACAACAAACTCGACAGCTTAGATGAAATGGACAAAACCCATTCCCTGAAAGACACAAATTATCAAAACTAACACAAGAAGAGATGGAAAATCTGAAGAATCCTATATCTCCTAAAGAAATTGAGCTCATTATTAAAATATTCACACAAAGAAAGCTCCAGGGTCAAACAGCATCACTGGTGAATGTTAGAAAACATTTAATGGAAAAACACCACCAACCTCACACAAATTTTTCCAGAAAATCGAGGAGGAGAGAACACCTCTCAACTTATTTTGTGAGGCCAGCACATGCCTGATGTCAAAACCCGACAAGGACACTGCAGGAAAGAAAACATAAACCAATATCCCTAATGAACACAGATGTGAAAATTATTAATGAAATACTGGAAAACTGAATTCAGTAATACATAAAAACAAATCTAGAAATGAAAGGTTGGTATAATATTCAAAAATCAATGTAACTTATTACACAAACAAAATAAAAGAGAAAAATCACGTCCACAAATACAGAAGGAAAAGCATTTGACAAAATTCAACAACTGTTAAAAATTAAAAATATAAAAAGCTCAGCAAACTAAGAGGAGAAGATTTCCTCTATCTGATCTATGACAAAGCTCAGCTAACATTATACTTAATAATAAAATATTGAATGCTTTCCCCCTAAGACCAGAAAACAGCAAGGATGTCTGCTCTCACTTCTACTCATTGTGCTGGAGATCCCAGACAGTGCAATGAGGCAGAAAGTTTTAAAAGAAAGAAGCAAAATTGTCTTTATTCGCAGATGATTTAAGAAACCCTCAAGAATCTAAAAATATGATAATGGAAGTTCTGAGTGAGTTTAAGCAAGGCTAGAGAATACAAAGACAATATAAGCAATAGATTTCATTTTTTAAAAAAGCATAAAATACGTGGGGATAAATTTAACAAAATATCTGCAACACTTGCACACTGAAAGTTAGGAAATGGTGCTGAGAAAAATTAAAGAAGACCAAAATAAAATGTCCCAACTGCCACAGATTCATAGATTAAAAAACTCAACTTTTTGGCTGGGTGCAGTGGCTCACACCTATAATCCCAGCACTTTGAGAGGCCGAGGCAGGCGGATCACTAGGTCAGGAGTTCAAGACCAGCCTGGCCAACATGGTGAAACCCCGTCTCAACTAAAAATACAAAAGTTAGCTGGGCATGAGGCAAGAGAATCGCTTGAACCCAGGAGGCGGAGGTTGCAGTGAGCCGAGATTGTGCCGCTGTACTCTCTATCCTGGGCGACAGAGCCAGACTCAGTCAAAACAAAACAAAACAAAACAAAACCTTAACCTCAATTTTTTTTTTTTTTTTTTTTTTTTTTAAGACAGTCTCACTCTGTTCCCAGGCTAGAGAGTACAGTGGCACAATCTCGGCCCACTGCAACCTCCACCTCCCAGGTTCAAGTGATTCTCCTGCCTCGGCCTCCCAAGTAGCTGGGATTACAGACGTGTACCACCACACCCGGCTAATTTTTGTGATTTTCAGCAGAGACAGGGTTTCTCCATGTTGGCCAGGCTAGTCTCAAACTCCTGACCTCAGGTGATCTGCCCGCCACAGCCTCCCAAAGTACTGAGATTACAGGCGTGAGCCACCGCGTCTGGCCAAAAAACCTCAATTTTCAAGAGATCCATTCTCCCTGAATTGATCTCTAGTTTCAATGCAATCCTAATCAGTCTCTCCTCCAGAAGAGTACAAATGACACTAATGAGTTACAGAAATTGACAAACTGGGATAAAATAGCAAAAATCTAGAGTAGCCAAAATAATTCTGAGAAAAAACAAAACCGGGGTTTTGCTTCCAAGACTTACAAAGCTATAGTAATAAATAATGTTGTACTGGGGTAAAGACAGACATACAGGTCAACAGAAAAAGAATAATGTTCAGGAACAAACCCACAATTATAAGCTCCTTTTTTTCCCAAAAACAAAAAACAAAAAACAAAAAACAAAAAAAAACAAGTGCCAAGGTAATACAAAGAGGAAACGGTAGTCATATTTCAGCAAATAGTGCTGGACCGTAAAAACATCCAGATTAAAAAAAGGAGAAGAGTGGGGGAGGGAAGAGGAGGGAAAAAAATCCTCAACCCTCACCTCATGTGAAACATAAACAAAAATTAGCAGCTATAAAACTTCTAAAAGAAAACACAGGAAAAAAATTCTTACAACCATGAGTTGGTCGAAGATTTCTTAGAAAGAACACAAAAAGGTCAAACCATAAAGGAAGAAATTGATGATATACTGAACTTCATCAAAATTTAAAACTTCTTTCTCCAAAACCACCATTAAGAACTAAAGAGGAATGAGACAAAGATGCGGAATTGGCTCCTGTGAACCAGTGTAGCCAACTCTAACCCAGAGCTGGGCTGCCTCGAAGGGCCAAGGGCGAACTTTCTGAGATGACAGACACGATCTACATCTTTATTGCAGCGGTGGTTATGTGACTGTATGCCTTTGTCAAAACTCATTAAATCTCAACCTTAAAATGGGTGAATTTTATTTTATGTAAATTAGCCTTTAATAAAACTGATTTTAAAAATTAACCATATTTCTATGCACCAGCAATAAAAAATGTTTACATGAAACTAAAATAATGCCAGTTACAGTAGCATAAAACAAATAAAAATTACTTGGGGATAAATTTAAGATGTACAAGACTTGTATACTGAAAACTACAACCCATGCGGAGAGAAATTAAAGACCTCAATAAATGGAGAGATGTACCATGTTCATGGATTGAAAGACTAATTATTATTAAGATGTCCAGCCTCCCTAAAATTGAGTTATATTTTTAAACACAATCTGAATCAACATCTTGGCAGGCTTCTGTATGTATAAATCGACAAGTTTATATTCAGAATTTATACGGAAATACAGAGGATCCAGAATTGCTGAAACAATTTTGGGAAATGAACTAAGTTGGAGGACATAAAAGTCTCATTTAAAGATTTAGTATAAAGCTACAACGTAAATCAAGACAATGTGTTACCAGTAACAAGAAAGACAAAAAAAAAAATAGAACCAAACATATTGGTTTTTGACAAAAGCACAATGGTAATCCAACGGGGAAACTTAAGTCTCTTCAATGAATGATGCTAGAATAAATGGATATCCACATGGAAAAATGAATCTCTACTCCCATTTCACACTCTGCACAAAAATTAATTTGAAATATATCTTAGACCTAAACTTGACTTTAGGATAGATGAAGATTTCTTAGAGGAGACACAGACTACTCATCAAAAGAGACCACTGAGAAAATGAATGGGTGAGCCATAAACTGGAAGAAAATACAGTGCATCTGTCCATCAAAGGACTTGAATACAGAATTGTTATAGAACTCCTACGACTTAATAAAACACACACAGAAATGGGCTAAAGACTTGCACAGACACTTCACAAAGTAAGCCATACAAGTAACTGTCTTAGTCAGTTCAGGCTACTATAACAGATTGCCATAGACTTGGTTCCTCAAACAACAAAGATTTATTCCTTACAGCTCTAGAGGCTGGGAAGTGTAAGATCAAAGTACTGGAAGGCTCAGTGTCTGGTGAGGGCCCACTTCTCGGCTCATAAACAGCTGTCTTCTCTCCATGTTCTCACAGGGTAGAAAGGTGGTGAGAGAGCCCTCTGGGGTCCCTTGTTACAAAGGCATTAATCCCCTTCAAAAGGGCTCCACCCTTACCACCTAAGTACCTCCCAAAGGCGCTAGGTCCTAATACTATCACTCTGGAGGGTGGATCTCAACATATGAACCTGGGTGGGGACACAAACATTCGGTCCATTGCAATGTTCAATAAGCACATGAAAGAGTTGTCAATATCATCAGTCATCAGGAAAATGCAAATGTTCCTAACACCCAAACTTATTACATTTGGAAATGCCCATTATTTGCCAACCTCGGATGCATAATTTTCTTGATAACTGTATGGTCATCCAACAGCAATCAGATTTGGCCACACCTGCCAAAGAGATTCTGCTGTGCCTCTAAGATACCAGCTGGCCATCCTATGGGCCAGCAGATGCCTCTACCACAGACCTCAAGAAGAACCCCAGGACCCAGCCAGAAAGGAGAGCAGGGCTGGGCCATGCCTGCCTGCTGGACACTGCAATACACTCCCTAAGGGAGACACAGCCTTGTGCAACACTCATGGTCAAAAAGGCCGACTTCCATGTACCCAGCTCCCTTCCACGTTGACTCATCCACTTCCTCTTTCTACCCAGTTAAGTTAAATCTAAGCATTTATTGAGCACTTACATGTGCAAGACAATATGGGGTCCAGAGCGAACATGACCCGGCCCTGCCCGCATGGCTTTCTCTGCCAAGGAGAGAGATGTGTTCCCGCAGCAGGTAGTACCTAGAGAGGATGTGATTACCGTGCACGTGTGTGTGCATGCATGCTTACAGGAGAATGACATCTCCAAACACAAAGCCAGATCCTCTTGGCCAGATCATGACTGTTCTGACGTTTATGAGGATGGATTCCAAGAGACCCCTAAGAAGCTAAGGTCCCCAGGACTACCCAGGAGGATGCCAAAACCAAGCCAGTGTCCAGCATGCTGTGTCCTGAGGCACCCTCCTGACCACAGCATGCTCAGTGTCCTGAGGCATCCTCCTGACCACAGCCCTGGGGCGCTGGGCACTGCTGCCCTGAGGGCCCAAGGTGGCTCTACTGCTGTTCACAGGGCCACCCTCCCAGGGCCATCATACCCAAGGCCACCACATCCAGGGCCATCATGCCCAGGGCTACCATGCTCAAGGCCACCCAACCAGGGTCACCACACCCAGACCCACCAAGCCCAGGGCCACCATGTCCAGCACTACCCATCCAGACCCACCATACCCAGGGCCACCCATCCAGAACTGCCACACCCAGGGCCACCTCGGGGCAACCCAAGGGAAACAGGGCAGGAGAGGCACAGCCAGTCTTCCACCGGCTTCTGCTGCCTCGGTTCTCCCCTGCCTCCCTTCCAGCTCTCTTCTGCATTCTGATAACAGCCCTTGTGGCTGTGGGACCTCACTGTTTGCATGTTGAAAAGACAAAATCAACACAGCAACTGCACGTAGAAGAGAAGAAACCACTGGAGGGCAAGTGTAATTAACGGAAATTTTCTGAATCTTCCAATTAGCTCGGCAGTGGCTGAGCTGGCTTGTGCTCTCTGGAGCATTACCGCTCTTTAATTAAAGGAATGCGAGTTCATTTTGGCACAGGTTTCCTGAGATCCACTGCACTGGGCCCCTGGACACGCCACACAGGTCCACAGGAAGCACAGGCTCCACTGGCTGTGGGTGACCCTGTCCCCTCAGATATTCTCGGTCCGAGATGTGTGTCATCCTTGTGAGGACGGGGCTCTGCTTTCTGAAGACCCAGGAGCCCTGTGGACACCTCCTCGTGGCCTTGGAAGAAAGAAGCCCATGGTCAAGCTGTGCCGAACAAAGCCCAGAGGCATGGTCACCTGCAGAGCCCAGGCCACCTAGTAGGAAGAAGGGCTGAGCCCATGAGATGCCAGCCTGCCCAATGGAGGTGGGCCAGGAGCCTTCCAGAGCACCCCTCTGCAAGTCTGAGTTTAGAATCACACCAGGTACCATCTTTCACTCATCCAGACTCCTGCAGGAACGCTGAGCCTGAGCTATGCCAGCATTCAAGCAGAGCCACAGGGCTCATGCAGCAGGCCTCGGGAGAGAACCTTCAGGTCCCAGAGACCCCGTCCCCCCCACCCTGGCTCTGACATGCCTGCCGTCCTGCACTGAAGACCCTCAGGCTGCAGAGCTGAAGGACACAGACCACATGGCCTCCATGTCCACCTGTGTGCACAAGATGGCCATCCCCAACCTCCTGCCCCGGCAAGCCTGATGCTGACAGCGGGAGGCGGTGTGTCTCCCCTCCCTCTCAGACACCAGTGGGGAGCGGGGAAGAAGAGCACTGCAGTGAGGTCCACACATGGCCATACAGCCTTCACTTCCCACCCTCGCGCTGACCTCTGTAGACCTGGAGGCTTCCCCTGCAGGGGCCCAAGGTTCCTACAGGGACTGAGCACCTCCCAGGACGGGCCTCAGATCCCAGTCAGCACCGGGCCTCAACATTTCAGCTACTCCCAAAGTCACAAAGAGCAAGGACATTGGAGGCAGACTGCCACCCTGGACATCCAGTGCCACCATAGGCACCTCCACGAGGAGTAGACAGCCAGTGCAGCACACTCTGAGCCCAGGAACCCAAGCCCAGCCCTCGCAAGCACCCCCAGGACCATGCATCAGCCAGGCAGGGTCCCCTCACTGCCACCAAGGGCCTGGGTATCAGCCTCTGCCTCTCCATCCATGCACTCAATGCTCACACACTCACCACATGCACGTCGATACACACTCTCTCACCCAGTCACACACTCATCCACACTCAGTCTGATGTATTCATCCACACACTCAAACACACGTAAACAATTCATGCATGCACACACATTCACACACTCACATGCTCATGCACACACGTTCGTACATTCGTGCATGCACACATGCTTCCATATTCATGCACTCCCGCACTTGTGCTCATACCCATACAGACTAATCCACAGGTCCCCGGTGACAGCCCCTGGAGCTCTTCTATAGGAAAGGTGTGAGGAAGGGCATCAGATTGCCAACCTCCCACCCTCTGGAGATGGTACCTGAGCCCCGCGGCCTGCTGCCAGTCCCTCCCTGGTCCCCCTCCCCGAGCCTCGCGGCCGCTGCCGGTCCCTCCCTGATCCCTCTCCCGGAGCCTTGCGGCCACTGCCGGTCCCTCCCTGGTCCCTCTCCCGGAGCCCTGAGGCCTGCTGCTGGTCCCTCCCTGGTCCCTCTCCCCTCCCTTCCCCATGCAGACATCCCCCTCCTGACTCGGTGCTGCAAGTGCTGCAAGTCACTCAGGATACAAGACTGAACCAAGGAGACGAAACCTGCCCCATGCAACGTGCAGGGAAAGAGGCTGACCCGGAGGTGAGCAGTGAACAGCAAACATCAGCAAACGTGCAGGGAGGTCAGTGCAGCACATGCATGTGTGTGGGGAGGGAAGCGCTGGGGAAGAGCCAAGAGAGGCCCCGGGCCAGGGGGGCTGGGGCAGGACTCAGAGTGGGCCTGGCTGAGAGGAGGATGGGGCAGCCATCGCTGCTCTCACGGTCCCTCCACCCAGGCCCGGCACCTGGTGGGCTCCCCTCCTGGCTCTGAGATGTCCCAGGGCCAAGCGACTGTCCTGGCCAGCAAGCTGTGAGCCGCTCTCGGGCCAGGGCAGGCAATTCGTCGCCAGCAAAAGATGTCTCAGAACACTCCTTCTCCCACTCCAGCTCCTGGTGGCTGCACCTTCACACGGGCCAGGGTGACAGTGAGCCAAGCCCTCCCTTGGATTCATGGGGACACAGAGCAGGTGATAGAATGAAGGCCCTGTCATCCTCAGCCACTGGCTTGGGGTGGCTGTTACTGCAGAGCGTCTGCCACCCAGACTGGGCCAGGGGAGCGAGGCAGCCGGCCAGGCACACGGAGGGTGCCATGGGCAGAGCTCCTTGAAGAAGCAGCGGAGGGAACGCAGGGCAGGCAGGGCCAGAGGGGGGGTTGGGGAGATCACAGAGCCAGGCATGTGGTGAGCCTGGGCCTGAAGAGCAGAACCAGGAGCCCAGCAGGCGGGAGGTCCAGCAGACTGGGCCACACCAACCACTGCCTCGGGAACAGGGGGCAGCCCCGAGGAAGTCCTGCCAGACTGGGGCGGAGCTGCACTGGGAATGCAGAAGGTGCCAAGGCAGAGGGAGTCCTTCGGCGGGGAGAGCCAAGAGAACACCCAACAGTTGCGGGCACGAGGGAAGGGGCCCCCAAGGGAGATCAGAGGTGGGCACGTGCAGGGCCTTCAGGCGGGGCCGACGTGGGGCATCAGCACTCGCATTTGAACCTGCTGAACTGAGACGCTCCAGTGGCAATGTCCAGTCAGAGGGTGGGCGGAAAAGCCTGGAACGTGGGAAACAGGTACCAGCTGGAGACAGGAATTGGGAGTTGCTGCCATATAGGTAGTATTTGAACCATGAGATCACCAGCCTGTGGGTGGCGTGGGAAGGGAAAGAGCCCCGAGGCCCCAGCATGGCAGAGTAGGAGTCGGAGTCAGAGACGAGGGGGACCCGCCGAGGAGGACATGGAGGGGGCACGGGGAAGGGGGTTGGGGGTCAGGAGTGTCAGACCCTGCCATAGGTCGAGGCCAGGGAAGGCTGGGAACAGAGCACAGCCACAGGGAGGGGCCGCCCCAAGGTTGCTTTGGAGCAGGCGGGGCAGATCCCAGCTCCAGTGGGTTTTGGAGAACTGGAGGGGAGGCCTGCAGACGGCAGGGAGGGAGTGAGTTTGAGTTTTGCTAAGAAATAGGGCTGTGGGCTGATGCTTTCGCAGCACAGGAAATAAAGCACGTTGCTTATTCACTCAACAGCCACACACCAAGCGCCGTGTGATGCCTGGTGCCCTTCTCCACTCTGGGAACATGCACGGCGCGCCCTTAGCCCCTGGGGAGCTCCAGCTAGGTGTAGACACAGCTATCAGCCATTGACCTCGCACTATCTACAGCCGACAGCTCAGCCTCTGATCAAGGCACAGTTCGGTGCACCAGCCCCTACCCAGGGCCAGCACCGTGGACAGCTCTTCCCCAGAGCTCCAGGTTCCGGATTCCAGAGCCCTGCAGTGCCTTCCTTCCCCTTCCCCGGAGGTCCTGACCACGGAGTCAGGCCACAGGCCCCGCAGCTGCCACGTGTGGTGGCTTTGTTTTGTCTTGATCTGTCCTGCCCTTGTATGATGCGGGTGTTCTGTGAAATCATGGGGGGTCCACAGGGGAACACTGAGGTCCGGCCAGCAGAGCCAGGACAGCTCCAGATGTCAGCAGCCTCTGCCCCTCTCAGTGTGGACTGTGCCACTTCAGTAAACCCGGAGAAACAGCTTCCAAAGGAGGCCTGTCAATTCACATGCCCACCGCAAGTGCATGGAGCAGGTGCATGGAAAACATGTTAAGCTGAGCGAACAAAGTGACAGGAAAAGCTAAGAGTCTTCAGCCAGCAGTGACACCATGGGCTTTGTACCTTAAAAAGGTCACTGTCCCCCCCCAGAGCAAGGAGCACATTGGGTAAGGAAACACACGGGGTAAGCCTGCAGCGTCCTGCAATGCCCAGATGTAAGCAAGAAAGTGATCAGAAACTCACAACAACAACAACAAAAGCACCGATGAACGGGTGTCGAAGGAGCCAGGGCCACAGACAGCTCCCAGTGGCCAGACTGGGACGAGGTGACCAAGAAACCAAAGTAATGATGGATTACAACCAACGTGTAAAACCAGCACCCACGAGTCCACAGTGATATCAATGACGGGGTAACAAAATTAACGCAAGGAAGAGACAAATCTATGCAGAAGAATTCCAGGCCAGGCGCCGTGGCTCACGCCTCTAATCCCGGCACTTTGGGGGGCCAAGGCGGGCGGATCACAAGGTCAGGAGTTTGAGACCAGCCTGGCCAACATGGCGAAATGCCGTCTCGACTAAAAATACAAAAATTAGCCGGGTGTGGTGGCGCCTGCCTGTAATCCCAGCTACTCGGGAGGCTGAGGAAAAAGAATCACTTGAACCCAGAGGCGGAGGCTGCAGTGAGCCGAGGTTGTGCCACTGCACTCCAGCCCGGGCGACGGAGCGAGATTCCGTCTAAAAAAGAAGAATTCTGAATAATGTATACAGATAAGCCCCCTTGATGAGGGGACCATAACTGCCCCCTGCACCCAGTGTGGGCTGCATATGGTGCCGTCCTTCCAGAGAGGACAGTGTGGAAAAGGGAGAGATGGGACGTCATGGTGGAGACACGTCACCAGTGACAGGGCATCAGCAAGGAGGTGTGTGGACAGCATGTCGTCTCATTATGAAGTCATGAGAATGGCGTTTACCTCTGTGGTCTTCCTCCCAAAAACCCATAACCCTGAGAGAAACATCAGACAAATCCCAGTTAAAGGACATTTTATGACACATCTGACCAGTGCCCCTCAAACCGTCAAAGTCATAAAAAGCAAGTTTGAGAAACTGTCACAGCACAGAGGAGACTAAGGTGCCTGGAGACTCACGTAACACGGGATCTGGATGGGATCCTGGGACAGAAAAAGGACACTAGGGAAGAACTGAGGAAATCTGAATCCAGTGTGGACTTCAGTTCATAACAAGGTGTTGATATTGGTCCTCTAGTATGACAAATGCACCCAGTTAATGCAAGACGGTAACGTGAGGGGAAACTGGTTTTGGGGAACATGGGAACTCTCTGTATCAGCTTCACAACTTTTCTATAAATCTAAACTATCCTGGAATAAGTTTTTTTAGGAAAAGCACTTTTAAAAGGTAACAAAGATTTTTGCATGTTTTCCAGTATGAATTGGGAGGTCATATGAAAAACTACAAATGGTTGTTTTATCAGTGCTGAGATTACATAAGATGCTGGATTTCTTAATTTTTTTTCTTGCCACTTTCATTATATAATAAAAAGCTATAAAAGAAGAAAGATCATTCTGGCACAGCATCTGGTGGTTACACAGGGCAACCACACAATTTATCACCCAAACCAGGCCACTTGGAGAGAAAAAGGGGCCGCTGTCAGTAACGACACTGGTCAGCCGGCAGGAAGCAGATGTCCCAGGCGACCCCAGGGCACGGTGGCCACAGAGGCAGGACTCACAGGCCTGTGCCCTCCAGGATGCCAAAAGCCTCTGCAGCTCTGGAAAGGAGTGTCAGGGCCAGTGGGGAGGCCACGGCAGGGGGTGCAGGGAAGGAGAGGCAGCCCAGAGACAGGGAGGCAGACGTCGCCGCAGACAGAGGCCAAGGCCTGGGCACGGCTCTGCCCAGTGTCCTCTCCCACAACTCACCACCCCCTTCACCTTTTGTTTCCTTGTGGTGCCTGAGCAGGTGCAGCTTCCGGGCAGGTGACGGTCACAGCTTACTTCCTGTGCCTCTGGCTGCTGTGGCTCTGGGGAAGGGGCACCAGGACCCAATGACAGAGGACTCCCCTCCTGCTGGGCCCCCACCCCGCACCCTCTGCAGGACCCACCCCGGCCCCTCCTCCGTGACCATCCCCAGCGTGTCCGGGGCAGCCAGTCCTCACTGCCACCCTACCCGTGCCTCCGCCCCTGCCGCCAGCAGACCCTGAAGATCCACCGAAAGGCCTGCTGTGGCTGTTCATGGTTAGCCCACCCCGGGTTTTCCAACTGCCACCTACAGTTCCCAGCCCCACCAGGGGCCACACCAGCCCCAGTACTAGCTGGGCCACATGCTCTGGGGCTGGGGTCCCAGGGTCCAACCCTTTCTTCAGAACAGATTTTTTTCCTCCCCTTTTTCCTTTGTATCTTTCTTCCTATTTCATCTTTTTCCCTCTTTCAGTCATGTGCTAACTTTACAGATTATCTTTTCTGCCTTTGGAGATAAAACGTCACTTCAGAAACACAAGATGACTAATGTTTACAAGAAAAAGGAAAAAGAATTGGGGGCAGAATAAACAAAGACCCTGGCAGTCACAGGTGTGTCCTTCAGGGGCAGTGCAGGGCCCTGAGCCAGAGCTCCACGACTCCCCAGCAAAGCCCCCACAGTCAGGAGCCCACCCTGCGGCCAGGAGCAGGTGCACACCGGCCTGGCCCCTGGGGCTTTATTTTCCAAACTCAGGAGGATGTTAACTCCACTCCAACTTCCTGTTCGTTTGTTTTCAAGTACAAACAGCCTCCCCTCCAAGATCTTTCAGTTTCAAAGCTCAGAAGATGCTTTGTGTCTCCTGGGGTCTCGGGGCTCTGCAGCAGCGACCCGGGTACACTGGGGAGTGCTTGGCCACTTGGCTAAACTGCGGTTAGAGGCGGCTGAGACAGAACTCCTGTGATGCCGGCAGGTGGCAGGCAGCGGCCCCACTCCCCGAAGGTCATGCTTCCAACTCATCCCTGCTCTCCTGGCCCCATGTCCAGCTCTTCCCAACAGCCCTGCTGAAACGCAGCAGCCCTAGCCCACCCCCAGACGCAGAGACTTCGTCCTGTGTGGTCCCTCCCCTGAATGTGAGCTGGGCCTGTGACTGGCTCCAACCAGCAGAAGGGGTTCAAAGTGACACGGTGCCAGCCCGGGCCTAAGCCTCAAGCAGGCATCTTCTACTCTGCGTCTGTGGGCGCCCTGGGGCCTGTCAGGAATTCCTGCTGCCCCAGTGAGGGGCCCAGCAGGGAGAAGAAGCCGAGACTCTGAGGACAGCTGCGGTGGTGTGAGATGCGTCCACGGGTCCTATGGCAGCCTCTTCCGAAGTGGGGTCCAGCTCCCCTCCCCTGAGGATGAGCTGGACTTGGTGACTTGCTCCTAACAGAATGCGGTGCAAGGAGCCTGGGGCTCAGATCCTCGCTGCAGCTTCACCCTCCTGCTCAGCTTGCTGGGGAGGGAGGGAGTGGAGCGGCGTGTGCGGGGTCACTGGGGAGCCGAGCGCCGTGTGCGGGGTCACTGGGGAGCCGAGCGCCGTGTGCGGGGTCAGTGGGGAGCCGAGTGCCGTGTGTGGGGTCATGGGGGAAGAAGCTGAGTGCCGTGTGTGGGGTCACCCAGGCAGTGTGTGGGGAGGCTCCCTCAGCAAGGAACAGAGGCCTCCATCCAAGAGCCACATGGAGAAGCTGGCCTGGAAGTGGTCGCTCCAGTCCCAGTCAAACCCTCAAGTGGCAGCAGCCCCAGTTGCCATCTTCACTGCAGCCTCGTAAGAAACACCAAGAGGACTCACCAGCTAAGCCACTCCTGAGTCACCGACTCAGAAACTACAAGACAGAGTTCACTGTGGGTCACTAGGCTTTGAGGAAATTTGTCAAGCAGCATGGATAGCTAACTGAGACCCCAGCACAAGACCCAGCAGCACGGACAGCTGATCCACCAGCCAACAGCGAACCGAGACCCCAGGACAAGACCCCTGGGGAGGTTTCCACCAGCCCGCAGCTCTCTGAGTCGTTCTGGCCGAGGCACCACATACCTGGATGAGGGAGCCACCGTGGACGTTCTGGTCCCACAGACATCACGCAGAGCAGAGTGACCCATCCCCGCTAGGCCCCGTCTGAATTTCCAGCCCACAGCATCGTGAGAAACCACAAGGAGGCTGACAAGTCACTAGTGTGGGGTAGTTTATTAGCAGCAATAGAAAACTGGAACAATGCGTCCCCTGGGCACAAACAGGACCCCGTTTAAGAAACACGGAGCCAGGACCCTGAGCCCTGTTATTGGGCACAAGAGCCGCCAGGAACAGCTTTCCCATGGTGAACAGAGGCTCTGAGGTCAGATATCACAAAGTAACTGAGGACGGGACCCAGGGTGCTGGCACAGGGAGAGGCAGAGGTGCATGGAGAAGGCGGCGCCAAAACCCCTGCAGACTCCTGCTCACATCCCAGCATCGTGGGCAAAACAAGACAAATGTCATCCTTGCCAAGGCCCCAGAATGCGCGCAACGCCTGTGCTAGACTCCTGCAGACATTCCAAACACAGAGGCGTCTCTCTCCAGCTCTGTCACACTTTCTGCCTTCTGCGTTCGGAGGACGGAGAGTCATGATGTGAATTCAAAAGAGGAGAAACCTTTGCAAAGTCAACATTCTAAAACACTGTGAGAAACGGAATGTGCTCAGTTCCTATTTTTAATAAATTGGGGGCGACACTGACTCCCACCTACACCATCTCCTTGGCTTCAGAACTTAAATAACATCAAGCTGGGTTTCCACAGGATCGGCAGGGCCGGAGCCCAGGAGGAAGCACAGCAGAGACCCTGGGGCTCCCTCCTCACAGGTGGAGAGGTGGGGTGAGATGGGGCTGGATAGAATCTTGGGGGGACAAAGCTAGGCCAGGGCAAGCACCTCCATCTGCACTCCTGCCCAGCCATGCTGATCTCTGCAGCAGCCTTGATTTTTAAAACAATAGATTTCAAATCAATGAGGAAACTGTTTTCTGATGAAGCAGGTGTGCCATAAAAATAATAATAATTGTATTGCTTATAGCTTCCCCCAAACTGTCTCAAGTTCTGATCTTTATCATCAATCAGCAGGTTGGTCTGCCTGTATACTGGGAGAGGGGAGGGGCCTGGCATTTGCCCATGCCCAGGGCAGGCAGGAGACATTTAAGGAAGCGCTCCAGGCACAGAGATGCCACCCCGGGTGGCCACTCACCCCCACTGACAGCCAGAGCCGAACAAGGCGGCATCCTGCTCACGGAGGGTGGCTGAGAAGACCAAGGTCTAGCCACGTGCCCAAGTATTAGTCAGCAGCAGCAGGAGAAATGGTGGTTCACAGAGCTTTATTTTTATCTCCAGTTATACCCAGACAGCAGAGGGAGGGAGGTTCAGAGAAACACACAGCTCAACGGAGCTTTTTAGGTGAGGAGGAAAATCTGGCTGGGAAGGGAAATGACACCAAGTAGAAGGCCTGGTCCTCC
Organism: Macaca mulatta; assembly: GCF_049350105.2. Lineage (NCBI taxonomy): Eukaryota > Metazoa > Chordata > Mammalia > Primates > Cercopithecidae > Macaca > Macaca mulatta. Next base: position 144,392,431 of record NC_133414.1, read on the forward strand.
ACCAACGTGAGCCCAGACTCAGCTCCGAGCTTCCCAACACCAAGTAGAAGGCCTGGTCCTCCACTAACGTGAGCCCGGACTCAGCTCTCAGCTTCTTAACAGCAAGTAGAAGGCCTGGTCCTCCACCAACGTGAACCCAGACTCAGCTCCGAGCTTCCTAACACCAAGTAGAAGGCCTGGTCCTCCACCAACATGAGCCCAGACTCAGCTCCGAGCTTCCTAACACTAAGTAGAAGGCCTGGTTCTCCACCAACGTGAGCCCAGACTCAGCTCCGAGCCTCCCAACGCCAAGTAGAAGGCCTGGTCCTCCACCAACGTGAGCCCAGACTCAGCTCCGAGCCTCCCAACGCCAAGTAGAAGGCCTGGTCCTCCACCAACGTGAGCCCAGACTCAGCTCCGAGCCTCCCAATGCCAAGTAGAAAGCCTGGTCCTCCACCAACGTGAGCCCAGACTCAGTTCCGAGTCTCCCAATGCCAAGTAGAAGGCCTGGTCCTCCACCAACGTGAGCCCAGACTCAGCTCCGAGCTTCCCAACACCAAGTAGAAGGCCTGGTCATCCACTAACATGAGCCCAGATTCAGCTCCAAGCTTCCCAGCACCAAGTAGAAGGCCTGGTCCTCCACCAACATGAGCCCAGATTCAGCTCCAAGCTTCTCAACACCAAGTAGAAGGCCTGGTCCTCCACCAACGTGAGCCCAGACTCAGCTCCGAGCTTCCCAACACCAAGTAGAAGGCCTGGTCCTCCACCAACGTGAGCCCAGACTCAGCTCCGAGCTTCCCAACACCAAGTAGAAGGCCTGGTCCTCCACCAACGTGAACCCAGATTCAGCTCCGAGCTTCCTAACACCAAGTAGAAGGCCTGGTCCTCCACCAACGTGAACCCAGATTCAGCTCTGAGCTACCTAATACCAAGTAGAAGGCCTGGTCCTCCACTAACGTGAACCCAGACTCAGCTCCGAGCTTCCTAATACCAAGTAGAAGGCCTGGTCCTCCACTAACGTGAACCCAGATTCAGCTCTGAGCTTCCTAATACCAAGTAGAAGGCCTGGTCCTCCACCAACGTGAACCCAGATTCAGGTCCAAGCTTCCTAACACCAAGTAGAAGGCCTGGTCCTCCACTAACGTGAGCCCAGATTCAGCTCCAAGCTTCCCAACACCAAGTAGAAGGCCTGGTCCTCCACCAACATGAGCCCAGACTCAGCTCCGAGCTTCCCAACACCAAGTAGAAGGCCTGGTCCTCCACTAACGTGAGCCCAGACTCAGCTCTCAGCTTCCTAACACCAAGTAGAGGGCCTGGTCCTCTACCAACGTGAGCCCAGATTCAGCTCTGAGCTACCTAACACCAAGTAGAAGGCCTGGTCCTCCACTAACGTGAACCCAGACTCAGCTCCGAGCTTCCTAATACCAAGTAGAAGGCCTGGTCCTCCACTAACGTGAACCCAGATTCAGCTCTGAGCTTCCTAATACCAAGTAGAAGGCCTGGTCCTCCACCAACGTGAACCCAGATTCAGGTCCAAGCTTCCTAACACCAAGTAGAAGTCCTGGTCCTCCACTAACGTGAACCCAGATTCAGCTCCAAGCTTCCCAACACCAAGTAGAAGGCCTGGTCCTCCACCAACATGAGCCCAGACTCAGCTCCGAGCTTCCCAACACCAAGTAGAAGGCCTGGTCCTCCACTAACGTGAGCCCAGACTCAGCTCTCAGCTTCCTAACACCAAGTAGAGGGCCTGGTCCTCCACCAACGTGAGCCCAGACTCAGCTCCGAGCTTCCCAACACCAAGTAGAAGGCCTGGTCCTCCACCAACGTGAGCCCAGACGCAGCTCTCAGCTTCCCAACACCAAGTAGAAGGCCTGGTCCTCCACCAACGTGAGCCCAGTTTCAGCTCTGAGCCTCCCAACCAGGAAAAGACAGGGTCAGGGCACAGGGCACAGGCCCTTACTTGACGTAAGAGCCGAGGGGCTCAAGAGTAAGGCTGGGAAGCTGCTCTGAGTGGTCCGGCAGGGCCTGGCCCGGAACCCGGGTTCCTCCCTAGGAGGGTCCTGCCTAACATAGCAGGGAGCGCCTGTTAGGTGTGGGGGCCCCGGGGAAGACAAGGCCCCAGTCAGCTCGGGGACACAGGATGCTCTGCCCAAAAGCGCGGGGCCACACCCCCCAGGAGCCCGCCAGTGGACACACCGGACTACCCTGCCTCAGATCCGGGTCAGAAGAGAGATGCCACATCCCAGTGTAAAGGAAACGGTGGGGCTGCTGGGCTGGGTGAAACTGCAGGATGTGAACCATCAGCTGCACATCAGCCACGTGAGGAGAAGGCTGGGCCTTCGAGAGGACCAACAGGAACAGAAGGAGGAAAAGCAAATTAAAAGAGTCCACACCGCGAGGCGCCCTCTGATAACCGGCAATCCCATGGTAAAGAGGGTTAGAGATCCCTGCTCCGGGCCAATCGGGAGCCTGGGCCAAGGGACCAGCGCCCTATGGGTTTCCTGCCCTCACTCACCATGATGCACCGGCTGTATACTCACTAAGCTCTCGCACTCAAAGTATGTCCGCGGGCCAGCAGCACCAGTACCACCTGGGGGTGGCTGGAAATGTGGGCTCTTGGCCCCTCCCCAGGCCAGCTGGATCTGCGGCATTTTCACAAGCCCTGGGTGACTGGGGGTCCAGGACAGGCAGGAAAGCTGCTCTGAGCGGTCCCGGCTCCGTGTGGAAGAAACACTTGTCTGTGACTTCGCCTCCCTCAGATCACCTTGGAGTGTCTCTGGGCTTCAATCCCTCAACAAAATCACCTCCAATGCATCCTTGCATTACTTCTCAACTGGAAAGCTGGGTGGTTCAAGTTTTAAAAGAAAAGCCGGCTTATTTTTAGCCTTGTAAAATGCACAACCAGATGGATAGACACGCAGAGCTGACATTTGTTACATAAAAAGCATGACAGTAGGTCCCGAGTCCATTCTGGAGCAGCCTCACAGCTGGGAAGGAGAAAAGGCGTCAAGCTGCACAGCTGCCCCAAGGGCCCCCAGGAGACCCGGTGCTGGGCCCAGAATGGGGGAAGCCAGGAGCAAACACGTGAGGGGGTGCCCGGCAGGAGGCCAGGACCATAGGCCTGCCTCCTTCTCAGTCCACACCCCAGCCACCAGGCTTCTGACCACCAAACCCCTGCACTGTGGGGGACGGGTGTCTGGGCCACACCGAGAGCCACACCCCCACCCCCGACCCCTGCCTCACAGGGTCAGGAGGAAAGGAAAAGGGCACCCTCCAAAATGCGAGTCCACACCTGACTGTGAAGTCTTTCCACACTAGGGCTAAGCTGACGCTCTGGAGGGATGACCCATCCACACCGACTGTGCGGGAGGAGCAGTCCCCAGCCGTTAGCAGCCCACCCCTGGGCTCAGGACCTTCTCTCTTCTCTGCTCCATGAGCTCCGGCAACACCATAAGGAAAGACTGAGGCAAAGTCATCACAGGGCCACTGGAGTCACTCCCAGGCAACGTGACCGACCACCCAGAGAGCCAACAAAATGAACTTCAAAGCTAAAAGAACTAACGAGAATTTAGCGAAGTGAAGTCATGTGCAAGAGCTGGCAAAGTCTTGGCCACACACAAGGTGAATGTTGTAAAAGTGGACTGTTCCTTCACACCAGCAGCACCCAGTGTGGAAACGGCCACACTCAGTCCAACACCAACAAGCAACCAGTCCCACAGGCCAGGAGCAGCAAGGGCGCAGCCTGCCCCGGGGGCCCTCAGACCTCTACACAGGGAAACATCCTAACCACATTCACCCTGGAAAAGCGGAGAACTAACACAAGGAGAGAGCTTTCTCACTCTCAGTCAAGTGACACTCCCTACAGGCTGCAATTTCCAACACGAGAAGTGAAACCACAGAAGCACTAGAAGAAAGTGCAGATGCAGGTTTATGAATTAAATTATTATTAACTATGCTGGGAAGGACGTCTGTCACATAACAGCAAGGCCGGACGCAGCCACAAAGGCAGACGATGAGTCTGACCACACACAAATTAAACACATCTGTAGAGAAAAAAGCCAAGTAGCAACATTAAAAGATAAACGAGGAACACGGGAGGGAAGCTGCTGAAGGCTCAGCCTGTCTATCAGGAAGGGCGAGAGGAACCTGCGGCTGCCATCCCACAGGACACAGGACACACGCTGCTAACAAGCACGGGCAGGCAATTCAAACAGTGTGGAAACACGTGAAATGTATTAGGAGCTGAATGCTCTAAACATTTAAGGTAAAAAGATGATTAACCTCATTGATAAATAAACTCAAAGCATGACTGCCATCTTTTAATCTTTTAGACTGGCAAAAAATAGAAATATTGCTGATACCTAAAGCTGAAGAGGACTCAGGGGAAAAGGCGATCAAACCCTTTGCTTCTGGAGCAAGCGAAAATGGGTTTTCCCTTCCCGCGGGCTCCGCTGGGAGCAGGTCTCCTGGTTCTCTCCCCTCCAGGTGCCTCCTGCCGCCTGCTGCACTCGCTCCTGCCTCCCTGTCTTGTCAGTCTCCCTGCTTCCCCTCTGCCTGGTCACCCCATGACAGCAGGACTCACAAACAACGGTCACGGAGGGACCAAGTGAGCAGCCACACGTGTTAAGGTATTTCACATGGACCCCTTTGCCTGAGCAATGTCATTCCTAAAAATGTATCCTAGGGAAACAATGCTAAGTGCACAAAGACAAATCTGCAATGATGTTCATCAATACGTCGTTTATGATATTTATAAAACAAACACCTCACTGTCCTGTGACAGAAAACTAAGTAAGCAGAGAATGTCACAGCTGCTCAGAGGAGCACTGCAGAGTCAGTATTCTCAGCCCCGACTGCTGGTAAAACTCAAGAGGGACTTGAAGACAAGCCTGAGCCCCACCCCCAACCCACCAAGCTCCCCCCAACCCCCGCCCTGCAGTTCTCGGGTGTGCGGCTTGAGCATCTGCATTTTTTAAGAGTGCCCAGTGAATGACTCTAGTATACAGCCTGGGGCTGAGAACTGTTGTAAATTCAGCCAACAAATGATGCCTCAGGTCTGTAAGAGGCTGGCGACATATTGCTGAATCAACAAGCACATTACAGCAAACTGGCGTGCAGAGCAGGATCCCACTTCTGCTAACAAAGAGAGAATGTTTCTCCACGGCTGTACCTGGGACTGTAGTCCCAGAAAAAGGCTGGGAGGTGACACCGTGATCTCAACGCCAAAGTTACAGATATCATGGCATAAAGTACAGAATGGTTCTAAATGCATACATTTTAATGCTTTTATAATTAGGAAAAAACAAAGGTGTTTCTAATTTTAAGAGATGACTTGAGGAGTCTGGGAGCCGCTGGTCCTGCCTCACTACATGCCTGGGCTGGCACCCTGGTCCCGCCTCACTTCCTGCCTGGCCCAGCACCCTGGTCCCGCCTCACTTCCTGCCCGGCCTGGCACCCAGGGCAGGCTGTCCACAGCCTGTGAGGTCCTGTCCACTCCAGCCTTCTACAGATGAAGGCAAACCCCCTCAGTGAGGAGCTGCTTCCTGCTGGTGGGCTAATGCCACGTCAGGCTAGAAACAGAACACTGTGACCCCCTGAGACAGGCGAGTGCCCCCCAGGTCGCACAGCTGCTCAGTGGGAAGCTGCCGGAGCCTCCTCTCAGGTTCACTTGGTATCACCAGGACACCAAGACAGACAGGAATGAAGGGGCTCGTTCAACACCACGCAGCTCTGGTGCAAAGCAGCAGCAGAAATACTCCCTAACCAAGTTCAACCCCCAAAATAAATTTTTCACCAAAGTCAGAGAAGGGATAGAATGGGAGGACGTGAAGGGCTGAGGGGAAGGAAAACTGGAGCCCCCCCCAATTCTGGCATGACGAAGACACGCAGAGAATTCTGTATATGCACCAAATACCTGCCAAATTAGGAAAATGGTTCTGGAGTCCACAAGGATTAAAAGGAACAGAGGACATTTACAATCTTTTATGTCACAACTATGCCTATCAGTTGAAATTTACCTGGCACTTTGTTAAACAGCACTCTTACTTTTTTTTCCTTTTCTCTGCATACTAAATTTGATATATTAATTAGGTGTTTTAATGTAAAAATTCATCAGAAGATCTCGCATTGCCATAGCAACCGTGCAGATTCAGTAAACTCGAGACATCAACACAGCACCAGGGCCTCCTTAAGCCAGTGCTGCTGCGGGGCCAAGAAAGTACCAGGGAAATGACTGCGCCAACCTGAAAGGGGTGGGACTTAGGGGCCACAGTCCCTTCCTAAAACTCTCCTTTCTCCTTCCAAACTGAGTCCCCAGCGTTCACACTCAGAGGGGCACAACATTCTTCTGCAAACATGTGCTACGACTCCCAAGTTGTCTGTGCCCTGCCAGTGACAGAAAGGAGGGAAGCGGTCACCGCCCAGAGAACGTCTTCTGCTATTTGGGCCAGGGCCCAGTCTTGCCCTCCTCGTTTCACCACACAAAGCCCAGCTAAGTCCCGGTGGGTGCTCAGTTTGGGGATGCGGCTGCATGCCACGCCATAAGGAGTCAGCGGCGTCCGTGGGACACTATCAGCTGAGATCTCTGCCGTCCTACTACAGGCAAATACGGTGATGCCAAGGGTGTGAAATAATTCCCAAGTCAGACCATGAGTCCCACAGACAGACTCTGTGCTTGCTCTTTTTGCCTTTCTAGTGATCCTTGAATTCTGTGACATAACACACGGTGAACACGCAGGAAAGTCTACCTTACAAAGCTGAAGGCATCCCAGTGCCACACCGCTGTCTCCATTCCCACCCCTGGAGAGCACGGTGCTGAGACCCAGAAGAGCAGCCAGCTCTTGGCTGACACCAGCCAGTGCTGAACCAGATGCATTTCTCAGATGTTCTCTCATCCTGCAGCCAGAAACTAGATGCGAATCTGCCTCCTGATCAGCTCCTAGTTCACTCTGGGCTTTCTTTACTTTGAATGGTTATGTTAAAAACAAAAACATTTATCAAACATTCACCACCGTGAGTTCTGCCGTCCCAAAGTTCAGGACACAGTGACGGGCCACCCTGGAGCGTGCGGGGCCTGGTGTGGCTGGGCCTTCAGCCCTCCTTCTGGGCAGCACAACAGAAATCCCTAGTGCTGTCTCCGGGAGGAATGCCGGTGCACGGCCCCACACTCACCAACGCTGGCCCGAGGTCGTATTATTGTAATTTCCCATAATGCTTCAATTATTTATCGCAAGTAAATAACCTGGGCTCTTGAGCGCTGTGCTCAAGGATCCATCATACCTCTGCAGGCTGTCTACAAATGAAAAATGCACATTTCAAGTATTTCAAGAAAATGTCAAAAAACATGAAATGTGTCATCAATATACCATTTTAAATGATCTGCATGGTATCTGTAAAACAGCTATAAGTTCACGTGTGACTGTATTACAGTGCCCACAGGCACAGGCGGCACCGCACCTCCCTGCAGGTGCTAAGTCGGGGGTCCCCGGGGTCCCTTGGCACCCCGGGAGGTGTCCCTGCAGGCCTGTCCCATGTCATCTCACCTGCCTTCTCTGCTTTCTACGGCGCCCACCGCTGCACGGTCACTCAGGAGACACCAGTCCCCGGGGCTGGCAGCTCTATCTGCAGGACTGAACAGTGCACTCGTTCCTGGGAGGGCAGTTCTCTTCACAACGGCTTGGCCCTGCCTCCAGCGCACATGTGTGAGCAGAGAATGGACACGGCGCGGTCACCAAGGAGACTGAGCCTCTGAGCGGCCAGGCCCCGCCACCTGTGGGGCGGGAGCCTCACTCGGACTCCGCAGCACAGGTGAGCGCCTCCCTAACTGCAAAGTACAAACGAGCCGCACGTGGGCCCCAGCGGATCACGGAAAGCGGAAAGCCTGGCTGCCACGGGCGGTGGGCGGAGGCGCTCGCAAGCCGGGAGCCGCCACAGCTGGGGAGACCCTCGCCCCGAGGGCCCGGGCCCAGCCTGCTCCTCCCGCGGCGCCGCCACTGGAAACGGAGGACTTGGGCGGGCGCCCCGGACCCGCGTGGGGCCCCAGCCGCCCGGCGCGAGCTTCTCCGGAAGCCGGGGCGCCCCGGGACGCCGTCCCACCAGGGGAACCCCTGCGGGAAAAAGCCGCCCCGCCCCGCCCGCCCCCGCGAGAGCGCGCGGCCCCCACGCCGTCCCCGCGCCCGCACTCACCGTCCTCCTTGTCGTCAAACACCGGCCTCCGCGCGGTGGCCGCCGACATGGACGAGCCCATCCTCTTCTTCCACTTGCTCCAAGGAAACAGGGGGCGCGGCTGCGCGCGGACATCGCCCGAGTCCCGGGCCCGGGGCTGGCCGGCAGCGGGCGGCTGCAGGGCCGAGGGTGCTTCGGAGCCGGCGGGGCGCGCACGGCCGGGGGGCGGCGAGCCCGGGGGCGCCGCGGCGCTGCTGCCTCTGCGCTCCGCGCCACTCCTCATCGCCGGGCCTGGGTGCGCGCCGCAGCCGGAGCGGGGGGCATAGCTGGCCCTCAGGGCCGGGAGTGGCGGCAGGAGGAGCGCTCAGGGCCGGCAGCGTCCGCCGCGAGCTCTCCTAGGCGGCAGAACCTGCCCAGTAGACTGCGAGCGCTGGGGGCGGGGCTGGGGCGGGGCTGGGGCGGGGCTTCTGGAAAGGGCGGGAGCGGGGCGGAGCTGAGCGCCGGGGCGTGGAAGGGGCGGAGCTCCGGGAAGTGGTGTGGGCGGGGCCGAGCCGGGGGTGGGGCAGGGGCGGGGCTAGCGCCTGGAGTGCCGCTCGGGACTGGGTGGCTGCCACCAGTCTAGGAATGGGGGTTGTGGTTCGCCGGGACACGGGGACCGCGGCTCAGACTAGACGGCGGGGACGAGAGTGAGGGAGGCAGGGAGCGTCCCCACGGGTATCCTGGGGCCCCGGAGGTCGGCGTCCCTGGCACGGGGACGGCTCTGCCCGGCACGGCGGCTGGACCTTCTCGCGGTCTCCGCGGGCCTCCCTCCCCCGGCCTCCTTCGTGAAAACAGCCGGCGCGCGGGCTTCCGCCGCCCAGTACGAGGAGACCTAAACTCCAGCCTTCTCCTTTGCGCAGGGTGAGGTCGGGCTGCAGGCCGGGGATGCGGGCGGGGGAAATCGGCCGGGCAGGGCCGGACTCACGGTCAAGAGGCTGCAGGCTGCGCCCGAGCGCTGCGCCAGAGGGTGGGGCGGGGCGGGGCGGGCCTGGCTGCGAGCGCGCACACGCGGGCGCCCGAGTGGGCGCTGACCCCTGAGCACGTGCGGCCGCGCTCTCGGGCACCCGCGTCCAGTCCTCGCGACCCCTGTCCGGCCTGAGAGCGCGTGCCTCAGTCGCCCAGGGTCCCCTTGTCCAGATGCGACAGGGGCCTCGGCACTCGGCGTATTTCGGAGGCCTGGGGCGCGGCTTGACCTCCGGGCACCTCCGACCCTGCGCGGAAAGCGCGGGGCGCCTTTGAGTGCCCTGGAGAAGGCGCGGCTCTGCATGGAGCCTCGCCGCCTGCCCCTGGTGCTTGTCACTGAAAAATCGGTTTTTGCTACCGGGCTGTTTGACTTTAGGAAGCCTTTACCTCCTTAGGTTCTGCCCTGTAGCCAGGCCACAAAGACGGGGTCCCTTCCTCCCCGGTGAAATCCTGGATGGGATTTCCTGCTGCCCGCTGGGAGGATAAGAGGATCCCCCACCTGGCTCCAAGGCCGATGTCTCCCGCCCCCACCCCTCCCGCCGGCACAACTGTCTATCCTGTCCTTCAGCCTGCCTCCCCACGGCCACTGCCCTAACCGCCTGATGCATGAAATGTGAGCACAGGAAGTCTGTGCGGCTTCTGGGCCAACAGGAGCCCTCATCCCTTGGGGACTGCAATGAATGGAATCACTGCCCATTCACCTAGGACGTGCGCCCGCCTGGACATGCACCGCCTAAGACATGCACCCGCCTGGACACACACCCGCCTAACACATGCACCCACCTGGACATGCACCCGCCTAGGACATGGACCCACCTGGACATGCACCCACTTAGGACACATGGCACGCATTTCACTACTGAGATTTAGAGGGTAGTTTTATGGCAGCACAACCTAGGTTACCTGACCCACCAGCCACCGCAGGTCTCCCTGCCCGGTCAGTACAGACGCATTGGTCTGTAACTAAACTTCCAGTGCACAAAGCCCAGTTCCCAGCCGCCGCAGCCGCAAAGCTCTGTCCTCTGCTCTCCCTCAAAGCTGCCATTCTCCAACAGGCACACAGAGGCAGCGGGTTCAGCACCTGCCTCAGAGGAAGCCCTCAGTGCCCATCCCGGCAGGAGTGGTGAAGGAGCGTTTGGAAGGAGAGGCACGGAGGCAGGGCAGTGCCTGGAACCCTGTGCACCCGGCGCACACATCAGACTCCCCAGGGCTCCTCCCAAAACATACATCCTCTCCTCCTCTCCCTCTGACCCCCAAAAGTGGCAGAAAAGGAATAAAAGGTATAACGTCCCCACCACCACCAAACAGGGAACAGGAGAAAGCAAAGCATGTTAATGGACTTCAGACAGCGGGTAGAAAGGTGACTCTGAAGTTAGAGAGGCTGAGGACCTGCAGGTAACCAGGACCCCAAAAGGCGGGAGAATGTGAATACAGCCAGAGCCCAGGACACCTCCCCAGCCCGGGCAGCTAGGGATGGACAGTCCTCTGGACTGAGGGTCCAAAGGGGCTCTTGACCCAGGGACACCAAACCCTGCAGAAGACAAGAGTGCAGGGGGTACAGAGGGGGTTCATGGGGACATCTGCACACTTAACTAGAGACCCTCCAACTCCAACCCTGCTGTGAGTCTCAAACACCAAGCCAGGCACCTGCCCCTCAGTCAGGAAACAGGATCTGTAGGGAAACAGAAGTTCCCAAAAGAATGCTGGGTCCTAAGATTTAGCCAGTGCAGATCAGCCCTGCGGGGGCCTGTGGGCTCAGGGCACAACTCTTGCACTGTCCAGGTGACCCCCTGCCCAGCCATGGCTCAGGGTCCAGACAAGCACAAGACTGAGCGTTAAGAGGTGCGCAGTGCAGGCACGAGACAGGAGGAGTCAGGAGTTGCTGCACCCAAGAGCATGCCAACCCCTGGTGCCTCACGGGAGGTAGCTCTGAAGTTCTAGGGGGACCCTGGGAGGGACCTAGGCTGGGACAGAGCCAGCCTGTGGATGGAAAGGGGCAGTGAGGCCAGCAGAGAATTCCTGAGCTCCCCTGTGTGCCCATGCTGCCCGAGAACATCAACTTCATTAGGGCAGTGACCATGTCTGCCCCTTCCAGTGACAGGAGACCGAGTGACAATGTGACAGCTAAATGCATTCAGTGCACTGACGTCTAGCACGCAGGAGCACACAGGACGGCACATGGCTGGGCAGCACGTGCATGATCGTGGGACTACTTTAGCTTGGGTGGTCTGGCATGAGTCTCTGAGCAGGTGGCCTTGATGCTGAGGCCAGAGCATGAACAAGTAGCCCAAGGAAGGCCAGGAGTCTGGGTTCCCGCAGCAGGAGCTGGCTCTAAGGTAGAAACAGGCTCGTGCAGGATGACAGGAGGGTCTGTGCTGCAGGAGGACACTGGCCCTAAGGTAGAAACAGGCTCGTGCGGGAGGACAGGAAGGTCCTGAAGGACAGCAAGTGTGTGGTCGCGGCATGTGGCAAAGGGCTGGGGGTGGTTTGGGGGACAAGGTGCAGTCCCTGACACCAGGTTTCATGTACATTTGTCTATAATACATCCATAAAGCCACGCCTCCTGAGGGACATGCCCTGGACGTGGGTCCTCCATTGCCACATAACTGGCACACAGCTCAGTCACACCGAAATGTGTGCTTCATCTTCTGTCATCATTCTGAAATTAACACATGGCTCTGCCCACGCCTTTGTTAAGAGTCCTTTTATTAAAACTCTTCAGATCACACAATTCCTGTGTGCTGTTTCCTGCTGGAAAACACATCTCAGAACTGACCCCCAAAACAGGAAATGGGCTCCCATGGGACTCCGATGCTGGTGTCTACCTATGCGGAGAATCCACGGACAGCCTCCCTCCCGGGAAATGGAAGACAGATGGTTCCAGCCGTGGCGCCCTCAGATTCAGCCCTGAAGGGACGTGGGACTGAGGATTCCTGGAAGGCCAGGGCCTTGGAGCTCACGTGCGGGGACACTTGGTTGCTATGGTGACAGTATTGATTCTAAAGGTCATGTGGCCACCCGGTGACTCAGGAAGGAGCACAGCGACAGAGAATATGCAGGACGGGCTGCAGGCGCTAGGAAGGAGCCCTTGCCCCCACTGCAGTGCGCCAGGGCCGAGCACGAGTTCACTGCTCAGCTCTGTTTAAGGACCCACCACCCCAGCCCCTGCCACCATCATCATCACGTTGCCTTTTCATCTGTCTGCTCCGCCCTTTCCTTCCTCTCTAAGGACACTTGTCATTGGACTTAGGGCCCACCTGACTTCAGGATGATATCATTTTAAGATCCTTAACTTAGTTACATCTGCAAAGATCCTCTTTCCAGATAAGGTTACATTCACAGGGCCTGCACGGACATGTATTTTGGTGGCAAAGGGCCACCATTTAACCCACCACATCCATGGGCAGCATGGATTCACTGCACCCTACAGCCCCAAAGTCCCAATCATTACAGCAGCAACTCTAAGTCCAAAATCCCAGCTCCCGATTTTTTTTTTTTTTGAGACAGAGTCTCACTGTGTTGCCTAGGCTGGAGTGCAGTGGCGCTACTATGGCTCACTGCAGCCTCAACCTCCCAGGCTCAAGCGATCCTCCCATCTCAGGCTCCTGAGTAGCTGGGACTATAGATCCATGACCCCACACCTGGCTAATTTTTTTGTACTTTTGGTAGAGACAAGGATTTTGCACTGTGGCCCAGGCTGATCTCAAACTCTTGGGCTCAAGCAATCTACCCCACTCAGCCTCCTAAAGTGCTGGGATTACAGGTGTGAGCCACTGCACCCAGCCTCTCATCTAAATATTTTCAGCTCAAAAGTCCCAAGACTCGTTGTCTAAATCAGGCATGGGTGAGACCCCGGTTCAATCCATTCTGGGCAAAATTCCTCTTTATCTGTGCAACTGTGAAACCGGAAAATATATTTCAAGGTACAGGGATGAGATAGGCATAAGATATATATTCCCACTTCAAAAGGGAGAAATAAGAAGGAATAAATAAGAGTCATCGGTCCCAAGTAAGTTCGAATCCAGCAGGGCAAGTTCCATGTAGTTTCAAGGGCTGGCAAGACTTCTTGGTGGCTCAGTGCTGCACTATGTAAACTAAAATTAAAACCATAAGCCCCCAACCAATGGGACTGACCCGCTCTTGGCCAAGGAAACTCCAGAAAAACCTTAAAACTGAGTTCTAGGCCAGACGCGGTGGCTCACGCCTGTAGCCCCAACACTTTGGGAGGCCGAGGTAGGCGGCTCACTTGAGGTCAGGAGTTCAAGAACAGCCTGGCCAACATGGCAAAACTCCACCTCTACTAAAAATACAAAACTTAGCCAGGTGTGGTGGCACACGCCTGTAATCCCAGCTACTCGGGAGGCTGACGCATGAGAATCACTTGAACTGGGGAGATGGAGATTGCAGTGAGCCGAGATCACACCACTATACTCCAGCTTGGGCAACAGAGCAAGACTCTGTCTCAAAATAAATAAATAAATAAAAATTTAAAAACCTGAGTTCCTGGCTATGATGGCGGGATGGGAGGTCAGACAGGTCTCCTGATACCACCTGGTTTAGACTCAACAACCAACCAACATTAATGTTAAGCTGCAGACCACAAGACAAACAGAATTGCTCTTCGTGGCAATAAGATACCAAATTATAAACAGAACCTAAGGCCATGCCAGGTGAGGGTTAAGTCATACACCCTACCCTTACAGCAGCTAACAAGCACTGGCCTTGAGAAGAGCAACATTAAACACCGTAGCTGTTTACCATTCACACATAGGCAGCCGCTGAGGTTAGAAAGGACCCTGCCACACAGGCCACATGACAGACATTTGTCAAGCACCTGCTCCATGCCAGGTACTGCAGTGGGCGCGGCTGACACAGTGAGTGGTCAGATGCAGCGTGCACCCCACTCAGCGAGGGAGACGGGCACCCGGTGGATAGCAGGCAAAGAGGGGATGCACTGAGGGCTGTAAGAGCGGGAGTGGACGCGAGTCCCGACGGAGCATGAGGGATACCCCCTCAAGGCAGCCACAGCAGAACTGACACCCACAGATGGGCAGACGTCAGCCAAGGGGGAGCAGGAGAGCAGCCCTCCAGGCAGAACATGGGTAGAGTCCAGGAGGTGAGCAGGAATGTGATGCTTTAGAAGAAAGGAATGAATGAAAGGCCAGGCTGATTAAGCTGGAGAGACTGAGGCAGGGAGTGGAAAGAGATGAGGCTAAGGAGATGACAAGGACCAGGTCAAGAGGCCTCATGAGCTCTGTGGAAGATGCTGGCTCTGGCTTCCTTAAAGGCTGCTGAAGTGGGGGTTGTTTAAGACCCATGCAGTGAACTTTGGCCAGTGGAAAACCGCTGCTGGGAGGATAAGCCACCTCTCCTTCCTCTTTCCCACAAGAGTTCCCAGGCAGAGTCTCTCTCCTGCCCATGGGAAGGCATCCTACCTGGCCAAGCAGGGCACCAATGGAGCAGCAGCCTGAGTCAGCTGTCAGCCAGCAGTCAGCCCTCAGCCAGCACCAGGATGTGCCACCTTATGTGGGCCCCGCCCTTCTCTGCCCCTCTGCCCTTTTGTATCTACATAGAGGAGGGGCAAATCAATTTCATGTTGAAAGACAATTCACCCGTTCATAGCGGAACTAATAACACTCTGCCTGATAGCATGTGCAGATGTAAAACTGCATAATTTACAAAGGGCAAAGAGATGATGACACTGCCGAGCTTGTCTGACATTCCCTGGAAGTAGCTCAGGCTTGACTGTGACAGACTGAAGGTGGCTATCACGATCCACAGCAATGCCTTTAAAAAGTGACCCAGGTAACAAGCCAACAGAGGAAATACAATGTAAACTAAAATCACCAGGAGAAGATGAAAACAACACACGGGACACAAGGAAAATAAAGAGCAGAGTGGTAGAGTTAATCATTACAGTAAATGTAAATGGACTACCCACTTCAATTAGAAGATAGAGACTATCAGACTGGATACAAATGCAAGACCCTAATATATACACGCTGATTTTAAAAGCTACATCTTAAATATAAAGATGAACTATAACCTAAACACTAAAAAAGAGTTTAAAAGTAAAAAGATGGAAAAAAAGATATACCATGCAAATAGTAATCATAAGAAAGCTGATGTAGCTATATTTATATCAGATAAAGTAGACTTCAGAGATAAAAAGGAACATTTCAAATGATAAAAGCATCAATTCTTTAAGAATACCTAACATGCAGCCATAAAAAGGAATGAGTTTGGCCAGGCGCAGTGGCTCACGCCTGTAATCCCAGCACCTTGGAAGGCCAAGGCAGGCGGATCACCTGAGGTCAGGAGTTCAAGACCAGCCTGGCCAATATGGAGAAACCCCATCTCTACTAAAAATACAAAATTAGCCAGGCACGGTGGTGCATGCCTATAATCCCAGATACTTGGGAGGCTGAGGCAGAAGAATAACTTGAACCCAAGAGGCAGAAGTTGCAGTGAGCCGAGATCGCACCATTGTATTCCAGCCTGGGCAATAAGAGCGAAACTCCACCTCAAAAAAAAAAAAAAAAAAAAAGAATAAGTTCATGTTCTTTGCAGGGACATGGATGAAGCTGGAAACCATCATTCTCAGCAAACTAACACAAAACCAAACACCGCATGTTCTCATTCATAAGTGGAAGCTGAACAATGAGAACACAGGGACACAGTGGGGGGAACATCACACACCAAGGCCTGCCGGGCGGTGGGGCCAAGGGGACGGAGGGCATTAGGACAAATACCTAATGCATGTGGTGCTTAAAACCTAGATGATGGGTTGATAGGTGCAGTAAACCAGCATGGCACATGTATACCTATGTAGCAAACCTGCATGTTCTACACATGTATCCCAGAACTTAAAGTAAAATAAATAAATAGATAGCACAAAAAACAATACCTAACAATCCCAAATGTGTATGTGCCTAATAAGAAAACTTCAAACTATATAAAGCAAAATTTGACAACCAGAGAGAAAAGCAGACAAACCACAGTCATGGTAGCAGAGTTTAACTCTTGCACCTCAGGAACTGATAGAACGAGTACACGCACACACAATGACTAAGGATATAGAAGTTTGGGCAGCACTTTTAAGCAACTTGGCCTAATCGACATCTATAGAACACAATAACCAATAACTGCATATTATACATTATTTTTAAGTGTGCAAGAAATATTAAACAGGATAAGTCATATCCTGAAACAAAAAGAAAATTTTCAATAAATCTCTAAGGATTGAAATAATAATATATAATGTGTTGTCTGAATACAATGAAATTAAGCATCAATTATAAAAGATACTCCAACATTTGGAAATTAAACAATAATGCATTATCAAATAATGAATCACCGGGAAATTAAAAAATATTTAAATGGAATGATTATAAAAACCAAACTAATAAAATGTATGAGATGCAGCTAGTTTTAAATGCCTGTACGAGAAAAGTAAGAGATGTTAAAAAATAGGTTCTGTCTTAAGAAGCTAAAAAAACCATTCCACAATGTACACATATTCTGAAGCATCTTGTTGCATGCCATAAGTAGATATCATTTTTATTTGTCAATTACAAAGAAAATAAATTGTGGCCGGGCGCGGTGGCTCACGCCTGTAATCCCAGCACTTTGGGAGGCCGAGACGGGCGGATCACGAGGTCAGGAGATCGAGACCATCCTGGCTAACACGGTGAAACCTCGTCTCTACTAAAATTGCAAAAAATTAGCCGGGCATGGCGGTGGGCGCCTGTAGTCCCAGCTACTCGGGAGGCTGAGGCAGGAGAATGGTGTGAACCTGGGAGGCGGAGCTTGCAGTGAGCCGAGATCGCGCCACTGCACTCCAGCCTGGGCGACAGAGCAAGATTCTGTTTCAAAAAAAAAAAAAAAAAAGAAAAAAGAAAAAAAGAAAATAAATTGTAAAAAATAAATTTAAAAAATAAATTACATACCTTAAAAATCACTATTATAAGCCAATGTAGCAGAGATGGGAAGTTATGTTCATGGGAGAAGAGAGTAAAGATGAGCTATAAAAAGTTAAAAAAAAATAAGGCCAGGCACGGTGACTCACGCTTGTCACCCGAACACTTTGGGAGGCTGAGGTGGGAGGATTGCTTGAGCCCAGAAGTCTAAGACCAGCCTAGGCAATATAGTGAGACCCAACCTCTACAAAAAATAAGGATAAAAAAATTTAGCCAGGCGTGGTGGCATGCACCTGTGGTCCCAGCTACTCGGGAGGCTGAGGCGGGAGGATCCCTTGAGACTGGAAGGTTGAGGCTGCAGTGAACCATGATTGGACCACTGCACTCCAGCTTGGGCAACAGTGAGATCCTGTCTAAAAGATCAGGAAACTCAACAAAGCAAACCACTGATCCTTTAAAAAGTCATTAACATGTATAATGCCCTGGGATTACAGAATAAGGAGAAAGAGGAATGAGAATATGAGAAAGGAAGAAGAGGTGATCACTACAGAGCCTAAAGATACTTAACAGAGGCTGGGCGCAGGGGCTCATGCCTGTAATCCTAGCATTTGGGAGGCAAAGGCTGGTGGATCACAAGGTCAAGAGACTGAGACCATCCTGGCCAACATAATGAAACCCCGTCTCTAAAACTACAAAAATTAGGAGAATCACTTGAACCTGGGCTGGGAGGCAGAGGTTGCAGTGAGCCGAGATCGCGCCACTGCACTCCAGCCTGGCAACAGAGTGAGACTGTATCTCAAAAAAAAAAAAAAAAAGATACTTAAAAGATTAAGATATTGTGAAAATGTACCAGTACATTACATTTGTAACTCAAATTAAACGGAGAAACTATTTGAAAAATATAATTTATCTATAAAAGAAACTGAATTTGTAATTTACAACTCCTTCCCAAAGAAAACTGAAGGTACTGAGACAACTGAAAATTTGTACGAGAACAATAAACCTGGACCCTTACATAAATAACTCAGACTGCATCAGAGGCCTCAATGTAGGAGCTAACACTGTAAAATTTCTAGAGGTAAACACAGGGGAAAATCTCTATGACCTCCAGTTAGGCCAAGAGTTATTATCACGTGTGACACCAAAAACACGAACCAGACATAAAATTCATTCGTTGGTCTTCACTAAAGTTAAAAACTTTGGCGCTCAAAAATATACAGTTACGAAAACAGACAAGGGGAAAGATTGGAAATCGTATTTCTGGTGTAGGACTTATACCCAGAACATATAGGACTCTTGGCCGGGCAGATCGCTTGAGCTCAGGAGTTCAAGACCAGCCTGGCAACACAGTGATAACTCTACACACATTTTGCATGGTGTGGTGGTATGTGCCTGTAGTTTGGGAGGCTGAGGTTAGAGGATCACCTGAGCCCAGGAGGTCAAGGCTACAGTGAGTCAGGATTGCACCACCGCACTCCAGCCTGGATAACAGAGTGAGACACTGTCTAAAAAATTAAAAAATGAGGCCAAGGTGGGCAGATCACAAGGTCAGGAGATCAAGACCATCCTGACCAACATGGTAAAACCCCGTCTCTGCTAAAAATACAAAAATTAGCTGGGCGTGGTGGCGCGTACCTGTAGTTCCGGCTACTCGGGAGGCTGCAGCAGGAGAATCGCTTAAACCCGGGAGGCAAAGGTTGCAGTGAGGTGAAATCACACCAAGGCACTCCAGCCTGCGAGACTCTGTCTCAAAAAAAAAAAGGGGGGGGGATGCTGGGCGCAATGGCTCACGCCTGTAATCCCAGCACTTTGGGAGGCCAAGGCAGGCAGATCACAAGGTCAGGAGTTCAAGACCAGCCTGGCCAATACGGTGAAACCCAGTCTCTACTTAAATACAAAAATTAGCCAGGCGTGGTGGCGGGTGCCTGTAGTCCTAGCTACTTGGGAGGCTGAGACAGGAGAATCACTTTAACCCGGGAGGCAGAGGTTGCAGTGAGTCAAGATCACGCCACTGCACTCCAGCCTGGACGACAGAGGGAAACTATGTCTCAAAAAAAAAAAAAAAATAATAAGAGAGAGAGAGAGAGAGATAGAAAGAAAACAACCTAATAAAAAGGTAGGTAAAAGACTTGAAAAGCTAGGTTTGGTGGCTCATGCTTATAATCCCAGCACTTTGGGAGGCCAAGGCGGGCAGATCACTTGAGGTCAGGAGTTCGAGACGAGCCTGGCCAACATAGGAAAACCCGTCTCTACTAAAAATACACAAATTAACCAGGCGTGGTGGTGCGCGCCTGTAATCCCAGCTACTTGGGAGGCTGAGGCAGGAGAATTGCTTGAACCTGGGAGGCGGAGGTTGCAGTGAGCCAAGATCGTGCCACTGTACTCCAGCCTGGGCAACAGAGCGAGACCTTGTCTCAAGAAAAAAAAGGAAAGAAGAACATTTCACCAAATAAGACATACAAATGGCTACATGGCTAATACACATGTAAAATGTGATAAACATTATGAGTTACTGGACAAATAAAATTTTTAAAATTGCTTTTAGTTTATTTTTTCTTCTTCCTGCCCACTGTTGCTACCTCTGAAAAAGTAAATAAAAATTTAAACCTCCATGAGATACAACTACACACTTATTAGGATTGCCATAATTAAAAAAAAAAAAACAGACACTGCCAAGGGTTGGATGTGGCAGAACTGGAGTTCATATTTTGCTAAAGTGATGCAGCTAATTTGTTTTTTGTTTTGTTTTGTTTTGAGATGGAGTTTCCCTCTTCTCACCCAGGCTGGAGTGCAGTGGCGTGATCTTGGTTCACTGCAACCTCCGCGTCCTGGGTTAAAGCAATTCTCCTGCCTCAGCCTCCCAGGTAGCTGGGATTACAGGCGCTCGTCATCACACTCAGCTAATTTTTGTATTTTTAGTAGAGACGGGTTTCACCACGTTGGCCAGGCTGGTCTCGAAATCCTGACTTCAGGTGATCCGCCCACCTCGGCCTCCCAAAGTGCTAAGATTACAGGCTTGAGCCACCACGTCCGGCCATGATACAGCCACATTGGAAAACAGTTAATTTATTTTAAATTTAAGCATAATCTTACCAGATGACCCAGTAATTTCACTACCAGGAATCTACCCAAGAAAAATAAAATACGTGCCTCAAAGATATGTGCATGATTATTCATAGCAGCATGATTTCATAGCCCTATACTGTAGACAGTCCAAATGTCCATCGTCTGGTGAACAGATAAACAAATAGTATATCCTTACAATAGAATAGTATTCAGCAATAAAAAGGAATGAAATACTGATGACTTCTACTACATGGATGGACCTCAAAATTATTCTACATAAAGCCAGATGAAAAGACGACATATTGCCTGACTCTATTTACCTAAAGTGTGCACCCCATTGTCCAGGCAAATGTGTAGAGGCCGTGCTCCCCTAGGGCTGGGGTGAGAGCGGAATGGACTGCAGACAGCTGTGGGAATGCAGGGGCTGAGGGATTCATCCTAAAGTGGGAGTGTGGGGATGGTATAAATTTACTGCACATTGAATAAAAATCTTGGTATTTTGTCTTCACAATGGCTTGTGGCCAAGGGTTTCCCCCCCCCCTTCCTTTTGTCATCTCTATTGAGGCATAATTTACATAATATAAAACTGATCTATTGCACCTTAGATGGATTTTTTTGTGTTTTTGTGTTTGTTTGTTTTGGTTTGGTTTTTTGAGACAGAGTCTCACTCTGTTGCCCAGGCTGGAGTGCAGGGGCCGGATCTCGGCTCACTGCAAGTTCTGCTTCCTGGGTTTACACCATTATCCTGCCTCAGCCTCCCAAGTAGCTGGGACTACAGGTGCCCGCCACCTCACTGGCTAGTTTTTTTGTATTTTTTTAGTAGAGACGTGGTTTCACCACGTTAGCCAGGATGGTCCCGATCTCCTGACCTCGCCATCTGCCCATCTCGGCCTCCCAAAGTGCTGGGACTACAGGCTTGAGCCACCGCGCCCGGCCTTTTTTTTTTTTTTTTTTTTGAGATGGAGTCTCACATTGTCGCCCTGGCTGGAGTGTAATGGCACGATCTAGGCTCACTGCAACCTCCACCTCCCAGGTTCAAGCGATTCTCCTGCCTCAGCAGTAGCTGGGATTACAGGTGCCTGCCACCACACCCAGCTAATTTTTCGTACTTTTAGTAGAGATGGGGTTTCACTATCTTGGCCAGGCTGGTCTCAAACTTCTGAACTCAAGCCATCTGTACACCTCAGCCTCCCAAAGTGCTGGGATTACAGGTGTAAGCCACCATGCCTGGCCCTTAGATGGAATTTTTAAAGAGGTTACAGACCAGAGAGTGAGTTAAGTGGCTCTGTTTACAGAAGGCACATGTTGGCCTGGGACTAGTTTGGGGACCCTCTGGGGAGTTGGCCTTGGGTCATCTGAGACATTGTCCCAGCAGGCTATGTGGAGGGTGACGTGACTCCAGTTGGCTAGTCTCAATGTAATTCTACATAACCACCCCAAAGTTAGTAACATGAACGCCAAGCATTTATCTCTCACTCTGCAGGTGGGCTGGGATTGGCTGGGCTTGGCTGGGCTTGGTCAGCCTTGGCTCTGGGCCACAGATGCAGCTCACATCTATTCCATGGATGTCTCATTCTTCTGGGACAAGCAGGTCGCCATGTGCCTCCCATGAACATGCAAAGGTACAAGAGGGTAGCTGTCGGAGGGCATACAGGGCCCACCTTGCTGGCATCCCCCCAACATCCCTTTGACCAGTCGGGCCTCACCATGTTCCATCCCACTCTCCAGTTGGGCCTCTCTGCTCCCTCCCACCTGACATCCCATTGGCCAAACAAACCACACGACAAGCCAGTCCCAGGACGGTGAGGTGCACTGCACCCACCCCAAGGCCATGGCAGGGTATGGAGATGTCATTTATTGTAAGATGGACAGATAAGGTGGACCAATAATTTACAGATTCCAGCAGAGGGTGAGGACAGCCAGATGCTCCAGGACTGTAAGAAATCACAATGGCGGCAAGGACTTGGCCTTCCTGGGGACAGGGAGCCCTATTTCCAAATATAGTCACACTCTGAGGAGCCAGGGGTTAGAACATCAAGTCTGCCCTTGACTCCACACAAGCCAGGCTCCTCCAGGCCCTCTGCTCCACCAGGCTTCAACATGGCCCACGAAGGACTGAACAGACGCCAACTTCATTTCTAAGAACTCCAGGCTGCATCCCTAGGGTGACCTAGTCCCTCAAATGCCTGCCTGAGAAATCTTAAGCTGCCAAAAGGATCTCTTGTTGGCTCCAGCAACCCCTGAGAATACGGCCCTATGCCCCAGCCTCTGCAGGGGTGGGGCCTCACTTCCATAACCGCAGTCAACAAACCTATTATAGACAGGTCTCCTGTGGACCCACCCACTTCCCACTCTAAGTTTTCACCTCCCCGGCTCTCCTGAGCCCCAGCGGACCCCCACCCCTCCCTGTCCCTTTAAAACCCCCCGTCACTGCTGTGCAGATTCAAGCTGAGTCAGGTCATGCTGGACTCTTCTCCCTTGCCACAGCTATGACTCATCACAATCTGCCCTCACCACTGTGGCGACGGGCTGTGTTTACCTTTAATCAGCATGAAAGCGGAGGACACGTTCGGCAATAGCACCCACCTTGCACACCCCCCACCATCCCCTACCTGCCCCCTCCCCAGCCTGGATTGTGGGACGTTCCTGGAATTTTTTCTGGTTTTAGAATTTTATAATTCACACATGCAATGTGCCATCTAGTTTTTCTTGGCTTTATAAACCTCGTAAAAATGTGCCATACTGTATGAGGTCTCCCACTTTTTTTTTTCTGGAAAGAGCTGTTTCTAAGACTTTTTCTCATTGTTGCGAGCAACTATTGTTCATTCATTTTGAGGTTGTGATATGCTTCCTTGTTTGGCTTCACTGTGATGTATTTGTGCTTTCTCTTGTCCTGGCCTTTCCAGTGCTTTTGCTTAAATGCATGATCCTGCAGGGCACATTTTGGCACCTGTGTCCTGGCGCATGCCTCCATCTGTTTCTCTACCGAAGAGTCCAAAGGGGGAATTGTGGGGCTGTTGCACTTGAGAATTCAACCCTGCACAGGAGTCCCCAGATGCTCCCAAGATACTGACAAACGCCCTCTCACGGCAGCGGGTTCCGTGGGCTTCACCAGCTCACCAACACACGGCAGCTGCTTTGCTGGTGCCAGCTGAGTGAGTGTTAAGACTCATTCATCTGAAATACAATCTTGGATCAAATTGCATTTCTCTGACAGCTAGTAAAGTGAAACATCTTTTATATTTTTATTGGCCATTTATTTCTCCTCTACTGTGAGCTATTGGTTTATATCTTTTTATCTATTACTGTAAATGTGTATCTATATTTTCCCTATTGAATCACAGGAATGCTATCTTTATCGGATTATAGATTTTGGAACTGATCTTCACTGGATATAAGAATCGCCAATACCTTCTCTCAGTTTTTGGCTGACTTAATTTTCTTTGTGGTATCTTTCTGATGAACAGGAGTATTTCTAGTATAGTGAATTTATCAATATTTATTTTTATGGTATTTTTATATCTTGTTTAAGAAATCCTTTCTTAGCCTAAGAACAAAGTAAAATTCCCTGACATTTTCTCCTAAGGATGTGTATAAACTCTTGCATAGCATACCTGTGGGAAACTACACAGGTAATGGGCATGCATCTCAACCAAATTTCACAATGGAAACATGCCAGTGTAACTACCAGCACAGGAAGTAAAATGTTGCCAGCATCTGAGAAGCCCTGGAATTACTAAGCCCTTCCCAGGACCATACCACCCAGCAGGGGGAGGCGGCACCCTGATCGGGAAGCCCTCCTGCCTGACATCCACTTGGGGTGATCTGCAGTGGCCACTGTTCTTCCTCCAGTGTCCTGGCATGGAGGTCGTGGTTCTCTCCTCTCTCCACGAACATGTGCATGTCTCAGCCCCATTCTCTTTGGCCCAGGGGCCGGTTTGGTTCATGCGTCCCTCTCCCGATCACATTTGATCACTTACTCAATCCCAGAGTGTTTTACGAAACCAAAAAGAACAGACACCTGGTTCTGTGTCTGTGAAATGCAGGCCCCTAAAACACAAAGCCCAGGGCAAGAGGGCGTCTCTTCCCTGGTCTGAGTGCTGCCCTGAGTGGGACTCGCCACCCTTTCATTCTGTGTACTGATTACATCCTGTCCTACTGCTTGTCCTTCCTGAAATAATGACTTTTTCAGTTGCTTAGTTTTCGTTCAACCTCTTGGGAATTCTTCCTCCCCCTTACAATAGACTTACCATGTAATTTTCCACCAAATCAATTTCTCCTTGCACAATGCATTCTGGGTCCAAAACCTGGCTCAAGTCTGGAAATGGGCCAGGAATCATGATTATTACTGGGGCGCTTGCCCTTGGCTTCCTGGTCACTCATCCTTGATCTCTCTTAACTGTATGGACTGAATAGGGCCATCACTGGCTGGCTTAAGACTCCATCCCTAGCGTTCTCACTGGCCTAGGCCAACACCAATGTTCACACACTGTTGCCCACCCTGGCACCTCATCAATGTATTTCCTCCAATAGATAGTTCCTTTCCAAGAGATGTGCTGATCTAATTGTGGTAGACAGAATAATGGCCCTCACAGATGTCAATGTCTGAATCCCCAAAACCTGTCTATATGTTAGGTACATGAATTCAAGTTAAAGAATTAAGATAGAAGGTGGGGTGCATGGGGATTAGAGGCTTACAGGCAATGAAATTGGCTTGGGATGGGGTGATGGATGAAGATAAACCATTTTGCACCCAAGTCTCAAGACCACTGTCTAAGTCCATTTTCTGTTGCTATAAAGAATACCTGAGACTGGGTTATGCTTTATACAGGAAAGATGTTTACTTCACTCACAGTTTTGAAGGCTGGGAAGCCCAAGAGCACGGCAACAGCTTCTGGTGGTGCTTTTGTCCTGCATCATGACACGGAAGGAAAGTGGAAGAGGGAGTGGGACAAAACATGAGGGATGGCCTCATGTTATAATAACCCAACCTTGTGGAAATTAATGCTGTCCGGAGAGAGTGGGAACCCACTCACTCCCTCAAGAATTAGCCCAGTCCCTAAAGAGCAGCCTGAATCTCTTAATGGCCTAACCACACCTTAAAGACCCCACCTCCCAACACCCCCACACCTGGACCAAATTTCCAACAGATGAATTCCGGGGACCCACTCCAACCACAGCAGCTGGGAAAGTGGAGGCCAAGAGCTGGGGATGAGGCTGAGTCTCCCTGGGTACTGAGACAAGTTCACCACTTTGGCTCATCTGAGAAATCCGTTAATAATTCATCACACACCCCCTCCTGATGGGCCACAGAACACACCCCCAGCTTTTCCATGGCAGCCTGAAGGCTGCAGCTTGTCTTTCCACACCATTCCACATCTTCCCGGCACAATCCCAGTCCTGTTGTGCTCTCAGAAGACCTACATGAGGAAACAGAGGTCATCTTCACTTTGCAGTCTGAACTCTTTTCGAGGAAGAGCAATGTATTTCAGTTGTCACATTGTATATGATGATTGGTTTAGCAGGCACAGCACAGCAGAAATGGAATCAGCTGCCAGCAGCATTTTGAACATCTTCCAAAAAACAATTTTAGGCCATTTTGAAATCTGTAAACTTATATAGAAATGTGTATTGTCCTTACATTCAACTTTCTATAAAGTATATTTTACATTTAAAAAAAAAGACTGCCTTTCTTTTGATGATGTTGACAAAGAATCAAGTTCTGTCAAATACTTCAAGAGGTTTATTTCTGAGCTAAATACGAGTGACTATGGCCCAAGGCAGTCTCAAGAGACCCTGAGATGTGCCCAAGGGGGTTGGGTTGCAAGTTGGTTTTATACATTTTACGGGAACATAAGACATCAATCAGTGCATGTGAGGTATACATTGGTTTGGTCAGAAAGATAGGACGACTGAAAGTGGGATGGGGAGAGATGCAGGAGAGTAAGCTTACAGGTCATAAGTGGATTCAAAGATTTTCTGATTGACAATAGGTTGAAATAATTATTATCTAAAGACCTGGAATGAATCAACAGAAAGGAGTGTCTGGGTTAAGATAAAGGGTTGTGGAGACCAAGGTTCTCATTAGTAGATGAAGTCTCATTGGTGGCTACCATTAGAGACAATTGATGGTAAATTCTGACATTTCTGATATGGTTTGGCTGTGTTCCCACCCAAATCTTAAGTTGAACTCCCACGTGTTGTGGGAGGGACCCGGTGGGAGGTAATCAAACCATGGGAACAAGTCTTTCCCGTGCTGTTCTCATGACAGTGAATAAGTCTCATGAGAGCTGATGGTTTTAAAACGAGGAGTTCCCCAGCCAGGCGCACTGGTTCACATCTGTAACCCTAGCACTTTGGGAGGCCAAGGCAGGTGGATCACGAGGTCAGGAGATCAAGACCACCCTGGCTAACATGGTGAAACCCTGTCTCTACTAAAAAATATAAAAAATTAGCCAGGCGTGGTGGTGGGCACCTGTAGTCTCAGCAACTCGGGAGGCTGAAGCAGAATGGCTTGAACCCGGGAGACAGAGCTTGCAGTGAGCCGAGATCATGCCACTGCACTCCAGCCTGGATGACAGAGCGAGAGTCCGTCTCAAAAAAAAAAAAAAAAAAAAAAAGAGGAGTTCCCTGCACAAGTTCTTGCCTGCTGCCATCCAGGTAAGACGCAACTTGCTCCTCCTTGCCTTCCGCCATGATTGTGAGGCTTCCCCAGCCAGGTGGAACTGTAAGTCCAATGAAACCTCTTTCTTTTGTAAATCGCCCAGTCTTTGGTATGTCTTTTTTTTTTTTTTTTTTTTTTAGACAGAGTCTCGCTCTGTTGCTCCGGCTGGAGTGCAGTGGCACGACCTCGGCTCACTGCAAGCTCCGCCTCCCAGGTTCATGCCACTCTCCTGCCTCAGTCTCCCAAGTAGCTGGGACTACAGGTGTCTGCCACCACACCCGGCTATTTTTTTTGTATTTTTAGTAGAGATGGGATTTCACCGTGTTAGCCAGGATGGTCTCAATCTCCTGACCTCGTGATCCGCCTACCTTGGCTTCACAAAGTGCTGGGATTACAGGCATGAGCCACGGTACTCGGCTGGTATGTCTTTATTAGCAGCGTGAAAATGGACTAACACGGTTTCCTGTGTTGATCTTTAAAAGATGCTAGACTTTCAGTTCATCTCTTCAGGATTGGGAAGGCCTGGAAGGGTAAAGATCTAGTTATGTTACAGATTCTTTACAGATACAAATCTCTGCCCCACAGAACACAGCTTTGCAGGACCATTTCAAGTTATGGAAAAGAAACAAATTTGGGGGTAATTATCTTGCTTTCCTTCTTTATCTGCCATGTGATATCATGCCAGAGTCAGTTGGAGTTGGTATCTTATTGCTACAGTCTATTCTGTCAGTCTTAAGATCTCTTTTATTTTTATTTTTGAGACACAGTTTCACTCTGTCACCAGGCTGGAGTGCAGTAGTGCATTGTCGGCTCACTACAACCTCATCTGCTGGGTTCAAGTAATTCTTGTGCCTCAGACTCCCAAGTGGCAGGAATTATAGGTGCGCGCCCAGCTAATTTTTGTACTATTAGTAGTGATGGGGTTTCCCCTTGTTGGCCAGGCTAGTCTCGATCTCTTGACCTCAAGTGATCTGCCTGCCTTGGCCTCCCAAAGTGCTGGGATTACGGGCGTGAGCCACCTCACCCAGCCAAGATCTCTATTTTAATGTTAATGCTGGTGACTGCCTAACCCCCAAAAAGGAGAGTAGTATCATGAAGCATGCCCAATCCTTCACTGCTTGTAATGGTCTGACCTAGTTTTTCAGGTTTCTTTGGAATCCCCTTGACTGAGAAGACGGGTTCATTCAGTTGGTTGGGGGACTTAGAATTTTGTTTTTGGTTTACAATGTAGAAGAATATTAATTATTGGAAAAACATCACACATAATTTATGGCAGCTTCACAATAAGGTATTACATAAAAAACTAAAGCAGAGTAAAACTGTTTTATTTCCTGTTTTGGAAAATATTACTTTCTCCAGGCAAGATGGTATTGCAAGTTCAAGCTTAGAGACTGATACGGTTTGGCTATGTCTCCACTCAAATCTCATCTTGAATTCTCATGCGTTACGGGAAGGACCCAGCAGGAGGTAACTGAATCATGGGGGCAGGTCTTTCCCAGGCTGTTCTCGTGATAGTGAACACGTCTCACGAAATCTGATGGTTTTAAAAAGGTGAGTCCCCTGCACAAGCTCTCTCTCTTTTTGCCTGCTGCCCTCCATTTAAGATGTGACTTGCTCCTCCTTACCTTCCACTATGCTTGTGAGGCCTCCCCGGCCATGTGGAACTGTAAGTCCATTAAACCTCTTTTTCTTTCCAGTCTTGGGTATGTCTTTTTTTTTTTATTTATTTATTTTTTTTGAGACAGAGTCTCACTCTGCTGCCCAGGCTAGAGTGCAGTGGCCGGATCTCAGCTCACTGCAAGCTCCGCCTCCCGGGTTTACGCCATTCTCCTGCCTCAGCCTCCCGAGTAGCTGGGACTACAGGCGCCCGCCACGTCGCCCGGCTAGTTTTTTGTATTTTTTTAGTAGAGACGGGGTTTCACCGTGTTAGCCAGGATGGTCTCGATCTCCCGACCTCGTGATCCGCCCGTCTCGGCCTCCCAAAGTGCTGGGATTACAGGCTTGAGCCACCGCGCCCGGCCGGGTATGTCTTTATCAGCAGCATAAAAACAAACTAATACAGAGGCCCTCCCACAATTCTCCCCACCCATGGCTACAATAGGTAATTTTTATTTTTTTAATTTTTATTTTTAAAATTTTTTTGAGATGGAGTCTCGCTTTGTCACCCAGGCTGGAGTGCAGTGGCACGCTCTCGGCTCACTGCAACCTTTGCTTACCAGGTTCAAGCAATTCTCCTGCCTCAGCCTCCCGAGTACCTGGAACTACAGGTATGCACCACCATGCTCAGATAATTTTTGTATTTTTAGTGGAGACGGGGGTTTCGCCATGTTGGTCAGGCTGGTCCAAACACCTGACCTCAGGTGATCTGCCCGCCTCAGCCTCCCAAAGCACTGGGATTACAGGTGTGAGCCATCATCATGCTTGGCCTATGATAGATAATTTTTAAAAGACAAATTTAAAAACCAACAACAGTCCATAGACCAAAAATGAATCGGAAACACATAGCAGCTCACAGGACCCAGACTTTGGGCCTGTGGGGGCTCTGGTCCCAGAAACAGGGAAAGGTGCTTGGGAAGGCTGTCCCTGAAGAGTGAGGGGCAGAAAGTGCCTGAGAGGAGTGGAGAACAGCCAAGAGCATCGCTGAAAACCAGGGCTGGAGTAAGTCTCTTGCCTCTGTAACTGCCCTATGGGTTCACCTTGCCTGCTGCCTAGACAGAGCCAATTTATCAAGACAGGGGAATTGCAATGGAGAAGGAGTCACAGCAGAGCCGGCTGTGCAGGAGACTGGAGTTTTACTATTACTCAATCAGTCTCCCCGCACATTCTGGGATCAGAGTTTTAAAGCTAATTCGGAGGGTGGGGCTTTGGGACATGTGGTGTGCTGACTGGTCAGGTTGGAGATGGAATCATAGGGGGCTGAAGTGGTTTCCTTGCTGTTTTCTACTCCCGGGTGGGCGCCAGAACCGGTGGAGCCAGATTACGGGTCTGGGTGGTGTCAGCTGATCTATGGAGTGCTGGGTTTGCAAAATATCTCAAGCTCTGATCTAGGGTTTTACAATAATGTTATACCCAGGAGCAATTTGGGGAGGTTTAGACTCTTGGAGCCAGAGTCGCAGGACCCCTAACCTGTAATTTCTAATACTGTAGCTAATTTGTCAGTCTTGCAAAGACAGACGGGTCCCTGGGCAAGAAGCGGGTATTTTCGGGAAAGGGCTGTTACCCATTTTGTTTCAGAGTTCCTTCCCAACGTTAGTTCGGCCTACGCCCAGGAATGAACAAGGACAGCTTAAGTTAGAAGCAAGATGGAGTCGGTTAGGTCTGATCTCTTTCACTATCATAATTTCCTCAGTTATAATTTTCTAAGGCAGTTTCACTTCCATGAAAGGAATGTGGAAAAACATACAACTTCTGCAGCGATATCTGGGGATGGAGACGAGGACAGCCCTCGGCCCAGCCTCTTGCTGGCTCCAGGACTGGATCTACAGCTCCCAACAGGAAGGCCAGGCAAGCACCCAAGCATGACCCCAAAAGGCTGGACGGAGGCTCCTGCCAGAGCATGACACACAGTGAATACCCAGGGAAACAGAACATAACCCCCTTTGCAGAAGCCTGCAAGCCTAGATTTCAAAACACAGGACTCCAAGAAGACAGATAACAATATCAGGCATCAACTGGTAAATTCAGCCCAGAAAACAATAGAGCACAGTTTAAAATAAGTGTGTCTAGGCCAGGCAGTGGCTCAGGCCTGGCAGTGGCTCACGCCTGTAATCCTAGCACTTTGGGAGGCCGAGGCGGGTGGATGGCTTGAGCTCAGGAGTTCGAGACCAGCCTAGGCAACATGCTAAAACCCCGTCTCTACAAAAAATACAAAAATTAGCCCAGCATGGTGGCACATGCCTGCAGTCTCAGCTACTTGAGGGACTGAGGTGGGAGGATTGCTTGAATCTGGGAGGCAAAGGCTGCAGTGAGCCAAGATCACACCACTGCACTCCAGCCTGGGTGACAGACTGAGACCCTACCTCAAAAAATAAATAAAATAAATAAATAGATGTGCTTAGGATTCTCATGGTAGATAAAGAAAGAAAACAGCAATGAACATTAAAAACATTATAAAACAAAAACTGGAAGAAATAAGAACAAATGAACACAAAGAAAATTAGAAATATAGACCAATGCAGTTTCATTTAAAAACTCAATCGATGAAACAAACTAATTGGACGGACAGAGAGCTAGTAAACTGGAAGATCGTAAACCCAGAACACAGAGGCCAACATTGGGAAGCGCAGTTTGAGAGATGGACAAGACACTGAGTGGGTACTCCCTTTTAGGAGATCCCAGAACAAGAATTCCGTCAGGGTGCAGAGGTGCCACGGGAGGACAGATGGCCGGGAACCTTGCTATCTCAGGTGAGAAGAGACGGCCAGCGCCAGGCAGCACAGCCAAACCAACCCACACTCAGAAATACCACAGCAGAATTTCAGAACAAAGACATGAAAAGAGAAGACAGATTTCCTTCATGGAAGTGGCAATGCCACGGGCAGCAAACTTCTCGGCAGGGTAGCAGCAGTTGCTGCCCCAGAGGAAGGTCCTAAAACCACCACATGCCGCACCAGCTTTATAGCCACTCAATAATCAGATCAAAATGAACACTTATTTGTTCCTACGTTGGGAGGCTCACCCAAGAATGCTTGCCAAAAGGCTACCAATGGATGTGATCTGCCTGGGTAAAAACTGAGAACAGAAAAGGGCAAAACATTCTCGTACAAACAATTAACTACTGACTACAAAAATTAATTTAGCATGAAAAATGTGAAACAAAAACCTGAGGCAACAATACCAAGCAAGAGGGAACAGGCTCAAATTGTTGGTAAATGTTTTATTTGTGAAAAGAGATAGTGGAATGCTGAACCTTGTTAGAAACAGCATTGCGCTGAAATCTTCCACCCCTCTCGCTGCTGCTCACGGCACCACCCACGCCACTCCCCATTCTCTCCTTGCTCTGCCCGGGAGGTTGGCCTCCCCACGCTCCTGGGAAGGTACTGGTTGTGCCTTCAGCTTCCTGACTGGTACGATAGTTGGGTACGTACGAAAACGTTTTTTTTGAGACAGGGTCTCGCTCTGTCACCCAGGTTGACATTCAGTGGCACAATCATAGCTCACTGCAGCCTCAAAATCCTAGGTTCAAGCGATCCTCTTGCCTCAGCCTCCCACACAGCTGGAACTACAGGTGTGTGCCACCACACTTTTTTTTTTTTTTTTTTTTTAATTTTTTGTAGAGACTGGGTTGCCCAGTCTGGTCACAAACTCCTGGCCACAAGTGATCCTCCCACCGTGGCCTCCCAAAGTGCTGAGATTACAGGCATGAGCCATCGTGTCCGGCCTGAAAACATTTCTTATTGTGATCTTCACAAAAATAAAATGTAACTCCCCTAAGTGGGTAGTCGTTTCTCCATATATGTTGTTTCCTTAAAAAGGTGAAATCACGCCGGCCCCTAGTGGTTCACACCTGTAATCCCAGCACTTTGGGAGGCCCAGGCGAGCGGATCACGAGGTCAGGAGATCAAGACCAGCCTCGCCAACATGGTGAAACCTCGTCTCTACTAAAAATACAAAAATTAGCTGGGCGTGGTGGCAGGCACCTGTAGTCCCAGCTACTGGGGAGGCTGAGGCAGGAGAATTGCTTGAACCTGGGAGGCGGAGGTTGCAGTGAGCCGAGATCATGCTACTGCACTCCAGCCTAGGAGGCAGAGGAAGACTCCATCTCAAAAAAAAAAAAAGAAATTATGGCTGGCTCTAGCTAAACTGTCCGGGTTTCAAGAGTGTTTCTGGACGGGATGGAGGGTGCTACTTTTCATTAACAGCTGGATCCAGGAATGAAGGTGCACGGGACTACAGGGTTCCACATGACCACGAAGCACCTCCCCTTCCGCCCGTGTCATTTCATCTTCTCACAAATTCTCAAAACCCTTCCTCAGGACACTCACTGCGTTTCCTCGCCCCCCTCACTCCTCCGTCCACGGCAGGAGACTCAGCAGAGGAGCCTTACTTCTCCAAGTAGGACGGTCTGAGTCTGCGTTCCCCTGAGAGCAAGCCCTGAGGCAAGATTTGGGGACAAGCAGCTCACGTGGGAAGTGACTCCAGGAAGTCCCAGGAGAGAAGCTGGGAGTGAGCCCAGCGGGAAGGGCAGGCAGCGAGGGCGGCTCCAAAGGTGGTGCCTCAGCACCAATTCTTTTCTGCTCGGCTGTCCTCGAGCAGCCCCGCCCGCCCCGGGCCCTCCGGCTCCCCAGACAGCACTCAGCATCCCGCTGTCTTCCTTCCCCTCTGTGCCAGGCCGCTCGCCCCTCCAAACCCCCTGGGTCTCTACTTGCCCGTCGGTCACCGCCCCTCCGCCGCAGCTGGCGCGGAAAAACGGATGCTGCCGTTGGTCGCGTGCGTGCGCAGGCGCACCACACCCGTGCCCCCGCGCAGGCGCACCACAACCTCCCCCCCGCCGGCGCAAGCAAACCCTCCCCGCGCAGGCGCACCACACCCCGCCCCCGCAAACGGGCACAAACCGCCACAACAGGCACACCCCCGCGCGCAGGCGCAGCACACCCCTCGCGCAGGCGCACCAGGGACACACCCACGCTCGGGTTGGCGCCTGCGGGCTTCGGTACCGGCGTCTCCATGGCGACCGCGTTGTCTGGGTGGCCTCCATTGTTGGGCTGCAGCTCTCGGCGGCGTGACTCGCCAGCGCTCCAGTGGGCCGGGGAGCGGCAGGTGAGACGGGCGGGCACGGCCAGCTCCCTGGGCCCTCGAGGCGGGCGGTGGCAGGAAGGTGGTGCCGCGGCCCCTGGTGCCCTGACGCGTAGCTCCAGCCCCGATGCTGACGGCAAAGGCCACACTCCTCAGGCCTGGAATGTGAGGCCCAGAGCGTCGGATCCAACTCTGCCTCGCCCGGATGGGGAAACTGAGGCAGGGAGCAGGGGTGGGCGTGCGTGGGGATCCCTTGAAGGCAGCCTCGGAAACCCCACTGAGCCCGCGCTGCCTGGGCGCTGTGTAAGTCCAGGCTGTCGTTTCACTTCTGGTTTTAAGATATTTTCCCTGTTGCGAGGTTTGAAGCCTCCCGTCCTCTGTTTTAAGTTCCGTGATTCGGAGAAAACAAGTGAACTGACCGTGAAAAAGCCCACAGGCTTCCATGGAATATAGGCCGCCTGGGGTCGAACCCTGCTGGGGCTCAGTGTCGCCGCTACCTCCCAATTAACTGCGCCCCTGCAGCAGTTCCCTAACTGATCTACGCCTCAGCCTCCTCCTCCTTAAAACGGGAATGAAGTACACACACATGTGCCAATCATTGGGCGGTTGAGTGATTTGAATTAGATGAACTGGTGCATTCCAACGTTGATTCTTATTGCCGAATAAATTGTTTGGAAATTGCAAGTGGAAGTGTGCCTCGCTGAATGAGGTTTTGGTGAACAATAGTTCTGAGTAAAAGTGTTGCTGGACAACGAAAATTCAAGATTCTTAATTTAACAGGTTTTTCCCCGGTGCTTAACTGGGTGTTAGCCAGACTTAGTTCTGGTCACTGGGCCAAAATGGTAAACAAAAGACAGGCTTCCTGGCCTCAAGGAACTAAAAACATATTTCAAAAGGCACAGAACCACACCAGAGATAAGAAACAGTGCAAACTTCACCCCCCCAATCATTTCATGGAAGCGGTACAGTTGATTTACAGGCTTTGAAATGTTCTGATCTGTTTATATCCCTAAAATGATCATTTCTATTTATTGTGCGCCTTTGCGTTTTCCAGGAGTTAAATCTTGGAACTCGATTGTACAAAGTGAAAGCAGAGAATTTTAATCTGAACCTCTTTGTATTTCTTTTTTTTTTTTTTTTTACATGTTTAAAAGTCAGATTTTTGCTACAGCTTATGAAAAATGACAGCTTTTAAAGCAAGTTAAATTACTGCAGATCTGCCACATAGCTGTTCTGTTTTGCCTCAGTATAATTAGTTGTTTCTACATCTTCCCTTCCTGTGTCTCCAGGTGACTCCAGACCAAGGAGGATGAGCTGCTGTCCCTGGAAGAGAACGGATGGAGGGAAGCGGCTCCTACACAGTTCCCTCTGTGGCTGCTGCTGATCTGGAGGAGGGTGCTGGTCAGACTAGGAGCTTGCCTGCCACCCCATCCAAAGATGTTCACAAGTGTGTTGGAGGCATCATCTTTTCCTCCTCACCGATTTTAGACTTGAGTGAAAGTGGTCTGTGCCATTTGGAGGAGGTCTTTAGAATCCCCAGCCTTCAAGTAAGTGGGGCTGCTCCTCTGGCTGTGTTGGGAGGCAGAAATGGGAATCTACCCCGGGCTTTATTTGTAGGCTTCTTTCTCTTTGGAAGTGATGAATTCTAAAATGAAATAGAGGAAAGGCTAACTCATAGTTTCATATGCCGATCACAACAAAATGGGAAATTTCATGATGGGGACCAACCCATGGAAATAGTGCATCTATTTAGATGAAGGCGTCTGTTCTCTTCCTTGCAGTTCACCTCTCAAAACCTGTGGTAGTAACTACTGCCAAACACCCTTGAACTCTTAATTAAAACACAAAACCTTAAAGAAAATCAGGCAACATTAACAGTTAAAAACTTTGTTCTCACCCATGGTTTTGCTCATGTTACACACTGGTTTTACTTCGTGCCCGGCCCTTCTCCGGGTCAGTCCGCAGTAGATGCTGTCTTGTCCCTATGATTTCTAGAGAAAGCTTCTGTGAGGGCACAGCTTTGATGTTAGACAGTTGAGGGTTCCCCCTGCAGCACCTGTCCCTGCTGGGACTCACAGAATTTCCTTAAACCTCATTTGGTTTAATCTGGAATGTGGGAACGATCACATTTTCACATCATTTATTGTAAAAATGAATAACGTGAAAGTTCAGTGTCTGAAACACGGTTATGATATTGATTGACTTTCTTTTTGTATTTTTAGTAGAGATGGGGTTTCACCATGTTGCCCAGGATGGTCTTGAACACCTGAGATCAGGTGATCTGCCTGTCTCAGCCTCTCAAAGTGCTGGAATTACAGGTGTAAGCCACCGCACCTGGCCAGATTGACATTTTTGAGTGCTTTTACCAGAGCTACATGTTTAGAT
This sequence comes from Macaca mulatta, assembly GCF_049350105.2. Classification (NCBI taxonomy): domain Eukaryota; kingdom Metazoa; phylum Chordata; class Mammalia; order Primates; family Cercopithecidae; genus Macaca; species Macaca mulatta. The sequence goes on from NC_133414.1 coordinate 144,428,344, forward strand.
TTTTAGTGGCTGCTTAAGTTATAAACTCTACATTTGCCTTGTCTTTGCTGTCAGGGCAGCACTGGTCTCGCTCTTTCCTTCCTGCTGACATCTAGGATAAGGCACTGGTCATGGGGACCTGCCTTGTCCTGGCTCCTGTTACACAGGTGTCACTTTTAATGAACAGATATCCTCAGCCCTGAATTACGGATCCAGCAGAGCCCTGAGGTTTCTGTTACCTTTATGCATAATGGGAGAAGGAGGAAATTCCAGAGGTCTTCAGGCTTAATGAAGAAACTTGATAACTGCTTATAGCTTTCAGAAGACAAATGTCAGTATAAATTTTATTACCATGACATCAAGTCTCTAAATGAGGTAATCAGAGTGGTAGACTTTCTCACTGAAGTCATAAACAGCACTTCCAGAGATCCCCCATCCTCACATGAGGCTCCTAGGACCTAATAGGAAAGATGAAACTTGTGTTGTGACATAGCCGATTCACTGTTCACCATGTGAGAAACAAACCCAAAGAATGGACTCAGAGAACAGTGGAAATGAGACTTTTAAACACAGTTTTGCAAGATTGGGTGTCTGGTGGGCAGGCACACCCAGCACGGTTACAGCTAGCCTCTTATCCCCTAGTGCACAGGTCCCGCCCCCAGTTCCTCATAGGCTGAGTACTGTGGGGGGGGGTCACAGCCTTCCCGGACTTCACCTATTGGTTGTTGGGTAGGGGCTGCAGGGTGCAGGTCCCGCCCCCACTTCCTCATAGGCTGAGTACTGTGGGGTCACAGTCTTCCCGGACTTCACCTATTGGTTGTTGGGTAGGGGCTGCAGGGTGCAGGTCCCGCCCCCGCTTCCTCATAGGCTGAGTACTGTGGGGGGGGGGGGGGGCGGTCACAGCCTTCCCGGACTTCACCTATTGGTTGTTGGGTAGGGGGTGTAGGGTGCAGGTCCCGCCCCCGCTTCCTCATAGGCTGAGTACTGTGGGGGGGGGTCACAGTCTTTCTGGAGGTCGCCTATTGGTTGTTGGGCAGGGGCTGTAGGTGTTTTCTTTGGGGTTGTCCTGCTGCATTTTGTTGCGGCCCACAATGCATTGCACTCCCAGTCAGCTCAGGGGCTCTTCCAGTATTTGACTTATGACCTAAGTAGCTGGGCAGGCTGATAAGAACAGACAAAACGAGATATTTTTAGGCCAGTAAACTTTCATCTTAGACTAAACCTCTTTGGTTCGGGTGAGGGCAACTAAGGGGTCGGGGGTGCCGAGAAGCAGGCGTTGGCTATCCAAGCAGGGGCCTAGTACATCCTGTTTCTTCTGTAGTTTGTTGACCTAAGCCGATTCAAGGCACTTTGTCTTGGAAATGGACCACTGTATACATTATTTCCTTCAATTCCCTCCTCTTTCTCTTTTTACTCCTGTTAGTCCCATTTCCACATTTATTTTTGTGTCCTTTGTTCCTCACATCATTTCAAAAGCTGTTGACTGTCTTCATCATAACAGAGTAGATCTGATTTGGTTTCTAATAATAGTTGATATGTTATGGGTATTTGTTTGTTGATGGCTGTTTCAATTAATTTTTGGGTTAACCCTTTAACATGGAGGATAATGCAACACCCTGTAGCTCTCAGGACTCCAGCCCCTATTATAAGGGATGTCAGAATGGAGGCGACCATTCCTTTCCGTTTTCCCGAACCAGCTCTCTAGCCAATCAACTCTCTAGCCAATCATCAATTCCAGCATTTTCCACCAATTCGTTGGCTAAAGTTGTTAACTCTTGTAATGCTTTTGTGATGATTCCATCTGGGGCAGTATTGTTAGGAATGAAAGTGCAATGCTTTCTGCCCATTATGACGCGTACGGCCCCTTTCTCTGCCAAGATCATGTCTAGTGCAAGTCTGTTCTTCCATGCCATTTGGTTGGTGGCATCTAACTGGCCAGCCACTTCTTTGAGAGCATCTCGAGTATAGGTGATGAATCTTTGTTGATTGTAATAGATGCAATTCATCAGTCTACATTTTTATTAATAGTTGACCACCAGAAGAGTGCTGATGCAAGCCCAGCAGCTGTGTGGTTTCGGGTCTTCGGTTCGTTAGGTGCTCCTCTAGGACTCCTACTGAGTCAATATAAATATTGGGATCAAAAGAATCTGCTAGATCTCTCTGACTTAGGTGGCCATGGGGGTTCTTGGGGATCTTATGGAATGCCAGGGTGAATGGAATGGCCAGTTGAACTGAGGCACAAGTCCCAGTCCATTTGGACAGTAACAGGTCACAGAGGTTCCTCTTCCCACTTACCACCAGACATCAGCCTGGGGTGTATGAAGAGCCGAGTAGTTGCCATTGTTTGACTCACCAGTAATGTTTAAGATGTGGGTACAAGTTGAGAGTTCTCCCACAGCCTTATTGAACTCTGCCCCCTGCCTAGAGAGGCAAGAGGAGTGGTTCGTATTCCCTATGGAGGATGAGGGGATTGCTCTCATGTCTGATTTTCACAAGATGGGAAGAGCAGTGATAGACTTTTGCAAATCTCATTTCCCCATGCATCCCTGTCCTGGTATAAAGCCAATATGCATTGCATTCCATCAGGATTGGTATCCAATCCTGGGGGAACTGGAACCACCTGTGCCTGAGGCTGCCCAGCAGAACATGCGTGACAGTAGCTCTTATTAAGAGCTAGTACCGAAAATCTGACCCATCAGGCCCAGGCATTGATATCCCCATATCCAGTCTCAGTTTCTAAAGTCTGCCTCAAATCTGTTACCTTCGTTATTTTTACTCTCTTAGGGCATTGTCCGGTGGGTTAAAGGAAGTAGTGGGACCGGGAGTTACAGTAATCCTGGGTGGGCTCGGGGTAGAGTTGGTGACGTGCCTGAAAGCTAACTGTTCCACGGGATCCCTTCCTGAGATACTTATTCCTGATCCATACCTCCAAGGTTCCTGGTCTAGAGTAGCTAGGGTGTTTATGTTAATTAATATAGGATTGCACTCTAAATTTCTACAGTTAGGTGGTGTGGGGCTCTTATATAACTGTATTTTATTCTTTAAGGGTTTGGTTTTGGGAGAATGGCTCACCCAGCCTCAAAATTGGGTGGTCCGCCAGACCTCATTCCAGCTAGCACAGGGCTTTCCCCGTAGCGACCTGTTTCAGGACATAGATATTTGTTTGCTCATGACAGCTGCCTTTGGTTCCCTAAATTCCCACAAGGTAAGACTTGGCAGGCATCAAAACTTATGGTCTGGGAGGTGGAGGTTCTAGCTATATTGACTATTAGTTTGATTGGCTATTCTTCTACCAGGCTCCATCCAATAATTGTGTACCGATTAATTCTAACTACGTCCACCCCAATGACAGAGCCTGCTCGTGGCTTCCTTCTAGGTTTTCCTCAGAGTTAGCTTAGGGGTTCCTTAGGAGATCTGTACACTTCCCATTTCCCCTTTCCCTTCCTTCCAGGAGTTCTTTTACCTGTCTCTTGACTGAGTGCCATGTGTCCACCCCTATCCAGCTGTTCGTACGGCTGTCTCAGTGGTTAGGAGAGCTTGGTAGGGACCTTCCCAGCTTGGGCGGAGCTTCGCCAGGCTGGAAGTGGTGAACCGTGAACTCATGAGGCAGGGTTTGAGTCAGAAATCCTTTCAACCGGAGGGATGACAGGGTGGAGGATATGGCCAGTGTATAATTTCTTAAAAATTCGTCTTTGGTTTTCATAGCAGGAAGGTCAGTAGTCCCACCTAAATCTGGGAGTCCATATAACAACTCGTAAGGGGACCGTCCCAGGCCTTTCCTCGGGGCTGTACTAATCCTCAGGAGTTGCTCTGGGGAGACGTCTGGTCCAAGGCACTTTAGTTTCTAAGATTAGTTTAGTAAATACGCTTTTGGAGAGTCCGATTCCTTTTTTCTACTTTTCCAGAGGAAGCAGGGTGCCAAGGGGTGTGGTAACCCATCTAATGTACAAACCCTCCAGAATTCCCCTTAGCACCCTCGAGGTAAAGTGGCTCCCGTTGTCTGAATCAATATTTTCTACCAGGCCAAATCTGGGTATAATTTGTTGTGAGATTATTTTGGCCACATACGTGGTGGTGGCAGTTGGGAGGGGGAGGCCCCTACCCAGGTGGAGAGGTGGTTTACCATTGCCAGCAGATACTTTCGTCTCCCTATTGTGGGCATTTCTGTAAAATCTACTTGAAGGAGGTCTCCCTCTGGTAGTCTTTTGGTTTTTTTGGGTTTTTTTTTGAGATGGAGTCTCGCACTGTTGCCCCGACTGGAGTGCAGTGGTGCAATCTCAGCTCATTGCAACCTCCGCCTCCCGGGTTCAAGTGATTCTCCTGCCTCAGCCTCCCGAGTAGCTGGGATTACAGGCACCTGCCACCACGCCCAGCTAATTCTTTGTATTTTTAGTAAAGATGGAGTTTCACACTATGTTGGGCAGGCTGGTCTCAAACTCCTAACCTCATGATCCACCTGCCTCAGCCTCCCAAAGTGCTGGGATTACAGGCATGAGCCTTCGCACCCAGCTAGTAGTCGAACTACCTTTTTGTTTATTCTCTGGCAGGTCACACAACCCCCACACGCTTGTTTAGCAGGTGTGTAAATCCCTATACACCCTTAATTCTTGAGTATTGCATCACACGTGGTCTTGGGACCCCAGTGACTTCCTTGTGCAGTATGGACATCAGTTCTCTCATTATGGGTTTATCATTTATCTCCCATCAGAGAGCACCCACCTCCCATCCTCAGTTTGAGTGGCCCCTATCTTGTTCTTTTTTTTTTTTTTTTTTTTTTTTTTGAGATGGAGTCTCGCTCTGTCGCCCAGGCTGGAGTGCAGTGGCCGGATCTCAGCTCACTGCAAGCTCCACCTCCCGGGTTCACGCCATTCTCCTGCCTCAGCCTCCTGAGTAGCTGGGACTACAGGCGCCTGCCACCTCGCCCGGCTAGTTTTTTTGTATTTTTTAGTAGAGATGGGGTTTCACCGTGTTAGCCAGGATGGTCTTGATCTCCTGACCTCGTGATCCGCCCGTCTTGGCCTCCCAAAGTGCTGGGATTACAGGCTTGAGCCACCGCGCCCAGCCGAGTGGCCCCTATCTTGCCCAGCTCTTCCTCCTCTTTAGAAAATTGGGGTCTTAATACCACCTTAGGGATATCTGGATTAGGCTAAACAGTCTAACTTCTTACTTTAGAGAGGCTTGTTTAGAAGCTTCATCCACAAGCCTGTTCCCTACAGCTTCTATAGTGTTTCCTATCTGACAGCCGTTTACATGAACCATGGCTATCTCCGCTGGAGGCAGGATGCTTTCTAAAACTTGCTTGACCAGTTCCCCATGTACCAGTTTTTTCCCCTTACTATTTATCAGGCCCCACTCTGTCCAGATCCTTCCAAAGGTATGTCCTACTCCATAGGCGTATTTGGAATCACTATATATAGTGCCTTCTTGGTCTTCTAGGGGCTTTAGGGCCTGGTTAAGAGCATATTATTCACAGGTTTGTGCTGACCAGTTGTTGGGTAATCTACCTTTTTCACATGAGGATCGTTTGCATCAATGACAGCATAGCCATTGTGTCTTTTACCATTAGTCACTTGGGATGACCCATCCACAAACAGCCTCATTCCATCATGTAGGGGAGCTTCTCGAAGGTCTGGTGTGACTTTAGTTTGATATTCTATGATACCTAACAGTTACAGTCTGATGCCACCTTATTCTCCTGTCCTTTCAATAAGAAACTGACTGGATTCAAGCAAGTATCTGTTATTAAGACCAAATCATCTTTTTCTAGTAATAGGACTTCATATTTTAATGTCCAGGAATTAGTCAACCATCTCCCAGCTCTTTGATTTCATATATGCCTGACCTGATGTGGGGTGCTCCCTACCAGGGCCCAGTCGAAGGTCGGCTTCCAACCCTCCTCTGTCAGCAGGGCTGTGACAGCTACTGCTTGCACACATTCGGGCCACCTTCAAGGGACAGGATCAAGAAGCTTGGAGATAAAAACAACAGTTGCCTCTTCCCCGCCCCAGATTTGAGTGAACACCCCAAGGGCCACTCCCTGGCCTACTGTTATTAACAGATAACACATTTTCTTTAAAGATGGAAAGGCCAGGACTGGGACTGTAGCGAGAGCTTGCTTTAAATCCTCTACTGCCTTGATTTCTTCCAGGGACCATTGCAAAGGTTACTAGAAGGTTACTAGAAGTTCGTCTTCTAGTAACTTAAGATACAAAATCTTTGTTTTTTTGAGCATATGAGTCAATCCATAATCTACAGTAACCAGTTAAACCTAAAAATTTTTGGAGTTCTTTCTTTGTCTTAGGCAAGGGCAGACCCACTATTCCCAATACTCTTTCTGGGTTTATTCTCCGCTTCCCTTCACTAATTAGATGTCCTAAATATTTAACTTCTTTTTCTACAAATTGGAGTTTGTTCTTGGAGAAACAAGAACAAGCCCATTTCCCCTAGGAAATCAAGCAACCCCATTTCCCCTAGGAAATCAAGCAACCCCATTTCTCCTAGGAAATCAAGCAACCCCCTTTCCCCTAGGAAATCAAGCAAGCTTGCGGTAGCTTCGGATACTTTGTCCCTCCTTTTCCCAGAAATTAGAAGAACATCCACATACTGTAATAACTGGGTTTCTCTGGAAGGTTGGAATTCCTCCAGGACTTTTTCTGAGACATGACCAAATAAGTCTGGGGCTTCCGTGAAACCTTTTGGCAGCACAGTCCAACAGTACTGCTGCTTTCTCCCAGTTACAGGGTTTTCCATTCAAAGGCAAAGAGGTCCCTACTCCTAGAGTCTAGGGGACATGCCCGGAATGCGTCTTTCAGATCCACTACACCGAACCACTTACGTTAATGGGGTATTTTACTAAGAAGGGTGTAGGGGTGAGGCATCACAGGATGGTGAGTTTGTACAATTTGATTTATAGTTCTTGGATCTTACGCTAATCTGTAGGACCCATCCGGTTTCTTTACGGGGAGAATTGGAGTGTCGTATGGTGACATGCAGAGTTCCAGTAGTTCATCTTTAATTCATTCCTCTGTTACCGCTTGGAGACCCTTTCTCCCTTCAGTGGGTATGGGATATTGTTTCCTGCAAACTCTTTCTCTTTCTCCTGGATGTTTTAGTTCAATCTGTAAGGGTGTGATTTTTAATCCTCCCCGTTGCCTTCCTTAATCCACACAAGGGGATTACTTTTTTCCTCCTCTGTTAGAAGGCCCATCATTACTTTTATTTGTCCCTTCTCTATTCCTAATCCTAAACCTAATCTGACAATCAGGTCTTGACCAAGGAGGTTAGTTCCTGCTTCAGGAACATGTAAGAACAACCACTTAATTTGTTCTGATCCCAAGCTAATTAACATTTTCTTAAATATCGGAACCTGAAATCCCTCCCTCTTTACCCCGATACTGTTAACTTCTCCTTAGAGAGTTTTGCGCCCCTTGGTTGGTACATTGGGGAGAAGCAAGCCCCTCCAGTGTCGATCAACGATGTCATTTCTTCCCCGTACGGACCACCAGGTTGTGAGAAACAAACTCACCCATCCAAACCCAAAGAATGGACTCAGAGACCCAGAGAACAGTGGAAATGCGACTTTTAATGACGGTTTTGCAAGATTGGGTGTCTGGTGGGCAGGCACACCCAGCAGGTTACAACAAGCCATTTATCCCCTAGCGCGCAGGTCCTGCCCACCCAGTTCCTCATAGGCTGAGTACTGTGGGGGGTCACAGTCTTCCTGGATGTTGCCTATTGGTTGTTGGGTAGGGGCTGCAGGGTGCAGGTCCCACCCCCGCTTCCTCATAGGCTGAGTACTGTGGGGGGGTGGTCACAGCCTTCCCGGACTTTACCCATTGGTTGTTGGGTAGGGGGTGTAGGGTGCAGGTCCCACCCCCGCTTCCTCATAGGCTGAGTACTGTGGGGGGGGTTACAGTCTTCCCGGACTTCACCTATTGGTTGTTGGGTAGGGGGTGTAGAGTGCAGGTCCCTCCCCTGGTTCCTCATAGGCTGAGTACTGTGGTGGGGGGGGGGGGGGTCACAGCCTTCCTGGACTTCACCTATTGGTTGTTGGGTAGGGGCTGCAGGGTGCAGGTCCCACCCCCGCTTCCTCATAGGCTGAGTACTGTGGGGGTGACAGTCTTCCTGGATGTTGCATATTGGTTGTTGGGTAGGAGGTGTAGGGTGCAGGTTCCTCTCCTGGTTCCTCATAGGCTGAGTACTGTGGGGGGCGGGTCACAGCCTTCCCAGACTTCACCTATTGGTTGTTGGGTAGGGGCTGCAGGGTGAAGGTCCTGCCCCCGCTTCCTCATAGGGTGAGTACTGTGGGGGTCACAGTCTTCCTGGATATTGTCTATTGGTTGTTGGGTAGGGGCTGTAGGGTGCAGGTTCCTCCCCCGCTTCCTCATAGGGTGAGTACTGTGGGGGGGGTCACAGTCTTCCCGGACTTCACCTATTGGTTGTTGGGTAGGGGCTGCAGGGTGCAGGTCCCGCCTCCGGTTCCTCATAGGCTGAGTACTGTGGGGGGGTCACAGCCTTCCTGGATGTTGCCTATTGGTTGTTGGGTAGGGGCTGTAGGGTGCAGGTTTCTCCCCTGGTTCCTCATAGGCTGAGTACTGTGGGGGGGGGGTCACAGCCTTCCTGGATGTTGCCTATTGGTTGTTGGGTAGGGGGTGTAGGGTGCAGGTCCCGTCTCCGGTTCCTCATAGGCTGAGTACTGTGGGGGTCACAGTCTTCCTGGACGTCGCCTATTGGTTGTTGGGCAGGGGCTGTAGGTGTTTTCTTTGGGGTTGTCCTGCTGCATTTTGTTGCGGCCCACAATGCATTGCAATCCCAGTCAGCTCAGGGGCTCTTCCAGTATTTGACTTATGACCTAAGTAGCTGGGCAGGCTGATAAGAACAGACAAAACGAGATATTTTTAGGCCAGTAAACTTTCATCTTAGACTAAACCTCTTTGGTTCGGGTGAGGGCAACTAAGGGGTGGGGGGTGCCGAGAAGCAGGCGTTGGCTATCCAAGCAGGGGCCTAGTACATCCTGTTTCTTCTGTAGTTTGCTGACCTAAGCCGATTCAAGGCACTTTGTCTTGGAAATGGACCACTGTATACATTATTTCCTTCAACCATAACCAGCTCCAAGTCGCAGGTGGTGCCTGCATTTCCAGAGGTGCTGGGGAGGAAGAAGAGTGTTAGCTTTCTGAGGGTCCTTTTACTGGCATTGAGGACGACGTGGTTTCAAAGCTGAGCACTGGAATCAGCTTGCCCTGGGAGGGAAAGGACAGGACCAAAAAGCGTAAAGCCACTCCTGCAGAGGCCCGAGAAAGGCAGCACGCGGAGGCATGCGCATGCCTGTGTGTGGGGGTTGCATGCCCGTGTACGTGGCGGTACACCCGGTGATCTGTGATCGCCAGGCTGCTTTCTGGAGACCGAGCCAGCTGCCAGCAAGCAGTGACTCCAGCAATTTCCTCACAGGGATAAGACACTGTTTCCAATGCCTTTATGAGAAGTGTGATTTTTCCAGTCAGTGTTTCTTCAGTTGGAATCTGTCAATGATTTGGATCAGGGACACGGTGTTGAAGGTGGAATGGGGAGGCACGGTGGCGCTCTGTGCAATATGCAGTGTGTGTTTCATAGAGAAGGCAACGTAATCACAGCAGCCAATCCACGCACTGCTCTTTAGTGCTGCCCACATTGCCCCGTCTCACAGATGAGGACACTGGAGCCCAGAGAGGTTCGGGAACTTGCTCAAGGTCACACAGCCAATAGATTTTGAAACGTAGATGTGAATCCAGGCAGTCTGGCTTCGAGATCATTGTTCTGAACAATGATCTGTTTCTACTCCCTCAGTCAATACGAATATAGATATAAATATGTATAATAATGTGAGTATAAACAACATAGCAGCACTAATGATGGTATTGTAAAAATTAGCTATTATCCTCCCACACTGTGACTGTAAAATTATATATATGTTATATGCATTTTACACAGCTAAAATCAATGTGTATACATTTCATCTTCCACCTTCCCTTATTTATAATGACTTTAAAGCATCACTGAGTTGATGTGTCTATCTGCTTCTGAAGTGACACTTGCCGAGGTTATTTTTGTGTGCTGCTGATCGTAGACAACACCACAGCAGACGCCTCTGTCCCTGTCTTTTAGTTTCCTGTTAATGACTGAGTTGGGCTGAGTCCCCCAGACCAGACATGGTTCTGGCTATTTGCTCAGTAAACAGGCGGTTTCGGGGGCTGCCAAGGGCCAGGTGCTGCGGCAGGCACTGGAGAAAGGGCCGAGACACTGAGTGTGGAGCCCCAGGATTCAGATCGTGTCACAGGCTTTGGGATAGAAACAGTGATGTGCTTGGTCAGCAACAGAGTGCCGGCTCTTCAGGAAGCCAGTCCCCGCTCGGAAGGCCGCTGGAAGGAGCCCTGGTTCTTTTCTTTCTGATTCTCGTGTTTACTGTTTACATCTTTTGAGGGTAAGAGATTGGGTTTTTGTTTTTTGACGTAGTATACGTGGTTAGTAGTTCTTTTGGAAATGGATTTTGGGTATATCATGTTTTAAAAATTAGTTGGTTGACAAAACATTCTCTGATTCTCTTTTGCACGGAAGCAATTGCATCTGCAAAGGAACTCCCTGTGTGTGATTCCTCAAGATTTCTTTCAGTTGCTGCCGAACCTGACTTGGCTGGACCTCCGGTACAACAAAATTAAGGTGCTTCCTTCCGGGATCGGAGCCCACAGGTAAGTTGTTTATGCTTCCAGATTTTAAAATCATCCTTGTCCTTTACTCTTGATTGAATTTTTATTTCGGAATAGACACATTTAATAGTATTTTTAAATCCAGCTAAGAGGTGCGACAGTTGAATGTACCTGACATGCAGAACTCTAACTTGGGATATTTGGTGCCACAACAAATGCTGGTAGCCACAGTGTCTTTTTGCTGGGTGGCCGGTGTGATTTTTATCACAGCTGATTCCAGCTCTGACTCTCCTTGTATGAAGCTGCCTGAAAATCAGAAATACCTCTGACGAGTTAAACCAGCAACTTTGGCCAGGCGCGGTGGCTCACACGTGTAATCCCAGCACTTTGGGAGACTGAGGTGGGCAGATCACCTGAGGTCAGGAGATCAAGACCATCCTGGCCAACATGGCAAACCCTGTCTCTACTAAAAATATAGAAAAATTAGCCGGGCGTGGTGGCGGGCGCTTATAGTCCCAGCTACTCGGGAGGCTGAGGCAGGAGAATGGCGTGAACCCAGGAGGCAGAGCTTGCAGTGAGCGGAGATTGCGCCACCGCACTCCAGCCTGGATGACAGAGCGATACTCCATCTCAAAAAAAAAAAAAAAAAAATATATATATATATATATATATATATAAATTAGCCAGGCATGGTGGTGGGTGCCTGTAATCCCAGCTCCTTGGGAGGTTGAGGGAAGAGAATTGCTTGAACCCAGGAGGCGGAGGTTGCAGTGAGCTGAGATCACACCACTGCACTCCAGTCTGGGCGACAGAGTAAGAGTCCGTCTCAAAAAAAATAAATAAATAAACCAGCTCCTTTGCTCCTGAGGGCTCTTGTGTAACCCACATTGGTTCTTGGCATATAATGAGAAATTCTTCTCACTTAGGAAAACTGGCAGCACCCAGCCAAGCCCCGGGTGTCCTGCCCATCCCCACCACTTCCCTTCCCAGGGTTTTCTTGCATTCCCACTTGTGGACTTGTGGGGTGTAATCCTGCCCATGGTGGAAATGCCACACCTCCTTTCCCCTCCTCAGCCTGGCCCTTCCCCATCAGCCAGGAATCTCCTCTCACTGTGGAGACGTCCTTCTTTCCTGAGCCTTCTGCTTCTGTGTCCACATCCCTGGCACCGTGGCTTTTTCTCCTTCTGAAGCCATGATCGCCTTACCTCTTATTCTTTTCTTTTCTTTTTTTCTTTTTTTTTTTTTAGATGGAGTCTCGCTCTCTCCCCCAGGCTGGAGTGCAGTGGCGTGATCTCAGCTCACTACAACCTCTGCCTCCTGGGTTCAGGCAATTCGGAACTGGAATTACAGGTGCGCGCCACCGTGCCCTGCTAAATTTTGTATTTTTAGTAGAAACAGGGTGTTGGGGTCCGTGCCGGGGGTGGTGGAGAATGAAAGAACACACAAAAGACAAAGACACACAGAGAACATGGCGGCCACACTCAGAGCCTCCGCCTCACTTTATTTATACTCCATAAACCCCACGTCAGCAGAAAGAATGCAATGCAAAACAAACTTTCTTTTCCCAGATGTAACCTTCTACTCAGTTCCTTGTTTCTATGCTCTTCCTTATCTGCCCGCCTTCTTGGCGCCTACGGGAGTTCATTAAAAGTTCAATTGGAGATACTGTCCTTGAGCCCTATCTATTCTCAGCATACTGTTTTCAAAGGCCCCTGCAACAGGGTTTTGCCATGTTGGCCAGGTTGGTCTCAAACTCCTGACCTCAAGTGATCTGCCTGCCTCGGCCTCCCAAAGTGCTGGGATGACAGGTGTGAGCCCCCACACCCAGCTGCCCGAACCTCTTTTGACCAGTGCTTCAGCCCTTCCTCTGATATGAGTGTGTCTGGGCACAGCCCTGAGGTGGGCATGTGCCTGGCAGGTGCAGGCTGGCAGGGAGGCCTATTTGGTGGGGGAAGTCTCTAAAGAGGGGCAGTGGGGCTCAGAGGCCAGGGTCTCTTTGTGAATTTTATTTTAGAAAGGAAGTCACAGAAGGGTTTGAGTAGAGAGGGTGGCATCAGACTTGGCTTATAGTCACTCTGTGAAGAGGGGGGCTCCAGGGCAAGGGTGGGGCAGGTCACCAGCTGGGGCCACGGCAGCAGCCCATGCAGGAGGGGCAGCCTGGGCATGGCTGGCCATGGCAGGGCTTTGGTGGGACTTCAGAGCTGGTGGGATGCGGGTGGGTGTGGGGCCACAAGAAGGAAAGGGGTGTCCAGGGCACCCCCAGTTCCTACATGAGGAATTGTGTCTCCCAAGAGCCATGGTGGCCTCTGTGGGACAGTAGAATAGAGGCTTGTAGGAGGCCCTTCACACCGGTTTTAAAAATGTTTTATAAGAAGTCAGTATATTTTGCCACACGTAATAGAAGAGAACCATGCATCATTCACCCTTCAGGCTCTGCGAGGAAGTTACTTACCTAATGACAAGTGGTGTCTCGAGCAGGTGGAAACACACCCGGTGCATCTGCATGGGGCTCCTGGGGACTCCAGGGTCTGCAGGGCGGATCAGATGGACCTCGAGGAGAAGAATGTCCCGGGACTCAGCCGATGCATCTGCTGAGCCCGGCCAGCTGCTCGTGTTATATGAGCTGCATGGGAGCTAGGTACTCTCTGGGCAGTTGTCCACCCTGTCCTCACGGCCTGGGGAGGTTTCCGAGCCTGTGGCTGAGAGTGCTTTGGGAAGGATTTCTTCTTCACGTGATCATCATCTTCTGGGTTTAGAATCACTGGGTGCTATTTTGTCCACAAATCATTTTAGCCTTACACAGTTCTGGAGAGTAAGTGCTACTCAGAGGATGTAAGTGCACTAAGACCTGTTCCCATAACTACTCGTCTTTTCCCTAACATAAGTATACAGTCCTCAAAATTTGAAAATTCTTTGATTTTGCCAAAGCTGGCTACCTAATGTTTTTGAAGATACACTTTTATTTGTGATTTGTAACCCATGATAACATTCCAATTAGATCAGCTACAGAGCTGAGACATATTACTCAGAAATGCAAAGTGATTATGGGCTTATTAAAGCCTTAAACCTCTCGAAACATAATTAAAACAGTGACGGTGTTAGCGTGCCCCCTTCTCAGCATCTTGGATGTGTGAGCTTGCTAGCAGAGAGAAGATGTGGGAAGCGTGGATCAGTTCATTTACCTCCTTAGGCAAACAAGTCCAACTCAGCATTTACTTTTATATATTCATTTTAAAATCAATGAAACAAAAGAATCAGTGGGTACGCTTTGAATTATTGATAGTATTTAAGGAATTAACATTTATAAATTTGTCATTTAAAGTGTTTTCAGAATATTTTAATAATATTATTACATAAGGTAGAAAAACCCGTGCTGTACTTTCAGGTTAATAGTAAACATGCACCCCCTGCAATCCCTGTCAGGCAAAACCCAACCCAGCCCCACCCAGCAGCACCTGAGTGGCCAGAACCTTTCTGCCTTGACGAAGCCCTAGTGCTGGAGAAGCCGAGGGCATGGCGCTGCCCTTGCTGCCCTCCTCAGAATCTGGAGGCCTCTGTTCACCTTCCAGAGAGCAGATGCTGTTCTTGTTGGCTGGTTTTATACAAGCAAAATTCAGAGGGAGTAAACCAAAAACAATGAACTGAAAGAACCACATTGAAATAATCCACTTTTGTGCACTTCAAGAAAAGTTTACTTCATAAAGTTTATTCCTTAAAAACTTTAAGTAACAGCCGGGCACGATGACTCACGCCTATAATCTCAGCACTTTGGGAGGCCGAGGTGGGCAGATCACAAGGTCAGGAGTTCAAGACCAGCCTGGCCAGCATGGTGAAACTCTATCTCTACTAAAAAAAAAAGTATAAAAAAATTAGCCGGGCATGGAGGCATGTGCCTGTAGTCCCAGCTATTCGGGAGGCTGAGGCAGGAGAATTGCTTGAACCCGGCAGGCAGAGGTTTCAGTGAGCCAAGAGCACGCCACTCCACTCCAGCCTGGGCCACAGAGAGAGACTCCATCTCAAAAAAAAAAAAAAAAAAAAATTCAAATAACCAGGAAAATCCAAGAAAGTAAGTAGAAAGAAAATTGTCTAAACCTTAAATAATCTGATTTTCCTGTAGGGTAATAAAAAAATTAAACATAATTTAAATGAGGGTTGGGCATGGAGGCTTATACCTATAATCCCAGCACTTTGAGAGGCTTAGGCGGGAGGATCACTTGAGTCCAGGAGTTCAAAACTGGCTTGAGCAACATAGGAATACCCTGTGTTTACAAAAAATACCAACATTAGCCAGACATGGTGGCACACACCATTAGTCTCAGCTCAGCCAGACGTGGTGGCACACACCATTAGTCTCAGCTCAGCCAGGTGTGGTGGCACACACCATTAGTCTCAGCTCAGCCAGGCGTGGTGGCACACACCTATTAGTCTCAGCTCAGCCAGGTGTGGTGGCACACACCATTAGTCTCAGCTCAGGCAGGCATGGTGGCACACACCTATTAGTCTCAGCTCAGCCAGGTGTGGTGGCACACACCATTAGTCTCAGCTCAGCCAGGCGTGGTGGCACACACCTATTAGTCTCAGCTACCTGCGGGGGGCTGAGGCAGGAGGATTGCTTGAGCCCAGGAGGCAGAGGTTGCAGTGAGCAGAGGTTGCAGTGAGCCGAGATTATGTCACTGCACTCCATCCTGGGCAATAGAGTGGAGACCTTGTCTCAAAAAATAATCATAATTAACTGTGAAAACCAAGAAGCATAGTACAGTAAAAGGTACGAGATACAGTTTAATAGAATATATGGATTTTTCTATCATTCAACTAGTAAATGTTTACATTCTTTCCTGTCTAAACAGACAGGCATCCATGAGATATTTTGGGCTGCATTTTGTAAGGATGTTACTAGGTGTTAAATGAAAGTGGGTGCCTTCCCGAAATGCTGCCTCAGCTGAGTTTCTTATGTAGAGGCTTCTCAGAGTCCCCAGTGTACGAATCATTCATCTCCAAGCAGGGCAGGATATACTGTGCAGCGGAAGTCTCTCAAGCAATTTTGGCCATAGAAAACTTTTTTCACAGAGCATCATAAAACACTGGGATTCCTCACAGCACATCTTAGGAAAGACTGGTTTACAGTGAGGTTGTAACTGGAAGGTATGAAAGCCTAAAATAGAGGTTCTGAACTGGGGGAGGTTTTGCCTCCAAGGAGACTGTCGGTAATGTCTGGAGACATTTGTGGTTGCCACACCTGGAGGCGGGTGGTACCTCTGGCATCTATTGGAGAAAGGCTGGAGGTGTACAATACCCTGCAAAGCAGGGACACCGCCACCCCTACAGACTGCCTGGTCCCGCGTGTCGGTGGAGCAGGGCTAGACCTGTGTTTATGTTTATGTTTATGTTTGGCAGCAGACCATTTGTGTGTCCATGTTGTAAATTTAAGTGTATCTGTATTGAAGTTGCCCCTGAAAGAGAAGAAAAACGAAGAAACTTGATGGTATATTTTGGAGATAGTCATTTAATTCTCTGCTTTTTAAATTTTTTTGTTTTGTTTTGCTTTAAAGGCATTTGAAAACTCTGCTTTTAGAAAAAAATCCTATCAAAATGTTACCTGTGGAGCTGGGTAAGTAATAAAACAATAGAAAGATGATTTTAAAATGCTATCTTTTGAACTTACCAGACCTTGTAATGGAAGTATCAGGCATGACAAAGGAGGGTAAGCTAGATATTTTTAAAATCCTTCCTACTTCTAGGACTAAGAAAACGTAGCTCTCAAGAGCTGTTGATATAGCACGTACTGTTCGTATGGAGGTGTGACATGTGAGCCTTGTGTGAGGCACAGTCACACAGGTAAAGAAACCGAAGGCCCGGCACACACCTCTGCAGGCCCCGCGTGCTGTCTCCGCTGCATCTCGCTGGCCTTCCTGCGAAGTTTGACCCCTTACGTATGTTCCTAGGCCTCATCACGAGCACTTGTTTAGACCTCAGAAGCTAAACACTCAAAACCAAAGGCATACGCTAACAGACAAATCAAACAAGCATAAACTATCACAGAAGCAAGTTTTATGACTTTAAAATAACTAGCAGAAACAGTATACATTTGTCTGACTAGTAGCCCAGGAAAAATGTCTAAAATTCTGAAGGCATTTCTATTATGAACTTGAAAAGCATTTTGGAGGCCGGGCACGGTGGCTCAAGCCTGTAATCCCAGCACTTTGGGAGGCCGAGATGGGTGGATCACGAGGTCAGGAGATCGAGACCATCCTGGCTAACCTGGTGAAACCCCGTCTCTACTAAAAAATACAAAAAACTAGCCGGGAGTGGTGGCGGGCGCATGCAGTCCCAGCTACTCGGGAGGCTGAGGCAGGAGAATGGTGTAAACCCGGGAGGTGGAGCTTGCAGTGAGCTGAGATCCGGCCACTGCACTCCAGCCTGGGTGACAGAGCCAGACTCCGTCTCAAAAAACAAAACAAAACAGAAAAGCATTTTGGAGAACTAATTTATGAGTACTCGTTTATTGATAAGTCAGTTGCTACTCGTTTATTGATAAGTCAGTTGCTACCATGTGGACAGTATAAAAACAGACACATATACACATGGTTACGTAAAAGTAAAAACATTAAGATTTTATAGCTTTGATTTTATTATTAGCCATGAATCGGGTAAAACTCACCAGTTTAAAAGAACAGTTGAGGCTGGGCGCGGTGGCTCAAGCCTGTAATCCCAGCACTTTGGGAGGCCGAGACGGGTGGATCACGAGGTCAGGAGATCGAGACTATCCTGGCTAACACGGTGAAACCCCGTCTCTACTAAAAAATACAAAAAACTAGCCGGGCAAGGTGGCGGGCGCCTGTAGTCCCGGCTACTCAGGAGGCTGAGGCAGGAGAATGGCGTAAACCAGGGAGGCGGAGCTTGCAGTGAGCTGAGATCTGGCCACTGCACTCCAGCCTGGGCAACAGAGCAAGACTCTGTCTCAAAAAAAAAAAGAAAGAAAGAACAGTTGAGACCATGCATAGTGGCTCATGCCTGTAATCTCAGCACCTTGGGGCGCCAAGGCGGGAGGATCCTCTGAAGCCAGGAGTTTGAAACCAGCCTGGGTAACACAGTGAGACCCCATCTCTACAAAAAGTAAAATAAAATAAAATTAGCCAGGTGCAGTAGTGTGTGCCTGTGTTCGTAGGTACTTAGGAGGCTGAGGGGGGAGGCTAACTTGAGCCCAGGACTTCAAGGCTGCAGTGAGCTCTGATTGCACCACTGTACTCCAACCTGGATGACAGGGTGAGACCCTCTCCCTAAAAAAACAAACAAACAAAAAAAACACAAAAGAACAGTTGGGTTAAATTGTGCCTTTGTAAATGGAACAAGTTATGGCTGGAACCCTTACACAGGTTTAGAGAAAACAGAATCACAAATTTATACCTCAAAGAACAGAGAGAATTTAAGCTTTTTAAAGAAGGAGTTTGGGTGTGTTTGAAGACTAAAAATGGATGACAAGATAATACAAAGTCACTTGCCACAGGATTTGATAAGGAAACTAATTTCATTTAGATAGGCAGCTTCTAGTTTAGTCTCTGTTTTCCAACTGGACCATGGAGCTCAGGGCAGAGCCCATTAACGGACAGGGCCAATAAAGCGTCTGCAGTTTTTAGATCCTAATACTTACCCTATGTGAAAAGCAAGCTCAACTGAAAGGCAGAACAAATACCCCAAATCTAAGCATCCGTCTTTCACACTGAACCCTGGCTCCCCCAAACTGGGAAACTCCACAGGACTAGGGCCCCTGCAGTGCTTCCCCAGTGCTCCTCATTCCAAGGACTTCACCCCGAGCCTGGGGAGTGACCCAGCCCCCATCAACCCACTGCCCACCATGGGAGCCTTATCTCTCAGTGGCCATCATTTCCACAGCCTCCAAGTGTTCAAATAATTTCCATTTTTAGTGACATTTCACATTTGTGGAGCCCTTGTATTTTGTTTTCTTCTAATTAAACACGATTTTCTTCATTCGCTTGAACATATTTAAATGGCTACTTTGAAGTCTTTGTTAAACCCAACATCTGGGCCTCCTCGAAGACAGTTTCCATTGTCTGCTCTTTTCCTGCGTGTAGGGTACCTTTTCCTTTTCTTTGCATGTCTTGTAGTTTTATGTTGAAAATGGGCATTTTAGATAATATAGCAACTTCGTATTCTGAATTTTACAGAATTGTGATGGTGGTTGTGGCTGCTTCTGTTTGTTTGATTTTATTTATTTGTTTTTTGGTAACTATCCTGGTCTTAATTTGTAGAATCTGTCTCCTGCAGAGTTACCTTTAAAGCAGATCTTAGACTCTGTTAACATCATTGTACCCCAAATACTGAGTAGAATCATATTTTAAAATGTGAAAAGTTACTATTATTTGTTCCTCATTTTCATTTCAAGAATGGTATATAAAATGCTGGCAGTTTTTTTTTCTCCACTGCAGGGAGTGTAACCACACTGAAAGCACTGAACTTAAGACACTGCCCTCTGGAATTCCCTCCGCAGCTCATTGTGCAGAAGGGATTGGTGGCTATCCAGCACTTCCTGCGGATGTGGGCAGTAGAACACTCTCTCCCCAGAAACCCAGCTTCTCAAGGTTCGTAGGAGGTGATTTACGACAAATCACATTAACGTTGAAGTTACAGCTTTTTAAAATCAGGTTAGAACCTGTCTTCTCTTCAGTAACATCCCGAGACGTACAGGAGCCATGTGTCCTCTGCTGAGTTGACACAGTGTACACTGATCTCAGGCCAACTCAGTCATCTCTGTGTCTTTTCCTTGGTTCTGTAAATCTGGGCACATTATGGATCCTGTCTTGAGTGGATTTTGGTAGAATTTTATTGTGATCGATCAAATGAAACAGTTATCACCTCCAAGCCACCCACAGGCAGCTGCTTCAGGAATGACTCGATGCTCCATTAGACACTCGACTCTCCATTAGACAGTGATTTTAAAATAAGCACAATGGAATAGTCCTCCTTCCTAGCGAGGTACAAGGAAATTGGCAGGAAAATGGCCCTGTAGACACGTTTTATCTAATCACCTCGTCGGTGGGTGCTCACTAACCTGTTCCATTCTTTCAACATACTGACCAGCCAGGTATTTTCAGATGCTCATGATGTGTTCTGGTCTTGAGTATGCATTGTAGTTACACTTGGAAAAAGCAAAGTTAAATGGTGATAAAGGAGAATCATAATGAAGGCTCGCCAAAAAAGTTCATATTCTGAAATATTTTCAGAATATTTAAAATTTTACTATTTGTGATGTACTTTGATACTTAAGAAAAATGCATATGTTTGGAACAATTAGCCGAGATAATTATATATATGTTGTAATTGAATTGTGTAAATAATTAGGTCTTTGTAAATAACTGACCTTGCACTTTTGACCCAGATGGCCTCTATTTGGAAATTATTTTAAATGATTAAGAATCAGCAGTTGGCCCTGTGCTTGCTGAGTTGTTTGTAAACATATTTTAACCAGGTTGTAGTGTCCTCCGTTGGTGCATCGCACTGAAGCCGCCTGGCTCTGGCACCCTTGACCCTGACGCTGCCAAGATGTTGTGATAAGAATAGAAAAAGAAAATTAGCCGCTGGACTGGAAGTGTGGAGGGCACTGGGCACCTGGCAGGAGTGGTGACAAGTAGCTGAGGGCATGGGGTGGCAGAGGAGAGGTAGGACCAGGACCTGGAGACAGCCGGGACAAGGATGGAGGGGCAGAACCGTCAGGCACAGCCGGAGCCAGGACGTAGGTGGCTCAGGGGACACAGGCTCCGCTGGAGGATCAGGATAAAAAAGAGAAGTTGAAGGTTCATTCTGATTGAAGGAGACTAAAGGAATAGGAAACTGGATGTGATGCTTCATCCTAAATTGGATCCTGGGCCAGGACAAATATGATACAGGACATTACTGGAACAGTATGAAGGCGTGAGGAAGGCCAGCCAGTGAATGACAGAAGTCAGCGATGGGACGCTTCTGGTTGGTGAATCGCTATGGTGATGTGTGAGTGTCTCCATCTGAGGGTGGAAGGGCAGGATGTCTGAAGTTACGCTTGAGTGTTTGAGGACATGCAGGAGCACCCCCAGACAGAGAGGCAGGGGCGGGCAGGCTCGCGGGGGCAGACAGCCTCGGGGGCCAGGCAGCAGCGGCTGCTGAGGGAGTGCAGGGCCCACCAACTTAGCAGAGTTCTTGCAACTTTTCTGTAAGTTTGAAAAAAATACATTAAGTGACTGGTCAAAAATAAATATTTTCTAACTCTTCTCTATTAGTTTTTAGGGCCACCTGGAGTGATTTTTCAGCTACTATGTACATTTTTAGCACTTTGCCCTTTCAATTACTTTAAAACCTCTTTTTGCTGGCCGGGCGCGGTGGCTCACACCTGTAATCCCAGCACTTTGGGAGGCTGAGGTCAGGAGATCGAGACCATCATGAGGTCAGGAGATCGAGACCATCCTGGCTAACACGGTGAAACTCCATCTCTACTAAAATACAAAAAATTAGCCGGGCGAGGTGGCGGGCGCCTATAGTCCCAGCTACTCAGGAGACTGAGGCAGGAGAATGGCGTGAACCTGTGAGGCGGAGCTTGCAGTGAGCCAAGATGGTGCCACTGCACTCCAGCCTGGGTGACAGAGCGAGATTCCATCTTTAAAAAAAAAAAAAAGAAAAAAAAAGTCTTTTTGCTGGTATCCCATTTTTCCTGTCTGCTTACATTTTCATGAATTTCAGATTTGTCTCTGGCCCCAACCGCAGGCAGATTGTTCAAATATGCATGTTTCTAGTCACTTGTGCCCCAGGGGAAATTTTACAGCTTCTTAGGACGTTTTGAAGCATGTTTGCCCATTTTTTAAAACTTTTCCTTTCAAACTTAAGACCCTGAGCATGCAGCAGTCAGGAGTGTCTGGCAGCCAGGGGCGTGATGTCCATGCACCTGTGTCCACTGCCATGGCCACCTGGGGTCTCACTCAGCCTTCAGGTCGTGATGGGCACGTGCTGGGAGAAGACTGGCCACTAGGTCCCAGTGGCTCCCGAAGTGCCTGGAGCACCTCCCTGAAGTCATGTTTTGAGAAAGTCAACAAAAGCATCACCAAACAAGAAAAGCAGGCATAATGGGCTAAACATTACTTAGAAATAAAGATTCTAAGTGATCTGAGGGGAAGCAGAAATGTTGATTAAATGTGGTGAGATTACCCTGTGTACACATACAAAAAGTCCCTACAAAGTGGTAAGGCCTATGTGGGAAGGTCACGCGTGTCTGGCGGGGCCTGCGTGGGAGAGTCGGGTGCGCCCGGCGGGCCTGCGTGGGAGGGTCAGGGGCGCCCGGCGGGGCCTGCGTGGGAGGGTCCCAGTGTGCTTCTGGCAGTGTTGTTTCCATTCCCTCCGCGTGTAACTGCTTTGCGTGCCGCAGCGTAGAAGCCTAGCATGGTGCAGGTGGGGTGACAGGAATTGTTTGGATTGACAGGGAATATGGTGGCCATGGAGGATCTGGGCACCCAACCCCCCACCACCCAGGTGCTCTTCACAGAGGCTCCATCACTGGCTTTGAGTGAGTCATAGAGGAATGGCGTTGATGGTAGCTGCTAAAGCGATTTCTTCCTCTACCAGAGGCTCCACCGGTTAAAGAGATGACCCTCCATGACCTCCCGAGCCCAGGATTGGAGTTGTCCGGAGACCACGCATCTAACGAAGGAGCTGTGAACGCTCAGGGCCCAGAGAGGGCTGTGATGAAAGAGAAGGCCGGCTTTCTCCCGCCTGTGGAAAAGCCAGACCTGAGTGAGCTCAGGAAGTCTGCTGACTCCTCAGAGCAGTGGCCCAGCGAGGAGGAGATCAGGCGCTTTTGGAAGCTGAGGCAGGAGATTGTTGAGCACGTGAAGGCAGACACTCTGGGAAATCAGCTCTTACCGAGGGAATTACCTCCAAATCTCAAGGCGGCCTTGAACAGCGAGAAAGAACTGCCAAAGCCAAGACACGTTTTCAGGTAAAACTTAAAAGCAACAGGGATTTTCTTGATCTTTGCAAATTCATACAATTATTTTAAATTATCTTTTAAAACATCAGGTCCAGCTTTTAAAGTGTCCCTCCACATTGCCGCTGTTTACTGTGCGGCAAATGCCGGTCCCGGGTTTAGGATAATGGGGACCTGCATCAAGCCCAGCGCGTCTGTGTCAGAGCCCAGTCCATTCAGAAGCTGAGTTTGCCAAGGTTGAGGATGCGCCCAGGGAAAAGAAACACAAGTGACAGTAAGATCTATGGCCTGTGCTTTCTCCAGAGAGAGCTTTGAGGACGTCAGCGTTTAAAGGAGAAACAATGGGCAGCAGGGGAAGGAGGATAGAAAAGTAAAAGTGGGGGCAGGTGGTGAGCCAAGTGGTCACATTCCTGTGGGGCTTCGATCAGCGCTCACTGAATCCACATTTTACCTGTGAAAAGAGAGGAGTTGGGGGAAAGGTCAGTTATGCAGAAAATAAATGGCAGCTGCCTGGGGACAAAAGGAAGGCAGTCATTGTGCGGCCCGCTTCCCAAGCTTACCTTTCCCTTTGGCACAGTGAGTTTGGGGCCGAGATTTTATTTTCCTTTCACACCCAGGGCGAGGGTCCCTGGAAAACAGGCTCTGCAGAGGCTACATGAGAGAAACACTGAGTCATGGGTGCGGCAGGGCGTGCGCCTACACATATAGGAGGTGTGTATCTGTGGTGTGCGTGTGTGTGCCTGTGTGTGTATAAATATCTAGAGAGAGAATGCTGTAAAATAACAGTTGGTGAATCTAGATCATGCATTCTCGAGAGGCACATTGTCATAGCCAAGGGGACAACAATGGCTTAAGGGGGGTGCAGATTCTGGGAGGCCGTGGTGGTCTGTGGGCCCTCAGGCTCCACGCAGCAGCCAGCATGGGCAGGCGCACGATGGCACCAGACCTTCCGGGAGGCGTCGGCATGGAGCGCTCGCGGCCCTGATCTTTCAGCTGTCCTGTAGGTTTGAACATTCAAAACAGAACAAAACCAACCTTGGAAGCATTACTAACAAATTAAAGTGTAGGATGTCCTGGCAGCACGCACGGCAGGTTCCCAGCTTCAGTGAGGCCTCGGAGGCTCCAACACACTCGTGATGTTCTCAGTCCACACAGTTGCGCGGTGAAAGGGCAGGAATACGCTGGGCCTGCTGCTTAGAATCCTCTTTTCTCCCCTCCTCCCTTCATTTATTTATTTGTTGTTAGGAACTCTAATAATAGTTAATCCAAGTGAATTGTGGTATGCTTATTAGTAGTACTTACAATTTGATCGATACGTCAGATTTGGATACTAGACCCTAGCCTTCGGAGATTGCTTTGGGTGGCTTGGGAGCTGGAGCAGAGAACTGGAGCCTCTGGCAGGAAGCCTCAACCTGGAGCCCGTGCCCCATGGTTGGGGGGCCCTGAATGTTGTCTTCCCCCTCTGCTGCCTCTGCCCAGAGTGAGCCATAGAGAGCTGCTCTGCCTCAGCTTTCCCACGGGGGTGGTTGTGATGTCACATGCATTATCGGGGCCTCAGTTTCCCCACTTGGTCGGGTTGTCATGGGGTCATAAGTATTAAGGAGAAGCTCTGAGATTATGGCCCTGGTCCACGCTCGGAATGGTGGCCCTTCCTGAGGGTCTGGGACTCGGGAAGCTGGCGCTGTTCTGTGTTCTCTGGCTGGGGAGCAGTGGGCATGGTGGGAGCAGCAGGCCCAGTCCAAGGTGACTCGCGTGGCCTGGGCCTGTTTATGAGGCTGAGTGCTCGTGTCCAAAATACTTACAAGAAAAGTAATGTTATGTAAAAATCGTAGGTAAATAATGGTCTGGTCCTGAAATCCCACAATTATAATGGGAGGGAATAAAAGCATTCTGAAGTCATCAGACACGGAGCTGGAGTATGACGGAGCATCACTGCCCCAGCCTAATTCTGACATCCAGCAGGCCTTCCTCTGGGGCACCTCCTCCACACTCCTCCGGACCCTGAGACCACAAGGGGAAACCTGGTGTTCCATAGAGCCCGGGCCACCTGCCCTTCCAAAAGCAGCAAGTTAAATAAAGGCCAGTGCCCAATACGCAGCCCAGGTGACCCCTGTCCCATAGCACAGGCCGTGCCTGCCTTCTCTGCTCTGCTGGGACAGTCACTGCTGTTCCCGTGCAGATGGGGAAGGCGAGGGTGAGAGGTCGTGCAGCGTGGGGGCGGGGGTGTGGGCCAGCCTCCTGGGACGTGGCCACCAGGCATGATGCTTGGTTGTGGCCTCCCAAGATGTGCTGCTGGTGTGAGGCTTGCACAGGGCAGGTCTGGAATGGGATGGGCCTTTCTCCTCTGGGCGAGGTGTTGGTTCTGGAGGGAAGACCAGGCAGGGCTTCCCGTTGTGTTTCTCAAGCTGCTTTGGTGCAAGGGTCGTGGCGAGGAGGTGTCATGTTCTGGAACCTGGCTGGCTGTCAGTCCTGGGCTCAGAGCCCCTATCTCTGGCCTGGTTTTCCCCAGGCGTTTTCCCTGGGAGGAAACACCAGGGCACACCTATCAGCTCCCTCTCTTGGGCAGGGAGAGGGAGTCCCCAGCACCGTGAGGCCCCACGGTGTTACTGGCTGTCCCCTCTGCTGTACTGCGGGCTTCCTTCAAGCAGGACCCAGTATCTGACCCTGCCTGAATGTGTGTATGGAGGCCAGGCGCCTTCTGATGGCCTTGCCTGCCCCGCCCCTGCCCCCACATCACCCAGCAGCAGGATTCCGACCTGCTGTATCGTCACCCCGTGCACCTGAACTCCAGGCACGTCACATCCTCCAGCCCGGGTGAGCTGCTGGCCAGGACCCCTGCTTCTGTGGGCATCTGTCCAGCTCAGACAGGGGGTGGCATCGGTCTCAAGCAGGTCAGGTGCAGCTGCCGAGGCTGCATGTCCTTCAGGTGCATTTCCCAGGCTGACTGTCAAGCGTCCTGGGAAAGTAGCTGGCTGGCAGTGGGCGCATTGGGACAATGTCGTGCTGCCATCCATGCATCTTCATTACATGTCCTGAAATCAACAGTCAAGACTGTGGACTCTGTGGGGTGACTGCAGCTTCTAGTTGTGGTAGTTGTTCTGATGAGCAGATGAGCCACAGGCCCTCCTTTTACATTTCACATGTTGTATGAGTTACCGTCACAGGGTTTTGTTAAACATTCGGCTAAAAATACTCTGTAATTTTAGAAGGAACATGGCCTCCTCCAGGGACATCTTACCCGACCTCTTGTCACCGTACCAAATGGCGATCCGAGCAAAAAGACTGGAAGAGAGCCGAGCGGCGGCACTCCGAGAGCTCCGGGAGAAGCAGGCTCTGATGGAGCAGCAGAGACGGTGAGTCCACACAAGGCGGGGGTCCGCGCAGCCGGCCCAGTGCACCTGGAGCTGGGGCTGGGCTGTGATTTTATGGCAGCCCTTGTGGAAGTGTTTAGTTAGTTCTCCCCTCACTGATGCTGATCCAGGATCCATCTCCTCCTCACCTGGAAGCCAAGCCGCACATGCCCCTGTGGTCTGCAGCGCCGTGCATGGGCTCGCTTGTTTGCAGCCCCGAGGCCTCCGTGTGGGGCAGGCGCAGGTGCTCATGGTCTGCAGGGCCTTGCATGCATGGGCTCCCTTGTTTGCAGCCCCGAGGCCTCCGTGGGGGGCAGGCGCAGGTGCAGTGCTTGTGGTCACCCCCTTGTGTCCGTCTTTGCCCTGGCTTCCTCACGACACCTGCCTGCTTGCTTGTCCTTTTCCCTCGTTTCTTGTTTTTCCTCAGTCCTCTCCTCCTCACTTTCCCTGGAGTGTCCCAGGCCCTGCCATAGTCGTCGGGGAGGTTCATTCTTGTGTTGCTGTGACCGCCACCAGTGCCACCACCTTGTGAGGCGTGTCGGCCAACGTGCTCAGTGTCCTCAGTGTCTTCTCTGCCCTCCAGCTCCACTGACCACCTGGCTCCACCCATCCCTGGGCCCCAGGAGTCCGGCCGGCATGGACCGCAGCCATAGCACCCCTGTGGCCCTCACTTGGTGGTTGGCTTTGGCCAGTGGGGGCTCCCAGCAGGAGGCCAAGGAGGAAGAGGAAAGCGAGGGCCTCGTCTTTACTTGCCCGGCTTCTCTCTGAGCTGCCTGGAGCTGGCCGAGTCCAGCCTCTCCCTCCTTCTGGGTTCCGGCAATCTCTCCTTCCCTGGTCTGTCCTGCGGATAGCTGCAGCCCGGCCCTGACTGGCACAGGGCTCCTGCACTGCCCCTGTGGCTCACCTGCTCCCTCCCCAACATGAATAAACCCTCCTGAAGCCACCCCATTGTGTGTGTGCTGTTTTCTCTTGGGACCATGTGATAGGGACCGTGTTTAGCACACAGATTCTGTGATTGTCCATAGCTGTCACCTGATGTCCAGACAGACATTGTAGTTGGTTGTCTTTTTTTCAGTGAAAATATGAGTGAGGTGAAGCCCTCCGAGCTGGTCCCCTGCCCTAGGCTGTCATATTGATGGGCAGGGATGAGGCTGACTGACTGCTCTAGGGCTGTCCTAGGACATGGGAGTGTGGTCTGGGCTGCTCCAGAAAGCCCATCACTGTGGGACCAGGTCTTGCCAGCCACAGGCCACAGCTGCTGGGGCCCAGGGAGCACTGGGAAGGCTTTCCTTTGGTGCCCATCAGTCGCCCCACACTGTCCCTCGGGGTAGCTCTACAGAGCCGGGCCCGTCCCTCACTGCGAGGTGAGCCCCTCAGGATCGGCCCTGCCTGTCGAGCATGCCAGCTGCCCTCCCCTCTCTGTGTGCCCCAGCAGGCACCGCCCTTCCCTGCTGCAGGCGGGTCCCACTCCTGTTCGGCTCTGCCAATTTCAGGGCACCATTTTCTGAAGTGGGCGGTCCAGATACCTGCCCTGTTGACTCCTCAGGTATCACTTGCCATGCCAGGAGGCTGTCTGTGGGAGTCCCACTCACCCGCACCCTCTTGGCCATGGCTGTGATGGAGGTGATTGTGGTGAGACCTTCCGCAGGCACAGCCCCTGCCTTAGGCTCTTGGGGCACCACCAACTGCGGTGGGC
Organism: Macaca mulatta; assembly: GCF_049350105.2. Taxonomy (NCBI): domain Eukaryota; kingdom Metazoa; phylum Chordata; class Mammalia; order Primates; family Cercopithecidae; genus Macaca; species Macaca mulatta. Next base: position 144,456,010 of record NC_133414.1, read on the forward strand.
AGAAAGAGCACTCTCACCCCCAAACATCAGGCTCATCCCACACCTTCATGGAAGAGAAGTTCTTGGATACAAAGAGCAAGTGAACCCTCTCTTCTTTATTTTCCTGCCTGGAGCCCAGAGCCAGTGTCCTGCAGTCTCCTAGTGAGCAGCTCCACAGGCCTGTTCGGAGGGTCCAGACCCAGCAGAGCCGGCCCCTTCACATCAACCCTGTGAACAGCGTCACGCCTTTGTATGACCAGAAGACAGTGACACTAAGTGGGGGCCCTCGTCCAGGAGCGCAGCGGGGCCAGTGCCACACACGGTGCTGAGTGGGGACATGGGGGGCACCAACCTGGCTGGGGCTGGGGGTTGGGGCCTGGGACCCACTCAGGCAGGTGTTAGGACATGGCCTTACCTGAGGCAGCTGGTGAGACCACCTGTGCCCTGAGGTGGCACCGGGGGAGGACACGGCCAGGCTCTGATTCCTGGCAGCACCGACTCAGGATGGAGCCCTCAGCAGGAAGGTGGTCAGAGGTGGGCCATAGGCCGGGCGGAGCCTAGGAGGGCTGAGCTGCTGTGACCACAAGGAAGGAAGAGCAGAGGTCGGGTGGAGGTGTCGGGGAAAACCCAGGCTAGGGCCCAGGCATCCAGGATGATGATGGGAGAGACAAGAGGAGGCCAGATCTGGGGGCAGGATGGAGAGGGGGTACCAACCACAGGAGTCCTGCATGCTGGAGATGTGGCCTTCCGGGGGTGGAGCCCTGGGCCTGGGCGATGGCTCTTAGGGACCTGATTCCACCCCAGCCACACACGAGGAGCCCAGCCCAGCCACAGATGTGGGCGTTACTTGGGATGTTCACAGTCCTAGGCGACGAGCTGTGAGGAAGGAGCATGTGACTCTGGCTCAGGATTGGGGAGGCCTGAAGATGCCTGTTTTTGTCTTATTTTATTTTATTTTATTTTTATTTTTATTTTATTTTTTGAGACAGAGTCTTGCTCTGTCACCCAGGCTGGAGTGCAGTGGCGCAATCTTGGCTCACTGCAACCTCCGCCTCCCGGGTTCCAGTGATTCTCCTGTCTCAGCCTCCCGAGTAGCTGGGACTACAGGCGCCTGCTACTACACCTGGCTAATTTTTTGTATTTTTAGTAGAGATGGGGTTTCACCGTGTTAGGCAGGATGGTATCGATCTCCTGACCTTGTGATCCACCCGCCTCGGCCAGATGCCTGTTTTTAAAAGTGAAACTCAAGTGTCTGCAGGGAGAGACCTAGAGACAAGCATTCAGATCTTCCACAGACAGACCTTATGTCGACAAGTACCTGCAGCCAGGCACCCCCACCGGTCGTGCAGTGCTTGCGGTGGCAGTCCCAGCTGGTGCCCTTACCTGAAAGGGGTCGTGATGCCTTTTCCTCGGTCACTGGGTGGGGCTGGCCCCCAGCGTCAGTCAGTGCTGGCAGCACCAACACACAGAGCTTCGGGATAGAACCCGGCATTCCCGGCTCTGCCCAGACGTGCTGGGAGGAAGAGGCTGTGGTTCAGACTCCCACCCAGGGCATGCACACCCCCAGCCTGTGCTCCCTGGAGACAGGTGCACCACAAGCTGTAAAATGACACAGAAATCCTGTAGCCTTGGCTCAAAGCTGCCTGTAACTTATGACATTAACCTTCCCTTCTCCAGAGAGAAAAGGGCACTGCAGGAGTGGAGAGAGCGAGCCCAGAGGATGAGGAAGAGGAAGGAAGAGCTCAGCAAACTCCTGCCTCCACGGAGGAGCATGGTACGGCAGGTGTGGGCGGCGACCGGACACTAGTCCAATCCCGGGGGTGGGTGGGTGCTCACACGCATCCCTGTCTGTGGAGGATGAGCCCAGACCTGGGGAGGAAGCTGCTTGTGCAGGCTGCTGGCTGGTGGGGCTGGGTTGGAGTGCAGCATCCAGAACCATTGCTCACTGCCCAGCCGGAGGGGACAGCTTCCTGCCCCAGCCTTGAGGGCTTGCCTCTCGGCTCACTGACTTTTGGCTCTTGTCTGAGGAATTAGAAGCTCAGAGGGAAGGGGGAAGAGGAGATGGGGGAAAAGATTCAAAAGATAAAAAGCAGCTGAGGTTGAGGTGGGCCCTACAGAGGTCTCTCTGGGCTCCTCACCCTTGGTCTCTGGACCTCGGGGCAGGCAGTTTCCCTAGAAGCCAAGATTGCCAGCTCTCCTAAGCTATGGGACATGGGATATCCCCAGACTGTATGGGGTCTTAGTCCAGCCGGGCACAGGACAGTGGGCACAGGGCAGTGGGCACAGAGCTGCAGGCATGGGCCATGGGCACAGAGTAGTGGGAGCTGGTGGCTCCTCCCTCCAGAATGCACCTGGCTTGCTTCTCTGTCCTGTGAGCGTAGTTAGGCAAATGTGCCTTTGAATTTGGTCACAGATGTTTCTTTGGTTCTTTCTTTTAAGAAATGCTCCCTGTGTGTTACTTTGAAAGGCCAGGGGTTGCCTCTGCAGCCCCCTTAGCTGGGGTGAGGCCCCCGAAGGCTTCACCCCACAGCAGAGCGCGTGGTCATGTGGGCCTGCAGGCGTGGACTGCTGGGACAGTTCAGGACTGTTTCCTTTTTTTAACTTTGTGTTGAACTAGTTTTTGACTTACAGGAAAGTTGCAAAAATAGTGTTTCCATCTCCCCCCACCCAGCTTCCCTGATGGTGACATCTTACATAACCTCAGAACAAGGCTCAGAGTTAGGAATTCACGGTGTCCAACGCGGTGGATAAACCAGGACTGCACCTCCTCACCCTTCTCAGGTCCCTGGTCCCACAGGACATTCAGTCATCATCTTTGCTGTCACCTTTTTCCTAATTTCCCCAATATGTGGAAAAGTTTAAAAATACATATTTTGCCACTTCCCGGAATAAAAATACTTGCACAATTAGACATCACTAAGAATGCTTTCAGAGCTGAATTATAGCAAAACTATGGGAAACTTAAATGCCAACAGATGGAGACGGCTAAATCGTCACGTCCAGACCATGAGCTCCCTCTGTGGCCGACAGAAGGGTGGTCAGTGACCATATCCACCGGCCTGAAAGTGTCTTGAAGAATCGTTGTAAGTGAAAACAGCACAATTTGCAGGACAGTGCACAAAAACTCACTTTGTTCTGGAAGAATGTACAGCAAACCAATGGCTGCGGAGGGGCTGTGGCTCCGGGGAGGGGACTCAGAGGGGTCAGTGCTGCCACAGTGTGTGCTTCTGAGTCCTGTGAGCCCATCACAGCGAGAGTGTATGCAGTTTCTTAAAAAAGAAAAAAATAGGTTTTCTAGAAACTCACCCATCATGAGATAGAGCAGTTCAGTCAGCGAGTATCGATGGCCTGCTCTGAGCAGGGAAGGGCCAGGCACAGGCTCTGCCCGCGGGAGCGCACACCTCGTGCAGAAGCAGACCCTCAGCCGTGGCAGCAGGCAGAGCTCCGTGGTAGCTGGCTGCTGTTCTGCACCCCCCACCAGGCCCTGGGTGAGGCAGCTGAATGCACGGAGAGGCCTGCTGCTGCCCTGTGCCGCCCTCTGGGCCTGCGCTGCCCCAGGCACTGGTGAGATACTTGGTATGGCCCGGAGTGCTGTCGGCAGAGTCCAAGGGAAAATCTTTGTGCCTAAACGTTCGTGTCTAATATACAAAGAATGGCTACTAATTGATTTTAAAAATTTGAGAATCCAGTAGAAGAAATGGGCAAAAAGTATGGCAGGCAGTCCACAGAAGAGGAAATCCAAGCTACCGTAAAGACATGAAAAGATGCTCAGTCTGCGAGGAAAACGTAGGGTGGACGTGAGGTGCAGGCGCCTGTGTGGTCGGCAGGAAGGAGCCGGGGTGGAGCAACGTGGGAAGGAGCCGGGGTGGTGGCGCAGCATGGGAAGGAGCCGGGGTGGTGGAGCAGCGTGGGAGGGAGGGGGGAGTGGAGCAGCGTGGGAGGGAGGGGGGAGTGGAGCAGCGTGGGAGGGAGGGGGGAGTGGAGCAGCGTGGGAGGGAGGGGGGGTGGAGCAGCGTGGGAGGGAGCCGGGGAGGTGGAGCAGTGTGGCAGGGAGCGGGGGGGGGGGGGTGTGGAGCAGCGTGGGAGGGAGCGGGGGCGGGGTGGAGCAGCGTGGGCGGGAGCCGGGGGATGGAGCAGCGTGGGAAGGAGCCCGGGTGGTGGAGCGTGGGAAGGAGCCGGGGTGGTGGAGCAGCGTGGGAAGGAGCCGGGGTGGTGGAGCAGCGTGGGAAGGAGCCGGGGTGGTGGAGCAGCCGTGGGAAGGAGCCGGGGTGGTGGAGCAGCCGTGGGAAGGAGCCGGGGTGGTGGAGCAGCGTGGGAAGGAGCCGGGGTGGTGGAGCGTTGGATAGGGCATGGAGGCTGCTGCCACCAGCTGCTCGGAATGCATCTTTTCAAGTTAAGAACGTGTTCTTCTTTGAACACATTTAGAAGTCCATGTTTTAGAAATAAAAGCAATAATATAAGCATGTATATACACAGATGTGTATCTGTGTATTTCATATTGTTGGAGAGACCAGCGTAAATAAATAAAACTCCGATTTCCATGTCCGTAACAGGGAAGTGGTTCCATGCATCGGCCCGGGGAGCGCGAGCTCCCAAGCTCCGGCCTCCCGGCTCCCTGCAGCTGGGCAGGAGGACACAAGAGGGCGCCACAGCCCCAGGCGGCCGCTGCTGGGTGGATCCCATTGGCCAGTGGCACCCACGGGCTGGGCTGGGCCGGGTGGGCCTGGGGAATCATGGCCACTGGCTTTGCAGCCTGGTCCTGGGGTGTGCCCCCCTGCCCTGCATGTGCTTTTGCCAATCCGTCACTGTGAGGTCACACCCCGAGTACATTCGATGGGGTGGGAGCCTTGAGGCTGCAGCTGAAGAAAGGGCTGCAGAGCTAAAGCCTGTGGCTGGGTAAAGCCTGGGGCATCACCTGCTTTGTGAAAAGCACTTCTCTTCATGTCGGTCTGAAACCAGCCATGACTCAGCCCATATTTTGGGCTTCAGATCAATTGCATGTTTGACACTCAACAGATAAACCCTGGCGCAAAGCCCATTGCATGCCACCAAAGCGGCAGCCTGTCGTAGACTTCGCCTGTGTGTTCATGTTTATATTTGCTTCTTTGCTTGCTCACTCGAGATCTGGATGTTCGAAAAAGTCTTCCTTCTCTATACTTTAGAGTGGGAGTAAAGTGCGGATGGGTGGGCTTCCCTCCAAATACATACTTTTAATGTCTTTTAAAATAAAATTAAATGTCTGATTTTAAAAGAAAAAAACACCCACTGAATTTAGCCTTTATTTATTTATTTATTTTTGAGACAGGCTGGAGTGCAGTGGCGCAATCTTGGCTTACTGCAACCTCTGCCTCCCAGGTTCAAGCGATTTTCCCGCCTCAACCTCCTGAGTAGCTAGGACTACAGGCGTGCACCACCACATCTGGCTAATATTTTGTGTTTTTAGTAGAGGCGGGGTTTCACCATGTTGGCCAGGCTGGTTTTGAACTCCTGACCTCAAGCAGTCCGCCCACCCCAGCCTCCCAAAGTGCTGGCATTACAGGCGTGAGCCACTGTGCCCGGCCAGGATTTAGCATTTGTTCTTTTCTTTCTGTTGGAAGAATCTTTGGGAGAATCCTGATCACCTGAAAGTGTCCCAGCTCTCAGTCAGCCAAGAGTTTCCTCTGCTGTGTCTGCAGCCTGTGCCTTGCTTTATGGTGGGGTGGGAGGGATAGGGAAAGGTTGGTGGGTGGTCCCTGGTCCTCCCTGCCTCCCATCTTTCCACCCTTTCTGGTTGCCAAATACTTTTTAAGTGTCAGGCATGTACTAGGGTTAAGCTAATGGCCAGACAAGGGCCCAGGCCTGGAAATTCATTTAGAGGAGAGAACGGCAGAAGAGTTCCAGACATCATCTCGGTAAATGCTAAACGGATCCTACAAGTCTCCACATTGCAGTAGCCCCTGGTTGGAAGTTCTTCTCTCCCACCCTGTTGCCAGGGTTCCCTCCTACCTGTTTTTGTCATCCTACGGTTTCTGACAGTCCCAGGGAACACAACAGACACACACGTGCACACTGCACACTGCACACTGCAGGCACCCACACAGGCCCAAAGCTCCCTGAGGTCCGGAGGGGTCAGCATGGCTCTCAGGTGTGTCCACTGGAGGCAGCAGCGAGCAGCATTGGTCACACCGCCCTTGGGGTCCTGACCTCCTGCCTAGGGTGCACATCACAGCGAGTGTCGGGTCCCCCCAGGCTTCCCAGGCTCTGGCACTGAAGCTGGAGAAACAGATCTGGGGCCCCTGTGGAGAGGGGCCATCTCAGGACGCCTGTAGGAAGCCAGCCACTGCAGCAAACCTGGCGTGGGGGGCAAAAGGGCATGCAGGGCAGCCTTCTGAGCAACCCCAGGTTCCCCTCACTCTGCATCTTTGCCTCCTACCCCAGCCTTTGCTGTCAGGGAGGCCCCAGAAAGATGTCCAAACCGAGATCCCAGCAGGGCACGAGAGCTAGCCAAGACCTGGGGGGATGACCGCGTTACAGACACCATTACCCGGGGCGACCTCGGACCCACCTCTTCATGACGAGGAGCGAGTCTAACACACCTGGCAGGTTAGCTTTGTGGGAAAACAGCATTTACTGGGATTCCAGAAATGATCTCGTTGCGTTTTCCTAGGTGGCATCAAAGATTTCCTCTGCCACAGATCTGATAGATAACGGGAAAGTGCTACTGAATCCACTTAGAAAAATGAAACCAAGCAAAAAGAAATCGCCACGAGCAAGTCAAGAAATGAGGTTGGTAACTGCGACAGGGGCTCAGTCCTTCCAGGGCTCAGCCAGCCACCCACGGGCAGGTGCTGCTGTTGTTTATTTCATGAGCATGTACTGAGGAGCCCTGAACCTCCAGGCTGTGGTGGGCTCCAGGCTGTGGTGGGCTCCAGGGAGAGCCAGGTAAGCTTGGAAGATGGGGTCCTTGCCCTCAGGGAACTGCCGTCGCCCAGCCATGGTTCCTGTAGGTCACCAGGATACAGAGTGCTGCCGAGCCCTCTGTAGTGGGTGCTGCTGTGGGCACTAAGGGGAAACGCAATCCGAGACCCACCCGCTGCAGTCCCTGCCATGCCCTCCCCACCGCACCCCCTCTGCCTCCCTCGGTCTTCTCATGCTGAGTTCTGATCTTACTCCTTCCCACCCCAGCTTCCTTAGACCTGACCCTCAGGGCCGCTCAGCCCTTCCCCTCATGGGGTGTTGGGTGAGGTGGCGAGGCCAGGCGTTGACCCAGGTGAAGGGGACCCAGGCAAGGTAGCCACCATGCGGTGGAGGAAACAGCCAGAATCGAGAAGCTGTGTTGGGAAGCACTTGAGACATTTTGATTTTGAGTCCCTGGCCAGGGGATGGCCAGGCTGCTGGGCAGGTTGTCGTCCCCGGGAGAGGCAGGCAACCACAGCCCCATCAGGCATCGCTGGTGGGCCACATAGGGGCCTGGAGTTCAGGAGAGCGGGGAGGGATATTTGGGAAGCCTGATGCTCACCTGGAACCAATGTGAGGGGAAGGGTAGGGGCTCAGAGACTTGCGCTTGGCAGCGGGGAATAGGGATGGATGGAGCAAATGGGGCTGAGGAGCACTGAGTGGCTCGACAAGTTCACGGGGCAGGACACAGTCCGCAGCGACTGCTGGACAGAGCAGAGTCAGGGCACAAGGCAAGGACAGAAGCTGGAGGCTGGTCCCTGGGTGGGTCCCTGTCTGGGCCTTGAGGGGAGGGGAGGGGCTTCGCTGGGAGGGTGACAGCAGCGGCTCAGAGTTCCCAGGGGCTCACCCCTCTCACCTCACAGCAGCTCGGGGGTCCGGGGTTCACCCCTCTCACCTCACAGCAGCATTCCTTTCATTTTCCACGGTCACAGCTTCTATAGCTGGGTTAGTGGCTGCGTCTTGGGGATGATCACTGGGCTCCCTAGTTGTCTGCACATCCTCTGAGCCGTGCGTGAGGACCAAGCTGACACGGAACCTCAGTGTGGACACGCCTTCTTGTCCAGGCATTTCATGCTGACTCTTCAGTTGGGCCCCTGCCTCACACCTCCCAGGCGTGCTGGGAAGCTGAGGGTGGCCTCAGGGAGACCACTGGAGACCCTGGGGCATGAGCACTGCTCTCCGGTGTCCCCATACTTTCCTGGCCGCTCTCTTCTGTCCTGCACCAGGCTCGCTGTGGCTCTCACTGAAGGCGCCTCAGTGGACTCAGAGGCCAGAGCAGAAGAGACTGTGGGGCCTGAGCTTGGAAGGGAAGGCCCCGGGCCTGGCCCCTGGCCCTGCTGCTGCTCAGCCTCCGTCTGCCAGGGGGCTCCCTACTCAGTTTACCATACCCTGGATCCCGGCTGTGGTGTAACAAACCTGGAGGAAGGGCGAGGTGGGATGAGATGTGGGTGACAGAGAATTTGTTCCTCTTGGAGACTGAGAGTATTTGGGGAAAATCTGCACGGCCAACTAGGTTGGATTAACTCCCCAGCCTTGTGAAAATGGCTTAGACTAAAACCATTTCGTCTCAAACATTTGAATGTTCTCTTATATCCTCCAAGGAGTTTACCTGCCATCTTTGGCCTTTAAAAAGCCCACAGCAGACCACAGTGGCCCGCTAACCCCCCATCACCCTGGGGCCCAGTGAGAGCTGGAGTCTGACACACTGACACAGAGCGTGCCCTGACCTGGGGGCTCTGTTCTGTAGGACTCCAGAGGGCGTCATGCTGTCTTTTCCATAGTTATTCTGAAAAACAAAGCAAAACCAGCACAAACCCTGCTGCTGGGAGAGGGTCTTCAAGGAGGCCCAGTGAGAGTGTGTGCCATTGTATTCACAGCAGTACGTGCACCCGCACCCGCACCCACACCCACACCACACCCACACTTGCATCTACCTCCACGCCCACACTTACATCCATGCCCACACCCTGGGGCCCCACACTCATGCAGACTGGAGTGGACCTCGCCACCCCACAGCTCACCTGCAGCAGATCCCTGGCTCTTTCTACCACCCTGAGTCATTGTCTTTAAAATTAAAGGAACCCCAAGCCCCTGAGCCCCAATAGTAACAGAGAAAACATGTTTAAAATCATAACTGAATACACTTTTCTGTTCATCTATTTAAGGATTTAGGAAAACCGTGTATTCCATGTGGGAACAAAAACCTGCTTTTCCCTTCATGTGACGCAGTGTGCAGTATCCTAAATGTGTCATATCTTAAATCAATGTGAGGTTTTTAAATAAGAATAGTGTGTGTTCTGGCAGCTTCTGAACTACTGAAGAAGGGATGGGAGAGGCAGCCCAGGCCCCAGGCGTGAGTCTGGAGGAGAGTGGGTGCCAGGGAGGCCCAGGGTAGCTCCACAGTAACTGGCCCTGCTGTGCGGGAGCCTCAGGACCGCTGTTTGGTCTGGGAAGAAAGGAACACGCTTTCTCCCTGGTTATGGTGGGAGTTGCTAGGATGAAAGTAAATGTGTCAAGTCATTTCCCTCATTGCCCTTTGTTTCTCAGTACCCTCCAGGAGGGAGATTTAGAAGAGAAGATAAAACAGCACATCCACCAAATGCATGAGCGAAGATTCCATGGCCCAGCCCCGCTGGAGGAGATGAGGAAGGCTGCCGAGGATCTGGAAATTGTAAGGATTTCTTGGTTCTGTTTAAAAATTGTGGGTTTTTTTGTTTTGTTTTGTTTTGTTTTTTATTTTTTTGAGATGGAGTCTTGTTCTGTCACCCAGGCTGGAGTTCGGTGGCACAATCTCAGCTCACTGCAGCCTCTGCCTCCCAGGTTCAAGAGATTCTCCTGCCTCAGCCTCCTGAGTAGCTGGGATTACAAGTGTATGTATGCCACCACACCAGGCTAATTTTTGTATTTTTAATAGAGATGGGGCTTTGCTATGGTGGCCAGCCTTGTCTCATACTCCTGGCCTCAAGTGATCCACCTGCCTTGGCCTCCCAAAGTGCTGGGCCACTGCGCCCAGCCTAAAACATTGTTTTGTTAAAAATGAAGGGAACTCATTGTGCCTCTTCAGAGCATGCGCTCTCTAAAACCATGGGACTGTGTGGAATGTGTCTTATCAGGGTATGAAAATTCCCAGAATTACAGTTGGTTACGTGAGAAGGAAAACATTTCAGCTGAGAGGCTGAGCCCTCAAATGTGCCAGGCCACATGGCAGACGGACCTTGGCATCTCAGCACTGGGCATCTGATGACAGGAGTGGCGGCCTGCTGACAGGGACCAGGAACCCGTCCTCTGCACATGTCTGTGGGGTCCTTGCTGGAGGCTTTGCACCCAGCTGAACCAGGCTCTGGGCCCAGGGCTGGGCCATGAGGGGTGCCACTGCAGAGAGGGGCCTGGCTGAGGCCACCTGGACCATGGCTGACACGCTCAGTGTCTATGTCGGGAGGCCAATATTCATGGGGATCCAAGGCCTCCTGACCAGGAGCCTGCTGACCAGAACTGCTCACAGAAGTGTCTCCTGTATGTTTAGAATGTTAACATCCTCTCAGCCACTGTCAATGGTGTTTATTGACTCAGCATACGCTGAGGCCCACTTCCTGGTACTTGAAGTGTCCTGGGCCATAGGAGACACACAGGAATGAAGGAAAGTGCTTTGCTGCCCGAATTGCTGCATGGCCAGCCCAGCCAGCTATAGAAGGACACAGCTGCCCTCCCTGGCAGTGAACCTGGATACCCGTGTCCCCACCCTTCTTACAGCCATAAGAACACTGGCCTGTCTTCTCGGGCTACCCAAGGCCCCTGGCTGGTGGCGTCTTTCAGGTCAGTGTACCATGCCCGAACACAGGTCAGGCTGGTGCGGGCTGCATCCGGGCTGCCCCCAGAGCAAGCAGCACTGTCACAGGGGAGGAAGCAGCCCTGGCCTTCCTGTCCCCACACCCCATCTGCAGGCTCCATTCCCATCATTTCCACTGTTGCCCTCTCTCCTAGAGCCGGAGATGGGAGAAACGAGGTGTGAGGGCAGGATGTGGAGCCACTTCGTGGAGACCCCACCCAGCCTGACCCGGACCCCTCTTCTGAGACTCTTCCTCTCAGCTCAGGGAGTTCGTATCTGCCTTTAGATAAACTCTTATTCTCTCTGAATCTGTCGTTTATGAGTATGACCTTGTCCTTGGACACCCAAACCTTGCCTCTTAGGGCTTCAGAACATCTGTGTCTCAACCCATCACTTCACGTTATGGACACAAAAGTCGATTTGGTATTATGAACAACTCTAGCCACAGATTTGTTACATTTAGTGAAATAGATGAATCCCTTGAAAGACAACGTCTGCCAAAACTTACAGAAGAAATAAACAATTTGAATATGCTTGTATCATTTACAGGAATTTAATCAATAATTAATTACCTTCCAAAACAGAAATCACAGGCCCAGATGGGTTCACTGGTGAATTCTATCAGACATTTAAGGTTTAAGGAAGAAACTATACCAATTCTGTATAATCTCTTCCAGAAGATAGAAACAGAGAGAAAACATTTTAACTCATTCTCTGAGGCCAGCATTACTCTAATACCAAAACCATACAAAGATATTACAAGAAAGGAAAACTATAGACCAGTATCGCTCATGAACATAGATGCAAAAATTATCAACATTCAGAAATCAAATCCAGCAATATATAAAAGCAATCACACACCCTAGTTCAACATTCAAAAATCAGTTAATGCAATTCATCACATCAGTAAGCTAAACAAGAAAAATCAGGTGGTTTTATCAATAGATGCAGAAAAAGCATCTGACAAAATATAACACCTATCATGATGAAAACTCTCAGCAAACTAGGATAAGCTGGGAACTTCCTTGTTCTTGTTAAAGAACATCCAGAAAAGACCCACAGCTAACATCATTATTAATGGCGAGAAACTAGAAACTTTTCCACTAAGATCAGGAGCAAGGCAAATGTATTCCCTCTCACTACTGCTTTTCAGTCTCATGCTGGAATTCTTAGCTAGTTCAAGAAGACAAGGCCGGGTGCGGTGGCTAAGCCTGTAATCTCAGCACTTTGGGAGGCCGAGACGGGTGGATCACGAGGTCAGGAGATCGAGACCATCCTGGCTAACACGGTGAAACCCCGTCTCTACTAAAAAATACAAAAAACTAGCCGAGCAAGGTGGCGGGCGCCTGTAGTCCCAGCTACTCAAGAGGCTGAGGCAGGAGAATGGCATAAACCCGGGAAGCAGAGCTTGCAGTGAGCTGAGATCCGGCCACTGCACTCCAGCCTGGGCGACAGAGTGAGACTCCATCTCAAAAAAAAAAAAAAAAAAAAAAGGACAAGGTATACAGACTGGGAAACAAGAAATAAAACTGTCTTTGTTCTCAGATGACATGATTATATATGGAGGAAATCCCAAAGAATTGACAAAAATTTCCTGGAACTAATAAGTGATTATAGAAAAGGTTACAGGATACAAGGTTAATATACATAAGTCAGTCACCTTCCTATGAACCAGCAATTAACAAGTGGAATTTAAGATTAAAAATGTAACATTTAAATTAGCACCAAAAAAAGGTACTAAGTAAAAAAATCTAACAAAATGTATACAAAATCTATATGAGGAAAAGTACAAAACATTAATGAAATAAATAACTAAATAAATGGACAGATAGTCCATGTTCATGGACAGGAAGACTCAGTATTGTTGGTAGTCAGTTCTTCCCAACTTTAGGTTTCATATGCATTCCCAATCATCATCTCAGCAAATTGTTTTGTGGATATTGACAAACTGTTTCTAAAGCATAGATGGAGAGGATGAGACGTAGAATATCCAACACAGTACTGATGGAAAAGCAAGTCAGAGGACTGACACCCTCCAACTTGAAGACTCTAGAGCTACAATAGCAGTGTGATATTGTCCAAAGAATAGACAAATAGAATAGAGAGCCCCAAAATAGACCCACACAAATATAGTTAACTGATTTGACAGAGGAACAAAAGCAACTCAGTGGAGAAAGCATAGTCTTCAACAGATGGTACTGGAACAACTGCCAAAAACAAAAAAGAATCTAGACATAGACCTCACACCCTTCACAAAAATTAATTCAAAATGGATCATAGACCTAAACGTAAAATGTGTTACTGTACAACTTTTACAAGATAACATAGGAGAAAACCTAAGTGACCTTGGGTATGGTGATGATGTTTAAATACAACACCAAAGCAAGATCCGTGACAGAAATAATTGATACGCCGGGTTTCATTAAAATCAAAAACTTCTGTTCTATGTAAGACACTGCCAAGAGGATAAGACAGGCCACAGACTGGGAGACAATATTTGGAAAAGATACACCCGATAGAGGACTGTTATCTAAAATATACCGAGAACTCTGAAAAACTCAACAAAAAGGAGCAAACAAGCCAATTAAAAAATGGGCCAAGAATCTGCAGAGACACCTCATCAAAGAAGATGCATGGATGGCAGATCAGCATGTGAAAAGAAGCTTCACATTGTGTGTCATCAGAAATGCAAGTTAAGACAAGGAGATTCACCACACAAAAAATCCAAAACACTCACCACCAAATGCTGGTGAGGATGTGGAGCAACAGGAATGCTCATTAATTGCTGGGAATATAAAATGGTACATCCACTTTGGAAGACAGTTCGACAGTTTCTTACAAAATAAATCACACTCTCATCTTACAATCCAGTAATCACACTCCTTGGTGTTTACCCAAAGGAAATGAAAACTTACATCTACACCAAAACCTGCACATAGAGATAGCAGCTTTTTTCATAATTGCCAAAACTTGGAGGCACGCAAGATGTCCTTCCGCAGGTGACTGGATAAACTGGAACATCCAGACAGCGGAACATTGCTTAGCACTGGAGGGAAACGAGCCACCAGCAATGAGAAGACACAGGGGAGCCGACACGCCAGCATGAAAAGGCCGTACGCAGATGGAGATGGTGAAGGGATCGTGGTGACCAGGTGGGGGTAGTAGGATACTGAGGGGTGAATCAGCAGAACACAAAGGGTTTTAGGGCAGTAAAACTACTCTCCGTGATGCTGTATTGTTGGATCCACGTGGTGATGCGTCTGTCTAAGCCCCACAGACTGTGCCACCCCACACGTGAGCCCGCGTGTCGACTGTGGACTCTGGGTGGTGGAAACTATGTCCATGTGCGTGCATCAGGTGTACCACTCCGGTGTGGGATGAAGGCTGCTCTAAAAAAATCAAGTCCTGGTTTTTAAAAGTCTGCTTGGAAATCTGAAACCTGAGAGCTGGCTCTTGTGTCCCCCACGGTTCTCCTGTGCTCCCCTGCCCTGGTTACACGCAGAGGAAGGGGGCCGTGAGGCAAAAGAGAATGAGCCAGAAGGACACTGTGGCAGTTGATCTCAAATGCCTACCCCAGGCCACGCCTGTCTCTTCATTGACTTTCATGCCACCTTAGGAGGAAGGCACTGCCACCCATTTCACAGGTCAGAAAATAAGACTCACAGAAGTGCCGTAACTGGCCCCACGGTGACACTGTGAATGGTGGAGCCTTCCATCCAACCTGGGTATGTCTGAATGCAAAGCCAAGGTCCAAATGCTGCACTGTCTTCTTGGGGACATGAATTGCCACAAATTCACGTTGTGCTTTAATACTTGTCTCGTGTTTTTCTGTGATTAAAAAAATTCACGTGAAGTTCTTGATGAAGGGTTCAGGTCACCAGCACCGGCTCCTGTCATGTGCCAACTCCAAGTTACTGCCAAGATGCAGGGAGGGATGTGCTGTGTCACCCTGCCCAGGAGACAGGGACATGAACACCCGCTAACTTTCCATGACAGGCTCCTGCAGCGCTTGAGCCCTGGGGATGCCCATGGGGCGGTTCCCTTCGTTTCAGTCCTGGCTGGGAGAACCAGAGGAAGGGGTTTTAAAACTCCCAAGAATGAGTTGGGAAGCAGCTGATCCTAGCCCTGGAGGTGAACTGTGTTGAGACAGGTGGTGTTGGCTGTCCATAAGCTCCAGCCATCCTTCTCCTCTGTCCCACTGCCTCTCACAGAGTACCAGGTGGGTGGGCAGGGCAAGGGAGAAGGGACCCTCTGAGACAGTCCAGAACAGTGTGGCAGGCGTCTGTGCCACCTGATGGCCTCATTTTTAGGAAACAATCTTAATTATAGTTTTTTCTGAAATTTGCCTTCTGAGCACCTGGATCTCCTGTAGGCTCAGTCCATTTCAAATGACCCTCCCTTTTTCTGCTGTCTACACAGGCCCACTAGCAAAAAAGAAAGTGCTGTGTTCTTTAGACTCAGTAGGGAACCTATTTGTATAATCCTGGCGAGAGGATCATGCTGGCCCTCCCTGCAGGTGAAGCCTCGGGCTTTGCTGTAAGAGTGTGACTTTCCTTAGAGCTGGGGCCCCCAGGCAGGGCCTGAGCAAACCCTGCAGCAGCATTAGAGACCAGTCCTGGCTCCGTGGCTGTGCAGCCCGCCAGCCTGTATAGAGGCGGGCACGCACGTGCCTGAGACAGTTGGCATGTTCCAGGCAGACAACCATCTAAGTTCACACTACGCCTCTAGAAGCAGAGAGTCTCGTTCTGCTGGCTTCTTCCCCGGCCCCTCGTGTTTCCTTCAAGGCCTCTGTGCAGTGCCGTGCATGGCGTAGCGCTAGTGAGGAGTCCTCGGTGACATGGCGTGCGTCGGGAGCACCCCTCACCACCCCGTGCGCCCTGGAGCCTGGCCTGTGGGAGAAGGGGATGCCAAATGGGGGAAGTAGGTGGGGCTGGAGTCCAGCCCATGAGCCAGGAGCTTGCGTTTGATTAGAGGGCCAGGATGGACGGGTCGGGGAGAGAGAGAAGAAAGCCCAGAGGGATGAAAAAGAGATGCTGAAAACAAACCAGCCAACAGACGTGGCCCTTGCAGGTCAACACGGCCCATTCTGCACATAGACTTGTCTCCACTCTGCCCAGAAGCCACCAGAATGACAGGAGAGGGAGCAAAAACGACCTTCGCTCCTCAGGACGAGAAAACGGAGAGGAGCCTGCCCTCTTGTCAGGAGGCTCCCCCTTCCCCATGGTCTTTCCTGTAATAATAGAGCCTCACGTCTCAGCTGGGCACAGGCTGCCCCACAAATGGCCACGTTTCTCTACCTCCCTTGCAGCCAGACGTGGGCCTGTAGCTCTATTCCGGCCGGCAGGATGTGAGCAGATGAGTGTGGACTTCCTGAGCTTTGTCCTCTCCCTTCCTGGCTGGAATGCAAACATGATGGCCAGAGCAGGGGCAGCCACCTCAGCCCTCAGATGGAGGTCATGGGCCAGGGCTGCAGAGCCAGTGTGCAGTAGTCTGTCCCTGGTGCGGGTGCAGGTGGAGGCCGTGGGCCAGGGCTGCAGAGCCAGTGTGCAGTAGTCTGTCTCTGGTGCGGGTGCAGGTGGAGGCCGTGGGCCAGGGCTGCAGAGCCAGTGTGCAGTAGTCTGTCTCTGGTGCGGGTGCAGGTGGAGGCCGTGGGCCAGGGCTGCAGAGCCAGTGTGCAGTAGTCTGTCTCTGGTGCGGGTGCAGGTGGAGGCCGTGGGCCAGGGCTGCAGAGCCAGTGTGCAGTAGTCTGTCTCTGGTGCGGGTGCAGGTGGAGGCCGTGGGCCAGGGCTGCAGAGCCAGTGTGCAGTAGTCTGTCTCTGGTGCGGGTGCAGGTGGAGGCCGTGGGCCAGGGCTGCAGAGCCAGTGTGCAGTAGTCTGTCTCTGGTGCGGGTGCAGGTGGAGGCCGTGGGCCAGGGCTGCAGAGCCAGTGTGCAGTAGTCTGTCTCTGGTGCGGGTGCTGTCCTCTCAGACACACTACTCCACCTGGTCTCAGTTGCTGTCGTCTGGGGGCTGGCAGGCAAGCCCTGTCCTCACACACGGAGGCCCGGGCGATTTTGCACGAAGGAAGCCCCCTAGTGGTGCAACGTGAAGGGCCTGCCGAACAAAATGCCAGTAAAGATGCAAGGTGGTGCAGCCCCAGAGCACAGGAAGACAAAACCAACCACAGAGGGATTGGAAGCGGAGGCTGGGGCGCGGTGGCGCAGGCCTGCAGTCCCAGCACTTTAGCAGGCTGAGGTGGGTGGATCACCTGACGTCAGGAGTTCGAGACCAGCCTGTCCAACATGGTGAAACCCCGTCTCTACTAAAGATACAAACAATTAGTTGGGCACGTTGGCGCCGCCTGTAATCCCAGCTACTCGGGAGGCAAAGGCAGGAGAATCACTTGAACCTGGGAGGCAGAGGTTGCAGTGAGCTGAGATGGCACCATTGCACTCCAGCCTGGGCAACAAGAGCGAAACTCTGTTTCCAAAAAAAAAAAAAAGAAAAATGAAGTGGAGTCTGTACAGGTCACGATAGGGCCCTGGGCCTGCTTCCCTACTCCGCCCAGCCCACTGACTCCTCCAGCCTACCCAGCAGGAGACAGGGCTGCCTCTAGAGAAGCTGACCAACCAGGCACCGTGGTGGTAACAGCGGCCACGTATGACCTAAAGAGCCCTGCAGAAGATCAGGTGCACAACCGACCAGGAGGGCCAGCCAGCTCCGTGGTGCTGTCTGAGATATCAACCAACCAAGACAGAAGCCACCTGGGTGTCCCCCAGACAGCCCCGGCCTGCACTGAGCAGCCAGCAGCTCTCCACCAACACCCCAATCTCAGCCTCGCTCCAGGGCCTCAGTCATGAGTGGTTGCTCAACTACTGAGGGAAGCCCCAAGGTGAGGGAGAGGCCAAAGCTAGCTGGCTGGGAGTGAGCTTCAGACAGATGCGGACATTAGGGGACACTTAAACATGACAAGCCAGAATTAAAATCCCCCCACGGGAACAGACAAGGCTGCTGCCATGAAACCCAGCGGCTGTTTTAGAAAGTGAACACTCAGATCACCCAGAACTCCCAAAGCAAAGTTTAAAATGTGGCAAAAATTTTTAAAAATTAAATTAGGAGATGCATAAATTCCCCAGGAAGGGGAGATGGGAAACAGAGATGAGACAAGAGGAAAGGAAGTTAGAGGACGACCCAAGCAGAGCAAAGCATCCGGCAGGTTCCAGCAGGAGAGACGAGAGCAGACGGAGGGAGAGGGCGCAGGAGGGCTCTTCCCGAAGGAACCAGCGTACTTCCTGCCAGAAGGGCCCACACGTGCCGGCACCATGGCTCAGCATCCCGAACCAGAGCAGGACGGACCCCCCGAGATTCCAGGGAGGGCGGGGAGAGAGGCCCACACAGAACCAGGCACTGGGAGGGAGCTGGTCTCGGTGATGGCACTGCCCTCAGCAGGCACTGGGATTCGGTCCTACGAGTGCAAGGTCAGGGGCCAGCACACAATAAGACGTTTTCAGACATGCAGGGACTCAAAATGCTGCTTCCCATCTAGAGAGTCTTTCTCCAGAAGCCACTGTAGAATTTGTTCTATGAAAACAAGGGAGTGGATGCTGAGAGAGGAAGGTAAGAGTTCTGGAGGAAAGAGAGCTGACCCAGCAGCCCCCGGCCACCCGCTGCTGTGAGAGGAGCCTGTCGGGGTCTCCCCAGGGAGACCAGGTCAGTCTGAGGACTTGGCCAGTGGAGGAGGATGTTGAGAGAGGTTTTACAGTTTGAGAGGATATAATGACAGATATAGAAAACAAAGTAAACATTTTTAAAGGGGGCAGTTATGAATCCTACAGGGAATACAGGTTTCTATGGGAAGTGAAAAAAGTTATCAATGACTATTTACTGGGTCAGTGACAAGTAATATTGACCAAGTCACAGAGCCAGAAGCCGTGAGTGCTGCTCTAGGCCACAATTGTGATATGGAGGGGGAGGCTGCAGGGGTCTCTGGGGACCTGCTGTGATTATGGCTGTATGGGGGGGAAGCTGCAGGGGTCTCCGGGGACCTGCTGTCATTATGGCTGTATGGGGTGGGGGGAAGCTGCAGGGGTCTCTGGGGACCTGCTGTGATTATGGCTGTATGGGGTGGGGGGAGGCTGCAGGGGTCTCTGGGGACCTGCTGTGATTATGGCTGTATGGGGTGGGGGGAAGCTGCAGGGGTCTCTGGGGACCTGCTGTCATTATGGCTGTATGGGGGGCGGGGTGCAGTGCTCTCCAGGGACCTGTTGTGATTTGTCTGTATTGGGGGGGAGGCTGCAGGGGTCTCCCGGGACCTGCACTGGAGATCGTGTCCAACCTGTGCCCCCAGTGAGGCAAGCTGGGGAGGGAGAGGAAAGCCGGGTAGCCCAGGGCTCCTGTGCTTGGAGTGGGGAGGTTGGGATTCTGCAGAGGGCTGGAGGGGCAGGAACAGGAAGAGCCCCTCCTCAGTTTCTCCACCTGAGGCCCCCCTGCAGTGCCTTTCTCAGCCTCACCTTATTCTGCCCAGGGGATTGGCCATGGACCATGGGGTTTGGAACAGAAAGCCTGCCTCTGGTTTCAGGCTCGGCAAGTTCCTTCTGTAGGAACCCCTGATCCATGGCTTCTGTGTCTGTGGGGCGGAGATGGCAATTGTGGCCCCAACTGCTTCCCAGGGCAGTTATGGCTTTCAGGTGTGGTCATGGCTGTGGTGATGCTTTCCAACACACTGCCCAGGGTGTGGCACCAGCCTTCCCTTTGCCCACAGGATGATGCCGAGTCTCTGTTCATCCATTGACCTGCGTCTGCACAGGACACCTGGGTGGGGCTGTGGGGACACCAGGATGAGTGGCCACGTGTGTGCCTGCCGAGGGTGGTGTCCTCATGAGGTGGAAGGCCTGGGAGCTGGCTGGAAGTAGGCTGCCGGGCCTCATTGCAGGGGAGACCATGCCATGATGTGGCTTGCAGGGGCCCCAGGGGAGTGGGGCTGGCTCTGCTCACTCCCACACGGCCTGGGCCCCACGTGGAATCTGAGCCAGAGACATATGGACGCCCTAAGTCCTGCCAGCCTTTCTAACGTCTCCCCCTCCTTGTCTCCCACAAGGCCAAAGAGCTGCAGGATGAAGTATTGAAGCTAAAATTGGGATTAGCCTTGAACAAAGACCGTCGATGGGCGGCCCTCACTGGAAACCTGTCACTTGGCCCACCAGCGGCACAGCCACAAAATACATTTTTTAACACAAAATACGAAGAATCAGGAAATGTTCGCAGATACAAGTGACACCAGGTGGCTGGACTAACAGAGGCGTCTTCAGACAGGAGCCGCGCTTCTTCTTTCCAGGCGTCGCCTCCTGTGTGGTGGCCGGAAGAGCGCCAGGTTCAGTGTTACCCTTAGGGCTGATTTCTCGGCAGCCTGTTGTTTTCCCTAGACAAGTCCGTGTTCCTCTCCTGAGGCTGTGGAAGATTTCAGCCGTATTAACAGAAAGGACACTGTGAGCACGTGGTCTCGCTTTCACTTCTTTCCGCAGGTTCCTGCCAAGCCACGTGACAGAATGCTCATGCTCAGGCGCCTGCCTCTCTCCTGCCCTGGAGCCCTTGTTACAACAGTACTCACAGCTTTCATTCACTTAGGTATTTGAGTGTGAGATAGGAGACCAGGTCATCTGATTCCCGCCAAGCCACAAGTCCCTGCAGCACCACCTTTGGCTAGGAGGGAGGGGTGAGAGCCAAAAGGGGCTTCAGGGGGAGTGGTTACCCTGCTCCCTGCCCAGCTATGGGGTCCTCCTTTCCCCTGGAGGCCCTCCTTTCCCCTGCTCCCTGCCCAGCTATGGGGCCCTCTTTCCCCTGCCCCCTGCCCGGCTACAGGGCCCTCCTTTCAGCCTTGACCCCCTCCTGGTTGCTGCCACTCAGCCTGCACGTGGGACAGCGGACTCCACCCCAGGGACACGGCAGGGTCCACAGACCTCCGCGTCGTAGACAGCCCTATTTCACCCTCTGTCTGCGCAGGCTGTGTAGATTCTGTGTGACTTAGTCTCTTGTGATGAGTGTTTGATTGGATCTTTTTTTTTTTTTTTTTTTTTGAGACGGAGTCTCACTCTGTCTCCCAGGCTGGAGTGCAGTGGCCCGATCTCGGCTCACTACAACCTCTGCCTCCCGGGTTCAAGCCATTCTCCTGCCTCAGCCTCCTGAGTAGCTGGGACTACAGGCCTCAGCTAATTTTTGTATTTTTTAGTAGAGACGGGGTTTCACTATATTGGCCAGCCTGGTCTTGAACTCCTGACCTTGTGATCCGCCCGCCTCGGCCTCCCAAAGTGCTGGGATTACAGGCGTGAGCCACCGCGCCCGGCCAATTGGATCTTGAAAACATCTTTGGTTTGATTTCTTTAACAGAGGTGAGACTATTCAGACTTTGTTTCTTTTTCTGTTAATTTTGGTAAATATGGTTTTCAGTGAGTTTCCTCATTTCATCCAAGTTGTGCGATGTATTAGCATAAAGTTCCTCTTATTTTCAGTATCTTGAGGATCCATAATAAGGTCCCCTCTTTTATTCTTGACCCGGTGTTCTTCATCATTCTTGCTATGGATTTATCAATTTTGTTCCTCTTTTCCAAAAGCCCTGGGTTTTGGCTTCACTGGATTTGCTGTTTGTTTTCTGTCTCATGGGTCTCTGCGCCCCGCACTTCCTACTTTCCGAGCTAAACGCTCAGAAAGTAGGAACTGGTGCTTAGAGAGAAATGCATCACCACCCAACCCACGTATTAGAGAAGAAGAAGGGTGTGAAATTGATCATCTAAGCTTTCCATTCAAGAAGCTAGAAGAGGTGTCAGTGACCTGTTGCAGCCCAGCAGCTGGAGCAGCAGACCTTTGCCATTTCTCATTTCTCAGGCCTGAGGGCAGGAGTCGGGGCAGCTTAGCCGGCATTGCTGGTCAGGGTCTCTTGTGAGGCTGGAGTCAGCCATGGGTTGAGCTGCTCTCCTTTGAAGGTTTAACTGGGCTTGGGGCTCAGCTTTCGAGTTGCTCACCTGGTTGTTGATCAGAGAGCGTGTCCGCTATGATCCCAGTCCTTTGCCATAGGGCAAGGTTTCACTCCAGCATTTCCTCTTACTCCGTGTTCTCGGGGAATGCGTGGTCTCGGATGCCATCCTTCTCATCTCCGGCATTTCCTGTCACCTCCGTGTTCTCGGGGAATGCATGGTCTCGGAACCCATCCTTCTCATCTCCGGCATTTCCTGTCACCTCCACGTTCTCGGGGAATGCGTGGTTTCGGATGCCATCCTTCTCATCTCCAGCATTTCCTGTCACCTCCGTGTTCTCGGGGAATGCGTGGTCTCGGATACCATCCTTCTCATCTCCGGCATTTCCTGTCACCTCCGTGTTCTCGGGGAATGCGTGGTCTCGGATGCCATCCTTCTCATCTCCGGCATTTCCTCTTACTCCGTGTTCTCAGGGAATGCGTGGTCTCGGAACCCATCCTGCTCCTCTCCAGCGTTTCCTGTCACCTCCGTGTTCTCATTCTCGTCTCTGCCGTAAGTCCACATCTGCTCGCAGATGCCGTCCACCTTTTCCACTAGATCCTTTTACATCATCATTATAATGATTTTTTAAAATAAGTGTTTTCTTTCAATCAGTTTTAAATTTCAGATGTTGTATTTTTCAGGTCTCAGGTGTCCGGTAATTTTTTGTGAATGCCGATTCTCTGTTGAAATTCTCCATCTTTTCATTCCCTTTATATCTCTTTTCTTCTTTTTTCTGTAACATGTTACATTTGTCTCATAAGTTTTCAGTGAGTGCAAAGCATCGTATAAGTTGACCCTTGAACAAGAGTTTGAATTATAAGGGTCCACTTATAAGTGGATTTTAAAAAATAAATATATTGGAAAAATTTTTGGAAATTTGCAACAATTTGAAAAAATTTGCAGATGAACCACATAGCCTAGAAATATCTAAAAAAAAAAAAAGAAAAGAAAAAGCTAGGTATGTCACGAATGCATAAAATATACAGACCATACATGGACCATTCACAGTAGAGAGAAATGTCGCCATAAGGATGCAGCATTGGCCGGGGGCAGTGGCTCACGCCTGTAATCCCAACACTTTGGGAGGCTGAGGCAGGCAGATTACTAAAAATACAAAATTAGTTGGGCGTGGTGACACATGCCTGTAATTCCAGCTACTGGGGAGGCTGAGGCAGGAGAATCGCTTGAACCGGGGAGGCAGAGGTTGCGGTGAGCCGAGATCACGCCACTGCACTCCAGCCTGGGCAACAAGAGCAAAACTCTGTCTCAAAAAAAAAAAAAAATACAGCATTAAATTATAACTGCATTAAATTAACTGCAGTCCACAGTGTGCTGCTGGAATAATTACAAAGCCACCTCCTGTTGCTATTGCAGTAAGCGTAAGCATTTCAAGGATCTACTTAAAACACCATGTGGTGCTAATCTGTGCATGGGCAGTTCATGTCTTCAGTACATTGTGTATCACAATAAAAAGTGCTCTGTTGGCCGGGCGCGGTGGCTCACGCCTGTAATCCCTGCACTTTGGGAGGCCGAGGCGGGCGGATCACGAGGTCAGGAGATCGAGACCATCCTGGCTAACACGGTGAAACCCCGTCTCTACTAAAATACAAAAAATTAGCCGGGCGCGGTGGCAGGCACCTGTAGTCCCAGCTACTCGGGAGGCTGAGGCAGGAGAATGGCGCAAACCCGGGAGGCGGAGCTTGCAGTGAGCCGAGATGGTGCCACTGCACTCCAGCCTGGGCGACAGAGTGAAGACTCCGCCTCAAAAAAAAAAAAAAAAAAAAAAGTGCTCTGTTTTAACTGAACATAGTGGCACACACCTGCAGTCCCAGCTACTCAGGAGGCTGAGGCAGGAGGATCCCTTGAGCCCAGGAGGTCGAGGCTGTGGTAGTCTGTGATTGCACCACTGCACTCCAGCCTGGCCAACAGAGTGAGACCCCAACTTGAAGAAAAGGTGCCATCTGGATGTTCTTGTGTATTTCTCGTGTTTAGCGCAATACTATAAACCTTGAAGAGCACTTCGGGGCCCATGGAGCACCACCAGTCACGCCAAAGAGCTCCTGAGAAGCAGAGAAAAGTCACGACATTTCAAGAAAAAATTGAGTTTCTTGATATGTTCCTAAGATTGAGGTTTACAGCTGCGGTTGCCTACCAATTCAAGATAAATGAATCCAGCGTAAGGACTGTAGTAAAAAAAGGAAATTTGTGAGCAGGCAGAAAAGCCTTAACACTTTCTGTGAAATACCTTTTTATCTTGTATTGGGAATGCAGCTTTTATGTGGGTGCAGGGTTGCTGTGTGTGATGGTTCATATTAAGTGTCAACTTGATTCGATTGAAGAATGCAAAGTATTGTTTCTAGGTGTTTCCAGAAGGGATTAACATTTGAGTTACTGGACTAGGAGAAGACTCACCGCAGTGTGGGTGGACACCATCCGATCGGCTGCCAGCATGGCTGGAAAAAGCAGGCAGAAGAAGGTGGCTGAAGCTGACTGGCTAAGTCTTCTGGCCTTCATCCTTCTCCCGTGCTGGATGCCTCCTGCCCTTGAACATTGGATGCCAAGTTCTTTGGCTTCTGGAGTCTTGGACCTACACTGGCGTTTTGCCAGGAGCTCTCGGCCTTCGGCCACAGACTGAAGGCTGCAGTGTTGGCTTCCCTCCTTCAGAGGTTTGGGGACTCAGACTGAGCTACTACTGGCTTCCTTGCCCCTCCGTTTGCAGACAGCCTGTTGTGGGACTTCACCCTGTGATCCTCTGCATCAGTTCTCCTTAATAAACTCCCTTTCGTGTATGTATATATCGTATTGTGTCCTTCTAGAGAACCCTTACTGATACACTATGAGAAAGGTATACCTATAGACTCCTCAAACAAAAGGAAGGGGAAGGAGCTGAAGCTGGAGGATCTAATCCCAGCAAAGGATGGTTTGACAACTTTAGAAAGAGGCTTGGCTGGAAAAATACCAAGATAACGGAGAAGCAGCTTCTGTCGGCCAAGGGGCGGCAGACAAGTTCCTGGATACAGATACCATGAAGAAAGTCACTGAGGAGAAAGAGGATAAAGGATGTCTGCCTGAACAGGTTTTTAATGCAGACCTAAGTCCCCTATTCTTGAAAAAAAAAATGCCACAGGCATGAATGAGGAAGACAAGCAAGTACCAGAATTTAGGGCAGGAGGGGAGAGGCCAGCTCTGCTGTTCTGTGCAAATGCAGCCAGATTATGATCAGGATGCCCTTATCCAGAAAGCTGCTAACCCCCGAGCTTGAAGGGAAAAGAGAACACCAGCTGCTCCTTGGTCGTACAAGAAGGCTGGACAAGAACCTCTTTTCTGGGTTGATTCCATCAATGCTTTGTCCCTGAAATCAGGAAGTACTTTGCTGCTTATAAATGACTGCCTTTTAAAGCTCTGGTATCGGACAATGCCTGTTGGCCACCCAGAACCCCATGATTCAACAATGAAGGTGTCAAAGGAGCCCACTTGCCCCCAAACACGTCTCCAATGCAGCCTCTGGCCCAGAGGCCATAGGGACCTTGAAGCCTCATTGTATGCGGCACTGTGTGGACAGGAGTGTAGTGCTGGCAAAGAGAACTTCAGAGAACACCATGAAAGGCTGAGGGATCACACACTGGACTTGCCGTCATGGTTGGAGGAAAGGCTGGGAAAGCCACGAAGCCTGAAAGGGCACGTTCTTGCTGGGGAAAACCGTGTCCAGATGTTGTGTACAACTTCGCAGCACTGGTGACAGCCCATCCCGGAAGTGATGGAAAAGGAGTGGAATCCTGTCTCTTGTCACCACCTGGTGGAACGGAGGTCATTATGGTACATGAAGTAAGTCAGGCACAGGAAAACAAGCATCACTTGTTCTCACTTGTGGGGGCTAAAAAAGTGGATCTCATGAAGATAGAGAGCAGACTGGTGGTGACCAGAGGCCAGGAAGTGGGAAGTAGGGGTGCAGGGGGTGAGTGGAAATGCACAGTGAGATGGAGGAAATAAGACGTGGCGTTCGATACGTCAATAGGGCGACTACCTCACGTTAGTCAATTGCACATTTCCACATAGCTAGAAGAGAATCCTTCAAGGTTCCCAGCAGAAAGAGCAGAAATATTCAGGGTGATGGGCACCCCCGTTACCTTTACTTGATCTTCAGACGTTATACGAGTATATCATATTATCGCATGTACCCCCAAAATATGTACATTTATTATATAGCAATTGAAGAAACTGTGGAGAGAGCAAAACGGATGAGGGCGAAGAGTTTCCAGATACAGGTCTTGGAGAAATGGAGGAGCTAATAGACGCTGCACCAGAGCAACGAACAGAAGAGGCCGAGAGAGACGAGTGCTTCCAAACCGGGCGATGAGGAGGAAGACAGAGAGGAAGCAGTGCCGGGAAAGAAGCTGACCCGGGGCCCTGGCAGCAGCATTCCCGCCATTCACGCTGTCTCTGCCCTCTTTCAGGACATGGGCCCGTCTGTGACGCAGGCAGGGAGACTGAAGCGAGCTCGGGAAGGCGGACGGGGACCGCACAGAAAGTTTAGAGAAATGAAAGAGCAAAGTCAGACAGAAGTTACGTGCATTTCTGTCAAGTCACCCAGAGTGTGCCTGCCTCTCCTGCCTCCCCTGCCTCCTCCCCAGCCGCTGCCTCTGCCACCCCTGAGACTGCAGGACCAGCTCCTCCCTCTCAGTCTACTCAACCTGAGAAGGACGAGGACAAAGGCCTTTCTGAGGATCCACGTCCACTTAATTCGTAGTAAATAGATTTTCTCTTCCTGATGATTTTCTTACCATTCTCGTTTGTACCTTACTGTAAGAGTGCAGTATATAATATACCATACAAAATATGCGGTACTTGAACGTTAGTGTTACCAGGAAGGCGTCCCATCCATGGTAGGCTATTAGTAGTTACATTTTGGGGAAGTCAGAAATAATATGTGGATTTTCAGCTGCGTGGGGCATCAGCGCGCCGTAAACCCCGCCTTGTTCACGGGTCAACTCTAAACAAACCACGGAGACTACGGACGGTGCTGGTTTCCTTGAGAGGACTGACCCTTTCCTCTGTTAAGCACATACGTGGGTACAGGTTTTATCACCTTTGTCCCAGCAGGGCTTGCACTGGGTGGAGCCTGGGTCACAGCTTCAGTTACTCCTTGTCGGCCTCTGCTTTTGGCAGGCTGGTGGGTGAGACCTGTCCTGGGCTTGCTGCGAACCCCTGAGATTTCACCCTCTCTCCAGAACAGCCCCTCAGCTTCCTGTGCTGGTACCAGACCCTGAAAATGGCCTGGGGAACCAACTGTTTCTCTGCTGCCCTAGACCCCGCCCCGGGACCTCCAGCAGCCCTGCTTCCTGTCTGTGACACCCTGGGCCTCAGCCTGGGCAGGCTGGGATGCAGCAGCTCTGGTCCCCCTCAAGGCCCTCCAAGGCTGCCCTGGGCTCACAGCCTCACACACGCCCTGCGACTCTTGCATCTGGCCTTCCCCCGTGGCTACAAGAGCAGGAGGTCATCGCTCACCTGGCCCAGAAGTCACACTTCATTCACTGCAATCTTTTTAAAAGAATCACTTTGCTTTAATTATGCTTCTTAAAACAGTGTATAGAAAAAACTCCAAGCCTGTTAGGTTGTGTTAAAAAAAAAAATACAGCTAATAGAAAATTCCAGGTAATTCGCATTTAATGTGGTAACCACACGCTTGCATTCCCTCCATCTTTGTTTTGATCAAGTCTCTTCATTCCATTGTTCTTGTGAACCTGCAGTACCTCTATGCTGTTCCCTTCTATCAATAGTTACATTCCCCCACTTTCTCTCATAATCAGACAGATTTTTCTCTATCAATTTTTGAGAACTGGGCTTTCTCTTCCCTTCGTTTTCTTCTCCCCTGCCTCAGCTGAGGCCTTTAGAACGTCCTGATGTCCCGTTTCTCTCTATCCTGTCTCAGTTACCTGTTGCTGTGACAGACCGCTTAGTGGTTGAAAACAGCAGCCTACCCCAGTCTCAGAATGCTTTGGGTTGACCAGGCGCAGCAGGGTGGCTCTCCCGTCCTTGGACTGTCTGCAGGGGCACCAGCGATCTGATGGCCCTGCTGAGCTGAGACGTGCAAGATGGCACCCTCACACACCTGGCACTCTGGCCAGGTGGCCTGGAAGGTTGGTCTCAGATGGGATGCTGGGATCACTGGAACTACCTTTCTCAGGACGTCTCTGGCTCCCATGGTCCCTCCCTGGGGTCTCTAGCAGGGTGCCTGGCCTCCCTCCATGGAGGCTGAAGGCTCTAAAAGTGCAGAGTGAGAGTGTCCAGGCCTTCCAAAGACTTGGGCCTATCCTGGCGTGCCCCAGTTCCTCCGCATTCTCCTGGGGAAGGTGAGTCCCAGGGCAGCCCAGGTCTCTGTAGAATGACAGGCAGCAACCACAGCCTACCTCCTGCGCTGCGCCTCGGCTCTGGCCTGGATGCCGTGAGCTGTCCTGGGCTGGATCCGGAAGCGCTGAGTCTCGTCCTTGTCTCTCTGAGTCCATGTTATTGTTCTGTCTTCCGGCTCCTAGACTTGTGGAGGCACGGCCCGGGTCAGCAGGATTCCGTCTCCTGTAGAGGCATCTCCTGTCTGTCTGGAGGCCGTGGGATACTCACCAGCCTTTGAGTCCAGGTCCTTCTCTTCAGCTACACTGGGATGTAGGAGCCGCCGGACTGTGGGTGCAGCTCTTCCTCCATTTCAGGAAAGCCGTTTGCTTCTCTTCTTTCAAAAATAGCGGCCTCTCCTCCGCCTGTTCCCTCTGTCATTCAGGGGCCCCTCTGATGGACTGTTCAGCTCTGGCTGTGTCCCCGAGCCGCCCTCTTCTCATTTCCTTCCTTTTGCTCAGTGTTTCCTCTTCCACGCTTTTCCTTTGGATGCCAACATTTGCATCCTCTCTGTCTGTTCATTTGCTGATGTTTCCTTGGAAAACCCTTTATTTCTTGGCTCTAGAAGTCTTGCGTGGTGAGCGCCGTGCTGGGGTCTCCTTGGGCCCTGGCTGGCGCTGCCGGTGCCATCTTTCTGGCACGGGTCTGTTTGACTGAAGTGGCCTTCACTCGAGAATTGCACCTTTAGATAGGAGATGATTCTTTGGTGGCTCCTTGGGTCAGGCCCGGCTTGGGTCAGGCCCTGCTACCAGCCATGGGTGGTACGTCAGGGCCCTCCCTGCTCTCTGGCCAGTGCTGTGGACATCGGCCCCCCGGGCAACTCGTGCACGAGCACCACTCCCTGTCCTGGCATCTCCGGGATGGGGTGTGGGTGCCCAGAGCTGGCTCTTCGTGGGAGACAGGAA
The DNA here is from genome assembly GCF_049350105.2 of Macaca mulatta. Lineage (NCBI taxonomy): Eukaryota > Metazoa > Chordata > Mammalia > Primates > Cercopithecidae > Macaca > Macaca mulatta. Next base: position 144,485,028 of record NC_133414.1, read on the forward strand.
GAGTGAGGTGCACCCACCATGTGGTACCCCCTTGTCTGACTCTTGTCTGGGGGATTCCAACTGGGGTCCCCTGAGTCCTTTTGTTTTTATGAACCTGCCAAGATGCTGCCCACCTTTCCCTTGAAGCCACCAGTCACTGCTTTTGCTGTGACACAGGAGAATGCGCCCTGTGTTGGCCTCAGGCCCTGGGCACAGCCCAGCCTTAGCGTTGCCATGGAATCCAAGTCCTGTGGGTCAAGGAGTTTTCATGACAAGGTGCTGCTGGATGGGCCCTGGAGAGAGTCCGCATATCGTGGGGAAGACCGGGCTCCCAGCAGAGGCAGCAGCTGGAAGGTGGGGTGGAGGCAGGAACGAGCCGGCCACTTGTCCTCTGGGAGGGCCCACCGTAGGAATCCGTGTTCTCCTGCCTGTCTTCCAGAGGCCACGGTCATGCCCTCATTTTCCACATCACCCTTCCCATGGTCATCTGCCCTCTCTCACCCTCTAAACCCTGACCTCACTCAGTAAGAGGCCCCATTTCAAGGGGACCAGGAGAGCCTGCCTGCCCCAGGATGGCTATGGTGGGTAATTTCTGCTGGGCAGGGTAGAGGAGCTGGCACAGAGGCCACCACCCAGACCCCTGCTTGGAAGGTGCTTACAGGCTGGTGGGGGAACGGTGCTGGAGGCCCTGCGCCCACCCTCCACCCTGTGACTCAGCCCATCTTCTGAACGTGGCCCTGCTCCTGATTGGGCCCTGCGGCCAGCTGGTCCCTGCGGCCTCTCTGGATCCTGTAACCTCTTGTAGATTTCAGGTGTCTGTACAGGAGGCGCCCCTCTCCCTGGTGGATGTGGGGTGTCTGGGCGGGAAGACCCCTCTCCCTGGTGAATCTGGGGTGTCTGGGTGGGAGGCCCCCCTCTCCCTGGTGGATTTGGGGTGTCTGGGTGGGGTCCCCCTCCCCTGGTTCCTGCTCTGCTGTTCTCTTTGCCTCCCTTAGCTGCGGAGTGAGTACCGTCTACGCCGACTTCCAGATCAGGGTGTCCTGAGCTTCTGGGACTTCTCATTTTTCTGCCCAGCTGCCTTGGGAAGGGAAAAGGGAGGCAAGAGCCCAGAGCCAGGCCTGAGAACCCCCAGGGGGCACGAACCGTGCTGCAGAAGGCAGGTGGTCTGGGGTGGCCTGGAGAGAGCAGCAGCCTCAGCAGGGGGCCAGCGCGTGGGAAACGTGAATGTGGTTGGCGGACGCTGCCAGGGGGTCACAGGGTCACAGGCCGTGTCCCAGCAGTGCTGATGGGCATCGCCAGCCCTGGGGTCCCAGGACGCAGGCCCAGCCTCCCGTGAACCGAGTTTACCTGCAGGTGGCGCCCCAAGGCCGGGCGTGGCGCAGGTTCATGGTGGGGGGAGGGGGGCCGCCGCGGAGCCACCTGCAGGGGCTGGGGGGCTCTCACTGAGGGAAGCAGCTGCCCAGCCCTGGAGGTCCCACGCCAGGCCATGGGAACAGGGTGGGCACTACAGGGCAATGTCCCAGGCTGAGAAAGCAATCGGCCCAAACACCTGCCCTCCTGGCTCCCCCAGGGAAGCCTGGCTCACCTCATGTATGGATCCCTGAGTCCTGCCCCGCAAGTGAGCCCAAAACAGGAGGGCCAAGCCCACAAACGTCCGTGGGGAGCCGGCCAGGGAAGATGCCGTTCAGGCCCCATGCACTTGGCCCGGGTCTCAGGGCACACAGCGCAGAATCCGGCATGGGCCCTGGGGCGTGAGGCCAGACACAGAGTTCAGGTGACCTCAAGGACGCCTTGCTGGACTTCCCCAAGTGCTGGCCGGGCTGTGGGGACAGCTGGGCTCGGGTCCCTCTTGTCACTGTTGGAAGCTGGCCCCACACCCACCACACTCACCAGCTCCTCCATGCGATCAGGAGGCCAGGGAGTGGAGAGGCTGGGGAGAGCCCTCAGGGCTGAAGCCCAGTGTGGGGGCAGCTCTCCATCCCAGGGCTGGAGCTGTCGGGGTGCTGCCTGGCTGCTCCCTCCACCCAGGAAGGAATGAGGCCCTCCCAGCAAGCTCTGCTCCCCTCAGGTCCCGGGCTGCCCAGAGGCCCCCCAGTCAGCCTTTCTCAGCCAGAAGGTGTTCATTTCTGTGCATCTGGGAGAATGCAGGCGACAGCCTCCAGTGCCCTCCAGCCCCAGCCCAGGGGACCCTGCTCCCTTCTGCACCTCCTCCCTCAGGCATCCTGTGGGGGACAGCACGAACACCTGAGCTGTCCCTCAGCACTGGAGGAGGGCGAGGACAGGAGCCCCACAGCCCAGCCCAGCTGCACGCTGCCGCACCTGTTGACATGCCAGTGCCTCCCTAGATCCAGCACAGGCCTCTGCTCTTGGCCCTCCAACCACACCTCAGAGAGCCCCACTCTGTCTGTGGGTCCGCCTGGGGTTTACACCTCGGCTCAGGACAACCCTGAGGTCACCTGAACTCCGTGTCTGGCCCCACACCCCAGGGCTCACACCAGGTTCTGCATGTGGAGGGGTCGGGACAAATGCACAGCCACACCCACCAGGAGGAGGGTTAAGGTGAAAGAGTTTGCAGGGAGGCTCCTGGGCCCCAGGCCACCACACGTCACTAGGAGTCTCTGCCTGGAGGGAGGAGCACACGACCTCTCGTACCTACCCCCAACACTCTGGGCACCGGCTGGCTCCTGCCCTTTAGGAGAGCAGGAGGTCAGGGTCAGGGAGCGGGAGGTCAGGGTCAGGGAGCGGGAGGTCAGGGTCAGGGAGCGGGAGGTCAAGGTCAGGGAGCAGGAGGTCAGGGTCAGGGAGTGGGAGGTCAGGGTCAGGAAGCAGAAGGCATGAAGGGGCCTTTGCAAGCTGGGTGTGAAATGTTAATATACCCTGAGAGGTTTTCCTCCAAGTATCCCAGATGTGGATACCAACTAGTTTAATGACGAAATATCATGGTGTTTTTAGCAAACAGAAACCCCACCTTCTAGTATGAGGTTTGACAAAACTGTCAGATTAAAAAACCCACAAGCAGGGCATAGTGGCTCAAGCCTATAATCCCAGCATTTGGGAGGCTGAAGTGCGAGGATCACTCGAGTCCAGGAGTTCTAGACCAGCCTAGGCAACATGGCGAGATCCCGTCTCTACAAAAAGTAAAAAATTTTCCAGGTGTGGTGACGAAACCACCAGATACTCAGGAGGCTGAGGTGGGAGGATTGCTTAATCCCAGGAGTTTGAGGCTGCAGTGAGCCATGATTGTGCCACCGCACTCCAGCCTGCGCGACAGAGCAAGACCCTGATTCATTTACAATAAATAAGTCCCTACAGCAAAGACTTCTCATGAGATTGGTGAGGTCCCTTACAAAATGACACCAGGAGGCCACCGGGACTCTGGGCAGTGTTTAACTGCGGGAGTTTCTCATGGCGTCCATGGCTGTGTTGACGGAAAGGTGCTAGTCTGGCTGTGGGGCCCACAGGCATTGGCTCTGTGAAGGGAGGCCCCAGCCTGGCAAGGCCGAGGGGCCCAGCGTCCACCCAGAGTGCCTCTGGGAGATGCATCAGGGCACAGCTCAGCTGCCTCCCTCACCTCGGCCTCTTCGCACTCAAACTCCGGAAAGCAGGCAGAGAAGACTGGTGTCTGGTAGGTGCCTCTTGTGAACTGGAGGTGCCCGAGTGCCTGCTGTGTTCCTGGTGCCCACACCCTCAAGTGGTGGGCTCATCTCCAGCAACCTCCATGGCAGGCGCCCTGGAAGACCCTAGAGCAGGGGTGCAGCTTCACCTCCCTGTGGACCAGCAGCTCCAGGGCTCTCCTGCTTTTAAGTGCTTCCCAGTCTGCATGAGCTGCTCAGGCCAGGCAGGGGCTTCCCAGTCTGTGTTTGCTGCCCAGGCCAGGGGCTTTTACGGGAACGCAGGCTTTAGGACTCTTGTTCTGTGATGGGCCACTTCACACTGCACCTCTTTGTGGAGAACCTCACCAGGAATGTGCCAGTGTCCTTGGTCATGGGTTCTTCTGAGAGATCCGTGTCTGGCCAAGCCGTTTGGATCAACATGGTGGAGGCTTTTCCTCTCTCCAACATTAGGACCTCAAGGATTAACTTCAAGCCAGGAAACGAGAACTTCAGGTCCTGGGAATGACCTTCGGAGGAGAAAGCTTACAACCTGCTAAGCCAGGCTGCTGTGTTGTCTGTGATCCCAGGGGCCCAGGGCCGGGTTCAGGCGTTCTGGATTGGTTCTCTGGTCATGGAGAACAGGACGGGTCTTGCTGAGAAACAGCCAGCTCCTTCAGAAACTGAAGGGTCGCAGATCCACTGTTTGGAAACCAAAGCAGCTGTCTGGGGATGGGATGCCCCACCCTAAAAATGTCTTTGCCCGGATGCCTGCAGCCACAGGGCCTCTTGAACCTGCATCTGGACGGGATTCGCAGCCACTGCTGAGAGCCAGCCTGGCCCTGGGGGCTGCCTCGGTTCCCCTGCCAAAGACCTGGGAGGGCACAGGTTATGGGGTGGCTAGAGGCTTCAAGAGCAGCTACCTGGGAGCTGCTCACCTGCCTGAGTTCTTCTGCACCGCAGGCCTCAGCCAGATACCAGCAGGGGCAGATAGCACACACAGCAGGTGGGCACAGGGTTTGCATCTCCCACTTGGCCCTGAGCATAGCACAAGGCCTCAGGTGCACCCAAGGATCCCACTGAGGGCCCAGCTATACAAGTATCATAAGAGTGGTGGTGGTGGTGGTGCTGGTGATGCTGGTGATAATGGTGATGGTGATATGGTGATGGTGATGATGGTGATAGTAGTGGTGAAGCTATGTATGATGATGGTGGTAATGGTGTTGGTGGTGAAGATAGTCGTGATGGTGACAGTGGTGGTGGTGTGATGGTGATGATAGTGGAGATGGATGGTGGCGGTGATGGTGGTGAGAGTGATGATGGTTGCAGTGGTGATGGTGATAGTGATGGTGGTGATGGTGATGGTAGTGGTGGTGATGGTGGTGGTGGTAGTAGTGATGGGGGAGGTGGGATGGTGATGATCATGATGATGATAGCAGAGGTGGTGGTGATGATGGTGGTGATGGTGGTCATGATGGTGGTGGTGGTAATGGTGATGGTGATGGTAGTGGTGATGGGGGAGGTGGGATGGTGATCATGATGATGGTGGTGGTAGTGGTGATAATGATGCTGGCGATGGTGATGGTGGTGATGATGGTGGTGGTAATGATAATGGTGATAATTGTGATGGTAGTGGTGATGGGGGAGGTGGGATGGTAGTGATCATGATGATGGTGGTGATGGTGGTCATGATGATGGTCGTGGTGGTAATGGTGATAATGGTGATGGTGATGGTGGCAGTAGTGATGGGGGAGGTGGGATGGTGATGATCATGATGATGGTAGTAGTGGTGATGGTGGAGGTGGTCATGATGATGGTGGTTATGATGCTGATGGTGGTCATGATGATGATGGTGGTGGTGGTGGTAATGGTGATGGTGGTTGTGATGATGGTGGTGGGGGGGTGGTGGTAATGGTGATAAGGTGATGGTGATGGTGGAGGTGGGATGGTAATGATCATGGTGATGGCTGTAGTGGTGATGGTGGAGGCTGTGGTGGTGATGGTGGTGACTGGTGATAATGACAAAAGTGTTGATGATGGTGATGGCAGCTGACTCATGGAATTTTTACTGGGGCTTGTGCTGTACTAAGTATCTCATGTTTATTAACTCACTTAATATTCAGTACAAGCCTACACGGTAGGTACCGTGATATTTCCCACTTTGCAGAGGAGGACACTGAGGCACAGGGGAGGTGGCAGTCTCCCCAAGGTCACATGGCAGGACTCTAGCAGTCTGGCCTTAGAGTTTATGTGCCTGGTCAGCTCTCTGCACCACCTCCAGTGGAGTCTTGGCAAGTTCTCTTCCTAGCCAGTCCTTTGAGATACTGCCTCAGGGGATGTGACCCTATATCATCCTGATAACCCATGGGGCAGGGAGACAGCTCCAGACCAGCCCCTGCAGGGTGGTCAGACAAGACAAAGTTGGCTTTCCAGACCCACACTGCCCTCCAAGGGCTTCCAGACTGGAGCAGAACAAAACAAACACTGCCCAAAGGATCTGTGGCCTGCTAGAAGGTCGAGGGTTCCCGGCTCAGGACCTGCAAAGATTGCCTTGAGCCCCTGCCTCAGACGACATGACTAGGGACAAGGCATGTGTTCCCCAGGCCGGCCTCCCTGCCAGATACCTTAGATGAGGCCTGGCGTGCTCCTGCACCCCAGTCTGTCCAGGCTTCTTGGGTGATACATGATTGCTTACTGAAATCAGAGCAGGCCCTCTGTATTAAAGGCTTCATCCTGTCTCCTGCCTTCCACAGCTGCTGTGGGCATAAGGCTTGCCATGAGGCGACCTGGGTCCCAGCCTCAAGGCCCATCCCCGCCTTTGGCCTCTGGGCACCAGCTCTGGAGAAATCTGTGGTCTCTGACTCATGGCTGTGGCCTTCGAGGCCTCCATCTTGACCAGACAGCTTCAGTCCATCTCGGGAGCACCTCACTATGCCGCATGAGACTCACACACAGCCAGGCCCTGGTGAGCTCCAGTAAGATCAAGTAAGCCCAGGTGTGTTGGGGGTTGGGGGGATACCAGCTGTCTGGCCAGGTGATTCTGGAGCAGGCTGGACACAGGCCAGGCTGTGGCTGCACCTCAGTCATGGGGAGGCCCCTGTAAGCCTCATCTTGTAGAAGAGACCAACAAAGGCTGAGAACCTGCTCACCACAAGATGCCCCAGCTGGGGCAGGCTGAGGGGACAGGAGACTGTCCAGAACTTCCACAGGGGCTGGGGGTGGGTGACCAGCAGTTGGCAGGATGGGTGGCCTGATGGGGCACAGTTGAGGGAGGGTCAAGTCTCAGTGGCGGCGTAGTGCAGTAGGACAGTGCTGGGCAGGTCCAGTTCCCCAGTCAGGAGGGCCCTCTGAGCTCGGACCCTGAAAGACAAGGGGCGGGCATGGCACTGGTGATGAAGGTGAGCCAGGCTGCTGGGGAGGACAAATCTTGGAGCTCCTCCAAGGACCGCAGGGGAGGCAGACCCTGAGGGGAGGTGGCCTGCGGGGATCCTGCCTTGCTCCCCTGCTGTCTCTGGGGACACGGAGGCTAGCCCCTGCTTCCTCCTCCAGCCACCTATCCCTCCCTCAACTGTACCCCTTCAGGCCACCCACCTTGCCAACTGCTGGTCACCCACCCCCAGCCCCTGTGGAAGTTCTGGACAGTCTCCTGTCCCCTCAGCCTGCCCCAGCTGGACCGTCCTGAAGTGGGCATGTCCTAGGCCTTGCTGTGGCTGTGCCTATAGCCAGGGGACCAAAGGCTTTAGGACCTTTTGTTTGGATCAAGTCTCTTGAAGACAAAGTCTAAAGACTCGGACGTGTCTCTCTTCCCACTCTTGGCGTTTTTGCCCCAGCCAGGGGCGTGCGTACTCCCGAGGCTTCTCTCCAGCCCAGCCAGGCAGCTCAGGGTCCTCTCGCTGGGGGCAGCTCCGGTCCCAGTACCCAGGGTCCTTCCCAGAACTGGGCAGACTGGCATGAGCAGGGTGGCCCCTGGGGAGATGCTGAGAGCGGCAAGCCTAGGACAGCCCCCCAACCCCTGAATACTGGGTCAGACAGGAGGGGATATCTGGGCTGATGAGGTCCCCAAGGACATCTGCACTTTAATCAGGGACTCTGGAAACTCCCAAGGCCTCTTCTTAAGCAAAACAGGTTGGAGCCGGGCGGGAAGCCAGTGAAGAGCCGGTGGAGGGTGGGGGGCAGGGCTGCTGGGGTAGGCCCTGAACAGCCACCATTTAAGTTGCAAAAATGGTCTCCCTGTCTGCAGATAGTCTTTTTCACACCTTACCCAGTGGAGAGCAGGTTTTAAAAACAGCTTCCAAGTTTACCTTAAAATACACAGTAAATAGCATGGGCCAGAGGGGCAGGAGGTGCCGCGGGCCAGCCATGCTTCTCACTGCCCTCTTCCCCTCTCCAGCCAGAGCTGCCAGCTGCTGGTTGCCTCTGTCCAGCCCTCTGTGCCCCAGAACGCTCTTCCCCCGTCCTGCCTGCCGCCACCCTGCCTCGGTCCCTCTTAAAGCCCAGCAAGTCCACAGGTGGGTCCCTCAGCCCACCCCAAACTGTTCCTCTTGCCGGCGTGGGAAGTCACCAGGAGCCCCATGCGCACGCAAACACCTTGCGGGGGATGCTGCCCACTCCCACTCCCACCTCGGAAGCCATTGCTTTTGCCCACCTGGTGAGGCCCTGGTGGATGCTGGTGCTCCCTTGACACTCTTTCTGGATCCCCTCACCTACATACAGCCCCCTGTGCAGTGCTCAGAAAGGGCAGTGCCCAGCAGGCCTCTCCGGCAGGCAGGAAGAAGAGCCAAGCAAGTGGGCAGCCTCAGGATGGCCGCTTAGCCCAACCCCGAGTAGGGTGGCGAGGGGGTCCCTGCTGCCTGGCATTTTTCCTCCAAAGTCAGCCCCACCCCCTGGAGGGGGCAGCTGCAGAGGCCTGTGGGCAGGACAGCAGGGCAGCTCCTCTGCAGGCCTGGCGGCTACGGCGCCTTAGGCCCCAGTAAGGGCTTAGTGTTGGCGGGAGCCCCAGGCCACACAGAAGAGGACACACGCTCGCTGGGCTTCCAGGCCTCCTCTGGGACTGTCCCTGGCTTCGGTCCCCACCCCTGTTCTGCCAGGGACCGCCAGGTGCCCCAGGCCCCGCGGGCTCCCTCACTCCGGCCGCCCTGGCTCCTCTCTGAGGCTCCCCCTGCCGTGCGGCCGCCGGAGGGCGAGGTCGAGCGGCGCCAGCGGCCCGACGGACCCCAGCGGCACCAGGGGCGGTGGTCCTCCATTCCCAGGCTGGGAGGAGCCGTGCCGCGCGGCGCTGGGTCGCCAGGACAACTCCGCGGTTCCCCGCCCCGCCTCCAGGCCCCGTCGGGCGCTGCAAGCCCGGCTCAGAAGCCCGGCCCGGGGCCAAGGTCACCGCAGCAGGCCGGGCCCCTGCGTTCTGAGCCGGGTGCGGACGCGCTGGTGCTCGGGGAATTCGGGGGCTTTGACGCCTGAAGGCGCGGGAGCCGGGACCCTGCGGGGGTCCCGGGGGGAGGGGGTCCGGCGCCGTCACCTCCCACTCCTCGCCCGCGGGTCGGGGAGCCCCTGCCGCGGAGGAAGGAGGCTGTTTCCTTTGTAAACTGGCGGAGGCGCGCCTGGCCCTTGGGCCCGGGAACCTCCCGACGGAGTTAACCCCACGGGTCCCGGTGTCGGCGACCCCCAGGCGCGCAGGGTGACCCTGAGCCGGGCGCGCGCCCGCTTGTCGCCCGAGAGGCGCCGAGCCCAGTGGGGCGACCCAGTGTCCCGTCCCCCACGCGGCGAGGGCGACACTAGGCCGCTGCCCCCGGGCGCCTCGCGTCTCCTCCGCCCGCCCCGGCTTCCTGCGCGCGCCGCCCGGGACTTCCTCGCCGCAGTGCCCGGGGCCACCAGAGCCCTGCGCGGGGCGCTGCCGGGGCACGCGGGCAGCCGAACTCAGGCGGGGGGATCCGGGACACCGGGGAGGGAGGGAGGGCGCAGGGCCGGGTCCGGAGGGAGACGGGGGCCCGGGACCGGCCCCAGGCAGGGGAGTTGGGGGATGGAGTCCCGGGGCTCCGGCCAGGGCGGGTGTTCCCCCCGCCGCCCCCGGGCTCGTGGCTCTCGGGTCCTCCCGAGTCGGAGGACACTCCCGGCCAGCGTGGGCCGCGAGCCCGGGCGCAGCCCCTCTCCACCCCCGGGGTCCGCAGCGCGCGTCCCGCCGAGCTCTGCGGGCGGGCGCGGCTTCTCCCCGTACGCGGCGGCGGCGGCGGCGGCGGCGGCGGGCGGGGTGCCCGGGAGCAGAGCCCGCGGCCGCGCGCCCCCGGCCCGGCACGGCGGTGGCGGCCGCCCCAGCGGAGCTTTGTGACGTCAGGCGGCCGCGGGGCGGCGTCACGCGCGGGGCTGACCCGGCGGCGGCGGCGGCGGCGGCGGCGGCGGGGCGGGGGCGGCCTGGGACGCGGCGGGAGCATGGAGCCGCGCGCCGGCTGCCGGCTGCCCGTGCGGGTGGAGCAGGTCGTCAACGGCGCGCTGGTGGTCACGGTGAGCTGCGGCGAGCGGAGCTTCGCGGGGATCCTGCTGGACTGCACGAAAAAGTGAGCGGGGGCGCGGGCCGGGACACCCCTGGGGTACCCCCCCCCGACACCTCCCTCCTCCCGGAGACCCGGGACCCGCCTCCGGGGTGGGGGTGGCGCGACCCTGGCGCCAGCTTTCGGTTTCTGCCGAGCCCAGGTTTCGGGGCGCGCGAGTGCGGCCGCCACTCGGGGGGCGAAAGTGGTTCTCAAAGTCGTCGCGACTTTTCGCGGCGGGCGCTGGGCCGGGCTGGGGCGGGGGGCGCGGGACCGGGGTCCCGGAACTCCACACATCTGCCATAATTAACGCACTTTTCTTTGTTCAGACCCACTGTTGAATTCAGCTGTTGGCAGAATTGTCGTTAAAACGGGGGAGGGTCAGATGCCCCGTGGCCTTGCCCTGGCAATTACTCACAGGTGGGGGTGCCCTGTCGAAGGCCATGGGCCCCTGGCTGCTGGGAGTGACTCCGCGGCTGAGGTTTGGATTCAGGGAGAGCAGTTGCGCCCAGCTGTGCGTTTTAAGAACAGTTTCAGGCCAGGGAGCCCTGAGTCATGGGGACGTAAAGAGGTACAAGCTGTGGGAGCCATGGGTACATTCCCTGGGAGCCCTGGCTTCCTGGGTGGGGGGCGCAGGGCAGGGTGGGGCGGCTCCCCCGAGCGACACCTGTGCACCGGCTGCAGGGACCCATGCAGTGCAGATGAGCCTCCTGGACACCGTGTCACATGGCAGGGAGCTGTCGCTGCCAGATCAATGATTAGGCACGAATCAGGCTGTGGCCTCGCTGCGCTCCTGCTTTCTTTTGAAACTGGGAGCAGGAAAAGGCTCCTCTTGTAAAGGCCCAACTTTTTCCATCAGTGGAGCCCAGATTTTTGCCCAGCGACATGAATTAGCAGAGAGGGCCGTGTTCCTTCCACAATTATTTCGCAGACGTTATCTCTTCATTAGCTGTACCAGAAGCCATGTATCCACAAGTCATGTGATTTAACATATGGCTCCCGTGTGGCTGTTGCCCGCTCCGTGTGGGCTACCGCTGGGAGTGCACGGGCAGGACAGAGCGACACTCGGGCTGCACAATCGCCTCTTGGGAGCTGCCATCCCCTCCACCGTCAGCCTCAGCTTCCTCCGGCAGGCAGGGCTGGGCTTGGTCCTGGTCCGAAGGGCCGCACCCTTGCCAAACCTGCACCACCTTGTCTGGCCTTTCCTCCCTGGAGAGGGGCACGAGCAGCAGCAGGTCGCCCCATTTCCTGGGCTCCTTGACTCAGGACAAGGGAGGCTGAGAATATCTGCAGTGGCCTTGGGCTCTCTTCCCTGAGGCCCATGGCTAACCTGGTTTGCAAATCTACACCACCACCTGCCCTTCCTGGAAAAAACCAGGCCCGATGGGACCCCCGGCGTGGGAACTGGCAGCTGTAGGATGCATGGGTGTCAACCCTGCCTGCCACGTTCAGCTGTAACCAGAGCCGCCCACGGAGCCGGGAGCTGGGCCTCTGCGGGCACAGCCACTTAGCAGCCGCCCTTGCTGCCTTGGGCTGGCCCCCTTGTCCTTGTGGGGAATCTGAAGGCAGAGCAGGTCCCCCGACCCTCAGTCCTGAGGCTGTCCTGGAAGGACTGCTGCTCCCTCCCTCGGTGTCCCTGTGCCTGAGTTTTTCCGGCTGTTCTCCTCTCCAGGACCCTCAGTCCTGAGGCTGTCCTGGAAGGACCCCTGCCCCCTCCCTTGTCTCCCCTGTGCCTGAGTCTCCGGCCGGTTCTCTGCCTTTGTATTCTGAGTCTCAGAGCTCCTGTTTCCAGCCCTGCCTCGGACCACAGGGTGCTGACCTGCCTTCCCCAGGTGACGGTTTCTTGTCAGGGTGTGGTGCCCGCCCTTATCCCTCACGTGTGACAGTGGAGGCCCAGTCCCCAAGTGTGGGTGCTGACTCGCAGGGAAGAGCTGCTGGGAGCCCTGTGACAGGTGTCCGCCCACCTCAGGGAACCTGTGGGTCCCAGAGCAACCGGCGTTGTGCAGATTCTGTTGAGCGCAGGAGGCGGGCAGCCAGGCACCTGTTCAGAGCAATCCCACGGGAATGGCGGCCCCCCTCACACAGGCACCAGGATGCAGGGCTGAGGTGGGCTCAGCAGCCAGCATTCATTGTTGGCCGGTTTGGGAGATGGCATTATCTCCCTTGTTTGCAAAGCAGAGGGGAGAGGGGCTTGGCAGGCGGGTGGAATTGCCTGGCCTGTGCCGGAAGGCCGTGTGATCTGAAGCGAGATTCTCTTGAGTGTCAGCCTGCGTGTACATCCGGGTGAGTTCACTGCACACCTACTGTGTGCCAGGAAGTGGGCTGAGCCCAGAGCAGGCGGCTTCCAGTGATCTTCCCCGCGTCTGGGCCAATGTGGTGATTCCTTCCAGAGCACTGATGACGCAAGCCTTGCCCTGACCTGCACTGTTTTGTGGGTGATTTAGGGCTATACTTCCAGTTGAGGATCTTGGGTGGGGTGGCCCTGGCTGAGGGGTGGCTGAGGACAGATGAGGCTCCAAGAGTGGAAAGGCTGGCCTGCCCCACCAGGGCCTCCTGGCTCGATCCCTCAGCTGGTATTTATCGGCCTCCCCCAGTTGTGGGTTGCCTATGGTTCCAGACACAGACTGCTGGAAAGGTCAGGGGACCGTCCTCTGTGAGCCACACCCTAGCTCAGACACCCTAGCTCACACTGAGAACCCCAGACACTGCCTGTCCCGGCAGAAGGGCACCCTGAGCTCTGTCCTGGGCTCACCTGTCCAGGTGGAGGCTCCACTGCTGGGGGCCGCTCTTGGGATGATTCACTCAACAACCCAGCAGGAGCACCGGGCCAGGGCTGCAGTGGTGACAGGATGTGCCCTCTGCCCTTGGGGAGTGAGAGGGACGCAGGCCTAGTGCATTGAAGGCCAGGGCACCGGGAGGCCAGGCTAGCATGGCTGGTGTTAGGAGCGTCTCAAGGGGGTGGCATCTGAGTGAGTGGGTAAGGAGGGTGTGGGTTGGGGACCTGGCCTTGTGCTACTTGGGGAGCCCCACAGGGCTTAGAGAGGGACCATGCTGATGGCTCATAAACCCTTGAGTCCAGGACACCCGGGCCGGCTGTGGCCACCTGGCCCCACCTGCTCTCCCTTGGAGATCTTGGGGCAAGTGCCCACAGGGTGAGGCAGGCTCCCCTTGTGGGGCCTTGGAGGAGGTGCTCCCCGGGTGTCTAGCCTGTGGCTTCTCCTGCCAGCCTGCTTTCCCTAATCCCGGAGAGAGGTGGCCCCAGGAGGCCCCACTGTGCCCTGCAGGCCTGACCCGCCCACCCTGTTTCCCACATGCTGTCCTGCTGTGGGTGTCTGCAGGGCTGTGGGGAGACTGCAGACGGTTTCTAGACTGACACTGGAGCACAGCCGAGGTCTTGGGTGCCAAACTCAGGTTGTCCTGGGCTGCGCTGAGGCTGCCTGTTCCTGTTCCAGGAGCCACATTTTCCTTACCTCTTTAGGCCACAATAGGGTGGCCTTTCCTCATCAGAAAGCAAGGAAGGAAGGTCCAGGGCGAATGTGGGCCCTGGAGGGCAGACAGGAGGCTGCCATGTGGGCATCTGCCATCTCGTGGCCCTGGTCTGTAGAATGGGGAAGCCGTGGGGAGGCACTGCCGGTGAGTGCAGGGGGCTTGGGCAGGCAGCCAGGGCTGTGCTCCTCCCGGCCATGGCCCCGGGCAGACTTCAGGCCTGGGCCTTTCTGGGAGTTTGGCTGAGCCTGACATCCAGGTGAGGCCCTAGGGCCGCCATGGCCGAGTTAAGGCTCAGCCACTTGTGTCTGGCTGAGGACCTCAGGCCTGGTCTCCAGGGCCCCCATATCCTTGCCGGGGCGCTGCTGTGCCATTAGGAATGGCACTGTGGTACTTTTTGCTTTAGGGTCTGGTCCGTTCTGCAATTAGAGACTCCTGGGCATCTCACCCCTGCCTCAGTTTCCCCAGCCCTTTCTCAAAGCAATGGTTATTTGTTCCGTCCCTGAGCTCGCAAAGATGCTGCATGAGGCTTACTTCACGGGGCCCCTCACATGTCCTCTTCCCCACAGGCAGGGCCCAACTGGTGGCTCTAAAAGGGCAGCCTGGACCCAGCAGGGTCATCTGGCTCCAGGGCCACCCCATCTTCCCACCTGTCAAGGCTCAGTGTTACCTGTGGGGCACAGCCAGGCCAGCGGGGCCCTATCCCTAGGGGTGGGTGTGTGGGGAACCTCTCTGGACCTGTGCACTTCCAGAAGGACCACTCTTCACATCCCAGGGTCCAGGATAAGCCACTGAGGTTCTTCCTGTGCCAGCACCATCCTCATGTCTGGAGGCAGCAGACCCCAGCCGGCACCCACCCACTCAACCTGGAGGCACATTCCCTGGTCTCACCGGCCTCGCCGACCACTCTGAAATGGGAAGACTGATCTATATCTCATGGGGTTGCTCAAGCAGGGCAGGAGCCGAGGTCCCAGCAGCCCGGGGGCCCTGTTGTTAGCTTTGCAAGATCCCAGGGGCTGGGTTCCCCCATCCATTCCAGCCTGGGGAGTGAGCTGTTCCCACTCTGTTTACCCACCAGTGCGTTGGGGTGTGGCCTGGGCAGGGCGGCAGCTCCAGGAAGGAAGTACGGCTGCCTGACGTGCCAGGGTCACCGGCCATTTCTGCAGGGCTGGCTTGTCCGGTCCCTGGGCACTGGTGCAGGTGTGACTCAGGGTCCCAAAGGGGATGGCAAAGCGTAGGCTGCTCCCCACCCGTTTGATCTGCCTGGGGGGGGACTAACCCCTGCCCTGTGGCTAAAGATCCTGGGGCAAGGGGTGGGGCTGGCTCCGTTTGTGGGGCCCTCCTCAGGCTCCTGGCACCTTCAGCCCAGTCCACAACCCCATGTGATCAGGGTGCCATGTTCCCCAGCCCTAGCAGGGTTGCCCCCTCCCTCTGACTGTCGTAGCCACTGTCCTCTGGAAGGGATACTTCTGCTCCTTGGGGGGCCTTCTCTTTGCAATATCTCCTCATTTGCCCTCATTTGAGGCCCTTTCATGGGGTGCAGTGGGTCCTATGGAGGGATTCCTGGCTCCCCCAACAGCAAGGGGCCGTAAGCACGCTGACCCAGAACCTCAGGGTGCCTGCGTGTCGCAGCGGGCGTGTGCACCAGTGTGAGGAGTGTGCACGCACAGGGACGTGCTTGTGTGTGAGCACACGAGGTTGGTGCCCGGCGGGCGCGTGCACCAGTGTGAGGAGTGTGCACGCACAGGGACGTGCTTGTGTGTGAGCACACGAGGTTGGTTCTCAGAATGCTCAGCTTGTGTTCAATGCTCACAAGGTGCTCATGGAAGATGACGAACCAGCTGATGATTTGGGTTGTGGAGGCCAGTCCTGGCTATGAGACCAGGGGACTTGGAGACCCCAGCCTGGAACCCTGGGGTGGGGGTCGGATTTGGGCAAAGGCGCAGCTTCTACAGCTTAACTCCGGCAAACCTTTTCTGTAAGTGAAAGTCGCTGGCTCAGGTGGCCCCACTATGGCCTGGCTCACAGACAGTGTATAAAGGAGCCTGGGGGCTGTGCTGTGTGCTGGTAAAACCTTCTTCACAAACGCTGGAGTGGCCAGGTGTGGCCCGCTGGCCCCGGGTGCATGGGGTCTGTGCTCCTCGGTCCTGGCACCAGCACTTGGCTGGGGCTGGTGAAGGTGCCGCCCGGGACTGGCCTCAGTGCATCATGCCCTTAGGCCCGTGTGCCTGACTCTCCTTTCCCGAGGAAGTCTCAGCCCATCAGAGTTGGAGACAGCCTGCTTCCCATGGCTGCTGCGGGGCTCAGTGAGACCCTGTGCATAGGGGGCCTGGCCGGCACTCCGGAGATGCTCCTGCTGTCGCTAGCCCATGGCTGCAGGCACCACAGCGGTGCTGGGCCGGAGAAGAATGGGGCAGGTGGGGCTCACTGTGACCACCCCCACCCACCACAGAGCAGAACCCCCCACCCCGTGTTCATCCCCTCACAGGCCCAAAGGCCACTGCTGCGCCCTCCCAGCGAGTCGCAGTGCTGTCTTGCTTTTCTGTCTCTTTTTCTCCATCTCTCTCTCTTTCTCTGGCTTAGCTAGAGCAGTCCTGAAAATTGCATCCCATTTGTTACAAGTTACACGTGTTCACTGTGGAAACACGAGGACTCCGTGGCCCTGTCTTCCGTGGTTTGTGGTAACACCAGCACTCCCAGAACTGGTTTCCTGACACGCTCACAGCGGCTTCTCGGGCGGGATGAGGCTCGGGGACATGGTTGCACTGGGCCTCGAGAATGATGGGGCAGCCGGGTGTCTGCGCAGCGAGGTGGCCTGCACTCTAGGACGGGAGCTGCCACCGGCTTCTGATGACAAATCCCCCAAAGCCACACACAGTGCTGGGTGCTGCCCGTTAAGTGCAGGCTGCCTGGCCCATCGAGTCCCAGGATGAGAAGGCCTTTACCTGGGATTGGTGTCTTGGCTGTGGCAGCCGCAGGGCCTTAACGGTGGCTCCCCCAGCAGTGGCTGCTCCTGCCCCTTGTGCCCCTTCCCGCCCCTTGTGCCCCTTCTCGCCGCTTGTGCCCCTTCTCGCCCCTTGTGCCCCTTCCCCCCCTTGTGCCCCTTCCCGCCCCTTGTGCCCCTTCCCGCCCTTGTGCCCCTTCCCCGCTTTGTGCCCCTTTCACCCCCATGCCCCTTCCCCCCCATTGTGCCCCTTCCCCCCCTTGTGCCCCTTCCCGCCCCTTGTGCCCCTTCCCGCCCTTGTGCCCCTTCCCTGCTTTGTGCCCCTTTCACCCCCATGCCCCTTCCCCCCCATTGTGCCCCTTCCCCCCCACCTTGTGCCCCTTCTGCAGATCGTGTGGCCCGGCGGGGGAGGGCCTGAGGGTGCCAGGCGGGCAGGGAGGGCCTTCCAGGTTGTGTGGGCAGATGGGGATAAGGTCTCTCTCGGGGTCACTGAAAGCATCTGGGCCACCTCCAGAGGGCTCAGCCCTGGGCCACATGCAGCCCCACCCCAGGCACACGTCATGTACCTGGAACCCTGCTCCTGCAGGACGGCATTCTCCAGGGGCTTGCGTTGGGGGGGTGAAGGGTTACCTGGCCCTAGGGGGTCTTCCCTGAGTCCCCCAGCCCCTCAGAGAGGAGAGGAGGGAACGGCTGAGCCTGTGAGCAAGGGGCCTGAGTTTTGGGGCCCAGGGCCAAGGGCCACATGTCCCCCAGGGCCATAGACTGAGATTCGGAGCCTCTGTGCCTCTCTCAGGCCAGGGAAGCAGCTGACCTCCAGGTCACATGCTGCGTGGCTTTGGAAGGCTCATGCCTTGCCCTGATGTGTCCAACCCAGGGTGTACATAGCGGGCGTGGGCTCAGGGCATGGCTCGCTGCCCGGACCTGCTGGAGCATTCATGGGTTGGGGGCCTTGGCTCTGGGTGCAGGTGGTGGGTGTGCCAGCGTCCCTTCTCACTGTGGTTTCTCTCTCCATTGCCAGGTCTGGCCTCTTTGGCCTGCCCCCGTCGGCTCTGCTGCCCCAGGTCGACGACCCCCCCGCCAACAACAGCCATGGCCGGGTCCCCGAAGAGGGGGATGCAGAGGTGATGCAGCTGGGGCCTGGCTCCCCACCTCCTCCCCACGGGGTTCAGCCCCCTGAGACCACTGGTCCCGAGCCACCCCCGCCCCTCGTGCCACCGCTGCCCGCCGGAAGCCTGCCCCCGTACCCGCCATACTTCGAAGGCGCCCCCTTCCCTCACCCGCTGTGGCTCCGGGACACGTACAAGCTGTGGGTGCCCCAGCCGCCACCCAGGACCATCAAGCGCACCCGGCGGCGTCTGTCCCGCAACCGCGACCCGGGGCGCCTCATTCTCAGCACCATCCGCCTGCGGCCACGCCAAGTGCTCTGTGAGAAGTGCAAGAGCACGCTGAGCCCCCCGGAGGCCAGCCCTGGACCCCCAGCCGCGCCCAGGGCCCGCAGGAGGCTGGGCAGTGGCCCGGACAGGGAGCTCCGCAAGCCGGAGGAGCCAGAGAACAGCGACCCCATGGCTGGGGCCACGGCCAGGAGGAGCAAGCGGGAGAGGCGAGAGGAGGACAGGGCCCCGGCAGAGCAGGTCCCGCGGAGCCCGGTCATCAAGATCTCCTACAGCACGCCCCAGGGCAAGGGAGAGGTGGTCAAGATCCCCTCCCGCGTGCACGGCTCTCTGGAGCCCTTCCGTCCCCAGCAGGCCCCCCAGGACGACGGCAGCCAGGACCCTGAGGTGCTGGACAGAGAGTCCCGGGACCGGCCGTCCGGCGCACCCTCGGCCTCCATCCCCAAGCTGAAACTGACACGGCCTGTGCCGCCCAGCACGGACCTGCCGCCCCCCAAGATCCGCCTGAAGCCCCACCGCCTGGGGGACAGTGAGCACGAGCCCGTGTACCGGGCCGAGCTGGTGGAGGAGCTGAACGGGTACCCGCGGGCCAGCTCGCCCGCGCCCTGTGCGGACGGCCCTGCCGGTGGGCCGGCGGACTTGTCTTCCGGAAGTTCGGGGGAGGACGATGACTTCAAGAGCTGTCCCCAGGGCGCACAGGGCGGTGAGGACTTGGCTTTTCTTGTCAGCTGCCCTGAGGGGAGAGCGGACTGTGCCAGCGAGTCGGCGTGCAGCAGCGACAGCCTCGACGAGGCCAGATCGTCCGGCTCGGAAGGGACACCGGCAGACACGGGCGACCTCTCGCCTGGCCACGGCGCGTCGGCACCCTCCGAGTCCAGAGAGGCTCGCCAAACCGTGCCGCCCCTGACGGTCAGGCTGCACACGCAGAGCGTGTCGGAGTGCATCACGGAGGACGGCAGGACTGTGGCCGTGGGGGACATCGTGTGGGGTAAGATCCATGGTTTTCCTTGGTGGCCGGCGCGTGTTCTTGACATCAGCCTCGGCCAGAAGGAGGACGGAGAGCCGTCTTGGCGAGAAGCGAAGGTCTCGTGGTTTGGTTCTCCGACTACGTCGTTCTTGTCTATTTCAAAACTCTCCCCTTTCTCTGAATTTTTCAAACTGAGATTTAACCGTAAGAAGAAGGGGATGTATCGGAAAGCTATAACCGAGGCTGCAAATGCCGCGCGACACGTGGCCCCGGAAATCAGGGAGCTCTTAACCCAGTTTGAAACGTAACTGGTTCCCTGACCAGGTGAGTGTGCCAGTGGCAGCCTCCTTCCCCCAGCAGGCCCAAGCTCACACCTGTGTCCAGGCTGTGCCTCTGCTCTGAGCCCTGAGGCCCAGGGAGCCGCTGCCTGTGCCCCTCAGCTCCCTTGCTCGGGGCCCCAGCCGTCTGGAAAATGGTTGCCCTCACTGGTAATGTCATCTGCGCTTCTGATCACACTAGAGGCGCACTGCAAGGAGGCCAGTCACCACCGGTGCTTGTTCAAAGCACAAAGCGAGTTTGTGTTTGGCAGCCATTTCTCAAAGGCCAGACGGGAGATTCTCATGCTCTCCTTAGTTGTTTGGAGTCAGGGATGTGGTTTGACTGGTCCTGGGGAGGGGAGAGCCCAGGCTGGGGCCCTGTCAGCAGGGAGCAAACTCTCACTGCTTTTCCCAAAGATCAGAGTGGGGGTCTCCCTCCTCCTGCACATGGATAGGCCATCCCAGTACATTAAAGGAGGGAGGGCGAGGTGAGCTTCCCACCCTCAGATGAAGCCCCCACCTCGACTCCCCAGACTGACCCAGCCCTGCCCCCCACCACCCCCGAATCTCCCTCCTGGGTCAGTGTGCGCTCCATTGTCAGCAGGCTGTGTGCGTGGCCAGGCGCCCGGGACCCAGGACATGTTCCTGGGGACAGCGTCTCACTCTCGGCCTCTCCTAGGAGCACTTGGTAGAATCTCCAGCCAGGCCTTGTGTGGATTCCTGTACCTGGAGGGCACTACGCTGTGTGGAGGTGTGGGGTATCATCTCGTGGGGCTGGGGGAGCCACCCATGCCCCTGCGGGTCACCATGTGGGGCATCTGGAGCCTGCCAAGGGGCTGTTTTCTGCCCTGAGCTTCTGAAGGCTCTCTCCCAGCTCCAGAGGCCTCCCAGCACCTCCTAGATGCCCTTCCTGTTTCCCCGGCAGGAGAGGCATGCCAGGGAGGAGTCCTCGCTGGGTGGGGCGGCTGGTGGTCCTCTGTGCTCTTCTTCCTGGCTCCATGGCCTAATTGCCCCCTGGATGCAGAGATTCCAGGACCGGGGGCTGTATGCAGAGGGCAGGGGCAGGGCTCCGCCTAGGCCTTGGTGACGTCTGGTGACCTTGTCTGCCCTGGCCACCTGCCCAGAGGCCTTAGAGTTTCCCAGGTGACAATCCTTGGGCCTTAGCCTTCGGTGGGGGTGGGGACTGGAGTGCCTGGGTGCCCCTCCACTGCTGCACCCTGCGTATTGGGGTTCTGGGTGGAAGCAGTGATGAGAGACCACTGTGGTCAAGCCAGTGTCCCCAGGCTGCCCGGCTGCTCAGGCTCTGGCCTGGCCTCACCCGCTCCCTCCAGCCACCTGGCTACATCTGCCTTGCTCTCCGGAGGCCAGGCACAAACGTGGCTGCTCCCCCGACCCCAGGAACCAGGCCCTTTTCTGATCAGTTCTGGGGCCTTGGGGCAGAGGTGGGGCAGGTGCTGTGTTGGGGAGTGGGTGTAGGTGCCGCCTCTCAGCTTGAGTCTGGGGAATGTCTAAAGCCAGGGCACCATCCTCTGAGGGGTAGGAGGAAGGTCAGAGGACTCCCGTCTGCTGTCCTGGGGGGCCCTCCCCGAGTTCTGGACTCAGGCATTTACAGGGCATGACGTCTCCCCATGCAGGACGTCCCCAAGTGAGGCCCGAGGCCTTGGCTGGCAGGGAGTGCCCAACCGGGAGGATGGGAGGACGCAGTCTTGCAGGCTCAGGGCCGGCTGTGTTTATCCGGAAGTAGAGGAAGAATCTCACCAGACGGGTTTGCCTGCCTCCACGGGGGGCAGTGCCTGCGCCCGCTCGGGGCCTGCGCCAGGACCAGCCCCCTGCTCTGGGAGTGGGGGTGCCAGATCCTTTCAGCACCAAAGCGCAGAGTGGTGCATGTCTGGTCGGGTTTTTGGTGTCTCACGGGGCCTGGGATCTCCTGCCCTCTGTGGGGTTGGTGGTCCCTGGGGGACACGTTTTGCTTTGAAGTGTCAGCAATGCACCTCTTGTCTGCTCCTTGTAGGGGAAATGCAGGGGTACCTGCCTTTCCTGGGAAGGGGGACCCGCCAACACCACCATGAAGGTACACCTCCCTGAGCAGAGGCTGAGTGAGGTGTGGGGCGCTGGTGGCCATGCCCAAGGGCGGGGCGGGAGGAGGAGGCTGGCATGGGGGCTGGAGCTCGGGCAGGGAGGCCTTCTGGGGAAGGTCGTCCTCCCAGTCCCCGCCCACTGGCCACCCTGGCCTGGCCCCAGCTGCTCCTGCAGCCACCCAAGGACGAGGATGGCTGGGCAGTGCCAGAAGCTTCCTGAGGTTTGTGGGTGTCTGCTGCCCGAGGCACTTGTCGGGGAGCAGTCACTGCAGGCACAGCGAGATCTGCTCCGTTGCAGGGACACTGAGCCCAGCGTCTCCCCGTGAGAGGCCCCTCACTCTCTCTCAGCTGCGGGGCTGGCGGCTCGGTTGAGGGGTGGGCGGACGCCCCACAGACCACAGGGTGCCAGGGCACTGGGCCTGTGGCCAGTAGTGCCAAGAGGCGGCCTGGCTGGCACAAGGGACGGGCACATCGGCCTCAGCAGGGGCCGCGCCAGGACGTATGCCTGGCTGTGTGGCACACTTGGGCACCCCTCTGTGTGAGGTCCTGACCCAGGTTCGCCGAGGCTGGGCCGGCCTCCTGCACAGGAATAGAGGCTGTTGGGCCTTGTCCCAGCCGGTCACCTGCTGTTGCAGTCTCAGTGAGCTGACACCTCTGAGCCTGTTAGTTCACCGATCTCAGGGTGACAACAGGACCCACCTCTGAGTGAGCAGCACTCCGCCCTGGTGGCCATGGCCGGCTCCGGGACCTATGAATGGCCTGTGGCCGCTGCCTTTGGAGGTGACCACTGTGCCTTCTCAGGCCGGCAGGAGATGCCGTTCCCTGGGACTTCTCCTACACCCACAGGGATCCCCTGGGGTTAGAGCTGAGGTCCGGGGCAGGGGCAGGTGGTGGAGACCAGGCTCTGGGGTGACTGTGCCTGGGAGCAGCCTCCTGCATCAGGTGCAGGCACTGGACCTGCAGAGTCAGGGGCCCAGCAGGAGCTGCCTGGCCAGGCTTGTCCTGCAGCTGGGAGTGGGGACCCAGAGAAGGCAATCTCGCCCACACCCCACCACTGCCTGGGCCCACCGAGCCTGAGACGGGAAGGCAGCTCCTCCCCAGTGTGAGCCCCGGGGCCTTGGGCTGGGGTCCTGCCCCCGTCCAGGCTCAGGGTCTTCTCTCTGCTCCCCTGGTCTCTCCCTCACCACCCACCCACCCCTCTACTGAGGGCCAAGCACTCCACTGGACCCAGGCTAGAAGCGGGGGCAGAATAGGGAGGGTTGTGAATCACCACTTCCCAAATTAGTGCACAATCACACACAGGAACTGCTGAGAAGGAAGGGAAGAGGGGCTTGAAGCAGAGCATCCAGCGAGAAACCTGGCCTGGACTGGGATCCGGGAAGGCTTCCTGGAGGAGGTGGCAGGAGCCAGGCTCTGAATGGTGAGCTAATCAGGAGCTGATGGGGCGAGGGTAGGGTGAGCGTTCTAGGCAGGAGGAGGGCAGGGCATGTTCCAGGGGTGCGGAGGTGGGCAGAGGCTGACTAAGGGCCTGGTGGGCGAAAGCACAGACTGTGGGTGCTGTTGGAGAATTACAGACAGAGGAGTGAGATGGTCTTGTTATTATTTGTCAGTTAAAAATAAAATGAAACTAAAAAAATCTGATAGCTTTACAAATAAATAAAAGAAATGACCTCCAGCTGTGAGGACAGGGAGAGTAGAGGGGACGGGGAAGGCTGGGCGGCGTGCAGGTGTCACTCCTGGAACTAGGGGAGCCACCGTCTGTGCCCTGATGGGGCCCCATCCTCAGGGGTGCCTCCAGTTCTCGGGAGGCGCCTGAGGCCTGGCTGGAGGCATCTCAGGAGAAAGCTCAGAGGCGGGTCAGGCAGGGGGCTGGGCAGGGATCCATAGTCATTGGGGGGACCTGGGCCAGGACAATGCCCAGGGTCAGGAGGCTCCACAGACTGGCTGCTCGAGGCAGAGGCTTCGGAGTAGCAGAGGCGGGTGGAGATGGCAGGTGACTGGACGTGCGCAGAGGCGGGTGGAGATGGCAGGTCACTGGACGTGTGCGGGAGCAGGAAGGAGGGTGGTGGAGAGTAGGTGGCACTGGCCAGCCCTGTGGGGAGGACCTGAGGGGCTCGGGGCCTTGCCCGCCCTGCACCCCAGCACCACTACAGATGGGAGAGGGGTGTGCCCAGAGGGGCGGCGGGCTGCCTGGTGTTCTGGGAGCCGTGAGGGCCAATGGGGACACCTGGTTCTGGGAGCCGTGAGGGCCGAAGGGACATCCGGTCCTGGGAGCTCTGAGGGCCAACAGGAGCACTTGGTCCTGCACAGGCACCTCCTGCTCTGCCCTGTCGTGGCCGGGGCAGGCCGTGCTCCGCTGACACGCAGACTAGAAGCTGGGCACCTCCCGAAGTGGGGACTCAATGCTCTCCTGGTGTCCCGGCCTCTTGGGCAAGGGGGAGATTTCACAGGTTCCCAGACAGTGCAGACTGGACAGGTCCAGCCTACTGTGGCTCCAGGGGCCCAACCCTTTCCCCTCCTGCTCTGGCAGGGGACTTGCGGGGACGTACCCAGCACAGCCTCCGTCAGCAGCTGGGAGCACGGGCTTCTCTGCTACTGAACGGTCCGTGTCCCCTGGGTCATCCTTGTCTTTTGTGAGTTTCCTGTAGCTGCTGTAACAAACCTCCATACACTGGGGCCCTGAGACCACAGGCGTTTATTCCCACACCTCTGGGGATCAGGATCTTGAGTCAAGACGTGCAGGGCTGTGCACCTTCAGCTCCGGACGAGGATCTCTCTTGCCTCTGCAACTTCTGGGGGTCCAGACGTCCCCCTCTCATGACCATGTCGCCCCAGGCTCTGCCTCCATGGGCACAAGGCCTCTGCCTCTTCAAAGTACCCTGGTGGCATCTGGGGACCCATAGATAGGGCGGGAGGGGCTACTCATCTCAAAACCCTCATTTAATCACATCGCAAACACCATGTCGCAGAAGGTGCTGTTCCCAGGCTCCCGGGACGAGGAGCCCCTGGTCTCATTCACTCCGCATCCCCAGTGCTATGTGTGTGGGCAGTGTGGGCACAGCCCAGGGTCCACCCCAGCCTCTCGTCCGACAGAAGGGAAGGCCCCAGGGAGCAGGGGTGGAGATGGGCTTCAGCCCAGGGGCCTGTGGGGCGAGGGAGGGGCCCGTTGCTCCAGAAAGGTCCGTGGTGCACAGGCCATGGGGGCAGCATGGGCCACTTCTTTTTTTTTTTTTTTTTTTGAGACGGAGTCTCGCTCTGCCGCCCAGGCTGGAGTGCAGTGGCCGGATCTCAGCTCACTGCAAGCTCCACCTCCCAGGTTCCCGCCATTCTCCTGCCTCAGCCTCCCCAGTAGCTGGGACTACAGGCGCCCGCCACCTCGCCCGGCTAGTTTTTTGTATTTTTTTAGTAGAGACGGGGTTTCACCGTGTTAGCCAGGATGGTCTCGATCTCCCGACCTCGTGATCCGCCCGTCTCGGCCTCCCAAAGTGCTGGGATTACAGGCTTGAGCCACCGCGCCCGGCCAGCATGGGCCACTTCTGACCTTCAGCTTCATAATGTTGATTTCTCCTGGGAAATAAAGATAATAATCAGGAAGCTGCCCGGCACTGGAGTGCTGACTCGGCAGGAGCAGCTGCCGGGACTTGGAAGAGTGCGATGCTCGCTGGAGTCTCCGGGGCAGAAGCAGCAACGCCGCCGTCTCCAGGCTTTGGCTTTTCTGATTTATGTTTTCCTTTTAGAACAGCATCCTTGAGCTTCCTGCACAAGACTTGCTTTTCTGTTCCTCCAATTCTAAATAAAAACGCTCTTCTGCTTCCAAGGACGGGTTTCTCAGCTGACTTCCCTGCTGACTTCCCTGCTGACTTCCCACTTCCCTGCTGACTTCCCTGCTGACTTCCCACTTCCCTGCTGACTTCCCTGCTGACTTCCCTGTGTTGATTTCAGGGAATTCAGGTCCCACGTGAAGGCTGTAATTATTTTGTTCCAGAAGGAAACAGAGGCCTGTAATTCTGAGCCTGCTGCAGGGGCTCAGGCCCCGCCCCGCCTCCTGGGTCCCAGCAGCCTTGCAGCCGGTCCCTGCCACCTCCTCCTGGCCAGCAACTTGGGCATTCAGGCTGTGTTGGGGGGACAGGCGGGCAGGTGCCGGGGAGTTTGGAGTTGCTTCTCGGGGGGTCAGGTGCCTGGGACTTGGGGGACTTTCCCAGTGTCGGGGGACGCTGCTGGAGGCCCCTGCCCATCCGTGCCTTCAAAGCCAAGCATTGCACCCACCTCCGGTGAGATGCCCTGATGCCACGTGGACCTGTTGCCAGGCGTCTTAGTTGCTTCCTGGGTCTCACCTCCAGCTCCAAATCCTCGCCCCTGACCCCACCGGCCTTCGACACCTTGGACAGGGCATGTGCCCCGTGTCAGAGGATTGGGAGTGGAGGGGTGGGACTTCCTCCACGCCATGGAGCTCGTTCTCTCATCAGAACCCCTTCGGAGGGGGCTTCGCCCGGCAGGAAGCTGTTCTCTCCTGGAGACCCTGGGGTTGGCTGTGGGCTTGGGGTTGTCAGCCTAATCCGTTCAGGTTCACCGGGGTTTTTACCCTGGGGCTCCGCCCACCGTTGGTGATCACTTTAAGATTTGCTCTTTCCTGAGGGATTATGAGGTGCTGGCCCTGGTCTTCATTTACTCACTGGAATTCTTGCAAAAAAACCTCTTTCCTTACCAGCTTTTAGTGGCACTGCACCAAGACTTGCGGCCACCCCCCGCTTGCAGAGTTCTTAGGGAGGCCAGGGCAGATGCAGGGGCTGGTTCCCCAGCCCCTTCCAGCGAGGTTGAGGCGTCCCTCCTGAGCGTGCGTCTCATAAAAGCGCACGTGCTTGCTGACATACCCAGTCAGGTTCGATCCATCCAAGCACTATTCTGTCCGTGCTCAGACGGTGCCATCTTGGGTCAGCTGACAGAGGCCAGCGTCCGTGTCCTGTGGTGACCACAGCAGCCTGCTGGCGGCTTTGCCCCCGCTGTGCCACGTCATCTGGGCTCACTCT
Organism: Macaca mulatta; assembly: GCF_049350105.2. Classification (NCBI taxonomy): domain Eukaryota; kingdom Metazoa; phylum Chordata; class Mammalia; order Primates; family Cercopithecidae; genus Macaca; species Macaca mulatta. Next base: position 144,511,325 of record NC_133414.1, read on the forward strand.
GTGCATTTTCTGGCTCAGGCCTGAGACAGCCACGTTCCTGGGAGCCTGCTTCCTGCTGCCTGCTCCTGGGGCCGCTGCTGTTTCGAAACATTTGCAGTCGACACAGCTAGGATTCACTTTTGTGTCTGATGCCAGAAATCTTGACTCTTAATGTTAACATGATCAATTTTATAGATGTAAAGGTTAATATATGTATATCAACATTTAATATAGGTGTGTAAAATATTTAAGATATAACAATATAATGTCACATATTACTGAAAATAATATATATAGTACTATTATGATGCAGTATGATGGTTTAGGAAGAAAAGCACCCTGACACCACCCACCAAGGATGGTGCCCGCAGACATCCTGGTGGGTGGTGCGAGCGAATGCCTGAGCTCGCCCAGCCTGTCTTTTTGTCCCGGGGTCTGGCCCTTTGGGCTGTGTCACACCCCTCTCTCTGTGGCAAAGTCATGACCTCGGAACACACTTAGGCATCTTCGTTTCATTCACTTTCTATTTTTAGAGACTCCTCGTTTTTTAAAATCCGCTGTGATAGGATTCTGTGGGCACCTCCGCGGCCCCAGGTCTGCTCCCGTCCTGGTCTCCCCGGCCTTCCCGTGGCCACATCTGGGCAGGGTCCGGTCGTCCTTCCGGGCTTCCAGCCTAAGCGGGGCCCCACACCGGCTGCTTCTCCCCGCCCCTCGCCTCCTTGTGATGTGCAGAGCTGTGGGATACACCCAACTCCCTCGGGGGACTCTGGCTGTCCCAGTCTTTTCTCCAACAAGCTGTGGGGAGGGTGTGAGCCTCCAGCTTTCTCACCATGGAGAAGGTGTGGCCCAGGCAGGGAGGTGCTGGTGTCCTTGGGGCCTCAGAGACAGTGGGGTGGGAGAGAGGTAGGTGAGCGCGAGACTCCAACCCCATGTCCAGGTGAGGGCTCTGCGGGCTCCCAGGCAGGTGGGGCTCCAAGGCCTCCAGGTTCCTGAGGACGCCTCATGTCCTCGAGGCCTCAGCAACGTGGAGCAGCTGAGCTCAGCTCCATGAGCGAGGGCCACGCCAGGAAGGTAGGAGAGATGTGAGGAGTGGCCAGTGCTGCTCCTGCCTTGGAGTCCGTGTCTCTGCGGCCGGGAGAGGGAAGGCCCTTGTGAAAGCCACTGCTGCTGTTCGGGACAAAGGGCCCATCCAGGCTGTTTCCTCCCAAGGCCCGTTACGCATTTTCCTAATGAGGATAGTGGCTGATGGATGTTTACTGACATTTCCAAAGGTTGTGCTGTTGTTGATGGAGAAGGACTTGGACAGTTTTAATGACCTCCCGGGGCTGTGTTGCTTTTCAGGGAAGCATAGTTGCCTTTGATTTGAGCCTCTTTCAAATCCTAAAATGCTGCATTAGAAGGGGTGGACAGAGCAGGTTCCAGGCATGGCGGGGACCCCACTAGTGCCACAGCACCTGCTGTGGCCTCTGCGGATCCCCCAAACAGCCCTCCTCCTGACCCGTCTTGCACACAGTCCCTGGTGACTCACTAGAAGTTTGGGAGGGACCCCCCGGGGGCAGGACGCATAGGTGGAGCCACTGCAATTCTAGGGTCGGCCTCCTCCTCCCTGTCAGCTGTGGAGCGGGTGGCTCAGGCTGCCTTATCACAGCTGCCTCTTCCTTCTGAGAAATGGAAAATGGTATTTGTAGGAATGCGTTTGTGTGACCGCTCTAATCCTGGCGAATATTTCTCACAGGGAACTGTTCAGCTTCCCGTACGGAATCTGTGGGGTCGGAGGAAGTTATTCCAGGACTGAGAAAGTGAAGCGTCATGGTTTGGAGGCGCTGATGCCTGGTTCTGTTTAGGAGTCACTGTTGGTGCCCCTGGCAGGTCTCAGCTGGTATTGGGCTGGGGACCGTGTCCGTGGGGCCTCTGAGAGCCTCCTGGGCTCTGTGGGACTGTGAGGCACGTGCACTTTGACCGACTGCGTGGATGCTGCTTGCACCCCAGGCCCTCTTCCAGGGACAGGACCCTCTCCTGCCACCCTCGCCGGCTCGTGGCATCTCAGTGGTCAGCGGCCTCTCTGTGGATTTAGTCCATCTTCTGCTTTTCACTCATCTCTCGGATCCTGAAGCATCAGAGTCCTCCACTTCTGTGGGATCCTGGCTTTTTGCTTGTTCTTGCTTAGCATGACCACAGATGCACACGCACATGCACGCACACACATGAACACACATGCACACACGAACACACATACACACATGATCGTGCACACACATGCACATGCATGCACACACACGCACATGCATGCACATGCATACTCATGAACACACACATGCATGGACACGCACGCACATGCACACCCATGAACACGTGCCCACACCCCTGTAGTCGCACATCTGCACCTGCTCATGCTTGTGGATTCCTGTACATGGACGCATGCGCACTCCTGTACCTACACACCTGCACACACACAGCTTGAACAGACGTCCCTGCTGCGAGTGCCAGAGTGCACAGTGCTGTCCTGGGCCCTGGGACGGTACTGCCCGCCAGGTCTCCATTGCTTCATCTTGGGGTGGGGTAGTAGGTTGAATCATGTCCCCCAAACGACACGTTCAGGTCCACCCTAGTCCCTGTGAATGGGACCTTATTTGGAAATAGGGTCACTGCAGGTGGAATGAAGTTAAGATGAGGTCGTACTGGATCAGGGTGGGTCCTAAATCCAATGATTGGTGCCTGCATGAGAAGAGGGAAATTTGGGCGCAAAGACTTGGAGACACACGGAGAAGACCTTGTGGAGACAGGCAGAGCTCACAGGGGTGCATTCGTGAGCCCGGGAAAGCCAGGAGCTTCTGAAAGCAGGGAAGGACCTGCTGTGGGCAGGTCCCTCCAGCGACCTCTCAGCGGGGCTGGGATGGGGGCACGTCCCTCCTGCCCTGCTGTGGTCAGGCAGGGCCCATGGGGCACCCCCTTCCTGGCAGGAGGAGCGGCAGGGCTGGCATCGTCCCCTGCGCCCTGGGCTCTGCAGGCTCCACTCCCTTCCCTGTCCCCTCCCTCTCTGCCTGTCGGCTGGTGGAGAACTGGGGCTGGCAGCCTCTGTCCCTCCGTTTGACTGGGCAGCCAGCTTTCCTGGGGTTGAAGGGTCTCCCAAGCCGGGGCCCTACAAGGTCTTTCTGGTGTGTGTTGTGGCAAGAGTCCAGTCCCTGCCACACACAGCAGCGTGGTGTGAGCCCTTCTGGAGACAGCGGAGAATGCATGATGTCTGTGACACTCCAGAGCTTCCCCCGACCCTGGGGGTGCTTCCTGGGACGGGGCCTGGGGCTGGGGCTGCTCTGGGCGAGGAGGTTGTGATGGAGCCCCCAGGGCAGCCAGGACACAAGAGGTCAGGAAATGGGGATCCTCCTGTGCACCCCAAAGTCAGGCTCCTGTATGGGGTCAGGTCACCTCCCCGAGCCTGGGATACCTGGTGGCGGCGGCCACCAAGCCAGGGACTGAGCCTGTTTGTGTGTGATGTGCTGCGATTGCAACCGGTGGCCTCTTCTGACCTTTGGGATGGTGACCCATGCAGACAGAGGCAGGGCACAGGCACCCCTTCCCGGCCACCGCCTGGCACCTCACCGCCGTGTGCTCCAAGGAACCGTAGCTCTGGGACGTCGATGTCACTGAGCTGAACTCAGCTGAGGGCAGCTGGGAGGAAATGTCCCGGGGTCTCCCTCATCCCTCCTGCCCTGGGGTCTTCTCTGGGCCTGGTGCAGCCTTGTGCTGGAAGGCCTGGGGAGGCAGATGTACCCCCCAGGCCAGGCTGGGCGTTGGCAGAGGATTCCTCGAGCCCCGCCCGCTGCCCCTGCACTGGCTCCCTAGAGGGAGGCACAGGGTGGGTCGTGGGCGTCTGCACACCCAAGCGGAGGGGCTGCCTGGGGGCCAGCGTGGGGAGAGCCGGGGCCTCCACTGCTCGGGGCTGTGTTGGTTCTCTCTGGAGACCCTCAGCCTCCTGTGCCCCCTCGGACGTGACTGGGAGATGGTCCAAAATGCAACTTCTCTTTAACTTGTGTTTGTGTCAGTCTTACTATATATGTTCAATTTTTAAAAGTAGAGTGGTCACATGCAGTATGTAATGACAAGAATTCACCTTCGTATTTCTAGACGATGTACTTCTGCTGCTTGATCCTTGAGTTCTCTAGACGTTAGTTACGGGCTTTTTCTATGGAAGATGGAAGAGGCTCTCTCCTGTTTGCCACACACACATCCACTCACCCACTCACTCTCGCTCACACATCCACTCACACACACACACACACATCCACTCACATTCACACACACACATCCACTCACACAACCACTCACACACACACACACATCCACTCCCACACATCCACTCACACACACACACACATCCACTCACCCACTCACTCTCGCTCACACATCCACTCACATTCACACACACACATCCACTCACACAACCACTCACACACACACACACACATCCACTCCCACACATCCACTCTCACACACACACAACCACTCACACACACACATCCACTCACACAACCACTCACACACACACACACACATCCACTCCCACACATCCACTCTCACACACACACAACCACTCACACACACACATCCACTCACCCACTCTCGCTCACACATCCACTCACATTCACACACACACATCCACTCACACAACCACTCACACACACACACATCCACTCACATACACACACATCCACTCACACAACCACTCACACACACCTCTCACACATCCACTCACACACACACACACATCCACCCACACAACCACTCACACACACACACACATCCACTCACATTCACACACACACATCCACTCCCACACATCCACTCTCACACACACACACATCCACTCTCACACACACATCCACTCACGCACACATCCACTCTTACACACACACATCCACTCACACTCTTACGTACACACACACATCCACTCACTCTCACACACATCCCCTCACAAACACATCCACTCTCACACTCACGCTCACACACACACACACTCTCACACTCTCACACAGCACACGCCTGCAGGTGCCCTCCAGGCCTCCCCACGTGCCGCTGGGCTTCCTCACAGCATGGTGGTCTCAGGGCACTTGCAGTTTCTCCCGTGGCAGCTCAGGGCTTCCACGAGTGCAGCACTGGAAGTGGCAGCGGCCTCTCGGTGGGGCTGGGACAGGGACAGGTCCTTCCTGCCCTGCTGTGGTCAGGCAGGGCCCATGGGGCGCCTTCCTCCTGGCAGGAGGAGTGGCGGGGCTGGCAGGGTCCCGTGTGCCCTGGGCTCTGCAGGCTCCGCTCCCTTCCCCGTCCCTGCGCTCTCCACCCGCCAGCTGGTGGAGAACTGGGGCTGACAGTGTCTGGCCTTCTGTTTGTTGGATCTGGGGGGCTGCTTTCTTCAGGACCCAGGGTTGGCCCTGGGTTGTGGGGCTGAGGGGACCATCTGTCCCCGCCAGGTCTCTCTGCTTGAGGTGGCTGTCCGGGGCCTGCGTGGGCTCAGGTGGGGGGCGATGGAAGCAGGGTTGACATCTGGGGTTCCACACAGATCTGGGAAAGGGTTTTCCCCTCAGGGCCTAGCCCTCCCTCCCCACCCTGGGACACCCCCAGGCTCAGGTGTCCACGGGGCCGTCAGTGCAAGACCAGGGTCCTCAGAGTTATGCATGGGGGTCCTTCCACACCATGAGCCTGGCACAGGCATGGCCATCAGCCCCCACCAAGAGGCCACAAGGCTCCAGGCTCGCTGGCTTCTCTATGGCCCTGCGTGTCGGGCCTGTGGACTGCGGGACTTCAGGGCGAGTCCTGTGGTCTGAGCCCCCAAGCATGGAAGACTCTGCACTCTCCCCAGCGTGGCCAGGCTGTGGGCACTGAGGGAAGGAGGGCCGGTGGGAGCTGGGGGGTGCTGGGGGTTCCAGGTGAGCCTCAGACCCTCCGGGGCACCCTGGCCTGGTGCTCAGACCTTGAAGGGCTGGTTCCCCGTACTCGACCCTGAGTTAAACCTCTGCCTCTTTCTGCTTTCCCCAAGGTCACCGACGATGAGGGCGCACCTGCTGTCCTGGAGCTTCCGACCTGCGTTCAGGGACCCGGGAGCCTTCTGGCCAGCTGCGTGCGGAGCCTGCTGGGCATGGTGGTCGGCCTGGTGTGAGGCCCCCGGGGACCGGCAGTGTGTTCAGGGAAGGGATGGCCCTGAGCCCGGTGGCTCACCGAGTGTATTTCTTCCTGCCACTCAGCCTGTGGCTGCCCTGGCTCATGAGGCAGTCGGGACTCATGACTTGCTGGCTGCTGCTGCCTCACGTGCTGGGGTTACATGGAGGAACTGGGCCTGCCGCCCCGGCCTCGCCTGCTGCCTCGCCTGCTGGGGTCCCATGGAGGAACCAGGCCTGGTGCCCCGGCCTCGCCCAGCGGCTGGTGTGGGCAGCTGTGCCCGCCTCGCAGTGTCCTGGAGGCAGCCGTCTCACAGACTCAGCTTGGTCTCCCGCAGGCTTCAGAAAAACCTGAATTGCACGTGTGGGGTTCTTCCCCAGCCCTTGGGTGCGGAGTCTCTGTGCACTTGAGAGCTGAGGGACCTACCCACCATCTCCCGCTCCGAGTTCATCCCAGAGCGTGGGGCCCGCTGGGCACCCAGCACCCGGCCTGCAAGGCCACCTGTCCCCCAGATGCTGCTACGAGTGACCAGTACTGTGTGGAGGAGGCCAAGGGCCGCCCCTGGGAAACCAGGCTTCAACAGTACAAGGAAAAGAAACTTGCTCTGTTTTGTAAGAGCGTGTTCCTTTTCCTCCTTTTTGTCACTTTAAAGACCAAAAAGAATAAAGAAAGAAAAGAAAAAAATTAATCTGCTCTTTCTTTGTTTAAATGTAAAAAAAAGAGAAACCTATGTCGTAGTTGTTAAAGTTGTAACCTGTGCGGCCACGGTTCACACTCATGCGTGTGTCCCCGTCGGGGCTGACGGGGCCCGAGTCCCCTGGGCACTGCTGTGCAGGGCCCATGTCGCATGGGTTGGGGTGATGCCCCCACCGGCTACATCTCGCTGCCTCCAGGAGGGGGAATGCCAGCCACCACCCTGAGCCCCAGGAGGGCTGTGGGCGGAGTCCCCATCTCCAGACCTCCCTGCTGGCTTTCCAGCCGTCGCTGGGATTTCCCGGAGAGGCGGTGCTCTGCACGCAGGAGCTTTGCTCGTTTCCTGGAGTGAAACTTCTCATCCCTTGTTTCTTGATTTGCTCTTTCAGAACCAAGGGACATCTCAGAGATGATGATGGTGGCTTTGCTTGTTCCTGGTTTTGCTAGAACATTCTGCGCTCTAAAGGCATCACCGCCCTCAGCAAGGATCGTCTGGGGGAGGGGGTTGGGGGAGGGCAGCACGCACCTGCAGGGTCCTCTCTGGGGCACAGGAGGGAACAACCCTCATGGTTCCCTGTGGTTCTGGACCTGACGTGCAAGGCGGGGCATGGTTTTCAAACTGGTTTGTAGCAGCAGAGCCCTTTTCTCCAACAAAATCACCCAGAATAACTTCCTCCTGGAGGGGCTGGGCTCATCCTCCTGAAGCCCTCCAGGCCCAGGGGTCCTGGGAAGCCTTTGAAAATCCAGGGAGGGGCTCACATGACCCCAGGAGAGCAGAGCCGGGACTTGAGAGGAATGAGAGCAGCTCCCCCTCCCCTCCTCCCTCCCCTCCCCTCCTCCCTCCCCTCCCCTCCTCCCTCCCCTCCCCTCCTCCCTCCCCGGCCCTGCCCACATGGGTGCAGCAGTCAGGGCCCTGACCCTTGGGGCTGGGCATCTCGTCCCTCTGAGCTCCAGTGCCCAGGGGCTGCCCCTGCCTGACGGGCTGCTTGGCGTGATGCCTGGATTTGGGGGAAGTGCCAAGGCAGAGACGTGGCAGGGCCTTCATAAAGTGTGGCACTGCTTCAAGAAATGTGTGTGTCCAATGGAAGGAGCAGGCCACACCCCTGGGACAAAAGACGCGTGCGGCCCTGGGCACATTCACTCCCAGCTGCCCAGCCTGCAACTAGAACTCAGTCCCTGCAGGTGACAGCAACGGGACGGGACCGCCTTCGAGCCTGAGGCCAGGACTGACGCCACAGCCTGTAGCTCCTCCCCAAGCCCAGCCCCAGCCTTTGCCCTTCAACCCTGAGACCCTGCAAGGCACGGGTGGGGCTTTCATCGGGTGAGGAGCGGAGGCCCAGGGAGGTGGGCTCCCCGACTGCCAGTACCCAGTGGCCAGGCCAGGCTGGCCCAGGCCGTGAATCCCCGCCCTTCCACCCATGGGCTCCCCAGGAAGGCTGAGCTGAGGAAGGATTTCCTGCTGGGAAGGCCCTGTTCTGGGACCAGGGTTTCGTCCCCCTATTGGAGGGGACCAGGGGACACCTGGAAGCGGAACACCTGAGGGAGGGGCACCTGGGGGAGCCTTGGGGGAGGAGGCACCTGGGGGAGGAAGTCTAGAGAAGGGATCTTCTAGGGCAGGAGCACCTGGGGGAGGGGCCTGGAGGAGGGGTCTTCTGGGGGAGGGGCCCTTGGGGAGCCAACCCTAGTCAGTATGAGGTCCTGGGAGCAAAGGGGGGTGTGCGGCAGGGGGAGTTGGGGCCTCAGCAGGGCTGCCCGGGCTGGTCCTGGGCCCCTCTTGCTCTGGGTCTCCCCTGCTCTGAGTCCAGCCTCCCGAGCATCCTACCTGGTAAGATGTCATTGCTCAGAACGGAGCCACCCCGGCCGTCTTCCCAGGGTTTGTCATGGAGAGGGCTCTGGCCCTTTAGCCTTCAAAAGGTCTTCGGGGTTGGAGGGTGTGTGTGGCCCCAGCAGCCGCTGTGCCGGGGGCCCAGGGCAGCTCCTCCGGGAGCAGGGAAGGCACCACCAGCCCCGCAGGGTCACCAGCATCCCGTCTCCGCCAGGGCTGCCGTCCCTCCTCTGCAGAGGCCAGCTGTCATCGTGTTCGACAGGGACCAGGCCATGTGGGAGGACACGGGGTGGCAGGTGCAGGGAGCACCGTCTGTTTTCTGTCACTCACTGGTCCCGGCCTGAGCCCCAATCCCTACCTCTGAGGGTCTCACTTCCAACCCACTCCAGGCAGAGCTGGAAGCAGGGGCTGGCGTGGGTGCTGGGGTGGATGCAGGGCCTGTCGTGGCCTGGGGCGGCAGAGGTGGGGTGGACGCAGTGGGGGCGTGGCCTGGGGCGGCAGAGGTGGGGTGGACGCAGTGGGGGCGTGGCCTGGGGCGGCAGAGCTGGGGTGGACGCAGTGGGGGCGTGGCCTGGGGCGGCAGAGCTGGGGTGGACGCAGTGGGGGCGTGGCCTGGGGCGGCAGAGCTGGGGTGGACACAGTGGGGGCGTGGCCTGGGGTGCTGCTCTGCAGCCCTCTTCCTCTTCTTCCTCTTCGTCTTCTTCTTCTTCCTCCTGTTGCTGTAGGTCCTGCCCCAGGTGGCCCCATTTCTGCTGGTCCCATCTCCCGGAGGCCCTGCCCACAACCCCCTGCCCACCTTCTAGGGGGACCCTGGAGTGGCCCCGGAGAGGGAGTCAAGGCCTGTGTGGGGCTCCGGGGACTGGAGTCCTGGCCTGACTTCTGGGGACAGAGCCTAGGTCGCCCTGGGCTCCAGCTCTGTGGCCTGGCTGTGTGGGCTGGGCCAGGGCCTCTGCGTCGCCTCCTTGCCTGGGTTTCCCACAGCGCAGGCCCCGCAGCCCTGGCCTTGCTGGGTGGTGGTGGGATGGCTGGGGAGGGGTCCTCACTGGGAGTGCTCACTTTGCATTACAGCTGGGGAGGCTGAGACCTGGGGGACCACGGCTGACTCCTGGACCCCAAAGCCCGGGACCCTTCCAAATCCTGGCTGGACGGCCCCGTGGCTGGGAGCCCAGCCAGTGCTTCCCTTTTCAGCAAGGGTTTTCTGTTTCTTTGATGATAAAATAACCCCTGGTGGTGGTTTAAAAAAAAAGAAAAGCAAAATAAAGAAAAACAAAAAAACAAAATTAGAATCTCCCGCAGTCTCCACCCTGTGGCCTTTTGTGTATTCCTTCCTGGGTGAGTTTTCTGGGCATTAACAGATGTTTGCTCTGCAGACCTGGCCTTGTGCCACCCTGGAAGCTGTGCCCAGCTCACCCTTCCGTGGCTTCCTGTGGCCGGGGGCTCCCTCCCCTTCCTGCCCTAGGTCTAAGGTGCCAACAGCTGCCTGTGGTCAGGGGGCATCTCCTCATGGACGCTGAGGGAGGAGCCGTGGCAGGGCTGGGCTCTCCCGCTGGGCACCCTGCACCCAGCAGTCCCCGCCCCACCCCCAGCCATGGGAAGGGTGCGCTCTGGAGAGGCCGATGCAGATGGGGCCCTGCCCTGGCCTGAGGGTGCCGTCATCTGCTCAGGAGGGTTAAGCTCCTTTGTGCCCCAAGGAGCTTCAAGCTGCTCAATACCCAGCTGGAAGTAGGGGCTGCAGCTGGGGGGGCTGCACCGCTCTGACCCCAGATGGACTTCCTGCTCCCTGCCCAGCTTCTCTGCGTGGGGAGGTCAGGTCAGCGGCCCTCCTGCTCGGCCTTCAGGGCCACCGCCCCTGGGCTCCGGCTGAGGCTGTCCCAGGGCCAGTCTCCCTTCCTGCCCCCACCCTGTGGAGGAGGCCTCACCAGCCAGCCTCTGCCCCAGCAGTTATTTTTAGCCCCAGCCCCGCCTGCTGCTACCACGGGCCTTTTCTCCGCAGAGAGAGGCGGGTGAGGCCTGAGGGCCTCACCCAGGGCAGCCAGTTCCCTGATCACGAAGGGAGGCAGGAGAGCTTCTCTGTGCGGGCACCGCTGACCCCTTGAAGGGGCAGAGCAGTGGGGGTTTCCTTCCCTCCTGGGTGTGGCTGCAGGGCCGGGGCTGAAGGAGCCTGAGGGGCTTGCCCTAGGAGCCCCATAGCCAGGCAGGGGTCAGTGTCCACAGCTGGAGGGGCTGGAGAGGTGAAAGAGACGGCCCCAAGGGATCTGGGAGGACCAGGAGTGGGCCCAGTGCTCAACCCACCGCCAGGCAGGGACAAGGCCTGAGAGATGAGGGGGTGGTGGGGGTGACCCTTGGAGGGCAGAGGGTGCCAGGATGGGGAGATGAACAGGGCAGTGGGGTGACCCATGGAGGCCCACAGAGAGCAGAGGGGCATGAGGACGGGGAGACGGAGGCCTGTGGGGGCTGAGGGGTCCTGGGGGAGGATTCTGGGGAGCCACGCAGTGGGTGCGGTCAGCATGGCTGGGAGACAGGGGTCCAGTGGAAGCTGCCACCGCGGCTGGAGCTGCGGGGCTCTCTGTGGGAGCCGGGAGCTGGGTGCAGAACTGTGTCGAGGCTGCCTGAGGCCTGGCAGCCCGGCTGGAGGGGACGTCTCCGACATGGAGGAGAGGGCTTTGGGGTCTGCTTTGGGGAAGAAAATCTAGGCAGGTCACCGAGGCTCTGCTCAAGCCAACGCCTGTCGCCTGTCACCGAGGTGTGGGTGTCTGTCCTTCTCCCAGCCGTCCGTCCCCCTCCCTCCTGGCCCTGCTCCAGCCCCCGGCCCCCATGGGAGCCCAAGAGACGACAGTCTCGGCAGGCGGCACAGGCTGGCGCAGACTGCACGCCACAGGCCGCAAGGGATGTTTTCAGGGACCAGCTGCGGTGAAGATCATCCAGCCCTTGGGACCCCAATCTGTTTGGAGCAGTTTCAAGCATGAATTTCCCCGAATGGTGGTTTGCTACAAAGAGAACAGTCCCAATGATTTATTTGAGGTGTTCACTCTATGATTTTGGGGTGAGGGTTCGTGACAGAGACAAGCAACAGGAGTCTGGGAAGCCTTCGGGGGAGGCGGAAAACAAATCTTTCTGAAAAAACAGTTTTCTTTGACACATACCTCACATATACTATTCCTCCCCTTCCAGTGGACACATCCATGGCTTTCAGCGTATTACAGACGTGCAGCCTCCCCACGGGCCCTTTTAGAACATTTTTCTCACCTCAGAAACCCTACAGCTCTCAGCCATCACCCTCCTCCCCAGGCCTCAGCAGTCCCTCATCTGCTTCCGTCTCTGGGGACTTCCCTGTTCTGTGTTCCGTGTGACATGCGGTTGTGTGAGATACGATTGTGTGTAACACACGTTCCGTGTGACATGTGGTTGTGTGAGATACGATTGTGTGTAACACGTGCTCTGTATGACGTGCGGTTCTGTGTGAGATACAGTTGCATGTAACACACGTTCCGTGTGACATGTGGTTGTGTGAGATACGATTGTGTGTAACACGTGCTCTGTATGACGTGCGGTTCTGTGGGAGATACAGTTGTGTGTAACACACGTTCCGTGTGACATGCGGTTGTGTGAGATACGATTGTGTGTAACGTGCTCTGTATGACGTGCGGTTCTGTGGGAGATACAGTTGCGTGTAACACACGTTCTGTGTGATGTGCGGTTGTGTGAGATACGATTGTGTGTAACACGTGCTCTGTATGACATGCGGTTCTGTGTGAGATACAGTTGCGTGTAACACACGTTCCGTGTGACATGTGGTTGTGTGAGATACGATTGTGTGTAACACGTGCTCTGTATGACGTGTGGTTCTGTGGGAGATACAGTTGTGTGTAACACACGTTCCGTGTGACATGTGGTTGTGTGAGATACAGTTGTGTGTAACACACGTTCCGTGTGACATGTGGTTGTGTGAGATACAGTTGTGTGTAACACACGTTCTGTGTGACATGTGGTTGTGTGAGATACGATTGTGTGTAACACGTGCTCTGTATGACGTGCGGTTCTGTGTGAGATACAGTTGCGTGTAACACACGTTCCGTGTGACATGTGGTTGTGTGAGATACGATTGTGTGTAACACGTGCTCTGTATGACGTGCGGTTCTGTGGGAGATACAGTTGTGTGTAACACACGTTCCGTGTGACATGTGGTTGTGTGAGATACGATTGTGTGTAACACGTGCTCTGTATGACGTGCGGTTCTGTGGGAGATACAGTTGTGTGTAACACACGTTCCGTGTGACATGTGGTTGTGTGAGATACGATTGTGTGTAACACGTGCTCTGTATGACGTGCGGTTCTGTGGGAGATACAGTTGTGTGTAACACACGTTCTGTGTGACATGTGGTTGTGTGAGATACGATTGTGTGTAACACGTGCTCTGTATGACGTGCGGTTCTGTGTGAGATACAGTTGCGTGTAACACACGTTCTGTGTGATGTGCGGTTGTGTGAGATACGATTGTGTGTAACATGAGCTCTGCATGACGTGCGGTTGTGTGGGAGATACAGTTGCGTGTAACACACGTTCTGTGTGACATGGTTGTGTGAGATATGATTGTGTGTGAGATATGATTGTGTGTAACATGAGCTCTGTGTGACGTGCGGTTCTGTGTGAGATACAGTTGCGTGTAACACACGTTCTGTGTGACATGCAGTTGTGTGTGATTTATGATTGTGTGTAACATGCATTCCGTGTAGTCTGCGTGACATGTGGTTGTGATACACCATTGTATGTAACATGTGTTCCGTGTGACATGTGGTTGTGTGAGATACGATTGTGTATAACATGCGCTCTGCATGACGTGTGGTTGTGTGTGAGATACAGTTGTGTGTAACACACGTTCTGTGTGACATGGTTGTGTGTGATTTATGATTGTAGCATGCATTCCGTGTGGTCCGTGTGACATGCGGTTGCGATACACCATTATATGTAACATGTTCCGTGTGACGTGTGGTTGTGTGTGGCACACAGTTGTGTGTAGCATGTGTTCTGGCAGGCAGTCGTGTGTGGTGTGTGTGGCTTCCCTCACCAAGCACAGTGCTTTCATGATGCCCCATGTTGGAGCGTGCCTGTGCCCCACTCCTTTCTATGCTGAATGATGCTCCCCACGTGGGTGAACACACAGTGTTTGTCCATCTGTCAGTCTGCGGACATGTGGGCTGTCTCTGCCTTTTGGCTGCTGTGCATAAAACTGCTGTGAACTTGCGTGCAGTCTCTGTGTGGCTGTGTTTTTGCTTCTCTCAGGCTCAGCCCTGGGGTGGAGCCACTGGGTCCTGTGGGTCATGATCACGTGTGTCATCTTCAGGAAGGTGCCAGGTGGTGCTCTGCGGTCCTAGGCAAGTGGATGTGGTCCAGCTGCCAGCTCCAGCCTGAAGAGCAGGTGCTGAGTGAGGTGCTGAGCTTCCTGGTGTCTCGGGAGACCCCTGCTCCACCCTGGTAGGCCACCACCCGACCCACCAGAGCATCTGTGGAGAGGACAGTGCACATGGTGGGGACTCCAAATGGGACACACACAGCCCCCAGGGGAGGCTTGGCTCGGGCACCCAGGCGGCCAGGGTGTCTCTAACCAGTGGCTGCCCAGGGGATGAGTAGGGCTCTGCCACCCCATCAGAACTTGTCCCTCTGTGGCTGGCGAGATCAGCAAGGGCTTGAGGCCCATTCTCGCAGCCTGTCCGCTGCCTGGGGTGGCCGGGCATTCAGTGGTGGGGTCCCGGAAGCCCTGGAGCCGAGGCAGGCGTGCTCTGACGGGCTTGAGCTGGGCCACCCTGGAGGCCCCACTTGTGTTTGTGTTTCCCCCTCACCTGCTCCCTGGACAAGCCCTCTGCATTTGAGGGCCTGTTTGTCTCCCCAAGGCATCTCTGGATGGGCACGAGCACACAGGGACCCAGCATGTGGGTTCTGCACCATCTAGCACTGTCCGTACAGGCCCTGGCATGTCCTCCTGGCCTGTAATTTTGTTCTGCATGGCTTGGTTTTTGCAGGAAGGGGGGCACAGTATTCCTTTCTCATCCAGTAAAATGGATTTTGCAAATGTTCTGAGCTGTCACATTGGAGAGAATGAAGCCCCTGCTGATTGGCACATTTTCCTGTAACCACTCTAGGCTGAGTTCTAAAGGAAGCCTCTGCCTTTCTGTCTCATATTGCGCACTTTTTCCCTGAAATGTTTAATGTGTTAAATTCCAGCTTCACACACATTAGCTCTAAAGTCGACTAATCATTGAGCTTGATTGTCGAACTGAATTTGGCTCTGAGATTTAATAAACTGTCAAACTCTACGTAAGGCAGACACTATCGCTGATTCTACACAAGAAAATGTCTTTCTTTCTCTTGGGATTTGTGGCCGAGTCCATCTTTATGGAGAGTAGAAATCGTTTTACCCACCAGGGCAATATATAGAATGTTAGGCAGCTGTTGAATATTGATGTGGAAACTCAAAATACTTTGTCTCTTTCCAGAAATGAGCTTTTTGGTTTAATTACTCTGAATCTAATGACTGTGAAAAAAACAAAACACAACACGTATGTGTTCAGAACCAAAAACATTGAGGTTAAGGAAGAATTTCAGATCCTCAAAACTAGGAATGGAGCATGCTGGGCCTGTCATGGAGTGGGGCTGCTTGCTGATACTGACACACGTGTGCGACCGTGTACCCATGTGTGCATGCATGTGCCTTGTGGCGGCTGTGTACCCATGTGTGCGTGTGCATGTGCTGTGTGGATGCTGTGTACCCACACGTGTGCGTGTTTGTGCAGTGTGGATGCTGTGTACCCACACGTGTGCGTGCGTGTGCCATGTGGATGCTGAATTGCACTTTCAATGACATGACTGTTCCTTCCTTGCAGGCCACCTCCAGAGGTGTTCACTGCCGGTGGCTGTACCTGGCCATAGAGCTGGGGGCTGTGGTGCCCCAGGCGACCCACCCTGTTCCGGGCCACAGAGGCCAATGCTGCTCCCCTGTTCCGGCAGGTGTGGGCTGCATGTCTGCTGGCAAGGGGCTCGGCTGGGCTGAGCCGGGGCCAGCTGTCCCTAGAGCATCTGCTCCTGGTGGGGAGGGGGCACTTTGACAACACGGGGATAATTTTTTTCATAATTAATAGGTTTTTTAAAAGTGAATATACTTTATTTTGTAGAGCAGTTTTTGGTTTACAGAGCAGGGAGCAGGGAGCACAGCACATTCCCTGCGACCCCACCCACAGTGCCCTTATGCTTGTCATTTGTATCAGCACGGGTGCCAGTCCACACAGCAGGAGGTGAGTGGCAAGCAGGCAAAGCATTACCACCTGAGCACCGCCTCCTGTCTGGTCAGTGGCAGCGTTAGCTTCTCATATGAGCATGAGCCCTATCGTGAACTGCCCATGCCAGGGAGCTAGACTCCGAGCTCATCATGAGAATCTAATGCCTGATTATCTGAGGTGGGCCAGTTTCATCCCCAGTCATCCCCCCGGCCTCTGGTCTACGGGAAAATGTCGTTCATAAAGCCGATCCCTGTGCCGAAAAGGTTGGGGACCACGGCTGCAGTTCCATCAGTTTTGACACATGCCTGACGGACGCCGTGTGTCCGTCGCAGTATCGTATGGCATCACTTCACTGCCCTGGAAATCCCTGTGCGCTACCATTCGTGATCGATTTACTTGGACAAAAACACATATGGCCACCAAGGAAAATAGCCACAGTGAAGCAGATGTCAAAATATCAACAAAGCAGATGTGTGGGGTGGCAGTGGCTGCATTCCACATCACACTGGATAACAAAACCCAGCGTCTGGCAGCCCCTGATGTTTAGAGGTGGAGGTGAGTACAGACAAGTTGGAAAAATCTGCAACAACTGCAGAGTGATACAAACACACCTGTGTTTTCTATTAGAGATAAAGCCCTGGGATGGCTGACGTTCCTCATGGAAGGAAATGCCAGATTTCAGTTAGAGCTCAGTAAAATAGAGATGTTGCTTTTTCTTGTTCAAGTTCACAGACCCCATGAATGACGGGGCCCTGCTCTAGGAAAGCACAGAAAGCTTGTGCATCAGAGGAATATATGCCCACATGGATTGAAAATGTGTTTTCAAAACAAGGTATGTTGTTTGCAAAATCTCCACCATTACAAATAGCCACATAGGCTTCTGACGGCTCTATGTGCACAGCCAATTCTGAGTGAATTCAATTATTTCACATTGACAGGAAACAGGTTAATTAGGAGAAGTTGATTAGGCTTTGCAAAAGGAGATGTAATCAATGCTCAACCACACACCAGGCACGACGGCTGCATTTCAATGTCTTCCCATGACTGAGTTACTGCCTGAGAGCTGGGAGATAGCAGGGGAGCAACAGCGTGCCGGTGCCTGGGGCGTCCAGCACGTGGCAGGGGGCACTGCTGGCCCAAAAAGTTAGTTCAGGTGTGCCACGATCACCATCATCATCATCATCATCACGCCATCACTATCACTGTCATCATCACCACCACGATCACCATCATCACAATCATCATCATCATTGTCATCACCCCACCACTATCAATGTCATCATCATCACATTCATCATCATCACATCACAATCACCACAATCATCACATCACTGTCACAATCATCATCATCATCACAATCATCATCATCATCCCATCATCACTATCACTGTCATCATCACCACCATTATCACCATCATCTTCATCTCATCACCATCACTCCACCATCATCACCTCATCATCACCATTACACCACCATCACTGTCATCACTGTTACCATCACCATCACCACCACCATCATCTTCGTCTCATCTTCACCACCACCATCTTCATTATCCTCACACCGTTGCCATCATTTTTGTCATTATTGCTGTTGTCATCACACTCCTCACAGCTTCCTCATGCATGCCTGCGTGCAAGGCTCCCTGGAAGGTGCTGGGCTGCTGAGGCGTGTTTCTGGAGGAACAGCTGTGAGCTCACATCACAAACAAGCCATGCGAAGCAGATGTGGGCCTGGCCTGGCTCCTGTCTCGCAAGCCCCCTGCCTTGGGAAATGGGGACTGTGTGGATGAATACACAGGCTCAGTGGAGAGGAGAATGCTGCCTTTGGAGAGGTAGGAGGGCTCCAGGCGGATTTCGAGGACAGGGAGCCTCAGCAGTGTGGCCCTGGCACTCCACCAGCCCTCGGAGTGTACCCTGGTGGGCTCCAGTCCAGGCTGGAGCAGCTGCACAGGGTCCCTGCTCACTCCTCATCCCTGGGCACTCTCAGATGTGCTCTCCTGCCCTTGCCCACTCATCCCATTTTCTGCCCCAATTGTTTCAACTCCTTCCTCCAAGGACCACAGATGTCCCCTTCCCTCTGCGTGGGTCCCAGAATTTGGGGCCAGTCAGGCCTTAGCTCAGAGCAGGCACCCTGACCACCCATCAATCCCAGCACCAGATGCAGGAGGGAAGCAGAGCCAGAAGGCAGGGTGGCCTGTCCAGCGCCCGAGGGAAAGTCCAGCTCCATCAGGCCAGGCTTCAAATGTCAACCTGCATCCAGCAGCTCAGCCTCTAAGTGTCCCCATCCCTTCCATGGTGGCCACTACCCTCTCCACAATGGAGCCTGGCTCCAGGCCGTTGGGGCAGTGACAGCAGGGTGTGCTGGAGAACCCCCATGAGAAGGACAGGGGTCAGCGGACCTCCCCACGGTGACCTTTTATAGTCCCCATTCCAAGCCCATCCTCCCTCCCTAATGTCTGGGCCTCCCAGCACAGCCCGTGCCCCACCAAGAGCCCCAGAGGCAGCCCCGGTGCTCTGTCCCTGCAGCCTGGTCAGTGTGGGGCCGCATGGACCCTCCCTCTGCACAGCCAGTGCATGCCTCTGGGTGCTCCCACCTGCCGGCCCTACCTGGCCTCCGTTCGAGTGGGGAGGCCCTGGGACCACACCTCAGGGTGCCTGGGAAGGCAGAGGTGGGCCTTGGGACTCAGTCCCTCATCTGGCCCTGCCGGGGCCCAGGACAGCACCCTGCCCAGGAGATCAGGCTCCAGTGTTGACCCCTTGCCCTGGCTCATCGGCTCCTCCTGGCTGTGCCGGGATTCCTGGCTCTTGGTGCCCATCCACCCCTCCTCCCCAGCAAGCCAGGCTGCAGGCCCCACCTTCTCCCCAGCTCCTTCCTTCCTCCTGTGGCCCATGCTATCTCTAGGAGAGCAAGGGGTTCAGGAAGGGATTCTGCCTGTGGGCACTGCTGACATGGGCAGGCAGGGGCAGGGTGGGCTGCACTTCCTCCCATCTCAGGACCCGGCAGGGGTGGCACAGCCAAGTTGCAGGGAGTCTGGTGGGATTGAGCCGCCCTGCCCCCATCGTGCCTCTCAGGGCCTGTCCCCCGCCCACCCGAGCCCTCCACTGGGCGTCTCTTCTGAATCCAGTCCATGCCCACTGGCTGCCCGTGCCCCAGGGTGGGCTTTGCACTGGAGCTGCACCCAGGCTCTGCAAAGCCACCATGGTGACAGCGTTTCCAGGGAAACCACAGCAGGCTGCCAGGCAAGTGCAGGCGGGGGACACCCAGGTGGGAGGTGTGTGTCTGTGTGTGAGGGAGCACAGGAGGGTGTGGGGCGTGTTTGTGGGTTGTGTGTCAGTGTGGTGGTGTGCATGTGGGGTGCCCTTGAGAGCTTGTGTGTTTGTAGGTCATTGTGGGGCACATGCCTGAGGGTCCCGGGTCTGTGTCTGAGACAGCTCAGTGTGTGTGTGCATGTGTGAGCACATACATGTCAGTGTGTGTGAGTGTGGGGGTCTGTGTGCGTCTATGTGTGATGTGTGCACATGCGCCTGTGTGTTGGGGTGCATGTTTGCACGTGTGTGTCAGTGAGCGTTGGGGTGTCTGTGTCTATATGTGCGTGTGTTGGGGTGCCTGTGTCTGTGTGTGCGTGTGTTGGGGTGCCTGTGTCTGTGTGTGCATGTTGGGGTGCCTGTGTCTGTGTGTGCGTGTGTTGGGGTGCCTGTGTCTGTGTGTGCGTGTGTTGGGGTGCCTGTGTCTGTGTGTGCGTGTGTTGGGGTGCCTGTGTCTGTGTGTGCGTGTGTTGGGGTGCCTGTGTCTGTGTGTGCGTGTGTTGGGGTGCCTGTGTCTGTGTGTGCGTGTTGGGGTGCCTGTGTCTGTGTGTGCGTGTGTTGGGGTGCCTGTGTCTGTGTGTGCGTGTGTTGGGGTGCCTGTGTCTGTGTGTGCGTGTGTTGGGATGTCTGTGTATCTGTGTATGTGTGCACACATGTGTCTGCATATGTATGTGTGGAGGTGTCGTTGTGTCTCTGCATGCATGTGTGTGCACATGCGTGTCAGCGTGTGTGCACGTTGGGGTGTCACATATGTGTCCTGAGTGTGTTTCTGTGGGCCTGAGGGTCCCCAGTGGGCAACTTTGTCTACCTAGAACCAAGCAGCTGTGTCCCCAGCAACACTGCCGCTCCCCTCAGCCCACCCCCCAGGAGCTTGCAGGCCACGCGGGCTGAGCGCAGACTTGTTGCGGAGTGTGAGGGTGCCGTGATCCTCTGAAGCCGGCAGGCCTGGTGGGGTCCCAGGAAGGAAGATGGTGCCTTCAGATCATGGGATGTTCCTTGAAGCTTTGTGTCCACCTCACCACTGCGCCCCACCCCTGCTCAGCCTCCTCCTGTGGCTCAATAGCACCCCCTCCCCAGGGGCTCCTCCTCCCCATCATTCTTGTCCGCTGAGGTCCCTGGGCCCCCAGCAGCTCAGGCTGGCCATCTAGGAGGTGCAGGCCCCGGGACTGGACCCAGCTGGGCAGGGCCTGAGGTTCACTCTGAGGCCTGGGGCACCAGCCCCTCGGAGGCACCTAGGACAGAATTGTCCTCAGGGCTAGGCTGTGGGGCACAGCTGTTCCCGGTAGCCCCCCAACACCCCATCTGTCCACACAGGCTCAGCATCTCTTGCCTGCCTAGCTTCGGGCCCCAAGGGCCCCTCCCCATAGGGTCTGAATGGCCCAAGGCAGGGCGAAGTCTCACTTTGCCTGGAAATCTGTGAGGCTCCAAGGACCCTGAGCCTGCACATCATTCATTCATTCATTCATTCATTCACTCTACCATCAGCTCCTGTGGAGCTCTTGGCTGAGTTCCAGGCCCCAGGGAATCAAGACAGTCCAGGACAGGCCCTGGGTCATCTCCCCCGCTCTCTCAGTCCCCTGGTTCATCACAGAGGCCAGTGCCTTTGTTGGAGTGAGCAGCTGTGAGGGGCAGTTCGGGCATGAAAGAAGGAACCAGCCCACTTTGGAGCATCAGGGAGGACTTCCTGGAAGAGGCCACGTCTAAGCTGATGCTCACAGAGCTGAGAGCGAGCTTGGCGGGCTGCCACTGGGGAAGGAGCAACTTTCTGGACAGGAAGTGCGGAGTGCACGTCCTAAGGCAGAGAGGGACGCAGCGGGGAGCTCCTCTCTGAGACAGGGTCCCATGCCAGGCAGTGTGAGAAGTGGGGGAGGCTGCAGGCCATGGTGGTGGGCCCAGAGTGAGTGCCCAGCAGGGACAGCCTGGGGGGCCTGGCAGGGGCTGTCCCAGACAGGTCTGCAGCATGGACCATGGCAGAGCCCCAGGAGGCTCCTCAGTGATGCAGGGTGGGGGCAGGCTGTGGAGGCCACAGGTGGGATGGAGCAGGTGCAGTGGCCCACCAGCCACCCAGACAGCAGGGGGCCCCTCCTGCCCGTGCCGCGCACAGGCTAGGTCTGGGTGAGGGTGGTATGGAGGACAGAACGAGTCAAGCCCAGGTAGTTATGGAGCGTGTTTAGTGCACAGTCACTTCGTGTTCACCCTGTGACAGCCCGGTCCCCAGGAGAAGCAGCCCAGGGGGCTCCCACCCTGCAGGCCCAGGGGAGGGCACCCAGCAGGGAGGCCAGATCAGGAGGGGCTCAGCTCCCACAGGTCCGGGCACCGCCAGCAGAGCCCCCAAGGGACCTGGATGCCCTAGCCCCAAGGGCAGGGGAGCAGCCACCCGACAACAGGGCTGGGGCGCTCCGAGGGGCCTGCAGTGCTGGAGTTGCAGATACAGCACCCCCAGGGATGCTCTGGGGCAGCCTTTTAGGCAGCAGATGTGGCCACCACCCTGTGCCCAGCAAAGGCTGCCAAGCCCACCCGCCCTCAGCAGGAAGGGGGTCAGGACCTGGCCCGAGTGAGAGGGACGAGGAGAGAAGAGAGCAGGCAATGACTGCAACAGACCCAGTAGCCTTCGTCCCACCTGGCCAGCATTGGCCACTCCCCTGCCCTCCCCATACCCCACGACCCCAGGGACAGGCCTGACGTGGATGGAGTCCCCAGAGATGCATATTTACAAGTTTGATCCAGTGGATAGATTTTCCTCTTTGCTAATTGGAACATGTCTACTGTGGCTGCCTTAATAGGCAGATGAAAGAAGAATCAAAACAAGCAGAATGTACCCAGTTAACATTTCAAGCAAGAATGCTTTCCCCTTTAAGCTAATACTGGACTGAAGACAGAAAGGATGTCAGCTCGAAGCTGACGAGAATGAGTAGCTTTGCAGTGCCCCCCGCCGGGTGGGTCTGGAGCAGAGTGCAGGCTGCAGCCCCTGCCCTCACCCCCTTCGGCCCTGTGCTGGCCACGTGGGCGACCACGGGCACCCTCCTTACACCTGGGATGCATTTGTCTGCAGGTGCCCGCCAGCTCCTCCTTTCAAGCCTCACGGAATTGAAACAAGCTGCGGGAATCGATTCTCCGGCCGAAAGTCTTCTCCAGTAAAGGAGCTTCCCAGGCTCCATTTCACAGGAGCACCGGCTGGGGGAAGACAGGGAGGAGGGCCTTCATTATGCAGTCGTTGTGGAGTCTTGTTAAGCACTGATTCCACCTGCTTGAGAAGCCGACTTTTTTTTTTTTTTTTTTTTTGAAACAGAGTCTTGCTCTGTTGCCCAGGCTGGAGTGTAGTGGTGCAATCTTGGCTCACTGCAACCTCTGCCTCTGAGGTTCAAGCAATTCTCCTGCCTCAGCCTCTGGAGTTGCTGAGATTACAGGAATGTGCCACCATGCTCAGCTAAATTTTTTTGTACTTTTAGTAGAGATAGGGTTTCACCACGTTAGCCAGGATGGTCTCGATCTCCTGACCTCGTGATCTGCCCGTCTTGGCCTCCCAAAGTGCTGGGATTACAGGCGTGAACCACTGCGCCCGGCCCAGAAGTCAACCTTTCTTTGGTTCTGGAAGCAACAGCAGAGCGATGACTTTGGTGGTGGAGACTGGTCTTTGTTCAAATAAAAATCACCACCCTGGACACTAGGCCAGGCATAACAGCCCACAAAGCCAGGTGGTGGCCGACCTGCAAGGCTGTGGCCCTGGAGCCGCAGCTTCTCCCAGGGAGGGCGCCTGGCAGCGCCTGCAAGGATGGAGACCCCGGCAGTGCCGTGTCTAGGTCCGTGTCCCGTGCTGAGGGTGCACTGGGTGAAGTGGGAGGCGGGCCCTGGTCTGCGCTGCCCACAGGTATGGTCTCTTGACCACATGAAGCTCTGTTGGCCCCAGCTGACTGTTCCCATCCTCGAGACCTGCGGCAGCCTGAGAAGGTCCTCGGTGGTCACCCTTGTCTGTTCCTCCTGCTAAAATGAAATACCTCAGAGGGGGCAATTTGTAACCGGAATTTCATTGCTAGGTTCTGGAGGCTGGGACACCCAGGACCAATGCCCCACCAGATTCAGTGTCTGGTGAGGGTGGCTGTCTGCTCTCTGCTCCCAGGACAGTGACTTCTTGCTGCATCCTCACCCAGTGGCAGGGACGGGAGGGTGGGGAAAGGCAACCAGGACCCCCAAACCTCTTATGAGGCTACTGGTCCCATTCACATCCTCCTCATCTCCCAAAGCCCTCCAGTGATGCCATCGCCTTAGGGCTTAAGTTCTAACAAATGAATCTGGGGGTGACACCAACATTCAGACCATAGCAGCAGCTGTGATGGCTACTTTTGTGTCAGCTCGACCAGGCCACAGTCCTCAGCTATTTGGTCAAACACCAGTGTAGACGTTGCTGTGAGCGTGTTTCTTGGATGAGATTAATATTTCAATCAGGAGACACTGGGTAGAGCAGAGTACTGACCATATTATAGCCTCATCCAGGCAGTCCAAGGCCTTAAGAGAAAAAGACAGTGGTCCCCGAGGAAGAGGAAGTCCCGCCTCTGGGCAGCAGCCCCTGGAGGAAGAGGAAGTCTCGCCTCCGGCGGCCTTCAAACATGAGCAGCAACAGCCAGTGTCCCTGGGTCTCCAGCGGTCTGCAGGTGTCAGACGAGCAGCTGCCACAACCACATAAGCCAATTCCTTAAAATAAATCTCTCTTGCACGGTCTCCCTATGTATATATTTACGTTTTATATATATACACACTATATACATGTATACTATGTATTCACACTATGTATACACATTATACATACATATACTGTGTATAGAATATATAGGTATGCAATATGCACACATTGTATACACTATGTATGCACACTCTATATAATCTGTATGTACACTATATATACACTATATACACACTGTATATATCTGTATGCACACTATATTACACACATATACATACTCTATATTAATGTATACTATATACACACTATGTATACACATGCTATCTCTATAATATATACACACCATATCTGTACACATATATACTCTCCATATGCACACTACACATACACTATATATATACACAGTATAGTCCATATGTGCACACTATACACACAGTATATATAGTCCATATGTGTACACTATACACACACAGTATAGTCCTTATGTGTACACTATATGTACACACAGTATATATAGTCCATATGTGTACACTACATACACACACAGTATATATAGTCCATATGTGTACACTACATACACACACAGTATATATAGTCCATATGTGTACACTACATACATACACAGTATATCTAGTCCATATGTGTACACTACATATGCACACAGTATATCTAGTCCATATGTGTACACTACATATGCACACAGTATATATAGTCCATATGTGTACACTACATATGCACACAGTATATCTAGTCCATATGTGTACACTACATACGCACACAGTATATATAATCCATATGTGTACACTACATACGCACACAGTATATATAGTTCATATGTGTACACTACATACACACACAGTATATACAGTCCATATGTGTACACTACATACACACACAGTATATACAGTCCATATGTGTACACTACATACACACACAGTATATATAGTCCATATGTGTACACTACATACACACACAGTATATATAGTCCATATGTGTACACTACATACACACACAGTATATATAGTCCATATGTGTACACTACATACACACACAGTATATATAGTCCATATGTGTACACTACATACACACACAGTATATATAGTCCATATGTGTACACTACATACACACACAGGATATATAGTCCATATGTGTACACTACATACACACAGTATATATAGTCCATATGTGTACACTACATACACACACAGTATATATACTCCATATGTGTACACTATATACACACACAGTATATCTAGTCCATATGTGTACACTACATACATACACAGTATATATAGTCCATATGTGTACACTATATACACACACAGCATAGTCCATATGTGTACACTACATACACACACAGTATATATAGTCCATATGTGTACACTATATACACACACAGCATAGTCCATATGTGTACACTATATACACACACAGTATATATAGTCCATATGTGTACACTACATACTTACACAGTATATATAGTCCATATGTGTACACTACATACACACACAGTATATATAGTTCATATATGTACACTACATACACACACAGTATATACAGTCCATATGTGTACACTACATACACACACAGTATATATAGTCCATATGTGTACACTACATACATACACAGTATATATAGTCCATATGTGTACACTACATATGCACACAGTATATATAGTCCATATGTGTACACTACATACATACACAGTATATATAGTCCATATGTGTATACTACATACACACAGTATATATAGTCCATATGTGTACACTACATACACACACAGTATATATAGTCCATATGTGTACACTATATACACACACAGTATATCTAGTCCATATGTGTACACTACATACATACACAGTATATATAGTCCATATGTGTACACTATATACACACACAGCATAGTCCATATGTGTACACTACATACACACACAGTATATATAGTCCATATGTGTACACTACATACACACACAGTATATATAGTCCATATGTGTACACTACATACATACACAGCATATATAGTCCATATGTGTACACTACATACACACACAGTATATATAGTCCATATGTGTACACTATACACACACACAGCATAGTCCATATGTGTACACTACATACACACACAGTATATATAGTCCAAATGTGTACACTACATACACACACAGTATATATAGTCCATATGTGTACACTACATACACACACAGTATATATAGTCCATATGTGTACACTACATACACACACAGTATATATAGTCCATATGTGTACACTACATACACACACAGTATATATAGTCCATATGTGTACACTACATACACACACAGTATATATAGTCCATATGTGTACACTACATACATACACAGTATATCTAGTCCATATGTGTACACTACATATGCACACAGTATATATAGTCCATATGTGTACACTACATATGCACACAGTATATATAGTCCATATGTGTACACTACATACATACACAGTATATATAGTCCATATGTGTACACTACATATGCACACAGTATATATAGTCCATATGTGTACACTACATACACACACAGTATATATAGTTCATATGTGTACACTACATACACACACAGTTTATACAGTCCATATGTGTACACTACATACACACAGTATATATAGTCCATATGTGTACACTACATACACACACAGTATATATACTCCATATGTGTACACTATATACACACACAGTATATCTAGTCCATATGTGTACACTACATACATACACAGTATATATAGTCCATATGTGTACACTATATACACACACAGCATAGTCCATATGTGTACACTACATACACACACAGTATATATAGTCCATATGTGTACACTATATACACACACAGCATAGTCCATATGTGTACACTATATACACACACAGTATATATAGTCCATATGTGTACACTACATACTTACACAGTATATATAGTCCATATGTGTACACTACATACACACACAGTATATATAGTTCATATATGTACACTACATACACACACAGTATATACAGTCCATATGTGTACACTACATACATACACAGTATATGTAGTCCATATGTGTACACTATACACACACAGTATATCTAGTCCATATATGTACACTATGTGTACACACAGTATATATAGTCCATATGTGTACACTACATACACACACAGTATATATAGTCCATATGTGTACACTACATACACACACAGTATATATAGTTCATATGTGTACACTATATACACACACAGTATATATAGTTCATATGTGTACACTACATACATACACAGTATATATAGTCCATATGTGTACACTACATACACACACAGTATATATAGTCCATATGTGTACACTAAATACACACACAGTATATATAGTCCATATGTGTACACTACATACATACACAGCATAGTCCATATGTGTACACTACATACACACACAGTACATTTAGTTCATATGTGTACACTATATACACACACAGTATATATAGTCCATATGTGTACACTATATACACACACAGTATATATAGTCCAAATGTGTACACTACATACATACACAGTATATATAGTCCATATGTGTACACTATACACACACAGCATAGTCCATATGTGTACACTACATACACACACAGTATATCTAGTCCATATGTGTACACTACATACACACACAGTATATCTAGTCCATATGTGTACACTACATACACACACAATATATCTAGTCCATATGTGTATACTACATACACACACAATATATATAGTCCATATGTGTACACTACATACACACACAGTATAACTCTACATACATACACTATATGTACCCTATATGCACACACTGTAGACATACTGTATATATGTGCACTATATGCACACACACTATGGATATTCTATATATGTACATGATATATACCCTATAGGTGCACAGCATATATCCTATATGTCCTATGTCCTATATATACCTGGTATATACCTTATATGTCCACAGTATATGTCATATATGTACACGGCATATACCCTATATGCCCATGGTATATGTCCTATATGCACATAGGATATACCCTATGTGTACATGGTATATGCCTATATGTACATGGTATATACCGTACATGTACATGGTATATGTCCTACATGTACACTGTATATACTCTACATGTACATGTTATATGCCCTATATGTACATGGTATATGCCCTATATGTACACAGTATATACCCTATATGTACACCATACATACCCTATATGTACACTATTTGTACACACATCCCAATGGTTCTGTTTCCCTGGAGAATCCCGCCTACCCCAGACACCGCTACACCCCTCCACCCCCTGCCACAGCCTCCCTTGGTGCCCCCAGGCCCCTTTTCCACCTGATGTGGTCCACTGGCTGCAGTTTGGCGTCCAGAGATCACAAGGCTCCGAGCTGGTGGGAGCCGAGGTGGTAGGGAGCAGGAAGGGGGCTGCCAGATAAAACTTGGGATCCCCAGCTAAGATGAATTCAGATTAGCAATGTATCATTGTTTAGTATATGTCTGTCCCAAATTTTTCATGGAGCACATGTATGCTAAAAATGGATTTGTTACCCTAGAAGAAAACCTAGGCAATACCATTCAGGACATAGGCATAAGCAAGGACTTCATGTCTAAAACACCAAAAGCAATGGCAACAAAAGCCAAAATTGACAAATGGGATCTAATTAAACTAAAGAGCTTCTGTACATCAAAGAAACTACCATCAGAGTGAACAGGCAACCTACGGAATGGGAGAAAATTTTTGCAATCTACCCATCTGACAAAGGGCTAATATCCAGAATCTACAAAGAACTCAAACAAATTTACAAGAAAAAATCAAACAACCCCATCAAAAAGTGGGCGAAGGATATGAACAGACACTTCTCAAAATAAGACATTTATGCAACCAACAGACACAAGAAAAAATGCTCAACATCACTGGCCATCAGAGAAATGCAAATCCAAACTGCAATGAGATACCATCTCACACCAGTTAGAATGGCAATCATTAAAAAGTCAGGAAACAACAGGTGCTGGAGAGGATGTGGAGAAACAAGAACACTTTTACGCTGTTGGTGGGACTGTAAACTAGTTCAACTATTTTGGAGGACAGTGTGGCGCTTCCTCAAGGATCTAGAACTAGAAATACCATTTGACCTAGCCATCCCATTACTGGGTATGTACCCAAAGGATTATAAATCATGCTGCTATAAGGACACATGCACACGTATGTTTACTGAGGCACTATTCACAATAGCAAAGACTTGGAACCAACCAAAATGCCCATCAAGGATAGACTGGATTAAGAAAATGTGGCACATATACATCATGGAATACTGTGCAGCCATAAAAAAGGATGAGTTCATGTCCTTTGTAGGGACATGGATGAAGCTGGAAACCATCATTCTGAGCAAACTATCACAAGGACAGAAAACCAAACACCACATGTTCTCACTCATAGGTGGGAATTGAACAATGAGAACCCTTGGACACAGGGTGGGGAACATCACACACTGGGGCCTGTTGTGGGGTGGGGGGAGGAGGGATAGCATTAGGAGATATACCTAATGTAAACGACGAGTTACAGGGTGCAGCACACCAACATGGCACATGTATGCACATGTAACAAACCTGCATGTTGTGCACATGTACCCGAGAACTTAAAGTATAATTTAAAGGATTTGTTCTAACTTTGATCTTTTGAATTTGCTAACCCGGGCCGCCTTAGGGAGGGGCACCCAGCTCAGTGGGGAGGGGCAGCTCTGTGCCCTGGGTGACTCCGGCCCAGCCTTGTCTACACCCCTGACCCAGGCCCGCCTGCCCTGGCTCCCCTCACTGTGAGGGGCTCCCAGCACCAAGGCCCCTCGGTAGGGTTCCCACCATGGGTCTCCTCAGCTTGGAGGGCCTGGGCCTGTGGGCGTGGCTGGGATCTTTCCCAATGCCAGTCTTATGGCCTCTGCCACTACGACAGACTAAGGGAGACCCGCAGCACACAGCTGCCTTAGGAAAACCCGCCAGGCCCCAGGGGAAATCCCGGTGAATCTAGCAGCACAACGACAGGAGAAAGCTTGTTTCCAGGTGTCCTGGGATGACTGGCTCCATCCAGTGGCTGAGCCCAGAGCTCCTCAAGTGCCCCCTCCAAGGCGCTCTTGGCCTGCGGACATTTGGCAGGACAAACAGCTCCGGCCAAGAGGTCCCACAGCATTCTCCGTGGAGTCGGGGGGCAGGAAGCGCCTCCACGTTCAGCCTGAGCACGAGGACAGCTCCAGGGCGTGCTGTGGGCTCCGGTTCCCCAGAACACCCAGAGAAGTACAGAGCCCACCAGCGACGCTACGCACCTCGAATCCAGGGCCTTCAGGGTGCAGGAAAGATGGCTGAATGTCACCCCAACATCCCCAAAGGAATAGAGTCAGGGCAGTCCTTTTGGCCTCCTCGTGACCAAGAGGGAGACGTCCGACTGACCCCAAGGCCCTGCCCCATCAGTCACCTCTTGGTGTGTCTACCACATCCCAGCCACAGCCTGCCACAACCTGGGCGATGGTAGCTGGGGGAGGTGTGGCCGGGTGGGCCTGTGCATAGGGACAGACTGGTGACACCATGCTGTTCCCTGGCCTGACTGCTCCACCGGCTCCCTGCTTCCCTCTGCGGGCACCCAGCAGGCCTGTGTGAGAACGAGGCCCATCTCTTCCGAGGGCGAGGGAATGAGCTGCACCTGCGAGGCTTGTCGTGTGCCCCCAGACCTCACAGGACTCCCTCAGCAACTCCTTGGGCAACCCATGGCTCCGACGGGTGCTGGGCCTCCGTGTTCAGGGCCAGGGCCTCGTCTGCATCTGACTCGCCCACACCTCTTCCCTGAAGCCCGGGCAGCCAGTCTACACGTGTAAAACATGCCCGTCCCGAGATGCACAGCCCAGCCCATCCCTAGAACCGCCCGCTAGCCAGCTTTCTGCATCTGTCTCCTCTTCTGTTCTCATTACAAAAATCGCAGGTGCTCACCGCATATTATTAAGAAAATGTAAAAAAATCTGAAAAGAACATTAGAATTACCCATAATCACCCCCACCGGAGATAAATCCATTACCTCTTTGGTATATTTCCTTTTGGGACGCACACATATAAACCCGAATGTTTATACGTAGACCAAGTGAGAGTGGTGGGAAGCACCTGGCCTGTTACATTCTGTGGCACTTGCACGTGCAGGGGCCTGAGGGGCTGCAGCGTCCTCCCTGCCTGGCACAGCCAGCCACAGGGCCTCCCTCCTGCAGCAGGGCAGGCAGGACCTCCTGCCCATTCGCTCGCCCCAGTCACTGCCTCTGTCCCCGCCCCCTGCTGGGTGCACCCATGAGATGCATGCCCGAGGGCAGCGATGCGCGGCAGGCCCATCCCCAAGGGCCCACAGCACAGCCGCAGTTAGAAAAGGGACTTCTGACGCAGCCAAGCTCATGCCTGCAACAGACTTCAGGGTCTGGAGAGGGTTGTGTTTGCGCTCCTTCTGGAAGCATCCTGCTTGGACCCTGCCAGTCCTGTGGTGGCCAGAGGTCCTGGGGCCAGGCTTCTGTCTTGGCCCTCAGGTACGGGCATTTGGGGAGAGGTGGCAACAGCAAGGACACAGTCAGGCCCCAGCGTGTTTGTGTCCTAGAGAAGCGGAGCCGGCCCTCCCTGGAGGCCACTCACGAAGCCAGACATCCCTGGGGCAGTGGATAAATCTGGAGCAGAAGTGGGCAGGTGCCCCATCCACCTGCCCATGCAGAGACAGATGGGACCACCCAGGAGGGCCAGGCCAGGCTCCTTCCTCAGGTTCAGGCCCAGCCCAGCACCCTTAGTCTGGTGTGCTCTGGCCCATGACACAGACAACCAGAACCGGGCTGCTCACTGTCAGCGGCTGGCCAGGAGCAGACCCACTCCAAGAGTCTCATGACCCCTCTCCCACCAGCACCACTGCCCCCAGCCCTACAACACAGATCTTCCCATCTTCTGGAGCTGGTGTGGCTCTGATGGTGCGTTTCCAGAGCCAGCGCCCAATGCGGGCTTCTCGGCACAGTGTGGGTGAGCCCCAGGGGGTCCTGCTGGCCCTGGGCTCTGCTATTGCTGAGCAGTTGACTCTGTCCCTAAGAATAGGAGGAGACGAGTGCCTGGAGACCAAGCACAGCTGGTCACCCCAGAGCGCAAGGTCAGTGGGCCCCGTTTCCTGCCCGGTGAGTCTGGCTGTCCCGGTGGCCTCTTCCTGCCTCAGCAGCCCTGGACTGAGAGCAGCACGTGACCAGCTGGACGTGGGGGAGGGACTGTCACTGAAGCAGAAGCCTCTCAAAGGCTGTGTTCAGCTGAGGGCGGGTTCCAGAAAGTGACAGAATCTTCCAGAAAAGATGCCACCAACATCCCCAGAATGGCTGTGGTGAGTGTGGTGGGCTTCTGTGCCACCAGCATGGGCCTTGGCCAATCCGAGCTCCAAGGCACACCCAGAAGAGCTCCCTGAAGTGCCCACAGCACCTCTGTCTGTCTCCACAGAGACCCCAGAATGAGTCATGACACTGCGCTCAGAGGTGACCAAATTCCATCCAGAGCACATGCGATGCGCATGTGTGCCTGCGTGCGGATGTGTGTGTGCCTGCGTGCGGATGTGTGTGTGCCTGCATGTGGATATGTGTGTGCCTGCATGTGGATATGTGTGTGCCTGTTGACCTGTGTGTGGATGCGTGTCCGTGTGTGCCTGTGTGGATGCATGTGGATGTGTGTGTGTGCCTGTGTGTGGATGCATGTAGATGTGTGTGTGCCTGCGTGTGGATACTTGTGTGGATGTGTATGCCCATGTGCATGTGTGCCTGCATGTGTGTGTGCCTGCGTGAGGATGTGTGCCTGTGTGTGGATATGTGTGTGCCTGTTGGCCTGTGTGTGGATGCGTGTCCATGTGTGCCTGTGTGGATGCATGTGGATGTCTGTGTGTGCCTGTGTGTGGATACTTGTGTGGGTGTGTATGCCCATGTGCATGTGTGCCTGCATGTGTGTGTGTCTGTGTGTGGATGTGTGTAGATGTTCATGTGCCTGTGTGCCTGCATGTGGATGTGTGTTCACGTGTGTGCATGTGTGCCTCTATGTGGATGTGTTTGGGTGTGTGCCTGCATGTGTGCATGTGTGTGCCTGTGTGTCAATGCATGTGTACCTGCGTGTGAATGCATGTGTGTGTGTGCCTGTGTGTGGATGTGTGTGTGCATGTGTGCCTGCATGTGGGTGTGTGGGTGTGTGTGTGCCTGTTGGCCTGTGTGTGGATGCGTGTCCGTGTGTGCCTGTGTGGATGCACGTGGATGTGTGTGTGTGGATGCATGTAGATGTGTGTGTGCCTGCGTGTGGATACTTGTGTGGATGTGTATGCCCATGTGCACGTGTGCCTGCATGTGTGTGTGTGTCTGTGTGTGGATGTGTGTAGATGTGCATGTGCCTGTGTGCCTGCATGTGGATGTGTGTGCACGTGTGTGCGTGTGTGCCTATGTGTGGATGTGTTTGGGTGTGTGTGTCCCTGTGTGTGGGGGTGTGTGTGTGCCTGTGTGTGGATGTGTGTGTGTGTGTGCATGTGTGCCTATATGTGGATGTGTGTGGGTGTGTGTGTGCCTGTGTGTGGATGTGTGCATGTGCGTGTGTGCCTGTGTGTTGATGCATGTGTGCCTGCATGTGGACGTGTGCGTGCATGTGTGCCTGCATGTGGATGTGTGTGCGTGTGTGCCTGCGTGTGGATGTGTGTGTGTTCATGTGTGCCTGCGCTGCCTTGGCCTGGGACCCAGAAACACCCCAATTTAGTGGAAACCATCCCGTCTGGTCTCTGAGAGATGCATTTCAGACCTGCTGAGTCTCTGGCCAAAGTGAGTCATGCGTGGGAACGAGAGCTGGCCTCTGTCTGTCCCGCTAGAAGGTCCCGTTCAGGCAGCGCTGGGAGCACACATAGGATCAGTGCCTGCGGCGGCTGCCGGTGGGTCCACCCCTTCTCAGGGCTCAACCCAGCTGGGCTGACAGCTCAGAGCTTCGTACTCAACTGTGGGAGCCGGAGCACAGGCAGGGCGCCCTGACGCTGAGGCAGGAGTGGAGGAGAGGCCTGGTGAGGCAGAGAAGGCTTCCTGGAGGAGGGGACTGGAGCTGGCTTGTGCAGGGTCAAGCCAAGGTGGGCCGGGCATTTTGACAGGCCCACCAGAGCTGGGCCCAGAGCGGGAGAGCATGTGGCTCTGGGGCGGGCAAGAATGGGAGGGCTGTCTGGGGAGGTGACGCTGGAGGGTGCATCAGAGGCCCTGGCAGGTTCAGGCACCATCCCCGGGCTCAGGGCATTCATGGACGCATCAGTGGAATGTTGCCTCATGGTCACAGAATGGCTGCCCACTTCCAGCATCCCATGTGCATTCCAGGCAGAAGGAAAGGGTGAGCATAGGGCAAAGACCCTGCCTGCCGTGTCAGCCCCTCTTTCAAGGTGATTTCCTGGAATTCCACTGGGCAGACCTGCTAACATTGACTGTCACTGTCTTGTGTCTGTGAGGGAAACTGGGTGATTGTTTTCACTCCCCACCCCCAACCCAGCGGTACTGAGCCTCTGTGATGAAGAGGAAGGACATAGGCATTCACTGGCACCAGCAGCCTCTGTCCCTTCCCTCCCAGCTCCTCGCTCCGCTGTGGTAGGTCTGATGGGGCCTCCTCTGTCCTCAGGACTCAGCCTCGCCCAGCAGGACAAGCCCCTTCCTCCCCACTGCAGCATCGCCATTGCTGGGGACTCTGTCCTTGCTGCCCCACACTCATAGCACATGACGATGTGGGCAGAGTCCAGGTGGGGACCACGGCGACCTGCCTGCTCTGCCCAGCAGGCTCTATGGGAGAGGAGCTCCCATCAGGGGCAGAAAAGCCCCCTCCCTTTGGCCCTCTTTCTCCTTTTTGCCCTCACCCAGGGCCAGGAGGGTGAAGCCTGACTGTGGCCCCACCCCTCCGTGTTTGTTGGGCACCAGACCCTTCTGCCTCCCCTTCCTCTCCCCTTCGCTGGCCTGCTGTCTCCTGAGCGCTCACTGTCTGGCTCTGCGGCCGCCCCCAGGTGTCACCATGTCCTCCTCCATTACCCTGGCCTTGGCGGCCTGGGCTGTGGGGGCTGGTGGGGAGGACCGGGGGGCATCCTGGGCGGAAGGCAGTGGCCTGGGGAGGGTTGTGCAGAGGCTTCCGGAGAGCTGGTGGGATGTGACACCTTGGCTACAGTCCTACAGTCCTTCTCTGGCGTCCAGGCTCCTCCCCTGGTGACAGGGAGGACTTCCTGGCCTGTGAGACCCCTGGATGTGTGAGCCTTCGCCGCTGAGGAGCTTTCTCCACTCTGCCTGACACAGCAAATGAGGACCCAGGGCCCAGAGAGTGCCCAGGGCCCCTGGGCAGGCCAGGCTGACACGAGCCTCTGGCAGCCGAGGCTGCCTCGCTGTCCCTGAGGCCGGGGTCACCTGACCTGCTGTGGCCCCTCCCCTCTCATGCCCAGCCCCCATGCTCACTACAGGAGTGGGAGCCCCTCCCAGACCCTCTAACATCTCACCTTTCCCAAATTAGGTCCAAAGGCTGGGACTCCCCCCTCCCTAAGGGGACACCCCGCTTGCTGCAGGTACATCCTGGGATGCTGCTCCCTGGCCCGTGACCCAGCCCAGCACCCACTGCCCATGGATGGGTTTGGAGAGGCAAGGAGCAAGGGCAGGAGATGGGGCCTTCACCCCACCCCACCACCACCTGGCACTCCCGGAAGAGCTGGAGCGCTGCCCTCACCTCCCACTACCCTCACCCCCAACACACGGGATCTGGGCCCACTGTCTCCCCCCAGCACACGGGATCTGGGCCCACTGTCTCCTCAGCAGTGTCCCTGGGCCACCCTGTCTGTGGCCCCAGGCACCACTGAGGTACAGGCCCTGGCTCTCAGGACCTCCCTACCCTCTGCCATCTGCACTCCATGGGTTCCCTCACATGGGGCCGAGTGATGCCCAGTACCAGGAGTCTTTGCAGGGCCCAGGGCCCCGTTCCTCGAAGATGGCTCAGGACCAGGGGTGGTTGTGTGGCAGGTGCCAGGCCTCTTGAATCGGCCTGTAGAATGCTGCCTGCGGTGGGACAGGGCCTACTCCGCCAGCCCACGGCATGTGTACCCTCGAGGCTAGTGGAAGAGAAAGGGAAGTTTCATGTTCTAATTTTGATTTTTGTCTAGATATACTCATAAAAGTGAGAACTCAAGTAGCATAGGAAAGGCTGGGGCAGCACTTCCTGAGCCCCCATGTCCACTCCTCACCCAGGAGCCTCTCCCTGAGCCCGGTTTCTGGTCCTAGAGCCTTAAGCCTGGCAAGACACTTGCCCCGCCGCTCCTGCCCCACGCCTCTGGGGGTGTCGGGATGCTCCACTTTGAGCCGGGCTGAGCTCATCTCCACCTGTCCTCCCTGCACTCACGTCAGCGGCCTTTCCAGTCCTGCCGTCCTGGTAGGGTGCAGTGGCCCAGGCTCCTGACTGGCTAATGCACTCCCCAGGCAAACGGTGCAGCAGAGGGGATCACAAATGGCACAGCCAAAGAAACGAATTCCAGAAACGTGAGCTGGTGGTTGGAAACACTCATGTGAGCAATTGAAAAGACCATGAAACCATTACCAAAATTGAGAGCAGAAATGGAATTTAAAATGAAAGTGCGTAAAACCCTGATCCAAGATTTCTTTTTATTTTTTAAGCTTATTTGCTTATTACAAAATGAATCTACTTTTTACAGAACAATTACAAAATATTGACAGCCAAGCATGGTATTCTAATCCAGCCCACCCCTCACACATTCAGGGGCAGCTCCTGTTAACCCGGGATCCCCTCCTCAGGGCTGTTGGCAAGTGTGTGTGCATGTGAGTGTAGGTGTACGTGTGAGTGTAGGTGTGCATGTGTGTGTACGAGTGTGCATGTGCATGTGTGCACATGTGTGAGTGTGCATGTGTGGATGAGTGTGTGCACGTGTGTCCACATGTATGTGTGTGTAGGAGTGCATGTGTGCATGTGTGTGTGTATGAGTGGGCATGTGCGTGTGTATGTATTCCTGTGTGCATGCATACATGTATGTTAGTGTGCATGTGTGTGCACACGTGTGAGTGTGCATGTGCACACATGTGTGTGCATGTGTGCGTGTGTATTCTTAACCCAAGGGAGTTGCTGCTTACCACTGGATCATAACCAGATGTTTAACCAGTCTCCGGAGGGAGGACATTTAGGTTATTTCCAAATGCAGCAGGGAGCAGGGGCACTGGGGAAAGGGGAAAGGAAAAAGCGCTCAGCGCAGGGAACTCGTGATCTTGTAGAGACAAACGGAAACATTTACACACCAAGGGACAGCAGCAGAATGCGGGGGACGGAATGGGGGGCTGGAATGGGGGGCTGGGATGGGGGACCGGAATGGGGGGGCTGGAATGGGAGACTGGAATGGGGGGCTGGAATGGGACGGCTGGAATGGGAGGCTGGAATGAGGGGGCCGGAATGGGGGGGCCAGAATGGGAGGCTGGAATGAGGGGGCCGGGACGGGGGGCCGGAATTGGGGGGCTGGAATGGGGGTGCCGGGACAGGGGTTCAGAATTGGGGGGCCGGAATGGGAGGCTGGAATGGGGGTCCGGAATGGGGGTGCCGGGACGGGGGTTTGGAATCGGGGGGGCTGGAATGGGGGGGGCCGGGCCGGGGGGCCGGAATGGGAGGCCAGAATGGGAGGCCGGAATGGGCGGGCCGGAATGGGGGGCCGGAATGGGGGGCCAGAATGGGAGGACTGGGACAGGGGGCTGGTATGAGGTACTTGACTCTTCCTTGTGTGGGGTAGGACACGTCCATAATAAAATGTTTAAAAAGAAGGGAAAGGACCAGAGCACTTCAGAAAAAACGAAGGAAACCACGTGGGAGACGTCACACGGTGTTGCCCGCCCCGTGGGCTCCCAGCCAGCAGGCAGGGCAGGGTACACACTTCCTCCTGCCTATCCGAGGGCCCCGGGACTGACCACAGGTCCACATGGGCAGCCAGGTGGTCGCGGGAGGACGGGGCCTGAGGATCCAGCCCCAGACGACACTGCAGGCCCCGGCAGGGGAGGGTGCCACTCTCACCTCTGCTCTCTCACCTCCGCTCTGCCTGGCCCATGGCTCTGTAGGCCTCCGTCCTCTAAGGACTCAAACTTTTTAATATAAAAATAAGTTGCAGGCCAGGCACGGTGGCTCACACCTGTAATCCCAGCACTTTGGGAGGCCAGGGTGGGCGGATTACCTGAGGTCAGGAGTTCAAGACCAGCCTGGCCAACATGGTGAAACCCTGTCTCTATTAAAAACACAAATTTTAGCCAGGCGTGGTGGTGGGCGCCTGTAATCCCAGCTACTCGGGAGGCTGAGGCAGGAGAGTTGCTTGAGCCCGGGAGACGGAGGTTGCAGTGAGCTGAGATCGTGCCACGGCACTCCAGCTTGCCTGACAGAGTGAGACTCTGTCTCAAATAAAATAAAATAAAATAAAATAAGTTGCAGTGACAGCAACGAGTTAACTCTTTAATGGGGCTTTAATTTTTAAATGAATATTTCTGAGCTGTTGGCGAGCTCAGCTGAGGTAGGGTGGTTGCCACGGGTCCCTGATTCCAACCTGGCTGTGGGCTGGGACACGGCTGCCCCTAGTATGAGTAAGGCTCAACAGTGAGGGATGTCCAGTGCCCAGCCAGCAGCTGGGGTATCTGTGGGGTGGGGGGCTCCCCCATCGCCCTTCCCTCCCCCTCCCCTTCCTTCCCTCTCCTCTCAACCCCAGCTCCTCTCACCCTTCCCCCTCCCCCCACTCAGGACTCCTCCCCAGCTCACTCCCTCCCCCCACACTCCGTCTCCCCTCTCCTCAGGGCTCCCTGGCTTCCCACCTCTCTGAATTCCCCTCCTCCAGATCCTCGAGGCTCCCTGCCCATTCCCTCTGGGGTCCTGAGGTCTCCAGGGGCCACTCTGGCTTCCCTCCTGCAGACCCACTCTCCTAGGGGAGCAGGGCGACCCCACACAGATACTGATGGGACAAGAGAACCGGCTCTGCTAAAAGCCTCCTGGGGCGGGGGCCGTGGGGGAGGTGAGAGCTGTCTCTGGCCTCGAGGCTGAGCAGCAGCCCCCAAGGTGTCCTCTGCAGAGAGGGCCAGCTTCAGGCCTGCCACCCTGCAAACCACAGTGACCGGTTCTGAGATTCCTCCATTTCTGAACACGAGCCCAGCAAATGATGGAGGTTCTGGCCCCAGCCCCAGCCCCAGCCCCAGCCCCCGCCCCAGCCCTTGCCCCGGCTCCGGCCCCAGCCCCAGCCCCAGCTCCTCCTCAGCCCCAGCCCTAGCCCCAGCTCCAGCCCCGACCCCAGCCTTAGCCCTGGACCCTGCCCCAGCCCCGGACCCTGCCTCAGCCCCAGCTCCTCCTCAACCACAAGGGCATCTCCAATTCCTCCTGAAGAATTCAGTTCCCTCCTCTGGGCACCTCTAGGGCCCAGCTGGGCCCAGGGTGTGTTCTACAGTGGGGGGTGGTGGGGAGATTTTGTGACCCCACCCTCTCTGCAGGGCACCGCTGGTGGCTCTGGCCTCGGCCCCATGCTGTGCCAGACACACAGAGAGGCTCGGCCAGTTATTTCCAGGAGGCCAGGTAGGCAGGAAAGGCCCAGGATCCGCCAGGACTGGGGAGGGAGGCAGGAGGCTTCTCTGGGTATAAAGCAGCTGAAATGTGGAGTTTCCTCCCAGGAGCCGAGAGGCAGCTGCAGGGCGAGCTCCGGGGGGAGTGTGCAGCCACTGGAGCTCCATCCTGGGCAGGGGTGGTGACGGCTTGAGGATGGCAAGGGCTGATTTGCTTTTAAAATTGTTGCTATGTGCTGTAGTTCCCCTGTTATTCCCAAACTCTCAGGAAGCACCTACTGGCCACGAGGTAGTCTTGCTTATGGGGCTGGGGATGAAGAAGAGTCAGGTGCAGGTGGGCGGAGCTCTGGCGGCAGGAGGCTGAGGGCGGGGTGGGGAGTAGCAGCAGGGGATGGGCACCAGGCCCCTTCCGTTTTGGAAAGAGCCGCGCCCCGTGGGTGCCGATGGTTAGGAGACGTCTTAGTCGCATGCCCCCAACGATTGTGGCGTTTCTCTGTAGTGCGTCCATGGGCCCAGCGCCTGGCATGCCCTCCCTGGGAGCTTGCTGGACCCATGACCAGGGGTCTGGGAGGGCAGAGGACAGGCGGGTCCTGGTGGTAGGTTGGCTGCTGAGTTTCCCTATGATGTTTGTCCTGCTGGTGCCCAGAGCCCCTTCAAGGTGCCCATCATCAGGGGAGAAGTGGAGCCACAAACTGCCTTTTAACCCTGGGGTCCTGCCAAAAGGTCTGGGTGTCCTGGGGCCTGTGGCCTGGGTTGCAGACGCAGCCAGTTCCCTCCAGGCATGGCCACCAGCCCTGGGCTCCCATGCCCGGGTTTCCCTGCCTGCCCAGCTGGTCAGAGGAGGGAGTCCCTCTATCCACTCTGCCTCACATTAAGGGCAGAGACTGAAGAGGTGGCTGCTTGGACTGTGGAGGCCCAGGGTGGGGGGCCACTTTGGCCAGGACTTCGGTGCTCCCTTAGAGAAGGCTGTGCTCACCCCCTCTTTCCTGCAAGTACCTGGGGACCTAGATGGGGGCAAGGGATGCCCAAAAGGGCCTGGACACCTTCCATGGCAGTCCGCCCTGACAGGGTCTGTGGGAGGGCGTGTCCTCCCTTCCGCAGGCCTGGCGGGCAGTGAGGCCGTGCAGCTACAACTCACCCCTCACACCCGGGCCAGGAGCTGACTGAG
This sequence comes from Macaca mulatta, assembly GCF_049350105.2. Taxonomy (NCBI): domain Eukaryota; kingdom Metazoa; phylum Chordata; class Mammalia; order Primates; family Cercopithecidae; genus Macaca; species Macaca mulatta. Next base: position 144,551,997 of record NC_133414.1, read on the forward strand.
GCCCAAGGCTGAGCCTCCACTTTGGACCTGGGACATCTGGGCAGAGGAGCCCTGTGGTGGGGCCAGGGCGAGGGGGTAGGGGCCTCAGGGTGGGCCCTGGGACCCCTTGACCTACAGAGCAGAGGCGTGTGGGGAGGTGCCAGCAGCTTCTTGGAGAGGCCCAGGGTAGAAGCACTGGCAGGTAAGCTATTGTGGGCCTTGGCAAGGCCGGGCCTTGAGCTGGACGGCCCGTGGCACAGTCCAAGCCAGCACTGCCCCAGCTTGGAGGGGCTTGTGGGTGGTGGAGCACCGAAGGTACCCAGGCGGTAAGAGGAGGAACAGACGAGGGCTAGACCCAGGCAGCAGGTGCAAGTTGGCCCCCGGCCTGGCCCAGACAGGAGGGTGGGGTGGGCAGGAGGTGGGGGTCCTGAGGTCAGTGCTTCAGCTGCTCGAGCTGGCTGGACGCCCACCCTGCTGGGAAGGAGCCTGGCCTTTCTCCAGAGCCACAGCAGGGGCCTGGGCACCCCGCACTTGGTCAAGGCTGAGGAGGCCTCAGCTGCTGGGTGCTCTGGAAGCAAAGCGGCCTGGGAGGGCCTGGAGGAGCCTGGTCTCTGTTCCCTGCTGCCTCACCGTGGGAGGGCACAGAGGAAGTGCAGGGTGGGAGCTGGGAGAAGTGGGAGGAGGAGGAGAGACAGGAGAAGGCGCAGGAGGAGGGACAGGAGGAGGGACAGGAGGGGCAGGAGGGGGGACAGGAGGAGGGGCAGGAGGAGGGGCAGGAGGAGGGGCAGGAGGAGGGACAGGAGGGGCAGGAGGAGGGACAGGAGGAGGGGTAGGAGGTGGGGCAGGAGGAGGGACAGGAGGAGGGGTAGGAGGTGGGGCAGGAGGAGGGGCAGGAGGGGGGACAGGAGGGGCAGGAGGGGGGACAGGAGGAGGGGCAGGAGGAGGGACAGGAGGGGCAGGAGGAGGGACAGGAGGAGGGGTAGGAGGTGGGGCAGGAGGAGGGACAGGAGGAGGGGTAGGAGGTGGGGCAGGAGGAGGGGCAGGAGGAGGGGCAGGAGGAGGGACAGGAGGGGCAGGAGGAGGGACAGGAGGAGGGGTAGGAGGTGGGGCAGGAGGAGGGACAGGAGGAGGGGTAGGAGGTGGGGCAGGAGGAGGGGCAGGAGGGGGGACAGGAGGGGGGACAGGAGGGGGGACAGGAGGGGGGACAGGAGGAGGGGCAGGAGGAGGGGCAGGAGGTGCCAGGTGCTCTCTGAGCAGGACCTTCCACGTGGCTCTGGGGGGCCTCTGGCATTGGCAGGTCAGGGGTCAATGAGAGGAGGGAAAGGTGGCCAGGAGCAGCTGCTGGGCGGGAGGGCAGGAGTGCACGAATCAATGCATGGGCGGGGGTCCCTGGGAGAGGCCCATGGGAGCCCCGGAGCCCAGCCCCTGGTAGAGGCGCATCAGGCCCAGCTGTGGGATTGTGCCTGGGATTCCTGCATCTGGGACTTCCTGAACCCCACCCCCCGGCCTTAGCTTTGAATATGAGGGTCATCAGGAATCAGTTCCGGGGCCCGATGGCCAGAGACCCAGGGACTGGGCGGAGGGCCTCTCCCTCCAGCAGCAGGGGTCACCTGTAGGCCCAGAAGCCAGCCCTGGGGCCCAAGGAGGGCTGCCCCAGGCAGTGGTGCAGACAGGCTCTCAGCCTCCACGTGGACCAGACTTGGGTTGGAGGCACCGCATGTTGGGGCGCGGTGGGGCCCTGGGGAAGCCAGGCTGATCTTAGCCTTGGTCACATCGAGGGCCTGGCTGTGGGCATCCAGGTGCTTCAGGCAGGGCCTGGTGGGGCGAGGTCCACTGGGCTTTTTCCTGACGGGGTGGGGGGTGGGGGAGCTCCCAGTCGGGCCCCTTCTTGTGTGCAGCCTCCTCCCTCTTCTCTCCCCTTCCCTCCTTTCTTGTCTGAATCAGTGTCTCCCTCTCGCCCACTTCCCCACCTCTCAAAAGACCACAAGCACCCAGGATAGCTCAGCACACACGGGTTCTCAGCTTCCCGTTCATACAGAAACCTCAGACAAGAAGCACGTTGCCCATTTTTCTTTAAGACCAACCCCAGACCACGAGAACGCTTTCTCTGCGGCAGCAGCACTCCAGCGCCCCTGCCTCCAGGCACCCCCGGCCTCCGCACTCCAGTGGCCCGGACCTGGCTGAGGCAGCTCCTGTGGTAGGTCAGGCCTCATAGACGGCTGGAAGAGCCAGTTCTGGGCTGGGCCTGTGCGAACAGGTGTCTGTTAGTCAGGGTTTTAGGAATGCAGCCTTTGGAGCCTGCAGCAGGGAATGGCGGCTCTGGGCCCTCAAGGGGCAGCCGGTGAGCCTGGGAGGCCAGGCCGGGCTGACCCAAGGGGAGGACCCTCTCTGCCCACTGCTGCTGGCCATGGGCAGGTGTAGATCCTGGGGGTCCCCCAAGGCACAGTCCCTTATCTCCAGGAGAAGGCAGAGGCAGGAAACAAATCTCCTGTCAAAATTCCTAAAATACTAAGTAAGCGATGGTTCCAGGCTCAGACACTGGACACTGAGAGAATGAGGGAAAATCAGCCTGGACAGCCAGGGCTAACAAGATGGTTAATTACAGCAGGAGAAGAACGTTAACAGTATTAATTCTAACCACAAAGGAGGAAAAGGGAAGACCCAGTGAGAAGGAGGAGGGTCCCTCTCCCAGATGAGGCTGCCCCCATTGCTGGGGCCTCAGCCCCTCCCAGGCCTGAGGGAGCCCAGGCCTGCCTGGCCCCACCCACCTCACCCCAACCCTGCCTGGCCCTGCCCACCTTTGCTCCAGCCCTGCCTGACCCCTCCCACCCTTGCCCCAGCCCCTGTCTGGTCCCTCCCACTTGTCCCAACCCTTCCTGGCACTGCCAACCCTTGCCCCAGCCCTGCCTGGCCCCTCCCACCCTTGCCCCAGTCCTGCCTGGTCCTGCCCACCTCACCCCAGCACATCCTATGGGGCTCACATCTTTGTCTTGGAATTTGGTTTTTAAAATAAATTATAAGTTTTAATAAAATAAAGTACTAGAAAAGCTATTCATTATGGAAGATGTAAAAATCTGAAAAGAAACTTCCATTTGTGAGGAGAAATGGAGAACGGAGTCCAGGAGGTGGAGGAAGGAGGTAGAAGGCCCTGGGCCCTGGAAGGTTCTGTCTGTTCTCTGGGAACCCAGCTTCCATTTACTCCCCTAAAGCAGAGGGAGGCTCTGGGAAGGCAGGTGTGGGGCCCAAAGGGACCCTGATGAGGACAGGTGGGGTCAGCAGGGGCGGGGGCTGCAGCTAGAGCGGGCACCAGGTGTGTGCCCCCCTGTGCCACTCGGGTCTTCAGCATGTGGATGAGAAATGCAGCCCCTCACAATGTGGATCCCATCTTTAAATTGGGCTGCATTTCAGTCTATAAAATATTCAGTGTCTTTCTAAATAAGTGCATTATTTATGATGCCGCTCGTGAAATATTCATGCCTGACTTCAACACGGAGCCAGTGTGCCCATGCAGGTCCGTGGTGATGGGCTGGCCTTTCCCAGGTAATAGGAGGATGCAGGGCTGCTGGGGTGGGGGGTGGGGGTGCTCGGGAGTCGGTGGAGCTCCTTGGCAGGTGAATCTCACCCAGGAGCCAGGACCCACCCCACTGGCAGCATCCGGGCCTCCTTTGCTGGGGAGCTCATGAGTGGGTGGGTGGGCACTGGCTCCCCAATGCCCGATCCTCATGATGGCCACTTCGAAGCCCTGGCAGACTGGGGGCACCCCAGCCCCCACGCCAGGCCCACTCCAACCCCCAACCCAGCTCCCAACCAAGCCCACACCCCAGCCACCACCCCAGCCCCCACCCCAGGCCCACCCTAACCCCCACCCCAGCTCTGAACCCAGCCCACACCCCAGCCGCCACCCCAACCCCCACCCCAGCCCCCACCCCAACTCCCATCCCAGCCACCACCCCAGCCCCACCCAACCCCCACCCCAGCCCTCACCCCAGCCCCCACCCCAACCCCCACACCAGCCCCAACCCAACCCTCACCACAGCTCCCACCCCAGCCCCACCCCAACATCCACCCCAGCCCCACCCCAGCCCCACCCCAACCCCCACCTCAACCCCCACCCCAACCCTCACCACAGCCCCCACCCCAACCCCCACCCCAGCCCCCACCCCAACACTCACCACAGCCTTCACCATGGCCCCCACCCCAGCCCCCACCCCAACATCTACCCCAGCCCCACCCCAGCCATCACACCAGCCCCACCCCAGCCATCACCCCAGCCCCACCCCAACCCCCACCCCAGCTCCACCACAGCCTCCACCACAACCCCCACCCCAACCCTCATCCCAACCCTCACCACAGCTCCCACCCCAACCCCCACCCCAACCCCAGCCCCCACCCCAACCTCCACCCCAGCCTCCACCCCATCCCCACCCCAACCCCCACCACAGCCCCCACCCCAACCCTCACCACAGCCACCACCCCAACCCCCACCACAGCCCCCACCCCAACCCTCACCCCAACCCCCACCACAGCCCCCACCCCAACCCTCATCCCCACCCCCACTCCAGCCCCCACCCCAACCTCCACCCCAGCCCCCACCTCAACCTGACTGAGGAGGCTGCTGGGTCATGGCTGTTGCCCTGAAAAGGCCCAGAGGCACCCCCACCCCCACTCTTCACCGCCCAGGGCCCTGCCAGATATCCCAGCCTCCACTGTGGACCCTGGAGAAGGTGATAGAAGGAGGGAGACAGAGGGCAGGCTCTGGGTGTTCGGGGGTCTGTGTGTGGGGAGGGACTCTCTGGGGGTCTGTGTGTGGGAAGGGGCAGCCTTGGCCCCAAACGGAGGCCTTTGTCCTCCCTGTGGATTTTGAGGTGTGGCCTTTGTGAAGGGAGAGTGGGGGCCAGGGTGGTCACCCTGGGTGTCCCCTGAGAGGTCCCCTGCCCTCACATCAGCTGCCCTGGACTTGGAGTCCAGGCTTGTGCCCCCGTCCCCCACTCCTCCTTGCCTTTCCCTGCACACCCCCCTCCTTGAAGGCGCAGAAACCACCTAAAGGTCTTGCTCATTGTCAAGGAGGCTTGGTCTCAGGACCCTGCAGCTCAGGGTGGAGTGGCAGGAGTGTATCCAGCCAGCACAGACTCAGAGGGTCCCACAGATCACTGGACATGGACCTGGGCCAGCTGAGGCAGGGCTGACCTCTGGGGCCCCCCGCATGTTCCAAAGCCCAGGGCACGGCTCCCAAGTCAGGTGGATCAGCTTCCTGGAGGTCCTCAGCCGGGCCCACCCTTTACAAGGCCTGGCCCGAGGAAATGAAGGGGCGGCCCCTGGCTGAATGGCGGATGGTCCTTGGAGTCTGAGCGTCTTAGAATCCCTGGGGATGTGCGGTTCAGTCCTATAGTTTGCAGATAGGGGAATTGAGTCCTGGAAACAGGCAGGGCGAGGGGAGGGCCCGCCAGGCACTGCGCCCCACTCTATGCCAGGCCTATGTCAGCCCCTCCCTTCCCCTCTCAGAGCTCAGGGTGCATTTTCAGCCCACCTGGCCTGGAGCAGGCAGGGCTGGGGGCTGGCTGGGACCTGGACAGGGCTCAGCTGCAAAGGCGGCTTCCCCCAGCACCTCCAGGCTCTGGCTATTCCAAACCATGCTCCAGGCTCAGATGGGCTTGTGCCAAAACAGCTGAGCCACTCCCTTCACTAGACAAGGGTCCCCCAAAACACAGCATTTCGGGGGAATGGGTGACCACCTCGTGACCGCCCCTTGCCCCCTGCTGGCCCCATCCTAGGCAGGGGAGCAGCTCTTGCCTCTAGGAACCTTCTCCCCAGAGACCATGCGCAACAGAGGGATGGCGCCTGGCGGGTCAGCACGCTGACTTGCCTCACCTGCGGTTGCTGAATGAGTGAGTTAGTGGGTGAGGACCTGCAGGTGGCCCCTGGCTGACACTTTGACTGTGGAGGAAGAAATCAGGATGTTCAGGGCCAGAGGGGAAGGTGGCAGGGAAGGCAAGAGGGGAGCATCTCCCTGTGGAAGGGTAGGGTGCTGGGCAGGGCATGCTGGGGTGCTGGGACCCCCCCGTGCTGGCTGTCACAGTCCAGCAGGGAGCACGCTGCAGGCGGCTGCAGGAGCTGAGCACAAGGGGACAGCGGTGCGTGTATTGGAGAAAGGGGACAGCAGTAAGTGTGTCGGGGAAAGGAGACAGCAGTACGTGTGTTGGGGTGGCCCCATATACCCTCCACGTAAAGCCATGCACTGTACCTGGGGCATGGCCCTTGAGTGGCCACTGGAGCCACCTGGGCCTGGGGGTGGGGTGGGGAGCCCATGTCAGGGTCCAGCCAAAGGTGCCACAGGGCTCCAGCACCAGAGGCACCCAGCATGGGCCTGCCTAGCCTTAGGGCCCTCTGCTGCCCAGGGACCCAACCCTGCAGTCTCTGGGTGATCGGTGCTGCCCTGGAGGGGCGTGACACCCTCTGCTGGCCCCACACAGAAGGACACAGCTGCCACCCAGCATGCAGCTCCCCCAGGAACTAGGTGCCCATGCTGTACCCAGCAGCTTACACTGCGCTTTGTCGCCCACGCTGCACCTGGGAGCCGGCACTGTGCCTAGACGCCCATGCTGCGCCTGGGATCTCACACTGCACCAGGTGCCAGTGCCACTCGGGCAGACCACACTCTCCATGTGTGACAGGATCCGCCAGGGAGGGGCACCCTGACCCTGATCTCCCCAGGCAGCTCTGGAAAGGCCTGTGTCCTGGCTGGGGACCTCTGGGAGGCCATGGAGCTGGGAGGCAGGGACTGGAGGTCTGAGGGATCCAAGTGGCCTGTCCTGCTGCACCTGCCAGGCCCCTGTCAGGGCTGGCCATTAAGGCTAAAGGATGACCCCTCACCTCCTGCCCCTGGGGGCTGAGCCCTACGTAGGAACCTGAATGTTTCCAGCACCCAGTCCTGGCAGTCCCTGCTAGGCAGATCCACCCAGCACCACGCAGGAGGCCCCAGGACTGAGCCCCGCAAGGAAGGTTTCCCAGTGCCCACAGCCCACCTAGGGGCCAGTCCACCAGGGACTGGGGGGCCCTGGGAAGGACAGGGGAAGAGTGAACCACCAGGCCCTGTGTGGTCACTTCCCAGCAGCCAGATTTAAGGCCAGGTTAGGAGGAATCTCTTGTGCCTCGGTTTCCCCTTCTGTACTCCAGGATCACATTACCCACCCCCCCCAACACTCTGTTCTGCAGAGTGTGCAGACAATTGCAGGTGGTGACGCTTCTGCAAACAGCAGAGCCCTGGGCACCTGTCCAAGGCGGTTCCGGAAGGCCCCGTGAGTCCCGTTGCGCGGGGACTTCCCAGGGGCGGGGTCGCGGGGCAGGGCGGGCGCTGGCTCCGCCCCCTGCTGGTGTCGCAGGAACAGGGAAGGGGCGAGACGGTGCAGCGGCGCCACCTGCCGACACTTCCCAGCATCGCGCCCTCGCGCGGCCGCGGGGCGGGGCCTGGGGGGCCCTTCGGGAGTGGCCTCGGCAGGGTTTACACACAGACGCGGCAGCTGCCAGAGGGGGACACAACGACTTCTCTCTAGCGCAGGGACTTAGAGAACCGAGTCTTTATGCATGCATGTACCTGCATAACCACTGCTAAATCGGGCCCGGAAGGGGCTCATAGGAAGGTGTAGGGGCCGGAGCCTTCTCCTGGCTTTGAGCAGCCAGAGTCGAAGCTGGAGCTTTCCCAGGTGGAGAAGACACGGCGAAGACCAGGGCGGGACGGCCGGTGGCAGGTGCCGCACAGCGCGCCGTGGGCTGAGGGACAGGTCGGGACCCCAGGCACAGAGGTGGGTGGCCAAGCCCCGGCTCCCGGGCCCCTCCCCGAGTGAGGCACCAGGGCGTGGTCCCGAGTTTGGACTGAGACGAGGCCGTGCAGAGGCTGTCTCGTCCCACACAGGCGCGCCCCTTTCACGACGCGTCACAGAATAGCCCCACGACAGCCTCTGAGTGTCAGTGGAGGGAAGAGTTGCTGGTCTCTCGCTTTAAATCACAAGCTGGAAATGGTTAAGCTGAGTGAGACAGGCAGGTCGAAGGCCAAGGTCGAAAGCTGGGCCTCTTGCACCAGTGAGCCAAGTCATGAACACCCAGGAAACGTTCTTGAAGGAAGTTAAAATGCTACATAAATGCTACAGTGAACATATAGTCGCCAACCAGTGAAACTGCCTCCTTGCTGATGTGGAGAAAGTTCGAGTGATCCGGACAGAAGCTCAAACCAGCCACCACACTCCCTTAAGCCAGAGCCGCATCCAGAGCAAGGCCCTAACTCTCTCCAGCTCCACAAAGATGGAGACGGTGGGGAAGCTGCAGAAGAGGAGTCTGAGTCCGCAGAGGTCTATTCATGAGGTTTAAGAAAATAAACCGTCTCTGTAAGGTGAACATGCAGCTTCTTCGCAGGCGCCAGGGGGAGGCTGCGCCAGGAGGGGCTGCGTCTGCGGAGCCATCCAGGAGCGACGGGCAGCGTCTGTGGGTCTAGGAGCGACGGGCAGCGTCTGCGGAGCCATCCAGGAGCGACGGGCAGCGTCTGTGGGTCTAGGAGCGACGGGCAGTGTCTGCGGAGCCATCCAGGAGCGACAGGCAGCGTCTGTGGGTCTAGGAGCGACGGGCAGCGTCTGTGGGTCCAGGAGCGACGGGCAGCGTCTGCGGAGCCATCCAGGAGCGATGGGCAGCGTCTGTGGGTCTAGGAGCGACGGGCAGCGTCTGCGGAGCCATCCAGGAGCGACAGGCAGCGTCGGTGGGTCTAGGAGCGACGGGCAGCGTCTGTGGGTCCAGGAGCGACGGGCAGCGTCTGCGGAGCCATCCAGGAGCGACGGGCAGCGTCTGTGGGTCTAGGAGCGACGGGCAGCGTCTGTGGGTCTAGGAGCGACGGGCAGCGTCTGTGGGTCTAGGAGCGACGGGCAGCGTCTGCGGAGCCATCCAGGAGCGACGGGCAGCGTCTGTGGGTCTAGGAGCGACGGGCAGCGTCTGCGGAGCCATCCAGGAGCGACGGGCAGCGTCTGTGGGTCCAGGAGCGACGGGCAGCGCCTGCGGAGCCGTCCAGGAGCGATGGGCAGCGTCTGTGGGTCTAGGAGCGACGGGCAGCGTCTGTGGGTCTAGGAGAGCGATGGGCAGCGTCTGTGGGTCTAGGAGCGATGGGCAGCGTCTGTTGGTCTAGGAGAGCGACGGGCAGCGTCTGTTGGTCTAGGAGAGCGACGGGCAGCGTCTGTGGGTCCAGGAGCGACGGGCAGCGTCTGTGGGTCCAGGAGCGACGGGCAGCGTCTGCGGAGCCATCCAGGAGCGACGGGCAGCGTCTGTGGGTCTAGGAGAGACGGGCAGCGTCTGTGGGTCTAGGAGAGCGACGGGCAGCGTCTGTGGGTCTAGGAGCGACGGGCAGCGTCTGTGGGTCTAGGAGCGATGGGCAGCGTCTGTTGGTCTAGGAGAGCGATGGGCAGCGTCTGTGGGTCCAGGAGCAACGGGCAGCGTCTGTGGGTCCAGGAGCGACGGGCAGCGTCTGCGGAGCCATCCAGGAGCGACGGGCAGCGTCTGTGGGTCTAGGAGAGACGGGCAGCGTCTGTGGGTCTAGGAGCGATGGGCAGCGTCTGTGGGTCTAGGAGAGCGACGGGCAGCGTCTGTGGGTCTAGGAGCGACGGGCAGCGTCTGTGGGTCTAGGAGAGACGGGCAGCGTCTGTGGGTCTAGGAGCGATGGGCAGCGTCTGTGGGTCTAGGAGAGCGACGGGCAGCGTCTGTGGGTCTAGGAGCGACGGGCAGCGTCTGTGGGTCTAGGAGCGATGGGCAGCGTCTGTGGGTCTAGGAGCGACGGGCAGCGTCTGCGGAGCCATCCAGGAGTGACGGGCAGCGTCTGCGGAGCCATCCAGGAGCGACGGGCAGCGTCTGTGGGTCCAGGAGCGACGGGCAGCGTCTGTGGGTCCAGGAGCGACGGGCAGCGTCTGTGGGTCCAGGAGCGACGGGCAGCGTCTGTGGGTCTAGGAGAGCGACGGGCAGCGTCTGTGGGTCTAGGAGCGACGGGCAGCGTCTGTGGGTCTAGGAGAGCGACGGGCAGCGTCTGTGGGTCTAGGAGAGCGACGGGCAGCGTCTGTGGGTCTAGGAGCGACGGGCAGCGTCTGTGGGTCTAGGAGCGACGGGCAGCGTCTGTGGGTCTAGGAGCGACGGGCAGCATCTGTGGGTCTAGGAGCGATGGGCTGCGTCTGCGGAACCATCCTAGGAGGGACGGGCAGCGTCTGTGGGTCTAGGAGCGACGGGCAGCATCTGTGGGTCTAGGAGAGCGATGGGCAGCGTCTGTGGGTCTAGGAGCGATGGGCAGCGTCTGTGGGTCTAGGAGAGCGATGGGCAGCGTCTGTGGGTCTAGGAGCGATGGGCAGCGTCTGTGGGTCTAGGAGCGATGGGCAGCGTCTGTGGGTCTAGGAGAGCGATGGGCAGCGTCTGTGGGTCTAGGAGCGATGGGCAGCATCTGTGGGTCTAGGAGAGCGACGGGCAGCGTCTGTGGGTCTAGGAGAGCGACGGGCAGCGTCTGTGGGTCTAGGAGAGCGACGGGCAGCGTCTGTGGGTCTAGGAGAGCGACGGGCAGCGTCTGTGGGTCTAGGAGAGCGACGGGCAGCGTCTGTGGGTCTAGGAGAGCGACGGGCAGCGTCTGTGGGTCTAGGAGCGACGGGCAGCGTCTGTGGGTCTAGGAGCGACGGGCAGCGTCTGTGGGTCTAGGAGAGCGACGGGCAGCGTCTGTGGGTCTAGGAGAGCGACGGGCAGCGTCTGTGGGTCTAGGAGCGATGGGCAGCGTCTGTGTGTCTAGGAGCGATGGGCAGCGTCTGTGGGTCTAGGAGCGATGGGCAGCCTCTGTGGGTCTAGGAGCGATGGGCAGCGTCTGTGGGTCTAGGAGCGATGGGCAGCGTCTGTGGGTCTAGGAGCGATGGGCAGCGTCTGTGGGTCTAGGAGCGATGGGCAGCGTCTGTGGGTCTAGGAGCGATGGGCAGCGTCTGTGGGTCTAGGAGCGATGGGCAGCGTCTGTGGGTCTAGGAGAGCGATGAGCAGCGTCTGTGGGTCTAGGAGCGATGGGCAGCGTCTGTGGGTCTAGGAGCGATGGGCAGCGTCTGTGGGTCTAGGAGAGCGATGAGCAGCGTCTGTGGGTCTAGGAGCGATGGGCAGGATCTGTGGGTCTAGGGCAGCGTCTGTGGGTCTAGTGGTGAGGTCTCCAGTTCTGAGTCTCCAGGGAGAGGTGCACAGGGAGCCCGGGACCACCGCCCCCGCCCCCCACAGCACACAAACCTGTATCTCCCCCGACCTGCACCGACCCCCTGTGAACCACAGGACTACGTGCGATTATTCTCAGCTCAGAGATTGGCCCAAGACCAGAGCCCAGCTGCACACACCTCAAAACCAACGTCCGAGGCTCCAGGGCACACACCTCAAAACGAATGTCCAAGACTCCAGGGTTGCAGTCACTCTTGGACGAATTCTAAGGTCACCCCAGTCCTCTTAGGGGAGAGGGCACAGGCTGCAGGATCAAGTGACCAGCGTGAGTCCAGTAGGGTAGGGCCAAGGGTCAGAGCCACCACCCCAGCCACCTCAGAACCAGAGCAGCCCTGGGGGTCCCGCTGTGGGCCTCGAGATCCCAGCATGATTCCGGGTAAAGAATTTCCACTGTCAAGAAGTGTAAAAATGATTGTCTGGGGTGCGATGGCCATATTTTCAAAACCAAACTTCAGAAGGGGCGTGGCAGTACTGAATTCACCTGGTCTGGTTTTTCCAGCAGCAGCCTCCCCTCCCCTCCCCTCCCCTCCCCTCCCCTCCCCTCCCCTCCCCTCCCCTCCCTTCCCCTCCCCTCCCCTCCCCTTCCCTTCCCAACACAGAGTCTCATTCTGTTGCACAGGCTGGGCAGCCTCAACCTCCCAGGCTCCAGAGATCCTCCCACCTCAGTCTCCCTAGTAGCTGGGACTACAGGCATGCGCCACCACGCCCAGCTAATTTCTAAATTTATTTTTGTAGAGATGAGGTTTCTCTATGTTGACCAAGCTGGTCTTGAACTCCTGGCCTCAAGTGATCCTCCTGCCTCGGCCTCCCAAAGGTCTGGGATGGCAAGCTCGAGCCATGGCCACCCTTGACCGGGTTTCCCATGGGCCTGGGGTGTGCTTGTCCCCAGCGGCTCCAAAGCGCTTCTCTTCCAACTCCACTCCAGTTCCAACAGCACAGAGACCCAGGCGGGCATCCATCCACGCTGGGGTTGGGCCCATGCGCCAGGCTCCTCTGAGTAGCCTGAGTCCTCAGCCATGGTGACCCCACATGGAAAAGTCTCGAAACTGACATCTCAAAGAGGATGATGTGTGGGTGACCGTGACAGTAGCACAAATCCCAGGTGTACAGGACACTCCGGCTGCCCCGAGGGGCCGAGGACAGGTTAGCATCATCTGGCATTTTTGTCGGTTTTGGTGGCAGGTACGCCCAGCACATAGGGGGGGACGGGCCGCCCACAGCCGGGACTGGATGACCCAGAAGTTCCAGCCAGGATAACTTGGGCTGGCTTCCCGAGTCCCTCCCAGCTGCGGTTCCCTGGCCCCCACTTACTCAGTGGCCAGGTGAGGGAGGAGCCGGCAGTCCTGTGCCAAGGGAGCGTGAGGGGCTTGTGGGGGTGGGAGGCCGGGTTGAAGGCCGTCTTTCGGTGCAGGGAGGGAGGGACCCGATACCACCACCCAGCAGCAGAGGAAAGGCCAGGCCGGGGGTTCGAGGCCAGAGATCTCAGACCCTCAGGAGCCAGCTGCTAGTCTGCATTTCAGGGTGCCAGGAGTCCCTGGAGATGGAGATGGAGCCCTGTGCGTGGAGATAGCGGGACTTCAGGTTGCCAATGTGGCCAGGGTGCTGGTGCTCAGGGTCCCAGCTGCGGGGGTCTCAGGTCTCCCAGCCCTGCTCCCAGGCTGGCCCTCCAGGCCGGCCCCTCTCTGTAGGAGGTCTGAGGAGGGTCCTTATGGAGCACAAGTGGGGCTGGGGAAATGGTGGGACACGTCTCCGCACGGCCCCTGTGCCTCCTTTGCTCCGGAGAGCCTGCTCCTTCACAGAGGGGGTCTGATACAGCCTGAGAGGGGCACTGTGGGGGTCACAGTCATGGGGGGCGGTCCGCAGGGAGTGCATTCTGCCGGCAGCCACAGTCTGAGGGGTACGGTCCATGATGGGCACACTCCTGGGGGAACACAGTCCTGGGTGCAGTTTGGGGCCTGCTCTGCCGCACGCCCTGCGCTGAAGCAGACGGCCCTGGCTGAGACCAGTCCCCATGTCAGGCACATCCACGTTGCATAGAAAGTCCTGTGACCGGGGCCCACAGACCACAGAGGGCGGCTGAGCCAGGCGGCCACCTTGGCCAAGGCCTCCCAGAGACACGACATGCTTTGACGTATGAGTTGGTGCTGGCCCTGGCTTGTGGCCGCCACCGCAGTGCTTCCAGACCATGAGGCCCCTCACATGCCTGTGGCCAGAGTGTCTGCACGGCCCAGGGACAGGAGCGTGTGCCCTCCAGGAGGCTGTTCTGAGGCTGCGTGGCAGGGCATGGTGTCCCCTCCACGGGGGGCGCCCTGTCTGGGCTGCGAGGATGCGGGGTGTCGTGGGTGGAGCCTGGATGGAGCAAGGACCATGCTGTGTCCTCCATGCCGGGAGCTCTGGTTCTGGGAGAGGAGCAAGGCTCAGGCCATGCTGTCACTCGGAGGTGACAACTTCATTTCCATAGCAACCGCAATGCTTGGCAGGTGACGGCGATGCTGGGAGCCAATGGGACATGCGTGGACAAACCACGCAGACACCCACGTGTGCTCAGGTGAGAGCCAGGAGGCCATCGTTTCCTGGGTGTGACCCTGCATGAAGGAAGCTGCCTTGGGGTCTGGGCCATCCAGCCCACCTCCCTGTGGGCTCTCCAGCACTTCCAGACCTTTACACTCACGCCAGCGGGGCAGCCAGTGCGCAGCAGGTGCCACAGAACCTCGACAGCCCATTCAGCACTTCCAGTCAGTGGAGGTGGCTCCTGGGGGTGACTGTGGCCCCGGCAGGAGCCCAGAGCCTCTGTGCAGTGTCGCTGGGCCAGGGCCCTCATCCTCTACCCCTGTGGACGGCCTGGTCTAGCTCAAGCCCACTTCACCTGTGGCCTGGCTGGGTTGCTGAGTCTCTGCAGCCCCTTGGAGGTCCCTGGAGGGGGTCAGCATCCCTGCCAAACGCTGCCCTCAGAGTGTGGACAGTGACGCTGGGGTTCTCTGCAGGATCTCAGTGCAGGCAGGTGTGCCAACCCTCTGCCCACACCGGATGTTAGAGGCTGACGTTGGGTGTAAAAGCCAAGGTGATTGATTGAAGGGGAAACTGAGGCAGGGTGGCTCGCCTCAGGTGCCGCCTGAATTCCCCAGCCAGCCCCATGTTCCCAGCCAGCCTCCCTTTTGGAATGTACTTCCCTGCAGCAGCCTGAGGCAGGACCACCCCAGCCCCCGACCCACCTCAGCATCCGGGAGGCAGCCTCTTCAGAGCCCGGAGCACCGTGGGTTTGGGCCTCAACACCTGCCTCTTGCCAGCCTCAGGCTCTTTTTCACATCCTCAGAAAGCTCTCACCCCAGCGGTCGGCAAGCGGGTAGCAGGTGCCCGGGCAGGGAGGGCAGGGGAGGAACAGCTTCACAGGCAGCCACCAAGCGCAGGAGGTACCAATACCCACCCCCGGAGGGGCCTGGAGGGTCCCAGGAAGCCACCACTCCACCGAGGGACCTGCCTGTGCCACATCGCCAGGCAGCACCTTCAGGACCCCTCCCTCCCGCCTCCACCCGTGAGTGGATGTGAGACGGATCCCACGGGGCCCGGCCAACCTCGGCCTTCGCCTCCTCATGGTGGGGGGCTGCAGGCTCTGCCCTGACTGGCTGGGGTGGAGGAATGCGCCTGGGCATCCCCAAAGGGAGGGGCATGGGTACACAGAGGTCTCGGGGCCCCTCCTCTCCTCACCATCTGGCCCTGTCTGTGGCTCCTGTCTGCCAAGGAGGCTGTGCTCATGGCAGGAGCACAGAAGGCTGGGTGCCAGCGGAGGCCCCGCGATGCGGGGGGAATGTGGACCCTGGTGATGGTCCCCGCTGGCATGGAGCCTGCGAGGCTGAGCCTTGTGTGGATGACAGGCACCTGCCGAGGGGGTCTAGTAGAGGCCATCCCACCCTGATTCCAGAGCCTCAGCCCAGGGTGTGCCCGGGACCCAGCATGATCAGGGGCTTGGAAACCTCCTTGACACCACGGAGCGCCTGAGCAGTGCTGTCCACCCGAACGGTTTGATTGGCAGCTCTGGGCAACAGCATTCCCGAGGGAGCATCATCAATGCCAAGTCCGTCTCTCAGAAAAGATCAAGGTGGCACTTTTCCTGGGACTCCCATCCTCAGATATCAAGGGCCCCCAAAACAGGGAGTCCCCAGAGCTGGCAGGTGGAAGTGGCTCCTGGGAGCAGCTGGAGGCCGCCCTGAGCAGTGTGGCCAGAACGCTGCCTGCCCCCGCACTCCCCAGCTCCTGTGAGCCACAGCGCAGCCCCCTCCGCCCAGCCTGCAGCGCCCAGCCTGCCGCCATGCCCACCTCCACCAGCAGAGGGCACCCCGCCCACACAAGCAAGTGCCCAACCCCCCTGCGCCCTGTACCCTGTGCCCCGAGCCCCGCGCCCTGAGCCCCACGCCCATGGGAGTCTGTCCCTCCGCACCCACTCCCACTCCCCTGGAAACCGCCCTGGAGCCAACAGCACCAAACGCTTCTCCAAAAAGACCCTCTGACCCAAAGCCACTGGCACTTTTACACAGGACGTGGGGTTCACAGGCTAAACACCTGCCTGGGCCGTCAGCCTGCGGCACGGCCTCCAGGTGGTTTCCATCGCTGGGCTTCACTCCCCATCGTGGAATGCGCGGGCCCCTGCCAGGTTTCCTGCCTCCAAGGTGCGGTGCTGTGATGGCTGCCGTCCCTGCGTCCTGTGTACGCGCCGGCATCATCATCATCCGTGTCGTCATCAACCCTCCCGGAGTCTGGACCCTGAGCTGAGCACCAGGGCGGGGCAGCCCCTTTCCACACAGTCCGGGGGGCCCTCCCGGTTCCTGGAAGAGCCTGGGCTGTGAGCTTTTAAATTGGGCAGGATGTGACTGCAAGGTGTGCTGCAGTGGGAGAGGACACAGGGGTCCCCCCATTGATCTCAGCCCCCAGCGTGACTCGGCACACCACTGCAGTCCAGCCGTGCTCCTGCCGCAGGCCCTGGCAACCCTCCCGCCAGGTGAGGCCTGGCCCTGCAGCCTCCGAGACCTCCCAGGCTGTCTGCTGGCTCCAACTGGGGCCAGGAGGCTGGGTAGAGGCCCCTGTAGACCAGAACCTCAGCAGGTGGCTCTGCCACACTCAGGCTTGGGACCCACACACAATTCTGTCTACAGAACAACTCAGACCCACCGCAGGTGCGTGGTGACGGTGGGAGCCGTGTTGCCTGTGGTCTCGAAGTGCACAGGCCACGTGCTCCTTTCTCTGCTGGCCTCAGGCCTCGGAAAGGCGGTGGAGGCGTCACCTGTGGCTGCTCTAACTGATGACCACAAACTGAGCAGCTTGAAAAGTCCACATGTGGGCCCACAGTTTGGAGGTCAAAGTCTGACTCAGGTCTCACCGGGCTGAAACCAGGGTGTGGGCAGAGCTGTGCGTTCTTTAGGGACTCAGAGAGAATTCGTTTTCTTGCCTTTCAGCTTCTAGAGGCCACAGCGTTCCCGGCTCCTGGCCCCTCCTGCCTGGTGAAGCCAGCAGCAGCCACCATCTGAGCTTCCACCCTTGTGTCTCCCTGGACTCTCGTCTTCTGCCTCCCCGCTCTCCTTTTCAGGACCCCTGTAACTCGGGGGACCCACCCGGATGATCCAGACAATGTCCCCATGTTAGGTTCCCTCTGCCATGCAAAGTAACATATTTGCAGGTCTCAGGGTTTAGGGCATGGACGTCTTGGGGTGCATCTCGGGCATGCCCACCACGTGGGGGTCTGTTCCCAGGGTGGCGTTGCGCTCACACAGTCTCCGAAAGCATCCCTGTGCCTGCCGCCTCCCAAGCCTCATACCCCGAGTTGAGCTTTGCGGTGGGCTCCAACGGTGCCCGTCCAGCTCAGGGTGACCTGTGGGTGACCAGCACAGGGTGGGGGCTGCAGCTGAAAAGTGGGGCCAGACGCTGAGAGCACAGACCTGGGATTAAACCAGCTGGCCAGGTGAGGGGCCGCCGGCCCATGCTCCATGCAGCTGCCCAACCGCTTCTCTGCTGCTTCTCCTCTGCAACCACAAAGGCCCTGCTCCCTTCCACGGGGCCCCTCCCCTCTGCAGCCTGGCATTGCCGAGGGGAGTGCTGAGTTCAGGCGGTAAGGACAATGAGCCATGTTGCAGGTGGCCCTGGATCGGTGGTTTTGGCTCCATGTAGGTTCAAACTTCTCCAACAGCTGCTCCTTGAGCAACAGTGAAGAATAACCACTGTTTTGTGGTTATTCAGGTTTTCCCAATTGTGGAACTAGTCTAGGATGGACTTTGGGTCTGCTCAGCAGCCCTGGAGGGGGGCAGCATCTGTGCGGACCTGCTGTGGGACCCCCTGGGGGAGAGGGTCTGTCTGGGCTCGGCCAGCACAGAGGTGGACAGAGCAGCTGGGTTCTCACTGCCCTTGCTTCTGTCTCCCAGGGGCTCTGTCCACACCGGGCCTGGATGGAGGTGGCCACAGACTGTCTGGGCTTCCTCTGCTTTCCCCAGGCCAGGGAGGGGCCCTCCTGGGATGGAGGGGACGCTCCAGGCTGTGCCCGACCTGCAGTCCCATTAGGTCCTAGCAGGACCTCTCCATGCCCTTGGAGCCTGGGGTTCTCCCCAGAGTGGTCCCAGGCGGGAGGAACGGTGGCTGCCAGAGCCTCAGCCACACCAGCCTGGCCCTGCCTGCTCCAAGGCCGCTCAGAGCCCCTGTGCCTCCCCTGGACTCCAGAGGAAGGAAGGACAGGCTGGCGCTCACCTTGGAGGTCACAGCAACACCAGGGTCCTGCACCCCAGGCCTGGCCTGCTCTCAGCTCTCTCCCTCCACTGTCAAGTTCCCTCCTCTGCCCTCCACCCTCCTCCCTCCTCCTTCATCCTCCTCCTCCCTCCTCCTCCCCTCCTTCTCTCCCTCTGCAGCTAACAGTGCTTTCTGTCTCATCTCCTCTCAGGAGCCCTCCTGTCTCCTCCTCCTGGCAGCCCCTCCTGCCCTTCCTTGTTGCCGCCAGCCCCTCCCTCTTGCTTCCGTGGCACTCTCTGGCCTGTGCACACCTCCCTGGGGACGTGGCTGGCTCTGCTCTGTGTCCAGTGCTACTCCCCTGTGGCCATGTGGCCACGGCTCTGGAACAAAAGAGGAAGAGCCATAGGTGTCCCACACCTGGGTGGGGCCTGACTGGCCACTGCGCCCCACACCAGGTATGGTAGCTGAGCACTCAGCATGGCCCAGGGAGACGAGAGCCTGCGGGACGTGCAGAGGCCGTTCAAGCAAGGCTGTCTGAGGGCTGGCGGTCAGGGCGGCATGGGCTGGGTCACCAGGCTGGGGAACTCTCAGCTTGCGACCTCTTTGAGGTGCCGTATTTTGCTGCAGCAGGAGCCTGTGTGTGATGCAGCCTCCCCAGTGGGGTGAGGTCCAGGGAGTCCCAGAGCGGCAGGTGCGAGCCACTCCTGTGAGGCGTCTCCTGGTTCCCTGGGCGAGGTCCGAGGCTGAGGGTCCAGCCTGCCCTTTGCCACCTGCCCTGGCTGGTTTCAAGCAGGTGTGGGCTCAGCTGTTCCGCCACTGGTGGCTGTCCTAGCAGGGTCCAGCCTGCGGCCCTGCAGCCGGCACCCGATCCAGCTCCCCCAAGCTTTCCTCACCCTGCCGGGCCCCTCCTTGGGGCTCGGGTGAAATCAGGTCACTGGGCTCTTCCTCCGGGGAAGCAGAGCAGCCTCTGGAACCGGGACGGGCAGTGGCGCTCCCTGGGGAGCCGAGAATGAGATTCTTCAGGTCGATTCTAAATTAGACAGAAGGTGTTTGGACTCCACGGGCCCCGGAACCACGGGAGCCACCAACCCAGGGGTCCCAGCAGGAAGGTGGTTGGACTCCACGGGCCCCGGAACCACGGGAGCCACCATTCCAGGGTCCCAGCAGGATGGGGCCTGCAGTTTCTTCTTGGAAGGCCCAGCTGCTGGGGTGTGTGGGCCCTAAATAAGGAAATAATGGTGCGGGGGTTTGGGGGACAGAATTGAGGAGGGGGTGGTGGGGGGCTTCAGCTCAGGGAGGGACGGCGAGGGAACAGGAAGGCCAGGCTCAGGGAGGGAAAGGGAGGCGCTGGCACCCAACCCCTGACAAAGTAGGGAGACCCACAGGGACAGGCCAGGCCCTGCAGGCCTGAGGGGCCCCATCCCACAGGAGGCCCAGCCTCAGCCCATGCCTCATTTTACCTGGGAGAGCTCTGGGTCTCCAGACCACAAAGACACTTGACTGTGAGCAGGACTCTGGGCTCCCACCCTCCAGTGATGAGCACCCAGAGTGGCCGCTGTAGCCCGGGACGTGGCGGTCAGGGCAGCCGGGAGGCGCCTGCTGCCTGCGGAGGAAAGGGGGAGTCCTCAGTGGGCCCCGCGCTCTTCCTGTTCCAGTGGCCGCCGGAGCTGGTGGGCAAAACCCAGAGCTCCATCTGGAGGCCCAGGCAGGGAAAGCAGGTGCGCCTCTGACTCGCCACAGGGACAGCGGCTCAGGAAGTCACCTGCTGCTGGTGGGCACGGATCGCTGTGTGGAGCCCATAGTCGCTCGGCTTCCCAGCCCTTTAGACCGAGCCCTGGCAGAGCACAGCTCATGCACACCGTGGCGCTGGAATGCCAGGTCCACACTGCAGAGCCTGGGTGCCCCTCCCCTGGGGCGCCTGATCTCTCCCTCCCCTTCCCTCTTTCTCCCTCTTTAGTCATCAGCAGCTGCACAGATGTCTGGGAGAGGGGCCCTGGAGTGGAGCCTCGGGCTGGGTGAGAGCATCAGGCTGGTCCGAGGCTGCCCGGCGTGGCCAGTGGGGATCGGGTCAATTCCATGAGGCTCCACATCTTTTTCTGGAGAGTGGGGTGGTTCCCACCCCCTGAGCAGGCCCCAGGGGCAGTAGCCTGCGCTGCTCTGCCGGTGGCCACCTGAGGCTGGGGTGCGGGCCATGGCCAGACTCTGGCCCGGGGCCCCAGGCAGCGCTGGACAGGGTGGAAAGCCAGGCCGCCAGAGCAGCCCAGGGTGGCCTGTTGCATCACTGCCACCCTGAGCCTCTTCTCCAACGTTGCCTGGCGGTGGGGGGCCGGGCCCCAGGGCCAGAGTCCCCAAATCCTGACAGTGCCCTTGGCCAGTGACTTCTGGGGCTCTGCTCTGACCAATATAGGATTTTCTAGAGGGTTCTGAGCATATTCAGGTGGGAACAGACTACCCTGTGCCAGCCACTGACCCCACATGTGGGCTTGTCAGCGGGAGCACAAGAGCTTTCCTGGTCTGGGTGCTCCACAGCCCTGGCCCAGCACAGTGCGTGTGCTGCCATTTTTATGAGCAGGCAGGTCCTGGAGGGTTTTGGCCACAGGAGGGGGTGACCAGGACGCCTCTGCACCTCGAGAAGCACGTCCAGCCCCATAGGCCCAGCCCCATGGGGCTTCTGTGGACCAGGAGCCCATTCCCCTTGCAGGGAAGCGGTCCTGAGGGGATGGACTGGACCTGCCCAGACCCCACGGTGATCATGGGAAAGACCTGTCCCAGGAGTGCGTGGCCCGGCGATGAGGCCCTGACAATGCCCAGGGCAGGAGGTGGGTGGACCTGGGCCGCCCACCCCAGGCTGAGAGGCCCTGACAGACAGCGCCCAGCACCCGGCGCCCAGGGCAGGAGGTGGGTGGGGCTGGGCCGCCCACCCCAGGCTGAGCTACTCACAGGCTCCCTGGAGCTGCGTCACCCGGGGCTTTGATGGTGCCCATGCCGCAGATGGGGAGAGTGAGGAGGAGCCATTCGCCGAAGTTGACGGACGTGCGTGGCAGCGCTGTTCAAACCTGGGCGGTCTGGAACCCTGATGCACCCGCAAAGCTCCAGGGCCTGGCGGCTGGAGATGCCCCAGCCTTGAATGCATCCATCGCCGAGCTGGGGGCAGCGACCCCCCTCACTGGCTACCCACATGCCCCCAGGGACAGCCTCCCTGACACAGCGGCATGCCTCCTGGCAGGCCCACGGGGGACCTGGGGCCAGGGCTGCTCAGCCTGCCCACGTTCCTTGGAAAGGCTGTCACTGGCTTGGCCAGATCCTCATGTTCTCTGCCGGAGTGAAAACCAGCTCGTTCTGTCCAAGCCTGGAACCGGCCCAGGCTTCCAGGAGGAGGCCACACCTGCCTGCCCTTGGCCAAGGGGAGCCAACAGACCTTCCTGGTTCCAGGGAACCCCATGCTGTCTGCTTTGCCCGGAGGCCCTGCTCCCTCCCTTAGAGCAGGCTCACAGCCGCCTGGGTGTGGAAGGGGTGGCCGGGCCTCCCTTGGACAACGCTGGCTGGTTCTCTTCTCTGGCTGAGAGTCAGAGCCCGTGCCTGCCCCAACCCAGAAGCTTCCAGGATGCTCTGCCTGAGCCAGGCCCTGGCCAGGGCCAGCGAAGGCCCCACCCTCCCGGCCAGGCAGGGCAGGGAGCTGAGCCCAGGATGTGGATCATGCAGGCTTGGATTAGCCGAGGGCTGGCCGTGGCTCAGGGCCCTCATTGGCCTCTCAGAGCCTGTTTCTTTCCTTGTGAGGTGGTGACAGCAGCCCTGATGTCACAGGATGGAGCAGGATCACATGAACAGCAAGTCCTGGCTCACAGCAGGCACACGCAGGGGTCAGGACGTTGGCCCGCACTCTTCCCTGGGGGATGGTTGCTCAGGACCCAAGGCTGGCCTCCCTGCTGGCACCAGAACCCAGGGCCCCCTGGGCACAGGCCAGGGAAGGCTGAAAGGAGGGGTAGCCTAGCACAATCCAGCATGGAGAGCCTCAGTGCCTGCCCCCAGCAGGGTCCCCAGCCCTTACTCCCACACCTTTGCTGGGCGGCAGGTCCCCCCACAGGGGTTCAAAGGCTGATGGCCTTCCCTGAGGGTGCAAGGCTGGTTTTTGCAGAGTCCAGGTTGAGTGCTGGTGGCTTTGGGCAGTGGCTGGGGGCCCTGCAGATGCTCTGTGGACACAGCCGAATGGGCAGCACAGAGCCAGACCCTGCCCTGCCCTGCCTCGCCCCATCCCACCTTGCCCTGCCATCCTCAGGGTAGGGTCCCGCAGGCCACAGCCTCCTTGCCTATAGTCACCAGGCAAGGACTGCTCCCCAACAATTCTATTCTCGCTAGTGCCCCCCCCACTCCCCGTGCTTACACGGCTGCAACTTCCCCCATCCTTCCAGCCCCAGCCTGCCCCAGGACACACTCCCTTAGGAAGGTGTTTGCTAATGAATGGCTCGTTGGCCCTCACGGCCCCTCAGGTGCGTGTCCCACAGCCCCTCTGGAGACTCACAGCCCGGCCTCTGTGCCTGGCTCAGAGCCAGAAGAACTCTGCAGCCTCCATCAGTCACACCGAGCCCAGCCCGGGGAAGGCCCCAGAAGCAGGGATGTGCAGCCTCGCAGACCCCCCTGGCCCTCCGCTCGGGGCTCCCTAGACTGCGTGCTCAGAGCCGGAGGAGGCGGCCCAGGCTGTAGCCCCTGCTCAGGAGGCCGTGGAGAACTGGCTGGAGTCCCCACCACGCCCTGAGTGAGGGAGCAGCAGGAGCGAGGCGGTTCTGTCTCCATGATATCAGGAGGGGTCCGGCCGTGCTCCCAGTGAGGGCCCGGGGGGCGGAGCAGGAAGACACAAGTGACCACAACGCCAGGTGTGGCACTGAGCACCGCGTGCAGGCCTGCCCGGTGACCCTCACAAGCCCAGCACAAGGTCAGGGCTGCACTCCCATTTTACAGATGGGGAAGCCCAGGCACCCGGACCTTGCAGGGAGCATGTGGGGACTGGGGCCTTGTACAGGGCAGGGGTCATGTGTGGTCCCGTCCAGGTCACCTTACAGGTGAGATGCCCGGGCCCGCAGGTTGAGGCCGGCCAGCACCTTCCCCACAGACCCCCTTGGTGGCTCTGAGTGAGGGCTGGCCAGGGACAGGGCCTGCGGGGCACCACTGGGACCCAGCTGGAGGGTGTTCAGGAGCCATGAGGACTGCAGTCAGGCTGGCCCTGGGACGCCAGAGGGGATGCAGCCCTCACCAGGCCCCTCCTGTGGCCACAGCACAGCCCAGACCTGCCCGCCCCAGACAGGCTTCCAAGGCCTGGTTCAGGCCAGGGTACTGGGCCGAGGTTGTGCCCACACTGCCACCCCTCTGCTCTGGGTGCCCAACTCAAACCCGCCCGGCCCTGCCTGCAGTCTTCCAGCTGAGACCCTCTGAGGCCCCTGGCGCTGAGGGATTAGGGTGCCCCCGTGTGTGGTTTGAAATAAAAACAGCACTAAGCCGTCGAATGGGTGAAAGGTCAGAGTTCTGTTCTTTCCCACAGAGACGGCCTGGATGCCTTTTTTGAAATAACAAATATCAAATCCTTTCTAAAAAAGTCACACATGGCCCCGCCTGGTTGATGCCCAAGGATGTGCCCGGCTCACCCCGGCACCCTGCGGGCCCTCCCACCGCCGCCTGGCCTGAGCCTGCTGTCCTCGGCCCCCAGGAAGGAGCTCCGTTCTGCTCAGAGGGCTCCGGACCAGCCGGGCTCCATCACACCCTCCACTCCGCCTCCTCCCAAGGCAGGCTCTGCCCCTGGACTGTAGAGAAGGCCCCAGAAAGACCCACCCCCAGGACTGGAGACCCAGGAGAGGGATCCTACCCTGTGTCAGGCCTAGACCAGGGGTCCACCCTGTGTGCCCGGGGAACAAGAAAGCCAGTGGGGCCAGCGCCTTGGTGCAGGTTCAACGGGAAACGGGTCCTTTCCCGACGGGGAGGGAAGAGGTGCCAGGCAGATGGAAGTCTCGGTTTCCCCACAGGAGCCATCGGCCGGGGGCTGGAGGTCCTGCTTCCTTCCCCACCCCAGCTGGCGCTGGAGCTGGATGGCAGGCCCACCACAAGCCCTGAGAAGCTGGGCGGCTGGGCCAGCCCAGAACTGCCCTGAGCTGCCCTTCCTGTTGCACTTGGGTGCTGGACAGGAAGACCCCTGTCCTCCAGCCCCCTCCGTGCTCTCAGCTGGCCAGGGCCATGTGTCACCAGCTGAGCTGGGGAGCCCTCCAGGTAGGGACAGGGCAGGGCCCACGCAGGTAACACCTGGGTGACAGTTTGAAAAAGGAGGCCTCAGGTAACCAGCTGTGGACCGTGGCTGTGCCCAACACTCAGCCGTTTGCCGGCTGACCAGGCAGGGGCATGAGCTGAGCAGGGGAGGATGGGCCCGTGTGATGCTCTATGGGGGGAGGGACCCTCGGCAGAGGACATTTGACTCAAGGAGGGGGCGCCTGGCCCAGGCTCGGTTCACCACCCAGCCTGTGTCCAGTGTCCAGCCAAAGCCAGCCTCTGCTCGGGCCGAGGCTGCCCTCCCAGGTGTGGGGAAGCCTTGGCCCCATCTGCAGTCCAGTCTCCCCAGGCTGCTCTCATCGCAGTGCCCCAGATTTTGCTTCTGGAAATACACTGGCAATTAAATCAAAAAGCCCTTAGAGCCGCCCAGGGAGGAAAGGTGAGCACTTATGCAACAGCTCATTACTGCGGCTCCCGAGGGCCCAGGAAGATGCCCGCCCGCCAAACCCACCTGTCCAGGACTCTGCTGAGGAGCAGGAGGAGGGCAGTACGCCAGCCACCTCTGACCTGCAGCCCCTCACGTCCTCGCAAGGGAGGATATCCCCTCCAGGGCCAGCCACGGTTCAACGCAGGTGCACGGGCACAAGGGCACAAGGTCACAAGGTGCTGGGCGGGGCTCGGGGGACGCCTGTCTCAGGCTCAAGGCTAAGGAGGGGAGGAGCGCTGCTGAGCACAGAGCTGTGCGGCCCCAAGGCTGGCTCCAAGCAGGGAGGGCAAGGGAACAGCTCCTGGGAGGCTCCAGGGCCGTGGGGGTGTTGGGGAGGTGAGGGACAGGGTATGCCCCGGGGGTGGTCAGAGGCCTGCTGGGCTGGCGCTGATAGGACTCAAGTCCACTTCCACACCCTCAGATAAGGGGAGACTGAGGGTCTTCATGCCCATTCATCCCCCTCAACACTGAAATGAAAGGAGGAAAGGAAAGAGGGAGAGAGAGAGGGAGGGAGAGAAGGACCAAGGGAGAGAGGGAAGAAGGGAGGGTGGAGGGAGGGAGGGAGGAGGGAGAAGGAGAGGGAGGCGGAGGGGAGGGAGAGTGGGTGGAGGAGAAGAAGATGGAAAGGGAGGGGAGGGAGGCGATGGGGAGGAGATGGGAGGCGGGGGAGGGGAGCGGGAAGATGGGATTGGAGAGGAGATGGAAGGCAGGAGGAGGGAGGGGAAGGGAGGGGAGGGGTCTAGTGGCACCTAGAGAGTGTAAGCAGTGCTGGCTGTTCTGAAGGGGCTGCAGCAGCTCCCCGAGTCTTTTCTGGGGCCTCTTGGGCCTGTTGACCCTCACACGGTCCTTGTCCCTGGACAATGGTGGGGGTGTTGGGGGTTGGGGGTCTGTCTGCCACTCACCAGGGCCTCAGGAGGCTCTGGCAGCACTGGCCCCTTGCCCTGGGCCATGGGACACTGCTGGGCTGATGTTCGCAGCCCCGTGGCCACGGCTGTTGCAGCCCCTGCCCCCTGCCCAGGGGTCAGCAGGTCCCAAGAGCCGCAGAGTCCCCTCCACCGTCTGCCTCAGTCCAAGCTCTGGCCCTTCCTTCACGAAGAAGAAAACTCAGTGGGCTCTCTTGATGCTTGTTCTCCCTGAAAATAATAATAGTAATAACAATAATAAAAATAGCTCCTGACTTATTTAATAATAAAATTGTAGAACATTTATGAAATAGAAGAAAACCACAGTCTTCAAAACCCCAAACTCAGAATGGGAAGGCCGGTGGCAGCATCTGCTTGGCGCTTCCAGCCCGTCCCTGGCACGCTGACCCTGCTTGGGACTCTCCTTGCCAGATCGAGCCTGCCCTGGGGCACCAGGGGACAATAAACCCGTGAAAGGTAGGATCGGTGACCAGCGCTGCCCAGCGAGGATGAACCAGGGCTCAGCCAGGAGGGCCAGAGCAGCGGCAGGTGTCCAGCCATGGGGTGGGGCTGGCTCAGAGAGGCCTGTCCCAGGAAGGGAATCAGGGTAATCCCTGACTGCAAGGCCTCAGGCAAGCGCAGGTGGGAAACCTCTGCAGATCCCAGAGGCCAAGCCAGGGGGCAGTTTGGAGCAGGCAGGGGGCTGGAGGGGAAGAGCAGGGGCTTGGTAAGGCGACCTTGGCTTTCACCAGCCTGGAGACCAGCCTGCAGAGTGGGGCGAGCTTTGCTTTCTGGATTCTGACTTTCAGCGGCGGGCCCTGTGTTCTGGTGGGCTGCCAAGCCCCAGTGAGTTTGTCTCCAGGGGAAACTGCCTATTTGTTTAGGAAAATATGTTAATGGCCTTTTGGGTACTGGAAGGAAAATCTCAGGGCACTGTCTGAAATCAACAGAGTCAAAGTGGCTCACAGCACAGGAGGGGCGTCCCACTGGGGCAAGGGGCCGCCTCAAAGGCGGAACTGTCAGGGGCCCTCAGATTGGACCCAAGGGGCAGGGGAGAGGGAATTTGATACAGGATAAATTGTACCTAGTTTTAATTTAATTTATCTGATGACTAGAGATGTTAAGCATTTCTACTTTGGACATTTGATTTGTTTCATTTAAATCGTCTTATGCTGGTCTTTCTCCATTTTTTACTGGGATATTTGTGGGTTTTTTTTTTATTATTACTAGTTTTGTAGTTCTTCATCTGTGGCAAATACTTTTTCCTGTTTGTCACTTGACTTTTAATTTATTTAAGGTATTTTTATAAATAAAAATGTTAAAATTCTATGCACTCAAATTTGTCCATATTTTCCCTTGATGAAGACTCTTTGGTTTATGCTTAGAAAGTTCTTATCAAATTCAAAATTGGTGCAATACTTATAGATGTATGCGTTCTTATTTATAGAATGATTTGCTTTTTTATTTATTCTCTAGCCCATCTGGAATTGATGTATGTGAACACTTGTCTAGGAATATAACTTTATTTTTTCCCCAAATAATGAACCCGCCTTCCTAGGACACTTGTGGTGTTTCATCCTGTGGCCGCCTGGGCCCTTGTGGTTTTGTGCTTTGAGTGGTGCCTAATGAAAGGGCCCCTGGAAGTGTGTGCAGAGCTTAAAGGAAACTCGGAAGACTGAGCCACTTCTCGGGACCGGGGGCGTAGAGCTGGCACCCTCCTATCAGGAACCCTGGGAGGCAAGCTGTGGCCAAGAGACCCCCAGTGGGCAGCAGCCTTGGGTAAGAGATGGGCCCACCCAGAGCAGTCTGGTGGGGGATCAGGAAAGAGAAGGCCTGACCTTGGTATCCTCCCATCTCCATCTCCTACCAGTTCCTCCCTTTGCCAAACCCAATCAGAAGGCAAAGGGCACAGGAGTCCCCAAGATGGAATGAAAAACTCATGGAGAGTTCCACTTCCACATGCGAGGTGGCAGCCCATGGCAGGCCAGTGATTCTGCAACCATGACTAGAAAAAGCCAGGGCACGTGTGAGAGTCCTGCCTCTAAGGGCATCAGAGAGCTGCAGAGACAACTAGGCAAGGGACAAGCGCCCCCAGGCTGAGCCGAGTGTTCCCCAGCCGCCCGCTGGCTGAGCCGAGTGTTCCCCGGCCGCCCGCTGGCTGGGCCGAGTGTTCCCCGGCCGCCCACTGGCTGGACACTCGTTTGGCCCAGACAAGAGGCCACTTCTGGACAAAGAGAAATGGCAAAACTTTTGGTGCTTGCCACAGAGCTAACGGCCAGATTGGAAACTCGAGGGGCTCAAGCAAACCACTGGTTCTTCTGAGGGGCATGTGCTGAGTCTGTGGTCACGGGGGAGGCTGGGAGGTGGGAGCTTAGCTAAGTCCTAAGGCACAGTGGACTCTCTGGCCCTCCCGTCCCTGGGGACAGAGTTCCTCAAGCACATCCTCTCCACCTCTGTCGAATCATCCATCTGATTACAAAGCCGGGAGACACAGAAGGCTGGAGAGTTCAGCTGGAACCTCCAAAAGGCAGAGCCAGGCCTTGTGCAGACCTTAGGGAAACTGAGGCCTGCCAGGCAGGCAAGGCCATACCCAAGTGTGGGTAGACCGAGTCTCATTCAAATTGCAAGCTGCCCCTCCCAGCACAACCCCTGGCTGGAGGGACATGGTGAGGCTGTGCCCTCTCCGCCCTAATGAGGAAAAGAGGCCCTTGCTGGTGCAGGAGTCTCACTGGCTCTTTTATACACAATGTTAGGCATATAATCAACAATCTTCAGACATGGAAAGAGGCAAGAAAATATGGCCAATAACTAAGAGGAAAAAATAGACAATAGAAGTAGACCCTGCAGTGACCCAGACGTTACAGTTTGCAGACAAGGACTTTAAATTAACTACAGTGAATACATTTGTATTAGTTCATTTTCACACTGCTATAAAAAACTACCAGAGAGGCCAGGCACGGTGGTTCACTCCTGTAATCCCAGCACTTTGGGAGGCTGAGGTGGGTGGATCACTTGAGGCCAGGAGTTCGAGACAAGCCTGGCCAACATGGTGAAACCCCGTCTCTACTAAAAATACAAAAATTAGCCAAATGTGGTAGTCCATGCCTGTAGGCCCAGCTACTCCAGAGGCTGAGGCAAGAGAATCGCTTGAACCCAGGAGGTGGAGGTTCCAGTGAGCTGATATCGCACCACTGCACACCAGCCTGGGCAACAGAGTGAGACTGTTTTAATTAAAGAAAAAAAAGGAACTACCTGACCTCGTGACCCACCCGCCTCGGCCTCCCAAAGTGCTGGGATTACAGGTGTGAGCCACTGCGCCCGACCAATTTAAATCATTAAGAAATCAAATGGGCTGGGCGCGGTGGCTCAAGCCTGTAATCCCAGCACTTTGGGAGGCCGAGACAGGCGGATCACGAGGTCAGGAGATTGAGACCATCCTGGCTAACCCGGTGAAACCCCGTCTCTACTAAAAAATACAAAAAACTAGCCGGGCGAGGCGGCGGCGCCTGTAGTCCCAGCTACTCGGGAGGCTGAGGCAGGAGAATGGCGTAAACCTGGGAGGCGGAGCTTGCAGTGAGCTGAGATCCGGCCACTGCACTCCAGCCTGGGCGACAGAGCCAGACTCCGTCTCAAAAAAAAATAAAGAAAGAAAGAAATCAAATGGACATGCCATAACTATGATATTCAATATCTGAAATTAGCAGCTCCATCGATGGCTTTAACAGCAGTTGGACACAGCTGAACACCAGATTGGTGAGCCGGAAAATGGATTAATAGAAAACATTCAAACTACAGCGCAGAGATTGTAAAAACAGATAAGAAGAAAACCAGAGAAAGCTGTGAGGGCGTGTGGAGCACGCTCCGAAGTTCCAATGCACTCATCACTAGGGTCCTGGAAGGAGAGGAGAGGGCAAATGGGGCAGAAGCAATGTGCAAGAGGTCATGGCCTAGAACTCAAGAATGAACTCACGAATTCAAAAAGCTCTGCAAGCCACAAGAGGAAAATCAAGCTAATGAAAAACAAGGTGGCCGGGCACAGCGGCTCACGCCTGCAATCCCAGCACTTTGGGAGGCCGAGGTGGGAGGGTTGTTTGAGCCTAGGAGTTTGAGACCAGCCTGGGCAACACAGATAAATCCCATCTCGACAAAAAAATACAAAAATTAGCCGGGCATGGTAGCACGTGCCTGTCGTCCCAGCTACACAGGAGGCTGAGGTGGGAGGATTGCCTGAACCCAGGAGGTGGAGGCTGCAGTGAGCTGTGTTCATGCCACTGCACTCCAGCCTAAGCAACAGAGGAGACCCTGTCTCCAAGAAAAAAAGAAAATGGAAAAAAAGAAAAAAAGAAAAAAAAAAGAAAGGCAATATTAACACATGCCTCCATAATATATGGAAACTATAGTTATACAACAAAGGAAATGTAATCAAATTTTATGTCATAGCCCAGATCTGAGTGATATTTACCTAACATAAACACTGACTTTGATTTGATGAAAAATTGTGGCTGGGGGCAGTGGCTCACGCCTATAATCCCAGCACTTTGGGAGGCTGAGGTGGGCAGAGCATGAGGTCTGGAGTTGGAGACCAGTCTGGCCAACAAAAATACAAAAATTAGCCAGGTATGGTGGCACACACTTGTAGCCCCAGCTACTCAGGAGGCTGAGGCAGGAGAATCACTTGAACCCAGGAGGCACAGCTTGCAGTGAGCCAAGATTGTGCCACTGTACTCCAGCCTGGGCAACAGAGCAAGACTCTGCCTCAAAAAAATAAAAATAAATAAAAATAAAAACTAAAAGTTGTGATTTATCCCACAAAAAGTAGGAAGAAGAGAAGTTCATGGGTCTGTGTGTTGGTGGAGGCCATGTAAAAGAACTTAACTTTCATCTTCCCATCTACAGTCAATAGATAATATACAAAACTGAAAAACCAAGCAATGACAAGGTAAGTATGTTATTTAGAAATACACTGGTAAATACCTGAAAAAATTTCTACAAATAGCTGAAAGTGGTGGCCTCTGAAGAGGAAGAACTTTCTAGAAGTAAGACAGATTAGGTAAGGGGCTACAGCATTTGGTTATAAGCCTTGCCAAACAGTTCAAATATTAAAATTAATTATGGTTTTGATTAAAATTAAGGTTAATGGATATCAAACATTATCAAATGCCTTTTTGTTATCTATTGATAATCAAATGATCATATTTCTCATTTAACCTATTGATATAATTAAGTTATTAGATTTTGTAACATTAATTCATCCTTGCCTTCAAGGAATAAATTCTGTGAATTTGATGTATTCTTTATTTAAAATGGTGACTGAATTTATTTTAAGAATTTATTTGGAATTCTTATATCTACATTCATAATTGAGATTATATTATAATTTGCTTTGTGATACTCTCTTTGCCGGGTTTTAATATCAAAGTTATACTAGGTTCATAAAGTTAACTGGGGAGCTTTCCAAATATTTCTATGAATTCTCAATTTATATGGCATTGGAACTCTGATCCTTAAAAGTTAGAACTAATCCACCTATAGGCCGGGCGCGGTGGCTCACGCCTGTAATCCCAGCACTTTGGGAGGCCGAGACGGGCGGATCACGAGGTCAGGAGATCGAGACCATCCTGGCTAACACGGTGAAACCCCGTCTCTACTAAAAAATACAAAAAACTAGCCGGGCGAGGTGGCGGGCGCCTATAGTCCCAGCTACTCGGGAGGCTGAGGCAGGAGAATGGCATGAACCCGGGAGGCGGAGCTTGCAGTGAGCTGAGATCCGGCCACAGCACTCCAGCCTGGGTGACAGAGCGAGACTCCGTCTCAAAAAAAAAAAAAAAAAAAAAGAACTAATCCACCTATAAAGTTGTATTGGTCTGGCATCACGTATGGAAATAATTCTTTGGCAAAACCCTTTCAGTTCATTCGGTGGTTATTCAACTCTTAAAGTGTTCAGGTTTCCTTTTGAGACAATTTTTGGAAAACTGCATTTTCCTGGACCTGGAAAATTGCCCCTTTCTTTGAGATGTACAAATGTAATAATGTTGTACATTATTTCATTTATAATTCTTTACTACTATGTAATTTGTAAGAATTGTTTTTGATAGTTAACTCTGTTAGGTAACCAAATACAATTATTTCAACCAATGACCTGTTGAATTTATTTCAAAACTCACCCTGAGTTTTTAACTTCCAAGATGCCGGTCATGGTGTCTCTGACCTCAGGTCCGCTCTCCGCTGTCCTTGGCGGAAGCAGGCTGAACCTCCCAGCCCCACGGCAAGCGCAGGAGGCATCTATGAGCAGATGTTTCCTGGCTCCCCTCATGCACATCCGCTTTGGAACTTAAGCTGAAGGTGGCCATGTACCCAGCCCCTGGCCACCCTCACCTTCACCTCCTGTGGCCACCGGCCATGGTGCCTCTTGCATTCCATCCAGGTGTCTCTTTTCCTGAGCCTGATGGAGAGCTGGGGCTGAGGTGAGCCCCCTCCTGCCGTCACGCAGCACCTGCTGCAGACCAGGCGCCCAGGTGCAAAGCTCCTCCCAACTCCAAAGCCCATTTCCAGCTGGGCTGTGTCCTGGGAACCAGGTGCAGAGCTCCTCCCATCTCCAAACCCCGTTTCCAGCTGGGCTGTGTCCTGGGAACCAGGTGCAGAGCTCCTCCCATCTCCAAACCCCATTTCCAGCTGGGCTGTGTCCTGGGAACCCAGGTCCCAGAATGGACACAGACCGGGGAGCTCCCCAGGGAATCCAGCTCAGGTCTCCTGGGTCCAGGCTGGGACGCCGGGTCCCCCACCAGCTGTCTGAGACCCCAGGCCTGGCCCCCTTGGGACGTGCCGTCTCCATGTCTGTGCTGAGTTTTGGGTTTCTGCGCGCTCCCAAGCTGATCAAGAAGCTGCTCACAGCTGCAGACAGGCGAGCCTGCGTGCTGGGCGGCCCCTGTGGCATTTCACTGGAGACGCATTAATCAGCCCGACCTTTGCATCTGCCAGTGGCCTGGCTTGTGATGTGCATTTAAAGCCAGGGCTTCCAGCCTGGGTCAGAGACGCCGCTGGCCGCTGGGCTCATCAGCTTGGGTTAGATGCTTCCATCAACTCCCTCCTGTCACCCACTCTGCAGTGGCCACAGGAGCAGTTGCAGGACTCATGGGGCACGCAGGGTCCCCGACAGCCTGGGGAGGAGCTGCTGGTGCCAGGGATGAGGGCGTGGGGACCCCAGGAGATGGGGAGTGGGGCCCTCCTGGATGCCCACATAGTTCCTTTCTCCAGCTCGGCCCCCCTTCCCTGGTCCTGCTCCAGGGTCTCCTGAGTCTCACCCACTTCCACACACACCTCTAACAAGTGGGTCCTCGCCTCCAGCCTCCCCAAAACCTTTCTCCTGATACCACAGCATCTGATCACTCATCCCAGGGTCCTCCACAGACTCCAGTCAGGGCCTCCAGACCCCAGCTCACAGCTGTACCTCCTGCCAGCTCTGGCCTCTGCCCTCCCCCGATCCAGAGGCTGCTCCTCCTTCCTGGGGTCTCAGGCCTCACCTCTTCCAGAAAAGCCTTCCCCAGGCCAAGCGGGGCCCCACTGTTTGCCTGCTTCCCCCATTGGTTGGGGGCTCCAGGAGGGAGGGAGAAAGCCGGTGGGGTAGAGGCTGCAGGGGCAGGTGCCCTGGGGTTGCCAGAGGGAGGATTGCACCCACTTCCTGGGGTTTGCAGGCCTCCTCTACCCTGCCCCTGGGGCCCAGAGGACGTGACCCTGAGCACTTGGGAGGGGCAGCTGCTGGGTGGCAGGAACCCCCGCTGCATGGTTTGAACCCCACCTCTGCCACTCCGCCACCTCTGTGCCTCAGTCTTTCCATCCATACAGGAGGCACTGAGGCTCCCATCGTTCCTTGCTCTGTGCCCGCACTTTTTTCTACTGTCTGCACCTATTAGCTGACATCTGTCTGTGAAGAAGAGCCTTCCTTTCCCGACCTCTGCCTCCACGTCGGGCCTCCTCATTGCGGAAGTGCCGGTTCTTCCCTCACTCAGCGCCAGCCTTTGTCTTTGATCCGCCCGATTTGCCTTTTATTTTCTATTTCCTGAGTTTCTGCTCATATCTTTACCTTTGTTCTGCTTTTGTTGGTTTAGCCTCTTGTTCCTTTTGTCACTTATGTTGGAGGCTTGGCTCATTGATTTTCATTGTTTCCTTCTTTTAAATCTGTCTAATTTCCAGAGTGAGTTAGCTGCACTTTGCAGTATTCCATATGTACGCGGAGAGTTTCACGTACTCATACAGTTCCTGCCCCGAGGGTGTCACAGAGCACCCAGCAGGAGACATCCGCGCCTTGGGCTGTGCCCCTTTCAGTGCTCCAGTCGGTGTCCCAGGGCTGTTGCCACAGAGCCAACACGCAGGTGGCTAAGACATGTGTTTGCTCTCACAGCGCTGGAGGCCACGTGCCTGTAGTCAAGGTGTCAGCAGGGCCACGCTCCCTCTGAAGCCTCTGTCCCTCGGGGGGGACCCTTCCTTGACTCTCCCAGCTCCTGGTGGCCCCTGGCATTCCTGGGTGCGTGCCTGCGTCACCCCAGCCATGCCTTCTCATGGATTCCTCTCTGTGTTCTCTGCTGTCGTTGTAGGGTCCATCCTTGGTCCGGGATGACCACATCCAGAGATCTCTA
The DNA here is from genome assembly GCF_049350105.2 of Macaca mulatta. Lineage (NCBI taxonomy): Eukaryota > Metazoa > Chordata > Mammalia > Primates > Cercopithecidae > Macaca > Macaca mulatta. The sequence goes on from NC_133414.1 coordinate 144,586,202, forward strand.
ACATCCCTAACCCGTGACATCAGCAAGGCTACTTCAAATGAAGCCACATCCTGAGGTTCTCAGTGGACATGAATCCATGGCGCGCACTCCCTGGCTGGAGCAGGAGGAGCTGGGCAAGGGGCCCCACCTTGAGCCCCTTCCCACAGAAGGCAAAAGGTCAGGGCTTAGGGTGGCTGAGTGACCTCGTGGGGCAGTGCAAGGCTGACGGGCCTGAGGGTGGGTGGAGAAAGGAGGGAGACCCCTGCGTGAGCTGGTTCTGGAGGGGTCTTTTGGCTTGGACTCTAAATGCAGAAGATGACCCTCCTCACACTACAGAGGAAGAAGTGGCGCCCTCTGCAGGCCCCTCTGCATTGCCCCCCGGGAGCAGAAGATGAGCTCCCGATGGGTGGGGCTGCAGGTGCCACCAAGGCGACGCTGGGATGGGAACCTGCATCAGGAATCACCCTGTGGCTGCAGAAAGCGCTTGGTCTCCTTGTCCTGCAGGCCTGCAGGCCCACTCACATCCTACCGTGAACACAGCCCAACCCCTTGGTCTCTTTCTTGGTGTCCTGGGAGGAGCTGCCACCTGTCACAGGACACACGGAAATGTGTACACAGGGCTTCCCAATGTTGTGTGACCCACACGCTGGTGACCGAGAATGAGCTGACTATGGCCACTGGCCCAAGAACCCTAACCACTCAGGGAGGGATCAGGCGGTACCCCTGTGTCCTGGTGGCCAAAGTGCCATGCTGGTCCCCAGGACATGCACACGCCCTGTTCCAAACGCATCTTCGCAAACATCAGCTGGTATCTTCTTTCAACTTTTCACCTGTGCCAGCTCCAGTGTGAGGAGTTCACAGTCAGCACATTTGGGAAAACTCCCAGATGTGCCAAGACTGAGACCAAGACCAGACCAAGGCCAGCAGCCCAGGACGGAAGAGGGCACTGAGTGAGGGAAGAACCGGCCCTTCCGCAATTGGGAGGCCTGATGTGGAGGCAGAGATGGGGGAAAGGAAGGCTCTTCTTTATGGACAAATGTCAGCTAGTAGGTGTAGACAGTAGAAAAAAGTGCAGGCACAGAGGCAAGGAACGATGAGAACCTCTGTATATGAAAGTGCAGGGTGCCCCGAGGGAGGCCGAGGAAGGTTAGAGAGCTTGGGCAAGACTTGAAGAAGAGTCTAGGTCAACTGGAGCCAAGACACTCTCCCCGCTTGCCAGGGGCACTGGGGAAGTTGGCATCCTTCTGGGTTGTCGAGCAGTGCCCTACTGAGATGCTGAGCTGTGGTGTAGGGTTTCCTAGCTATGTGGACAAATGAATGGACATCCCTCCCAGGCTTGGCACCCTGGCAGTCCAAGGGACCTTCCTGTTCTCAAATGTACATGCGGCACTTGGGAAAAGTAGCTGCATATCCCCCAGGAAGTGAGTGAGCTGACTTCAGTCAGTTCATGCTGTAGCAAGAATGTTTCCTGACCAGGATGCAATGAGCTAACGGTCAACATGAGATCTTACGACTGATCTTAATAATTTGAGATAAGAAGAAGAACCTTTCAGGGGCCAGGCGCAGTGGCTCAGGCCTCCCAGCGCTTTGGAGGCTGATGTGGGCAGCTCATGATGTCAGGAGATCGAGACCATCCTGGCTTACACAGTGAAACCCCGTCTCTACTAAAAACACACACACACACACATTAGCCGGGCGTGGTGGCAGGCTCTTGTAGTCCCAGCTACTCGGGAGGCTGAGGCAGGAGAATGGCGTGAACCCGGAAGGCAGAGCTTGCAGTGAGCCGAGATCGCGCCACTGCACTCCAGCCTGGGCGACAGAGCAAGACTCCATCTCAAAAAAAAAAAAAAAAAAAAAAAAAAAGAACCTTTCAAAATTACCATTTATTTGGAAAATAAAATATACACTTCTAAAAGAGGCGTGAGTTAAAGAATAACACATGATAGAAACGAGAAATGCTGAGAACCGGATTATAGTGGATGCACTGCTATAATCTGGTTGTGTATGAGTAGGTGAAACTCTCTGGTACATATAGAATATTGAAAGTATAGCTAACTCACTCTGGAAATTAGACAGATTTAAAAGAAGGAAACAATGGAAATTAATGAGCCAAGCCTCCAACTTAAGTGACAAAAAGAACAAGAGGCTAAACCAATAAAAACAGAACAAAGATGAAGATATGAGCAGAAACTCAGGAAACAGAAAATAAAAGGCAAATCGGGTGGATCAAAGACAAACGTTGGCTGACTATTAGAAAGACGAAGGTGACAGGCACCACTGGCAAAAACAGAGAGAGAGAGAACCCAGTCAGTATTAGGAATGAAAAGGAGAATCATCGAACATAAGCAGAAGTTTAAAGATAAACATATCAATCATGAACCAGTCCGTTTGAAATCTTTTCCAAAATGGGTAAGATTTTGAATGGATACATTCCCAGAAAATTGTGGAAAATGAACACATTCACAGAAGATTATGACAAAAAATTGATTCAAGACGGAAGAGATGACCTAATAATTCTACAACCATTAAAGACATTTAACCATTGATTTAAAATCTTCCTATAAGAAAACTCAGGTTGACAGGTGTGGGAGACCAGAATGCGCTTCCCGAAAAGCAGGTCTGTGGGGCTGAGGGCCTCTGCGAGGAGCAACTGAGGGAGAGCTCCCAGTCCCCACTCTACACAGGACATGGGCTTATAAAGACGAAGGAATCCTGCCCCTCTACCAGGGAGAACAAAGGTTAACCACCGAAGACAGCTTCAGACCCTCATCACCTGCACCTGAAGATGGTTCCAGATTAATCTACACCAACAAGCTTTACGAAGGAGCCTTTCCTCAAGGTGCTGCTACAGAGACTCCAAGCCTTTCTTTTTTGCCTGGAACTTCTCTGAAAATCTATCATTCTTTGTTAAAGATGCTCCACAAGCCGGAATTCAAAGCCGCCTCGTTGAGAGTGACTCATGCCCTGGCGTCTCCCACACATACGTGAAACACACATGTTAATAAGCCCCTGCTTGCTTTTCTCCTATCATCTCTGTTTTGTAAGAGGGATCTGTCCCAACTAAAAACGCACAGGGTTCTTATTTTCCCCTGCCTAGGGTTGCACAGATGTGCTCTACCCAACTTTCAAGGAACAGAACACTCCAGTCTTTTACAAACTCTCCCTGAGATTAGAAAGGAGGGAGCACTCCCTGAATCATTGTGAAGCTGTTACAATCTTTAAAACAAACCAGACAAGAATAGTCCAAGAAAAATAATGTTTCAGTACAATCTCACCCTCGAACAAAGACATACAAATCCTAAACAAATCATTAGCACACTGAACACATGGTGTCTATTTTTAAAAGGTGATGACACTCATGACCACGTTGGGATTTGTTGGGATTATCCCAGGAATGTGAGTGATTTAGAATTAGAAGATCGACAGCTTTCATTCACTGCATGAACAGATTAAAGGGGAAAACATAGGCTCATCCCAGTGGATGCTGAAAATCACTCAATACAACTCAAAACACACTCAGGATAAAGGAAAGAAACTTTTTAAACTAAGAAATGGGAAACGACCAAAAACTGACAGCATACTGGAAATGGGGAAACACTGGTGCGTCCCCTTTAAAAATCCAGAGCCGAGGCCGGGCGCGGGCTCACGCCTGGAATCCCAGCACTTTGGGAGGCCGAGGAAGACGGATCATGAGGTCAGGAGATCAAGACCATCCCGGCTAATACGGTGAAACACCATCTCTACTAAAAATACAAAAAAATTAGCCAGGCATGGTGGCGGGCGGCTGTAATCCCAGCTACTCAGGAGGCTGAGGCAGGAGAATGGCGTGAGCCCGGGAGGTGGAGCTTGCGGTGAGCCGAGATCGCGCCACTGCACTCCAGCTTGGGCGACAGAGCGAGACTCTGTCAAAAAAAAAAAAAAAATCCAGAGCCCAGGCGGGATCACTGTCCCCTCAGTGGCAGGGCCGAGACCCAGCCGAGACCCAGCCGAGACCCAGCCGAGGTGTAACGCGGACAGCCTCACACCTTGTCATTCACTGGAACAGCAGTGAAGGGAACCAGGATTGGAAAGGAAGAACATAATTCACAATTTCCAGGCAATGATTATTACAAAAACAAAATGAATCTGTAGATAAATCACTAAAAGAAAGTGAGCAAGGTAGCCAACTTACAAGATCAACATAAAAAGCCATTGTATCTCTTAACATCAGCAAACAGAAAACAAAATTCAAATAAAGATAGTTACAATAACAATAAATTATAACAAGTGACACGATATAAAAATGGACAAAGTATTTGAACAGTCATGTTCCTCACGAAGGTATACACATGGCCAATACACTCAGGAAAAGATGCTCAATGTCGTTAGTCGTTAGGGAAATGCAAACAGAAACCCCAACGAGACACCACGTCCTACCCATAAGGACAGCTGCAAAAAGGAATCCTAAGACAAGGAAAATCACAACCGCTGGTGAGGATGCAGAGGAACCAGGACTCCCACAGGTTACTGGTGGGAATGTAAAATGGGGGTGAGGATGGAGAGGAACCGGGACTCCCACAGTTGCTGGTGGGAATGTAAAATGGGGGTGAGGATGGAGAGGAACCGGGACTCCCACAGTTGCTGGTGGGAATGTAAAATGGGGCTCCGCTGTGGACAACAGTTTGGTGGTTCCTCAAAAAGTTAAACAAGCTGAACTCAGTGGCTCACGCCTGGAATCCCAGCACTTTGGGAGGCCAAGGTGGGAGGATCCCTTGAGCCCAGGAGATCGAGACCAGCCTTGGCAACATAGTGAGACCCCGTCTCTAAATAAATAATAAATAAATAAATGGCCAGGCGTGATGACAGAGCCCTGTAGTCCCAGCTACTCAGGGGACTGAGGTGAGAGGATTGCTTGAGCCTGAGAGATCAAGGCTGCGGTGAGCCTTGGTTGTGCCACTGCACTACAGCCTGGGTGACAGAGCTAGAACCTGTCTGAAAAAAAAGTTAAACAGAATTACCATGTGATGCAGCAATTCCATTCCTAGGTCTATACCTTAAAGCCACATATTGTATAACTTTATTTATTTATTTATTTATTTATTTATTTATTTATTTATTTTGAGACAGATTCTCACTCTGTCACCCAGGCTGGAGTGCAGTGGCACGATCTCTGCTCACCACAAGCTCTGCCTCCTGGGTTCACACCATTCTCCTGCCTCAGCCTCGCGAGTAACTGGCACTACAGGTGCCCGCCACCATGCCTGGCTAGTGTTGTGTATATCTAGTAGAGACGGGGTTTCACGGTGTTAGCCAGGATGGTCTCAATCTCCTGAGCTCGTGATCCGCCCACCTCAGCCTCCCAAAGTGCTGGGATTACGGGCGTGGGCCACTGCGCCCAGTCTGTATAACTCCATTTACATGAAATGTCCAGAATAGGCAAATCCATAAAGACAGAAAATAAACGAGTGGTTATTGAGGGTAGGGGCATGTGTGGAGTTTCTTTTTGGAGTGATTGAAATGTCTAAAATGAGAGTAAGGTAATAGTTACCCAACATTGAATATACTAAACCACTGAATTGTGTGCTTTAAATGGTTAAAATGATGAATTTTATGTGATGTGAATTTTATCTCAAAAAATTTATTGAACCATAAGGTACCTAGGAATAAACCTATATAAAGACAGAAAAGACCTACATAAAGAAAATACTATGACAGAAACATAAACAAATAAATGGAGATATACCATTTTAATGGATACAGATACTCAAGCTGTACAGATGTTCCACCTCCCAAAACTTATCTCTCCATCCAGTACAGTTGCACTCACTACCCCAACAGTTTTTGTGGATTTAACAAGCCAATTTTAAAGATTACATGGTACAACAAGCGGAAAAGAACAACCAAAGACATCCCTGAGGAAGAACAAGCAGAGGGTGTGTCCTGCCCGATTCGTGTCGCTGAGCTAGTGTGTCACTGCAGAGAGACAGGCTCGCCTGCGAAACGGAGGAGGACTCCAGTGTAGAAAAACATAGCCTTGTACAGGCTCGCCTACGAAACAGAGGAGGACTCCAGTGTAGAAAAACATAGCCTTAGAGATTTTGGAGGAAAATATCTGATTGTGAACTTTCTGACCTTGTAATAAGAGAGAATTTAAGCAAGACCTAAAAAGGTCAACCATAAGAGAAAATATTTCCTAAAGTGATGTCTGAGTCTGCTCCGGCTGCCATAACAAATACCTTAGACTGGGAACTGATGAACAGTAGAAGTTTCTTGCTCATGGTTCTAGAGCTGGGAAGTCCAAGATCAAGGCCCGGCAGTCTGGGTGCCTGGCAGGCGCTGCTCTATGCTTCAGAGGTAGCAACTCCCAGCTGTGTCCTCACGTGGCTGAAGAGCAAAGGGGCCCCTTCAGGCCTCTTTTTAAGGACACGAATCCCATTTATAAGGGCAGAGTCCCCGTGGCCGAATCACCTCCCAAAGCCCCGCCTCTTCATTCCCACACATTAGAGGTTAGTGTTCAACACACGGGTTTTGGAGGAACACAGATGTCCAGAACATAGCGAGTGACTACATTAGACTTTAACGCTTCTAATCATTAAAGACCATCACGTAAACCTACAGGCCGCTCACCAGAGGAAGATATTTGTAAGGTACATAAATTTCAAATGACCACTATTTAGGGTGTCTGTTTGTTTGTTTGGAAACAAGGTCCCACTCTGTCGCCCAGGCTGGAGTGCGGCGGTGCCAACACTGTTCACTGTAGCCTTAAACTCCTGGGCTCAAGTGATCCTCAAGCCTAAGCCTCCAGAGTAGCTGGGATTATAGATGTGTACCAGCACTCCAGGCTAACTTTTTTATTTATTGTAGTCTTGCCATGCTGCCCAGGCTGGTTTTGAACTCCTGGGCTCAAGCAATCCTCCTGCCTAAGCCTCCCAAAGTGCTGGGATTACAGGTGTGAGCCACTGTGCCCAGCCACTATCTAGGATTTTAAAAAGCGCATTACTTAAAGTATAAGAAAACTCCAAACAGGCTGGGTGCGGTGGCTCATGCCTGTACTCCCAGCTACTCAGGAGGCTGAGGCAGGGGAATCGCTTGAACCCAGGAACCAGAGGTTGCGGTGAGCCGAGATTGTGCCATTGCACTCCAGCCTGGGTGACAGAGCGAGACTCCGTCTCAATAAAAGGAAAGAAAACCCCAAACAACCCAGTGTAAAACTGTGCAAAAGACGCGAACTGCCGAGGAGGAGCCACCAGCAATCCGCTGCCGGGAGAGGCCCTCCGCTGTCCTTCATCAGGTGGGAATGTAAGTTTGCCACCCAACAGATGGGCAAAAAGTGAGAAGCGTGACAAGACCAAGTGTTGGATGGAACGCCACGTCCACACAGAACTCTCCCGCACCACTGCTGAGAGTGCAAACTGGCACAGCCTGTGTGGAAAACTCTCCTGGACCAAGCAAATCCCTTCTGAGACAGGAGCTGCCTCCTTCACCCCTTCAGGCTTTTCTTCACAGGCTCCACTCGGTGGACCCCCGATCACCAGTCACAGAGGGGAACGTCCCGCCGACACAGAGATTCCTGCAGAGCCCATTCTTGACCCACACAATGTTTCCTGTCTGTTCCTGGCCTGATGTGTCCCCTGGGATGTCAGCTTTTGGGGGCTCAGATTTGTGTGTTAGGTTTGCTGTTGCATCTCTGTGGCTCAGACAGCCCTGGGCACAGTTGCCACCCAGCAGAGGGCTGTGAGGAAAGGAATGAATGAATGGTGCAGGGAGGGCGCTGGCTGGTTCTGTTGTAGGCATGTCCCCAAATGTCCCCTCCACTCAGGCCACCCCCACGCCCAAAGCTGCATCAGCCCGGCCAGATCCCATCCTCCTCCTCCCATCTCCTTCCTGCGGCCCAGACTCTGGGACCACCTCCTTCAGTCCTCAGACGTACCGTGGCCCTGGGACCCGAGCGCACAGGACACCTGAGACAGCTGAGGGCACCTTAGGGGTCTGTTGACTGAAGGAAAATCCAAGTTAGTTCCATTCGGAAGTCTGACGGAGGCTGGTAGACCGAGGCCTCCAGCTCGGGAGCAGCTCCGTGAAGTTGCGCCTGCGCGAGTTTCAGTTCGCAGTTTACCTCCAGCTGGTGAAGAGTCGGAATGTGCAGAATCACATCAGGTGTGCGTGAGGAGAACGTCTGGTTAGAGGTCAGAGGTCAGAGGCATCACCCCCCCAACCCCGGCCGATGTTATCTTGTGTGTGGAGAAAGGCAAGGACTGGGCTCGTTCATCTTTCAAGGAATGTGGTGAGTCAGGCAGGAGACCGGGGCCCGGCGCTCCGTCCTGTTTTGTCTTCGATGCTTCTCTCCGGGAGCTGCAGGTGGCCACAGAGTCAGGCTCGGGAACTGTGCTGCAAGCAGGAGTGAGTGGATGGGGCTTCTCACGCGGCTGCTTTCTGTCACAGGTGCCCACCCATCCTGTGCGTGAGGCCCTGTCGAGGTGAGCTCCGTTCTGCCGAGCGTAGGGACTTTGCCTCCGCCTCCGGGGTTCCACATCCTTCCAGTAGGATGCAGGGAGCCATTGGCTCGGGAGGCTGAATTTGCTCAAACAGCAAACACGTGATGAGAGCCTGGGAGGGAATCCAGGCCAGGGCAGGGTGAGCAGACGCTTCCAGAATCAAATCAACAAGCCCGTTCAGCATGAGCATAGCTCTGGTTTGTAGCAGAGGGAATTGGATCAGAGGCCTGGAGCCCAGGGCCAATGAGATTACAGTCAAGGGTGCCACGGTGGGGGGCACCCCACTGCATCCCAGCCTGGCCAGCGGGGAGGGCGCCATCGATCCAGCTTTCTGGTCAAGACATGCTTCTTCCTAGAGGGACAAAGCCCCAAGGCAGTGAGGACTCACTCTGCCCCTGTGGCTTGGCTGGGCCCCACACTCCTGTCCCCGAGAAGCCCACTCAGGGCACTGGAGGCGGGGGCACACCCCAGGTGGTTCCTCCCGTCTTCCAGGTGAGGGCCTTCCTGGATGGAGGATGGAGGATGGAAGGCCAGGAGTCCCAGCTCCAGCCAGGCCACCCCTGGAGCAGCAGGAACTGGGACAGGTTTGCTCCCCCGCTGCAGGGGTGGGGGTGACAGTTTCTGTCCATCATCCCCTTCAGCGTCCCTGCTTCTCTGAGGCTCTGCGGGGTCTGGGGTCCCCTCACAAGCAGTCAGGCTGCCTGTTCCCAAGCAAAAGGTGGTGGACAGTCCCAGAGCAGCAGCTTTGAAGACGTCAGGGTGGGAATCGGAGGGGATGGTGGCCCTTCCAGAGGGAAAGTGTGAGAAGCCCGTGGAGGCTCCTGTGTCCTCACAGCCTCTGTGTCCACGCAGGAGACCTCAGGAGGGCCTTGGAGGTGGGTGGGGTGGGCTGGGGGACAAATGCCCTCAGGATCAGAGGAGCAGGTCACTCGTGGGACCTGTCCCACCCACTGCATGCGCCTCGTTGTGGGCTGCTGGGCTCCTTGGAGGAGACCTCCCTGCTTTGGAAGGGCAGGGCAGAGGCTGGTGGGGCTCTCTGTGCAGAACAGCATTTTGCAGTCCCCAGCGTCAAGTGCGAGGCAGCCCGGTCCAGGCAGAGCACGCCGACGCCCAGATCTTGGTCTGACACCATCCTCTCCACAGTCCTCACTCCCAGAAGCAGCGAACCCAGAGACAGAGCCGCAGCGCAGAGGCTCCACGCGTCATTTCCGTGTTTGGGCTGTGAGGTTATTTTCTTCTAGAGAGACCAGCATGGAAAGAGGGGAGGGGTCTTTGCAGTGGAGAGACCCAACGCACACCTCAGCCAGGTGACCCAGCCTTGGGGGGGTGGGGGTCTTCCCTCAGGATGGCCTTGCCCCCAGCCCTCCCCTGACCGTGCTCCTGAGCCCCTGCACCACTGTGTCCACCCTCCCCGGGAGCCCCTCCGGCAGTGAGACAACAGCCCTGTCCACGCCGTTCCCTGTTGGGTCCCCTCCGCTGGTTTGCACGGCTGCCCAGCATGTCTGGCTGCTGGCTGACCCTGGCCTGGCAGGGCTGAGTCACACCCCCAGCCCCACCGTCCAGGCAGACGCCCAGCAGGGAGCCTGCCGTTCTCGGCCTCCAGCCTCAGTTTACCCCCAGGAACACTTTTGGCATTGCTTGAATGGCACATTGGCTGGGCCTGCCCACCCATTACCACCCACGGTGCCTGTTTGCAGGAGGTGCCCTGAGGTTCCATCTGTCCTGCAGGGCACCCACCGAGCACAGTATGGTGCCTCCGCACTGAGCCCGTCCATGTCCCCACTGTGAGGCTGGGCTGCGCCTCTGAGAAGCGGCCCTGTTCCCACCCAAGGCCACGCCCGCAGACCATGGCCACGTCCCCAGACAGGGCCCCGAGAAGCTCTCCCCAGACGCCGCAAGACGGCGTCCTTAAATGGGGTCTTCCTCTCACCTGCCTCGATTTGGTTTTCAGTTTTAAACTAAAGCGAATTCCACTTTACAAGTAATACCACTTAACTGTAGAAAATTGGGAAATATGTAAACTAGAAAGAAGAAATTCTTCCGGGCCTCGGCACCCGCCCCCGCCACGCTCGGAGGAGCCCTGCAGGGTTTTACGCCCAAGTGCGTCTTTACTTAGAGGTCAAAGGGTGCCCAGGCAGCACTGAATTCACCCACTCAGATGCTCCTTTCTGGTTGTAAAAGTGAGATGTGCTCCTCATCGAAAGCTGGAATTCCCAGGAGAGGCCAAAGAAGGAAACCCCCGTCGGGGAGGGGCAGGTCCCACGGCTCCGGGACTTTTATGGCTCTGGGGACTCTCACAGCCTCACTGCAGCCCCGTCCCTTGGGGATGGTCAGGGGGCCAGGGCAGCGTAAAAGCATCCGTTGCTCCCGGTGGAAGATGAAATGCGGAGCCGGGTGCCGGGGGCCTGGCAGTCATGGCTTATTGTTCTTTATGAACAGAAATGAACAAGAAAGTCCACACGCTTCAACCCGAGGTTTCATGATGCAGGGAGGCACCCTGCACAGTTTTTCAAGGGACACAGACACCATCACTCTCTCCGCAGCTCTGCGGCTGAGCAGGGGGTGCACCCAAGAAATGCATCTCCCTGAACTGGGGAAGGGCAGCAGGGCCACCGGGCAAGGCATGCAGGGTTGCAGCATTTACCGAGGACCCTGACCCGGGGGCCTCCAGCCATTCATTTCTATTCTTGTTTTTAAACCTTCAATTTATTTATTTTTAGTGCAGTTTTAGATTCACAGCCAAAGTGAGAGGAAAGTCCAGAGAGTTCCCATACACCCTTCTCCCTGCCATGCACACCCTACCTGCTCTCCCCACCAGAGTGACGCATTCATTACAATCCAGCAACCTGGACACATAGCCTGCATGGACACAGAACCCTGTAGACACAGAATCTGCGTGGACACAGAACCTCTGTGGACACAGAACTTGTGTGGATATATAGCCTGCATGGACACAACCTGTGTGGACACAGAACCTGCATGGACACAACCTGTGTGGACACAGAACCTGTGTGGACACAGAACTTGTGTGGACACAAAACTGCCCAAAGCCCCTGCTTCACACCAGGGTTCACACTGGCTGTTTTTTTGTTTTTGTTTTTTTTTGAGATGAAGTCTCGCTCTGTCACCCAGGCTAGAGTGCAATGGCATGGATCTCGGCTCACTGCAACCTCTGCCTCCCGGGTTTGAGCAACTCTCCTGCCTTGGCCCCCCGAGTAGTTGGGATTACAGGCGCCCACCACCACGCCCGGCTAATTTTTGTGTTTTTAGTAGAGACAGGGTTTCACCATGTTAGCCAGGTTGGTATCAAACTCCTGACTTCAGTTGATCTTCCTGCCTTGGCCTCCCAAAGTGCTAGGATTACAGGTGTGAGCCACCATGCCCATCCCGGCTTACATTTTTAATTCATTTTTCAGTTGATCAAAACATGTCTTCAAGTACTTTTTGAGGACGCATAGCATTATGTACATATTATCATAATTATCATCATCATTAATATTTCTAATGTGTTAAAAGAGAATAGCTATATTTATTATTTCGTTTTACTTATCAATAATTAGTGCCTGTTATTTACAATATAATAATTGTATTTCTATATTTAATGTGTAATGGAGCAATCATTGCAGAATTTTGAGGCAAAAATACGTGTGAAGAATCTTAGACCAGCTGCATTACCCGTCGTCTTTCTAAGTGAACACACAGAAGGGGCTGCTGCAGGCTGAGCACGGTGGCTCACACCTGCAATCCCAGCACTTTGGGAAGCCAAGGTGGGAAGATTCCTTGAGCCCAGGAGTTCGAGACCAGCCTGAGCAACATAGGGAGACTTTGTCTCTACAAAAATTAGAAAATTAGGCAGGTGTGGTGCTGTGTGCTGGCAGTCCCAGCTACTCAGGAGGCTGAGGCAAGAGGATGGCCTGAGTCTGAGAGGTCGGCTGCAGTAAGCTGTGATCGCACTGCCGCACTCCAGCCTGGGCAACAGAGCCAGACCCTGTCTCAAAAGAGAGAGAGAGAAAGAAGCTGCTTCACGATCCACGGCCGCCCGCCTGGGCTCCATGTTTCCGCACGTTTGAGGCACTCAGAGGCTGCTGTGCTTTGGCCTTGTCCTCCTTGCTCTTTGAAAGGTTTGCATCTCCGTTTTAAAGCTGAATTCATCTCTTTTGTGTTTTACTCAACAGGGGAGTTTCTGGCTTGTGTGCTTGGCTGTTGCACTGGCTCCAGCTGTTCCTGCTGCGCCTGCAGAGCCTCGTTCTCGCTGTGTCCTGGCTGCTGGGCCCCCGTCCTCGCCTGCCGCTCCTCTCTCTCGGCACAGGACGCTCCCTGACTCAGCTGTCGGGGGGTTCTTCCCCGCTCCCCGGGTGATCCGAATTGTTACATCTTCGTGTTTTTGCAAGAAACATTTCCCTCTTGCCATGTCCCTGTCTTTCTGGCTCAGCTGTCTCTCTTGAAGGCCGCCTCCTCCCCTTACGTGGGGGCCGTGCCTCCCACATCACACTGTAAATGTCAAAGAGTTTTCCTCTTTCTCCAGAAAATTATCTTAAAAAATTCTTCTGTGTCTTCAGAATAAGGCTCCTTCTTCCGTGTTTCATGCTCTTTCCCCATAATCCTGCAAGCCCCTCCTTCTCCAAGGAAGGGCCGTCCATTGAGACCCCGGTGGCCCCTCGTGAGCCCAGCAGAGCTGCCTCCTTGGTTTGGCTCAATTCCCCCCAGTCTCTGTCTCACACGGCTGCCCTGTGAGCTCTTTGTGCAGGGGTGTGAAAGTCAGCCCCTCTGACCCCCACGGGCCCCCAGGGCCGGCTGAGTCTGGACAGACTCGGAGAACCAGTCCCTGCCCATCTGCTGAGCGCTTGTAGAGCTGTTGCAAACCCACTCTGGGCGTGGGCTGGTTCTGGGAAGATTGGGTGTTCCTTTTCTGCAGGTTCCTGATGTTCCTGACAGTGACTGATCCCTGCAAGGGCCTCCGCGAGAGCTGTCAGGCACTGTGCAAGTGGGTGCAGCGTTGCCGTGGAGACCCGAGGATCCCGGGCTCCAGGCTGCGTACCCTCCAGCCCAATGCCCAGCCCTGCCCTGAGGAGAGAGCCAGGCACAGAGGGGTCGTGCCCCTGCCGACTTGATGGGAGGTCACCTTGCACTGCTTACCAGCAAGATGTGGTATCTATTCCTTAGGCCCAGTTACTGCCAAATAAAGCTCAGAGGGAGGAAACCACACCAACAATGTGTCGTTTAAAGAGTTAGTATAAGGCGAGCACCTTTATCTCCCCGGCCTGGATAGAACCTGGCCAGTTATCCCAAGAGCCCTCCACGTGCCCAGCACAGGGCCCAGCGCCTGGCCATCCTGCCAATGACTGTCCCCACTTCCCCGAACTTCTGTGCTGTGTGTCACCCAAGCACATGTTCCCAGACACCAGAGCCGTCTTGCCCAGTGTTCAGACCTGATGGGCCTTCTGGGTCTCCTCTCACTCACAGACCCCCCCCCACTCTGCTTCCCTGTGGCTTCTCCGCAATGCATGGGACCAGCCTGCACGTGCTGCCCACCACCCCCGGGGCCGTTTCCAGGCAAATGACAGCTGGGTCCAGTCCCTTTAGCAAGACTGGAGGCAGTGGTGACCATCCCCAAGAGGCACCTCCTGCCTGGCTGTTGTCCCAGCTCTGACATGAGCACTGAGAAGTTCCAGCGCCTGGCCTTGCATCCCCAGGGGCTGCAAGGTGGTGGCATATGGATTCCATCATGTCCCTTTAGTTGTTCGTTGGCACGCTTTTATAAAATGTCGCTTCCCCTCACTACCACCGGGTTGCCTGGGGATGCAGGTCATGGAGCAAAGGCAGGATGAATGCAGGATTCTCTCCCTTCGTTTATCATCTTTCAGGACATGTGTTGGCTCCTGTCCTCCTCCCAGGATGGCCAGTCAGGTCGTGCCTCACTAGGTTTATTTCTATGCACCTGACATTTGCGGGTCTGCATTTTTTTGCAGAAATAACATTGTTTGCAAATTGAAGGTTGGTAGCCACGCTAAGTCTAGCAAGTTCATCAGCGCCATTTTTCCAACAGCAGGCGCCCACTTCCTGTCTCCATGTCACGTTTTCATGGTGACTGTGTCTGTTATGGTGACCTGCGCCCAGCGACCTTTGTAGTTACTACAGTTGTTGTTTCACAGAACCACGAACCACGGCCATATATGTGGGCGAACTTAGCGCACAAACATGTGTTCTCACCAATCCACCACCCCTGCTCACGTCTCCCTTCCTTTCTTCAGGCCTCCCTCTTCCCTGAGACACAGCAGGATTGATATTAGGTCAGTTGAGAACCCTGTAATGGCCTCTAACGTTCAAGTGAAGGGAACAGTTGCAGGTCTCTCGCTTTAAATCAAAAGCTAAAAATTATTAAGCTGAGTGAGGAAGGCATGGAGAAAGCGCAGAGAGGCCGAGAGCTTGGCCTCCTGCACCAAACGGTTGGCCAAGTTGTGAATGCCAAGGAAGAGTTCTTGAAGGAAATTAAAAGTGCAACTCCAGTGACCCCACGAACGATAAAAAGAGGAACAGTCTTATTGTTGATATGTCAAAAGTTTCAGTGGTTTGGATAGAAGGTCAAATCAGTCACAACAATCCCTTAAGCCCAACCCTAACCCAGAGCAAGGCCCTCACTCTCTTCAGTTCTGTGAAGGCTGAGAGAGGTGAGGAAGCTGCAGAAGAAACGTTTGAAGTTAGCAGAAGTTGGTTCATGAAGTTTAAGGACAGAAGCTGTCTCCAAAAGTGCAAGGTGAAGCAGCAAGTGCTGATGGAGAAGCTGCAGCCAGTTCTCCAGAAGATCTAGTTAAGATCGGTGATGAGGGAGGCTGCACTAAACAAGAGATCTGCAATGCGGATGAAACAGCCTTCTACTGGAAGAGATGCCTTCTAGGACTCTCACAGCTAGAGAGGAGACCGTGCCTGGCTTCCAAGCTTCCAGGCACAGGCGGACGCTCTTGCTAGGGGCTAACGCGGCCGGGGACTTTGAGTTGAAGCCGATCCTCATTCACCATTCTGAAAATCCCGGGGCCTTTAAGAATGATACTCAATCAGCCGGGCGCGGTGGCTCAAGCCTGTAATCCCAGCACTTTGGGAGGCCGAGACGGGCGGATCACGAGGTCAGGAGATCGAGACCATCCTGGCTAACACGGTGAAACCCCGTCTCTACTTAAAATACAAAAAAATTAACCGGGCGAGGTGGCGGCGCCTGTAGTCCCAGCTACTCGGGAGGCTGAGGCAGGAGAATGGTGCGAACCCGGGAGCCGGAGCTTGCAGTGAGCGGAGATCGCGCCACTGTACTCCAGCCTGGGCGACAGAGCGAGACTCCGTCTCAAAAAAAAAAAGAAAAAAGAAAAAGAAGAAGAAAGAAATTCCTCTGATGAATCTGGGCAAAGTAAATTAACAACCCTCTGGAAAGGATTCACCATTCTAGATCCCATTAAGAACATTCCTGATTCACGAGAAGAGGTCAACATACCACATTAACGGGAGTTAGGAAGACATTGATTCCAGCCCTCATGGATGACTTTGAAGGGTTCAAGCCTTCAGCGGAGGAAGTAACTGCAGATGTGGGGGAAGCAGCAAGAGAACTAGAATTAGAAGTGGAGCCTGAAGCTGGGACTAAATTGCAGCAATCTCAGGATCAAACTTAATGGATGAGGAGTTCCTTCTGATGGAACAAGTAAAATGGTTTCTTGAGATGGAAACTGTTTCTGGTGAAGATGCCATGAACGTTGTTGAAATGACGTAAAGGATTTAAAATATTCCACAAACTTAGTTGACATAGCATGGTAGAGTTTGAGAGGACCGTTGTGAGTAAAATGTTTATTTAGAAACAGAATGCTTGTTCCTCGATACCACAAGGAAAAACCAGCACTTAGACAAAAAGCTTTCTCAGCAAGACAATTTTTTTTTTGAGACAGAATCTCACTCTGTCGCCCAGGCTGGAGTGCAGTGGTGCTATCTTGGCTCACTGCAAGCTCCATCTCCCGGGTTCACGCCATTCTCCTGCCTCAGCCTCCCAAGTAGCTGGGACTACAGGTGCCGCCAAAACACCCGGCTAATTTTTTCATCATCTTCACTATCTTCTGGTAAGAAATGTCAATGACAAAAGTCTGATGATAATCTCATTTTTTTCTTTATAAGTCCCCCACTATTTTTACTAGATCCCAAAGGCACTTTTCTTTTTTATTTAAAGTCCAATGACTTTACTAGACCATGTCTTGGTTTTGGCCATTCTGGGCAGTATTCTCAGGTACGCAGTGTGCTTTTTCAATATTGTAATTCAAATTTTTTTATTTCAGCTAAAAAATTCTTTGAATGTGAATATTTATTCTTCTTTGTGTTGATTTCCCACTTCGGGGACTCCCATTATCCACACATCACATCTTCAGCATTTTCAGTTTCTCCCTAATACTTTAACCCCTTCCTTAATTTCTTTTCAATTTACTTTTCTCTCCTTTTCCTTGTATTTTTCTAAAGATGTTTTCTGTGCATTAATTCACTCTTATGTTCTGTGTAGTTTCGTCTTCACACAACAGTCACATGACACACGTGTGTGCGCGTGCACGCACACACACACACACGCGCACACACTGAGCCAAGCTGAACAACTGAGGCATTACTTACTGTCCATACGCCTCCCCACCCTTCCCCATGGCTGGCACGTAGCAGACACTGAGTCAGTAACTGCGGCAGGCTTGTTGGATTTACAAGGCAACTTAAGACAGCAGTGTGACCTCAAAGGGAGGTGCTAAGTGAATTCACTCCTGGGGATGTGTGGACCAGGAAACTGGCCTTGTCTATCAGAGGGTGGGCTAGAGGGGGAGAGTGAGACACCAGGGTGGGCTCATCACCTTCCAGGCCGCCCCTCGGATGTTGTTTCTCTGAAAGTCCACCCTGATCTCTAAACCAGGTTGTATCTTCCCATTGCGTCCTCTCGTGGCACTGTCCTTCCTCTGTCTGGACACCTGTCACTTCTATAATCCATATCTTGCTGACATATTTGCCCCTCTGGCCTCTGAGCCAGACATGAGGTCCGGGACCTGTCTGAAGGGCTCATGGCCTGCTCCCCACTCCAGGCAGCCCCCTCATTGCTGAGCAATGCCTGTGCTGGCAGCTCAGGGAGGGAAGGAGGCCCACTGCCATCATTGTCTCCAGCGGGACCACTCCCAGAAACCCTGGAGCCTACATTGTTGCCGAGCAGCTGTTCAGGAGCAGGGATAGGGAGCAAACCCCCAGAAATTGTCCTGGAGCCAAGTTTGCAAATGCCAAGACACTGGGGATGGTGCAGCAGGGGTGCCGGTGGGCACAAGGCACTGTCTCAGGACCAGCAGCATTCTAAGCCCCCAAGTGAGGGCCAGGTGGCAGATCCACAGGGAGAAGGTCCTTGAATGAGGTGCAGAAACGACTGGGGAAGTCAGAAGCACGTTTCTGTTGAAACTTGCCAAGAAGCCAACACCAAACCCAAGGGACCCCAGAGGTGGCACAGACTCCTTGACGTTGTGACAGGGAGGTCTGGGCAGAGGCGGGTATGGCCAAATGGGCCCCCGCTTCCCTCTCGTGACCAGCAATTGGGTCACTGCTCCCTGTGGCTCTTGGGCAGCCTATTTTAAACCCTTCTCTATAGAAATTTTGAAAAATATTTCACAGAAAAGAACCAGGACGTTGAGAGGAGTTTTAGACATGAAATGAACACCTCCAGCTGGAGCCCAAGGCTACGTATCACCCACATGACCTTCCCTTCTTTGAACCAAATAATGGGGGGTGGGTGAGGCTAAGCCTAAACTCAGCCACGGCCTCCTGAGAGCACCACACACCCCAAGGAGAATTTGTGTCAACGCCCCAAGCATGAGACGCTGCAGGGCCCTAGCAGGACCCATGTGTGGGGTGAGCTTAAGGCCACCAGCCAGGTGGTGATAGGGACACAGATGGGGCAAGCTGGCAGGGTTGTTGCGGCCCAAAACCTTGTCCTCTGGAGAGGATCTGTGGGCAGGTCCCGCAGCACGCCTGCCTTGGCGGACACGCCCTGCAGCAGAGGTCTGTCAGACTGGTTTGGTTCCCAAGGGACTCAGGAGGGATTTAAAAACCACAGCCCTGGGATGCTAGGTGTGTCCAAGATGGAGCCACCAGATGTGGCCTCTCGGTCATGCAGCCCTGGCCAGAGGCCATATACCATCTGTGGCCATCTGCGGGTAAGAGAACCTGCAGGCAGGGCAAGGACACTGCATGGCCTTGCCCATCCGGTGTGAGAATGGGGCAGCCCTGGCAGCCGTTTCCAAGCGGTGGAGCAGGTCCAGGACCTGAGTTAGCGCCATTTTCCACACGGCCATCCTCGGTGCCCTGGGCAGGCCATCCTGGTCACCAGACGGTTGGAACAGCCACAGACAGTGTGGTTCATGCAAGAGAGAAAGCCCCTGGCTGGCCCCTCTGCCACAGCAGGAAAAACCTCCCCGAAGCCCCCAGAGGACCTCCCCTTACGCCTCAGTGGGAACATGAACTCCTCTGACCCAACCGACCAGCCCCTCCACTCACACCACACACACACCACACACACGCACACAAACATGCACACACACACACCACACACACACCACACACACACCACACACACGCACACACACACCACACACACACCACACACATGCGCACACACACAACACACACACACCACACACACGCACAGGCACACACACACCACACACACACCACACACACACCACACACATGCGCACACACACACCACACACATGCACACCCACACAACACACACACCACACACACACCACACACGTGCGCACACACATGTGCACACACATGCACACACACATGCATACGCACATGCACACACACATGCGCACACACACGAACACATGTATACATGTGCACACACACGCACACACACACACGCACATGCACACACACACGAACACATGTATACATGTGCACACACACGCGCACACACACGCACATGCACACGCACATGCACACACACACGAACACATGTATACATGCACACACATGTGCACATGCACACACACACCCCAGAACCAGGCCAGGACAGAGACCCTGGAGCCCGAGCTCTAGGAGGCATGAGAGCGTGAAGAAGAGGGTGGGGTGGCCACGCCCGCTGTGGTGTGCAGCGTTCTTCCTGACGCTTGGACGGTGCATCGGGCTGAGCGTCTCCTCCTGGGGTTTGCTCCATCACAGTGTTCCCCAAAGTCGTCTTTGTTTTTTTGAGAGACACTGTCTTGCTGTGTCACCCAATGGTGCAATCACCTCACACTGCAGCCTCCGACTCTCCCGCTCAAGCGATCCTCCCATCTCAGCCTGCCAAGGTGCTGGAATTCCAGGTGTGAGCCTCTGCACCCAGCCCCAATGGCTTCTTCAAAAAAGGCCCACAAACTGTGTGGGGTCTTGAGTCCCTTGGCAATGTAGCTTTAACTTGGAAAGTGCCAGGCACTGACAGCTGCGTTCCAGGACATTTCCCAGGCATCTCTGCCTGAGCGACAGGAGGCTTGCTGGGGTAGAGCTCTCAGTGTGGTGGGACCAGACCAGCATCTTCCACCTGGACACAGGGGCCCAGGTGGGATGCCCCCTCCCTCGGAGGCCTTACTTGCCCCTGAATTCTCTGCAATTGCTCAGGTGCTCTAATCCCAGTCTAGAGGGGGTCACTGTCCCAGAAGGAAGCAGGTGGCCCACCCTCAGCAGGTGGTGTGAAGAGGTGAGGGTGGGGCTCTGCGGGACCACAGGAGGAGACAGCGTCTTCAAGGCAGAGGCCGTGTCCCTCACAGCACCCTCCTTGTGGGTGGCACAGTGGAAGGTGCTGGGCTGAGGGCTGTTAGCCCAGCTTCATCCTGTGTGTTTACACTCTCTCCGGGTAGCTTTGCTGTGCACTTGCTGGCCTCCGGCACGGCAGAGTTCATTCAGCTTCCAGAGCATTGACCTCCAACCCAGACCTACTGACCCCTGGGGACTTTCCCACTGGTCTCAGGAAAGGTGAGAAAATGCTTCTTTTAAGCAACTTGAAGACAGGTAGGATGTAATCCAATTCAGTGTTAAAGCCTATCATTCTATCATCAAACAGCTCCCAGATGCCAGGAGTCCAGAATGAGATGCATCTACTGTGACCCAGTTTCCTCCTTCAAAAGCTGCCAAGGTTGATTCTGGATCCAACCTGGGCTGAGTCTGGCTCCATCATGGGCTGATCCTAGGTCCCTCCTGGATTGATACTAGGTCCACTGTGGCCTGAGCCTGGGTCCATGGAGGGCTGATCTTGGGTCTACTGAGGCCTGGGATTGGGTCCATCATGGGCTGAGCTTGAGTCCAACCTAAGCTGGCCCTGGATCCATCATGGGCTGAGCCTGGGTCCAACCTTAGCTGAGCCTGGATCCAACCTGAGCTGAGCTTGGGTTTATCATGGGCTGAACCTGGTTCCATCATGTGTTGGTCCTGTGTCCATTGTAATTTGGGCCTGGATCCTCTTGGATAACTTAAATGGTTTGGCTGCATCCCCACTCAAATGTCATCTTGAACTGTAGTTTCCATAATCCCCATGTGTCATTTGAAGGACCTGGTGGGAGGTAATAGAATTGTGGGTGTGGTTACCCTCATGCTGCTGTTCTCACGCTAGGGAGTGAGATCTCACAAGATCTGATGGTTTTATAAGGGGCTTTTCCCCCTTCTACTTGGCACTTCTCCTTGCTGCTGCCATGAGAAGAAGAAGGTGTTTGCTTCCCCTTCTGCCATGGTGGCAAGTTTCCTGAGGCCTCCCCAGCCAATTAAACCTCTTTCCTTTATAAATTACCCAGTCTCGCATATGTCTTTATAACAGTGTGAGAATGGACTAACACAATAATAAATCTGTAGAAAAATGTAATCAAAACTCCAAGGAGATACCACGTTACAACCATGAGGATGGTTACTATTTTAAAAAACAGAAAATAACAATTGTTGGTGAGGATATGGTTACATTGGAACCCTCATGCACTTTTGGTAAGAATGTGAAATGGGGCAGCCACTGTGGAAAACAGTATGATGATTCCTCAAAACATTAGAAATAGGATCATCCTGGGACCCAGCAAGCCCGCATCTGGGTACATACACAGAGGAATCGGAAGCAGGTCTCAAGCAATATGTGCTCACCATGTTCACAGCAGTATTAGTCACCACGGCCAAGGAGCAGAAGCAACACGGCATCCATCACAGATGATTGGAAAACGAAATGCGGAATATCCACAGAATGGAATTTAACTCAGTCTTAAAAAGGAAGGAAAACCTGGCATGTGCTACAACACGGGTGGGTCTTTAAGACACTGTCGTAAAGGAGAGAAGCCAGACCCAGAAGAGGGCAAGTATTGCCTGACTCTGTGTACCTGAGGCTCCCAGAGGAGCCGAACTCACCGAGACAGAAAGCAGAACGGAGGCTCCCTGAGGCTGGGGAGATGGGAATGGGGAGTGGGCGTTTCATGGGGACCGAGTTTCAGTTTCCCACGATGAAAACAGATCTGGAGATGGGTGGTGGTGATGGGGTCACAATATCGTGAGCAACTAACACCACGGAACTGCACACGCAGACGTGGGTAAGATGCCGAACTGCACGCTCTGTGTCTTACCAAAGTAAAAGCGTTGAAAAAATCCCACAAAAGTACAGTTTATCAAAATGAGAACCGCAAATCCTGTTTCTTGGGGATATAGTTCAGGGGCAGAGCATTTGACTGCAAACTGCTTCTTTCTTAAGGGTTAACCTTAGCTTACACACCACATATTCTATCTTTCTTCATGATATTCTATTTTTAAACCCAACTAGTTTCAACACTTTTTATTTGTATTTGGTCCCATTTGTAAACTTACTGAAGCTTCTTTGAATCTTTTCGGCTGAGACTGTGAAACTGTGAAACTCCCCTTCTTGTTAGAGGACTCTATTTGCCTCACAACAGACTTTCCCAAATGCTTGTAATGCAGTTAACCTTACACATATGGGGATCTTCACATGTTCCAAGCGTAAAGGTCCAAAACTATGTATCAATTTGGAAAGATATCTACTGAAAAAGTCAAAAAATAAATTACCCAGTTACCCTGTTTAAGTTGGAATCCCAGGTGATTTTTTGTTTGTTTGTTTGTTTGTCTGTTTTTTGAGACAGAGTCTCGCTCTGTTGCCCAGGCTGGAGTGCCGTGGCGCGATCTCGGCTCATTGCAAGCTCTGCCTCCCGGGTTTACGCCATTCTCCTGCCTCGGCCTCCTGAGTAGCACATAAAACCACCAGACACATAAAACCACCAGCTGATTTTTGCATTTTTTTTATAGAGGTGGGGTCTCACTATGTTGCCCAGGCTGGTCTAACTCCTGGGCTCAAGGGATCCTGCAGTCTTGCTCTCCTTGCTCTGATATTACAGACACGAGCTGCTGTGCCTAGCCCCAGGGTTTATTTGGAGGAAGATGAAAATGTCCAGAATGGAGCATGCCCGTGCATGCACCAACAACCTCTGAACTGCACACGTCAGAGGGATTCCATGCATGCACCAGCCACTGACTTGAGCATGCACATTTGAGAGGGATTTCTGTACATGCACCAACAGTCGCCGAACTGCACACGTCAGAGGGATGAGGGGCTGGCGTGTGAACTCCACCTCAGTAAAGCTGTGTCAAGAGAAAAGGTAACATCCCAACTAGTTTCCTCAGAGGATGTTTCTAGGCCAACCCTGTCCGGGGACTGAATTCCACCCCAAAGGGTCACTGTGTACAAGGGCGTCCGAGGAGCTGCTGACCTGCAGGGTCCTCACCCGCCTTCCTGGCTCTGCTGTGTCGCACCCTCACGTGCCCTGACCTCCTCGTGTGCGCCCCGCCGGGCTCGCCACACCCGTTTCCATTTCGATGTGCCGTTCGACTGCACGTTGTGTGTTGGGCGTAGGCAGTCTTGGAAATTCTCCATGATATTTAGGCCAAGATAAGTCAATGGCAAAGGAAATCTTTATTTAGGTTTATCTCTTGTAATGACGCCTTAGGAAGGTGGGTTATTAAGGATCTGCTCGGAGACGGTTTATCTGAGTCTCTCAATCGGAGCGAGGGTATCGCTCGGGATCACCTCAAACGCAGCCTGGAATCAGCAGGTTAATCCTCAATTGTTAAAAAAGAGAGGCAGAGAGCGAGAGAAAGTAGCAGCCTCCATGAGGATCCTGAGGCTTCCGGTTTCTCTGCCTGGAAGTTGCTTGCCCCATTCTCCTCCATCTCAGGAGCAGCTTCCAAGGGCGGCCTCTCAGCAGCAGCGCAGGGGATGCCCAGGGCTGCCTGTCTGCGGACCCCCCGGCGGGACTCCCAGGTGGAGGAAGGGGCGGGCACAGAGAGCCTCCCCGGACAGGGTACCAAGGCCCGGGACTCCTGTATCAGAGGCTCCTGCAGCGTTTCCCGCCAGCCCCCATGAGGATCCTTTCTGTGGCTGTGGGGACCGGCCCCGCCGGCCCTCAGCCTCCATGCCCAGTCCAGACCACCGTTTGGAAGGGCTCTGCCCAGGCAGGGGTGTCAGGGACAGAATGCACCCTGTCCACCACACCCCCAGGCCAGGCTGGGCCAAGCACAGGGAGTTGCTTAGGCCAAAGGGCACCACCTCCCACTGCCAGCAGGAAATGGGTGGGTCTCAGGTGACGTTCCCGACTGCTGGCCCCATTCGGTAACAGCGACCCGAGGCCCAGAGGAAGCTGCTCCCACCAGTGGACGTATCCAGGACCCTGGGGCTGGCCTGTATCCCATGTCCAGTCAGTGCAGGACACAGAGGCTTGAGTCTGCCCGAGACTTAGGCTATCGTGATGGCCACAGCAGCCAGCTCCTTCTGGGGTCAGCTGAGGTCTCTGGACCCACACAGCCCCCGCCTAGACCCTCCCTTCCCTCAGGGTGGCATGCCCAGGCCTCCCCAGGAATAGTCCTGCCGGCACCAGACGTCAGGCACCAGACCAAGTCCTGCCTCCCATGGCCTCCCAGACAGGGTCATCCCAGCCCTGCTGATGATGGCAGAGGGAGTGCAGGGTCTGTGCCCTTCTGCAGAACCTCTCAGCCCTCAGAGATGGCAGGAACTCATTCTTCATAGAAATTCTCAGAATATCAAACAGACCAAAACATGCCCTGATTTTTCTAAGACTTGGCCTCCCAAATGCCACGGTTCGCCATTGCACTCAAGCTGACGGGTGTGGGGGTGGAACAGAGGGATGTAGAGGGGTGGCAGGCGCACCCCGAGAGCCCCCCAGGGACGTTCCTGCCCTGCACACTCCGCTGTTTCCTTCCATCCGGCAGGGTGGGCCCCGCCCTGAGGTCCCTTCAGCTTCCTGGGAAGTGTGTGCTTCGGGGCAGGGATTCCAGGCCGGGAGGCAGAACTGAGGCCAGGGCAGAGGAGCGGCCGCAGTGAACAGGAGCCCCAGATGTGTGCGGCCGCTGGAATGGCCAGACCCCGGGCCAGGTGGAGAGCCATTTTCAGCCGTGAGCTCACATCTGGGGACCTGGGGCCCTTGGAAGACCCGGGGCCCGGTGCCCCCACGGAACAAGGAGGGCTGTCTGGGATAGGGGTGCAGCGGGAGAAGGAGCCCCTCCTAGTGCTGAATTCTGGGACCTTTTCAGGCACTATCTGAAGGAGGCCTGGCCTGTGGTTTTCTGATCACCCCAATGTCCCAAGAAGGGCGGAAGGCCCAGGCTGCTGGTGCAGGGAGGGGCTGCATTCAGAGGTCCCCAGTGCCGACCACAGCCCTGGAAAACGGCAAGTCCTGAAGATGGTGCGAAGGTGCTGGGCCTCCAAGGCAGTGGACGCCTTTGTTTCTTCCGTTCCCGTACAGAGCTCAGCTCCAGTGATAGGGACGGTCACTCTGGGATCAGCGCCAGTGATAGGAATGGTCACTCTGGGACCTCCAGGCTCTGCACCCTGACAGGAACTAGAGTCAGCACTTTGGGCTCTGCTATCTGTGGTCACTAGAGCTGCTGGTCCTTCCTGGCCAGACACAGATGCAGGTTTCAAGTCTCTCATCTCTCCAAGTCCGGTCATGAACAACAGAGGGAACGGTCCCTCCATGGATCAAGGGAGCGCGTCCAAGGGCAGGATGTTCTGGTTGTAATTAGGTGGCTCACATTTCAATTTGGCAGGGATATTAAAAGGCATCCCGGAGGAGGCCATTGGAATGCTGGGCAGGGAATGAAGGCTCCGAGGAAACCCTTAGAAAGAGGGCATTTGATGAGCCGCAGCCCCCAAGGGGCCCATGGTGCCCTGAAGTTTGGGCTGCCTTTGGCTTCAGTTTCTTCTTGTCAGGCCAGGGATTCTGAGAGGTGCAGAGGTCCTTCTCTGTGCAGGATGGTGGCTGCTGAAGGTCACCTTAGCTGACACAGGCCCAGAAATGGGCAACAAGAGGGGCAGCAAGCCTGTGATCCAAAAAGAGGGCCCAGGCAGTGTGGGCCTTCCCCTCCACCAAGGATGGAGCAAGCCTTCTAGTCACACCACCTGGTCATGCGCCTGCCTGGGGTCATACCCCACCACCATGCACATCTCCCCCACCAAGACCCTGCCTGGGGCCACACCACCCACGATGCACCTGCCCAGGGCCACACCCCACCATGTATCTGCCTGGGGCCACACCACCCACCATGCACCTGCCTGGGGCCACACCACCCACCATGCACCTGCCCAGGGCCACACCCCACCATACATTTGCCTGGGGCCACGCCACCCACCATGCACATTCCCAGGGCCACACCACCCACTATGCACCTGCCTGGGGCCGCACCACCCACCATGCACCTGCCTGGGGCCACACCACCCACCACGTACCTGTCCAGGGCCACACCCCACCATGTACCTGCCTGGGGCCACACCACCCACCATGCACCTGCCTGGGGCCACACCCCACCATGCATTTGCCTGGAGCCACACCACCCACCATGCACCTGCCTGGGGCCACACCCCACCATGCATTTGCCTGGAGCCACACCACCCACCATGCACCTGCCTGGGGCCACACCCCACCATGCATTTGCCTGGGGCCACACCACCCACCATGCACCTGCCCAGGGCCACACTCCACCATGCATTTGCCTGGGGCCACACCACCCACCATGCACCTGCCTGGGGCCACATGCACCACACCGTGCAGCTACCCAGGGCCACACCTGCAGGGCACACTCCCTTCCCCCAACACACTTGCCTGGGGAAACTTTCCCTTTCAGAAGAAGCTCAGGGTCCACACATCATGGACGATGGCAGCTCCTTCCACCTGCTGACCCACCTGTACCCTTCAGGCTGGGAACTCTTCCCAAGCCAGCCTTCCCAGGACCCCTTGAAACAGGGTGCTGGTGCTGGCCAGGGCTGTACCTGGCTGGAGCTATGAACTTTAGTCCACTCAACACAACTGACTGACCACAGACCAAACTGAGATTTGAAGGAGAGGAGGAAGCTTCAGGAGACCCTGGGGGGCCACGGTGAGGGACAGGTTGGGGCAAAGGCTGCCTGGAACCAGGGATGGAGCATGGGGCCTCAGCTTGGCCTCTTACCACCCGTGACTTCAGCTGGTCATTGGAGCCTCGGTTTCCTTGTCGAGTGGCAACACAGTGAAGTGCCAACAAGCAGGCACAGGTGACAGCCCTTTGTAAGCCGTCTGGAGCCACAGCGGGGTCACATAGGATGACTCCTTGAGGAAATGTAAATGTCCCAATGTCCAGGCTGTGCCTGGTCCCTCCAGGGCGGAACTCAGGCATCCACGTTCCTTTGGAGCACCTGTGATGCATGGAGCAGCCCGAGGCCTGCTGTGCAGGCCAATACGGGGGTGCGTGCCTGCGGCCACAGCAGAACACTGGGGCCTGAGCTCTCAAGCAAAAGGCAGCTCACCGGTTGGCTAGCTGAGCCTGGCCTCAAGCAGACAAGGGCGCACCTCTTATGACAGTGGGCAAGCCACTTCACAGATGACCCACGGCTCAGGCCTTGCTAGCATTAGATTCTCTGCTGCAGGGTTACTGGCCCAGGGCACTGGGGACCAACCAGGTGTACCTGCCAGGAACTGTCACTGGCAGAGGCCAGCCCAGCTCCTTGCCTGCCCAGCCTGGGCATTGTCCAAGGAGAGACAGACCCTGGGCCTCCGTGGTCAGCCCCAACGAGGGACCCAGCTCTCCACCAGACAGGTCCTGGGTCTATTTGAGTTTACAGTTTATTATTCAAACTGAGGAGAAAATCCTCCGAAGTACACAGAAGAATCCATTGTATCGCAACCAACACCCATATGAACACCCATATGCCCACAGTCTCCAGACCCTCCAGGGCAACCAGGGAGTCAGCCAACAGCCCCCACCACATGGAGCTGTTCTCCCTCCTGGAGCCCCCCAGAAGTCCCAGAGCCCCACCTGCTTCACCCTCAAAGGGCAGCCAACCTGAGGTGTGCATAGTGCAGGAGGGGGCTGTTCTGGTCCTCACACATCCAGCAAGCAAGCGTGCAGCTCCCGCTGTGAAAAGGCCACTCTTGGGCACGGGGTCCCTGCTCTTAGGAGCCTACACTCTAGTGGTAAGTATTGAAGGTATGTGGGTGAGCAAACATACAAACAGGATCATCCACTGAGCGCAGATGTCTTGATAGCAGCAAAACCGGGGATGTAATGGGAATCTCACTGAATTGACCTGCAAAGTCTTCCCCAGGGGGGCACTGAGGGGAAAGACAGCAGCTGCGTGTGATCCACGGAAAAGGGCCAAAGGCAGAGGGAACTGCTGGTGCCAGGGCCCAGGGGCTAGGTCAAGTGGGCAGTTTCTTGGTGCAGAAAGGAGGCCTGGGTATCGCCGGGGAGAAGGGGAGAGGCCCAGGAGTGGCCTCCACCACGTCTGGGCTGGCAAGTGTGCCAGGGCCTGCTGTGTTCGGATGTGCTGGTCACCGTATCACCAGGTGTCGTGGCAGAGATGGGGGTGCCGTGCACTTTTCCATCCGGGAATGAAGCCCCGTCACCCTCTGGAAGGACAGCATCAAACAAGAGGCCAGCGGGGCAGGGGAGGGGCAGCCTGCCCACACAGGGCCCTCCTGAGTCTGGGCTGAGCCTAGGTCAGTACTGAAGTGTCCCTCAGCCTTCGGAGGTGGGGCATTGAGGATTTTTCTGCTACTCCAAGTCCTCACCAGAGTTGAATCTGGGCTGAATCTGGGCTGGAGGTTGGGATTTCCCAGGCAGTGACAACCTGTGACAGCCACAGGACCTTGCCTTCCCGGGTACAGCCCCTCCCTACGAACCCTCAGTTCCCGGGAGGCCAGGATGGGCTCAGCCAGCTCCTGATCTCAGGGGGAGACCTCACACCTGTGTCCGGACCGTAAGCCCTGACCTGCAGCCACCTCCCTGTGGCCCTGTCATGGTTCCCGCCCCACCCCCTGCCTCCCGCCAAGCCCATCTTTCTCCCACAGCCCTGCCCTGGGCCCCTCCCCACCTCTGTGTGTTATTCCCACCTTCCTCCTGCACAGAGCCTGTGCCTAGCTCTGCAGCTACCAGGATCCTCCTGCCACCCGCCCGGGGCCCCCACACCCTCGAGCCAGGCCAGGGCTGGGAATGGCCATCATCCAAACCCTTCTGAGTGTGACTGCCTGGGGCCTGGTCCTGTGCCTGGCTCTGAGGGACATTTGCAGGTGCAGAGACCCAGTCATAGAGTAGACCTGGGACTGCCCTGTGATGCCCGGAGTGAGGGCTGAGCACAAGGCAGGCCAGGCCCAGCAAGGAGCTCCTGAGCCCAGGGGTGGTGTGACACCGCTGGCCCTGAGCCCTCTGTGGCAAAGTTCTAGAGGGTTGGGGCTGAAGTGGGCGGAATGCTGCCACCCTGCTCTGGGGGGGCCTCCCACGAGGCCCTGCCGGCTCCTCCAAGCCCCTCCCAGTGACTGCTCTGACCATGGTGGAGGGGTGGGGAGGGCCGCTGGCCTTGATATCTGCTCTCCCTGTCTTGGACCGTGGATCTCAGGGATAGGGTCTCCAGAGCAGCCAGAGTAGGACCCCGGAGGACAGAAGCAGCCTCTCGGCTGGACTTGCGTTTTCAGAGGAAACCAAATGACACAACAGCTTGCAGGCCAGGGTGTGACCCTCCTGCTCAGACCCTCCAACGGCTTCCTGGCTCCCAGGCCCCCTTGGTCAGTCCCCGGCCCGGCCCTCTCTGGAGTCCACACGCAGCCGAAGGCAGGATCCCACCCAGCCCTGCCCAGCCCTCCTCTGGGGGTCCCAGGTCTCCAGGCCCCCCACGGGTCTCTAAGTCCCGGCCCAGGTCTGGAACAATCTCCAGGTGTGGCTAATCACCCCCTCCCCTTCCCCAGGGGTGGGTGCTGAGAGCCCACCCTTTCCTAGTTGTGGGGGCCATGGTGGGTATTATTCCCACAATGGCAGGAGAGCCCACCAAGCTCACCGACAGCTTGCGGAGGACACTGACTCCCACCCAGGCAGGTTGCCCCCAGTTCTTCCTGCCCGTCCTGCTCCCCCCACACCCCAGCTGGCCCCCTTGGTCGTCCCTGGAGACCTGCTCCTGCTGCTGGGCTCTGCGGCCACCCCCCAGGTTCGGGAGGCACCTGCCCCGGAGCCTCTTTCCCGGGAAGCCAGGCACTCAGGCTGGCCCAGGACAGCCGACAGCCCCGGCTGAGCTTCCAGACACCCTGTGAGGGACTCACTGGCGCCCCCAGAGACTCACAAGCCCCACTCTGCCCTTTCCTCCTGAGACAGGCTGGGCCCCAGGAGCCTGGGAGGTGGGTTGTGGCTGTGACACAGAACCAGGACACGGGTCCTCACAGAAACACGTGGGCAGGAGTCACCATGAGCCTCTGCGAGGCTCACTGTGTGCTCCGGGCCAGCTCTGTTCCCTACCCTAGCCTGGCGCATGGTGACGGACCCTCACAGAGATTAACCGGACAGTCTCAGCAAACCTTTGTCCTGGTCCCAGGCACACAGTGAACAAAGACAAAGGTATCACAAGAAAAGACAACCGCAGACCAGCGCCTCTGAGGAGCAGTGAAATCGCTCGACGAAACAGTAACACAGCGGGTCCAGGATTAGAGGAGAACGACAGCATCTCGTGACCCAGTGGGATTTATCCTGGAAATGCAAGACCGGTTCCTCATCTGAAAATCGATCAGTGCTCATGCCTGTAATCCCAGCACTGGTGGAAACCGAGGTGGGAAGATTGAGCTCAGGAGTTTGACACCAACCTGGGCAACATAGCAAAACCCCCGTCTCTATGAAAAGCACAAAAACTAGCCAGGCATGGTGGTGCACGCCTGTGGTCCCAGCTACCTGAGAGGCTGAAGCGGGAGGGTCGCTCGAGCCTGGGAGGTCGAGGCTGCAGTGAGCCGTGAGAGTGCCACTGCACTCCAGCCTGGGTGACAGAGTGAGACCTTATCTCTGAGAAAACAAAAACAAAGCAAAACAAACAAAACACACATCAACGTAATTCACTGTACCAACAGACTAAAGAAACGCATGATCATCTCAGCTGATGTGTAAAAAAAGAAATTTTAACAAAATTCAACATTCATTCATGACGAAAACTCTCAGCAAAGGAGCGAAAGAAAACTTCCTTCGCCCCATAAGGGCATCTATGGAAACTTCACAGCTCCCACCGTTCTTAGCCGTGAAGACCAAATGCGTTTCCCATGGGGCTGGGAGCAAGAACGGCAGCTCTTCCTGCCCCTGTGATCCGCTGGGCCAGAGGGCCTCGCCTGCGCAAGGAAAAAGAAACACGAGACAGAAAGATGAGAAAGGAAAACATAAAACTGTCTCTATTTGAAGACGGCACAATTGTCTAGAAAATCATAATCTGTAGAAAATCCCAAGGAACCTACCAATAAGCTACTGGAACTAGTAAATGAGTTAAACGAGGCCACACACAAAGTCAATTACATCTCCATATACTAGCAATGAACAACTGGAAATCTTTTTTAAAAATTAAGTACTGGCCAGGCCCGGTGGCTCACACCTGTAATCCCAGCACTTTGGGAGGCTGAGGCAGGTGGATCACGAGGTCAGGAGATCAAGACCATACTGGCTAACATGGTGAAACTCCATCTCTACTGGAAAAAAAAAAAAATAGCCAGGCATGGTGGCAGGCGCCTGTAGTCCCAGCTACTAAGGGGGGCTGAGGCAGGAGAATGGTGTGAACCCAGGAGGCAGAGCTTGCAATGAGCTGAGATTGCACCACTGCACTCCAGCCTGGGTGACAGAGCAAGATTCCGTCTCAAAAAAAAAAAAAAAAAAAAAAAAAAGTGCCATTTACAACAGCAGCAGCAAAAACGCAAAACACTTATGTATAAGTTGAACAAGATATGTATGAGCACCTGTAAACTGAAAACAATAAAACGTTAATTAAAGAAAGCAAAGAACTAAATAAACAGAGAGAGATACTATGTTCATAGATTGGAAAACTTAATATTGCTAACATGACAATTCTTCCTCAGTGGATCCCAGATTTAACAACATTCTCATAAAAATACCTGCAGGATTTTTTGGGTAGTAGAAATAAAAAATAAAATTGTAAAATGTGTATGGAAAGACAAAATAACTAGAATGGTCCAAACAGTTTTGAAAAAGAACAAAGTTGGAGGACTCGCACTACCTGATTTTCAGTCTTACTGTAAAGGTATAGTAGTCAAGACACTGTGGTTTTGAGAAAGGAAAAAAATGGACACATAGATGAGTCAAACAAAATAGATCTCAGAAATACACTCGTGCATATATAGTCAATTGATTTTGACAAAGATTCAAAGCCAATTCAGTGTGGGAAAAATAGCTTTTTCTTTCTCTTCTCTTTTTTTTTTTTTTTTTTTTTTTGAGATGACTCTCTCTCTGTCGCCCAGGCTGGAGTGCAGTGGCGCAATCTCGACTCACTGCAAGCTCCGCCTCCTGGGTTTACGCCATTCTCCTGCCTCAGCCTCCTGAGTAGCTGGGACGACAGGTGCCCGCTACCACGCCCGGCTAATTTTTTGTATTTTTAGAAGAGACGCAGTTTCACGTGTTAGCCAGGATGGTCTCGATCTCTGACCTCGTGATCCGCCCGCCTTGACCTTCCAAAGTGCTGGGATTACAAGCAGGAGCCACTGCGCCTGGCCAAAAAATAGCCTTTTCAACAAATAGTGCTGAAACAATTGGACATCTGTACACACAAAATGAAGCTTGACCCAGACCACATCCTTAAAAATGACCTTAGCACTGATCATGGACCTAAATGTGGAGGCTAATTCCATAAAACTTCTAGACTAAAACACAGAAGAAAACTTTGTGATTCTGAGTTAACAAACATTTCTTAGGGCAGAAAAGGCAGTTACTATAAAAAAAGTTCAATTGGATGTCATAAAAATTAAATTCTTTTTGTCTTCCAAAGACATCATTAAATTGATGAAAAGACAAGTCATAGACTGTGAGAAAATATTTGCAATGCCTACAAATGACAAAGGACTTTCCCCACGATACATAAAAATCACTTATAACTCAATAAGAAAGCAAATCAACGAGTTTCATAAATGGACAAAAAGTTGAACAGACAAATTATAAGAAATGATGTACAAATGGCCAACTAAGCACACAAAAGGATACTGTATTCAGTCATCCTTGCACTGCTATCAATAAATACCTGAGACTGGGTAATTTATAAAGAAAAGAGGTTTAATTGGCTCAGGGTTCTGCAGTCTGTACAGGAAGGCATAGTGGCGTAGAAGGCTTCTGGGGAGGCCTCGGGAAACTTACAATCATGACAGAAGGTGAAGGGGGAGCCAGCACGTCACATGGCCAGAGCAGGAGGAAGAGAGATGGAGGGGAGGTGCTACACACTTTTAAACAACAAGATCTCACGAGAACTAACTCACTATTGTGACAACAGCAACCAAGGGAGAAATCCACCCCCACGATCCTATCACCTACACCAGGTCCCAACTCCAACATTGGGGATTACAACTGAACATGAGATTTGGGCCAGGACAAGGATCCAGACCATACCAGATACTGACATCCTTAGTTATCGGGGAAATGAGGAATGAGGACAATGAGACTGTAAAGTGGTACAGAAAGTGAAATATACACTTACCATGAGACCCAGGAAGCCCACTTTGAGACATGTATCCTGGACAAAAGAAAGCACATATCCACAAAGGCTTGAATATGCATGTTTATCGCAGTTTTGTTCGTAAGATTCCCAAGCTGGAAATAACTCAAATGTCTAACAACGGACGCACAAATAGACTGGAAAATGCATACGCTGGAACCCTTCTCAGCAATCAATAAGAGAAACAATCACCGCAGGTATACACAGCTGCATGAATGAATCTCAAGAACATTACACTTAGCAAGCCAGACAGAGGGCTACATGCTGCAGGATTCCAGGGCTATGAAATACCAGGACAGGCGAAACTCGTCCAAAGTGACAGAAAGCAGATCAGCAGTTGCCTAACTCAATGCTCTCATTTCTGGTTGTTTTCCAATTGGTTCCCTTAAGGTTTTCAGGAAGACATTCACGTCATCAGCTAATAACAATGACTTTTCCTCTTTTCCAGTGGCCGTATTTTTTCTTTTTCATGTTTTTTTGCACTGGCTGGAAATTTTAGGACAATATGAGATGACAGTGGTGAAAGTGGGTAGGTTTGCTGTGACTGTGGCCTTTGGCTGCTGCCTATGTTCATCTAGACTCCTGCAAAAGACAGAAAAAGCAACCAAATTAGCTTCAAGGGCATTTGCTCATTTACACATAGTTGTGAGATTCAGGTGTGGCTGGATCAAGCATCCCAGCCTAGATTCTAAGTGTGTGTATGTGCTTCCCCTCTCTGTCACAAGATGGCTGCAATAGCTCTAGACTGCATGTCCCCTTGGGTATGAATCCAAGGGAAGAATGTGTATATTTTTTCCAGAATTTCCAGAAAAAGTCTAATTATGCTTCACTGATCTCCTGGGACCTCTTGCCCACCTCTGGCCAGGAAAACAGTGTGCTGATTGTCACCCCAGGTCACTTGCCCATTCCCAGGGTGGATGGGTGAGGGAAGAGACACAGAGCTGGGTAGGTGCTGCCAATGACCAGGTCCACCCGAGTCCTCCTCCTCTCATCCCCAACAACCCAGCTCCACCGAGCCCTCCTCTCATCCCCAATGACACAGGTCCACCCAAGTCCTTCTCTCATCCCCAGTGACCCAAGTCCACCACAGTCTTTCTGTCATTCCCAACAACCCAGGTCCACCGAGCTCTCCTCTCATCCCCAGCGACCCAGGTCCACCCAAGTCCTCCTCTCATCCCCAACAACCCAGCTCAACTGAGCCCTCCTCTCATCCCCAATGACACAGGTCCACCCAAGTCCTTCTCTCATCCCCAGTGACCCAAGTCCACTGGAGTCTTTCTGTCATCCCCAATGACTCAGGTCTACCTGAGTCCTCTCATTCCCAACGGGCCAGGTCCACTGAACCCTCCTCTCATCCCCGGTAACCCAGGTCCACCCAAGCCCCCCTCTCATCCCCCACCCTCTATAAGGGTGGCCTCCCACAGATGCGTTTTGGCTGCCTGGTCCATCTTTCAGACCCTGCTGGCAGACTAAATTCTGAACCCAGGGACACAGAGACCAGGAGCTGAGCTTACCCATGGCAGGACTCCATGGCGGAAGCTCATGGTTCCCAAAGACAAACAGCTCCTTTCACTCTTCTGTGGGATATGTGAGATGCCCAGCGAGCCTTCTGGTAAATTCCCTCACTTGCTCCAGCTACCATGACTTGGTTTCCCTGACTTGGCACCACATGAACCTGCATATCAGTGGGCGGCCTCCAGCCTGAGGTTTTGCTGTGGTGACCATTGTCCTAGCAAATGCTCTTTTCTTCCTCCATATTCTATTCTGTTTAAGAATATTAAGAATAGGCCAGGCATGGCGGCTCACACCTGTAATCTCAGCACTTTGGGAGGCTGAGGCAGGCAGATCATGAGGTCAAGAGATCGAGACCATCCTGGTCAACATGGTGAAACCCTGTCTCTACTAAAAATACAAATATTAGCTGGTCATGGTGGCGAATGCCTGTAGTCCCAGCTACTCAGGGGGCTGAGGCAGGAGAATTGCTTGAACCGAGGAGGCGGAGCTTGCAGTGAGCTGAGATTGTACCACTGCACTCCAGCCTAGTGACAGAATGAGACTGTCTCAAAAAAAATAATAATAATATTAAGAATAGATTTGGAATTTTATCAAATCCCTCTTTGTAACTCATTGGGATACGATTTTTTTCTTTCACCTTTGACTATCGTAGATCTTATTAATTTCCTGAAATTAAACTATCTTTGCATTCCTGGGATAAACCATATTTGGACATCATATTCTTTTCATGTCTTCTTGGATTTGATTTGCTAGGATTCCACTTACAATTTTTGCTTCTAAGTGGTCAATAATTTTCTTTTTTGAATGAGTTTGGTGTCTCAATCAAGGTAATGCCTCATAATACGAATTAGAAAGGAGTACATAGCTTGGGAATTGCTTGTTCTTTAAATGCAAAAAAGGTCAATCCATGAAACCTGTATTTAGAGGTAATTCCTAGACAGCATTTTTCAAACACCTTCCATAGTTATTGGCCTGTTTAGTTTTTCTCAGGCTTCTTGAGGAGATTTTGTTAATTTATATTTTTATAAAATTATTTTTGTTGAGATTTTCATATTTTAATTGCCTGGGTGTTATAATTATAATTTTGCTTATTTTTATTTTCTTTCATTTTCTGAATTCTATTTGCCATGCATTTTAAAATGTATTGCTGTTTTTCCAGCAGAATGAAGAATAATGGTGTTTCACTTTCTCAGCTAGGACCATTTATGAGCTCCCTGGTGTGGATATCAGGAACGGCTTATGAGGGGTGCATGTGTGTGGTTTGTGTATGCACGTATGTATGGGTGTGCATGTGGTGTGTGTATGTGTGGTATGTATATGTGTATGCATGTGTGTGTATGTGTGGTTTGCATGTGGCATTATGTATGTGGTGTGTGTATGCATGTATATATAGGGGTATGTGTGTGATATGTGTGGTGTGTGTGTATGGTCTATGTGAGTGTGTGTTGTGTGCATGTGTGGTGGGTGTGTGCATGTATGCATAGGAGTATGTGTGTGTGTCATGTGTGTTGTGTATGAGTGTGTGTGTTATGTGCATGGTGTTGCATGTGTGGTATGTATATGTATGCATGTGAGTGTGCTTGTGTGTTGTGTGTGTATGTGTGTGGTGTGTGGAGTGTGTGTGTGGTGTGTATATGTATGGATGTGTGCTGTGTGTGCATGTGTGTGTGGTATATGTATGTGAGTGTGCGTGGTGTGTGTGTGTGGTATATATATGTATGGATGTGTGGTGTGTGTTGTGTTTGTATGCATGTATGTATGGGTGTGGGGGGTTGTGTGTGGTGTGTGTATGTGTGGTATGTGTGTGGTGTGTGTATGTGTGCTGTGTGTGTGTATGTGGTGCACGTGTGTAAGACGATCAGCTCTGCGTTTGATAAAAACAGGACACGTATATGGGTTTCCTTCCTCTGGGGCCCATCTGGGGCTGGTTCACCCCACGAAGCCCTGGCTGGATGGAGGCCCTAGGGGAGCCAGTTCCTGGGCACTCCCCATCCATGTCTAGCTCAGCTCTTCTGTCCTCCAAGCCCTCCGTCTGCCCTGTACTCTAAAACGCCGTAAAGCCCTGTGCTCACGGCTCCTGGGCTCTCCCTCTGGCCTGGCCCGAGGCCCCTCCGTGAGACGCTTTCAGGCGGGCGTCTGTGTGGCGCCACGAGGAGGTCCCCGGCCACCGTCCCTGCCTGGATTCAGAAGGGATGGAACCACAAGAGGCACCTGGGGAAATAACAGAGCTGCCCCCAAAGCAGCCCCCAACTGGAGCTCTGATGAACACAGGCCTCAGGTTCCTGCAGGAGAGGCAAGGAACAGGGTGGGCCCGAGGCAGTCTGCATTTCTGGACTGCAGCCTCTGTGGCAGAGGCACAGCAGGGGGGCTGCCAAGCATGTTTTCCACCAAATTCTGCCAGCCTTGTAGCTGCCTGCAAGTCCTGCCAGACTCTCATGGTGGACTTGGGTCTCGGACTCCACAGGTGTTACGGGTTTGTGCTCTTCCCGTCTCCAAGAGCACCTCAGCGGGAAGTTTAAAGAGGAAGTCTGCAAGAGGGGCAGCCAGCCCGACCTTTAATACGGAAACCTTTCTCTAAGAGATTTTGAAGTTAGTGAAAAACAACATAATGCTTCCATTCTAGAAAACATGAATCGCTTTTTATAAATCTTTTTATTTTCCTTTGTTTCATTAAAGCCAAACTTAGGAGTCAAAAAGAAAAAAAAAGATGTGGGATCAATAAGGTACAATTTCCTGTTATCATCCATCTTCACAGGAAGCAATTTTCTCGTCTACATGTAAAAGCAGCCTAACGCTTGAAAACCAACCAGGGATGGCTCCCATGCTGGGGGTCCAGGGCTTGTACAGCAACGCCACCTTCCCGAATGACGTCGTTCTGGGAAATAAACGGGAACACGTCCCACAGCTGGACGGCACCCGGGAGCTATGGGCAGTCGGGACAACGCGACCCACAGCTGGACGGCACCTGGGAGCTATGGCAGAGCTGGGGAGCTGGGGAGGCCGGGGACCCCAGCTGCCGCCCTTGCCTGCATGGTTCTCCTGCTTGCAGAGGGGACAGTGCCCAAAGCCACTTGGAGCCCCCGGGAAAGTGGTGAGGGAGGACTGGGGTGCTGGGTGTCTCATTTCAGTCTGCTGCACCCACAGCTCCAGCCAGGGTGGTCAGCTCACTCTCCATCCACTACAAAGCCTCCTTGACTCTGGAGGGGGCCCCCAATGCCCATGCCCCTGCAGAAACAAGTGTCCCAGCTCCAGCAGAGCCACCTCCCTCTGCCTTCCACCCTCTGTCCTCTGTCCTCTGCCCTCTGCCCTCCGCCCTCTGTCCTCTGTCCTCTGCCCTACGGCTGGCCCTGGCTGTGAAGTGGTCTCCCTCTTCCCCTTTCAACCCGGGGCATGAAGACCACCAGTCTCACAGGAGGCGTGTGGACTGGGCTGGAGAGACTGTGCAGGGCTCTGGCTGTGGTGGGAAGGTGCCTGGCCGTGAGAGGCACTCAGTGCTTCCTCGTGACCAGAAGATGTTGAGGAAGCAACGGTTTGCTCCCAAGGGACTGGCTCCCCGGCATGTGCAGGCACAGTTCATGTTCACTCTGCACACACATGTGCTGTGCACATGCAAACATAGTGCACACAAGATACAGTGCACACACATGTACACATCCACACAATATGTGCTCATACATGCATGTACACACATGCACACCATATACGTCGGCGTGCATTTGCAAGTACACAGCGCACAGTGCGCATGCACACACACACACACACACACACACAGAGCTCTCTCCTGATCCTGCCACCCTCCCCTCACCTCAAAGGTGGGATCAGGGGCCTCCCTACCCATGTGATACAGTGACACATGGCTGGGGCAGGGACCCGTCCCCTTGGCTCCCAGGTACACAGGCACCCAAGTCACCTGCTACAGAAACTGTCCCAGTGACAAGTCCCCGGGACAACTGCACCAACAAATGGCTGCTGGGGGCGAGACCAGCCCGGGCACTTGCCGCATGGCACCTTGGGGTGCTCAGTAGCAGAGCAAGACGCAGGCACTAGTCCAGCCAGGGCTGCAGTGGGACAGGGGGTGCAGGTGACCCCAAGCTGGTTGGAAAGAGGGCTGTCAGGTGTCAGGGCACGCCTAGGGGTGAGATCCAAGCCAGCCCCTCAGGCCTCAACAAGGCAACTCCGGGAGGTGAAGGTCGGGCCACATTCCTGCGGAAGCTGGAATTCTGACATCAGATTTTCCATGCTAGCTTTGGGGGAGGAGCCGGCAGGGAGCCAGGAGGGAGCCGTGGCCGGCGGGGGGTGGGGTGGGGTGGCAGAGGCTGTTCCAGGTTCCACAGGCCTGAGGCCCTAGCTGGCCACCCCCTGGGCCTGGGCAGCCCACTGGCCGCCTGGAGCATCCCACACAGAGGGTGACTTTCTCATCCCAGCACTGGCCTGGCTGAGTCACATGGGGGCTGGGCCAGGGGACTCTAAAAATAGCCTGCGCTGGCGCTCACTGGACCAGCGGGAAGTTATTATTAGACTGTGGCAGGGCCTCCTCCTGGGGTGGCCTCTCCTCTCAGAGCCCGGAAGAGGGAGGGGCTCGGTCAAGGCTGCGGGGCTGCCAGATCACCAGGCCCTGGACACTCAAGCCGGGTCCCTCCGGTGGGGGCAGGGCAGGGGCTGGACCCTCCGCCTGACTCCCACCCACATGTCCCTTCTTCCTGTGCTTCCCAGGGACGACCAGGCGCTGTACGGGGGCAGCTCCTGGCTTTTCTGCCCCAGGAGGACCTGCTGTTCCATCAGGAGGGTGACTTTCTTCCCCTGCCTGCCCCGGGGAGTCTCCCACGTCTGCAGGGACTCTTTTGGATGCACTCTCTGCACCCGCTGCTCACGCAGGGCCCAGTGCAAAACAAAACTGCGAGGCCACCCTTCAACAATGATTAAGAATTCGAGGCAAGAATGGGGTCTTGGGGGCACCCCCTCTGGGCCCCAGCTGCACCCCCATAAAGCCAGCCTTGCACCCTGTCCCCAGAAGCCACTGACGTGGGGCCTGCAGGGGTGTGAGATACATCAGGGTGCGGCCGTCCCCAAGACACCTGAGCCGAGACACTGTCTCCTTGGAAAAAATAGCCACCAGGCCAGCAGCTCCCAGGTCACCGCTGCCGCTCATGTCCGTGCCGCGGCCCTTGGAGTGGTCCCTGCTGCAAGGGAAGGAGTGAGTTTCCAACAGCCCCCCGTGAACCTGACCCTGGGGAGGAAGCCTGTGTTTAAACCCCTCACCTGAGTCTTCAGTGAACCCTTGCGCCCCTGGACAGGGACGTGCTGGCCCTGCCGTGCCCTGGGCCGGCCCTGCTCAGCCACGAGGACCACCCCAGCGAAGGCCACTCCCCAACCCCATCTGACGAGGGTGCACTTTTGTAACAGAGAAAGCCCCAGGCTAAACCCAGTCAGCGCTGCCTCAGCCAGTGGGACCCAGAGCACAGCCCCAGTCCTTCCACTGCAGAGACCCCGGGGGCAGGGCCTGGCCCCAAACACAGAGACCCAGAGTTTGTGTGGGAGGTTTACCCTGAAAATAGCTTCATGTATTGTCTGATTATAAAAATGATACATACCCCTTGTAAAAATATAAACTACAAAAAAGTAAAAGCAGGGTGTGTCCCCCAAGTCCTTTCCCTAGTGGTTCCTGCAGCCGCTATTGAGGCCAGCGCAGGAAAAGGTGGGGGCGGGGGCGTGAGGCCGTCTGCACCCGTGTCTTTGGTCCCCGCACAGCTTGGCGTGCTCTGTGCTCCTCTCTCTGGAGGGCATTGAAGGGCACGTGGGCCGGCGGTGCCGTAACTTGCTCCACCCAGACCTGCTGATGGACCTTTATATCACGTCTGCTTTTTTGGCCACTGAAACAAGCAGCCGAGGTGCCTCTGGGAATGTATCTTTGCCCACCTCCTGATTGTCTTCTGGACAAATCCCCGAGGAAGACGTCAGGTCACAGAGCACACTTGTTTAACTTCGTGAAACCTACAAGGGTCGGTGGAGACTTGGCATTTTATCCCTAAGGGACTCACAGCCTCTGTGGGGCGAAGGTCGGAGGAATGAGCCACACTTACCAGACCACTCCCCAGCAGCGCCGCTAACCCTGTCTAACCCCTGCTGGGCTCCTCTTTCCTGTAATCCCAGAGCTACTCCTCCAGGTGGAGAGAGGACCTGAGCTGTGGGGCTGGCACCAGGAGGCTGTGCGGCTGTCGTCAGGCACGGGGCTGTCTCCCCACGGAGGGGACGGCCTCTCTGGACAGCCGCCTCCCTTTCTGGTGTCTGGACACAGTGTTGTCACACCCAGATTTGCCTCCTGGTCTGTCTGCTCCAGGGAGGGTGCTGGGGAGAGCACTGCCATGTTCATTACCAGTTGTTCAGCGGGGACCACAGGTGCTGCCTGGTCCCTGTGTCCATGAGCAAAGCTCCCCCGGGGAGGCCCACAGACAACATAGGGGCCCCGTGCTAACTCCCAGGAGAGAGGTCAGGTCAGATGGCAGGAGGCCCGGTGGATGCTTCTACATTTTCACCTCAGACCCCCTCCCATGGCCTCGAAGGTGAGCCTGCCCTGAGGGCCGGACTCTGGGATCACTGAAACAGCAGGATCAGCTCCCGAGCTGAGGATGTGTTCACGCCTCCATGCATGCGTGTGAGAGAACACGGCCTCTGGGTCCAGACAGCGCGTGAGCCGGGGCATCCTAGGGACGTTCGGGAAAGAAAGAGAGTGAGGTCTGTGGTAACTGGGGGTCCAGCTCATGCTCAGCCTGGGGTGGCTCCGGTTCCAGTTCCTCAGGAAGCCCTGAGGGAAACAGGAACTCCCTCTGCAGCTCTGTCCCCGAATTTTCCTGTGCCGGGTGGGGCACGGCCGCGATCGCTTCAACTCCCAAACACTAACAAGGATATCCCCTGGAACAGGTCTGCCAGGGACACCATCATGGATGGTGAACAACACCCAGGGGATGCCAGCCAGCCCTGGGGGCAGGAGGCAGTGTTGTCCGTGGGCACCCCCAGGAAATGCAGTCCCAAGCCTCTGGGCCCCCAGGTGGGTGCTGCTGAGGTGATCGCTGGGACCCTCTCCAGCCCAGGTGGGGGTGAAGGCCCCAGAGCTGGCTCAGCCCACAGGCAACAGCAGGGCAGCCATGTACACCTGGGTCCCGTGGAGTCATCACCCCCCACTGCAGCCCCTGGGTGCCTCCCGGGCAGGCACCTTGGGAATCTTGGGAGTGGGGGGCTGAAGAATGCCAGAGGGGTCCCCATGAGTCTCCTGGGGCTCCATCAAGGACTCTGACCTCAGCTAGAGGTAGGGATGGGGGCAGCAGGCAGGAAGAATGGGCACACAGGCCAGACGCAGCCAGGCTCTGAGAGGGTCAAGGCAGGGCCCATGTGAAAACCATCCTCTCCCCTCAGAGCCCGGAACATGGTGGGGCCCAGGGGTGAACCCCGGCTGGACACACCAGCCTTAGCCTCGGCCCGCCTCCCCCACCACAATGAATTACTGACTCTCGGCCTTTACATACAGCCGGGGCCTCGCAGTGCCAGGCTGGGCTTTGGAGGCCTGGATGCCCCACTCATCCAAGCAGCTGATTCCGGCTGCTCAGGGCCTGCTGGCAGCGCTCTCTGTTCCATCGCTCCAGGAAATGGAAATGTTCCTAAAACTTTCATGTCACAGCTGCTTTTACTTTGTAAGTTCATGCTGAAAATAGCACCAGCGGCCTCTGTTTCACCTTTTCTGAGGTTGGAAGTGGTTTGCTCCCAGCTCCATGAGAAGACAGCGG
This sequence comes from Macaca mulatta, assembly GCF_049350105.2. Classification (NCBI taxonomy): domain Eukaryota; kingdom Metazoa; phylum Chordata; class Mammalia; order Primates; family Cercopithecidae; genus Macaca; species Macaca mulatta. The sequence continues at coordinate 144,629,002 of NC_133414.1, forward strand.
GGGAAACGCAGCAAGGAGCAAAGCTTGGCCAGAAAGCATCTCTTCTTTTTATGTAACCCTGGACTGTGAAGCTTATATTTTAAAAGTTAAGTAAATACTGGGTTTGTTCCACAAACTTATTTTCTCTTACATGGACTAGGAGGGTCGTGTGCGAGTAAAATGCAGCAAAAGCCACATGAAGCCCCCGGGAGATCGACTCTTCTCATGGCTCCTTCTGTCCCAGCAGCTGAAGTCAGTGGGGCCGTGTTCCACGAACGCCACGGTGCCTTGGCCGGCTCTCCTGACCTCCTGGCCCCTGTCCTCACTGCAGCCTCCGGGGTCAAACTGACACTGTGCCTCCCTTCACAGACAGGGAAACTGAGGCTGGCAGGTGCCGCTGTTCACCCACGGTCATGCCGCCAGCAAGGGCTGGGGTGGACGGGCCAGGGCTGGAGGCTCCCACCCAGCCCCACAGGCCAGAGCTGTATCCATTGCAGAAATGGTTAGAAGTCACCGTGGCCCACTGAGGGGCAGCCGAGCCCCCAGACCGCCCTGAAAGGGGAGAGTGGAAGGTTTTCCCATGGACCTGCACAGAGCCAGGCTGTCCTGGGCGCTCCCAAATCTCCTCAGCCTCCTCTGGACCTCACTTTCCTGAGCACAGTGTCCTGGGAATTCTGCCTTCTCTGTCCACAGAGCACGAGTGGCCAGGGCCGCATCTGGCTTTGGGGGTCCCGGAGAGCTCCCTGGTGCCCCACACCCTGGCTGCACCCTGACCCAGCTGGCCCCAGGAGTGGACTCGGCTCTGCGGGTACCAGTGGCAGTGGGGACGACAGCCCCTAACTGTGCTGGTCATAAGCAGCTGTACACCAAGGAGTCTCACCAGGCCACCTGGAAATCAGTGCCTTCTGGAGACCCAGTTTAGAGCAGGACAGACCACACTCTGCCAGCTGGGCAGCCACAGAGCCCACTTCCCCGCCACCCTACATGTGTGGTTTGGTGGAGGCCATAGCAGAGAAGGGCCATAACCTCTAGGAATTGATTTGACCAACCATGTGGCCAATGGCTTACCCTTCTCCCTCCTGAGTCCCTGCTGCCAAAGGAGGCCTTGGACCAGGAGCTCGCGAGCCCCCGTGGGTCTGTTGAGGGTGCATTGCTGGAGCCTGGGGATGTGGAGAGGTGGCCCATGGACCAGGATGGGAGCGTCATCTGGGAGCTCTGCTGAGAGGCAGAGCCACATGGATCTACATTACAGTGACCAGGCTTGGCCCTGCTGGCCAGAAGGACCCTCATTCCTGGAGAAGTCTGTCCTTGGAAAGGGAGGACTCTTGAGCTCCTGCCAAGTCCAGAACAAGCACAAGGGGCTGGCTGGGGGCTGCCAGGAGTTGGTCTGGTGGGCCTGGCCAGCCCACACCCAGGCCTCAGCACGAGAGTCACCCACCTTGCACCCCTGGGCCAGCTCCGAGGCAGCACTCTGGCTCTGCCAGACTTCCTAGGAGGAGGGGCTGCAGGAACTGAATGTTCCTGAGCTGGTTCTCGGAGGAAGCCATTAGCCCATCTCATGCAGGGCTAATGGGATTCTGCCCCACAAGAAGAAGCCCCCTCCCGGCTGACCACCAACCTCTGCTGAGCCTGCCTGGCGGAGGGCCACCCCAGGGGGCTGCAGACCCCATGACTCCGGGGGAGAAGGGAGACCCTCCCAGCCGCAGTGCAGCCTTCCCAGCTGCCCAGGGCCTTCAGAGCAGCCTGCAGAGCCCAGGCGCCCAAGGCCCACCCTCATCCACTTAGATGTGGGGTGCTGAGCACCCAGAATGTGGGGACCCTCCCTGCCCCTAAGAGGCTGCTTAGCAGCTGGCCCCAGGTCTGGGAGGGGATGGGTGATGCCCACAGAACTGATCTCCTGCTGGTCCCACCACCCACGTCCCCTCTGCTGTGGTCTTGGAGGCTGAGCCCAGGCACATCAACCTGCCGACTCCTAGCTGGGGTCAGCCCACCAGAGGGCCCTGATCATGGCTGGGTACTTCTTCCTGGCCGTCCCTGTCCTGGGCTGTCCTGACCCTCTCAGGCAGATGGCCCTCCTCCACACCAGGCCATCCCTGGGCTCTGCTCGGCCACCTCTGCCCTGGCCATGCTCCTGCCCCTTGCGGGCCCCTGGTGCTTTCGCCTGAACCAAGGGAGCTTTCGCCTGAACCAAGGGTGATGTCCCTTCAGCAAAGGCTCTTGAAGGACTCTTTCGGGCCGACAGACACACCCACTACACCCCCAAACCGGCACACGCATGGTGCATCTGCATGGTGCATCCACTGAGCAGGTTTCTGCTTCGACTCAGATTTCACTCGTAGGAAGCATCTGTCCCCAGCCTTGCAGATACATCATGTGCCTGATTAACATCAGCAGCAATTAACACGGCCCGTGGCTAAAAACTATCACTTCCTTTCTCACTGGGCAGCTGCTGCCCACACCCCAGCTCCCGACTTCGCTGATTTTGGTCAGAAAAGCAGCTGCCAGGTCACACCGTCACATGAACCAGTGGTTGAAGTCTTTTTCTCTGCTCCCAGCTTGCACAACAAGCCCCAGGGTGTGGAGGATCTGAGGCTGAGATGAGGAAACAGGCCCTCCAGTGCACCAGCCTGGCGGCTGGGACCTCCCTGTCAGAGCACCTCTGGGTGGACGCCGACTCGAAGGAGCTGCAAGGGACCGGAGACCTGTGGCTGCACCCACAGCAGAGTGGCCCCCGGGTCCCAGGGCCAGGGTGGCTACGGGCAGGGCTGGGCCAGGCCTCCATGGTGAAGTCAGACCCTCTTGGTTCTCTCTGACTTCTCTCCATGTGGGTCTTCAGTTCCTCTCTGTCCCTGTTCTGAGACTCCAGCTTTCTCGGGTACACTTGCCCGTCCCTGTCTCTTTCTCTTGCTTCTCTGCTTGTAGTCACATCTTTCCTTCTGTAGACAGCTCCCTCCATGCCACAAGGGCCTCCAGCATGGTGTACTGTCCCCACAGGTCGCTGTCCCAGATGACTGAAGTCCATCCTTCACAGCAGCTGGGGCAGTGGAGCCCAGGGGACCCCGCCGGCACCCTGGATCACACACAGCCTAGGGACCAGTGCAGCCCCGGAGGAGCCAGCAAAGGTGGGGGTGGGGACAAGGTGCCCAGGAAAGGGATCCAACAGACAGGCTGATTCTGGCTGGGCTTGAGGGGAAGCCGAGGGAAGAGGGGAACCTGGTGTGCCTGGCATGAAGCCGAGCTACCTCCCTCCCGCCGGCCTGCGGGCAGCCGCTCTAGGTAGGCAGTGGAAGGGGTGCTATTCAGGAAAGCAGCCCGTACAAAGCGGGGGGCATCACAAACCCTGCTGGGCACTCACAGCCGAGACCGTGGAAGGCATCCTGTGGACTCCTGGGATGGAGGAAAGAAGAGATGAGGGCTGGGTCTGGTTTCTCCCCAGGGTCAGGAGTAGGACAGAAGAGATGAGGGGCTGGGTCTGGTCTCTCCCCAAGGCTAGCAGGAGGACTGAGCCCTTGTCTGCACCAAGGAATCACCTTCTCTCCTCTGGCCCAGGAGGACAGAGGCCCAGAAGCTTCCCTGGAGACCATGCTCTGTGGGTGAGATGAAGAAACAGGTCCCCGCAGTCCAGATGAGGAAACACTGAGGGTCGGCTGAGACCAGGACTGTCAACTTTGTCTACACTGGGGGTGCGTGTTTAGAAGTGGAGCAAACTGCATATTCTACAAGTTTAGACTCTGAGCTCCAGGAAGACCACAGTCTACCCAAAGCTGCCCCTGCTATTTGCTCCCCAAATCTGCCCAGGCCGAGACCAGAGCCTGCCTGGAGCTATGTGGATGCGTCTCTCCCTTGCCCTTGTCAGGGTGCTGCTGGCCTTGGGTGTTCAGTGGAGAAAGGACACTGGAAGCCCCGGAGTCACCTGCAGGCCAAGGCCGGGAGCAAAGCGGAAGAGGAAAGCTTTCTCTGGGGTGGGCAAGAATCTCAGAGCCTGGGGGGCTATAGAGAGAGAAGTTCACCCAAAGCGAGCTGGCAGGTGCCCAGCAATGGGGTCAAAAGTCCGCTTCTTCATCTTCCCTGAAATGCCAAGGACTCATTCCCAGTTTGTTTCCTGGGCTTCGGCTGGAAAAGGCAGAATCTGCAGCTTCTAAGCAGGCTTTGAGTTCTGAATGAATCTTTTAATTAACACAACTGTTCTACTAATTGATCCCAGACTCATTTTAAAGTTGAAAGGTGGGGATACCAGCTGCTGAGTGGGTAATGTACCATCTGCAACTTTGCTGTTAAATTTTGGGCAATTTAATCCTGCCAGCCCGTCAGTGTTGGCAGAGGAAACTGGATGAGTGGGGCAAAGCAAAAAGCAAAAGCAGCCGTGCGGGGAGGTGCTGAGAGAGGAGGGCTGAGCGTTACGCAGTAAAGTGGGCGTTTCATTTTTAAAGAATTGCTCGAAATCTTTTTTTTTTTTTTTTTTTTTTTTGAGACAGAGTCTGGCTCTGCCGCCCAGGCTGGAGTGCAGTGGCCAGATCTCAGCTCACTGCAAGCTCCGCCTCCCGGGTTCACGCCATTCTCCTGCCTCAGCCTCCCGAGTAGTTGGGACTACAGGCGCCCGCCACCGCGCCCGGCTAGTTTTTTGTATTTTTTAGCAGAGACGGGGTTTCACCGTGTTAGCCAGGATGGTCTTGATCTCCTGACCTCGTGATCCGCCCGTCTCGGCCTCCCAAAGTGCTGGGATTACAGGCTTGAGCCACCGCGCCCGGCCAGAATTGCTCGAAATCTTTTATCCTCAAGTTACATCATTAACACGTACATGATGATAGTCCATATTGCAAAGCAAACATTTTAATTGATTCACATTTCAAAAAATGAAACAGTTTAACTAAATGTACTTGTAGTTTGAAGAAAAAAGTCATCGTGTTTTTTTAATCCTTGGGCATACCTTGATTTCTCTTTAAATAGCATGAAAACCTTCATTTCAGTCGTGTTAATTGATTGCCTGCCTGAAAAATGTAAGAGAAGGTCTATACATCGTGAAAGAGAGAAAACCAGAAGTGATAGTTTTCAAATATTAAATATGTGTTTAGATTAGTAGCATTTCTATTTATAAACCTCAACCAGTTTGAATACATGGTAGACAACAATCCCATTCCCAGTGAAACACTAAAGATTAACATACCCAGAAATAAATTTAAGAAGTGTAGATGACTTATTTAAAAAAACAAAATAAATTGCAGTGAAGGATATATAACCTTTGCATTAATGGAATGACTTGTTTTTGGTATTAACAGGTTGGATTTTAATTTTATAATAAAAATAATAATAACCTATCAAATAAAAAAATACATGTATAATATCAGGATACTCCTAATATTACCAAGCATACATTTCTGTTTGAGGAGCCAAAAAACAATAGAAAAACCATAAATACATATAATGATAAAATAAAATATTTGTAAGCCAATGTTGAAAGACTTGAATTACTCTTAGATTTGAGTAAATGGTGAATTAAAGTAGTTGGTGTAAATGACGGGGTATCTATAACTGTCCTAACTATACTTAAGACACTCTGCTTTTAGGAGGCAGTGCAGCTATTTCAATAATTTATATTTGCTTGAACTAAGGTATGTCTGTCCAGGAATAAGTCCACAGCTGAAATAGAAACAGATTTGAAAGTGTTGCCACAAGACAGGTGAGGCCGGGTGTCCTGCGTCACGTCCTCTCAGGACAACCAATACCAGAATGAAGCTCGGATTGCATCAGCTACAAGGAGACGGGACACAAATAGCAAGTTAGCGATTGTCCTGAGACATATGAAAAATTGTGTCAAAGATTGTGGTGACCAACTCTTTGCTTTTTCTTTCTCTTTCAACTGAGAAAATGCATAGCACAGCAAGTTTAGTGCGTATACAAGAACAAACATCTCTGGACATCATCTAATGTTAAACGTTGTAAGTACAGGAAAAAGAAACAAAACTTCCTTCACAGGATTGTTCTCAGAACTGAGTGTTTTTCTGCTTCCACCTGGTACTTCAGGATGCTTCATCCGGAGGGCTTAGGCGAGCTGACAACTCACTGCTGCCCATCCCTCCTGGGCTTACTTTGAGCTCATGGAGAGTTCCCTGCTTTCCAGGGAGGAGCGTGGAGCTGCCCCTGGTCCCTCACAGCCCCGCCATCCCTCTCCCCGACTCCACAATGCCTTCATTTCCCTCCAAGTGCTTTCCCTCTGTCCTTCCAGTACCAAATTCCACGAATGAAGAAACTCAGGCTGTCACCACACTGCAATCACCCCATGATGCTGCAATAAATGCTCTCAACTGAAACAGAAAACGACCAGAGCTGATGTCCAAAGCTCAGCCCAGACACACCGGGCTTCCTCACAGCGTTTGAAGCTGCGGACCCTCATTGCTGTCTTTCTCCCGTTCTCCTTCAAGGTAAAGGAAATGGCCAGGCGCGGTGGCTCACGCCTGTCCCAGCACTTCGGGAGGCCGAGGCGGGCAGATCACGAGGTCAGGAAACCGAGACCATCCTGGCTAACACGGTGAAACCCCGTCTCTACTAAAAATACAAAAAATTAACTGGGCGTGGTGGCGGGCGCCTGTAGTCCCAGCTACTCAGGAGGCTGAGGCAGGAGAATTGCTTGAACCTGGGAGGTGGAGCTTGCAGTGAGCCGAGATCACATCACTGGACCCCAGCCTGGGTGACAGAGTGAGACTCTGTCTCAAAAAAAAAAAAAAAAAAAAAAGTAGGTCAAGGAAATAATATGGTTGATGGTGAGTTATTTACCCACATCCACCAAAGCAAAAATGTAGCCTGTTGACAAAATCAAGTCATTGAGAAATAAATTTTAATAGACAAAAATATGTGATATATATGCAGTGAGATTCGCTTGATTTTTTTTTTTTTTGAGATGGAATCTCGCTTTGCCGCCCAAGCTGTAGTGCAGTGGTACCTCCCGAGTAGCTGGGATTATAGGCGTGCACCACCATGCCTAACTAATTTTTGTATTTTTAGTAGAGACAGAGTTTCACCATGTTGGCCAGGCTGGTCTCAAACTCCTGACCTCAGGTGATCCATCTGCTTCAGCCTCCCAAAGTGCTGGGATTACAGGCGTGAGCCACCATACCCGGCTGACATTCACTTTTGAGCAGACCACTATTCAAAATAACATAAACGTGTACCAGAATAGTATCTTCTCACGAAAACACTTCATGGAGTGGCATCATTTATTCACCTTTGCTTGCTCACTCATCTTCCCTTCGCTGCCAGTTAGGGCTGCAGCCTTCATACGTCCTAGGCGCCACGCTTAATGTTCCATGGGGAACACCAAACAAACCCAGTGGCCAGCCCCTCCCAGAGCCCAGAGGAAAGGAGGCAAAGCTCCCAAAGTAACTGGTAAAAGGCTGACATTCCTGTGGGGGTCTTCCTTTTAAAATAACGTAAGGATACTTTCGAAGTCTTCTGGAGATTTGAGCAATGGGCATTGGAGATGAGTCTTCCTGAAGCTTAATTGTTAAATACAGAGTTGCAAAATAGAAGTGATGGCTGAGTAGAGAACCTCTGAAAAGTGATCCCTGCACCAGCAATGTTGATCATGGGAGCCGATGGCCTTCCCTCAAAACTTTTTTGTTGGTTTGTTTGTTTGCTTTTTTTGAGATGGAGTCTCGCTCTATTGCTCAGGCTGGAGTGCAGAGGCATGATCTCGGCTCACTGAAAGCTCCGCCTCCTGGGTTGAAGTTATTCTCCCGCCTCAGCCTTCTGAGTAGCTGGGATCACAGAGTGTGCCATCACGCCTGGCTAATTTTTATATTTTAGTAGGGATGGAGTTTCACCATATTGGTCAGGCCGGTCTCGAACTCCTGACCTCAGGTGATCCACTGCCTCAGCCTCCCAAAGTGCTGGGATTACAGTGTGAGCCCCGTGTCCAGCCCTTTCCTTAAGACTTGGTCATCAGAAGAAAATCTTGCCTGACCCTTGAAATAGGCTGAAAGAACGCCGGAAGCTCTGACAACTTCAAAGAGCATTGCCAAGCCAGACACAGATTTTCCTTGTCTGTTTTTCCTGATGCTGTTTTGCTCATGGTTTGGGCTATTTGTCCTTTTGGCCACAGGGTTTAGCCCCTCACTGAGGCGTGTCCTTGGCAGGGATTGCATCGCCCAGAGGGGAGTCCACCGCGGAGAGCGCATTGGCATCCCTCTGGTTTAACCTCCTGACTCACGATACGCAAGGACATTTTGTGTCAATAATCTGGTCCTGTCGACAACCTGTCCCAGCCCAAAGAGAGGGACTCACTGCTTTACTCAAAAGAACCTGTATCTGACTGGAGAGGCAAACCTATGGCTTTTGCCATGGGGAATCCAAAATCGCAGTTTCTTTCCTCTAAAGTCCGGTGGAATGACAACACTGGCCCCCGCCCACCCCTGGGGCCATGGGAAGTGTCAGGACCACACGGGCTGAGTGTGCCTGGCTGGGGACACCCAGGTTCAAAGCAGGGCTGGCCAGGGGCGGCCTCAAACCTGTCGGGGGCAAAGACAGCCATTGATTTTTATGGTGCTGACCAAGAACCAACCAAAAGGAAGAGCTGTGGGGGTCCTATGAGGGCAGAGAGGGAACCCTGCAGAAACTGAGGGTCCAGCCTGCTGCTGGTGCCTCCCTGGGGGCCTCACTTTCTCACCGTTGGGACTTTTGAAACGTGCAGAGATGTGCACAGAGCCCGACTCGTGGTTCGCTTCCGAGGAAGATCACGTTTCATTTGGCGGAGCAGGGAGGCAAGACGTGAGCTGCCGCTGCTGTTGCCCTGTGTGCAGGGCTGCTTCTCGGTGGGGATGCCAGGGACCTGGGGGTCACTCCGTCCGCATGCAAGGCTACTGTGCCAGGTCCTTCTCCAGGCTCCTCCCCCAAGATGCCCCGCGTCTGCAGGTTCTAGGATGACGACGAAACAAATGTGTCCAATCTGCATAGGAACCAGAGAAGCAGCTGCAGCCCCTTGCTATTGTGTTTCCAGTTGTGTAACCCTTGGAGTGATTTCTTTAAAGAATGAGATGTGTGGTTCTGAAAGCAGCTGTTTTCTGAGATATTGCTCAACAATCCCTTGTCTGACATCTTGGGGCCAGATGTAATTCAGAATTCAGTTTTTCTTCCCTTTGGATTTTAGAAAGAGGGTAGCTTGCATATCCCACCTGTTACGCAGCCTCGGCAGCGCGTACGTCCAAACATTTCGATGTTTCCAAAGCAGCACACGTGGATAACCATGCTCAGTGCAGGCGCAGAGACACGATTTTTCCTTACTTCAGGTTATGTCAACAAATAAAGCAACTTTCTGTGTTTAGAAGATTTTGATTTACATTATTGTATGAATCATTTCTTTTTTCAAATTTATTTTATGTTATTTTTGAGACAGAGTCTTGCTCTGTCACCCAGGCTAGAGTGTAATGGTGCCATCTTGGCTCACTGCAACCTCCGCATCCCCCACCGCCGGCCCCCTCCCACTGGTTCAAGCGATGCTCCTGCCTCAGCCTCCCGAGCAGCTGGGATTAAATGCATGCACCACCACGCCCGGCTAATTTTGTATTTTTTGTAGAGATGGGGTTTCTCCATGTTGGTCAGGCTGGTCTCGAACTCCCGATCTCAGGTGATCTGCCTGCCTTGGCCTCCCAAAGCTCTGGGATTACAGGCATGAGCCACCATGCCTGGCCCTCAAATGTTTAAGATCAACTTTTCAGAGGTATGGTTTTCGTATGATCAAATGCACCTGTGTTCAGTGGACATTCCGTGAATTCTGACAAATGTATACACCATGTCACCACCACTGCAGTCAATAAACAGGATATTTTCTTCCTTTGTGCTCTTTGCTCCTTCCCTGACCCGGCCTGCCAACGGCTGATCCACCTTGTGTCTCTAGAGCAGCCAACCTGTTTGGCACCAGGGACTGGTTTTGTGGCAAACAATTTTTCCCCAGGGGAAAGTGGGGTTGGTTTCAGGATGATCCAAGTGCATTACATTTATTATGCCCTTTATTTCCATTATTATTGCATTGTAATATATAATGAAATAATTCTACAACTCATCATCATGTAGAATCAGTGGGAGCCCTGAGCTTGTTTTCCTGCAACTAGACCGTCTCATCTGGGGGGATGGGAGACAGTGACAGATCATCAGGCATTAGATTCTCATAAGGAGCCTGCAACCTAGATCCCTCCCATGTGCAGTTAACAATAGTCTTTGAACTCCTATAAGAATCTAATGCTGCCACTGATAGGACAAGAGGAGGAGCTCAGACGGGAATGTTCACTTGCTGAGTGGCTGTCTGTCAACCACAATTCTTTCTTCTCTCCAATCTTTTGATGAACATTGGAGAAAAAGAAAAGTGTAGCTCTTGGTTTGCCTTTATTTTATTAATGGTGTTTATCTTTTTTTTTTGAGATGGAGTCTTGCTCTTGTCACCCAGGCTGGAGTGCAATGGCGTGGTCTTGGCTCACTACAGCCTCTGCCTAATGGGTTCAAGAGATTCTCCTGCCACAGCCTCCCAAGTAGCTGGGATTACAGGCGTCCGCCACCATGCCCAGTAAATTTTGTATTTTTAGTAGAGACGGGGTTTCTCTATGTTGGCCAGGCTGGTGTCAAACTCCTGACCTCAGGGGATCTGCCTGCCTAGGTCTCCCAAAGTGCTGGGATTACAGGTGTGAGCCACTGTGCCTGGCCTATTAATGGTGTTTTTCAAAGAGTACAGTTTTGAAATTTTGATGAAGGGCAGTTTATTCATTTTTTTTCTTTTATGGTGTTTTCTGATATCTTTGCCTCCCCAAAAGTCTCAAAAATATTCTCATATGTTTCTAGATTTTCAGCTTTAGCTTTTGTGTTTGGGACTATGATCTGTTTTTAGTTAATTTTATTTTTGGGGGACAAAGTCCATGTTGCCCAAGCTGGTCTGGAACCACCACACCCAGCTAATTTTTGTGAATTTGGGGTATGTCAAGATTCACTTTGTTCCATATGGGTATACAGTGACACCAGCACCATTTGTTAAGACTGCTCTTTTCCCACCAAACTGAAACCTTTGTTGAAATCAGCTTGGTCTGCTTTTGGCTTCTCTATTCTGTTCCATTGATCTGCGTGTGCACCTACCATTATGCCAGCACAAACCATCTCAACTGCAGCTGTATAAGTTCTGAAATCAGGTAGTTTATCTCACCTTTGTTCTTTTTTGAAACTCTTTTAGCTATTCTAGGACCTTTCCATTTCCATCTACATTTTAGCTGTCATTTCTAAAGAAAAAGAAGGAGGAGGAGAAGGAGGAGGAGGAAGCCGAGATTATGTTAAACCTATAGATCAACTGAGGAAAACTGACAGCTTAACATGACTGTCTTGCAATCCGTGAACATGGTTTATCTCCATTTACTTAGATACTTACATTTTAACCTGCCATGTTCTGTAGATTTTGTAAAAGTCTCGTATATCTTATATTACACTTATTCCTATATATTTAAAATTTTATGCAATTATAAATTTTATTTTCCAGTGTTCATTTATAACATACAACAATACATTTAAAAAATATTGATTTGTACTCCATGACCTTGTTAAATTCACTTATCTAGTAGTACGTATGTTTTGCAGGTCTCTTAGGATAGTCTATGCAGATCATCCCGTTACCTGAAAACAAAGGCAGTTTTATTTTTTCCTTTCCAATCTGTATGACTTTTATTTCTTTCTCTCATTTTATTCTACAGACTGGGACCTTAGTACAATGTCAAGTAGAATAGAAGGGGTGAGCGCAGACATCCTTGCCTTGTTCGCAACCTTGGGGGCAAGTGTTGAATCTTTCAGCACTAACTGTGTTATCTGTAATTTTCCAATAGATTCATTTCATCAGATTTAAGAAATCTCCTTTATTTTTAGTTCATGAAGAGTGTTTCTTATAAGAGGATATTGAATTTTGTCAACTGCCTTTCTATATCTATTGATCTGATCATATTTTTTTCTTAATCTATTAATAGGGTGTATTAAATTGATTTTCAGATCTCAATCCCATCTTATCTTCCTTGGATAAAACCTACTTGGGCAGGATGCATTACCCTTTTTGCATATTGACAAGATTTACCAATATTTTCCTGAGGAATTTGGCGGTGGTGTTCATGAAGTATACTGGTGTTTACATTTCTTGTATTGTCTTTGTCTAATTTTGGGATTAGAGAAATCTAACTTCACTGACTGAATGGGAAATAGTCCACTCCTCCCCTCATTGTTCTGGAAGGGTTTGTCTAGAATTGTTACTATTTATTCCTCAAATGTCTGACAGAATTCATCATTGGAGCCATCTGGGCCTAGGATTTTCCCTGTGAGAAGATTTTAAATCATAGACTCAAAATTTTTAATAGAGTGCTATTCAGAGCAGCTTTTCTTCTTGAATGAGTTTTTGTAGTTTGTGTCTTTCAAGAAATTGGTCCATCTCATCTAAATTGTTGGTGTGTTGACACATAGTTTTTTATTCTCTTACTACCTTTTAAAGTGTGTAGGGTCTGTAGTAATGTCTCCTTTCTCATTCCTTACACATATTAGTAACTTATGTCTCTGTTTCTGCCTTTCTGCATCACCCTCATCATTCTAGATATTGGTTTGGTTCATTGATTTAATTTTTTTTTTTTTTTTTTGAGACAGGGTCTCACTTTGTGGCCCAGGCTGAAGAGCAGTGGCACAATCATGGCTCACTGCAGCCTCTACCTCCCAGACTATGGCACAATCATGGCTCACTGCAGCCTCTACCTTCTAGACTCAGGCGATCCTCCCACCTCAGCCTCCTGAGTAGCTGGCTTACTCAAGCACATGCCACCAGGCCAATTTTTTGTATTCTTTGTAGAGACAGGGTTTTGTCATGTTGCTCAGGCTGGTCTCAAACTCCTGGGATTAAGTGATCTGCCTGCCTTGACCTCCCAAAGTGCTGGGATTACAGGCTGAAGCCACTGTGGCTGACCTGGTTTATTAATTTTATTATTTTAAACAACCAGGTTTTAGGTTTTATTTATTTCCTGTCTTGTTTGCTTCCTGTTTCATTGATTACACTCTTATCTTTCTTATTTCCTCTTTTATAGTGAGTTTGGGTTTAATTTGCTTTTTCTAGCTTATTAATTTGGAATTGTAGGACATTGATTTTTACATTTTTTCTTCTGCTCTGAAATAGGCATTTAAAGCTATATATTTTCCTCTAAGCACTGCTTTATCTGCATCTTACACATTTTGTGTTTTCGTGCTCTTTATTTGTACCCTTTATAACATTTTAATTATTGGAAACTATACTGAGAAAAGAATCCTAAGAACTGAAAATGCTTAAGTCCAAAGATGTTCATCCTGCCATTTTTCTAATCACGCAGCATTGAAAACAACCTTAACTTACAACAATATGGTGTCATCAGTTAGGTAAATTACCGTGTCTATCAGGTGACTATTACATTGGCATTAAAAACATTTAGAGTTTTCAGTTGAATCAGAAAGGATTTATGTTCTAATGTTGGCTTTTTTAAAGGCATCAAAACTGTGTATATGGAATGATCAGAGTGCTCACTATAAAGCTAAGCATAAACAAAACTCGACAGAAATATTATCAAAACAGTGACAGTGCTTGGCTTATTTGGAGTGAAATTGTGAGTGAGCATTCTTCCTTGAATACTCTGTATCCTGCTCTGTAGTTTTAAAATGTTGAGCAGATGGCTTCTATACTGAAAAGTTTCAAGGCTCATCATGCTACCACGAGCATGTGACCTTTACAAAGAAACGTGCAGGAGGCTGGCATGTCACGTGATCTGAATGACCCTGCACCTGCTTCGAGCCTGCTCCTGCTGCTGGAATCGCAGCTTCTTGAGGACAGTGTCTTTTTCTGTCTTGTTTTTCACCATCTCATCCCTGGTGTCTAGAATAGTGCACAGCACAGAGAATGCATTAAATAAATTGAATGAATGCATGCATGCACGGAGGTTAAGCTGCATGGTGCTGCCTGGGCCAGCTGGCTTGGAGTCCTAGTTGGGCTCTGTTCTTGGCTAGGTATCCTAGAGGCTGTGTGAGGTTGGTAAGCTTCTTAATTCTACAGCCTTGGTTTCCTTATATGTAAAACAGACATACACACCTTGTAAGACCACTGTAAGGATTAGAAATAGGAAATGTAAACCCCTCATACACAATTCCTTCCTGAAAAATGATAACTGTTACTAAGCTGATTAATGAGGAAAGTGTCCCCATAATTCATCAGCTCCCATTCTAGATGAATTTCGGGTGCATCAGAGCTTACTAATGGCTACATACCTCTGCCTAAAGTGACCAGGTCTAGCCCCTCCCAAAGAGGATAGAGCCCTGGATTCCTTTCACTGTGCATCTAGCCATGCTTTGTCTGCAGACAATTATCTTGAGTGAGTCACTTAACCTCAGTGTTTTTATATGGAATGGAGTAAGGCTGATCCACCTGGCAGGAGTATTGAAGATCGATGATTATTAGATGATTGAAACGCACTTCACGGCTGTGCAATGCTAGACACAAACATGCCACGGGGCACCTTCTGAATGTGCTGTGGACATGCATGAGGGATGCGGGCTGGAAGCCTCTGATAACTATGAATCCATAAGCAAACTGGTTACTGTCTTAAACTAAGTGACAATGCAATATTTAGTGCTGTCCTTTTTAAAAAGCTCACAACATATAGTTGTTTAATAGACTTGGGCCGAATTTCCCTCCTGGGAGACCAAGATAATTGGGCCAAGTGGTTGACCAGGTTGAAGAGGGTTGGCAGCTGCTGAGGAATTCATCCATGGTAGGAGGAGGAAAATCGGGCAGACTCTGCTCCCCACCTCCGTCTCTGCCCCTTGCAGACTAGGTGGGCCCAGGATCTCCTTCAGCCGGGTAAACAGGGCTTTAGGAAACTCATTACTATTATTATTTTGGCAAAGGAGCAAAGACACGGGGCAATATTTCAAGGGTGAAGAAGGGCACACAAGGGAGAGGCATCCTCCCTCTCACCTGGTTTCATGAGTGTGGCTTTTAACACAGGTGATACAAGTGGCCAATGTCTTTCTGAACACAGGAGAGCCGGGCCCCAGGCATAGTGACAGGTCTGCCATACCCATGCAGCAGTCGGCATGCCAATGTGATCTAAGGTGAGGGCCCAGCGAGGTCAGCTGGGAGAAAGTGAACACAGGAAGGGCACACCCAGGACCCCAGGGCCCCAGAACTTGGGTGAACACGAAGGGAGCCAGCAGAGGAGACTGGGGGTGGTCAGCGCAGGTGGGAGGGAAGAGCAGGAATAAAACAAACGCCAGGGCCAAGCTCGCTTCCAGGAGGGAGCCAGTGGTCAACCATATCAGAAGGTCAGCTGCGATCAGGCCTTGGGGGGCTGGCCCTTGAATTAGGATGCGCCATGGGGTGTGGGCATGAGAAGCACAATTCGAGGGCCTGGAAAAGAGTGGTCCATTGGCATGCGGGGCAGAGATGGGCAGACTTTTAGGACAAGACTTGCAGCAAGGAGAGCAGAGAGAGGGGAGGAAAATAGAGGGGCATAGGCTGGAGGCTTCCAGAGATCTGAGAGACCGCAGCATGCTTGTGAACTGTCAGTGCGACCCAGGAGGGGGTGGCCTTGGGCGGGGACAGGCACCTCATTCCATGCAGCAGCATGGAGACATGCAGGACAGACACCAGATGCTAGGCGTGTCGACTTAGTGCCGTGAACACTGTCAGAATCCAAATGGAGTCACTGGTATTAAAAACCCTGACATATACATATAGACCGCGGAAGGGCATGAAGGGAGGGTTCTCATGCAGACACGCTTGATAGCAAGAATGATCACAAAAGACTACAAAAATCACAGCCGTGCACAAAGATCATCACAACTTACACACACAAACACTTATGGGAGGACATCTGCCCAGCAGCTGCCTATCCAGCCTCAGACTGGCACCATCCTTCCTGGCGATCCTTGTAGCCAAGGATCATTGATTCAAAACAATGATGCAATCCTCCTGTTTCCTTTGAATATCTTTGTCTTCCTTTACCTTCCTTGACCCACACCCAAATACGATGGCACACATATTCTATCGCAATGAATGTTCCCGAGTAAATCTCATTTTCTTTTAGAGAGTCTCTCTCTGTTATTTAGGTTGACAGTGGGAAAACCCCAGACTGCAAATCCTTCCTCAACAAAGGGCAAACATGTCCTCCAGGGAGGGTGGTTGGTGGTTAGAGAAGGGGAAGGTTGCAGTGGCCTCTTGGAGTGGTGGAGTGCACATGCGCAGCGCCAGGAGGCCCAGTGCTCAGCGTGGGTGTGCTTGAGACCTGGGAGACGCCAGGGGCATGGGAATAAGGTATTCTCTAGTTTTCCCCCCAATTTAGTTTTCTCTAATTTAGGTTCAGGTTCACTGTAAGCAAGTAAATCAGTCCTGGTGGCCAGCTGGGTGAGTGTGGGGGTGGGGGGCAGGGGGGCAGGGAGAGGGGAGGGAGTAGGTGCACAAAGTGACTCTACCCTCAAAGAGAAGCAGAGTAAGGCAGGAAAAAGAGGTGTGCACATGCGTGGTTGTGTGTGCACATGTGCACGTTCATGTGCGTGCAAGTGCATGCATGTGCATGTGTTTCTGTGTGGGTGTGCACATGTGTGGCTGCTAGGGGGGTGGCTAATGAAGGCATGGGAGCAGCATGGGCTGTAGGTTTCCATGAGGCTCCACAGAAGTGAAACCGAAGGAGAGAAGGTGGTGGGGAGGGCAAGGCGCCTGGATTCAGGCTTGGTGTGGTCATTGCTGATGAGAACATCCAGGCTACGCCCAGGGCAGTGGATGCAGAAGTGGGAGGTCCAGGCCACACCCCCTTGGGTTCTGGAGGCTCTGGTAATGAGCACGGGATACAGGAGGCAGAATTGTGAGGGGCTGAACCTGTGGTAGGTGAGGGGTGCATGGGAAAGAGGAGGTGTCTGCCTGGAAGAAGGACAGAGGCCAGCGTCCAGGCATGGCAGGAGCTGGCTGGTGAGGAGAGGAGGAGGGAGCAGGGAGGGCACAGGGGATGGGGGAATGCCGCCTCAGCAGGGTGTGAGGGCACAGCCTGTGGGGAGAGGTGAAAAGGCAATGTCCCTTCTCAGAAAGCACGTTCCAGGGATCAGTGACACCCCCACATTTGGTTTCTACTAAGGGTACCCTTGGCATGTACTGATTTTGTTAAAAAGAAAAATAAGACACTACGTCAGTCAGCTTCGGCTGCTGTAGTGAAATATCACAGGCTGGGAGGCTGAAACAAGACTTTTACTTCTTACAGTTCTGCAGGCTGGAAGTTCAAGATCAAGTTCCAACAGCGTTGGGTTTCTGGTGCGGGGTTTGTGGCTGGTTGGGGTCAAACTTCCCACTGTTCACTCACACTGCTGCTTCTTTTGCACATGTAAGGGTGGGCAGAGCACTGAGCTCTTTCTGTTAAACACCAGCCCTGTTGTGAGACTTAACACTAGTTACCCCCGCTAGCCCACCTCCAAACACAGTCACACTGGGGGTTCGGGCTTCAACCCATAAACTTGGGGGAGGTGTGTGTGTGGCAGAATTCAGTCTGTAGCAGGCAACTACTGAATAAAGTAGACACTGGTTTATACATCAAATGGATTTTGCTGGAGTCAGGCTCAGTATGGCTGTAAGGAGGAACCCTGGAGGTATTAACACAAGCTGGTGATGCCGCCTCTGCGCAGGCCTGAGGCCCGAGCCTGCAGCACCTTCCCTCTCACGCTGCCCTGGCAGCGGGTGTCATCCTAGAACAGAACAAGCCCCTTTTGATGTCACTGGGCATTGCCTTGGCGGTTTACTAAGAAGCTGGAGACTGGCCTCGCTAGAGCCCATTGTCAGGCCCTGGCCACCCCTAAATCTGTGTCCACAATACCCTCTGGAGTGCCTGCTCTGCATGGTGGCCACTGGCCACACAGGGCTGCAGATCAGTGGAAGCGGCCTTGTGAGCTGCTGCCAAGACTCAGGTGCCCGTGCAAAGCCTTCCTGGGAAGGAATCTCACTGAGGTTGTTAAATACTGGTTACACGTTGAATGATGTATTTATCTATTGCGTTAAGTAAAACGTATTGTTAATTTTGGCTATTACTTGTTACCTTTAAAAAATGTAGCTACTAGAAGCTTAAGATGAAAAATGTGGTTCTCCTCCTCCGTCTACAAGCTTGTCCTGTTCAGGGCAGCCGTGTCCCCGCGGCCTCAGACCCAGGGTCCAGCCCGTGCCCTGGCACCTCCGGCGGCCAGGATCAGCATCGCTGCCCCGGGCCCCGCGCCGAGCCGGCTGTTCCTCCGCGCTCTGCGCTCCTGGACCCTCACCAGCCCCTCTCCCCGCCGAGCCCCTTTAGTCCCTGCGAGGGTTCCCCGCACGCCCCACGCTGAGACCAGCCTGGCCTCCGGGACGTCAGGGTGCGCCCCGCGGACTCCCGGCCTGACGCCGCCTCCCCTCTGTCTTCTCTGGGCCGCAGCCGCTCCTCGTGAGTGAAGTCGCGGCTCGGGAGCCGGGTGGACGCGCCGGGAAGCTGCACAATCCAGGCTCCGTCTGCGGGGAGAGCCTGGCGCACGTGGCCCGGCCCCTGCAGGTGCGAGTGCCGCCGCCCCGGTGGGCTTCCCTCCCCGGCACGCCCGGTACGCTGCTGGACCACTGCGGCCGCGCACTCGTGGGGGCGGGACGGTCCCCCGGGAACCGCAAGAGAGCGCACCCGCCGCCGGCGCCGGGAACACACGGCCCCTTTAAGAGGTGCGGCCGGAGCAGGGCCGTGACGTCATAGAAGTGCGAAGGGCGGAGTCTGTGCGCAGCCGCGGTGCGGGGGGCGGAGCGGGGGCGCGGCGTCCTTGCGGGCCTGACTGACAGGAGCGCAGTGGAGGAGCGGCCAGTACCAGGCCGCCGGACACAGGAGTCCCCCGCGTAGGCCCCGCCCCGAGACAGGCCCCGCCTCCACGAGGCCCCAAGTTCCGCACAGGCCACGCCCCTTCCACAGGCCCCGCCCCACTCTGTTCAGATCTAAGCCCAGCTCAGGCCCCGCCCCCGAGGCTCCGCCCCCTCTCAAAGCCCCCGCCCCGGGCCTAGCTCCACCCCGCACGGGCCCCGCCCCAGGCCCGGCTCCACCCCGAGTCAGGCTCCGCCCCGCGCAGGCCCCGCCCTGGGCTCGGCTCCGAGGGGCGGGACTTGCCCTCAGCCTGAGTCGGCGGCGGCTGCGGGAACTTTCCCAGCGGATCTAATGGCTGCGCGCGGGCCACTGTGAGGCGCGGCGGCGAGCGACGGGCGCGGGGCCGCGGAGCAGCGAGCGAGCGAGCGAGCGAGCGCGAGGCCGGAGCCCCGGCCAGGCCCGGCCGACCCGCCGAGCCCGCGATGCGCCCCGGGGCCGCCCCCCGGCGCAGCTGACGCCCCGCGGCCCCGCGAAGACCCCGGCCGGCCGGTCCCGGAGGAAGCGGCCGCTGCCGCCGCCGCCCAGCCCTGCGCCCGCGCCGCCCGGGCACCATGGCGGGGAAGGCGGCCGCTCCGGGCACCGCGGTGCTGCTGGTCACGGCCAACGTGGGCTCGCTCTTCGACGACGTAAGTGCCCCGCGCCGGCGGCAGGCCCCGACCCCAAGCCCGGGACCCCCGACCCTGACCCCGGGGTCCGGAACTCCAAGCCCTGGACCCTGGACCTTGAACCTCCAGACCTCAAGGCCTCAGACTCTGATCCTTGTACCCAGGACCCCAGACTCTTGTCCTGATTCCCAAGTCTGGGAGCCCAGACCCCTTGATCCCCAAGCCCGAGACCTGAAGACCTGGGCCCTGAACCCCGAACCCCATCCTCCAGCAGCTGACCGTTGACCCTGGGACCCTGCCTCTGAACTCCTGTTTCCAAATCCTGACCTGGAAACTCCAATATTAAAACCCTGTCAGATCCCCTGTTAACAGTCCTTGGAACCCAAACCCCAGAAACAGGGTCTGTGCGCACAAAACCCTGCCCCAGCCCTGATTTCCGAATCCTCAGAACCCTGGCCCTGGAATGCCCATCCCCAACCCTGGCCCTGAACCCCAGATCCATGGTCACTGGAATCACAAATCCTGACTGCAGAACCCTGGTTACAGAACCTGGTCTCAAACCTCTGTCTCTGGTCCCTGAGCCCTGGACCCCAGCCCTGAAACATAACCACAAACACTAACCCAGGAACTTCTGACACTGGGCTGTGGCCCCAGCCTCCTGTCCCTGTTCCCCAAACCCTGAATTCTAGCCCAAGAATCCCAGCCTTCATACTGTGGTCCTTGCCCCTAAAGCCAATCTAGCCTGACTCTGAACCCTGAATTTCAAGCTCAGGCCCCAGCTTATGGCCCTGAACCCCTGTCCTCGACCCCTGAACCTGGAACCCTGGTTCCAGAGTCAGGCCCCAAACCCAATTCTGAACCTGGCCCCTAACTCTGGTTCCTAGATCCCATCCTTGGCCCCTTTCTCCAAAACGCTCCTGCCCCTGAATCCTGAATCCTGAATCCTGATCATTAAGCCTGGGCCTTGAGCCTGCTTCCCAAACTCTAACCCTTGACTCCCACCCCTGGTCCCTGTCCTCTGAGCCTAGGCCCTCCTCTCTGGCTGTCAGCCCCAGCTCCTGTATGCCTGGGTGCCGGCCTCACTGTCCGTCGGTCCCTGCAAGGCCAGAGGATAGGGTGCCCTCATTTAACCCTGCCACTTAGTGTCTCTTTAGTTCTTAAATAAGGGAAGTCTGTTGAAAGCCCTGTAGGACTTTATATTTTTTATTTATTGAGGAAAAAGATGTTGAGAAGCTCTTTAGGGGCAGAAAGGGGATGCTGATTGCCTATGGCCTTTACCTTCTAGGGCTCCTCCCACCCAAGCCTCAGTCCCACCCAGGATCCTGGGGGCACCCCCGTCTCTGGAGAGACCAGGGAGCTAAGGCTCAGGGCGCACTGGGAGCTCCCCAGAGGCAGGCCAGGCTGACCTAGTTCGGCGTTTCAGCCACGGTGCCACCCTGCTGTTGGTACTCGTGCTGCCAACCCAAATAAAGCAGAGTGCGGCTCCAAGTGGCCCAGATGGAGGCCGTGGAGCCACGGATGCTCCCTCCCTCCCTCCCTAGGTGAACAGTGGGGCGCCGCACCAGCTTTATGACGGATGTGTGCCACTGATGCACGCGTGGTTTCCATTTCAGGCGGAGGTCTTGTGTCTTTGCTGGCAGCAAGCATGGGTGAAGGGTTTGATGAAGCTCAGTTCATGCACAGGCTAGGTTTGGTTTTTATTAACAAAAGGCGCTGTTTTTCTGTTTTTCTTATTTTAACTTCCAGGTGCCCATGTATTATACTGACCTGCTGGGGACGAACTGCTTTCCCTCACACTTTGTTATGGACAACTTCATCTAGGTTTATGTTTGATCATTTTCTGCAAAAGTGCCTGGCATGGGTGTGTGTCTGTATATTTGGCGTTCTATTCTAGGCTTTCCAGTAACATGTCACTGTAGCATGGTTTGTTCAGATGATTCAGATCCGTTAGCTGCGGCTTCAAAGCCTCAGAAATGTCAGGAGCATTAAGCGTGTTGGGGCATTTTAGTCTCAATGGGAAAAGAGTTTTTCTGGGCAGACGTTCTTTCCAGTAATCTTTGATTCTGAGTTCTAGCATTTTTGTTGTGTTTCAATTGTATACACATATTTATCTCTGTTGATATTAAATTGGGTAACTTAATTCACTTTTGTTTAGCAACATAGTTTCTCTGAATTTTCATTTTTCTTAAAGGCTATGTGGAATTTTGCATTATGTTTATGTTTAGAAGGAACATTCGTTTTGGTCAACAGCACATAGGTTAATTCTGAAAGGTGCGTTGTGATTTCAGGGCTGAGTGGAAACGTATCTGTCTGTGTCCGAAGATTTCTTAATGTGTGCAGGTCAGTCCCTGGGGGCCAGACCCAGCCTCCTTCAGTGGAAACCAGCCAGGCACTCATATTCCCAGGCCCCCTTCCTTGGTTGAGCTTTGGGGTGTGGTACTTGTGGGCCAGAAACCTGGCCGGTGGAAGGGAATTCATGAGTGAAGGAGGTTTTGGTTGCTTGGCTTGTCCTGGATTTCAGGGGACCTGCTTTGTGATGCTGTTTGCCTTTGTGCAGCCCGTCCCGTGCTCAGGCAGTGCTCAGGCGGTGAAGGAATCTGTCTTGCCCAGTCTCATCGGGTTGGAAGCCAGGCTTACCTGTGACTAGGGCTGGAGCTGGTCACGCTTCCGAGGAGGAAGGTGTTTGAATCTGAAGCAGATGTCCCAGCCTGTGACGGACTCTGTTTTCCTTTTGTGCACAAGTGACAGGTGGTTTGCTTTTGCTTTTGCAGTTTTGAAAGTCTCCCCTCATAAGGCCCCTCCTCCTCCCCCCACTTTTTTTTTTAAGACAGGGTCTCATTCTGTCACCCAGGCTAGAGTGCTGTAGTGGTGCAGTCATAACTCCCTGCAGCCTCGACCTCCCTGACTCAGGTGAACCTCAGCGTCCTGAGTAGCTGGGACTACAGGCGTGCGCCACCATGCCTAATTTTTGTAGAGACCAGGTTTTGCCATGTTGTCCAGCCTGGTCTCGAACTCCTGGGCCCAAGCAATCTGCCTGCCTTGGCTTCCCAAAGTGCTGGGATTACAGGTGTGAGCCACTGTGCCTGGTACAGAGGTAACCCCTCTTAAAACTTAATGTGTGCATAAGCTTCAGCTGTGGTGTGTAGCATCCTGGGATCCACACAGAGTCTTGCTCGGCAGCTCCTGTTTGCTTGTCGTTACTCCATCTTTGTGGCCCCAGAATGGCTGTGCTGTGGGCTGCGGGGCTGTCCCCACTGGGGTTGCTTCTGACCCTCAGCAGACAGTGTTGCGGTAAATGCCTTACAGTGTACCGGTCCCCAAGCCCTTATCCCTCACGTTCCTAGAAATTATGGAGGACCCGAAAGAGTTCCTATTTATGTCGGTTATAACTACCAGTGTTTCCCATATTGGGAGCTGAGACTGCATGAGAATACGTAGCTCGCTGCGCTAGCTGGCAGAGCGATGACATCATCCCACAGCACAGGCACCCCCTCAGGTGTTGGCCATTCTTCCCTAGGAGACAAGGAGAATGGAAAGAGGAGTCATTTTGTAGTATTATGGAAATAGTTTTGACCTAGTCAAACTGTGAAAAGGCCTCCTCAGCCCAGTCCTCCCTCCCCAAACTGTCATGGGCACCCCTGTCTCTGGCCAGGTGGCTGGGGTGCCTGGGACTTTCCCAGGCTGCTTATATGGACTGCCAGACCGCCCTCAGTGAGCCCTGCAGCTGGTCTTTAATTCCTGAGTTGGACTCCTGCTGTCACTACTCGTTTGCTTGGAAAGAAGTGACCGGGGTCCATATTTAATTGTTTTGCTTTGATGTGGCTGGTTTTTTGACAAGTGAGGTTTCTGGCTTTTGGTTCCTTCCATTTTTATGAGAAGGGAATTGAGGAGGTGAGATTCTTGCCAGCTGTGGCGTCATAACTGCGTCCCACCCTTGCATGGTCAGGCTGCTTCTTGATTCTGAGAGCACAGCCCACTGGCGGGTATCTGCCTGGCGGCCCTTCCTGCTCCTTGCTCACAGCTAAGTCAGTTCTGAGCTGGTTTGCCTTTTTGCTTAGTCAGCTCCCGGGCAGCCCTGTCCCTCTGCCCAGACCCAGGGTTGCAGAACGGCTGTGAGAGTGGGCTCGGCAAGTGCTCGCTGGCAGGGACCTGAGGGCCTTGCAGTCAGCAGGTGTTGATTTGCCCTGGAAGAGTGTGGAGGTGGCGGAGCTGCTGTGGGTGTGGAGTCGGTGATGGTCAGCAGTGCAGGCTGGCATCTCTCTCTGGTAGCATCAGCATTGCCCTCTTTGCCATGTGGTTCCTGGCAACATCAAAGGTACTGCCCTCTCTCCCACCTTGAAAACTCTGAACTCCATGTTCCCTCCAGCCACTGCAGGACATCCTGACTCTCTTCCATGGCAGCCCTCGAGTGGGGTGGGGGGGTCTCCCCTCCGTGTCCTTCTCCAGGCCTCCGCCCCAGCACTCCTGCACAGCAGGGCCCAGGGCTGGGTGCGGGTGGTGCCCAGCTGGCGGTGACTGGCCTGAACTTTTGCTCCCTCCGTGGATCCTCCTTTTTCTTCAGGGACGTTTCAGTTGGTAATGACTGTGCTGGGACAGAATGCACACACCATGTCCCTCACCCATTTCTTTTTCCTTTTCTTTTTAGTTTTGAGACAAGGACTCATTCTGTTAAACAGCCCAGGCTGGAGTGCGGTGGCTCGCTGCAGCCTTGAACTCCTGGGCTGAAGTGATCTGAAGCCATCCTCTCACCTCAGCCTTCCAAGTAGCTGGGACCACAGGTGCACGCTACCACACCCAGCTGATTTTTTTATTTTTATTTTTTGTAGAGATGGGGTCTTGCTGTGTTGACCAGACTGGGCTCAAACTCCTGGGCTCAAGCAATGCTCTCACCTCTGCCTCCGGGAGCGTTGGAATCACAGGTGTGAGCTGTCACACCCAGCCCTTTCACCCATATGAGGTGTACAGTTCACTGGTTTTCAGTATATCCACAGGGTGTGCGACTGTCACCACAGGCAATTTTAGAACATTTTTATTACCTCAAAAAGAAGCTGTATTAGCACCTAAGCCTCATGTACCCCAGTTCCCCCACCCCCTGCAGTCAGTTTTCATCTCTGTGGATTTGCCTGTCCCGTGCGTTTCACGTACATGGAATCAGACACTGCCCTTTGATCTGGCTGCTTTCACTGAGCATATGTTAAAAGTGTCCATGTTGCAGCATGCATCAGTCCTTCATTGCTTGCTTGCCTGCCTGCCCGCCCGCCCGCCCTCCCTCCCTCCTTCTTTCCTTCCTTCCTTCCTTCCTTCCTTCCTTCCTTCCTTCCTTCCTTCCTTCCTTCCTTCCTTCCTTCCTTCCTTCCTTCCTTCCTTCCCTCCTTCCTCCGTCTGTCTTTCTTATTATAGAGACAGGGTCTTGCTCTGTCACCCAGACTGGAATACAGTCGTGTGATCACAGCTCACTGTAGCCTTGACCTCCTGGCTTCAAGTGATCCTCCTGCCTTAGCCTCCTGAATAATGGGGAGTGCAGGCATGCACCACTATGCCCAGCTAATTTTTTTTTTACTTTTTGAGGAGATGGGGTCTCACTGTGCTGCCTAGGCTGGTCTCAAAGTCCTAGCCTCAAGTGATCCCCTGGCCTTGGCCTCCCAAAGTGCTGGGCTTACAGGCATGAGACACAGTGCCGAGTCTCTTTATTCATGTTTATGGCTGAATACTATTCCACTGTGTGGATACACCAGGTTTTGTTTCTGTGCTCGTCAGCTGTGGATGTCTGGCCCGTTCCCACCTTCCGGTTCTGGTGAAGAGTGCTGCTGTGCGCATCTGTGCAGACATCCCTAGGCGAACATGCGTTCTCAGTGCTGTTGGGTGTGTATAGTCATGGCATTGCTGGGTGACATGGTGAGTTTGTATTTAACCCTCGAGGGCCTGTTGGGCAGTCCACGGTGGCTGCACCATGTCACATCCCTACCAGCAGAGTCCCAGGGTTCAGGTTTCTGTACGTCTCGGTGTTGGCGCCCCTGGGTTCAGGCTGGCCACCCTTCTCCCTTCCTGGAACCTCATCTAGACGCACGGCCGTAAGTGCCACCTCTGTGTGGGTGCCCACTCCCAGGGAGAAGCGCACAGCCAGGATGCCAGCCTGCAGTAGGTGGGGCCCTGCTCTGCTGCTCCAGCCGGAGCAGAGTGCCAGCTCTCAAGGAGGTTGGGGCGTCCTCATTTCGGAGGCAGCTGTCTTCCTCCCTGTGTGCTGGGCACAGAGGATGGAGAGGATGGGGGCGGCCTTTGGTTCAGCGTCTTCTGCAGGTGCCCTCCCTTCCTCTGTGCAGCCGTGGGCGTGGCTGGAGGTGTCTCAGCAGCCTTTTTGTTTTTTTTTGCATTGCTGTCTCTGACTCAAGATCTCAGTGCACTTTCCCTGGGAGAATTATGACCTGTTTGCCAGAGCTTATAAGGGGCAGGATCGTCTGTCTCCAGGCAGGGAGGGTTAAATCCGACTGTGGTTCCGGCCCTGGCCACAGGGTACAGGAGCTACTTCTGCCACCTCAGGAAACCACGTCTTGAACACCTGCTCACCTTACACAGCATCATTTCGGGTCTGTCCTTGATTTTTAGACTTTTGGAATAAACCTGGCAGTTCTCTGTTTCCCAGCTCTGTGTGCCCTTCTCCCTCCGGCCCTGGCATTTGGGATGCAGCAGGCCGTGCTCTTTGGATTGTTACGGATTCAGCCTTTGAGAACAGCCGTGTTCTCTCTGCTCACAAACTTTCATCCCCCGTTTACTTCCTGTTTTTATCAGTCTCTAGAGTTGCTGAGGAGAGAGTTTAGATCACTCGGGTTGGGGGTGGGGGTGGGACTTCTTTGGTTTGAAATATTAACGATTCCTCATGTTTTGAAGTAAGCACCCAGATCGACCTGTCGGGCAGTGTTGTGAGAATGTCTGCACGTAGGCGTGGTCACGTCCGTCCCTGTCGCCCGCACTGCTCCCAGAAGCCCTGCTCTGGCCAGCGCCACTGAGGAGTGCCTGTCCGTGTGGAGGTGTGGGGCAGGTGGAGCATGGCAGAGGGCCCCGCGCAGCTCCTGGATGGCTGTGCTTGGTGGGGGCCTGATTCTCAGGGAAGAGGCCGGTACTGGGGTGTTTCCGTGGGCTTGTTGGGTCTAATTCAGAAGTTACAGAAATCCAGACCCGGGCCTGCCCCAGCGTGAAGCATCACATGTAGAGCCCCTCTGTCCGGGGCTGGAGTGGCATTTGGAAGGAAGGCTTTGCCCGGATTGGGGTGGCTGAGAGGGCTGCTTGGGGCAGGAGAGGGCAGGTCTCTCTGAGCTGTGGGGCTCACAGAGGGACAGCCTCCAGGGAGGTGGTCTCCATCCGGGAATGGGGTCCAGGCGGAGGAGGGTGGGCATCTCTCCACCTGCCACTCTGTGCTCCACTGCCCCTGCCAGGGTGTCCCCGCTGTTTCCTGGGCGGGTCCTTCTGATGTGAGCACACTCCGGTGAAATACTTGTGGGGGCCCTAGGGGAAGAGCGGGCGGAACAGGCAGGCTGTCCCCATGCAGACCTGAAAGTGGCTGTCGAGTTCCGCCTTCCTTTGCTCAGGGCCATTAATTGGGACACTTGGGAATCTCAGAGCCCGGTGGGAACCAGGAACTGGGCTCAGAGGCTCTGGAGCCCCAAGGCCCGCCCTGCCAGGTCTGGCTGGTGCTGCCGTGGGCTCAGATCTGGCCTTTTCCGAGCTCCTCCTGCTCTGTGGAGCTCTGAGCGCTGGCTGCAGGCCTGGCTTTTGGGAAGGCCGACTGCCTCAGTCGTGGCTGCTGCCTCCGCTCGGACTGAGGTGACAAGAGTGTGGATGGCGCCTGCACTGTGTCCACTCTTTAGGCTCTAACGTTAAAGGTGTGTTTGGAGACGTGGAAATGGCTCTGGGGGAGCGTCCACCAGGTCCTGCCTGTGTACAGGGCCGGCAGCACTGTGGTGTTGGGGTGAGTGGCGGAGGCATCTGGGGACGTTCTGGAGCCTGCAGCCCTCAGCGTGTCACGCCACGTGCTCACGTGACAAGCACACTCCCGAGGATGTGGAAGCCACCAGTCGCCCTGGGTGGGCTGGGGCTGGGCACCACTTCTGGGGTGGGTCTGGGGTGATGGCGCTCCCAGCCCGCAGGAGTCTTATTGTTGGTGCAGAAGTGATTTCCCAGTCGTGTGCCCTGAGTGTCGGGAAGGCACTCTGCTGCCACTCCAGGCTCAGAAGACGCCGCTTCTGGTTTTTCCCTGTCGTGAGTGAGAGCAGCCCCACCTCCAGGAGCATGGCCTCCGGATCAGCCTGTTACTTGAACGCTGACCCACTGGTGGGTCTCAGTGACCTTAAGCCGGTTGTCTTCTTGGTCCTTCTCTCCGACAGGAGTTTGAGACTCCTTTTTAGGGGTTGCTGGGGATCAGCTGGTTGCTGTGTCGGGGGTGTGCTGCCCCTTCTGTGTCTTGGAAGGTGGGCGAGGGCTTAGCAGGGCTGCCTCGGCTGGCTTTCCCCGGCCCCTTCCCCCAGCCCCTTCCCCGCCTCTTTCCCACGCTGAATTGTCCCAGGTGTCTCTGTGTGGGGTCTCCTGGGTCTGCAGATCTGTGTAGCCTGCACGGAACTGCCCCTCTTCCTGGGTGCACTGCAGACCCCGGGCCCTCTGGGCTCTGGCCTGTCCCCTTGTCCCCACGTGACTGCCCAGCTACTGTTCTTCCTGGCCTTTCCCTCACGTTTCTGCCTGGGCCTGCCTGGCTGGTCTTGCCTGGCCCTGCCTTTGTTCCTGTGGGCACCAGGACTGCACTCTGGCAGGGGCAGACTCTGTTTCCTGCTCAGCAGAGCCCAGGCCTGGCCCTGGTTAGCAGGCTGTGTCATCTGCCGCAGACGGCCTTCCTTTCTGTGTCCTCCCCTCTCGGGGTCCTGCATGACTGGTCCTCATTCCAGGAACCAGAGGAGATTAAAGAACCAGAGACTTGACTTTGGCCCAAGTCCCTGTGGAGAGGAAATCCCGCCTTCAGTGCCAGGTGCGAGGCCACAGTCCAGGTCCATGTGGATGCGGGGCAGGCCCCTCCCCTCCTTGCACGTGTGGCATTGGGCTGTGTTTCACCTGTCAGCCTGTCCGTGCCCCACCTGTCAGCGTGTCCGTGCCCAGGGAGTAGGAATCCCACCTTGCATGGTGGCTCAGGATGGCCAGGGAGGGCGTAGCTGTCACATGGTTTCTGGACCGTCAGCCTTTGGGCCGAGTGAGGCATTACTGCCATCAGGTGTCCCTAGAGGGGTTCTCTCCATCCTCTTCCTGACGTCGGGCGCTCTCGCGGCCTCTGGGTAACAGCCTGGCCTTTGCTTCTGTCCGTGGCGCGTGGTCCAGGCTGAGCAGTGCACTCGGCTGCCTGGGTGGTGTGAGGTTCTGCGAGCCCAGGCCCAGCTCCCTCTGGTGAATATGACCGGGAGGGAGCACCTGTCTCTGACCACCTGCCTGGCATCTGGGATTCCCGGGAGGCCGGGCACCTCATCCTCGCCGTTGCCCTGGGCTGACCTCCCATCTCCTCCTTCTCCACCCAAGTGCCCGTGGCCTGAACAGGACTTGGTTTTTCACACCTTCATGCCTCAGCTTGAGGGGCTCAGTTTTCAAGGGGTTCCTCCTGGACGCCTCGCCTGGGCAAGCAGGATTTTTCTCCCCCTTCAAGGGACAGCCCACGTCCCCCAGCCCTGTGAAGTGTTCCTGGTGACCCACCGAGCTAGTCCCAAGCTCCCTGCCCGTCATACTGTGTTTTACCGTGACTGCGGCGTCACCCTCAGGTGTGCTGACCTCTGGGCAGCAGCGTCTGGGGCAGGGACCACGGCGTCTTTTTTTTTTTGAGATGGAGTTTCCCTCTGTCGCCCAGGCTGGAGTGCAATGGCGTGATCTCGGCTCACCGCAACCTCCGCCTCCCGGGTTCAAGCAATTCTCCTGCCTCAGCCCCCTGAGTAGCTGGGATTACAGGCGCGCACCACCACGCCTGGCTAATTTTTTTCTGTGTTTTTAGTAGAGACGGGGTTTCACCATATCGACCAGGATGGTCTCGAACTCCTGACCTTGTGATCCGCTCGCCTTGGCCTCCCCTTCGGGTTCTGCTGAAATGGGTGTGGGGGTGGGATGGGGCCAATGCAGCTGGAAGGGAGTTGGAGGAGCTGTGGATCCAGTAGTCCCTGGACCGTGGTGGTGTTTGCAGCCATAGATGCCATGCTCAGGAGGTCAGTGGGGCCAGGGGAGGGGGTGTTGAAATCACCAAAGGCCAGGCCAGGCCTCTGCTGCCTGTTGCCAGTGGCCCTGGAGTCGGCTCTGCTCCTGCCTCGCACCTGGCGAAGAGGGCAAGGCCTGGGGGGTTCCGAGATCTGGTTGGCTTTTGTGTTTGTGCATTTAACAGTGTTATTTACCTGGGATTTGAATAGCATGCAGTTCACCCAGTGTGAGTGTGTGGTTCACTGACTTTGAGAAAATATTTGCGATGTGTAACCATCACCGCAGCTCAGTTTTGAGACACTTCCCTCCTCAGTCCCTGCTCCTGGCCCTGGGCCACAATTGCTCTCTGTCCCGCCAGTTGGCCTGCACTGAGGGTTCATATCCTATTGTGGTTCACATCCTATCGTGAACCATAGGATGTGTTGTTTTCACACATCTGACTTCTTTGACTTAGCATAACGCAGTATTTCAAGATTTGTATTGACATGCTTTGCATATCAACAGTTTACCTGGCTTTTTTTTTTTTTTTTTTTTTTTGAGATAGGATCTTACTTTCACTTAGGCTGGAGTGCAGTGGTGCAGTCACCACTCGCCGAAGCCTCAAACCCCTGGACTCAAGCATTCTTCCTGCTTCAGCCTCTTGAGTAGCTGGGGCCACAGGCACAGCCACCACGCCAGGCTTTTACAATTTTTTGTAGGGATGGGATCTCGCTCTGTTGCCCAGGCTGGTCTCGAATTCCTGGCCCCAAGTGATCCTCCCACCTTGGCCTCCCAAAGTGCTGGGATAACAGGTGTGAGCCACTGCGTCTGGGCTCATCTGCCCTGTTTCATGGCTGAGCAGCGTCCCCTGTGTGGAGGCATACCTCGTTTCTCCAGTCGCCCATGGATGGACATTGGGGCTATTGTGGCTGGTGTGCTGTTTACGAATATACACGTGCCTATGTGGACGAGGGTGTAACTGCTCTAGGGCTGGCCGAGCGGTCACTCTGTGGCTGTCTTTCCAGGAGCTGCTCAATTCTTCCCATAGTTGCTGCCCCATTCGTGCCCCGTCAAGTGGTGTGGAAGGTCTCTAACTGTTCTGCATCATGCCAGCACTTGGTGGCATTTGTCTTTTTAATTATGGCTGTGTGGTGGCATCTTGCGGTTTAACTCTCATTTCTGGTCCTGCTTCCAAATAATAATTCCCCACAAGGATGGTTATCTTGCCGCATTAGTAATGGCTTTGACAGCTGGATGACGGTGTTGGCGGGCTACCCTCTGCCCACCCCTCCAGGAGGGCCTGTGGGATGTGAGGCCCCTGCTAAGAGGCTCCCGTTTGCCTGGCAGGTGGCAGGTGTGATGAGCATGGTGAGTGCAGGTGAAGCAGGAGCAGACAGGTGTGTGTCCTGGAGCTCTGCAACTGCAGGATGGGAGCCGGGCTTCCGTGGGGCTCTGTGACACGGGTCGGGGCCTCTCAGCCCAGCCTGGGCTCCTGCAGCCCCACCCTCTGCGCCTGGTCTGCATGGTGGGGATGGTGTGTCTCTGTTATAGGACTGATGTGATGACCCGGTCACTATGCCTTTGAGTACGGAGTCAGTCTCGAGTTACTAACCAGGCATTAGGGGATGGGGTCAGCCTGGAGTTACTAACCAGGCATTAGGGGATGGAGTCAGTCTCGAGTTACTAACCAGGCATTAGGGGATGGGGTCAGCCTCGAGTTACTAAGCAAGCATTAGGGGATGGGGTCAGCCTTGAGTTACTAACCAGGCAGTAGAAGATGGGGTCAATCTTGAGTTACTAATATTTATGGGGGAGAGCAGAGAGAGCTTAGGAGACCACATTGCCACTGTTCAGGGTCAGAGTGGTTCCGCAGGTTAACTCACTTCTCCAGCCTCTCAGGGATGTGGTGAGGCTGCTCCGGGTGACTGTCTCAGGCCGCTGGCCTGTAGTCCCTGTCCTCTCCAGCGACCACTCTCTCCTGGGTGTCAGGGTCTTTGGGAGTCCAGGTGCGGATCTCAGCAGCAACTCTGTTGGTTCTGCAGCTAGTGCCACCTGTGAACCTGTGACACTGCTGTTATTCCAAGGTGAACCTCACCATGCCTGGAGCAGCACCCGTGAGGAGGGAGGCGACACCCTCAGGCTGAGCATTTCCACGAACCGGCCGCTGTGTCCCTTGATGTGCTGAGAGGGCCTGGCTGTGAGCCACATGGTACGAACCTCCTGAATGCAAGTGGCCAAGCCGGCATCCTGGTCTGGGCACGCAGGCCACAGGACGTCCACTGTAGGACAGCTGGGGGTGGGGGCGTCTGGCTATTTCAGTATTAAAACAAACAGAAACACTAATTTGGTCCCACTGGACCTCATGGAAGATGGTGGAGGTCTGAGGGGCCATGGTCGCTGACCTCGCCTCCTGTTGTCTTAGATCCTTGGCACTACAGGGGCGGTTCTACCAGACCTAGCTGTTGTCTCTTTGGCCACCAACTGGCCCCTACGGCGTTTGGCCTTCAGGGTGGTCACTGGGTGTGCGGCTCTCTAGGGCGGACCTGGCCATCCTTGGGTGACAGTGGGCCATATTGTGGGGACTCTGCAACCCACCTGGAAGGGGCTGCACTGTGGTCCATTTGGGCCAGTGGCTTCAGTAGCCACACGCTGCTTGGCGCAGGTTCCTGCCTGAGCCCACTGAGCAGATGAGGGGCCAAGGCCCAGAGCACGAGCCTGCTGGGCAGCTGCAGAGCCTTAGCCCTGAGCACTCTCCCTTGCTTACCTTTCAGGCTGCTGAGCGGCTGTCAGTTGCCACCTGCTGGCACTGTGAAATGTTAGACGCAGAGTTGAGTGGGGGAGCCCCTTCCTGTGGCCCCTGGCGCTCTGACCACATGGATGAGCCTGCAAGTGTGAAGCTGAGAACTGGGTTGACTGCTTGTTGCTTTGTTTCTTCCAAAGAGTGGTTTAGTTAGGGGACAGACCAACCCACCCTCACCTGCCTGCAGCGTCCCTCCAGGTGGTCGGGGACACCAGGCTTCTAGCTCAGCAAGTGTTTGCCACGCGCCTGAGTGCCAAGTGGACTCGCCACTGTGCCATGCGTCTGAGTGCCAAGTGGACCCACCACTGTGGGTCACGTGGGGTCATTTGGTGGGACTCTCAGAGGAGCTGGTTCTCTTGAGAACGACATCTGTCCAAGTAGCACACAGACTTGTGGGGACATATGGCTTGCTTTAATTTTCTCCATCACCGTTACGGTTTTTCAGAGCTGTTGCAACTTCCTGTTTGCTGTAACGGCTGCGCCTCCCTCACTGCTGCAGTGGGCAGTGTGTGCATCATACTCAGGTGGAAGATGGAGGCCTGGGCCCAGGCTGGAGGGACATGGGGTGGGAATGGACCTGAGCAGCTAGGGAACAGAGGCAGGACCCAGGGGGACAGAGGCAGGACTGACCAAGACCGTCAGAAGAGCCAGAAGGGGTCTTCTCTGAATAGTTGGCCACACAATTAAACTGGGTGCTGCCTGGGGAGTCCCTGGGGTTCGGAGCTCTGCCTGCCTTGCCGCCCAGCCTGGTGGTACCAGCCTGGTGGTCCCCCCACATGGCCCAGCCTGGTGGTGCCCCCCACATGGGCTCCAGGTGTCCTCTGATTCTGCTGTGCTGAGTCTGCGGGTGGAGGGGCAGGCCCAAGGACCAGGAGAGTTTCTGTGTGAGGCTGCATCCTCCTGCATCCTTGTCTCCCATTCATTCGGGAGTGTTTATGGGGCGCTGCCTCAGAGCCTTGGTGAAGTCGGAGTGGGATAGGGAGGGAGGACTGGTGGGTGCCTGCTCAGTGCCTTGGTGGCATATTGAGTAGGATAGGAAGGGAGGATTGGTGGGCGGCTTCTCAGAGCCTTGGTGGAATATTCAGTAGGATAGGAAGGGAGGATTGGTGGGCGGCTTCTCAGAGCCTTGGTGGAATATTCAGTAGGATAGGGAGGGAGGATTGGTGAGCGCCTGCTCAGAGCCTTGGTAGAATATGGAGTGGGATAGGGAGGGAGGATTGGTGGGTGCCTGCTCAGAGCCTTGGTGGCATATTGAGTAGGATAGGGAGGGAGGATTGGTGGGCACATCCTCAGAGCCTTGGTTAAATATTTATTCAGATAGGAAGTATTTGGAATATCTGTTGTCACTTTCAGGGCCTCACTAGCCTGTTGTGCTCACAGGGCACAAGGCTAGTGTCCTGTGCTGCCTGGCTCCGTGGCTGTGGTCACCAGGTGCCCTGGCCTCTGAGCTCCAGCAGGAGATGAGGGATTTGTCCAGTGACTGGAGGGTGGCTTAGGGCACGCAGAGTCCACAGCGCAGGTGGACACCACAGATGGGCTCCTGGGCAAGTGGTGGGGCTGGGTTCTGAGGGCTTGAGGATCAGAGCCAACTGGAGAATAAGGAAGGGGCAGCTGTTCAGATTACTGAGAGGCGGGAAATGGGAGCTGAGCCTGCCTGGGAAGCTGTGTGGTCGGCATGGTTGGTGTGGGTGGCATGGGTGTTGTGGTTGACATGGTCAGCATGGTTGGTGTGGGTGGCATGGGTGTTGTGGTCGGCATGGTTGGTGTGGGTGGCATGGGTGTTGTGGTTGGCATGGTTGGTGTGGGTGGGATGGGTGTTGTGGTCGGCATGGTTGGTGTGGGTGGCATGATTGGCATTGATGTGGGCAGCATGGTTGGTCTATGTGTGTAGTATGGGTGGCATGGTATTGTGTGTGGCATGGTTGGTGTGGTTGGTGTGATCAATGTGGGTGGCATGGTTGGCATTGATATTGGTAGCGTGGGTGTGTGGGTGGCATGGTTGGCATTGATATTGGTAGTGTGGGTGTGTGGGTGGCATGTTGGTGTGGGTGGTATGGTTGGTGTGGTTAGTGTGGGTAGCATGGGCAGTGTGGGTGGTGTGGCTGCCGTGGGTGACATAGGTGGTATGGCTGGCGTGGTCAGTGTGGGTGGCATAGATGGCATGGTGGGGTGGGTGGTGTGGGTGGCAAGCAGCAGGACCAGGTGCTGCAGGCTAGGTGGTGATGTGTGATGGTGCTCAGGCCCCTATTTCTTCACTGTGCTGGGGAAGGGGGCTCCTGATCCCTCTCTGTGACCAGTGAGAAGATGTCATAGGAGAGGCTGTTGTCCCCTGGGTACGGTTACCCCATTTTACAGGCGCTGGCCCAGTGGGGCTGCCGGGGCCTATCTGTTTTTGTTGAACTTCTGATAAGTCGCCAGGCCGGAAGGGGAAGAAGGGGGGCTTGGGCTGGGCTGTGGCCATGCTGGGAGGATGAGGAGCGTGAAGTGACTCAGGGGACCCGGCGCCATTGGTGTATGCCCACAAAGTGCACGGGGTGACCCGGAGCCTCTGGACAGTGGGGCCGTCCTGGCTCGCCTCCTGAGAGCCGTGGGTCACAAACTCAAATGCGCACACTTGGGACTTCTGTCTTATCAGGGAGAGAGTTTGAGTGTATCCCAGCGTCACGGAGAACACTGGTCTATGAACTTTGAGAACCTTGACAATTTCAGTTTAGTTTTCGTGTAGAGTGACCCAGAC
This sequence comes from Macaca mulatta, assembly GCF_049350105.2. Classification (NCBI taxonomy): domain Eukaryota; kingdom Metazoa; phylum Chordata; class Mammalia; order Primates; family Cercopithecidae; genus Macaca; species Macaca mulatta. The sequence continues at coordinate 144,664,225 of NC_133414.1, forward strand.
GGGCACAACACTGACACACCTTGTCACACTCGGCCCAGACGGGCACAACACTGACACACCTTGTCACACTCGGCCCAGACGGGCACAACACTGACACACCTTGTCACACTCGGCCCAGACGGGCACAACACTGACACACCTTGTCACACTCGGCCCAGACGGGCACAACACTGACACACCTTGTCACACTCGGCCCAGACGGGCACAACACTGACACACCTTGTCACACTCGGCAGCGTGTTCTGTTGCCCTCAGCACAGACAGACCAGAGGGTGATTTCAGCGTTTTATGGCAGCGGCTGCATTAGGAATCCGCATCACAGATGAAAAACATGCATTTCACCTTTTTCTAAGAGGATGAACAGCCCCTTGCCTGCTGGAATTCCCCTTGGCTCGGCGCCTGGTGCTTTTCATGGAGAAAGTTCAATTCCACACTTGAGTGGAACCTCAGTTGGGGTCTGCTGTGCCCTGGTGTCTCGGGGGGCTGCCCGGCCCCTGAAGTACAGGAGCTGCCTTCCCCCAGGCGTCTGTCCCAGCCTGTGGGCTCCCTTCCTTGTGCAGATGCCCAGCCCGGCCCCCGTGCTGAAGTTGCCAGACGCATAGGTCCTCCTTGACAGCACGCTCTGGGGACTGTCACTGTGTCCTCCTGTGGCTTTGTCCTGCAGGCATGTGAGGTCTTGCTGCATTTTAACTGCTGTGAGATTTGCCCACCGAATGAACACACCAGAATGCATCCACAGACCCACAGTGGACACTGAGGCTGTTTCCTGTTTGGCTGTCACATGGGCTGATGCGGCAAGCCCTCTCCGTGCACCTGCTCGGGGACCAGGGCCAGGATCTCTGGGCACCTGTTGGGGCTGGTGGAAGCTGCTCTCCAGTGTGCCAAGTTTCTGTACACACACGCACAACACACACTTGCACACCACAGGCACACACATGCATGTACAAGCATGCACCACACAGGTGTATATGTGCACACCATACACACGCACAACATGCATACACATACATGCACAGCACATATGTACACGTGCATGTACAAGCATGCACACCACACACACAACATGCATACACATGCATGCACAGCACATGCACACACATGCATTTACAAGCATGCACCACACAGGTGCATATGTGCACACCATACACATGCACAACATAATGCACATACATGCACAGCACATAGGCACACACGTGTGCATCACACACATGCTCATCACACACTTCCACCGGGCTGGCGGAGAGGACCTGATATTCCACGTCCTTGACAACTTTTGGTGTGGTCAGGCTTTAAAATGTGACCTATTAGATGTGTAAAATGGCATCTCTTCTAATTTAATTTGCATTTCCTTGGTTACTTATATTATCATTTTTGGGATTTTTTTTGGTTTTCTGTGATTTTGATTTTAGAACTTTGGAGCCCTTGCAGATGTTGTATTTAGGTTGCTGATAAGTTATTTGATGAGGCAGTGACTGTAGGGTTTGTGGAACAGACACATCTGTCATTGCGCTTCCTGATGCTGAGTGACTTAGGGTTGTGACTTCTCAGAACGGTGTTTACTGATGGGTGTAGAGAGGTCACTCTGTATGGCACTCTTGGCTGAAAGTTTTCTTCATGAGTCTCATTGTACGCACATGTTGTGGCCTTTGTGTGTGTTTCTTTTGTACATTGACACCCGTTTGGAAGGTCTGAGTGGAAGGTTTGGTCAGTTCCGCCTAAAGGCTGACGGGCCCGGCTTTCTGGGGAGAAGGTTTTCCCTTGAAGAGGAGTATCCTTTGGTGTCTGTTGCCGCCGCAACTGACTGTCTCACATGAGGGATGGAGTCCAGGCTCGGGCACCCTCGCCCGGGGCCGCTGTGACTCCCATGGAGCCTGGGATGTGTTCTGGTTAGGCCACGGGTCACAGTGCTCAGTGCTGGGCAGATGCGGGCTCCTGGAGCAGTGCCCTCCTGCAGCAAGCGGGCGCCTGGCCTGTGCCACACCCACGCAGCATCACCATGCGGCGGAGGAGCCCCTGTGCAGAGTCACGTGGGGGTTTCCCCAACTGCTTAATGCCAACAGGAGACCTGCACAGAAATCAGAAGAAAATGGCCGCTCTGAGTCGCTGGTTCGGCTACTCACTTTGTGTGGGGCTGAGTCAGTTTTTTCTTCTCGCCTCTTTTCTGAGTTGATGTCCATGCCTGCAAGTGGAGAGGGTCATTGAGTGCTGGTTTGAACCTGGGGCCTGTGGAATTGATGTCTGTCGGACTCAGGGTGTAACCACAGGTTGTGAGGTCGTTTTGGGGGGTCAGACCATATTTGGGTTAAAAGGGGCCCGAGTGTCTCGGGCTGCAGGGAGGTGAGGCCTCCTGAGGGTACTTGCCTTAGTTCTCTTTTGAATGCGTGTGGGCATGGGCGGGGAGGGCCATAGCCTAACGTGTGCATCTTACCCAGGGTCCCTGTTCAGAGTGTGGCAGCCACGGCTTGTGGCGGGAGTGATGCCAAGCTGGGCAGAGCCAGGTGAGGCCCTGTGCTCCCTCAGTCCATCCCGTGCGCCCGCCTCCTGCCGTGAGAATTCTAGTCCCTGTCATCCCAGTGGACCTGGGGCCTGGACTGTGGTCATTTTCACTGTTGAAAGTGAGAAGATTCTCACCCATGAAAAATTAAATTGCTGTAGAACCTAAATGTGGCCACCATGGCTTCTTAACTGATAGTAAAAGCCGCCTGGCTGTCTGGGTGGAGGCTCCACAGGGCAGGCCAGAGTACCTGGAGGTGTCAGCAGGGAAGGGGCGCTCTGTGTCCTGATAGCCTTCCTGCCAGCTGCACATGTGACGGGGTGTGCCAAGGGCCACGCAGAGCCGCGACTTCCCTGAGCTGCTCCGGGTGTCCCCAGCCCACGTGCTGAGCATGCGTGCACACGCTCGCTGGCGCCCATGGCTCTCCTGAGAGGGTGCTCACTCCGGGGCTCATCATGGCTAATCCCACATGATCCTCGTCTGATGTCCAGTCTCCCTCCTCAGGCCCTGACAGCTGCATGACATGTTGGTATTTCTTCCTCCTGAAGCCACGTCCACGCCGGCTCCTGTGTAGTAGAGACTGGAGTCTCCATCAGACTCCCTCTGGGGGGGTGGTGCATATGCATGGGGTCCACTTGTCCCTCACGTCCGGTCTCCTGTGGCTGGTAGAGCTCCAGGTGTGGAGAGAGGCTGGCTGCAGCTGCCAACGAGGAGCGCTGTGGGAGGAGCCCTTCCTCCTCCTCCCTGGTGCCGGGGGACGCTCCAGTAGGGAGGCTGTGGCCTTAGCAGCATTGGGCCCAGTGCTGGCCTAGCCTCGCTGCCATCCCATGCAGTTGACCAGCTTCTTGACATCCTTTGCCTAAACTCCTTGGGTCAGCGTGGGACCAGGATATTCCACGTGGCTTTTGGAGCTGGTAGTCGCCCTGCAGTGGTGATTCCCAGGTGGACCCCCAGGCACCTACCAGTGCCGCCCTTCACACCTGCTGTGCACTGCAGCTTCTGGGGCCACGGTGTGTGGCTCTGCGAGCTGCTGTTCCTTCCACACCCCCGAGGGAAGCCCTCTGCCCACGATGCCCACCCTGGCCGAGCCCAACCAGCTGGAGCCGCCCTCCCAGACCCATCGACCTCCTCGTGATGGTCCAGCCCCGTCCTCCAGCCCACGCCCTCTCTGTCCCTGCCTCCCACCCAACCAGCTGCCTGAGGGCCCCTGAGCTTGCCCGGCTGGCCACTCACTGCCTCATGGTCCTTGATCACACACAGACGTGGTACTGTGCTCGCCTCCAGAGGAAGCCTGCCCGCCGTGTGGGGCCGTCAGTGGCTTCGGAGCAGTGATTCCCTCGGCCCTGCTGGCTGAAGCGCACATGTGGTAAAGCTGTCCCATCAGTGAGGGGTTAGTCCTGTCATTTGGGGAAGCCTGTGTTGACTGCGTTGATTGTTGTTGATATTACCTTTAAATTAGGACAAAATTGGCCGGGCGCGGTGGCTCAAGCCTGTAATCCCAGCACTTTGGGAGGCCAAGGCGGGTGGATCACGAGGTCAGGAGATCGAGACCATCCTGGCTAACACGGTGAAACCCCGTCTCTACTAAAAATACAAAAAACTAGCTGGGCGTGATGGCGGGCGCCTGTAGTCCCAGCTACTCGGAGGCTGAGGCAGGAGAATGGCGTGAACCCGGGAGGCGGAGCTTGCAGTGAGCCGAGATCGCGCCACTGCACTCCAGCCTGGGCGACACAGCGAGACTCCGTCTCAAAAAAAAAAAAAAAAAAAAAATTAGGACAAAATTCAGGCACCATAAAACCTGCACAGTTCAGTGTTTTATCATATTCACAAGATTGTGTGACCATCATCACTGATTTCAGAATGTTTTTATCACCTTGGAAAGAAACCCAGTACCCATTTGACGACACCCTCATTTTCCCCCTTCCCCCCACCATGAAGCCACTTCTGTCTCTGTGGGTTGACGTGTTCTGGATGTTTCATGCAAATGGAATCAAACAGTGTGTGGTCTTCGCGTCAGACTTCACGCACTCGGCACGTGTGTTCCAGGGACTCTGTTTACTCGGCACGTGTGTTCCAGGGACTCTGTTTACTCAGCATGTGTGTTCTGGGCTCGCCTGTGCTTCTTTCTCATGACTGAATGCTGTTTATTGTGCGGAGATCACATTTCGTGTATCCGTTCATCAGTTGATGGACATGAGTGTCCATGTGCAAGTTGCTGTATGAACATGTGTATTCCGCTCTCTCGGGTGTAGACCTGCTTGTGGGGTTGCTGGGTCACGTGATAATTCTGACTTTTTGAGGAACTGCCAGACTCTTTCCACAGTAGCTGCAGCATTTTTCATTCTTGTGAGCAGTGTCTGAGGGCTGCAGACTTACAACATCACAAAACAGTACTCGTGATTGTCCATCTCTTTTACTGTAACCATCCTGGTGGGTGTGCAGTGGTATCTCCTGGTGGCTTTGAATTGCATTTCCCTGATGAGTAATCGTGTTGAGTGTCTTTCATGTGCTTACCGGGTATTTGTAGATCTGCTTTGAAGCAACGCTTATTCAAATCCATGGCACATTTTAATTTTTTTTTTTAAGAGGCGGGTTCTCGCTCTGTTGCCCAGGCCGGAGTGCAGTGGTGCGATGATAGCTCACTGTAGCCTCCTCTTGGGCTCAGAGTATCCTCCCACCTCCCAAGCAGCAGCATCTCATGTAGCTGGGACTACAGGTGTGTGTCAGCATGCTTGACAAATTTTTAAAATTTTTAGTTCGTAAAGACAGGGTGTTGCTATGTTGTAGTCTGGTATCAAACTATAGGCCTCCAGCAGTCCTCCTGCCTTGGCCTCCCAAAGTGCTGGGATTACAGGTGTGAACCACCATGCCCAGGCTTTTAAAATTTTTTTTATTTTTTATTTAATTGTTGAGTTGTAAGGGTTCTTTATATGTTCTGGATGCTAGACCCTTATTAAATACGTAATTTACGAATGTTTTATCTTGTTCTGTGCATTGTCTTCACTCTTTTGATAGTGTCCTTCAAAGCACTTTTTTTTTTTTTTTTTGAGACAAGTTCTTGCCCTGTTGCCCAGGCTGGAGTTCAGTGGTGTGATTGTGGTTCATTGCAACCTCGACCTCCTGGGCTCCAGTGATCCTCCCACCCCAGCCTCTGGAATAGCAGGGATTGCAGACTTGCATCACCACACCTGGCTAGTTTTTTAAAGTTTTATGCTTCAGCTATCATAACCAGAAACCATTTCCTAATCAAGGTCACAAAAATTTACCATTATTTTTTCTTTTTAGACTTTTATAGTTTTAGCTCTTGCATGTAGGTCTTTGAAATACTTTGAGTTAATTTTTGTAACTGGTGTGAGGTAGGGGTCTTCATTCTTTTGCATGTCCATATCTGGTTGTCTCAGTACCATTTTTGAAAAGACTGTTCTTCCTCATTTAATTGTCTTGGCATCCTTGTTGGAAGTTAATTGACCATGAATATATAGATTTATTTTTGGACTCTTGATTCTGTTTCATTTTCTATGTGTCTGTCCTTATGCCAGTGCCACAGACCTGATCATTGTAGCGTTGAGGTGGGTTTTGAAATCAGAAAGTGAGAGTTCCAACTTTGTTGTCTTATATTCAAGATTGTTTTGGCTGTTCTGGTTTCCTTCCATTTCTGTTTTAATTTTAGGAATAGTTTGTCAGTTTCCACATGCATACACACTACCCTGCTGGAATTTACACACACACCACTGTGCTGGAATTTACATACACACAACCCTGGTGGAATTTTGGGGGTTGTGTTGGATCTGTAGATACAGTTCTTACTTAATAGGTGTTGGTCCTGGGGAGGGGAGCAGATGGCTTGGCCCTGTCCTCAGGGGCATATGATGTGGCTGGGAGATCCCGGCAAGATGATTTTAAAGCCTCCCTTGTGGGTTTGTCAGCTTCATGGTTCTAGTTATGATGGGCAAACTCACGTCTGCAGTTTAAGCAGGAAAGGAAGTTTAAAAACAAAAAACATTAGGTGGTGCCCGGGAAGGGCTGAAGAGCCAGGCGTGGCGGCCTCCTGTGAAGAGGGTACATCCACCCACACTGTGCACCTTGAGGCCCACCTGCGGCCTCTGGGGCTTGGCGTCGCTGCTGCGCCGCCCTCACCCAGATGGGTACCAGGCATGACCTCTGCACATCACAGGCGTCCAGGGCTTGATGCGGCTGGGCCAGGCCTGGCGCCCAGGGAACCTGGGAGGCACCTTCTATGTGGCCTGCTCGCCACCTCTGGCCTGTCTGCTGCCTGTCTGTGGCTCTTCTGGAAGTGGGCACAGACCTGGCAGTGTTGGGAGGTGGGAGGACATGTAGGTGAACCCGGGCCTTAGAGTGGCTCCCCCCGTGAGGCGTGTAGGGTTCCTGTGAGGAATGTGCACCCAGCAGCTTGTGGGGTCACAGCGAGACACAGACTCCACTCCCTGCACGCCCATCACACCTCTCCATGACAGGCCGAGACCGCGCTCTGGATGGGGCTGCCGCCTCCGGCTCCCAGCACGTGAAACGTGGTGCGTGTTGCACACATGATGTGAGTGTGGCCGGAATGAACTGGAGCTGGTTTTCTTGAGGTGGAGAAGGCCCTGCTGGCGTTTCTTTCCCTCAGAGCCCGCGGCACTGTGAGGAGCAGCGTGCTTCCACGGCTCATCTCGGGGGTGATTTAAAGCCATCCCACGCCCAGGACAAGCCCTTCACTCTGCAGGCCTGTGGGGATGGATGGCAGCTGCAGAGGCCCCTCCAGAGGGACAGAGCCTTGAGCATGGAGCTCTGTGAAGTTGGAGGCTCGGGGGGGTGGTGCCCTCCTTCCCTTGCTCCGGTGTCTCAGGTCCTGTCTGCTTCCTGGTGCCCGTTTCCCCATGTGCTCCTCCCTGGCCATGCCAGCTGCTCTGCAGGGGGCTTCAGGGAGGGTTGCGGGGAGGGCTGCGGGGAGGAGGTACCCTCATGAGCCAGAGCTGGCAGAAGGTGAGGAGGTGCCATGCCCCTGCCCAGGCAGAGGGACTGCGAGGTGCTGGAGGAGACCAGATGGGGAGGGGCTAGGGGAGACTGACATTCTGTTCTGATTCCAGGCTGTGGAACTGGGCCCCGGAGCAGCCACACCTGGCGCCTGTGAGTTGGCCACAGGGGCCTACCGAGTACCAGTCCTCGCACACCCTCACAGTCCCTGGGGGCTGGCTCTGGCCTTGCTGAGGGTCTTGGCCAATCTGTTAGGGAAGTGGGGTCTCAGGGGCCGAGCTCTGCTCTGGGGTGTGGATAGCGCAGTGTCTGCCGGGTGCTGCGGGAGCGTTTTCTGTGATGATGTGGGTCCTGCAAGTGTGAGCACCAGCTGTGATTAAATCAAGGACAGTGGGCAGCAGTGCCTTCGTCTGCACAAGTTCACAGAAACCACACTGCTTTATGTCTTACGAGGTGAACATAGAATGTACACAGGGTAGGAAAAGCAGCAGAAAGTAGCAGGTGTGTTTGGGAAGATCGTCATTACTGCCTGTTATACTGAATAACCTCAAAATCGAAAGGATTCCTTTCTCAGGACTGCTGTTGAAAAACGAAGTGTGAGTGGGTGTCCTACAGAAAAGTTAAAGGAAAGAGAGAAAGGAAAGGAAGGCACACCGTAAGTTCACCCCGATACACGGGTTGGTTTTGTTGGTTTTCCTTGCGCTTGCTGGTGAGACAGCCCCTGGGGGATTTGGTAACGCGCCTTCTCACTGCTTTAGCAGTTTGCCCCCTGTAGTGGGGGCCAGTTGCCAGGGAGCCATCACTTCCATGGTGGCTCACGTCTACTCTGGGCCCCAAGCCCTGGCGGCAGAGTCAGGGCAAAGCGGGAGCAAAGTCGCCCCGGTTCATACCTGAACCAAGAGGCCCGGCCGAGGCTGTAGTCTGCAAGCTCAGCAAGCCATTTCTGCGTCTTTAGCCACAGGGGATGGGCATGAGGATGCCCTCGTCAGTTAGGATGGTTTCAGCTGCCGGTTCAGGAGCCTGCTGCCCTGCAGTGCTGCCTCTGGATGGATCAGCTGCTGCTGCTGCTCCCCTGGGCTTCTCATGTCACGACTTTTTGTCCTGCTCGTCGCTGTTGTTGTCTCGGCTTGTTTGGGGAAACGTGGCCTGCGCGTTGTGAGCGTGGCCCCCGCCGTCAGTGGGGAGACCATGATTGGTCCCTGGGGTGACACATGATCCTGGGGAGGGAGGCGACGGTCCCAGGGGATCTCTTACAGATTTTGTGGAGGAGTTGGACTTTTCCCTCCACCCCGATTCAGGGACTGTGCTTCTTGAAGTGTTGCAAGCACATCTCTGGTGGGCTCGGAGGCCCTGACCTGCTCAATAGGTGAGTTTTTCAGGGTAGCCAGTGTCTCCCAGAGCCCCTGGCTGCCTCCCTGGGCTGTGCGGTCCCTCCTCCTCCTCATAGTCACCGGCCCAGGGCTCAGTTCACTGTGAGTGGGTGGCCGTGAAAACAGCACTGGCGATGGAGTGTCGTTTCCAGCCGTTCAGTGTTGTTGGAGTAGAAGTTTATGTAACAAGAGTGTATTTTAACTGGATGAAAATTTGTGATTAAAAATAAACAGACTGCCAAATGGCAGTGAGTGCAGGGCAGACGGGAGTGTGCAGTGTGACTTTCGGGTGCCCAGGCCCTGCCAGAGCCTGCTGGGCCCAGCTCTTATTTGGAGCTCCTGGTGGCGGATGGGCTGTTCGGTGAGGTCTGGGAGTTCTGGTCGGTAGAACTCCTGGGGCTCCTTATTCCTGCAGCACGTCTCTGCCGCGTGCTGCTGTCCACCTGGGCCTGTGCTGGCCGTGACAGTTCCACCCATGGGCTCTGGCCTGTGCTTGGGGAGGCCACTTGGGCCACCTGGTATGAGCCTCCGCCACTCCGCTCCCCATGGCAGCAGAACCAACACCAGCAAGACGTTCACAGCACTGCTCTACCACGTTTGTGCTGAATTGAGAGTTTGGAATGTCCCTGCGTGTTTTATAGGGCGAGATGGTACATATCTAAAGATTTATTTTAATTATTTAAAAAACTTTGTTTTGTTTTGTTTTCTTTTCAAGTCAAGGTCTCAGCTCTGTTGTCCAGGCTGGTGTGCATGGCATGGTCACGGCTCACTGCAGCCTTGACCTTCTGGGCGCAAGTTATCCTCCTGCCTCAGTCTCCCTGAGTGCTGGGATTGCAGGCAGGCACCACCACACCTGGCCGGTTTTAAGTCTGACCCTATATAACTCAAGGAATAGGCCAAAGGCTTCTCTGAAGCACGTTCATCCAGTCACCTTTAACCCCATAGTGTGTGGCAGCACACTCCCGATGTGCATGGTTTGTAAGGTATTTGGAGTTTATGGGCCTGTCTGAACATAACCTTCCCAGATAGCTTTGGATTTGTGTGTTTAGACAGTGAACAGATCCAGGCCGAGGCATTACATTTGGCCCAGATGTCTAAAATAGGCAAGACAAAGCCTTCCTGTGTGTGTGTATATATGTATGTGTGCATTGTGTGTGTATACATGTGTGTGTTTATCTGTGTATGCATGTGCATTTGTGCATGTATGTCACTGTGTGCATGTGTGTATGTGTGCATGTATGTATATGTGTATGTGTGCATGTGTGTGTATGTGGGTCTGTGTGGGTGTGTTTGTGTGTGTGCATGTGTATGTGAATATGTGCTTGAGTTTGTGTGTGTGTGTGTGTGCGCCGTTGTGTGTGGGTCTCTATGCATGTGTGTATGTGAATGTGTGTGTGTGCCGTTGTGTGTGGGTTTGTGTGTGTGTATGTGAATGTGTGTGAGTGTATGTGGGGGTCTCTGTGTGTGCGTGTATGTGTGCATGTGTGTATGTGAGTGTGTGTGTGTAGGGTCTCTGTGTGTGCATGTATGTGTACGTGTGTATGTGAGTGTGTGTGTGTGTGTGAGCCATTTCCTCCTAGTTTTGAGTCTCTTTGAATTGGAGGCTTGTGCGTGGAGGTACCTTCAGGGGAGTCTTGCAGGAGCGAAGACCACTTTGCTCAGTTTTGTAGCCTGGAGCAGTCGTAGACAAGAGAGCCCTGTGGTGGGTCTCAGGGAGGTGTTGTGGCCTCAGGAGTGTTCTCTGGGTGTGACTCACACCTGGCCGCATGTGTGGTTGTCCTTGGTTCTCCAAGGAAACCTGTCAAACTTAAAACAGTTTTAAGACATTAATGTGCTCAATGATGTTCAAATACTTTTGAAAAAATTGGTATGTATGCAAGATATGCACGATCAAACTGACTCCAGAAGAGAGAGAGACACTAAATTGACCAGTTATTAGAAAAAAAAATTAAAACATTGATCCACTTGTCAAAGTTGCTGTCCCAAAAAAGCTCCGTATGTAGTTATTCCCAGAGTGGATTCTACCAAACTGTTGGGGAACATCCGGCCCCAGTTCCCTTTCAGCCAGGCGGCTTCTCAGACAGAAGGAAAGCGCAGGGATGCGGAGGCCGGATAGACGGCGGCACTGGGAAAACAGCTGTGCAGTTGTCTTGCTCCTGCTTGTGAGTGAAACCGTCTCGGCTCAGGACTCAATAGCAAGTCAGCTCGACCCAGTGTGTTCGTAGTAGAAATGTAAGGGTAAGATCATGTTCGGAAAGATTGAGTGATGTAATTCCCTGTTTGCATAAGTTAATAATTCATCAATAGAAGAAACCTTGTTAGGTTATCTCTATAGATGCTGAAAATGTATTTGTTAATATTAAAGGCCTACTTTTGATTGAAAAATGATTATTCTTAATAAAGTTAAAATGTGTATTTCCATAATATGATTTTAAAACACAGAATCAGACATTTCCTCTAGTGTCGGGGACAAGACACCCCATGTAACCACGGTTGTGTAATATAGTTTCAGAAGCTCCTGCTAGTGCAATTAACAATTTAACAAGAGAAAAAATAACGTAAGTATTTAATACCAGAATGGAGAGACGTTACTTGCAAATATGATTGTGCATCTGGAAAACACAAGAATCTGTTGAAAACCTGTAATATACAAGAAAATAATTTAGTAATTAAATGTCATAAAAGTCAGTAGCATTCCTGCGTATCCAAACAGTAAACAGAAAATGAAATGTAGCATTCCTGCGTATCCAAACAGTAAACAGAAAATGAAATACGTAGGCGTACATTGGAGAAATACATTCTCTGTAGGAAGACTGTTACTACAGTTGGGAGGGTGTGGGGGAGGAGAGGAGTAAATTGAAACAATGTGCCTTGTTTGTGAGTGGAAAGACTTAGTGGTTTATGGAGAAATAGTAACTGTTGCTAATCTTGAGCTCTGATCTCTCAGGAGGCACTAACAGGGTATTAGCCTGCATCCTGTCGGCTGCAGTAACAGAACCCCTCATGGACATTGGTGTCATTTGCCCTGGAATGTCTGGAGGAAGGAGGCTCCCGGGTGGGCAAGCAGCTCAGTAATGTCACCAGGACTCAGTTCTTCCCCTGTCTCCATCCTGCTACCCTCCCGTGCAGGTGACACTGCCCTTCTCCGATGCCACTGTCAGATTCTCATCCCACATTCTGCAGAAGCAGGAAGGAAACACGCAAAAATACCCAAACAACCAAAACAAAGTAACTCTTTTCCTTGGGTAACTTTTATTTTATTTATTAATTTTTTGAGATGGGGTCTCACTATGTTGCCCAAGATGGTATTGAACTTCTGGGCTCAAGCACTTCTCCCTTCTCGGCCTCCCAGAGTGCTGGGATTACAGGTGTGAGCTGCTGGGCACAGCTCCTTGGGCAACTTTTAAATACCTTTGTATTGGTGAATAATTTTAGGTTTGGTTCCTGTGTTTCCCCTGATAGGAACATCGTAAATAACCATGCTTCATGTGTCAGAGCCAGGATGGTAACACGGGACACTACTGTTGACCAAACTATAGGCTTTATTTGGGTTTTCCCAGTTTTTCCAACCACTTCCCTTTTCTGCTCCACGTAAACATGTCTGTGGTGAAGATGCGGGGCTCGGTGTGATTTCCAAAGCTGCTTTTGCACCTGTGGCCTGAAGTCCAACTGATTCCAGCTTTTTATTCCAATATCTGGTTATTTAAAACATATTTAATGTTCTCTACATACAAAGCTTATTCAGAAAAGATTTAATGAGAATTATACTGAATTATATGCTCTCCTTTTTGAATGATCATATAACTTAGTGCTTAATTACCACATCTGGCAAAAAAAAAAAAAAAAAAAAAAATGGCTGAGGCCAGGTGCAGTGGCTCACGCCTGTAATCCCAGCACTTTGGGAGGCCGAGGCTGGCGGATCACGACGTCAAGAGATCAAGACCATCCTGGCTAATATAGTGAAACCCCGTCTCTACTAAACACACAAAAAATAGCTGGGCATGGTGGTGCGCGTCTGTAGTCCCAGCTACTCAGGAGGCTGAGTTGGGAGAATTGCTAGAACCTGGGAGGTGGAGGTTGCAGTGAGCCAAGATCATGCCACTGGACTCCAGCCTGGTGACAGAGCAATACTCTGTCTCAAAAAAAAAAAAAAAAAAAAAAAAAAAGACATTTTATTGTCAAAACTATGTAAGTTTACTACATATATTTGCAAAGAGCAATGCAGTGTAGATCACAATATGTTCTTTTTTTTTTTTTTTTTTTTTTTTGAGACGGAGTCTGGCTCTGTCACCCAGGCTGGGGTGCAGTGGCCGGATCTCAGCTCACTGCAAGCTCTGCCTCCCGGGTTTACGCCATTCTCCTGCCTCAGCCTCCGGAGTAGCTGGGACTACAGGCGCCCGCCACCTTGCCTGGCTAGTTTTTTTTTGTATTTTTTTTTAGTAGAGATGGGGTTTCACCGTGTTAGCCAGGATGGTCTCGATCTCCCGACCTAGTGATCCTCCCGTCTCGGCCTCCCAAAGTGCTGGGATTACAGGCTTGAGCCACCACGCCCGGCCCACAATATGTTCTTACTGGCAGTCTTTTTTTTTTTTTTTTTTGAGATGGAGTCTTGCTCTGTCGCCCAGGCTAGAGTGCAATGGCGTGATCTCAGCTCACCACAACCGCTCCCTCTCGGATTCAAGCGATTCTCCTGCCTTAGCCTCTTGAGTAGCTGGAATTACAAGCATGTGCCACCACGCCTGGCTAATTTTTGTATTTTTAGTAGAGACAGGGTTTCTTTGTGTTGGTCTTATTGGTATTCTTTTTTTGAAATTATTTTAAACATTGAACATCTGATTAATTCTAACCATACAGTAGAGAGTGTTAAATTCTTATACTTTCTATGTGTTTTTCTTTTGGATTGTCTATTCTTTTTGGTTAAAAATAATAAAAATGTTATCTCACATGATTTCTTCTATTAATATGAAGCTGACATGGTCTTGTAAATGTTTCTGCATTTTGCTTGGTTTTTTGTTTGTTTGTTTTTGGTTATTTTGAGACAGGGTCTCGCCCTGTTACCCAGGCTGGAGTGCAGTGGTGCAATCAGTACTCACTGCAGCCTCCACTTCCTCCCAGCTCAAGGGATCCTCCCAGCTAAGCCCGGAGTAGCTGGGTTTACAGGAACGTGCCACCATGACTGCCCAGTTTTGTTTATTTTTTGTAGAGATGGGGTCTCAGTATGTGGCCCAGGCTGGTCTCGATCTCCTGAGTGCAAGCGATTCTCTGCTTCAGTTACAGGCATGAGCCACCGCGCTGGGCCCCGACTGTTTTTTTTAATAGAATTTTTAGGAGAGATGGGGTTTCGCCATATTGGCCAGGCTGGTCTCAAACTCCTGACCTCAGGTGATCCACTCCCCTCAGCCTTCCAAAGTGCTGGGATTACAGTAGACGTGAGCCACCGCGCTGGGCCCCCACTGTTTTTAATTGAATTTTTAATAGAGGCAGGGTTTTGCCATATTGGCCAGACGGTCTCGAACTCCTGACCTCAGGTGTTCATCTCAGCCTCCCAAAGTGCTGGGATTACAGGTGTGAGCCCTGCGCTCTGCTGATGTTTTCTTGTTGGTGACTGCACTTTTGCTTTGAGTTGTGAGCTCTCATAGGACCAGATGGCCAGTTGGGCTCACTGTTAACTGTAGCCCTTCTGTGGATGCCCTGTGGGCACCTTTGTATACATCAATTTCATCTCTGGCCCTGGGAAGTGGGAGTTTGGGTGGAGCTGGAGGGTTTTGCTTCTGATTAGGTATGCGGAGTCCCTTTGCAATCCTGTCTAGGGAGGGGAGAAGAGGGTGGGAAGGCTTCTCTAGCGGTCACTGGGTCCTCAGACCCCTGCTGGCCTGGTGCTGCTGCTGGTGTTGACCACAGGCAGACTCACGGGAGAACTGGGCAGCTTGGCCACTGAATCTTCATTGTGGTTGTTTGCTTTGAATATTTCATTTTCAACTCTTGTGTTTCTAAGTTCTAAAACACTTGGGTTTTTTTTTCTCTCTCTCTTTTTTAAGAATTTTAGTGCACCGACAATAAAACCAAGGGACTAAGTGAGCCATTTGGAAGTGGTGGTAACTGTGTAGGCTGGGGACACCCATACGGTGGTGACATTTCTGGGTGACTGGCTGGTGCTGGGTGTTTCTGGGCTGCTGGGACAGCGGGAGGTGGGTGTCCTGTGCCAGTGAGCTTCGTGCTGCGACGTGGACAGAGGGCCGTCCTTCCAGCTGCTGCTGCTCTCAGGTCGCCTCTCATCGGCACAGTGGCGCATCACACGGCAGCAGCCTGCCTGGCTCTCCTGGTGGGCAGGGGCTGAGGGATGAAAACGCACTCCCTCCCCCACCGCAGCCTACTCCAGTGGGTTCGGGGGGTTGGAACATTCTCCAAACCCCTCCTGCTGCCTGGCCAGGTCCAGCTGGGCACAGTGCATGCCTACCTGCTGGGCCCTCCTCACTGT
Source organism: Macaca mulatta (assembly GCF_049350105.2). Taxonomy (NCBI): domain Eukaryota; kingdom Metazoa; phylum Chordata; class Mammalia; order Primates; family Cercopithecidae; genus Macaca; species Macaca mulatta. The sequence goes on from NC_133414.1 coordinate 144,679,541, forward strand.
GGGCTCAGTCCTGGGCCCTTTGGGCACCTTCCCTGGCCCTGACAGCAGCTACCTGGGAATGCAGCATGAGGCAGGTGTCTTTTGCTGAATGAGGTGAACGGCAAGAGGGAGAAAAGGAGAGAGATCGCATAGCAAAGCAGAGGCCAGAGGCTCCTGCTGAGCAGAGAAGGGCCATTGGCGCAAAGACACACCCATCCCTCATCACACTGCTGGGACCTGCCCCTGCCCGCCCTCTCTGCTGGCACGCTGGGCTCTGCCACATGGGCCTGCCTGGGCCTTGTCCTCCCCAGCTGCAGGGAAGGGCTTCTTTCAGTTCCCTTTGGGTGAACGCAGAGGCCCAGCTCCTGCCACCCACCTGAGGCCCTGCCGCTGTGTGTGGTTCACTCAGGACCACTGATAATCAAAACCACCAACTTCGGCCTACACAGAGCTGTTAAGGAGCTTAGCTAAATTTTAAAAAAGTGCAGCTGATATTTATGTCCTTTATGTGCCAGATAGTGCCGTAAGGGTGTGGTGTGTCTCTAGGTATGTCAGCCCTGACGTTTGTGCTGTAAGGACCCGGACTGTCTGCAGGCAGACCTGTCATCCCCGCAGCCCTGATGCCTGTGCTGTGTTGCTCCGTTGCACAGATGGAAACACAGGGGCCAGCGAGTGAGCAGCCAGTGTGAGGCCCTGAGGTAGCAGGTGGAGGGGCAGGGCATGAACTGAGCTGGGGCTGGCTCTGGCATCTGAGCTTGTTAACGACTGACTGGGCTGGAGGCAGAGTGGGCTGCACCCTGACCGCCACCTTGGCCTCCCACTGCTGTGCCCCCGTCTCACTGTTGCCTGTGGTGCCTCCTGACTAGAAGAGACCTCAGGCCTGCTGAGCAGCAGCACGGGACGAGCCTGCAGAGCCCTCTTGGGACGCACACACTGGGGATTTGACAGCTCGTGTCTGGCACCACAGATAGTCTAGGAAAAGGTGACTCATCCAAGAGCCTGGCCGGAAACCCACAGGGTATTGGCCCAGGTGTGCTGGGAGGCTGGCCGGAGGGACCGTTGTGATACTCAGAGGAAAACACCCGTGGCCCATGGTGGGGCCTTCAGAAGAAAGTTGGAGTTTCTCAGCTGGCAAGATGCCCCTGGTGTGGGGCCCTCACCTTCTGGACCAGATGCCTTCCCTGAGCTGCTGTTTTGCAGGGAGGTGCCTGAGCTGAGCAGCTCCCCTGGGTGGAGTCATGGTTTCTGGGGGTGGGGCCTCGCGCAGGGCTGTGCTGGTGCCCTCATGGGGGAGAAGGAGGCTGAGGCTGCTTTCGTTGTGAAGCAGCGGGACCCAGGGCTCTTGGTGGGGCTGTGCTGTTCGCTCTTTTTCAAGTGTCTGGCCCTTGGGAAGTGTTTGTGGTGTTGCTGGTTCTCATGCCGTAGTCCTGATAATGGGCTTGTTCTGGCTCGTTCTGGCTTTACTCAATAGCGTTTGCAACAGGACAGGATTCAGAGGACACTGTTGCTGAGGGAAAGCCTGTGCCACTTCACCTGGTGTTGCTTCTGGCCCTGCCTCTGCTGGGCGTCTGTCTGCAGGGTGCCTTGCAGTGTTTCCCTTGCTCTGCTGATCACTGAAATGCAAGACCTGGGTCTCTGGAATCCCAGCAAAAGTGCTTGTTTAAAGAAACATCAGCTCAGTTTATTTCATGCACAGCTACTTTTTGCAGATACTGAGGTTTTGTTGAGATGTTGGCGTGTGCGTGCTTGTGACATTTTGTTGAGATGTTGGCGTGTGCGTGCTTGTGACATTTTGAGATGTTGGCGTGTGCGTGCTTGTGACATTTTGTTGAGATGTTGGCGTGTGCGTGCTTGTGACATTTTGTTGAGATGTTGGCGCGTGCGGGCTGCGTGAGGTTGTGTTGAGATGTTGGCGTGTGCGTGCTGCGTGACATTTTGTTGATGTTGGTGTGTGCGTGCTTGTGACATTTTGTTGAGATGTTGGCGTGTGCGTGCTTGTGACATTTTGTTGAGATATTGGCGTGTGCGTGCTTGTGACATTTTGTTGAGATGTTGGCGTGTGCGTGCTTGTGACATTTTGTTGAGATGTTGGCGTGTGCGTGCTTGTGACATTTTGTTGAGATGTTGGCGTGTGCGTGCTTGTGACATTTTGAGATGTTGGCGTGTGCGTGCTTGTGACATTTTGTTGAGATGTTGGCGTGTGCGTGCTTGTGACATTTTGTTGAGATGTTGGGGTGTGCGTGCTTGTGACATTTTGTTGAGATGTTGGCGTGTGCGTGCTTGTGACATTTTGTTGAGATGTTGGCGTGTGCGTGCTGCGTGAGGTTGTGTTGAGATGTTGGCGTGTGCGTGCTTGTGACATTTTGTTGAGATATTGGCGTGTGCGTGCTTGTGACATTTTGTTGAGATATTGGCGTGTGCGTGCTTGTGACATTTTGTTGAGATGTTGGCGTGTGCGTGCTGCGTGAGGTTGTGTTGAGATGTTGGCGTGTGCGTGCTTGTGACATTTTGTTGATGTTGGCGTGTGCGTGCTTGTGACATTTTGTTGATGTTGGCGTGTGCGTGCTTGTGACATTTTGTTGAGATATTGGCGTGTGCGGGCTGCGTGAGGTTGTGTTGAGATGTTGGCGTGTGCGTGCTGCGTGACATTTTGTTGAGATGGGGTGTGCGTGCTTGTGACATTTTGTTGAGATGTTGGCGTGTGCGTGCTTGTGACATTTTGTTGAGATGTTGGCGTGTGCGGGCTGCGTGAGGTTGTGTTGAGATGTTGGCGTGTGCGGGCTGCGTGAGGTTGTGTTGAGATGTTGGCGTGTGCGTGCTGCATGACATTTTGTTGAGATGTTGGCGTGTGCGGGCTGCGTGAGGTTGTGTTGAGATGTTGGCGTGTGCGTGCTGCGTGAGGTTGTGTTGAGATGTTGGCGTGTGCGTGCTGCGTGACATTTTGTTGAGATGTTGGCGTGTGCGGGCTGCGTGAGGTTGTGTTGAGATGTTGGCGTGTGCGTGCTGCGTGAGGTTGTGTTGAGATGTTGGCGTGTGCGGGCTGCGTGAGGTTGTGTTGAGATGTTGGCGTGTGCGGGCTGCGTGACATTTTGTTGAGATGTTGGCGTGTGCGGGCTGCGTGAGGTTGTGTTGAGATGTTGGCGTGTGCATGCTGCGTGAGGTTGTGTTGAGATGTTGGCGTGTGCGGGCTGCGTGAGGTTGTGTTGAGATGTTGGCGTGTGCGGGCTGCGTGACATTTTGTTGAGATGTTGGCGTGTGCAGGCTGCGTGAGGCTGTGTTGAGATGTTGGCGTGTGCGGGCTGCGTGAGGTTGTGTTGAGATGTTGGCGTGTGCGGGCTGCGTGAGGTTGTGTTGAGATGTTGGCGTGTGCGGGCTGCGTGAGGTTGTGTTGAGATGTTGGCGTGTGCGGGCTGCGTGACATTTTGTTGAGATGTTGGCGTGTGCGGGCTGCGTGAGGCTGTGTTGAGATGTTGGCGTGTGCGGGCTGCGTGAGGCTGTGTTGAGATGTTGGCGTGTGCGTGCTGCGTGAGGTTGTGTTGAGATGTTGGCGTGTGCGGGCTGCGTGAGGTTGTGTTGAGATGTTGGCGTGTGCGGGCTGCGTGAGGTTGTGTTGAGATGTTGGCGTGTGCGGGCTGCGTGAGGTTGTGTTGAGATGTTGGCGTGTGCGGGCTGCGTGAGGTTGTGTTGAGATGTTGGCGTGTGCGGGCTGCGTGAGGGCCGGCCTTTTTTCTGTTTACTGATGACTCCCGGGCCTCACACAGGGAGGGATGAACAAAGGTCTTAGGGAGGGTGTTTTTCTCTTTATTTTATTTTATTTTTGTAGAGATGGGGTCTCAGTATGTTTTTGTTTTTGTTTTTGTTTTTTGAGATGGAGTCTCACTCTGTTGCCCAGGCTGGAGTGCAGTGGCGCGATCTCAGCTCACTGCAACCTCCGCCTCCTGGGTTCAAGCCATTCTCCTGCCTCAGCCTCCTGAGTAGCTGAAGGGTGTTTTAAAAGGCCTGGAATGCGGTTCCAGGAGGACCTTCCAGGAGCTCTGGGGAAGGGCTTATCCTTGTTGCTGGGCCTTGGGGCATGAGGCAGCTGGGAGGCAGGGACTTCTGGTGGTGAGGAGGCGTCTAGCCTGGAAGCCTGCAGCCCAACTGAGGATAGAAACGCAAAGCACACCTCAGCATTTGGTCTGCGGAGTCCTCCCGGGAGCTCCGGATTTGGGGTGTCCGTGGAAAACACATGATGCCAGGTCCACAGGGTGACAGGTGACAGGTGACCCAGCCCTCAGGCTCCCTGTCCAGACACTGGGACTCTGTGTTGAATGCTGCATTCTTCCTCTGCAGGCTGGTGTTTGCACCAAACACCGGCCCGGACATGTGGCCAGCTCTGACCTGTGTGCTGAAGGGTGGCAGCCTGATGCCTGCCTGCTTTTGGCATTTGGATGACACCTGGTTTCTGCCTGAGGGAGGGGTTAGTCCTCTTGCCTGACGCGTAGCTCCCAGAAAGGCTTGTGCAGAGCTGACGCGTGGCTAGCCTTCTCCCAGCCCCCTGCAGCTCATGGGGTCAGGATGAGAGGGAAGTACAGGCTGAGGCACCAGGCACCACCGGGGCCCGCACGTCACTGTCAGTCTGGCTAAACATAAAATTAGTAACCAAACCGATCTAACCACATTCACAATCATTTGGAAACTGGTAAAAAGGGGAAAGCAATGAGCACTATCCTACTTCCCTAACCAAACCACAGGCAGTGGAGCCATTTATTTCTCGGCTTCTCTGTGGAAGTGCGTTTATTTGAAACCCGTAAGCAGTGTTTATCTTGGCGAGGAGGAATCCTGCACCAACTCAGACGAGGAGCTCCTGACGCCTCAGCACCTGGCCCTCAGGACAGCCTTTCCCCAGTTCCCTGTGTCCCTCTGGCCGTGGGCTCCCGCGTGGTGTGTGCGGCGCAGGGCCCTGGCAGTGGGGAGTGTGTGGTCCCCTAGTGACAGCGCCTGTCCTGTGGCTGTTTTCTTTCTTTATAATTGTTTGCTTCTCACACTCCCTGCGGAAGGATCTGCTTGACACCACTAACATCACGGCTGTTGTGGACTGTGGAGCCGGTGGCTCCCCTCTCCTCCTGAACCACGAGTACTTTCTGGGGAAATGATTTCACCCACTGCCCCCTGCCCACATCCCTCCACCACAGATGCCACCTGACCTGCAGCCATCCGCTGGGCTGCTGTGGCTCCTTGGTGACTGGACTCTGCCCTTCCCTGCTGGTGTGTGTGCTGAGCCTCTGAGACCACAGCCCAGCCCTGGGCCCTCGCTGTGCAGGTCAGGCTCCAGGTTGAGGCCAGGTGAGGGAGCCGTGGTCCAGGGCTGTGGCTGTGCCTCTCTCCAGCTCTCTTGCCAGAGGTTGGAGGTGCTGGTGTCCCCCTCCTGCCCCCAGGACAGCACTTCTCTGTCTGCTTCCTGAGGCTCACAGCACTGCTCCTGTCTGCAGCGGGGAGAGTATGGAGAGGTTCAGAATGCGGCCTTGGACAGGTGTTGGGCGGCACCCCTGAGCGGGTTTTCCTTTCAGGTGTGGGGCTGCAGGTTCTAGTGGGTTCTTGACACGGCCTTGGCCCTGGGTGGAAAGAGAGAGAGAATCTAGCCTTGGGCTAGATTTAGATTTAGATCTAGAATCTAGAGAATCTAGACAGGCTCCCTGAGGCCTGTCCCCAGTCTGCATCCCCCGCTGCATCCACCATCTCTGGGGCCTAACCTGCACATGATATCATTCATTACCTTTTCTCCCAACCAGCTAACAGGATGCAAATGAGAGTGTTCTAAATGATCTTGGAACACAAACTTGCATACGTTACTTTTAAGCATTAAATATTTACCTTCTTAAATAAACGGTTGTCACCTCATTTTACCTTCTGAATTAAGCAGATCTGTGATGCACCCAGCGTCTTGCCTTTGCTGACCAACCACAGACCCTTGGAGAGTCCGCAGCTGGGATGGGGAGCCGAGGGTCCCACCCAGACTCGCACCCCAGAACCCGGGTTTTTGAGTGATGACTGATGACAGCCACCGGGACATGCTCTGCCATTGTCTGCCCTGTTCCCAAAATGCTGGTCAGACTTGCTGAATTGCCATGAGCCCAGTGGTGGGCTGAGTGCCACGGTTTGAATGCACTTGTGGTGCCTCTGACCCATGGAGAGAGGGCTTGTGCTGGGCTCCAGAAAACTCTGAGGGGCCTCTGGAAGGTGGCAGGGCTGTGGGGAAGGGGTTTTGACTGAGGCTCAGCAGAATGAAGGGCCAGGAGTGGAGGGGGCAGAGGGACCCCCAGGCAGGGCCGCTGCACCTGGAGAGAAGCTGGCAGGCAAAGACTGGGCCGTGGCACCCCAAGTGCGTGCGGATCGGCCCCGCCCTGGTGAATCGCGTTCTGTTGTCCTGTCTGCTCCTAAGCATTTCAGGACGGGACTCTGATCATCCTCCAAGCCGGCCTGCATATCCTAGTTGGTATCTGAGTTAACTTTACACAGGAGATGTGGGGTCAAAAGGTGGTGGGATACTTGGCATGGGAGATGTGGGAATGGAGGTTTACCTGGCATCTCTCAGGCGGCGTTCCTGTGTCTATGAGTTTTGTTCACATGTTTATCTCAGGCTGCGCATGGCTGGCCCCGGGCCAGGGAATGGGACAGGGCCATGGAAACAGTGGGCCCCTGCTGTCTTGAGGCCCACGTTTTAGTGGCCCTCAGGGAGGGGCCTGAGCCCCCCAATGGGGTCAGGTGGAAAGTGGCAGCTCTTGGAGGTGATACTGAGACCCTTGGAGGTGACACTGAGACCCCTGGAGGTGACACTGAGACCCTTGGAGGTGACATTGAGACACAAAGAAGGACAGGAGGGCCCCTGAGGAGATGGATGAGGTGAGAAAGTACAGCCAGCATGTCTGTCTCAGGGAGGCATCGGGTGTTGTGGGCAGTGGTGGTTCGTGGCATCCTAGTGGCCTCTCCTGGTCGCTGGACAGCAGCCTGTCGCCCATGGGCAGTGCTCTCGGTTCCAGCCTCGTTGGTTACTCGGCAGCCATCAGACTCCTGGTTTGAGAGGGGAGCGTGGGCTTCCTGTCCTCAAGGGGTTCAGCTGTGCCATTTGGGGGTGCTCCATGAAGCTGGTAGCTGAACAGCCCTGATACTGGTATTTCTTGGGTTATTTTAGTAGTGGGCGTGTTTGCTAAATGTCAGCAATTTGGCCTCACTCAAAATTTGTTTTGAGATTAAGCTCAATATTGAACTTGCATTGAATGAAGTAAACCAGAATTCTAAAATTAACATGTGAGGGGAAGTTATTTCACCATTGGGAGGTTATTATGCTCTCTACAGAAAGAGTTGCAGAACTTCGATATGACAATAAAAATGAGCCATCTCCTTTTTTCTGTCTGGTTTTAGTTCAGTGCCGTATAAACCTGGGCATTGAAGGTTCAAGGGTCCAGCTGCTCCACCTCCACCCTTGTGGCTGTGTGGTGTTCTGTCTATGGTGGTCCTTGTAGCACAAACCAGAGCCTTATCAGAGACCCTGGTTCTCTCCGCTGGGTGCATGTGGAGCACCTCGGGCAGCATTCAGTGCCCACTCTGCATGCCACCCCTGTGCCAGTCCCCAGCAGGTGAAGGTGAGCAAGACCTTGCGCTGGAGCAGCTCTGTTAGGAGAGTGTGCGGGGCATGTCACCCAGGAAAGTATGCGGGGGCTAGAGCAGCTCTGTTAGGAGAGTGTGCGGGGTGTGTCACCCAGGAAAGTATGCGGGGGCTGGAGCAGCTCTGTTAGGAGAGTGTGCGGGGTGTGTCACCCAGGAGAGTGTGCGGGGGCTGGAGCAGCTCTGTTAGGAGAGTGCACGGGGCGTCGCACCCAGGAGAGTGTGTGGGGGCTGGTCTGCGCTCCAGGGGAGGGGAGTGTGTGGGGGCTGGGTCTGAGCTTCAGGACACCCAGAAGAGTATGTGGGGGCTGGGTCCAGGCTCCAGGACACCAGGAGAGTGTGCAGGGGCTGGGTCCAGGCTCCAGGAGAGGAGAGGAGACTCTCAGCGGTGGGGCAGGTCAGGCTGAGGGAGCCCCAGGGAATGGCATGGTGGCTGGAGTGAGTGCCAGCAGAGGGGCTGCGACCATAGCCTTGGGGAGGGTGGTAGGCACTGCAGGGGCGCTCAGCCCACCTGCCTTCTGTGGTGCAGGGTAGAGCTCGTGCCTAGCAGGCTCTGGGTTTAAGTGTGCTGGAGCTGCCTCTTATCCACCCTAGGGAAGCTGCTCATCCTCTTGTGCCTTGGTTTCCACACCTGTATGGTTGGGCTGGTTGCGGTGGTGTAGGAAGGAGCCTGATGCCCGTTCATGCGGCTCAAGGCTGGTGCGTGCCAGGCAGCTGTGAAATGAGCTGCGCTTCTGAGTGGCAGGGATGCAGAGCCGCGTCAGTTGCGGAGGTGGGGAGAGGAGAGTGTGGGGGAGGGTGGAGGTGGAGCCTGTGGGCCGGTGATGGAGGGGACTGTGGGGTGGGGTGGCGAGTGGGGCTCCTGGTGTCTGGGGCCGTAGCTGTGGGTGGCTGTCATGCCCCTGAGTGAGGCTTACTTGCTGGGAAGTGAGGGCGTGAATGCTGTTTTCCTCCTTTTGAGTCCCCCGCCCCAGCACTGTGGTGGAAGCAGCTGCACCGGTGGCTCTGGTGGGAGCAGTGCGGGTGTGGGATTGTGCAGGGCAGGCAAGAGGCAGAGAGGGGCTGGAGCCAAGGAGTGGGCTCTGGGCATCCCGATGGCCTGTGTGAGGATGAACTGGGCTGGTGCTTGCTGTGGGCCAGGGACACTAGAAGGGTGAGCTCCATTCTCCAGGGAGCTCTGTCTGTGTCCAGAGGTGCTTCTGGGGCTGGCTCCAGCCTTGCCCTGCAGTGGTGGGGCCCACTTCCCCAGCCGTCCTGCCCTGTCCCTTTGCTGTAGGTGGGGACTCAGTGAGGCTGGAAGATGATACTCCCGTGCTGCCCAGGGCCAGCCTCCCATAGCGATTGATGGGGTGAAGGAGAGGAGAAGCCCGGAAGATTCAGCAGGTGTTTAGTTCACAGGGCCCTATTTTTTTCTGACCCCTGCTTCGTCGTCCACCTGCCTTTCCATGGCGTCTGGTTCTTGGTGCTCCCCTTTTGCAAACCTGAAGCTCGGCCACCATGCCTGGCCTGTTTTAAAAAAATTTTTTTTTTTTTTCATGGAGATGGAGTCTTGCCATCTTGCCCAGGCTGGTGCACTCCCGATACTGGAGTGGAGTCTGCCCCCGGGTTGTGGCCCACCTTTCTCCCACTGCTGGCAGGGGCTTTGCTGCAGCTCCCAGGGCTGAGTTTTCATTGAATAATCTGCCCAGAAGATTCCAGGGGCTGCATCTCGGTGGTTTGAGAGTAGAATTCTTTGGCAACTTGCAGTGTGTTGTGTTGAAGAAGGAAAAGAAAGCCTGCTGGGTCGCTGATATAGTTTGGCTCCGTGTCCCCACCCAAATCTCATGTCGAATTGTAACCCCAGTGTTGGGGGAGGAACCTGGTGGGAGGTGATCGGATCCTGGGGGCCGATTTCTCCCTTACTGTTCTCGTGATAGTGAGTTCTCGTGAGATCTGGTTGTTTAAAAGTGGGTGGCACTTCCCCTTTCGCACTCTATCCCCTGCTGCACCATGCTGAGGCGTGCTGGCTTCCTCTTCGCCTTCTGCCATGATTGTAAGTTTCCCGAGGCCTCCCAGCCATGCTTCCTGTAAAGACTGTGGAACTGTGCGTCAGTTCAACCTCTATTCTCCATGAATTACCCAGTCTCAGGTATGTCTTCATAGCCGTGTGAGAACAGACTAATACTGTCCTGGAATTGGCCATGCTTAGGGGAAAAAGTCACAGGAAGAGCCCTAGAGATCATCAACTTCAGCCCTTTTATTTTTAATTCTTAAAGACTTATGTGAGATTGTTTTATAAAAATTTCGACTTACAAGGCTGAAAGAATTTTATAGCTAACACTTGTTTATCTGCCACTTAGATTCTATCATTAATGTTTTACTGTATTTGTTTTAGCACATTTTCCTCTGTTTGTCCATCAGTCATTCTTGATTTTGATGCATTTCAAGGTAAATCGCTGACATCAGCATACTTCACCCAAATGCTTCTGTGTGAATATCACTAGCTAGAGCTCAGTATTTAATGTTTTTCTTTTGACATAAAAATTATACACAGCAAAATGTACAAATTGTAAGTACACATTTGGTGAGTTTTGACATATCTGTTTAACCAAAATTGTTATCAAAACATAAACACGAAGCTTGACCATCACCCAATACCCCTCCCCCCGTGCCCTTCCCTGGCCCTCCCTGGGAGGTGGCTGTTGTGGGTTTTCCCTCACGTAGCTTCTCCTGTCGGAGGACGCCACACTCACAGATGCCCTCTCTCTGCATGGCTTCAGTCTCTGGCCAGACATTTTTGAGATGGGTCCATATTCTTGTCTGAACCAGAGGTTGGTTCCTTTTCATGGCTGGATAGTAGTCCTTTGTAGGAGTGTGTGACTGTGCCATAGCAGGTTTAGCTGTTCACATTTTTTGTGACCATATATTTTTATTTTCTTAGGCAATTCTACCTAGGAGTGGACTATCCCTATTGTCCTGGGATAGATGTGCATTTAGTTCTATCAGAGGCTCTGGAACTTTTCCAGGGCAGTTCTGCTGTGTCTGTTCCTCTGACCATGTGTGGAGGCCTTGACTGCTCCTCATCCTTCCCCCATTTGGTGTTCTTGTTTTTTCAGTTTTAACTCCTTTGGTGGGACCTCACTGTAGGTTTTATTTGCATCTTTTTGAGGATTAAGGAGGTGAGCATCTTTTCAGCTGCTTATTGACCATTCATGTATTTTTTTTGCGAAGAGTCTGTTCATATCTTTTGCCAATATTTTTTTTTGAGTTGTTTTCATCAGGGAGTTGTGGGAGACCTTTATGTACTCTGGCTAACAGTCCTTTGTCAGATGTATGTTTTGTGATACTTTCCTCCAGTCTGTGTCTTGCCTGTTCATTTTCTTAATGGCAGTTTCCATGATCAGCAGTTTTTAGTTATGATTCTTCTCTGATTCTCACTTTCTTAGGCGGAAGAGATCTGTGTTCACTGCCAGGCCATGAAGACCTTCTTCCCTTTTATCTTCTTTAGAAGCTATATGCTTTTACTGTCTACATTTGGGTTTTTGACTTATCACAAGTTAATTTTTGTGTATGATGTGAGATAGTGGTTGAAGTTTATTATTATTTTTTCATGTGGAATCCAGCTGTTTCACCACTGTTTGTTGATAACTTTTTTTTTCTTTTTTTAAAGAGACAGTGTCTTGCTCTGTCACCCAGGCTGAAGTACAGTGGCAACACGGCTCATTGCACCCTTGACTTCCCGGGCTTAAGTGATCCTCCCGCCTTAGGCTCCTGAGTAGCTGGGACTACAGGCATGCGCCACCATGCCCAGCTACTTTTAAAAATATTTTTTGTAGAGATGGGGTCTCACTATCTTGCCCAGGCTGGTCTCAAACTCTTGGGCTAAAGCAGTCCTCCTGCACTGAACTCCCAGAATGCTAGGTTTACGGGCATGATAATTTGTTTTTCTCCACTGGATTGCTTTGGTATTTTTGTTGAAAATCAAAGTATAAGTGTGCTTTATTTTTGGATTCACTATTCTGCTCCACTGGTCCATTGAATTTTATTCCAGGGCCACCTGCCTCAGTTGTGGTGGCATTAGAGTAAGTCTTAGAGTCAGCGTACATCCCTAACTTGGTTCTTGTAGAGGCTGCTTTGGATATTCCAGGCCTGTTGCATTCCCACATGTATGTTAGAGCATCTTGTCAATTTCTGCAAAGCACCTGCTGAGCTTCTGGCTGGTATTGCATGGAATCTGTAGATCAGTATAGGGGGGAAGTGATGTCTTCACAATGCTGAGTCTTCTGATTTATGAAGATGGTTATCACCTCATTTACTGAGGTTGTCTCTAATTTCTCTCAGCAGCATTTTGTGATTTTCAGTGTAGTGGTTTTGTGTCTTTTGTAAATAAATTCTTACATAGTTTGTGTTTTTAATGTTACTATAAATGGTATTTTTAAACATGTCATTTTCCAGTTGTTTACTATTAGTGAGTGGAGATGCAGATGTGTGGTTATGTACTAATCTTGTGTCCTGTGGCCCCTCTGAACTGTAGCTTCTGAGCCGTGGGTGACAGTTGTGAACAGTCGGCATTTGCAGACAGAGTCACGTGAGCACCTTTTTCTCCAGGCTTGAGGCCGTTCCTTTCTTTTCCTGCCTCGCTGGGCTGGTCAGAACCTTTGGTGTCGGGTGAGTCGGCATGGGGAGCTGGGCCTTTCTGCTGTGCTCTTCCTTTAGGGGTTCACCAGTAAGGATGTGAGTATCTGGAGTATTTTTGTCGTTGTTCCTTTTTTAAAAAAATGTCCTTTATCAAAGGGAGGAAGTTTCCTTGTATTTCGTACTCTGCTGAGCGTCTTTGCCATCGAGGAATGTCGAATGTGCTCGGTTGGTTTTTCTGTATGTGCTGAAATGACCCCATACTTTTTCCTTTGTTTGGCTAACTTAGTAAATTACATCCATGTTTAGTTAAACGAAACTAGCATTTCTGGGCTAACCCCTACTTGGTCACATTACATTCCTTTAAAAAATGTCGCCAGGCAGAGTGGTTTATGGCTGTAATCCCAGCACTTTGGGAGGCCAAGGTGGGCGGACAACTTGAGCCCAGGAGTTCAAGACTAGCCTGGGCAACGTGGTAAAACCCTATTTCTACAAAAAAATTACAAAAATTAGCTGGTTGCAGTGGCGTGCGCCTGTAGTCTCAGCTACTCTGGAGGCTGAGGTGGGAGGATTGCTTGGGCACAGGAGGTGGAGGCTGCAGCGAACTGTGACTGTGCCACGACACTCCAGCCTGGGCGATAGAGCAAGACCGTGTCTCCAAACAAAACAAAACAAAAACACCAATATTTCTGCCCTTGCTTTGTGTACACATCAGTGAGAGCTATTGACCTGTAATGTTTCTTTGCCTTGCCTCTGTGATGCCTTTGCCGGTTTTGGTGTTGGGGTTATATTGGCTTCAGAGATTAACCACTATTTGGAAAACACTAACCACTTGGAAAGTGTCATCCCGCCTCTGTGTTTGGAAAGAGCCATCTGTGATTGATGCTGTTTCTTCTTTAGGTGTTTAATTGAATTTACCAATGAAACCATCTGTGCCTTTTTTTGTGGGAAGGTTTTTGATACGAATCAAATTTAATAGATAAAAGTTTTCTTTTCATTATGTGCCAAGTTTTATTTTTTAAGGAATAAATATTTTTAAACTTATTTTCTGAGGAAAACATAAACTTAAAAATTATTTAAAGGAATGATCAGTCTACTTCATGTAAATTATCAAGTTGTTGATACAATGTTCACATATTCTCATATTGTTCTTTTAATGTCTATAGTGATAACCCCTCTTTGATTCCTGATAGTGATAATTTGTGTCTTTTATTCTTGATCATTCTACCTACTGGTTATTAGTGTTGCTAATCTATTTAAGAACTAAAAAAATTGTTAATTTTTTAAATTGTCTGTTTTTTGTGTTAATTTACTTATTTTTGAGACAGGGTCTCCCTCTGTCGGCCAGGCTAGAGTGCAGAGGCCCACTCACAGTTCCCTGCCTCAACCTCCTAGGCTCAAGCAGTCATCCTGCCTCAGCCTCCCAAGTGGATGGGACTATAAGCACAAGTCTGGTTAAACTTTTAATTTTTTTGTGGAGATGGAGGTTTCACTCTGTTGTCTAGACTGGTCTTTCCTGGCCTCAGGCCTCTCAAAGTGCTGGGATTTTTCTGTTTTCTGTTTTCTTGGTGACATAGAACAGTTATTTAAGGAACTTGTTTAATCAGACCTTCAGGGGCTTCTAGAAAGTTGCATTTTTAACAGGACTGCAGTTGATTCCAGGTTTTGATTAAAAGTGTGCTTTGGGGAAGCAATTTTAAAATTCATTGTGTGTTTGACTACATATACAATAAAATGAAATGAGAAGTCACGTAACTGAGCCAAAAGTTTCTTTATACAAAGTATTAACAGGTACCTAAATATGTTCTTAAAAATGAAATAAAATGAAATCATTTGTATACAAGTACGGTAGTTCTCCTCATCCATGGTTTCAGGTACCTTATGTCATTGCAGTCAGAAACTAGGTGAGATACTTTGAGGGAGCGAGAGAGAGCATGACTGTGAGCACATTCATATGACTTACTTTGCCGTATATAGTCCTAATTGTTCTATTATCAGTTATTGTTTATCTCTTACTGTACCTAACATTAAACTTTATCATGGATATGTATGTATGTATAGGAAAAACCATGGTGTACATAGGGTTTGGTACTAGCTGCTGTTACAGGCGTCCACTGGGGGTCCTGGAATGTGTCCCTTCAGCTACGGGGGATGCCTGTGTGCTGTACTGGAAGCTCTACAACGAGGAGAAGCATTACCAGAGCAAAGCCAGGAGCAGTGGTGACACCCCTGGATTCCCAGGTCTCGTGGAGCCTCAGAAACCACCATCTCTTCATCCTTTTCTTGCACTTCATTCTGTCTCCACATCCTCTGCTTCTGGGGGGGCCCTGGCTTATTTCATTTTCTGCATGATGCTCCCCACAGATGCGTGTCATCAGCGGCTGCCCTGCAGGTGGAGTGTCCTTCCAGTGCTGGTTCCTGCTAGCAGGAGTGGATGACACTGCAGCCTCTGTCCAAGCACGGATCCCACCCTGAGGGTGCTGTGTGTGTCTGGGCTTCCCTCTGGGTCGCCGTGAAGCAGCCTCACCTCCTTGGAACTGGAGGCCTCCCTGGACCTCGCTGCTTGTCCCTGAGATCTGGCTGGCACTTCTGTCTGTGGGCCGGTGGTTGGGTGATCTTAGGGACACATCTGCCCTTTGGGGAATGGGTGTGCCTCTGGAGACCCAGGCAGAGACTGGCCTTATGCCGCTGGGGCTGAAGGTACCCTGTGCTTCTGGGGTGCTGACCCTCTTGGGCCATCAGAGGTGGCCCCTCTGTCAGGAGAAGCCGACTTTGGGCCTTCTCCATGTCTCCCCCGCCTCCGACTCTGGTTACCACAGCTGGGTCTTCTCAGCAGCAGAACAGAAGCCAGCACCCTCCAGGACGGGGACTGGGCACACATTTGGTTTCTTGTGAGGAGAGCAGGGGGCTCTCTGGACCATGGGCGGGGCTGCCTCCCCAGGGGCTCACAGCTCCTTGGCGAGCTCATCACCATTCCCCACACAGTGCCGCACGGCTGGCAGGGTGGGCACGACATGCCGTTCCCCAGAAACCCAGTTGACTTCCTCTGTGGGAAGCGGTCAGCCGAGTGCCTGGTGCTGCGGAACATCTGGAGGTGTCACTTGGCACGGGGGACCAGAGGTCACCATAGGTGCGTGGAAGGGTGGCCAGTGATGACGGGCTCCTGTGAGGTCACTGGAATCTGCAGTGAAATGGCCGGTTACGTGTGCGCCAGAGCCTCGTGGTGATGGCGCTGCCAATGATTTTCACTCTTCTGTGCTTCCCTCCCGCTGAATTTCCCCAAATTTCTGAAACAAGTATGATTGACTTTTGAAAAGCAATTTCCATTTAAGTTGAACAGAGAAAGAAACTGCATGTGCGTCAGGAGGCAGCGGAGCTCCACGAGGCTGCGGTTCTCTCGCGCGTCAGGAGGTGGCGGACCTCGGCGAGGCTGCGGTTCTCTCGCGCGTCAGGAGGCGGCGCAGGGCGGCGAGGCTGCGGTTCTCTCGCGCGTCAGGAGGCGGCGCAGGGCGGCGAGGCTGCGGTTCTCTCGCGCGTCAGGAGGCGGAGGAGCTCGGCGAGGCTGCGGTTCTCTCGCGCGTCAGGAGGCGGCGCAGGGCGGCGAGGCTGCGGTTCTCTCGCACGTCAGGAGGCGGCTGAGCTTGGCGAGGCTGCGGTTCTCTCGCGCGTCAGGAGGCGGCGCAGGGCGGCGAGGCTGCGGTTCTCTCGCGCGTCAGGAGGCGGCGCAGGGCGGCGAGGCTGCGGTTCTCTCGCGCGTCAGGAGGCAGCGGAGCTCCACGAGGCTGCGGTTCTCTCGCGCGTCAGGAGGCGGCGGAGCTCGGCGAGGCTGCGGTTCTCGCGCGTGTCAGGAGGCGGCGGAGCTCGGCGAGGCTGCGGTTCTCTCGCGCGTCAGGAGGCGGTGCAGGGCGGCGAGGCTGCGGTTCTCTCGCGCGTCAGGAGGCGGAGGAGCTCCGCGAGGCTGAGGTTCTCTCGCACGTCAGGAGGCGGCGGAGCTCGGCGAGGTTGCGGTTCTCTTGCGCCTCAGGAGGTGGCGCGGCGAGGCTGCGGTTCTCTAGCGCGTCAGGAGGTGGCGCGGCGAGGCTGCGGTTGTCTGCTCGTGCCCACTTTGTAAATAGCGAGTTTGAGTCGGAGCCAGTTTTTCGTCACCTGTCGGCTTCTGCAGATTGATGTCATCATGCCCTGTCCCCCGTGTAGTCCCTCCCCCTGCCATCCTTATGCTGTCATCACCAAGATCATTGTCACTAAGACTGCGTGTGTTTCAGTTACGGCTGAGCCATGTAGTGTGTTATGGCTTTTTTCAGTTTTAAAAAATAATACAGGCCGGGCGCGGTGGCTCAAGCCTGTAATCCCAGCACTTTGGGAGGCCGAGACGGGCGGATCACGAGGTCAGGAGATCGAGACCATACTGGCTAACACGAGGAAACCCCGTCTCTACTAAAAATACAAAAAACTAGCCGGGCGAGGTGGCGGCGCCTGTAGTCCCAGCTACTCAGGAGGCTGAGGCAGGAAAATGGCGTAAACCTGGGAGGTGGAGCTTGCAGTGAGCTGAGATCCGGCCACTGCACTCCAACCTGGGCCACAGAGTGAGACTCCGTCTCAAAAAAAAAAAAAAAAAAAAAAAAAAAAAAAAAAAATAATACAAACACATTTAAGAAACAAGACAAGACAGCCAGTGTGAAGACAGTAGGCAACGAGCAGCATCCACAGAACTCAGAGGGCGGACAGGAGATGGACCCAGGGCAGCTCGGGCCGGTTCCTCACCTGTTACCTGCTGGCAGCAGGAGTGAAGGCCGTGTCTGGGCAGGAGGGGCTGGCAGGTCCTCACGGGGGTGGTGGGGGGACCGGTTGAGGCAGCCCATCCCATTTCTGCTGTTGGTGCTCTGTGGGGCTGGCAGGGATCCTGGCATGGCCTGTGTGATTCGAGGTCAGAAGTCATGACGGGGAAAGGATGCGGCCATGCCAGAGGGAACCTTTGCCCACAGGGTCCCTGTAACTGGAGATGCCACCACACGGGGACCGGGCGAAATTTCCGGGCCAATGTTTAAACTTGTCTGAACTCCAGCCTCTTCCTCTGTGGTGTTTGTATGCTGTGCTCAGAAGCTAGCCAGATTATTCCGTTCAGAAATGGGGCCTGTAGATAATTGCGTTTTGTGTATGCCATGATTTCAAAGTTACACTTGTGTTGTTTCTTAGAATTTGGGGCATGGTGGCTCACACCTGTAATCCCCCAGCACTTTGGGAGGCCGAGGCGGGCAGATCATCTGAGGCCGGGAGTTCGTGACTAGCCTGACCAACATGGTGAAATCCTGTCTCTACTAATAAGACAAAAAATTAGCCGGGCGTGGTGGCGCATGCCTGTAATCCCAGCTACTCAGGAGGCTGAGACAGGAGAATGGCGTGAACCGGGAAGGCGGAGGTTGCAGTGAGCCGAGATGGTGCCACTGCACTCCAGCCTGGGCAACAGGAGTAAAACTCCACCTCAAAAAAAAAAAAAAAAAAAAAAAAGAAATTTGACCCTCTCTAATGATAAGTTCTCATTTTAAATATATTCTAGGGTGTACAGCCCTTTTCCCAGTGGATTAAGTTTGCTAGCATACATCTTTTGGAGAAGTTTGCCATCATGTGTAGAGACTTAAGCCGATTTTGTCGCTGTATTTGATGAAAGAGGAGGATAGTTCTGAATTATCTTTCATTGGAAGGTATCTGTTCCTCTGTGTCCCTGTTTTCTTTTTATTTCTCTTGCTCTGTCAGGTTCAGCTAACGGGAATAATATTGTGAGAGAAAACTGAATTTTGAGAGAGCTCTCTGTCCTACTCGGGAGACACAGCTTGCGGACTGTGTCCTTTCTCATGGGCCTTCCTGCCGCGCCGCCTGGACACAGTTTGCGCTTGTCCTTTGGTGGAAGGCCCAGTCGTTACTTCCTTTTACAAAACTATTTTTAGCTGCAATGTATTTATGGCTGCACAGACAAGAGGACTTTTCTCATGAAAGGAAATGCTTTTCCACAGGGATAAGCGAGTCACGCGGGGCAGGGTTTCCTGAGGAATCAGCAGTATGGCTCTGGGTTCCCGCCCCCAAGCATGGCGCCTACCCTATGTCACCAGGAGGCCTCGGCCTGCGCTGGGTCTACAGGGTTAAGGTTCCCACAGTACTTATTTTTAAATGACTTGTATTTTAAAGTTTTAAGGAAGTCTTTAGAAGGAGATGAGTTAACGTTCTGGTGTGTGTCGCCATCGGTGGTCACTGTTTCTTGGAGTGTGGGGTGTGGTCCTGCGTTCTGGTGTGTGTCGTCATCGGTGGTCACTGTTTCTTAGAGTGTGGGGTGTGGTTGCGTGTTCTGGCGTGTGTTATGGTGGTCACTGTTTCTTGGAGTGTGGGGTGTGGTCGCGTGTTCTGGCATGTGTTGTCATGGTGGTCTCTGTTTCTTGGAGTGTGGGGTGTGGTCGCGTGTTCTGGCGTGTGTTATGGTGGTCACTGTTTCTTGGAGTGTGGGGTGTGGTCGCGTGTTCTGGCGTGTGTTGTCATGGTGGTCACTGTTTCTTGGAGTGTGGGGTGTGGTCGCGTGTTCTGGCGTGTGTTGTTATGGTGGTCACTGTTTCTTGGAGTGTGGGGTGTGGTCACGCATTCTGGTGTGTGTTGTGGTGGTCACTGTTTCTTGGAGTGTGGGGTGTGGTCGCATGTTCTGGCGTGTGTTGTTATGGTGGTCTCTGTTTCTTGGAGTGTGGGGTGTGGTCGCGTGTTCTGGCATGTGTTGTCATGGTGGTCTCTGTTTCTTGGAGTGTGGGGTGTGGTCGCGTGTTCTGGCGTGTGTTATGGTGGTCACTGTTTCTTGGAGTGTGGGGTGTGGTCGCGTGTTCTGGCGTGTGTTGTCATGGTGGTCACTGTTTCTTGGAGTGTGGGGTGTGGTCGCGTGTTCTGGCGTGTGTTGTTATGGTGGTCACTGTTTCTTGGAGTGTGGGGTGTGGTCACGCATTCTGGTGTGTGTTGTGGTGGTCACTGTTTCTTGGAGTGTGGGGTGTGGTCGCATGTTCTGGCGTGTGTTATCATGGTGGTCACTGTTTTTTGGAGTGTGGGGTGTGGTCGCGTGTTCTGGCATGTGTTGTCATGGTGGTCTCTGTTTCTTGGAGTGTGGGGTGTGGTCGCGTGTTCTGGCGTGTGTTGTCATGGTGGTCTGTTTCTTGGAGTGTGGGGTGTGGTCCAGGGTGTAGGGGCTGCTGCCCCAGGCCTCTTGGCTTTTGTGGATTGGAATCCACATCTGCACCATGTGCAGGGTTCCTGCCCAGTCTCTGAAGCCCACTAGTCCTTCTGGCCAGGTGTTCACTGTGCCTGCCTGCTGAGGGAGCGCTGGGGTCGTTTGACAGGTGGCACCCACACCCTGCAGGGCCACGTGCGCACGCGGGCTCAAGGACAGCCATGGGAGTGCCTTCCCACTCGGCTTGCTGTGTGGGTCCTTGAGGCAAAGGGAAGGTGGAGTTTGCGGAACGTCCTGGATGGTGGGTCAGAATGTGGGCACCTGGTCCCCAACACTGAGGATCCCTTTGCAAGGGCCTCTGACAGGGGCTACGGTCCAAGCTGAGGCATTTGCCCCTCCTGTCCTTCCTTAGGCCCCACTGACCACAGCCTCCACTGCTTCCAGCATTTTCTTCCTGTTGGGATGGAGTCCTGCCTTGGGAAGCCTTCTGCCTGTGGAGGTTTCTTGTGGGTGTCTACTGAACAACTTGTGGGTCGTGTGTGTCCCAGCACCCTGTGTGCTCCCTGCCAGCCAGGGCCCAGGCAGTGCCTGGTGAGTGGGAGAGCGATGGCCATGCTGCCCTGTCCTCCCAAATGGTGTTGTCTCAAGACCTTCAGAGAGCAGACCAGAGGTGGCCTCAGACTCCAAAGCTCCTGGCTTTCCACTCTCGCCCTGTGCAGACCAGCAGTGCGAGAGGTGTTGTGAGGTTAGGGGGTGACACAGGTTATCCCGTGCCAGGGAGCCCACAGCCTCCACCCAGGACCATGCCTGGCGCGAGCACAGGGAGGTCACAGAGGAGGCCGGAGCAGGGCATGGTGGGAGGGCGCCGTTGTGCAATGCCACGCCAGGCCTCGGGGAGCGCCTCGACGGGACCCATAGCTCCTGCATGGGCGGTTTCACATCGTCATCATCACTGGAAAAGGACGGGGTCTTTAAAGGGGAGGCTCGAAGGTGGCTGAGAGTTGTGGCACCTGAGCTTTCCAGAAGTTGGCTTGAAATAATTGGTCAAGGTGTGCTGCTGGCGAGGGACGCCAGGGATGGGGCCTCCTGCAGTGGTCAGACGCCATCCTGTGGGGAGCGACAGTGTGGTCTCCATCCCTGTGGTGACGCCGTCCTGTGTGGGGAGAGACAGTGTCGTGTCCATCTGTGGTGATGCCGTCCTGTGTGGGGAGAGACAGTGTCGTGTCCATCTGTGGTGACGCCGTCCTGTGTGGGGAGGGACAGTGTGGCCTCCGTCCCAGTGGTGACACCGTCCTGTGTGGGGAGGGACAGTGTGGCCTCCGTCCCCGTGGTGACGCCGTCCTGTGTGGGGATGGACAGTGTGGTCTCCGTGCCCGTGGTGACGCCGTCCTGTGTGGGGATGGACAGTGTGGCCTCCGTCCCCGTGGTGACGCCGTCCTGTGTGGGGAGCGACAGTGTGGTCTCCATCCCTGTGGTGATGCCATCCTGTGTGGGGAGAGACAGTGTCGTGTCCATCTGTGGTGATGCCGTCCTGTGTGGGGAGAGACAGTGTCGTGTCCATCTGTGGTGACGCCGTCCTGTGTGGGGAGGGACAGTGTGGCCTCCGTCCCAGTGGTGACACCGTCCTGTGTGGGGAGGGACAGTGTGGCCTCCGTCCCCGTGGTGACGCCGTCCTGTGTGGGGATGGACAGTGTGGTCTCCGTGCCCGTGGTGACGCCGTCCTGTGTGGGGATGGACAGTGTGGCCTCCGTCCCCGTGGTGACGCCGTCCTGTGTGGGGAGGGACAGTGTGGTCTCCGTCCCCGTGGTGACGCTGTCCTGTGTGGGGAGGGACAGTGTTGTGTCCATCTGTGGTGACGCCGTCCTGTGTGGGGATGGACAGTGTGGTCTCCGTGCCCGTGGTGACGCCGTCCTGTGTGGGGAGGGACAGTGTGGCCTCCGTCCCCGTGGTGACGCCGTCCTGTGTGGGGATGGACAGTGTGGTCTCCGTGCCCGTGGTGACGCCGTCCTGTGTGGGGAGGGACAGTGTGGCCTCCGTCCCCGTGGTGACGCCGTCCTGTGTGGGGAGGGACAGTGTGGTCTCCGTGCCCGTGGTGACGCCGTCCTGTGTGGGGAGGGACAGTGTGGCCTCCGTCCCCGTGGTGACGCCGTCCTGTGTGGGGAGGGACAGTGTGGCCTCCGTCCCCGTGGTGACGCCGTCCTGTGTGGGGAGGGACAGTGTGGTCTCCGTCCCCGTGGTGACGCTGTCCTGTGTGGGGCGGGACAGTGTTGTGTCCATCTGTGGTGACACTGTCCTGTGTGGGGAGGGACAGTGTGGTCTCCGTGTGGTGACGCTGTCCTGTGTGGGGAGGGACAGTGTGGCCTCCATGATGTCCCCCACGCTGTCCACACTGGAAGTGAAGCTGGTGTCCAGCAGCTGTCTGCTGGCAGGAAGGCTGGGAAGTCAGGCTGGCTGTGTCCAGCACCTCCTGGGGCACGGAGGAGTGTGGGGGAGACACTGTTGGAACGCAGGTGCGGACATTGCAACACTTGGGAAGATGTCAGTGGGGCCTGCGTTGGTGGACGTTCCAACCATCATGCCGGTTGCACCCTCCAGCGATGGGTCCGCGGTGCAGTGATCTCAAGCGTCACGTTTAGAGTCACCGCACCCTGTTGCTTCCAGATAGCCTCGGTAGCACTGAGTCCCCTCTTCCCTCTTCCTGGATGTACGTGGGGGCCATGCACCATCTTTGGAGGTCGTTCATGTTTGACTCTTTTCGTCTCAGCCCCCTGCTTGGGTCTTTCTGGCGTTGCCATCTGAAAGAGTCCAGCCCACTTGTCTTCAGGGCGGCCCGTGGTGTGGGTCACTGTGGTTGTTGCTCGCTCTGTGGTTAGCTGTCCTGTCCATGGTTAGATAGTTGATTGCTCCTTGGTTTTCACTTAGCGATTTTGGCAAGAACATTACCAAAGTGAGCTTGGGAGCTTCGCGTGCTGCCAGTCTGGAGGCCCGGGCTGCTGTCACGGGGAAGGCGGCATAGCCCCACTCCCAGCTTGGCGGGAGGAGGCTCCTCGTGTATGGCATCATTCGCGGATCTCCTGTGACTCCTCTGTGGGTCCTTTGCCCATTTTTCCGTCCTTTTTTTTTTTTTTTTTTTTTTTTGTATTTTTCCCTCGACTTTTAAGAGTTCTTCCAATTTCAAGAAGATTAATTATCTGTGATATGTATTGCAAATATTTCCAACCAGTTTGACATTTGTCTTTTGATTTTGCCATGCCAAAGTTTAAAAAAAGTTAGAGTTGACTTACTCTTTTTAAAGATCGTGTTTGGATTTTGAGTCATAGTTTATTTTTCCATATGAACTTTAGAATCACCTTGTCTCGTTTGGGCTGGGCAGGGGCGGGCCGCTCGCAGGCAGTGGGATGGGGCCAGGGCTATTTCTGTGCTTGCTTGGAGAGGACTGACAGCTTTATGGCGCTGAGTCATGGTCTCTGGAAACAAGAGGGGTCTTTTCATGGACTCAAAGGTTTTGTTCGTTTCCTTCAGGAATGTCTTAAAGTTTTTCTCTTACACAGTGTTCACATGTGCAAAAGGTCATTGGTGAGGTTACCTTTTTCCTTGCTTGTTGCGTTGGAAGTGGGCTTCTCTTCCAGCAGGCCTTCTGCCTGGTTGTTGTTGGTGTCTGCGATGGCTGTTGTTTTGTCTGTGAATTTTGGGACCTCCTGCTTTCCTGGATTCTCTTGTTGTCTGTCCGTTTTCTCCCCGCTTCTCTGCTCCTCCAGGTGTGCTCTGACGCTGGCCACAAGTGCAGGGAGCTCAGAGTCTCTTTCCCTGGAGCTGCGCCCCCACGTGTGTTCCCTTTTGGATCTTGTTCCCTCCCCCTAGGATGTCAGGTGAAAGGGCACTGGGCGTAATGGGCACCCTTGCTGTGTTTCCGTGTCCGAGGGAATGGACAGGTTTGCCCAGGAGGAAGCAGCCGGCTCTGGGATGAGGCGTCAGCATGTGGGGTGGGATGTTTCGAATCCGTGTCTTATACAGTATTCAGCGTCGTATTCATCATATTCAGTGTCGTATTCATCATATTTAGCGTCGTATTCAGTGTTGTTGCTATTAAACAAGAAATAATAACAGTGAACAGACAAAGCATTTCACTCATAAGGCTAGAGTATAGAACTGTGCCATAAATGGAATTTTGGAAGGATTATATAAATCCAAAAATTATTGAATAAAATACAGAAGAAAAATCCAGAAAGACAGTAAGTTAAGGAAATGGCAAGAGTTTGAAAACATCAATGAAGCACACATTTGGTTAAGCCACCTGAGAGAGGGAGGGACAGGTTGACTACATAGTAGTGTGAGGAACAGGAGGATTCGTACAGTTTAACAATCCATTGTAAGATAGTTTGTTAACCATGCGGGGAAACATTTAAATTGGAGTCTTACTGTAGATATTATACCAAAACAAAATCTGAGTGGGGCAAAAATGCTTTTTGTTTGTTTGTTTGTTTTCCTTTTTGGCTTTTTTTGAGATGGAGTCTTGTGGTCCAGGCTGGAGTGCAGTGGCACAACCTCAGCTCACTGCAGCCTCCACCTCCCGGGTTCAAGCGATTCTCCTGCCTCAGCCTCCCGAGTAGCTGGGACTACAAGTGTGTGCCACTACAGCCTGCTATTTTTAGCAGAGATGGGGTTTTACGATGTTGGCCAGGCTGGTCACGAACTCCTGATCTCAGGTGATCTGCCCACTTTGGCCTCCCAAAGTGCTCGAATCACAAGTGTGAGCCACTGTGCTTGACCAAAATGTTTTAAATAATATTAATTTTATTTTCTGATACAGATGTGTATAGTCCTAATCTGAGGCACATGCAGGACTTTCTGTGCTGTGTCACAGGTGGCGGCGGATGTCATGGCTAAAGCAACACCAGTTTGTTGTTTCATGCTTCTGTAGGGTGGAGATTGGGGCTCAGCCCGCTGAGTCCTTTGCTGAGGTCTCACACGGCTGCAGTCACGTTGCTTGTTCTCAGGGGGCTGTGTTCTCATCTGGAGGCCCAACTAGGCAGGGCCTGCTTTCAGACTGCCTCGGGTGCTTGGCAGATATCATTTTCCTGTGGTTGTAGGACTCATGGCTTCCTGCTGTGCCAGAGCCCATAGGAGAGAGACTGCCCTCTGCTTACAGCCTCAGACCTTTAGACTCACTCTGGAGTGGCTCATGGATAAGATGAGACCCACCCAGGATTATCTCCCTTTTGATTAACTTAAGATCAGCTGGAGATGGAGCTTCATTGTGTCTGCCCGACCCTTTCACCTTTGCCTCAGCCTAGGCATGGGAGTGCCGTCTGCCCCGGTTCATAGGTCCCGCCTGCCCTGGGGACGGGAATTACCCCGATGCGAATGCCGGGGCGTGGGGAGCCCTGCGGCCTGCTGGAATCCCACATTACAATTTTCTGACAAATGGTTGTTAACTTTATTGAAGAACTTCTCAGTAAACTTAAAAAAAACCTTCATTTATTCCTTCTCCGTCATTTTTTCTTTCCTATGTACATCCAGAATTTTGACTTGTAGCATATTTTCCTCCCTGAAGAACTTTTTAAACATGACTTACAGGGCACATCTACTTTTTTGTGTGAGAAAGTTTATTTTTCTTTCACTTTTGAAGGAGGATTTTGCTGCGCACGTGATTGGAGGGGGCGGGGGCGGGGGGTTGTCCTTCCACCCTCTTCTTGCTGGTTCCTGTTGACAAGTTCACTCTAGTTCTGGTCCTTGTTCCTCTAGAGCTAAGATGTACTTTTTCTTTTCTTCTTTCAATATTTGTTTGTGATTTTCTACAATTGGGATATGATCTGTCTAGGTATAGATTGTTTGGTATTTATTCTCTTGATATTCTCTGGGCTTCATGGATCTGTAGTTTGGTGTCTGGCACTAATTTTGGAAATTTTCAAAGCTCTTATATGTTGCAGCCATAACTGGAATTCTTTGTTTGCCGGGAACTGTAAAGATAATCATTAGATTTTTTTTGATCTGTTGGTATGATCAGTTGTATTAGTGGTTTTCCTAACAGTGAATCATCCATGTATGTATAGAATAGTCCGCTTGCTTACTATGTGTGAAGTTTTTAATGTGCTGCTGGATCTTTGGGGTGTGTGTGTCGCAGCACACACGAGTGCACACGTGAGACTGGCTTGAAGGTTTCCCTTTTGCACATATGCTGTCTTCATCCTGTTTATATTACCAATGTTGTGTTTGTCTTGTAATAGAAACTTAGAGCTTTCCTTCTTGTGCTGTGATCCAGAGCTGTGCTGTGTAGTAATGTAGCCTCTAACCACATGTGATTATTAAAATTTAAATGAACTAAAACTACATACAATAAAAAAATTGTTCAGTCACCAGTAGCCTCATTTAAAGGACAGATGTGGCTGGTGCAGGTCTAGAACGCATTCATCACTGCAGAACGTGCTGAGACTTCCTGCGTCAGTGGAAACATTCCGTCATCTGCACCGACCAGTCCTGTAGCAACAGCCTAGGTGGCTTTTGAGCGTGTGTGTGTAGGTGTGCCCGTACGCATAGGCGTGTGGTATGTGAGTGTGTGGGGTGCATTTGCGTGCCTGGGCATGGGTGGTGTGTCGTGCATGTGTGTGTGCTGCATATGTGTGGCGTGGGTGTGTGCCTGCACATGTGTGGCATGTGTGTTTGGGTGTGGTGTGTGTGTGGTGTCTGTGTGTATTGTGTGTGTTGTGTGTGTGTGGTGTATGTAGTGCGTGTGTGTGTGTGGTGCATATGTGTGGCGTGGTGGGTGTGTGTGCCTGCACATGTGTTTGGGTGTGGTGTGTGTGTGGTGTGTGTCTGTTTGTGTGGTGTGTTTGGTGTGTCTGTGGTGTGTGTGGTGCTTATGTGTGGCGTGGTGGGTGTATGTGCCTGCACGTGTGTTTGGGTGTGGTGTGTGTGTGGTGTGGTATGTCTGTTGTGTGTGGTATATGTGGTGTGTGTATGTTGTGTGTGTTATGTGTGTGTGTCTGTGGTGTGTGTGTGTGGTGCGTATGTGTGGCGTGGTGGGTGTGTGTGCCTGCACGTGTGTGGCATGTGTTTGGGTGTGGTGTGTGTGTGGTGTGGTGCCTTGTGTGTGTTGTGTGTGTTGTGTCTGTGGTGTGTGTGTTTTGTGTGCGTGTACTGCACTGTGGTGCGTGTGTGGTGCATATGTGTGGCGTGGTGGGTGTGTGTGCCTGCATGTGTGTTTGGGTGTGGTGTGTGTGGTGTGGTGTGTCTGTTGTGTGTGGTATGTGTGGTGTGTGTATGTTGTGTGTGGTGTGTGTGGTGTGTCTGTGGTGTGTGTGTGTGTGATGCGTATGTGTGGCGTGGTGGGTGTTTGTGCCTGCACGTGTGTGGCATGTGTGTTTGGGTGTGGTGTGTGCGTGGTGTGGTGTGTCGTGTGTGTGTTGTGTGTGGTGTGTCTGTGGTGTGTGTGCTTTGTGTGCGTGTACTGCATGTGGTGCGTGTGTGTGTGGTGCGTATGTGTGGCGTGGTGGGTGTGTGTGCCTGCACGTGTGTGGCATGTGTGTTTTTGGGTGTGTCGTGTGTGTTGTGTGTGTGGTGTGTCTGTGGTGTGTGTTTTGTGTGTGTGTACTGCGTGTGGTGTGTGTGTGTGTGGTGTGTGTGGCGTGGTGGGTGTGTGTGCCTGCACGTGTGTGGCATGTGTGTTTTTGGGTGTGTCGTGTGTGTTGTGTGTGTGGTGTGTCTGTGGTGTGTGTTTTGTGTGCGTGTACTGCGTGTGGTGTGTGTGTGTGTGGTGCGTATGTGTGGCGTGGTGGGTGTGTGTGCCTGCACGTATGTGGCATGTGTGTTGGGGTGGTTGTCTTTGCTGGCTCACTTGTAGCAGCTCTTCCTGAGGTGGGGACTCTGCCCCACAGCTGCCTGCCTGGAGCTCTCCGGGAGACGGTCCCCCGCCCAGCCCTGCAGGCTGTATGAGATTCTCCATGGTTCTCCCCGTCTGCCATTTGCCCTTTGTTATTGCTCTTAGTGACAGGCAATTATTTAAGATGCTGGCCAAAGTGGCTTTCATTTTCTTCTTACTAAAGCCTTTAAAATTAAGAGTTAAAAAATTTGAAAGTAATGCACGATGATTATAGGCATGTTAAAAATAAAGGGAAAAGAAATACCTCTGCCTCAAATACCCACTCCGACCTTTGGGCATTTTTTTCTGTCTTTTTCCCTTTTCCTGTTGAGAATACTGTTGGGAGTGCTGACAGCACTCAGTGTGAGGGGCTCCTGTGACATGCTGGCACCCTTTCTGGAGTCTCCGTAGACCCTCGGCGGCCAGCTGTTTCTTTGCATTGGCCACAGCGAGGAAGGGGGCCAGGGCACTCAGTTTCTGCAGGGCCACATCTGCAGGTGGCCATGTGGACTGCTTGCTGCCGGTGGGGGCTTGTGTGAGGTGTGATTTATTTTGTGTTCAATCCATTTTTTTAGGGTATAAGTGTCTTCCATGTCAGTGTGTGCTCATTGTAAATCTTTACTTTGGTAACATATACCTAACATAATACTTGTTATTTTAATCACTGGTAAGTGTGTAGTTCACTGCTATCCTCACCTACATTGCGGTGTTTGTTGTTGAGTTGTAGCTCACTGCCTTTCTTACCTACATTGCGGTGTTTGTTGGTGAGTGTGTAGCTCACTGCCTTTCTTACCCACATTGCGGTGTTTGTTGGTGAGTGTGTAGTTCACTGCCTTTCTTACCCACATTGCGGTGTTTGTTGGTGAGCGTGTAGCTCACTACTGTCTTTGCCCACATTGCGGTGTTTGTTGGTGAGTGTGTAGTTCACTGCCTTTCTTACCCACATTGTGGTGTTTGTTGGTGAGCGTGTAGTTCACTGCTGTCTTTACCCACATTGTGGTGTTTGTTGGTGAGTGTGTAGTTCACTGCCTTTCTTACCCACATTTCGGTGTGTGTTGGTGAGCGTGTAGCTCACTGCTGTCTTTGCCCACATTGTGGTGTTTGTTGGTGAGTGTGTAGTTCACTGCTGTCCTTACCCACATTGCGGTGTTTGTTGGTGAGTGTGTAGTTCACTGCCTTTCTTACCCACATTGTGGTGTTTGTTGGTGAGTGTGTAGCTCACTACTGTCTTTGCCCACATTGCGGTGTTTGTTGGTGAGTGTGTAGCTCACTGCTGTCCTTACCCACATTGCGGTGTTTGTTGGTGAGTGTGTAGTTCACTGCCTTTCTTACCCACATTGTGGTGTTTGTTGGTGAGCGTGTAGCTCACTACTGTCTTTGCCCACATTGCGGTGTTTGTTGGTGAGTGTGTAGCTCACTGCTGTCCTTACCCACATTGTGTGTTTGTTGGTGGGTGTGTAGCTCACTGCCTTTCTTACCCACATTGTGGTGTTTGTCACTGGCATCCTGTCTATCTCCACATCATGTTTTATCATCCAATAAATTTGTTTTTGGTGCTTCCCTCTCCATTCCTTCCGTGGACGCCCTGTGTAACTTTCTTTATTGAGGAGTCTTCTGTAATATTCTTCTGCAGAATTCTAATTGTAATTCTCTTATAAATGCTGCTATTATGAACTTCTTTGTTGACAGAGCATTTTTGCTGTTTAGAATTACTTTTTTTAGGACTGACTCCCAGATATAGAGTTCCACATTTAAAAGGAATGAGTTTTTTTTTTTTTTAACATTTCCCATATTTTGATGGTTTTTGTATTATTCTTTGATACCAAGAGAAGAATTTTTGGGTGTTTAAGAGAAAAAGAAGGCATGTGCTTTATTTCATATGGTGGCTGAACACTCGCAGAGCTCCTTGGCTTGTGGGCTGAAATTTGAGCATTTCTTTAAGACCTAGTTTGTTTATCTTTTATTCTCACTTCAGTGGTTTTAAAAATAACTACATTAACCAAACATGGGCTGTACCTCCAAGGCCAGAGCTGCTCCTGGGAAAGGGTCCAGTCTCTCTGGTTTGTGCCCATCACCCAGTGGGACAGCCACATGGACGTGGTGTGGCGGCGTGGTGGCAAGGCCCCGCAAAGACCAGTTTGGGCAGGATTAATGGCCCTCAATTAAAGGGTGTCCTGGTAGGCAGGGTCTAATTTTATAAAAGCTTCTGGCACATGTGCATTAAAAATTTCATTTTTGTCTTTGATCTTGCAGAAGAGGATGCTCAAGTGTGTGTGCGTGTGTGTGCGTGTGTGCTTGTGTGTGCATGTGTGTGTGCGCATGTGTGTGCGTGTGTGTGCGCGTGTGTGTGCGTGTGTGTACGTGTGTGCATGTGTGTGCATGTGTGTGCATGTGTGTGCATGTGTGTGTGCGCGTGTGTGTGCGTGTGTGTGCGTGCGTGTGTGTGCGTGTGTGTGTGCATGTGTGTGTGCATGTGTGTGTGCAGTGTGTGTGTGTGCAGTGTGTGTGCAGGCTCCTGTATGTGTGTGCATGTGTGTGTGCATGTGTGTGTGCAGTGTGTGTGTGTGCATGTGTGTGTGCATACACATGTGTTTGTGTGCAGGCTCCTGTATGTGTGTGCATGTGTGTGCGTGTGTGTGTGCGTGTGTGTGTGCATGTGTGTGTGTGCATGTGTGTGTGCAGGCTCCTGTATGTGTGTGCATGTGTGTGTGCATGTGTGTGCATGTGTGTGTGCATGTGTGTGTGTGCATGTGTGTGCATGTGTGTGTGTGCATGTGTGTGTGCAGGCTCCTGTATGTGTGTGCATGTGTGTGCGTGTGTGTGTGCGCATGTAGGTGTGTGTGTATGCACGTGCACTTGCGGGTGTTTTCGTGGCCGAGGGTTTATTTTCTAGCAATTTGAAGCCCTAAGTGACAGAACCTTTTCTGTTCTTCTCAGTGTTTCTGCTACTGTCCTCTCCCTCTTCTCTCAGAGAGTCTCAGGAGATGTGTCGGGGGGTCTGGATGTTGTCTGTCAGCTCATCCACAAGGACTCAGGCGTCTCCCCGGTCCTGCAGGTGGTGGGAAGTTTCTATACCCAGATTTTCTTCATTGAGGATATTGTGATTTGTTGTGAAAGTCCTTACATTCAGTGGGATAAAATTTGAGTCAGGGCCGGGCGTGGTGGCTCAAGCCTGTAATCCCAGCACTTTGGGAGGCTGAGACGGGCGGATCACGAGGTCAGGAGATCAAGACCATCCTGGCTAACCCAGTGAAACCCCGTCTCTACTAAAAAATACAAAAAACTAGCCGGGCGAGGTGGCGGGCGCCTGTAGTCCCAGCTACTCGGGAGGCTGAGGCCGGAGAATGGCGTAAACCCGGGAGGCGGAGCTTGCAGTGAGCTGAGATCCGGCCACTGCACTCCAGCCTGGGATACAGAGCGAGACTCCGTCTCACAAAAAAAAAAAAAAAAAAAAAAAATTCTGAGTCAGATATTAGGATATTATATTGTCATTTCAGTTGTGAATTTTAAGAAGTTACATAATTTCTTACACGTCTTCAGGAACGCATTAGGCAAGTTGAACAATAGTGTTACATGTTGGATGGGGATATTTTTATATGCAGAGCATTTGTAAAAACTGTATTAACGTCTCTGTGCATTGCGTGTGTCTGCTCGTTCCTGTTTCCAGTGTTTTATCCTGTGGTGCGTGTTGTGGGGCTGTGGTCCGCGTAGTGACTCTGGGTCTTTGGTGCGTGCTGTGGGGCTGTGGTACGCGTAGTGGCTCTGGGTCTTTGGTGCGTGCTGTGGGGCTGTGGTACGCGTAGTGACTCCGGGTCTTTGGTGCGTGCTGTGGGGCTGTGGTACGCGTAGTGGCTCTGGGTCTTTGGTGCGTGCTGTGGGGCTGTGGTACGCGTAGTGACTCTGGGTCTTTGGTGCGTGCTGTGGGGCTGTGGTACGCGTAGTGACTCTGGGTCTTTGGTGCGTGCTGTGGGGCTGTGGTCCGCGTAGTGACTCTGGGTCTTTGGTGCGTGCTGTGGGGCTGTGGTACGCGTAGTGACTCTGGGTCTTTGGTGCGTGCTGTGGGGCTGTGGTACGCGTAGTGGCTCTGGGTCTTTGGTGTGTGCTGTGGGGCTGTGGTACGCGTAGTGGCTCTGGGTCTTTGGTGTGTGCTGTGGGGCTGTGGTATGTGTAATGACTCTGGGTCTTTGGTGCGTGCTGTGGAGCTGTGGTACGTGTAATGACTCTGGGTCTTTGGTGTGTGCTGTGGGGCTGTGGTACACATAGTGGCTCTGGGCCTGTGGTTTGTGCTGTGGGGCTGTGGTACGCGTAGTGGCTCTGGGTCTTTGGTGCGTGCTGTGGGGCTGTGGTACACATAGTGGCTCTGGGTCTTTGGTGTGTGCTGTGGGGCTGTGGTACACGTAGTGGCTCTGGGTCTTTGGTGTGTGCTGTGGGGCTGTGGTACGCGTAGTGACTCTGGGTCTTTGGTGTGTGCTGTGGGGCTGTGGTACGCGTAGTGGCTCTGGGCCTGTGGTTTGTGCTGTGGGGCTGTGGTACACGTAGTGGCTCTGGGTCTTTGGTGTGTGCTGTGGGGCTGTGGTACACGTAGTGGCTCTGGGTCTTTGGTGTGTGCTGTGGGGCTGTGGTACACGTAGTGGCTCTGGGTCTTTGGTGTGTGCTGTGGGGCTGTGGTACGCGTAGTGACTCTGGGTCTTTGGTGTGTGCTGTGGGGCTGTGGTACACGTAGTGGCTCTGGGCCTGTGGTTTGTGCTGTGGGGCTGTGGTATGCGTAGTGGCTCTGGGTCTTTGGTCTATGCTGTGGGGTTGTGGTATGCGTAGTGACTCTGGGCCTTTTGGGCAGGTCTCAGATTTACTGTCTGTTTTAATTTCAGTTGCAGTTTCTGTTTCGGTTTTGCTTGGGTTGGGCGTCTGGGACCCTTCCTACTGCTAGGGTCAGGACTTTCTCTTTTTTTCATTTTATATGAGGTGAGTAAAGTGCAGCTCTCAGACGTGTGGAGCCCCAGCGTGTGGCTCGGCTGCTTGAGTGGCGCTGTGGCTATGGAGATTACCCCCACCTTTTTAATGTGGTAAAATAGGTATGACATTTTCCATCTTAACTATGTTTAAGGGTGCAGTTCAGTGGCATGAAATGCATTCATAATGTTGCGTAACCATCACTGCCATCCATCTCCAGATCTCTTTTTATCTTGTAAAACTGCAGCTCTGTTCTCGTTAAACACTGAATCCCCGTCCACCCCTAGCTCCTTTGTCACCAACATTTTACTTTCTGTCTCCATGAATCTGATGACTCCAGATACCTCACATGAGTGGGATCATACAATCTTTGTCTTTTTGTGTTTGGCTTATTTTCCTTAGCATAATGTTCTCAAGGTTGTTGCATAGTCAGAATACCCTTCCTTTTTAAGGTTGAATTATGTGGATAGACCACATTTTGTCACTTTATCCATGGAGGGACACTTGGGTTTCTTCTTCCTTTTGGCTGATTGTGGGTATACAGATACCTGTTTAAGTTCCTGCTTTCAGTTCTTTAGGGAATTGTATTAGTTCGTTTTCATGCTGCTGATAAAGACATACCTGAGACTGGGAAGAAAAAGGCTTAATTAGACTTATAGTTCCACATGGCTGGGGAGGCCTCAGAATCATGGCAGGAGGCAAAAGACACTTCTTCAATGGTGGCAGCAAGAGAAAATGAGAGAAAAGCAAAAGTGGAAACCTCTGATAAGCCTATCAGATCTCTTGAGACTTATTCACTATCATGGGAATGGTACAGGAAAGACTAGCCCCTGTGATTCAATTACCTCCCCCTGGGTTCTTCCCACAACAGGTGGGAATTCTGGGAGATACAATTCAAGTGAGATTTGGGTGAGGACACAGCCAAACCATATCATTCCACCCTGGCCCCTCCAAACCTCATGTCCTCACATTTCAAAACCAGTTATGCCTTCCCAACAGTCTCCCAAAGTCTTAATTCATTGCAGCATTAACCCAAAAGTCCACAGTCCAAAGTCTTATCTGAGACAAGGCAAGTCCCTTCCATGTATGAGCTTGTAAAATCAAAAGCAAGCTAGTTACTTCCTAGATACAGTGGGGGTACAGCTATTGGGTAAATACAGCCGTTCAAAATGGGAGAAATTGGCCAAAACAGAGGGGTTACAGGGCCCATGCAAGTCCAGAATCCAGCAGGGCAGTCACATGTTAAAGCTCCAAAATGATGTCCTTTGACTCCGGGTCTCACATCTAGGTCACACTGATGCAAGAGGTGTGCTCCCACGATCTTGGGCAGCTCTGCCCCTGCGGTTCTGCATGGTACAGCCTCTCTCCCAGCTGCTTTCATGGGCTGTCGTTGAGTGTCTGCAGCTTTTCCAGGCACACAGTGCAAGCTTTTGGTGGATCTACCATTCTGGGGTCTGGAGAATGGTGGCCCTCTTCTCACACCTACACTAGGCTGTGCCCCAGCAGAGACTCTGTGTGGGGACTCTGACCCCACATTTCCCTTCTGCACTGCCCTAGCAGAGGTTCTCCATGAGGGCCCCACCCCTGCAGCAGACTTTTGCCTAGACATCCAGGCATTTTCATACATCTTCTGAAATCTGGGTGGAGGCTCCCAAACCTCAGTTCTTGACTTCTATGCACCTGAAGGCTCAACACATCTGGAAGCTGCCAAGGCTTGGGGCTTCCACCCTCTAAAGCCATAGCCTGAGCTGTATGTTGGCCCCTTTTAGCCATGGCTGGAGTGGCTGGGATACAGGTCACCAAGTCCCTAGGCTGCACATATCCTGGGGACCCTTGGCCTGGCCTATGAAACCAGTTTTTCTTCCTGGGCCTCTGGGCCTGTGATGGGAGGTGCTGCCAGGAAGGTCTCTGACATGGCCTGGAGACATTTTCCCCATGATCTTGGGGATTAACACCAGGCTCCTTGCCAAATTTCTGCAGCTGACTTGAGTTTCTCCCCAGAAAGTGGGTTTTTCTTTTCTATCACATATTCAGGCTGCAGATTTTCCAAGCTTTTATGCTCTGCTTCCCTTATAAAACTGAACTCCTTTAACAGTACTCAAGTAACCTCTTGAATGTTTTGCTGTTTAGAAATTCCTTCCACCAGATACCCTAAATCATCTCTCAAGTTCAAAGTTCCACACATCTCTAGGCAGGGGCAAAATGCTGCCAGTCTCTTCACTAAAGCATAACAAGAGTCACCTTCACTCCAGTTCCCAACAAGTTCCTCATCTCCACCTGAGACCACCTCAGCCTGGATTTTACTGTCCATATTGCTATTGGCATTTTGGGCAACGCCATTCAACAGGTCTCTAGGAAGTTCCAAACTTTCCCACATTTTCCTGTCTTCTCATCCCTTCAAACTGTTCCAACCTCTGCCTGTTACCCAGTTCCAAAGTCTCTTCCACATTTTTGGGTATCTTTTCAGCAACACCCCACTCCTAGTACCAGTTTACTGTATTAGTTTGTTTTCACACTACCAATAAAGACATACCCGAGACTGGGAAGAAAAAGAGTTTAATTGGAGTTACAGTTCCACATGGCTGGGGAGGCCCCGGAATCATGGCAGGAGACGAAAGTCACTTCTTAAATATGGCAGCGGCAAGAGAAAATGAGAAGGAAGCAAAAGCAGAAACCCCTGATGAACCCATCAGATCTCGTGAGACTTATTCACCATCACGAGAATAGCATGGGAAAGACTGGCCCCCATGATTCAGTTACCTCCCCCTGGGTACCTCCCACAACACCTGGGAATTCTGGGAGATAAAATTCAAGTTGAGATTTAGGTGGGGACACAGCCAAACCATATGGGGAATATAGCCAGCAGTGGAATTGCTTGACTGTATAGTAATTCTGTTTAATTTTCGGAGAAGGTGCCATTTTTCTTCATAGTGATGGCACCATGTTACATTCCCACCAGCAGTGCACAAAGAGTCCCATTTCTCCACCTCATCCCAACACTTGTTATTTTCTCTTTTTGATTTTAATGTTTTATTTTGTGTAATATCCATCCTGATGGGTGTGAAATGGTGTTTCATTATGGTTTTCATTTGCATTTCCTTAATGATTAGTGATAATGAACATCCTTTCATGTACTTGTTGACTGTTTCATATGTCTCCTTTAGAAAACTGTCTGTTCAAGTCCTTTTCCCATCTTAATGGGGTTGTATGTCGTTTTGTTGTTGAGTTGTAGGAGGTTTAAAAATATGTTCTGAATATTAACCCGTTATCAGACACGTGACTTGCAGATGTTCTTTTCCATCCTCTGGTTTGTCTTTCATCCTATTGATAGTGGCTTTTGATGCACAAAAGTTGTTAAGTTTGATGTCCAGCTTGTGTATTTTTTCTTTTGTTGCCTGTGCTTTTGATATTGCATTTAAGAAGTCATTGTCAAATCCAGTGTCATAAAGTTTCTCACCTATGTTTTTTTCTAAGAATTTTATAGTTTTAGATTTTTGATTCATTTTGAGTTAATTTTTATATATGGTGTAAGGTAAGAAACCAGCTTCATTCTTTTGCATGCGGTTATCCAGTTTTCCCAGCCTCATTTGTTGAAAGGACTGTTCTTTTACCCAGTGAATGGTCTTGGCACCACTGTCAAAAATCATTTGACCATAGATACAAGGCTCTTTATTCCATTCCGTTGGTCCACAAGTCTGTCTTGTGCCGGGACCACACTGTTTTGGCTGCTTACTGTAGGTTGTAGTAAGTTCCATATAAGGAAGTGTGAGGTCTCCAATTTGTTCTTCTTTTTCAAGACTATTTTTGGCTATTCAGGGTCCCGTGAGATTCCATATGAATTTTAGCATGAATTTTTCTATTTCTGCACAAAAAATAGTCATTGGGATTTTTATATAAACGGAATCGAATCTGCAGATCCTTTGGGCAGCATCAGCATCTTAATGACATTAACTCTTCCAGTTTGTGAACATGGAACGGATGTCTGAATTTCTTTCATCAACATTTTGTGGCTTTCAGTGTTCAAGTCTTTTGCCTCCTTGGTTAAGCTTATTTCTGAGTTTTTTATTCTTTTTGATGCTGTCATAAATGCAATTTTTAAAAAATTTCTTTTCAGATTGTTCATTGTTAGTGTATAGAAACACCACTGTTGTTTGTGTGTTGATCTTATATCCTGCCACGTTGCTGAATTGCTGAATTTTTGTGATGGAGTCTCACTCTGTCACCCACACTGGAGTGCAGTGGCACGATCTCGGCTCACTACAACCTCTGCCTCCGGATTTAGGCGATTCTACTCCTCAGCCTCCCAAGTAGCTGGGACCACAGGCGTGCACCACCACACCTGGCTAATTTTTTGCATTTTTAGTAGAGACTGGGTTTTGTCATGTTGGCCAGGCTGATCTTGAACTCCTAACCTCAGGTGATCCACCTGCCTCGGCCTCCCAAAGTGCTGGGATTGCAGGTGTGAGCCACCACGCCCGGCCTTATTTCTATCAATTTTTTGGTGGAATTTTTAGGGTTTTGTATGCATAAGAGCATGTAGTCTGTGAACAGAGATAATTTTACTTCTTCTGTTCCCGTTCGGGTACCTTTTCTTTCATTTTCTTGCCTAATCGGCCAGGCTAGGCCTCCCAGTGCAGTGTTGAATGGCAGTGATGAGCGCAGGCATCCTGGTCTCGTTCCTACTCTTAGAGGGAAAGCTTTCTGTCATCCAGTATTGAGTGTGTTCACTGTGGGGGGTAATCTACAGGCACATTCTCTCTCAGAGGTCCTTTCTTTCCTTTTGTGTCTAGAAAAGCTCTTTTTCTCCCACGACGGCAGCTATTTGCTTATTTTCTCTCCTGATTCCTTTGTGGTTTCAAGTCTTATGTTCATCTCCTGAATCCATCTGGAGTTTAATTTCTTTGTGGAATAAAGAAAGGATCTACTATAGCATTTTAAAAGTAAATATTTAACTAGTCCTAGTATTCCTTGTCAATTATTGCCTCTTCCCTCAGCAGCGTGAAATGCCTCAGTCTCTCCTGCTGACGTCTCTGCATTCCAAAGCAACAAATGGGAAGAGTTGGGCCTTCCGGGGGCGGCTGCGGGCCAGGCTGCCTCTGTCTGCTTGGTCTTTCCTGCAGGTGTTCTCTGTTAGGGGCTGTGCAGCAAACAGACTAAGGATCAGCTCAGGTTTTTTAGTATTTCCCACTAAAATGGAATCATTTTATACGGTCTGTTCCCCCTTCCCTTAAGAATATGCACTATAGAAAAGTACAGATCACTCCAGCTCCCACTGCCCAGAAAGAACCCTTGTCCACGTGGGATGAACGTCCTAGTCTGCAGAGACCCAGCAAGGAGGACAGGCTGTGCTTCACCAGTTAAATTTAATCCTGCCCAGATTGTCAGGAGAAACAGACACTGAAGTGAAACTCAAGGAACTTCTGAATTTGAGATAAATATTTATTGGTGCAAGAGATAAATTTCTACAATTCCTCTAAGGATAAGAACACTTTCTCAACTTGAAGAATGTAGAGTTTAAGAATGCATCTTAATTTTAGAACACATTTAGGAATGCTCTGCTTTGGAAGGTATCAGGATTCTTAGGCAGCCTCTCAGCTCCGGGCCCCACCTGCTGATTTAATACATTCTATTACTTGTGTTTTGTCAGTTTGTAACAGAAACACTCTGTTCCACCTTTCCCTGCCTCCGTTTTCATCCCTTGGTTCTGTACTGTGTGGACACACTGTGGGTCACCGTGGTCTTTCCTTTCTGAGTTCTGGGCTCTGCTATGTCACCTGAGTTCTGCCTGGCACCTCGGGAATTCTGTTTTTCAGTGTTCGGTTTTGCTGCTGATGTTTCTCACCTGTTTTTTTTTTTTTTTTTTTTTTTTTTAAGACGGAGTCTCACTCTGTCACACAGGCTGGAGTGCAGTGGCACGATCTTGGCTCACTGCAAGCTCCACCTCCCTGGTTCATGCCATTCTCTGGCCTCAGCCTCCCGAGTAGCTGGGACTACAGGTGCCCGCCACCAGGCCCAGCTAATTTTTTTGTATTTTTTTTTAGTAGAGATGGGGTTTCACGGTGTTGGCCAGGATGGTCTTGATCTCCTGACCTTGTGATCCGTCCATCTCAGCCTCCCAAAGTGCTAGTAGTGTTACAGGTGTGAGCCACCACTCCCAGCCTTTCGCGTGTTTTTAAATAAAGACTCCTACTCTCTTTTTGGACTTGGTCAGTTTTCTCTCCTTTTCAGGGATGCTTTTGTTCTGGTATTTGTTTCTGGATACATTTCCAGTCTTGTTTTCCGAGTCCCTTTATCAGGATGCGCAGGTTCTTGCTGCTTCTCTATCCCGCCCTGCGCCGTCGGGGTCCCCTCTCCGTCCCGCCCTGCGCCGTCGGGGTCCCCTCTCCGTCCCGCCCTGCGCCGTCGGGGTCCCCTCTCCGTCCCGCCCTGCGCCGTCGGGGTCCCCTCTCCGTCCCGCCCTGCGCCGTCGGGGTCCCCTCTCCGACGCTTGCCCTGGAAACATCCTCCCTTCCTGTGACTGCTGCGTTCAGGAGCGAGGATGCTGTCAGACCCTGCTTTGTTGCCCCTGGAGCATCCTTCTCTTCCTCTTCCCCCCCGTTTGTTATTTGGTGGGGTTTGGGGGGAAGAGGGTGTCTTAAGCTTTCTTGTGGTGTGTTTGCCCAGAGCTCGATAGTGGTTGAAAAGGTTTTCTTGTTATATCAACTCTTCAAGCTATCCACTTGCACACCGTGGGTATGTGGGGCTGCAGAGTGAAATGTCCTTTTCCCAGATGAAGGGAAGACAAGGAAGGGACATGATGCAGCCTCACTGCTCAGGATGGGAAAACGCTGGGATTAGGGGTCACTTGTTGGCCTGGGGAAGCTCAGTGACCCAGGGAAAATTGAACTGATGGAGAAGACGGTATTTGACCGGACCTGTGAGCAGTGAAGGCATGGGGGCCGTTGCCAGTCTGCAAAGAGAGAGTGCAAGGGCCCTGGGGCCAGAGGACCAAATGTCTGAGACCCAGAGTGGAGCAGGTGGAGGGGAGGGCAGGGAGGCCGTGGGCTCAGGGCCTGGTGGCTGTGCCGACCTGGAAGGCCTTTGCCCTTTACCCTGAGAGAGCAGGAGGGCCCTGGAGGGTGGATCCACTTGTGTTTTCTGAGGATCACCCTGGCTGCCTGTGGAGTGTAGACTGGAAGCAGGTAAGGACACGGCAGGGAGAACCCTGAGGAGGGAGTGGGAAGGGACTGGGGATGGGGAAGAAGTGGATCCATCAGGAGGAAGTGGGGAAGGGGCTAGGGACAAGGAGTGGGTAGATCTGCTAAGAGGGAGAGGAGGTGAAGGGGATAGGGACGGGTAGGGGTGGATCCCCTAGGAGGGGGCAGGGAAGGGGCTAGGGATGGGGAGGAGTGAATCCCCTAAGAGGGAGCAGGAAAGGGGAAGGGGATTGGGAGGGTGTATGGGGAGGGTGTGGATCTGCCAGGAGGGAGGGGGAAGGGGCTGGGGATGGGGAGGGTGTGGATCCGCCAGGAGAGAAGAGGGAAGGGGCTGGGGACAGAAAGGGGACCGGGAGGGTGTGGATCCCCCAGGAGAGAAGGGGTGGAAGAGGCTGGGGACGGGGAGGGTGTGGATTTGCCGGGAGAGAAGGGGGAAGGGGCTGGGGACAGAAAGGGGACCGGGAGGGTGTGGATCCCCCAGGAGGGAGGGGGAAGGGGCTGGGGATGGAGGGGGATGGGGAGGGTATGGATCCCCCAGGAGGGAGGGGAAAGGGCCTGGGGATGAGGGGGGACGGGGAGGGCGTGGATCCCCCAGGAGAGAAGGGGAAGGGGCTAGGGATGGGGAGGGGATGGGGAGGCGTGGATCCCCCAGGAGAGAAGCGGGGGAAGAAGCTGGGGACAGGGAGAGTGTGGATCCTCCAGGAGGGAGGGAGAAGGGGCTGGGGATGGGGGGGGACGGGGAGGGCGTGGATCCCCTGGGGGATGTCCCGGAAGTGACACAGTGGCACTGAGGCCAAGGGAGGCTGTTGGGACAGTGGGATGTGGCCCAGGAGGCCCTGGGAGCTTCCACACCAGTGTCAGCCAGGGAGATGCAGCAGCGCCATGTGGGCCAGAAAGTGGCCCCTGGGCAGGGCCCCAAGGTCACCGCGGCCGTCACAGTGGCCCTGACTAGTGTTGGGGTGTGTGCCAGAGACAAGAACCGAAGGCCTTGAGGGCCTCGTCTTTTTTTCACGTTTCTTCTCTTCCTTCTTTGGAGTGTTTTTGGTTTCATCTTTCATTTAGACTTTTGGTCTAATTATTTCACAGCCTTTGAGTGCCTCCTCGTAAACAGTCAGCAAACATGGATGTCTTTGTTTAGAGCACTGTATTAGGACCATCTGGGCTTACTAACCTCAGTGGATCCACAGTCAGTGTTTGGGGAAGTCATATCCATGATTGAAATGAGGTCGTGACCCATGAATCGGGGTGGAGTGTGTGGTGCTGGGCGAGATGCACACAGTGAGCGGTGTGTCCGGGTGTCCGCTATGAGGTCGGACCCATGAATCGGGCTGGAGTGTGGTGCTGGGCGAGGTGCACACAGTGTGCGGTGTGTCCGGTGTCCGCTGTCGCATTTGTCTTTGGTGCTTAGGGCGGCTCCTGGACAGGGCTGCCTGGCAAGCAGCTGCAGCTGGATGTGGGGCTGGGACCCTCGATGGGGACTTGCTGGTAGGAGCTGGGGCCAACGGAGGCTGTCCGTGTGGGCTGAGGGTCCTCAGTGACGGGACAGTGGCGTGGGCTGATGGCCTCCCCTCCTGCTGGGTCCTCAGTGGCGGGACAGTGGCGTGGGCTGATGGCCTCCCCTCCTGCTGGAGCGGTTGCGTGGGTCCCACGAGGAGGTCCCTGGACATGGAGGGCAGGGCATGGGGGCCCTTGGAGCCGAAGTGGGCGATTCTCTCCCTTTGTGTGTGCGTGTGCCGGGGTTGTGTGTCTTTGAAGCCTGGGGCCACGGTGTTCTCAGCTCAGTCCTGTGGTCTGTGAGGCTCTTGTTTCTTGGTCAGGTTCTTTTTTCCTTCGTTAATTTATCTAAAATTCAGCCTTCCTGCTTTTTAGGCTTCTTAGACCCGTCAGCAAGTGAAGGGAGGAGCACGCCTGGCATGTGGCCAGCCTAGTGATGCTGCTGCGTGTGCATGGTGCGGAGTCTGGGCCCAGCTGCGCTGGCGGCCTGCATGCCTTGGCCCCGTGCCCACGGCCACAGAGGCTGAGACCAGGGTAGGGGCTTTAGTCCTGATGGGGGCAGGGGCAGGGCCTTGTTTATTGTTTTCAATCACGGCAAAAAACCACAACATTTACCACCTTAACCGTTTCCGAGTGTACAGTTCCTTAGTGCTAAGTACATTCACATTGTTGTTTAATGGATCTCTAGAACTTTGTTATCTCACAAAATGGAAACTCTACCCTTTTAGACGCTGACTCTGTCCCTCCACGGTCCCTCCACGTGGGTGATGTTGGAGCTGGGGTGCTTCCTGAGCGTGGGCGGCTCGCGCTGAGTGCTTGCTCGCGGCCTTGCCCGCGGCGGCTCACGCTGAGTGCTTGCTCGCGGCCTCGTCCGCGGCGGCTCACGCTGAGTGCTTGCTCGCGGCCTCGCCCGCGGCGGCCTCTCCACTCTCGGGTTTGAATGGCTGTGCTGCCCTTGGCCAGAGCTGGCACAGAACCCAGGAGCAGCCAGGTGGCCTGGGGCTCAGCAGAGCCGTCAGGGCGGGAGGGCGACTGGGCCATCCCCTTCTCTTGAAGCGGTGGCATTTTCAGGCTTGCGCTTGGCTCCTCCGATTCTGTCCAGGAGCTTCCTGGGGCCTGGGTCTCTGTGGTGGGGCTGGAGTTTCCTTGCGTGTGTGCACGTGTGTGCATGTGTGTGCACGCCTGTGGCATGGGGTAGGTTTTCTATTGATGACTCTAGCAAGTGCTTCCTGAAGATTCTGACAGTTGTGACTGACTCTGTAAAAGCCCCTTGCTCTTTGCCCCAAACACACAGAAATGCAATGTGTGACCGTGATGTTTTGTGCTCCACAAAGCTCAGCTTTGTCTAGTGCCCGTGAAGGGGGCTTTGGCCCAGGGAGGGACAGGTGTGAAAAGGTGACACCGTCTTGCTTGTTGGAACCGGGTTACTGGCTGAGCCGTCTCTTCCCTGGGAGGCTTGGAGGCTGGAGCAACACAGGGCCTTCCCCTCCTTGCCACCCGTGTGGGGTCTGCGGGACTCTGCCTGCGCTTTACTAGGACAGATCGCATCGTGTGCCATGTCCCTGGGACAGACCTCAGAGCAGAGCCCCCATACAGAGCTGGGTCCCCTGGTGGGACTGCGGTTTCCCCACGCGGATGGAGCTCCTCCATGCAGGTGGGCCTGGGCTGCACCTCTGCTCCTGCCCCACCTTGTCTTCATAGGCGCTTCTATGGGCTCCATTTAGGGCTGGGCCATTGGTCTGACTGACTTTTCTTTTTCTTCTTAATTTACAGCCAGAAAACCTTCAGAAGAACTGGCTTCGGGAATTTTACCAGGTAAGAACCACTGAAACATGTTCTTTTGGATTCATTATTTAGCAATAAGGTGCCTTTTTGCTTTGGTGTTCCTCCATGGAGTCTGGTGTGTCTATGGGGAGCGCAGGCCTAGGCTGTGGCTGGGGGTCTCAGCTCCACTGCCTGTGCCGGGCAACACATTTCTGTGCCACAGTCGGTCCGCTGCCTGCCTGCCAGTGAGCCTGGCCAGATCCTCCTCAGGCTCACTGTTCATATTCCGGCTCCCTCCCCGCTCCCCATGGGGTTCAGAGAACCCGGGGGCTCCCTCCAGGACTGGGTCAGCGTCCCCAGTGGGGCCATGGAGAGCTGGCGGTGAGGCTGGGTGTGCTTTTCAGCAGGTCTGGTTCATGCAGTACAAGGCTGTGTGGGGGCCAGACAGTTGGCGAGGCTGCGTGAAGGGCTGGGGCGGCTCTGTGCAGAGAGTGGCTGCTGGACTAGGGGAGGCGACCGGTGTGGAGAGTTTCGGGCTGGCATTGCCAGGCCAAGGCACAGACCCCCTGACTAATAAGGGACCGGTGTTTATGGAGCCCGGTACTGTGCCGTGCTCTGGTGCGGATGCTGCAGATGCCACTGTGAAGAGACAGGCTGGGTGCCCTTGCAGGTCTTCATGGAAGGAGCTGCCTGGGGCCTGTGGCCGAGCAGGTGTGCCTGTGGGGTGGCGCCAGAGGCCTCTCTGAGGACTGGGTGCATGGGGGAGGTCCGGTGGGCGAGGAGGGTGATGTGGTCATGGCATGATGGTGGCCAGGCTCGGCTCCAGGGGCTGGCGGCAAGGTCAGTGTCAGGGTGGGGTGGCCTGGACAGTGGAGCTGCTCCTGTGTTCAGACCCACAGCAAGGGCTGAGCCGGGGACTGAAATCCTGTTTCAGGTGTGTTTGGCTGTTGGTTGGGGATGGGCTGGGGAGGCCAGAGTGGAGGCCTGGGGGCCCTCTGTAGGGGGATGGGGGAATGGAACCTGGGGGGTGGCACGACCTGGGGCTGAGGTGCTGGGCCAGGGGTGGAGCTGGGGCAGCCAGGATGGGTGGGGACCTCTGTGCCGTCAGGATTGTGTCCTGCCCACCAGTGCTCCCATGTGGTGAGGCCCCCAGCATGGAATGGTGTTTCTGTAGCCAGCATCCAAGTACCTCCATAGGGACAGCGATGTGTGTGTGCATGTGTGTGTGCATGTGTGTGCTTGACACCCATGTGATGAGGAAGCCATTGTCCTACAGGGAAGTGTGTGTGCATGTGTACATGCATGTGTGTGTGCATGCACATGTGTGTGCGTGTGTGTGCCTAACACCCATGTGATGAAGCCATTTTCCTACAAGGAAGTGTGTGTGCGTGTGTGCGCGCGCGCGCGTGTGTGCTCAGAACCTGTGCGGCGAGGAAGCCGTTGTGTGCCCATGTGCGCGTGCGTGTGTGCGCGCGCGCGCGTGTGTGCTCAGAACCTGTGCGGCGAGGAAGCCGTTGTGTGCCCATGTGTGCGTGCGTGTGCGCGCGCGCGCGTGTGTGCTCAGAACCTGTGCGGCGAGGAAGCCGTTGTGTGCCCATGTGTGCGTGCGTGTGTGTGCGCGCGCGCGTGTGTGCTCAGAACCTGTGCGGCGAGGAAGCCGTTGTGTGCCCATGTGTGCGTGCGTGTGTGTGTGTGCGCGTGTGTGTGCTCAGAACCTGTGCGGCGAGGAAGCCGTTGTTCTCCAGGGACCTGACAAATCTCTCTCTGTAGAGTCTTTGGTCAGATGTGCAAATGGGAGACATTTTCCCCTTTGAAAACATGTATTTACAAATTGAAATAATAGGTACGATGAATTTAGCTGTAATGTGCGACATCATCTACTC
Organism: Macaca mulatta; assembly: GCF_049350105.2. Lineage (NCBI taxonomy): Eukaryota > Metazoa > Chordata > Mammalia > Primates > Cercopithecidae > Macaca > Macaca mulatta. The sequence goes on from NC_133414.1 coordinate 144,724,115, forward strand.
AGCCCTCACTTGGAGAAAGAGGACCCTCTAGGAGTTGAAGCTGCTGCGCCACCCCCATCACAGTGCTCTCGTCATCCCCGTCCTTTATGCCAACTGCACGTGGGGGGCCAGCGGCGGGGTGGGTTTGCAAGGTGGGGTCTTGCTGTGTGTGCCTGTCGGGGAGACCCGCATCCTTGCAGAACCTTCATCCTCTCCCGGCGTGTATCCCGACGTGTCTCCTCTCCAGGGATCCACAGGGTTTCCCTCACTGAATGTTGAGGTGTGTGTGACCGGCCAGGAGCAGAACCTGCCGCATTCACAGCTGAAATCAGGATCTGCTCTTGTGTTTTGGTGTTTTTCCTTTTTGAAAACTGCTACTTTTTTGTTGTCGTCGTCGTTGTTGTTTGTTTTTGAGACGGACTCTTGCTCTGTCGCCCAGGCTGGAGTGCAGTGGCGCGATCTCGGCTCACTGCAAGCTTCGCCTCCCGGGTTCACGCTATTCTCCTGCCTCAGCCTTCCAAGTAGCTGGGACTACAGGCGCTGCCACCACGCCCGGCTAATTCCCAGTTTCAAGCGATTCTCCTGCCTCAGCCTCCCAAGTAGCTGGGATTATAGGTGCCCATCACCACGCCTGGCTAGTTTTTGTATTTTTAGTAGAGACAGGGTTTCACCACGTTAACCAGGCTGGTCTTGAACTCCTGACCTCAGGTGATCTACCCACCTCAGCCTCCCAAAGTGCTGGGATTATAGGCATGAGCCACCACGCCTGGCCTGTCTGCTGCTTTTTTCTTGGTTTATTTTATTTTAATCATATTTTAATTTTGTCCCAATCAAGCCAGCGGCTGGCCCGCAGGAGCAGGGTTTTAGGAGACATTTCAGTGTCTGGGCCTGACCCGCCGTTCCTGGTGGTGTGGTGCAGCCATGGCGGACACCGAGGTCCCAGCAACAGCTCCCAGCAAACCCTGGGCTTCCTCACACCAGGCGGTGGCCAGGATCTACCTGGGGCTCCAAAGGCCTCTTCTGCCTCAGGGAGGGGCACGTGAGCCCCACCTGTGAGGGACCGGAAAGGTCAATGTGGAGGAAGCCCCCATCCCCACACTGCAGCCCCCAGCAGGTGTTTCCCTGTGTCCCTGGACCCCCGAATCCTGGTCCCCTCTGTTCCTGCAGCTCTGTGGAGCCCGGTGGTGGGGGTGGGGGGTGGGAAGCAGTTCATGAACAGGAAGTAGGGGTTGCCCTGGGCCTCGCTCTGGGCCTGCACACCTGTTGGGTTCTCTTCAGGCTGGGCCATGCGCTGGACTTCCCAAGCGAGGTGCTGGCCCTGGGACATGTGACCTGAGCACAGAGAGCTGCAAAAAAACCCAGAGGACCTGCCAGTGGACGTTGGCCTGTGGCCCCAGCCAGCTCGCTGCAGGGCGCAGGTGTGGTGGGGAGACCTGGGGCTGCTCCAGGGTCTGCAGCCTATGCTGGCCAGCGTGGGGACCACCCAGTGTTGGGTCAGCTGGGCCCAGCCATCCACATCCCGCTGATGCTCAGGCACCCGTGGGCTGGGCCGTGGCAGCTCCTCTGCTCCGCTCCTCACCATCCAGACAGCTGCGTCTGCCATGGGGTTCGGAGCTGGTGTCTTTGCTCACTAACTGAAGAAGCTCTTGTTCCCCAGGGTTTATGGTTGGGTTTGGGATGAGGATGAAGTAGATCCCTTGGAGAATAGCGGAGGCCTGAGCAGGAAAAACATCTGGAAAGAGGTTTTTTGAGATTGGGACAGGGAGAGCTCAGCATCAGGAGGGTCTTAGGAGATGAGGAGTGCAGGAGCGAGGCCTTGTCTGAGGCAGGTGAGGGAGGTGAGGTGGGCACCGGAGAGGCCCTGTCAGGGGAGGGTGAGGGAGGTGAGGAGTTCACGGGAGAGGCCCCGTCTGAGGAGGGTGAGGGAGGTGAGGTGGGCACGGGAAGGCCCTGTCAGGGGAGGGTGAGGGGAGGTGAGGCGGTCAGGGGAGAAGCCCCGTCAGAGGAGGGCGTGGGAGGTGAGGCGGGCAGGGGAGAGGCCCCGTCAGAGGAGGGCGTGGGAGGTGAGGCGGGCAGGGGAGAGGCCCCGTCAGAGGAGGGCGTGGGAGGTGAGGCGGGCAGGGGAGAGACCCCGTCAGAGGAGGGCGTGGGAGGTGAGGCGGGCAGGGGAGAGGCCCCGTCAGAGGAGGGCGTGGGAGGTGAGGCGGGCAGGGGAGAGGCCCCGTCAGAGGAGGGCGTGGGAGGTGAGGCGGGCAGGGGAGAGGCCCCGTCAGAGGAGGGCGTGGGAGGTGAGGCGGGCAGGGGAGAGGCCCCGTCAGAGGAGGGCGTGGGAGGTGAGGCGGGCAGGGGAGAGGCCCCGTCAGAGGAGGGTGAGGGAGGTTATGAGTTCATGGGAGTGGCCCTGTCAGAGGAGGGTGAGGGAGGTGAGGTGGGCAGGGGAGAGGCCTCGTCCGAGGAGGGTGTGGGAGGTGAGGTGGGCAGGGGAGAGGCCCCATCAGAGGAGGGTGAGGGAGGTTATGAGTTCATGGGAGTGGCCCTGTCAGAGGAGGGTGTGGGAGGTGAGGTGGGCAGGGGAGAGGCCCCGTCAGAGGAGGGTGAGGGAGGTGAGGAGTTCATGGGAGAGCCCCTGTCAGAGGAGATCTGTGGTAGAGAAATGTCGTCTCATCACATGGTGAGCCTCTCTTTCCGATTTTCTGTCCTGTTGAGTTAGAATGTGATGCTGTGTTTTGGGGATTCGGGGAGGCTGTGCAGGGGGCCTGACGCTTCTAGGGCTGCTCCAAGCTGGCTGATGGTGTTTTGGGCTGGGGCCTAGTTCCCCTCCTGGTTTTGCCGGTCTGGGACAGTGGGACTGGCTGGAGGGGCCCTTGTCCCTTGCTTGGCCATGTGTGTGGCCCTTGACTGTGAGGGGCTGGGCTGTGGCTGGAGCCTGCCTCCAAGCTCTCTAGGTTTCCTAGTTTGTGTTATATTTGGCAAGAACAGCTGCCGTGTTAAGCTAAGGCTTTTGTTTGTTTGTTTTCTTTTAAAACGGAGGCCTTGGGGCAGTAGGGGAGTTTGGAATTCTTTTGGGGTTTTGGGCGCATCCAAGAGGGGCCAGCAGTGGGGATGGGTCCTGGCTGCTCCGTCCCGTGGAGCAGGGACAATTCCCGCACATTCGGGTCTGCAGCCTGTTCAGCGTGGGGCCCTCTGCACCGGTGGCCATGGGGGAGAACAGTTTGGGAGCAGCCAGCAAGACCCCAACTTGACAGACCTCACACCCAAGGCTCAGGCCACCCGGAATTCCCATGTCACGTCCCATTTCTTCCATTTCTTTCCCTTTTACTTTTTTTCTTTTACTTACGACTTAACAGTTACTGTGAATGTTGACAGTGTAGAGTTCGCCAGTGGTGCTGGAAGTTGAGTTCTGAGCGAGATGGTTCTCCTTCTGTGACTTGCAGCCCCTGGAACGCCACAGCCCGTAGGGGCCCCTCCTTCCCGAGTCCCCCCGCAGGAGCCCGCTCCTTCCCGAGTCCCCCCCACAGGAGCCCCCTCCTTCCCGAGTCCCCCCCACAGGAGCCCCCTCCTTCCCGAGTCTCCCCGCAGGAGCCCCCTCCTTCCCGAGACCCCCCGCGGGGCCCCCTCCTTCCCGAGTACCCCCACAGGACCCCCTGCTTCCTGAGTCCCCCACTGAACAGAGGCCCTGCCGAGTGGTTTGTCGGACCCAGCAAAAGGGCGGGCAGGGCTGTGGGAGGTGGACAGCAGCACCTGGCGTCCTTTCTGGAGACTCAGCCTTTATGAAAGACAATAGAGTCGTTTGTAAAGAAAAATAATGAATGATGGTTTGCTCTGTGCAGTGTGTCATTTTTCCTGGTTGCAAAACCAAATTTTCTTGGTTTTCTTGGAAGAAGCCTCTTCAGAAGGAAGAAATTTCAGTGACACTTAGAAAAGACAATTCTCAAAAGTAAGATTTCAACCCCAATCCCCACTCTCATGCTTTTTTTAGCCTGACTTGGTTTCTTAGGCAGTCAGCCAGTTCAGCTGCTGCACTGAGGGGCCACGGGCTGGTGGGTTTCTGGCAGTGAGTGGGCCTCGCTCAGGGCTGGGTCAGATACCTGGTGGTCTCCGTGATCAGAACCCACTGTGCCAGCAGCTCAAGGGCGAGGGATGGATGAGACGCCTTGACACTGGGCCTCTGACTGTTTTGGGTTTTTTAAAATCCTAGAGTTTCCATTATACAGTTATTTTATTTTTCAAAATAGCCTTGAACAAGTGGCTTTTATATACAGAAGAACTAACTATGACCTTCGTGGTTTTTTAGAAACCTTTTCTGTAAAACTTGATCCCTGTAGAGAGTGCAGGAGACAGTGCAGAAAAGCCTGTGTGTGCCTCCATCGCCAGTCCTGAGCACCCTCGACGCCTTGGGGATCCACGGCTTTCGAAGATTAGGTCCGGAACTCAGCCTGGCGCCTGAGAGCTTGGCATGCCTTCTCAAGTCTTGAGTCCCCAGGCAGAGCCTGGCCAGCGCGATGGCTCACGCCTGCAATCCCAGCACTTTGGGAGGCTGAAGCAGGCAGATCACTTGAGCTCGGGAGTTTGAGACCAGCCTGGCCAACATGATGAAACCCGGTCTTTACTAAAAATACAAAAAATTAGCCAGGCGTGGTGGTGGGCACCCGTAATCTCAGCTACTTGGGAGGCTGAGGCAGGAGAATCGCTTGAACCCAGGAGGCAGAGGTTGCAGTGAGCCGAGATCGCACCACTCTACTCCAGCCTGGGTGATGGAGTGAGACCTTGTCTCAAAAAGATAAATAGATAAACAAAGCTGCAGAGCCTGGGCTCACCCTGTGCTGGCCTCCTCAGCTGGCCTGTCTATCCGTCCAGGTTCCGTCCTCTCTCCTGAGAATCAGACTCACAGACTCATCACCAGGGGTTCCAGAATCTTCTCCACGTCAAGAGGGGCTCAGGCCCCAAACGCAAGAGCCAACCCCCACTGCTGTCTTCAGAATGCTGTGGCCCCTCCCACTTTCCTGTGTTGACATCCTGCCCCCAAGGTGGCCTCAGGAGGCCGGGCCCTGGGCGCCGATGAGATCACGGGGGAGGACACCATCCCCATGAATGTGATCAGTGCCCTGAAGGAAGAGGCTGAGCGCTGCTGCACCCCTTCTGTCCTGTGAGGACACTGCAGGAAGGCGCCGTCTGTGGGGAATGGACCCTCCTTGTGGAACGGGCTGGCCTCGCTCGTATCCTAGTTTCAAGCGCCCTGTGGAGCGCACGTCTGTGGCGTAGGCCCCGCAGGCTGTGGTGTTTTGTTGCGGCAGCCGGAGTGAAGAGAATGCCTTCCCGTGAAGCGTTCAGCGTTGGGTCAGCGTGGCGGGCCTGCAAAGAACGCTTGCTGGGGGACGCCAGGCTGTACTCAGATGGAGGGATGGTACATGGGGCCAGAGGGAGCCTGAGTCTGGGCCTGGAGCTGCTGCCCTCTGTCCCCACAGTGGCCTGATCCATGTCTCGAGTTGCTCTGAATTCCTGACACTGTCTTGTGGCGGCCCGCAGCCCGTGGGCCACACTGGAAGTCTTCGTTTCAGAAGCTTCCCATCCTCCTCCTTGCCTGTCTTCCAAACGTGGCGTCAGGAACTAGCTCAGGATGCAACTGCTGGTTTTAGCCTTTTCAAAATGTGCACCATAGAAGCACACGGGATGCTGTGTGAGGAAGACTTCTGTGGGGCTTTCACACGTGACTTTTCTGGCCCACTGAGTTTCCTTTTAAACCCCCAGGCATCTGGGGTGGCAGGTCCGTGGCTGCTGCTCAGTGGAGTTGGAGGAAGTGGCTGCTGGGTGTGGGAAGGCTCCTGAACACTCGGAACCTGGAAGTTAATTGCGCTCTTTTGACCGAAGGGGTGGGATCCAGCCTGTATTCGATGCACAGCTTTGTGGCTGCATTTCCGCCCCTGGTGAAGCAGCTGGGCAGGCCCCTTTGCTCGAGGGCCCCATCTTTGGGGTAGGACCCGGCCCTGCTGGGGAGTGGGCAGCTGGGACTGAGGTGGACACCCTTGCTCGAAGCCAAGAAGACCCAGGAGTAGGGGAGGGTGTCGAGGACAGAGTGGGCAGTGGGTTGGAGTAGGCACTGGGTTGGTGGAGTGGGCGCTGGGTTGGTGGAGGAGCTGGTTGGAGACTGAAGGGCTGGGAGGCCCCGGGCTAGGGCGAAGGGATGTCTGCCTCTCTAGGTGGCTGGGAGGCTTCTTGCCTCTTGCGATGCACTTTCGAGCGAGGCCCCGGCCTCAGCTGAGGGGATGCGACCTGCGTGGCCTGGTGGGTCTGGCACCTGAGGCCCTGAGCCTGGGGAACAGGGGCCTCACCTCTTAGTGGTGGTGGGCTCCACCCTCTGTAGCTGCTGGTTCTGGGTCCTGTGGGGAGCGGTGTGGGATGGTCGTATGCGTCGTTTTAGGAGCATGTGTGTGAGTGTGAGGATGCCATGGCCAGTGGACATGCCTTCCTCCTGTCCCTGCAGTCACTGGAGGGGAAGCTTCTTGTCCTTAAGTCAGACCGGGAGGCAGATGGGCCCTGAAAGAGCCACAGTGTGGCGTGGGAGGCGGCTGCAGTGGGAGTTGCCTGTGCTTTGTTGGTTGTGAACCAGCATCCAAGGGAGGACCACAGTGGCAGATGTGCAGTGCGGGATACGTGGCGTGCAGGGATGCCGTGGGTGTGGTGTGGGGTGTGTGGTATGCAGGGATACTGTGGGTGTGGTGTGGGGTGTGTGGTATGCAGGGATGCCTTGGGTGTGGTGTGGGGTGTGTGGTATGCAGGGATGCCTTGGGTGTGGTGTGGGGTGTGTGGTATGCAGGGATGCCGTGGGTGTGGTGTGGGGTGTGTGGTATGCAGGGATGCCGTGGGTGTGGTGTGGGGTACGTGGCGTGCAGGGATACTGTGGGTGTGGTGTGGGGTGTGTGGTATGGAGAACATGGTGCTGACGCAGGATGTGGTGACGTGGTGGTGATGTGGGACGTGGTGGTGATGTGGGACGTGGTGGTGATGTGGGACGTGGTGGTGATGGGATGTGGTGTGTGTGGGATGCTTTGGTCACATGGGACATGGTGATGTGTGGGACGTGGTGGTGACATAGTGTGTGTTGGTGATAGGAGACGGGGTGGTGACATGGGATGTGGGGGTTGCAGTGGTGACGTGGGACATGATAGTGACATGGGACGTGGTGACGGGGTAAGGCGTGGTGGTGATGGAGGTGGTGTGGTGATGTGGCATGGAGGATGCAGTGTGAGGGACGTGATGGTGACATGGTGGTGATGCGTCGTGGTGACGGGGAACGTGGCGTGGGGGAGATGGGGTCCTGGCTCTCCTGTAGCTGTGGCCGGCGGCGAGTGGCACCGTGCAGCAGGGAGGGAGCCCAGCTTCGGGATGCAGGAGCTCCTGGGCAGTCTGTTCTGGGAGTGAGGATGTTTGGGGGTTGTGGAGCCGTTGTGCGGGCCAGTTGCTTTGCTGGGCTGGTGGGGAGAGGCCATCTGAGGTCCTTGGAAGCAGCCTGGGTCTGTCTGCTCCCTGGGGTCAGATGCAGGCCGCCTCTGCAGCCTCAGCTCCATGTCCCAGCCCTGCCCCGCAGCCTTCACCTGTGGGAAGATTCTGCAGGCTCGCTCTCCCTCCATCATCCGGTGGCTCCTCAAATACCATGCCCTGGTTGGTGGCTGTGTTGATTCTTGGTCTCCCGGTGACAGAACTGAGGTGGGGAGCCACAAAGCCACATGCTGAGGCAGAGCCAGGACAGACCCTGCTTGGCCCTGGGCTCTGGCTCTTTGCAGGCCACTCAGCAGACAGTCCCCTCCCTCCAGAGCTCCTGTGCAGTGTGGCTCGGGGCAAAGCCACCCTGTGGCTCTCTCAGGGCGCGTCTGCCTCCTGATCAGATCTAAGGATAAGAAGCTTCCCCTCCGGTGACTGCAGGGATGAGAGGGAGGGATGTCCACCGGCCATGGGCGTGCTAATGCTCACACACACTCACTGCCGGAGTGAGAGGCGGTAGAGGACTCCTTTCCCAGAGGGAAGGTCTCCTGTGAGCCTGGCCTGGGACCTGAAGGGTGTGGAGGAGCGGCCGTTACCTGCTCGTGTAGGGGGTGCCGATCTTGAGTCCTCAGACTGCAGATGAGGTAGCCAGGACATCCATTGTGACCTTCGTCCTGTTGACAAGGACAGTACGTGGAGTGGAAGCTTCTGGCTGGCTGTACGTTGCTGCACCGAGCACCTGACTGCGTCCGGCAGGCTGCGTGTGTGGACCAGCTGCCTGCCACATAGCGGTCTGAGGATACTGATCAAAGCAGAAAAGGATAAACATTCTTTCCATCCCCAGTTCTACCTCTAGCGTGATGTACGCCCCGTCGTATGTGTTTGCCTGCATGGCTGTGGGCAGGTGTGTGGTCCACAAGTGGGGCGTCCACAAGTGGGTAGCAGATACATGCATCTACAGCTTACTCTCTCTGCCTTTTTTGTAAGCTGGGAAATCTTTCTATGTGGATTAATATATGCTGTCTATCTTAATAGCTTCAGAATATTTTATGATATGGTTAGGCCTTAATTTTTTAAAGTTGTTTTTCTGTTGGACTTTGAGGTAGTTTAAAGTTTGCTTATGGGTATGAGGATAAATTTTAAAACAGGATATAATGTTGATGATCATACAAATATAAAATGAATAGGTATTCACTTTAAATACCTATTTTAAAAATAGAGTTTTTTGGGTTTTTTTTGAAACAGAGTCTCGCTCTGTCGCCCAGGCTGGAGTGCAATGACATGATCTTGGCTCACTGCAACCTCCGCCTCCTGGGTTCACACCATTCTCCTGCCTCAGCCTCCCGAGTAGCTGGGACTACAGGCGTCCGCCACCACGCCCGGCTAATTTTTTTTGTATTTTAGTAGAGATGGAGTTTCACCGTGTTAGCCAGGATAGTCTCGATCTCCTGACCTTGTGATCCGCCTGCCTCGGCCTCCCAAAGTGCTGGGATTACAGGCATGAGCCACCGCACCTGGCCTAAAAATAGAGTTTTTAAATTGCGATAATAAATGTTGTTTATTGACCCAGTAAGATGTAGAACTGGTTCAAGGAGGAATCCAGAATGTAGACAAATAGCTTCTCCCATCAGCAGTGCTGAAATGAGTGTGCTTCATGGATGCAAGGCTGGCACTGTCCACCGGGTCATGATCCATCACATCTGCTGGGCATTGTGCATTTCTCTGGTCAAGAATCATTTCCATCATCGTCAGCTTTTAAACTCACAGAGTTGCAACGTAACTCAGAGACAACTAAAGGTAGAGATAATCCAAATAGGTGGGCTAAATGGAGGCATTCTCATTTTTGCTCATTTTAAAGTCTTTCACAGTTTTTCCTGATGGTAATTTTAAGAATAATGTGATAGGCAGGGTCTGTTTCCAGCTGACGTGGAAGGATAGTGTATTAGGCCATTCTTGCTTTGCTATAGAGAAATACCTGAGACTGGGTAATTTATGAAGGAAAGAGGTTTAATTGGCTCACGGTTCGCAGGAAGTGCAGGAAGCTTAGTGCTGGCACCTGCTCAGCCCTTGGAGGCCTCATGGAATTTTCAGTCAGGCAGAAGGCAAAGGGGGAATAGCCGTGCCACACAGTGAAAGCCAGAGCAAGAGAGAGAGAGTGGGGATGAAGTGCACACACCTTCAAATGACCAGACCTCATGTGAACTCAGAGTAAGAACTCACTTATCACCAAGGGGATGGCCCAGTCCATTCAGGAGGCATCTGTCCCCATGATCCAAACACCTCCTACCAGCTTCCACCTGTACCATTGAGGATACATTTCCACATGCGATTTGGGCGGGGACAAATGGACAAACCGTATCATTCTGCCCCAGCCCCTCCCAGATCTCACGTTCTTCTCAAATTTCAAAATACAATCATCCGTTCTCAATAGTCCCCCAAAGTCTTGACTCATTCCTGCATTACCTCAAAAGTCCCACGTCTGATGACTTCTCTGAGACAAAGCATGTCCTTTCCACCTATGAGCCTGCAAAATCAACAACAAGCTATTTACTCCCAAGATACAATGGGGATATAGGTATTGAGTAAACATTCCTGCTTCAAAAGGGAGAAATTAGCCAAAAGAAATGGGCTGTAGCCCTCAGGCAAGTTGGAAACCCAGTAGGGCAGCTGTTAAATCTTAAAGCTCCAAAATAATCTCCTTGGATTCTGTCCCACACTCAGGGCACACAGGCTCAAGGGGTGGGCGTCCAAGGCCTTGACCGGCTCTGCCCTTGTGGCTTTGCAGGGTTCAGCCCCCAGGACAGCTGTCATGAGTTGGAGTTGAATGCCTATGGCTTTTCCAGGCACGGTACAAGCTGCCAGTGGATATACCATTTTGGCATCTGGAGAATGGTGGCCCGCTTCTCACAGATCTACCATGCAGTGCTCCACTGGGGTCTCTCTGTGGGAACGTTAACCCCACATTTCCTCTTGACACTGACCCTCTAGAGGTTCTGTGATGGCTCAACCCCTGCAGTGGGCTTTTGCCTGGGCACCTAGGCTTTCTTATACATCCTGTTACCCAGGCTGGAGTCAATGGCATGATCTCAGCTCACTGCAACTTCTGTCTCCCAGGTTCAAATGATTCTCCTGCCTCAGCCTCCTGAGTAGCTGGGATTACAGGCATGCACCAGCATGCCTGGCTAATTTTTGTATTTTTACTAGAGACAGGCTTTCACCATATTGCCCAGGCTTGTCTTGAACTCCTGACCTCAAGTGATTCACCCACCTCGGGTGCTGGGATTACAGGTGTGAGCCACTGCACCTGGCCAGCATTCTTCACTCTTCTTTCTGTGCATCTACAGGCTTAACACCACGGTCTTGTGTTTTTCAAAGTGGCAGCCTGGGCTGTGTCTAGGCCCCTCTGAGCTGAGGCTGGAGCTGGAGCAGCCTAGATATGGGGAGCACTGACTTGAAGCCGCACAGTATAGCAGGGTCCTGGGCCTGGCCCATGAAACCATTATTTCCTCCTAGGCCTTAGGACCTGTGATGGGAGAAGCTGCCACAAAGGTCTCTGAAATGCCTTCAAGGCCCTTTTTCATTGTCTCATCTGTTGGCACTCGACTCCTTTTTAGTTATGCAACTGTCTCTAGCAAGTGGTTACTTTACAGCCTTCTTGAATTTCTTTCCTGAAAAAGCTTTTTCTTTCTTTGCTACATGGCCAGGCTGCAAAGCTTTCAAACTTTTATGCTCTGCTTTGCTTTTAAATGTAAGTTCCAGTTGTAAGTCATTTCTTTGCTCCCACATCTGAGTATAGGCTGTTAGAAGCAGCCAGGCCACATCTTTTTTGAGCACTTTGCTGCTTAGAAATTTCTTCCATCAGATACCCTAAATCATCACTCTTTAGTTCAAATTTCCACTGATCCCTAGAGTGTAAACAGAATGCAGCCAAGTTCTTTGCTAAAATATATCGTGGGTTATGGGAATATTAATATGAAGGAAATATTAATATAATTTATGCCAATAAACTTGAAATTTTATATGAAAGAAACTTTTTTCTTGAAAAACAAAAGTATCAAGAAGAAATAATGAACTCAGTAGTCCTATATCTGTTCAATTAAAATTCTACCCATTACCTTTCCACAAAAACTCTCCCAGCCCAGATGGCTTCACTGGTGAATTCTATATTTAAACAAGAAACAATAGAAATTCTACTGAGACTTTAGAAGAAGATTGAGTCACAGATGATGCTTTTTGAATTATTCTGTGATGTGAACATTAGAAAAATACAGACCAATATTCCCCATGAAAATAAATGCAAAAATTCTTTTAAATGTTGTAAATCAAGGGATGCAAGCCTGGTTTAACATTCAAGAATCAATCAACAGAATTTACCACGTCAACTGATTGAGGAAGAAAAGCCAGGTGATCATCTCAACAGATGCAGAAAAAGCATTTGACACAATTCTGTAACCATTTCTGATAAAAACTCTTTGCAATCTAGAAATAGAAAAGAGCATTCTCAGCCTGTGAAGGGCTTCTACAGGACCCCACAGCTCATGCCACACTTAAACTATGGTAGAGGAAATGCGTATTTACCTGAAGACTGGAGCAGGGGAAGGCTGCCTGATCTTATTTCTCCCATGCAGTATGGTACTGGAGGACTTAGCATAACAAGACAGTATGGTACTGGAGGACTTAGCATAACAGGACAGTATGGTACCAGAGGACTTAGCCAGCATAACGGGACAGTATGGTACTAGAGGACTTAGCCAGCATAACGGGACAGTATGGTACTGGAGGACTTAGCCAGCATAACGGGACAGTATGGTACTGGAGGACTTAGCCAGCATAACGGGACAGTATGGTACTGGAGGACTTAGCCAGCATAACGGGACAGTATGGTACTGGAGGACTTAGCCAGCATAACGGGACAGTATGGTACTGGAGGACTTAGCCAGCATAACGGGACAGTATGGTACTGAAGGACTTAGCCAGCATAACGGGACAGTATGGTACTGGAGGACTTAGCCAGCATAACGGGACAGTATGGTACTGGAGGACTTAGCCAGCATAACGGGACAGTATGGTACTGGAGGACTTAGCCAGCATAACGGGACAGTATGGTACTGGAGGACTTAGCCAGCATAACGGGACAGTATGGTACTGAAGGACTTAGCCAGCATAACGGGACAGTATGGTACTGGAGGGCTTAGCCAGCATAACGGGACAGTATGGTACTGGAGGACTTAGCCAGCATAACGGGACAGTATGGTACTGGAGGACTTAGCCAGCATAACAGGACAAGGAAGTGTGAACCCACCATGTTGGAGACAGGTCCCAACCAATTTAGAAATTTTATTGTGCCAAGGTTAAGAATACTCCTGTGGCACAGCCTGAGGAGGTTCTGATGACGTTGCCTGAGCTGATTGGGGCACAGCTTGATGTTACACATTTTAGGGAGACATGAGACATCAATGTGTGTTCATGTACATTGGTTTGTTCTGGATAGGTGGGACCGCTTAAAGCAGGGGAGGGGGCTTTCAGGTCACAGGTAGATAAGAGACAAAGAGTTGTATTCTTTTGAGTCTCTGATTAGCCTTTTACTGAATACACAGTTTACATGTGAGGGGGTAGAGGAATAATCACTTATGCCTTAGTCTGGCTCGGTGAAGCAATAGGGCAGAGGAAGCCATCAGTCATGCATTTGTCTCAGGGGAGCCTCAGAGGGATGACTGAGTTCTGTCTGTCCTTTGTCCATAATGAATTACCTCATGGGCAAATCGTGATGGGGGAAGGCCTTTTTTTTTTTTTTTTTTTTTAAATCTGTGTAGCTCTCTTATAAAGGAATAAAATACGAGGCAGGTTTGCCTCATGCAGTTCCTAGCTTAACTTTTCCCATTGGCTTAGTGGTTCTGTGTTCCCAAGATTTATTTTCCTTTCATAAAAGGAAACAAAAGGCATACAGATTTGAAAGCAAGAAATAGAACTTTATTGGTAGAAGACATGGTGGACTATTTAGAAAAACTTAAGGAATCCATAAAACTTTACTATGACTATTAAGTGGATTTATTTAGTTTTCAACATACAAGGTCAGTATGAAAACATTTTGTTTATATTAGCTATCGGTAATTGGAAACTTAATTTAAAAAATATTTACAGTAGCAGTAAAATGAAATACTTGGGTATAAATTGATAAAATATGTCGATATCTGTATACTGAAAACTATGAAACACTGATGAAAGAATCAGAGAAGATGTAAAGAACTTGAGAAATATACCATGTTCATGGATTGGAAGACTCAGTGACATTGACATGTTAATTTTCTACTAACCAATCTACTGAGTTGTGCAGTTGCAACCAAAATCTCAGCAGGGTTTTTTTTTTTTTTTTTGTAGAAGTCTATAAGGCTATTCTAAAATATACATGGGAAAGCAAAAGAACTAGAATAGCCAGAACAGTTAAAAACTAACAACATACTAATGTTTGGGGGCTTATATTCAGATTTCAAGACATACCGTAAAGCTGCAGCAATCACGACAGTGTGCTGTTTGTCAAAGCACAGAAATACGGATCATTGGAACGGAAAAGAGGTTAAGAACTAGACTCGCACATACAGTTATGATGGACCAGGGGTTAAAGGCAGTTTGTTAAAGAACAGTTTTTTCAACAAATTGTGCAGGAACAATAGGACATCCATATACAAAAAGTTGATAATTTTAGTATTTTATACCATACACAAAAATTAACTCAAAATGGATCTTAGAGCTAAATATAAATCTTAAAAAGTACAAAAGTTCTAGAAGGAAACTTAAGAGAATATCTTTTGAACCTTGGATTAGTCAGAGATTTCTTAGATGCAACAGCAAAATCACAATTAATAAAATAAAAGAATTGGCAAATTCGAATTTATCATAATTAGGAACTTCTGCTCTTCGTTAAGACATTGTGAAAAGAATGAAAAGACATGTCACAGATTGGAGGAAAATATTTGCAAATTACATATTTGATGAAGGACTTGTATCTAGAATATACAAAGAACTCTGAAAAGCCAATAATAAGAAAGCAAAGAACCCAATTTTAAAATAAGCAAAAGATTTTACTAGATACTTCACCGAAGAAGAGAACACAGATGGCAAGTAAGTGCAGGAGATGGTGCTCAACATCAGTATCTTTCAGGAAATGCAGATCACAGCAACATAATCAGTATGTGCCCATTAGACTGGCTAAAATTAGATTGACTGTAAAAAACAGAGTACACAAACCCTGGCAATACTCAGTGCTGATGAAGACGCAGGGCCACCGGAAGTCCTATGCCTGCTGCTGGCCCTGCAGGTCCGTATGGCCTTGGGGAATCTGTCATTTCTTATTAAGTTGGGCATGTGGCTACCCCGTGACCTCGCTCCTGCTCACCAGCTGACATGACGGTGCACGTTCACGCAGAAGCCTGAAGCATGTTCACAGCTGCTTCACCTGTGATCCCCGCCTCCGCTGCGTGGTTCCGTTTCTGGGTCACGTGGAAGGAGGTGACTGTGGGTGCAGGAATGAGTGGTCCTTGCAGGGACCTGGGGTCTTTGGAGGAGTTTGAAGTGTGAGCTGGCTGTTTTGGCTGTGGCACTGCCTACTCACTGGTGCATCTGCACTTCACACCGGCGTCTGTGCCTCACACGGGCGCGTCTGCACTTGGGGAATGTGCGTCTCCCTTTGGCAGCTCCTGTCTTCTGTGTGGTTCCTCCCATTCCCACCTGTTTGGTGCCTGGGATGTAGGCCGTGGTCTCTGCCTATTCAGCACCCCCATACATGCTCAGGACTCCCCATCTTTCTGTTCAAACCCAAACCCCTCCTTTCCTTCCAGACTCTTGGTTCTAGCTGCCTGGATGCCCTGTGGCCTGCCAGACTTAGAATGTCCAGAGGGACTTCTCTGTTCTCTGCTCCACACCCCACCCCGCGCCACCTTCAGAGGCTCCCTGGCATCTGGCATTGGTCACTGTCCCTGCTGCCACCCTACCCATGCCACTGTCCACTCTCTTTGGTTGGTTGCAGGGCCTCTGCCTCAGTTTTTCTCACAGGCTGAGCCTTGGAGGCCCTGCCACCTGCCTCTTTCCCTCCCTCCCTCCCCCCCTTCCCTCCATCCCTCCTTCCCTCCAGCTGGCCTTGCTCTGCCACCTCAGTACCTCGCACAGGCTGCCACTCCCTCTGATGGCACCTTTGCTCCCTCTCTGTCCCTGTCTTGTCCCTCATGTGGCTCAACCCAAGGCTTCCCCCCCCACATCCCACCCCACACCCCCTTCTCGGCAAGATCTTTCTCTGTGGCCCTGTGTGTTTCTGAATTACTGCATGATTTCCCTAGCTTCTGAGTCAGTGTCTGGGTTAGGGAGGGAGGCGGTCAATAAATATTCTTGTCTTGATTTGAGATCTCCCAAAACACACCCCAGGCAGGATTCCAGTGAAAGCAGTTGAGCTGGGAGGTGCAGGAAAAACCAGTTGGGGAGTGGGTAGATGAGACTAGGAGGGGAGACTTTGGGGGCCCCTTGAGGCATAGGAGTCTCAGACTGGCCAGCAGCTGGCTGAGGGGCACTGAAGGGCAGACCTGGGGACATGGGAGCCTCTGCTGCAGGGGGCAAGGGGTGACCCCCGGCCAGTCCTGAGGCTTCTTGACCAAGGTCAGGCTCTGTGACTCTTAAGTTCCTTTCTTTGTGCCTCGGCCCTGGGCATTGCACAGAGCAGGGGGTTCTGGAGGGGGAGGTGCCATCCTGCCTGGCCTGGCTTCCCATTCACGCGAGGCTGCTTCTCTGCAAGGGCTGGCAGGACCTCTGTGTGTGTGTGTGTGTCCAGTGTTTGTAAACTTGAGGTAGTTTATACACAGTAAAATGTATTGATCTTTGGTGCACGTTTCGATTTTGACAAATGCGCACACTTACATGGCGCCCGCCCCAACATGACGGGGAATTTCCATCTTCCTCTTCCTTGCTTTCCCCCCGCTCAGGTACCACAGATCCATTTTGCCCATTCTGGAACGTCACACGCTAAGACCTAGGGAACGTGGCGGTGCCCGCCGGCTTTCCCTGTGCGAGTGTGTGGAGCCAGTTCCGTGTTGTCGCACACTGTGGCTCAGTGCTGTCATCACGAGCACTGGTCCTGGATCCTGCTGCATGGGGCCTGCTCTGCCCTCCCCACTCTCCCCTCGGTGACACCTGGGCTATGTCCAGGTTCGCCTGGTGAATAAAGCTGCCATGGATGTGGATACACAGGCTTCCTGGGACACAAGCCTTCATTCTGCCTAGGTCCATTCCTCAGGGAGACTGTTGGCTGTAGGGTGGGCGTGTGTTGAAGGCTTTAAGGAACTGCCCAGGTGAGGCAGCTGGTCACGCCTGCAGCCAGTAGGTGGGAGTCCTGGTCGCTCCACGCATCTCCCTGGCCACATTTGGTGCTGTCATTGGCGTTTCGGTTCCCTGACACCACTAAGTGCCTCGTGGCAATATACAGTTGTGGGAGCTGGTATGTTCAAGATTGCCAGGCCGTGCAATTTCTCTCTGTTCTGAAATGAGATTTTGTGGGTGTACACAGAGCCCTCTGTCAGCATCCACAAGGTGGATTTTGGTGTTCATTTTAGCGAGCACTTAGATTCTTTATGGACAGATTGTCAAGGCTTTTGGAATGCACACGTTAGCAGTCTGCTGTGCCCTGTGGACAGCCTGAGCTCACAGCAGTGCAGGCGGCCCTGCGGCGACTGCGGCAGGCCCCTGTTGGCTCCGTGTGAGGCCCTCCCAGCTCATGCCCCACTGCCCTCGAGGGGTCGCTTGTTCTGCTAGAGTCTGTGTGACTGTGGTTTGGTCCTGTGTTTGGCACTGAGGCGGGGTGGGTGTCGTAGACCAAATTGTGTCCCCTGAGTTCATAGGTTGCACTCTGACCCCCAATGTAATGGTATTGGGGGGTGGGCCCTTTGGGAGGTGGTGGGGTGAGATGAGGTTGTAGGGTGGGCCCCCGGGATGGGATGGGTGCCCTTACAAGAAGGGACACGGGATCAGGCTGTCTCCACAGGGCACAGAGGCAGCTCTGTGAGCCAGGAAGGACCCTCACCAGGAACCAAACCGCTGGCTCCCTGGCCTCAGACTTCCAGCTCCAGAACTGCAAGAAATACCTACCTGTCTTGTTTAGACTGCCTAGTCTGTGGCATTTTGTGATGGAGCCTGAGCTGACCGAGGCAGGGGCTAAGGGTGGACAGGCTGGAAATACCTCACCTGGGTGCTCCCAGGAGGCTTCACGGGGAGACCGGGGCCGGGAGCTGCTGCTGGCTCCACACCTGTCCTGAGAGGGTCTGTCCTGGCCGCTGAGCAAGTGGGTCTGGAGGGCAGTGGGGTTGGCGGTGCTGGGTGTGGCTCCCAAGATGCGTGCAGCTGTCCTCAGTGGCCGCCTTGCCCAGCAGCATCCCTGCCAGAAGTGGGTGCTTTGAGGGCCAGTGCCTGGTCTGTCCCTACTCCCTCTGCGTCCCCAGCTGCCAGCCACGTGCAGCGGATGACAGTGAAATGAATGAGGGAGTGAAAGGTGAAAGAGGTGCCGTCCAGGAATCATGGTGAAAGCTTAGCGAGCGCGGTGTGGTCCGGGGCTGGGTGCTGTGAGATGGCTGGGATTGTAGTGAGAGGTGAGACGGGATGCAGACGGACAGATGCCGCAGGGCCTTCTGTTCCCTGTGAAAAGCTTCAGCCTTTCTTCATCCTCAGGGTAACGGCGGCCATGGACGGTCAGATTTGTGAGGACCCTTGGTTGGAGTATGGGAAACCGGGAGGGATGGGGCCGTAGAGAGAGCCGTGTGGGAGGTGCCCAGGCTGGAGTGGCAGCGTTGGGTGTGGAGAGAAACTGGAGATAAGGGATGTGCATCTGAGTCAGGGACTTTGTTGTTGATGTTGATGTCTTCCTGGTTGCCATTGCCCGGGAGGGTGTTTACAGCACAGCGCTCTGATCAGCAGCTGCGGATCTGCCCTTGGTGAAGAGTAACCGTTAGGCTCAAGTGTGGAAATTAACCGCAAACCAGATTCTGAAAGCAGACCTCCTGCCAGTGGTCTGGTCGGTGGAGGACAGTATGATCCTTGTCTGCCTGATGCAGCTCAGGCCCGTGCCTACCAGCTCAGTAAGGGCCGGCGTGGCTGAGAGCCCATTGTGGACCCTGGGAGTTGACTGACGGGAGGCTCCCCTTTCTGGGCTGCATAACCTTGCTGTGCCCCCACTTCCTCGTGAGCGTGCACCCACGGCTGGCGACGACTGTGAGGCGTGACGGAGTGAATTCCAACTGCTGTGAGGGCCTGGAGCCCTGTGCCCTGTGGTGACCGCCCCCCTCTCCCTCCAGATGTGCTCTGGGGGTGTGTGGGGGAGACGCAGAAGGAAACGTAGCTGTTTATTTCCTTTCCAGATGGGGAAGGCTTTTCTAAACTCCACATCATTGAAGGAATTTGTAGAGGCAAAGACTGGTGGATGTGAGTGAATAAAACTGGCAGGACTTTTCTTAGGCTCTTAGAGTTTAAATGTGATTAAAAGGCAGACTGGGAATATATTTTTGAAAACAACAATAGGCTAGTTTAACAGTTTTCATAAAGAATTCTTATGAATGAAAGAGAACATGTAAAATTCCAATAGAAAGATGGTCAGAAGCTTCTCTTTGAATCTAGCCCAGCCCCATCCAGTAGAAATGACATGTAAAGTACGTACGTCATTTCAAAGTTTGAAGAGCCACATTTTAAAGAGCAAAAAGAAATAGGTTAAATTATTTTAATAATAGATTTTATTTCACCCAGTGTATCTAGAATGTTACCATTTCAACATGTAATCAGTAGACAGTTATTAACGAGACATGTTATCTGTTTTTGCGTGGCCTTCAGAACTGGGTGTGGGTGTGTTTGACGCTGAGCCGTGGCCGCACAGATGGCAGGAGCGAGGGGAGGCAGCTGCCAGGCAGTGCCCCCTCCTTGCTTACAGCTGAAGCAGCACCCTGGCATTCCCATTCTTGGCCTCTGGTGCCAAGGGTGGGTCCATTTGGCTGCCTGACGTGCATCCCCAGCACTGCAGATGGGTGCTCCCTCTTTAAGGTACCTGGTGATATACCGCAGTGGCCTCAAACTTGCTCTTGCCCTCTGACCCCAGCCCTCCACTCCTAAGCAGAGCTCCAGAAACAGACTCCGCGTGAGGGAGCCCCAGCTCTGTCGTAGGGCAGTGCACTGCCTGCCTGCTCGACTTCAGGTGACGCATGGCCCCATCCTCTCGAGCCAGGGCCCTGCGGCTATTCAGTGTCTTCATAAACTCTCAGTG
Source organism: Macaca mulatta (assembly GCF_049350105.2). NCBI lineage: Eukaryota > Metazoa > Chordata > Mammalia > Primates > Cercopithecidae > Macaca > Macaca mulatta. The sequence continues at coordinate 144,743,853 of NC_133414.1, forward strand.
ACTCAGGAAAGTGGCTGAAGATAAAAATCTCATCGTACATCTTTGAAGGGAGTTGTGTTACGTTCACATGCATAGCGTAAGATTGGCTGTGGGGCAACAGGAGACCTGAACAGAAGGTTCTTCTGTGTCCTCTTTTTCCAGAAGTCTCCGGTGTGGCTCCAGGGTCGGTGCTAGTGGCTGTGGAATGAGTGTTCACTGGCTGCCGCGTGGTTTGGCCCTTCCCTCCGCATTGTGGACTGCACTGTGCTGCGGCTGCTCTCCACACATGAGTGTCCATGAGGGGCGGGTATCCACAAGGGAATGCTGTGCACGATGGCTGGGTGGCTTCCGGGGAAGCCATCCTCCAGGGGAAGGCATCCATGAGGGAGGGTGTCCTCTAGGAAAAGGCGTCCATGAGCGGAGGGTATCCATGAGGTAGGGGTGTCCTCCACAGGAAACCAGCCTCCAGGGGAAGCTCCCCTCCAGAGAAAGACAATCATAAGGGGAAAGTGTCCACGAGGGGAAGGCATCCATAACGGGAAGGCACCAAGAGGGGAAGGCATTCTTAAGGGGAGGGTATTCTTGAGGGGAAGGCGCTCTTGAGGGAAAGTCATCCTCGAGGGAAAAGATCCTCCAGGGGAAGGTGGCATCCATGAGGGAAAGGTGTTCATGGAGGAGGGTGACCTTGTAGGGTACCCTCCAGGGAAAGACATCCTTCAGGGAAAGGCATCCATGAGGGGATGACGTCCTCCAGGAAAAGGCGTCTATGAGGGAAAGGTGTCCATGAGGGGAAGGCGCCCATGAGGGAAAGCCGTCCATGAGGGGAAGGTGTCCATGAGAGGAAGGCATCCTTGAGGGGAAGCCACCCTCCAGGGATATGTGTCTATGAGGGGAAGGTATCCTCTAGGGAGAGGCCTCCATGAGGGAAAGACATCCTTGAGGGGAGGTGTCCTTGAGGAAAAGATGTGTATGAGGAGAGGGTGTCCATGAGGGAAAGGTGCCCATGAGGGGAGGGTGTCCTTGAGGGGAAGGTGACCTCTAGGGAAAGGCATACATGATGAGAGGGTGTCCTTGAGGACAAGGCACCCATGAGGGAAAGGATTTCATGAGGGAAAGATGTCCATGAGGAGAAGACGTCCATGAGGGGAAGACGTCCATGAGGGGAAGACGTCAATGAGGCGAAGGTGTCCATAAGGCGGGGGCGTCCTTGAGGGGAAGGTGTCCATGAGGGGAAGATGTCTATGAGGGAAAGACGTCCATGAGGAGAAGGTGTCAATGAAGTGGAAGTGTCCATGAGGGTGGGGGGTGTCCTTAAGGGGAAAGTGTTCATGAGGGGAAGTTGTCCACGAGGGAAAGACGTCCATGAGGTGAAGGCGTCCATGAGGGAAAGGTGCCCACAAGGGGAAGGTGTCCATGAAGGGAGGGAGTCCTTGAGGAACAGTTGTCTATGAGGGAAAGGCATCCAAAAAGGAAAGACATCCTTGATGAGAGGGCATCCTTGAGGAAAAGAAGTCTATGTGGGAAAGATGTCCATGAGGATAGGGCGTCCATGAGGGCAGGGTGTCTATGAGGGCAGGGCGTCTATGAGGGCAGGGCGTCCATGGGAGAAAGGCATCCATGAGGGAAGGATGTCCTCAAGAGCAAGGCATCCTTCAGGGAAAGGTGTGCATGAGGGGAAGATATCCATGAGGGCAGGGTGTCCATGAGGGAAAGGCGTCTATGAGGAGAGGGCGTCCTTGAGGAAAAGGTATGAGGCAAAGATGTCCATGAGGGGAGGGTGTCCATGAGGGGAGGGCATCCATGAGGGGAGGGCGTCCATGAGGGGAGGGCGTCCATGAGGAAAAGGCGTCCATGAGGAAAAGGCGTCCATGAGGGAAAGGCGTCCATGTAGGAAAGGCATCCATGAGGAAAAGACGTCCATGAGGGAAAGACGTCCATGAGGGAAAGGCGTCCATGAGGGAAAGGCGTCCATGAGGGAAAGGCGTCCATGAGGGAAAGGCGTCCATGAGGAAAAGACGTCCATGAGGAAAAGACGTCCATGAGGAAAAGGCGTCCATGAGGAAAAGGCGTCCATGAGGGAAAGGCGTCCATGAGGGAAAGGCGTCCATGAGGGAAAGGCGTCCATGAGGAAAAGGCGTCCATGAGGAAAAGACGTCCATGAGGAAAAGGCGTCCATGAGGAAAAGGCGTCCATGAGGAAAAGGCGTCCATGAGGAAAAGGCGTCCATGAGGGAAAGGCGTCCATGAGGGAAAGACGTCCATGAGGGAAAGACGTCCATGAGGGAAAGACGTCCATGAGGGAAAGGCGTCCATGAGGGAAAGGCGTCCATGAGGGAAAGGCGTCCATGAGGAAAAGGCGTCCATGAGGAAAAGGCGTCCATGAGGGAAAGGCGTCCATGAGGGAAAGGCGTCCATGAGGGAGGGCGCCCATGACGGGAGGACGTCCATGAGGGGAGGCTGTCTTTGATGGAAAGGTGTCTGCAAGGGGAAGGCGTCTATGGGTTTTCGGCAGCATAGCTGAGCAGAGCATGCAGTGAGAACTCTCGGGATCTTGTGAATCCCAGGAAGAGAGGGGGAGACAGAGGTGTTTGAGGAGCCTGTGGAGGCAAGGGGCAAGCTTTGGGGGGTGGGGGCCTTGTGGAAAGGGGGAACTGGGAAGGTCGGAGGGGAGAAACGATCATCAGGGCACTGAGATGGGGAGCCAGGAGCTGAGTCAGTGGCTTTATGAGACTCTTCATACTTTGGGTCCCATTACCCTGCTCCAGATGGGCTGAAGGGTCAGGGATCGCTTCAGTCCCTTCGGGAGCTTGCCGTGGCCAGAGTGAGAAAGGGCTGTCGTGAAAATCTGCATGGCGGCTGGCCTTGCGAAAGAGGCTTCCAGAAGGTGTTCTTTTATATGATGGCTGTGAGGCCGCAGTTGCTGTTACCATCATGGAAGCCAGGCCAGGGTGGGGGAGCGGGTGGGGCCTTGGTCGCATCTGCCGTGACCCTGGACTTAACCTTGCCCTGCCTTGTGCGGCGGTGGGGGGTAGGGGGTGGTGTGGAGACCGGGGGAGGAGGGGGAAACGTGCTTCTTAAACTAGAACTGATTTGCAGGAGGTTCGATGGCCCAAGCCAGGACTTTGTGCAGGTTAGAGCCCTGCGTTTCCACCTCTGCCCATGGTGTCTCCAGCAGCAGCTTCAGGCTCCATCGGCAGATTTGCTTAAGTCACTTGCCCTGTCTCTGGGGAAAGGCTGCTGCGTGTGGTCAGCGTGGTGACCCTAAAACTCCGGGCTGTGCTTGGGTGGGGAGCGTTGGGTTCCACGCCCCTCCCCATGGCAGGGCCAAGGAGAGGCAGCTCCAGATCACACAGGCTGGCCAGGCTGCCTGTGGTGAGGTCATGGAAACTCATGGTGTCCTATGTGCAGGGCGGAGAGAAGAACAGGCCCCTGCCCACACAGCTGCTCCGCGCGCCCTGGCCGGTCCCATCGGCTGTGCCTTGAGGAGGCCGTCTGACCAGGGGCATGTGGGAACCTGGGTCTGGTTGGTCACACACAGACCTCTTCCTGGGATCCCTGCACCCGTTGCAGCCCAGCCCAGCCCTGAAGGGACCTGGAGAGGAGAGCCCCCACCCAGGGCAAGGGTGGGCAGCGGGGATTTTAGGGATTTTAAACAGAGTATTTTCCAGGCGTTGTTGGCAAATAGCAGTGGCCTTTTTCTATCGAGAAATTCCCGTGTCCCTCTGCGTGCCTTATCTTGGCACGGGGCTTCCACTGGGGTGCTGTGCAGGATGTAATTCCTTTTTAGGTCACTCCGATATTCCTCTTTGGAGGACGCCTGACAAGGCCTGGCTGTTGCTATTTTTAACACCAAGTCTTGGCCGTGCCGATGGACGTGGCCTGGGCAGGGCTGTGCTGCCCGTTTCCTGGGAACCAGGGGCCCTTCGTGCTGGGCCCAGCTCCGCGTCAGAAACAGGTGCTGCTTGTTGCTTGGCTGGTGAACGTGCTCTTTCTTGCCGTGCCTTTGCGAGATATTTTTCTTGGGCCTTCCTATGAAGCATCCAGGTCAAGAACACTAATAAAACAACCCAGGTGTTTTTGGTGACTACCCTTTTTTCCTTTAAGTTAGGAGCACCTGCTCTTTCCCTGTAGAATTTTGGTGAAGAAAATGCACAGCTTTGGGCCATGACTTCCCTGATCGTTCCAAGGTCACGCGTGCCAGTGTCATTGTCACTCAGGGCGTGAAGTGCTAAGCAGAAGCTCAGACTTGTGGGTGGAGACGTGCACCCCGTGGGGGCTTGTGTCTGCTCACAGCCATGCCAGATAACCGGGGGACACTGTCACATGTGCTGTGCAGTGGCGTGTTTCCAGCCAGGCCTGTCCCAAGCGTGCTGTCCGACACTGTGGCGTGGCCTTTCCTGTCCATCCTCTGTGGTCCAGCAAGATGTTTTGTTGAAAGGATCTTTGTCCAGCATCGTGCAGGCTGCAGAGGCTCCCAGGCCAACCCCGGGGAGCTCCTCAGCTTCCTGCACCTGCCTAGGGCTCTGTGTGTGGCCGTGTCCTCCCGGTTCCCCGGCGCCTGCGTCCCCCGTGTCCTCCCGGTTCTCCGGTGCCTGCATCCCCTGTGGCTGTATCTCTCTGGTATGGGCCAATGCCTATGGTGTGAGTGGCCGTGTCCTCCCGGTTCCCCGGCGCCTGCGTCCCCCGTGTCCTCCCGGTTCTCCGGTGCCTGCATCCCCGGTGGCTGTATCTCTCTGGTATGGGCCAACGCCTATGGTGTGAGTGGCCGTGTCTGGCTCGTGCTACCTCACTCTGTCCAGCCTGTGCTGAGCCTGGACGCCAGCACTGTCGACACCTCCCAGCGACCGTCTCAGGAAGGCATGTGCCGAAGTAGACACTCAGAGGCGGGGAACCAGGCCCCGGAGTCCCTGCCAGGAGGGGTCCAGCAGGAGCCTGTGCCCGGCGAGCTTCCTGGAAAGCTCACACTTCCACCCACCACCACTGCACCCAGCCCAGATTGTCACGGGCACTGACCGAACTGATCAGGAACTTGGGAGCCAGGGGTGAAATGCAGCCATTATTAAAAATCAAATTATATAAACCTATAATAAAGTAAATATGTTAAAACCAAAGGCAATAAATGCCCTACACCCATCACTTCCTAATGATTGTCCTGCTACATAGGATCTTGATTATTTAGCTCTGTGTCTGTGTGAGGGAGATACTCACACAGTATTTGATGTGTGAGTGATGGTGCCTTGCTGAGCACCTCTCCTGCCCCAGGTTCAGTGATGCCACATCGGCAGCTTAGCGTTGGCCATGGCGGGGCATTCAGACCTCGACAGGGCAGACCCAGGGCCTCGCCTGGAGAGCTAGTATTGAGCCCTTTCGAGCCTGGGGAGTTGGGGGGCTGGTTCTGTCTCCCTTCCCCGTGGAGGAGGCAGGGGCTCCTGGGTGCTGCTTACTTGTCAGGTAAAGACATTGCAACAAAGGTGCCCTGTCCCTGGCTGTCTTTTGTGGTGGTGCTAGCTCTCCGTCAGCTTCAGTAGTGAGCCTCAGCTCTTGGACCCTCTGCTTGACTCCCCTTGGTGGGAGAGGTGCTTGAATCCTGGCTGTTGGGATTCATTGCTCGTCAATGAAGAATTTACATTTACCCTATAAATTCTGCAGCTTCACTCACTTGCAAAGGAAACTTTTTTTTTCTGTTAGCCAAAAATGTCCGACAGCAGGTCTCTAAAAACCATCCTCTTCTAATGAGCTATTTTGAGTTTCTTGCCGTGTGCGGTGATTAAATCTGTTTTAAATGAAGTCTCTGATGTGTCTATCTGTCGGCTCTGGCGAGGCCATTGCAGGTGCCCAAGTGTGGAGTGGGTTCGTACCATCTGAGCCTGGGCACCTCACCTCCTCCAGAGCTGGCAAACAGAAGTGTTTTCAAGCTGAATCCCCAAGCAGGACATTGATAAAGAGCAGAGATTGCCTCTTTTCTCCCTGGCCTTGCCATTGTGAGACCAGGAAAGATCAGAGACCTCAGAGAAGGTCATGGTTTTTCCGCCGTTCAGAGGCAGTCACTCGAGGGCCCTGGAGGCGGCTTCCCGCAGCTCCCGGGCTCCTGCCGTGGGTGTTGCTGGCTGGAGGGAACGTGTTTTTTGGGTTTCTGGTTTTGTTCCTACTGAGTTAAACAATGAACATGTTCAGCAAACTTTTATTGTGACGATTTCAAGCCCACATAACAGTGGAGAGAATCCTTGCCGTGCCCAGCACCCAGGCTCAGCTGTGAAGCTCATGGCCAGTTCTGTTTCAGTTCCCTCCACCTGCTCCTCCCAGCCCTGATCATTTGAAGCAAAAACCAGACAGTGCATCACTTCATCCGTGACTATTTCAGTAGGTGTTTCAAAGAATACAGACCCTACACAATATCTTTACATGTAAAAAGATGATCAGTAATTCCAAGCTATTCAATATCCAGTCAGGATTTAGACGTTCTCAGTTGTCTCATAGTTGTGTTTTACAGTTCGTGTGTTACAGTTAATCGATGTTTAATGGAAATTGTTGTGTGGCTTTCTTGGGGTTAGGAGTGCCGCCTCCCTCGGCGGGTGTACCACGGAGAGGAGCGTGCGTAGGAGTGCCGCCTCCCTCGGCGGGTGTGCCACGGAGAGGAGCGTGCGTAGGAGTGCCGCCTCCCTCGGCGGGTGTGCCACGGAGAGGAGCGTGCGTAGGAGTGCCGCCTCCCTCGGCGGGTGTGCCACGGAGAGGAGCGTGCGTAGGAGTGCCGCCTCCCTCGGCGGGTGTGCCACGGAGAGGAGCGTGCGTAGGAGTGCCGCCTCCCTCGGCGGGTGTGCCACGGAGAGGAGCGTGCGTAGGAGTGCCGCCTCCCTCGGCGGGTGTGCCACGGAGAGGAGCGTTCTGCGTTCTGCGTTCTGTGTTCTGCGGGCGTCTGGTGTGGTTTTCTGTGACGCCAAGTGGACCACGGAGCTTGACTGTGTCCTGCGTTTTGACTGCTTGTGTGTGTTGGTCTGGATCTGTTGAGTGCCAAGGGAGGGCGCTAAAGTCTCCTACAGTGGTTGTGGGATTGTCTGTTTCTCCTTTGTTCTGTCAGTTTCTGTCCAGTGTATTTTTTGTTATTAGCCGCATACACATTTGTGGTTGTGCTGTCTTCCTGAGAGTTGTCTCGGTCACCACGAATGTTCTTCGTCTCCCGGAGCCTTTGTCTGATGAATATTGCTGCCACTGCAGCCCTGCCTGGCTCACTGCGGCCGCCCAGGCTCTCGGCCGGCACCCTTGCCTGGCTCACTGCGGCCGCCCAGGCTCTCGGCCGGCACCCCTGCCTGGCTCACTGCGGCCGCCCAGGCTCTCGGCCGGCACCCCTGCCTGGTTCACTGCGGCCGCCCAGGCTCTCGGCCGGCGTGGTTTGTGCTTTTCTGTCTGTTTGTGTCTTTATGCTGAAAGTGTGTCTCTTACAGGCAGTGTGTCCTTCAGTCTTGTTTTTTATCCACCCTGTAGCTACCAGCCTTGCAACTGGAATGTCCAGAATAGCCTCGGCTCACGGGACTTCCTGATGATAGAGAGTTCCAGTCTGTGGTATTCACGATGGCAGCATCTGGCCACCTGTGGCTTTTGATTTCACATTTGAAATGTGATTCGTGGTGTCGGAGAACTCAGCTTTTAAACATTTATTTCTTTTTCTTTTAAATAGCCACATTTGACTCGTGGCATCTAGATAGCACAGTACCAGTCTAGGCCGTTAACCCTTTTATAACTGTTGATGTGGTTGAATCTGGGTCTGCTGTTTTTTATTTTTCTGTTTGTACACTGGTTTTTGTACCCTTTTTCCCCCATTCCTGCTGTCTTTTGAATTATTTAATTTTTTTTTTGGCGTTCCATTTTTATTTCTTTATTGGCTGTCTGCCTTTGTAAATTTTTTTTTTTTTGAGACGGAGTCTCGCTCTGTCGCCCAGGCTGGAGTGCAGTGGCGCCATCTCCGCTCATTACAAGCTCCGCCTCCCGGGTTCACGCTGTTCTCCTGCCTCAGCCTCCCGAGTAGCTGGCACTACAGGCGCCCGCCACCATGCCCGGCTAATTTTTTGTATTTTTAGTAGAGACGGGGTTTCACCGTATTAGCCAGGATGGTCTTGATCTCTTGACCTCGTGATCCGCCTGCCTCGGCCTCCCAAAGTGCTGGGATTACAGGTGTGAGCCACCGTGCCTGGCCCTTTTTAAAGATATTTTTAAAGCTATTTGGGAGGGTGAAGTGGGAGGATTGCTTGAGGCCAGGAGTTTAAGACCAGCCTGAGCAACACAGCAAGATCCCTGTCTCTCGAAGATTAAAAAAAAAAACTTAGCTGCATGTGGTGGTGTCCACCTGTTGTGCCTGCACTCAGGAGGCTGGAGGCTAAGCCAGGAAGATAACTTCAGCCTGGGAGGTGGAGACTGCAGTGATCTGATCACACCACAGCACTTCAGCCTGCGTGACAGAGCGAAATCCTAGCTCAAAAAAAAAAGGCATATTCAAGTGGTTGCTAGTTAATGTTGTACTACTTCGTGTGCAATGTAGAAATCTTGAAATCACATAGGTTTCTGTCTGGCATGTATTCCATCTGTATACATTGAAAATCCCAGTTGGAAATATTATTTTTAAAAAATGGTTTATCGGATAAACAAAACGTGTATTTTCTATACTACACACACATATACAATGGAATAGTTCGCCATAAAAAAGAATGAAGTCATGTCTTTTGCAGCAACATGGATAGAAGTGGAGGCCATTATCTTCAGTGAAACAACTCAGAAAGTCAGTCCACATGGTCTCACTTCTAAATGGCAGTGAGGGATGAGAATCACCTAAGGCTACAGTGCACATGATTCGAGTGGTGGTTACACTGAAAGCCCTTCCTTTAGCGCTGTGCAAAACAGCTACATCACAAAACTGCACTGCACCCCTTACATTTATACAAATTAAAAAAGTAACTCAGCGTCAGCAAACTGGACTCCCCCCACCCTGGCTTGCAGCCCGAGCCAGCCTGTTGCCTGCCTGTGGAAATGGAGTTTGTGGCCGCTCCTGCGCCTCGGTGCTGCCCTCGCACTGCAGAGCAGGGACCACAGAGCTCCTGTGTCCGTCTGGGTATTTACGGAAAAGAACCAGCCCTGCCTTCCTGGATTCCTCAGAAGGGGCTGATGGGGACAGAATTTCCCAAAGTTGTGTATGTTGAAAACTGTTTTCTATAGTTTTGGAATTTGAAGGATGCTTTGCTGGATAAATATCCCTTGGTTTAGGCCTCATTTCACTGAGATGTTTAGGGACGCTCATTCTGTTGTTGCCTTAGTGCATATATTGGGTTTGAAGAGACTGGTGCTGGTCTGATTCTTTACACTTTATTGGTTTTTTTCTTTTTTCTTTTTTCTTTTTGAGATGGAGCCTTGCTCTGTCACCAGGTTGGAGTGCAGTGGCACGATCTCAGCTCCCTGTAACTTCCTCCTCCCAGGTTCAAGCGATTCTCCTGCCTCAGCCTCCCAAGTAGCTGGGACTAGAGCGCGCGCCACCAGGCCCAGCTAATTTTTGCATTTTTAGTAGAGACGGGGTTTTACCATGTTGGCCAGGATGGTCTTGATCTCCTGACCTTGTGATTGATTCCTCCCCCACCCCTCGGCCTCCCAAAGTGCTGGGATTACAGGCATGAGCCACCTATTGTTTAATTGATCTTTTTTACCTGGAGGCCATGAGGATCTTATCTTTGTCTTTGAAATCTTGGAGTTGATTGCTTTGGGTTAATTTTCTGAAGTATTCAGTGAGCCTTTCAGTGTGTAAGTGCGGGTCTTTTTCTGTTTTGAAAAGTCTTCCTGGGTTATAGCTTTAAATGTTAGCTCTGTTCTGTGTTTTGGGTATCCTTCTTTGGGTCCCTGATCCTACAAATGTTCCTCCTTCTCTGCCTGTCTCCCATGGTCACCTCTTTCTCTCACACAGTTTTCTCTGCACAATTTTGCTCTCTCAGTGGATTTTTCTGACTTTGATGCCCATGTTGGGTTTTCCTTCCAGTGACTGTCCTGGCACCTGCCGTGGCTGTCCTTCTCTGTTCCTTCCAGTGACTGTCCTGGCACCTGCCGTGGCTGTCCTTCTCTGTTCCTTCCAGTGACTGTCCTGGCACCTGCCGTGGCTGTCCTTCTCTGTTCTTTCCAGTGACTCCTGGCACCTGCCGTGGCTGTCCTTCTCTGTTCCTTCCAGTGACTGTCCTGGCACCTGCCGTGGCTGTCCTTCTCTGTTCCTTCCAGTGACTGTCCTGGCACCTGCCGTGGCTGTCCTTCTCTGTTCCTTCCAGTGACTGTCCTGGCACCTGCCGTGGCTGTCCTTCTCTGTTCCTTCCAGTGACTGTCCTGGCACCTGCCGTGGCTGTCCTTCTCTGTTCTTTCCAGTGACTCCTGGCACCTGCCGTGGCTGTCCTTCTCTGTTCCTTCCAGTGACTGTCCTGGCACCTGCCGTGGCTGTCCTTCTCTGTTCCTTCCAGTGACTGTCCTGGCACCTGCCGTGGCTGTCCTTCTCTGTTCCTTCCAGTGACTGTCCTGGCACCTGCCGTGGCTGTCCTTCTCTGTTCCTTCCAGTGACTGTCCTGGCATCTGCCGTGGCTGTCCTTCTCTGTTCCTTCCAGTGACTCCTGGCACCTGCCGTGGCTGTCCTTCTCTGTTCCTTCCAGTGACTGTCCTGGCACCTGCCGTGGCTGTCCTTCTCTGTCATGGCCGTTCTGTGCTCTGCCTCTGTCGCCCCCGAGGTTGATGGGTGCTCTCTGTCTCTTTCTCCCTGTGGTCCATTCTGTATTTTAGTTTCGCATCTCTGATGTCAGGTGGTTTTTCATATTCTCAACTGCTTGAGTAGCTTTGATTTTATCTGCAATGTAGGCTCACGTTCTGTTCTGCTTCACGGTTGTTTTCCTCGGGTCAGGCACATTTCCCTCACTTTGCGTGTGTCAAATTTTTTGTCTTTTTTTTGCAGCCGTTTTGTAGGGACTTCTTCCTTTTGCTCATCTTTAGTGGGAGTAGGGGCTTTGCAGGATTCCTGGTTTAATAGCGCCCTCTTCTGTAGGTATTGCAAAGTCCAAGTGCATTCGCTGGCTTTGGAAGTTTGGGCAGCGATTGGGGTCTGGGAGTCCTTCGTTCTCTGATTTGCTGGCGCTCTTTCTCTTTCAAGTCCCTCCTTTCCTGCCTTTTCTTCCTTTCTTCTTTGCCGCCTGGTGACTCAGGGCTGCCTCTTCTCCCTCTTTTCCAAAATCTTTTTCTCTTCTTCGTCGGTGGTGTGTCAGTAGTGCCCTTGAAATCATGGCTGTCCTGCTAGGCTGGGCTCCCACTTTCACTCACAGCGGCCTCCACGTCTCGCTCGTGTTCCGACCGCGCTGGGATGTGCTGGGACGTGCTGGGACGCTCTTCCCGAATCTTCACCTCCGGGCTCCCACTTGCACTCGCAGCGGCCTCCACGTCTCGCTCGTGTTCCGACCGCGCTGGGATGTGCTGGGACGTGCTGGGACGCTCTTCCCGAATCTTCACCTCCGGGCTCCCACTTGCACTCGCAGCGGCCTCCACGTCTCGCTCGTGTTCCGACCGCGCTGGGTTGTGCTGGGACGTGCTGGGATGCTCTTCCCGAATCTTCACCTCCGGGCTTGCTAGCTGTGTGAATCTGTGTGTCTCTTCCCTGGTGTCTCCCTTCCCTCTCTTGTGATGTTTCTTGCTGTGCCTTTGTGCTCCACAAAGCCTTGCACCCCAGCGGGGGCAGCCCTGGAGCCCGAGAGATCACCTTCTGGAGTCTGGATTTTTCCTCATTTTATTCTATTTTATTTATTTATTTTTTGAGACAGAATGTTGCTCTGTCTCCCAAGCTGGAGTGCAGTGGCACAATCTCGGCACACTGCAGCCTCCGCCTCCTGGGTTCATGCGATTCCCCTGCCTTAGCCTCCCAAGTAGCTGGGATCACAGGTGTACGCAACCACGCCTGGCTAATTTTTGTATTTTTAGTAGAGACGGGGTTTCACCATATTGGCCAGGCTGGTCTTGAACTTCTGACCTCAGGTGATCCACCCGCCTCGGCCTCCCAAAGTGCTGGGATTACAGGCGTGAGCCACTGAGCCCGGCAGCTTCCACCTTTTCTTCAAGCCACGCTGAGGCTGCAATTTGGGTTTTTCTCTCTATATAAGTAATATATATATGTACACACACACACACATATATACACGTGTATATATATAAAAACATAGTTTATATATTACATTCATTATATATCACATATTAAAATGTATACATATAAATATGCCTACATAGAAAATTGAGGAGCAAATTTTTGGGAGTAGGCCGTCTTCAGCTACCCTGGAGGTTCATTCTATATATTTTAAGGAACCCACGAAGAAAAAATATAATCTTTTATATTTACCCAGATACTTCCCATTTTTTCTGCCTTTCCTTTGTTCTTGGAGATCCAGGCTGCCCCCAGATCATTCCCCTCCAGCCCTGCCTGGCCGTCAGTTTCCAGCAGACCTACTAGTGGAACATTCACTTAGTTTTCTTTTGTGTGAAAATGTTTCCCTTTGCCTTCGTTCCTGAAGGATATTTTCAACAGATACTGACTTCTGGGTTGACTTGTTGTTTTTTCCTTCAGGACTTTAAAGGCCTTGTTCCCCTGTCTTTTGGCCTCCAGGTTTCCTGATAAGAAATCCACGGTAATTTGAATTGTTGACTCCTTCCTGCATGTGTGTTCTGTGACTTCTCTCCAGTTGGTTTCAGAAGCTTTTTCTATTAATATATTTTTGTTTTCCTCAATTTGATTTTGATAAAATGTGGCACAGATGTGCCTAGATAGGAATTTCTTTGAATTTATCTTGTGATTTGTTGTTTGAATTTATCTTGTTAGACACTCACTGAGGTTCTAGAATCTGTAAATGTACGTCTGTCAGCAAATTTAGGGGAATTTTGGCCGTTGTTTATTCTCAGAGTTTTTCTCACGCTCCTCTGTTTCCCCTCTCCTTCTGTCGCTGTGACTGCGCATAGAGTAGATGTGATGCCGTTTTCCCACCAGAGGCTCTGCTGGCTTTTGCTGAACCTTTGTGCTTTCTGCTCTTTGATTTCAGTAATTTCTCTTGACTCATCGTCAGGTTTGCTGGCTGTCCTCTGTTGTCTTCATTTTACCATTGAGTTCTTCTGGTCGTTTGTTTCAGATGTTGTATAAATGTTTTTAGTTTTTGAAATTTCCGTTTGTTTCTACTTTATAGTTTCTGTTGAAATTTCCTTTCTTTTCATTTATTTCAAGAGTATTTACTTTGACCTCATGGAGCACGTTGTAGTTGTTGCTTGGAAGCCTTCCTCTGCTGTTTCTGGCATTGGTGTCGTCTTGGTGGTGGCATCTGTTTGTTTTTCTTTCTATGAAACGCGGGCCACGTTTTCAGATTCTGATAACTCAGGGTTGTGTCCTAGTCATTGTGGATGCTGCGTTGTGTAGACACTGGCTTTTCTTACAGTTCTTCTCAGCATGCATTCACCCTGATGAGGTACAGACCGTAAGTTCAGTCTCACGCTGGGTGCTGGTCAGAGCCCACCTCACCACTCACAGCCTCTGCTTGCCTGCGTAGGTTGTCGCACACGCATGTGTTTGGGGTTATTGGAGACTCGAGCAGGTTCATACACAGACTTAGGGTTGCCTTTTCCTAGCTCTTCCCTCCAGGGTTGTCCCCACACCGTCCGGCTAGCCTGGGCTTCTTTTCGTTGCTCTTCTAGCCAGAGAGAGGGTGGGGTTTCCTCTGGATTTGTGGGGTCCACATTCTGCTGCTCCCGTATGTGTGGCCCAGGCTTGGGCAAAGTCCGAAGAGGGAAGAATGAGAGACGCTCCCTGTGCGTCGCTTCTCCAGGCTCTGACTCCCAGTGCTGCCTGTCTGCCTCGCTTTACCTCTCAGCATCCTCGGGTGCTTGTTTTGTTTTTAGTGTATGGTTGTCCTCAGCGGGAACAATGGCCTCTGAGGGCCTCACACTCCCATGGCAAAACCGGAGCCCCTGCTGAGATGCCCTTGCAGTGCCTTTTAGTTGATGCATGTCTGTGTACACCTTCCTTTCTCTCGGTGGTTTCCTCTCTTTGCCTCTCTTTGCCTGCGCTTATCTGTGGAAGGCGTCCAGTGTCCCCCACGCCGTGTCCATGGTCCTGTGGCTGGAGGCGTCCTGTGGCCGTGCTCAGCGTGCTATCTCCCATTTCCTGGAATCAGCCTCTGTCTAGATCCGACATGGTTCAGTTTTTCCGCCGGGATGCTTTGCCGTGGCGTTGCAGCTTCCATCGGGAGGCGTGTGCTCTGCTCACCCCTCTGTCTGTGTCTCTTGGTGGTATTAGCAGCCGCGGGTCGTCACTGCCTCAATTCACTGCATCGTTAAGGATTTTAAAATGGCTGTATTCTAATTCTACCATTTCTTTTTCATTTTTTGCTAGGAGTGTTTCTGTAAAGAGGGACCGTGTCCCCTGTGGTTTTCCAGAGACACCGATTGTCCAAGAAAGGCAGGATGATGCCTTGCTTCGTTCCCCTTATTTGCCAGTTTTCCAAACAATGTCCTGATTCAAAATAACACCCTGATTTCAAGATGACCCATGCCTGGAGGCTCTCAGGCTCGTTACGGACTCATGGATATAAACTGTTCTGTTGTTCTGATCCATTCTAGACCATAATTCTGTGTCCTAGACGGAGTTTATAATATGTGAAGTTACAGTTCTCCATACAGGTAACTAGTTCAGCTATCCGGATAGATCTAACCAGGATGCCTTCCTTCTCCTTCATGAATTCCACAGACAGTTCACCTGTGCCTTTGTGGAGTGAGATGACCCCGTGCCAGAGGGCGGTTTTCTGAGCCCAGTCTTTCAGCAGAAGCCTCTGGGACTGGGTGTTAACTCACCCGCAGTCTGTTCCAGGACAGCTTTGCACGGCCCCGTGTTGTAAACTGCGCGTGGAGGTGGTTTGATTCGTGGGTGTGGAGGAACAACAGCATTATTTCCGCCATTCAGTGCCCTGCTCTTTTCTATAGTCGTTCATTGTTTTCTTCCGAACGTTTTCATGGAAAAGATCTTATCATTTTGATAACTTGGTTTTCAAAGAAGTGTGGCCTTTCGTCTGTTTGCGATGTGCCGTCCGTGTAACCTGTTGTAGATGTGTGGAGACCCTGGGCTTCTCCTGATGCATCATTTTGTGTTTCTGAAGCACGCTCTTACTGGGCGTCATCACCCCCGTGCACAGTCAGGGTGTTGGGCACACAAGCAGGGCTCCCCAACATGGACCAGCGCTGGTGTGTCAGGGTTCAGGGCTCACAGTCCAGTGGGAGGGGATGTGGAGAGCAGCCTGTGACCACAGAGGAAAAGGAGGTTCACTAAGCCATCGGGGAGTCCAGCGGGAAGGGGTGGCCTTCTGGGGACAGCCTGGAGCCCGCCTGCGGTCCGGGGACAACCTGGAGCCCACCTGCGGTCCGGGGGGCAGCCTGGAGCCCGCCTGCGGTCCGGGGGCCAGCCTGGAGCCCGCCTGCGGTCCGGGGACAACTGGAGCCCGCCTGCGGTCCGGGGGGCAGCCTGGAGCCCGCCTGCGGTCCGGGGGGCAGCCTGGAGCCCGCCTGCGGTCCGGGGACAACCTGGAGCCCGCCTGCGGTCCAGGGGGCAGCCTGGAGCCCGCCTGCGGTCCGGGGGGCAGCCTGGAGCCCGCCTGCGGTCCGGGGGCCAGCCTGGACCCCGCCTGCGGGGGAGGCCCGGGGCGTGGGGAGTGGGTGGAGGCGTTTCCAGCAGAGGGGCAGCAGCAGAGCCCCCGCGTGCAGCGCTTGCTCCATGCGGTGTCCGGCGGGCTGGGGACGCCGTCTGAGAAACCCTGGTGCCCTTGGTTCTTCTCCACGTGGCTCACCGGCCGTCCTCTCGCATCAGGGCTGTGTCTCACTGTGCATCTGGTGTTCCAGGGCCCTGATGTGGCAGCTACGCCAGCATAGCTGCAGTTTCTCCACCGCCTCACTCCTGCCAGTGACAGCCCAGGAAATGCTGTAAAATCTAGTTATCCGTGAGGTCATTGGAATTTGAGGACACATCTTTTCTTGTAGTGGCATTTGCCTGCAGAGCTGTGTGCGTCGCAGCCCCCTTTCTTCCCCCATCATGCCGGGAGCAGGGGTCCCCTCTGTTTGCAAGACCTGGCCTTTGTTGGCTGGGGCTTTGCTTAGGAGCACATCCGTGTAACGTACACTTGCTTTAGAGAGAAACCAAGCTGTTCTGGTTTAAATTAGCGGGACCCTTTGTCAAGAACTGCATGAAAATATATATGTACGACTTCTGACCCAACTTTCCGTGTGGAGGGGCGGCCGCACGTGGGGATAAAGACCTGCCGATGAAGCTCAGTGGTAATTTTACATGTCATAACTCTTCGTCATCCTGCTTTTCTGTCCCGTGCCTGGAATCTTGCCAGCCCGGGGAGACTGAGAGTGTGTGTCGTCGATGTGGCTCACGTTCAGTCCAGTACAAAGCAGGCCTTGGCGGGTCGCCCTGTGGGAGATGTTGACTTTAAATGAATGTCATGGAGAGAGGAGTCATTTTCTTCAGTTGTTTATTTAAACTTAGTGACTTGTTAAAATTTAGTTTCAAACAGTATTAATTAGCAAGATCATTGGGTTTACCATTAAGATATATTGAATATAGGGTCCCCCCCATAGAGATATGGCTTAATAAGTTAGCTCTGCTAGTATATAGAAGGAATTCAACTATTAAGAATAAGAAAGGCACAAAATAAACCTAAACACGTCCAAGTTATCACTGAATATTGTACTGCTGCCACTCTCTTTCTCTGGGTGGTACGGGAGTCGAGGCAGTCCAGTGAGAAATGTCATGGGCCTGAAGGATTTTGAGGCCAGATGCAGTGACTCACCTATAGTCCCAGCACTTTGGGAGGCTGAGGTGGGAGATTGCTCGAGCCTGGGAGTTGGAGGCTGCCGTGAGTTGTGATCACACCACTGTACTCCAGCCTGGGCAACAGAGTGAGACGCTGTCTCAGATGAAATTAAATGAAATAAAATTAAAATTAAATAAAATATAAGTGTAATAAATATGTTGTCTTAGGACGGGCAGCTTAGTGTTTGGATTCTGAGACCTAGCAGGAATGGTGAAGGGATGGGGGATGAGAGGAAGTCAAAGGGCATGAAAGCATCAGCCTGGCCCAGGTCTGAGGATGCTGTAAGTTACTAATCCTGCCGGTGTGTTCGAGGTGCTGTGACCAAGGCCAGGAGCTCTGGCGTAGAAGTAAAAGCCAGCGTCGGTTCCTGTGCCCAGCCCTGCGCCACTGTGCCCACGGTATCCATCACCTTGGGTCCCGGCGCCCTGTGAGGAGAGAGCTGATGTTGCCTCCCGCTCGCGGGGGTCGTGGAGGCTCCGGAGCTTGGTGACCCCACAGCTGATCGCCCCATGGTGTCCTAGGGCGTGTGGGCACAGTGAGGCCTCTTCTTTGCCGGGGAGGCGTGGCGGATCTCAAGCCCACCCACTTCCCCCGCCCGGACACCACAACAAAACCAGAGTTGTGCATCAAGAAAGCCTGGAAACAGTCAGACCACCAGAATCACTCAGGCCACTGGCACCAAGGGTTGTCTGTTTTCAGAACTTCTGTTGTTGTGAGCACAGCCTAAAGGGACAGCTGGCCCCTGGGGAACCACGTTCGGCCGGCCGTTAGGGAGAATTGCACTGCCTGGGCCTGAAGGCAGTGGGCTGTCTGGCCTCCTGAGTGCCCGGGTAGCCCATGCCCATGTCCATGAGGGAGGATCCCGCTCGATGCGTCCATGCAGAGGCTGCTGCATACTCAGGCATGGCCGCCCTTGTCTCCTGCTGCCGCTGCCACCTGCAGCACAGACGGGGCCTGTCCATGGGGCCTGGTCAGAGCCGTTTCTGTCTCCCCAGCCTGGGCCCGTCTTCCCTTGCTGGCTGTCCACCTGCTCAGCTGTGCCTGGACCATGGCCACTGGGCTCTTGGGAGGCGGGCCGTGCCCGTGGCTCTTGGGAGTGGGCCGTGCCTGTGGCTCCATGCTCTTGGGAGTGGGCCGTGCCCGCAGCTCCGCCCTTCTCACAGTGAGTGTTGTGTTGTCATGGCACCTCCAGGCTCCCAAGCCCAGCACAGGCAGCACCGGCCCCTTCTCTCCCCACCTTTCCCCTCCTCCAAGGAAGTCCGTCCTGCTGGGCCCTCGGTGGCTGTCAGGGCACCACCACCGCAGCACCGGACAGAGAACCCTGTGGGGGGCCTGCTTCTTGGAAGCGCTGTGCGTCCTGTGTTCCAGGAGAGCGGGGTCCATCAGCGCCTCATGCCTCATCCTGCTCAAGTGACGTGTGGCTCCCCGGCTGCGTCGCGTGTGTCCCGCCCAGGGTTTCCTGCCGGGTGAGGCGGTTCGTGTCCTGGCCTGCGGCTGTCAGGACTTCCGTGAGTGGCGAGGTGTGCGGTGCGGAGCAGTGGCTGGACTGGCAGTGGGAAGTAGACGGGGACCTGCAAGGAGGGGGGGCCGTGTCGGTACTGAGGCCGCTCTCCGAATTCTCTGCCCGCGTGTCCTCTCGGAGCCTCTTGGAAGCCGCCAGGTCACACAGGAGGCCGCACTGACAAGGATATTAAGGATGTTTGCGGCCGTGCTCTTTAGCTGTGAAAGTTTGGGACAAATTCAGCACGCCGCAGTGGTGATTACGGGAGTCAGAATCCTTGCTGGGGACCTCAGAGACATGTCGGGGATCTGGGAGCCTTGGTGGTGCGGGTGGGGCAGGGGACCGGTGGCCGTGACGCCAGGCTCAGTTCCCGGCTCTGCCACTTAGTGGAAGTGACCTTCTGCGAGTTGCTGCTGTGTGTCGGCGTCCTCCCAGGCTGTGAACAGGCGGCGGAGTGCCTGCCTCCTATACACATGAACACACACGCATACACAGGCACACGTGTACGCACACATGCCCAGGCACACACATGCTGGTACGTGCTCCCGCACACACATGCACACGTGTGCGCCCTTGCTGGGGTTGTGCCTGGGTGTTGCTAATGGCAGACTTCCTGGTGAGATTGTGACCAGTTGATCTTGAGGCTCCCAGATGCTCTGCGGTAAACGTGTAACTTGTTTTAACTGGAAAAAAGGCCTTCAGATGATTGAAGAGGGCTCTGAGAAAACTGGACTCCTCTGTATGGAATTTATAGTGATGGGAAATTGAAAAGAACTGGAAATGTAAATAACTAGAAGCACAAAGGCGAGGTGACTCCTAGAATCTGTCCAGAAGAACCCATGGTCGCAGACATGGGGCCCCGTCTCTGCCAGACCCTGGTGGCTCCCAGGCCGTGGGAGCGGTGGAGGAGGCGGTGCCCTGTGTGGCGTGTGGCTCTGTGGGCAGCTCCGACCACCCTGACGGTGTGATTCTCTCCCTCCAGGTCGTGCACACACACAAGCCGCACTTCATGGCCTTGCACTGTCAGGAGTTTGGAGGGAAGAACTACGAGGCCTCCATGTCCCACGTGGACAAGTTCGTCAAGTAAGTCTCGGGGCAGGTGCTGGTGTGTGTCCACTTCTCCGGGGATGGGGGGTGCCGGCGGGGTCTTTTGATGGTACTATGATCCCCAGCCTCACCATTCAGGACTCACCTGGGGGTCATCTTGGCTGAGTCTCAGTTTTCCAAAGAGAGGAGTGGCCCAGACATGTGACTGCGAGCCTCCTTGGGGCGGCGACGGAAGGCCACGGAGTGACAGCCCGCTGCCTCCACACGGCGAGGGTCTGTGCTCTCGGGCCAGGGCACGTGAGCCCCAAGTACCGAGCAGAGCCGTCCCCGTGTGTGTGTGTCTGTGGCTGGGCCTGCGGTGGCCGGGATTCACATCCCACTGCGGAGTCTGTCTCAGGGAGGTCGGCTGGGAGCGTCCATCTTTCTTGGAGGCGAAATCTCCATCGTTTAGGAGGAAGGTGCCCCGCATGTGGTCCCAAAGTGCACGCCCTGAAACTTCCAACAGGGCCGGCCCAACTGGGTCCTGTCAGGGAGGAGGGGGCGCCCGGACCTGGGGCATCCAGGAGTGGACAGGAGTAGGTAGGGGCAGGCAGGCTCGTGTTCAGACATGGGGCCTCCTCTTGGCTGTTGCTAATAGTGGCTGCTGTATTTTCCTGAGGGCGCAGCCATGCAGCCTGTCCTCCGTGTCCCCTACAGTGTGGCCTTGTCACATTCCCGTGTTGGGGGGCTCGTCTCCACCTCCAGACCCTGGGCAAGCCCTGGCTTCTTCGCAGCATGAGGGCTTCTGGGACCAGCCCCCAACATCGCAAAGCTTCACTGCTGCCACACTCTGTGGGTCGACATAGCCACGTGGAGTCGGAATCTGTGGGCAGAGCTGTTGAGCCCTCCCGGCCTGGTGCCAGTGTGAGTGTGAGCGAGGCTTCAGGCAATCCCAGCCGCTGCGTCCTCGCTGTCCAGGTGCCGGCTGTCGTGCAGTGACATAAGCCCTCTGTCTTGAACTCCCAGCACAGGGTCCTTGAGCAGAACAAAGTGATGGTTTCAGCTGCTAAAAAAAAAACTGCCACAACTTCCCAAAATAATCTATAATTTAAGGCAGTTTTCTTTTCTTTTCTTTTCTTTTTTTAAATACGGAGTCTCGTTCTGTCACCCAGGCTGGAGTGCAGTGGCGTGATCTCGGCTCACTACAAGCTCTGCCTCACGGGTTCACACCATTCTCCTGCCTTAGCTGGGACTACAGCTGCCCGCCACCACACACGGCTAATTTTTTTGTTTTTTTGTTTTTGATAGAGATGGAGTTTCACCATGTTAGCCAGGATGGCCTCAATCTCCTGACCTTGTGATCTGCCTGCCTCAGCCTCCCAAAGTACTGGGATTACAGGTGTGAGCCACCATGCCTGGCCAGTTTAAGGCAGTTTTAATCAAAATCTTAGTGGCATTTTTCCTAACACTCAACAGACTAATACTAAAATTGCCATATAAGAGCAAAGGGTCAAGAATAGCTAAAAGAATCCTGAAAGAAAACAAAGTGGATTCTCACCCAGCTTGACCCCAGGGATCATTCCGAAGAAGCGGTGGGGCAGGTGGCATGGCACAGGCCCGGAAAGGAGAGCAGGTCAAGGCAGGTGCGCAGCCCAGAGAGCAGAGAGTGGAGTCGAGGCCCCGCCCAGTCCCTCACGGCTGCACCTGGAGGAGGACAGGTGGGGACATGGGCAGGGGCACGGGATCGTTGGTGTCCTGTGTTGGGAAAAATGAAATTGGATCCCTGCTTTATGTCATAAGCAGCCTCTTCTCACTCACCCTATGTAAGACGAATTTCAGTTGTATTAATTACATAAATGTAAAAGGCAACATTAAACATTTCAGTCTAAAATGTAGGAGAAAATCTTTACAGTTTTGAGATGAGAGATTTCTTTTAAAATGTACAGGAAGTGCAGCCTACAGAGTAGAAGGTTGAAAAATGTGGCCGTGTTTGAACTAAGCATTTGCTTATGAAAAGGCACCAAAATGAGGTCAGAATTAAGCCATTTTGGGAAAAGAGATCCGCGGTGCACCTTCCTGACAAAAACCAGCGTCTCCATATATGAAGAACTCAGTGAGTCGGCAGGAAAAGGAAGGCAGCCGCTGTTGGGAAGCGGGGCACCTTCCCGAGGAGAGAAAGTGAGGAGGGACCCTGAGCACGGAGGACGCTGCCCTCGCAGCAGGCGGGGATGCCATGAGCCGGACGGGAATAATGTCGCCGTGTTCGGTGTGACGGCCTCACTGCAGAGTGTGGCCCCACGGCCTCGTGCCCCGCCGTGCCGTGTGTGTTTCCTTCCTCCGCACTTTATGCCTGATGTACAGCATTGTGATTTTTGCTCTAAACAATTTTCTTTTTAAAAGGTTAAGACGTGAGAGAAACGCCATTGATTTGGACCAGTTCCCTGGCTGGTTTCAGTGCCCTCCGCCCTTTTGTGTGGATTCTGGTTTTTATCTGGCATCCTTCTCCCTCTGCCTGAAGAACGTTCTTTAACATTTATTTTAGCACAAGTCAGCTGCTCATGAATTTTCTCAGCTTTTGTTTATCTGAAAAAGGTCTTTGTCCTCATTTTTGAAAGCTGTTTTGTTGTAAATAGAATTCTAGCTTGTCAATTTTTTTTTCCTCTCACTACTTTAATGATATCGCCCCATTGTCTTCTGTATTGCATTGTTGCTGGTGAGAATCTCGTCATTGTTCTCTCTTAATTTTCTTGTATATAATGTGCCCTTTCCTCCACTGCTAGGTTTTGTCTTTATAGCTGGTTTGCAGCAACCTGATTATCTTGTACTTTACTTTGATGTGCTTTATGTTTATCTTGCTTGGGGCTGTTTGAGCTTTTGCAGTCTGTGGGTTTATCGTTTTAATCAAATTTGGGGAAAGTTTGTCCATTATTTCTTTAAATGCTGTTTTTCTTTTCCTTCCCTTCTCTTTCGTTCTCAGGCTCCAGCTACCTGTGTTAGATTGCCTGGTTCTGCCCCACAGGGCCCCAGAGCGCTCCTGATTGTTTCCAGCTCATTTTCCCTGTGTTTCGGTTTGGATCGCTTCTGTTGCTGTAGTTTTAAGTTGCCGGGCTCTTTTCTGTTGCAGGTTTTGATCTTCTCTTCGGTCCATGCAGTCAGTTCTTTCATTTCTGATGTTGTGTTTGTCAGCTCTTTCCAGAAGCCTCACGTGTGCTTTCCCTGTCCTTGCTTTTCCCTGTGTCTATGCGTTCCTTTTGCTCCCTGGTCACAGTTGTAATGGCTGTTCCCAGCTGCTTTCAGCTCATTTCGTCATTTTTGTCTTTTCTGGGTCTGTTTCTGTTGACTGCTTCTTCCTATCAGCTCACTCCATTTTTGCCTCTTCCGGGTCTGTTTCTGTTGACTGCTTCTTCATAGGATGACGGGACACATTCACATGGTGTTGCTGCTTCTCATATCAAGTTATTTTCCATACAATGCCAGACATTGCGAATGTTACATTGTTTAGTGTTTGAGCCCTGTTTTCTTCCTTTAAAGCATGTTGACGGTTGTGTTTGCCAACAGTTAAGCCGCCTGGGGATCAGTGGGAGTCTGTCAAGGCGTTCTTTGCCTTGCCCTTCTCTACTGGTGCGGTTTTATTTTCTTCAACGTGGAGCCCCCTTCTTCCTGACACGTGGACTGGCTGGATCACGGGGTGCTGGTCTCCTGTCTCCCCACTGTCTTGAATAAGCAAGCGTGGGTGGGGGATGATGTACTGTCTCCGTGGAGGGGCCGGACAGGTGGGGCCTCGTCCTCCCGTTCACGGGCTCCAGGGGTGTGCAGTGGCCTCCTCTGCAGCCATGCTTTGCGGAGATGGTGGCGAGCTTGTCTCCTTAAGGCTTTCCTGATGATAAAATGTGACCAGTAGGATGAACGGTCAGGGACAATGGCGTGTCCAGAGGTCCTTTCCCTCCTGTGTGGTTGCAAGGCCGTGGCAACTCAACCACCATCCTCACTGCCACTTCTGGGAGGAGCAGAGGGGGACAGAACCGCCTTGGCCCTGGGGTGCATGTGCCCCAACCTGTGTGTGCTGGTGGCTATTGGGGGTCCAATTTCTCTCTTAAGACCAAGCGTGAGCTATCAGGAGACCCCCCAGAGCTTGGAGTTGTGCTTCCCTGGCATGAGACCTTGGGTGTTTTCTCGATGTCTCCAGCCCTGGGAGGCCTCAGACCCCGGCATCTCACAGGCAGCGTGGAGACCAGAGCCTGCGGGAGCTCCATTCTCTGCCCTCTGCCTGTCATGGGTGGACGGTCTCACGGTGATGTGCCCATGTGCTGTGGCCCCTCTTTACACCTTGTGGGCATCTCATGAGGTACAAGGCGTCTGTGTGGCTTTTCCTCAGGAACTTACTTTCTTCCTTCCAGAGAACTATTGTCGAGTGATGCGATGAAAGAATATAACAGGGCTCGAGTCTACCTGGACGAAAACTACAAATCCCAGGAGCACTTCACGGTGAGTCGCTTCCGCTGCCCGGCACAGGGGTCAAACAGGCTGGCCTTGGCGGAAGCCGGCCCTTTTGCCTGTGTAAATGGAGAGGGGGTTGGGGTGCTCCCCGCCTGAAGCCTCACTCCCGCCGCCCTCCCTGGCGCTCCCACAGCCTGCTTGGTGGTCTGCTCGGTGGTCTGAGCCCGTGGCTGGCCTGACAGGGAAGGTGGCCCAGCACGCACAGGGTCTTGGGGCTCCAGACCAAGCCCAAGCAGGAGTTGGGGAGTGACAGCTGGGGAGAGGCCCAGGGCCTCAGTGTGTGTGAAAAAGAGGGAGTCCGAGGCTCCGGGCGTGTAGATGAGAGGTTGGACGGCAGCCGGGATCCGCTCCGAGAGCCACCATCGCCAGCCCTGCTCCCATGCTGGGGCATCCTGCCTCGGAGAGAGGCTGTTCCTCGGGGTGAGCACAGGGGGAGTGGGACGTGAGAGGTTGGACGGCAGCCAGAATCTGCTCCGAGAGCCACCACCGCCAGCCCTGCTCCCATGCTGGGGCATCCTGCCTCAGAGAGAGGCTGTTCCTCGGGATGACCACAGAGGGGTGGGACAGAGCCTTCCACAGGGCTGCGAAAGACCGGTCCCTCCTCTGGTCCCTCCTCTGCGGTCCTCTGTCAGGTGGACACATGAGAGCGTGGTCCTGGTGGACGTGGCAGCCACAGAGACACAGGCACCAGGTGTCTGGGAAGGGACAGGAAGCCCCTCGGAGGAGGGGATGCTCTGCAGGTCGTGAATAACTTGCTGTTGGTTCAAAGACCCACATCTTAAATCCCGTCTTTACGCCCTGGGCCCTCTGGCCTGGGTCCATGTCCCCTGTCTCTGGGGAGGCCCTGGGTCCCCTGGCCTGGGTCCATGTCCTCTGTCTCTGGGGAGGCCCTGGGTCCCCTGGCCTGGGTCCATGTCCCCTGTCTCTGGGGAGGCCCTGGGTCCCCCTGGCCTGAGTCCATCTTCCCCGTCTCTGGGGAGGCCCTGGGTCCCCCTGGCCTGGATCCATCTCCCCTGTCTCTGGGGAGGCCCTGGGTCCCCCTGGCCTGGATCCATCTCTGGGGAGGCCCTGCGTCCTTCTCCCCCATCTCTGGCCTGTCCCAGCATCAGTGCCTACCAGCCATCATCCCACTGTTGCATGACAGACCCTTGTTAACCTGCCCTCTCCCTGGCGGGCGCCCCTGTAGGCAGCAGTGCTGAGGGTCTCGCTCTCCAGTGTTCCCCTGCCCTGCGGGTGGGACTCTCATTACTCTTTGGGTTCAAGGGCCATCTCACTCGTTTGGGCATCTACTGCCAGTTAATCAATGTCCTTGTCCCTGAGATGGTCACACAGCTGCCCTGCGTGGTCCCCAGCCGTAGTCGAGTCTGTACAATCCCAGGAATCCCCTGTTCGGTCTCCGCCCCTCCTGCTATCAAGCAGCTGCCCACACACAAGTGGCCTCTCCTCATGTTCCGTGGGGCACGTGGGGGCCGCAGGGCCCACTCACACCAGAGCCAAGGCCTCATCCCTGTGCTCAGGATGTCGCTCCTCCTGTCAGCCTTCCTTCCTCTCCCACCTTGGTCCCTCCTCCCGACCAGCTTCTTCCTCTCAGCTCTGCCATCCTTTCCATAAAACGGCAGCTTCCTTGACCCTCTCACTCTCCTCTGCCATGACCCAGCATCCTGTGTTTCCCAAGTGGGGGCTTATTCAGATGGAAAAGAAAAATACCACTGGGTGAGCAGCAGATTAGACATTGCAGAAGAAAAGAGAAGGTGACTGAACTTGAAGACAGCCACAAAAATCACAGTGAAACAGAGAAGGACTGAAAAGTGGATAGAAATCACGGTGAAATACCAGGTGTCCTAACACGTGTGACTGCATCCCCAGGAGGAGTGGGAAGAGGAGGCAGACAGGGCAATGCTTACAGATGTCATGGCTCAGATTTCTTCACCATTCCATGAAACTTACAGAAAGATCCAAATACTGCAACAAGCTTCAAGCCAGATAAACATACCGATGCGTGCCAAGGTCAGATTGCTGAAAGCAAATTACATGAAGGCCCTTTGCCACCCGTCATCCTCAGAAGAGTAGGGCTCTGCTCCCTACCTCTGTGTGCCGCCCTGCCGTGGGAGCCTCATCTGTGCCAGTCACCAGCCACCTCTTCCTCAGGTGGACCGTCGCTCAGCTCTTTCCAGCTTCCTTTAAATAAAAAGACACAGGTACTTTAAAAGTGAAGGGACGGAAGAAGATGTACCTTGCAGCAGTCGTTAGAAGAAAGTAGGAGTGGCTGTCTCCATATCACAGTGACCTCAGAGCGAGGGTGTTGTCAGGGCGGAGAGGGGTCATTTCATGATGATAAGGGGTCAACTTTTCGAGAGGACATAGCGGTTGTGAATGTGTGCCCCTAATATCAGAGCTCACTTAGACACGAAACCGACAGGGCGGATGGAGACAGACAGGCTCTGCACCGCAGGAGGACCCCACAGTCCCCTCTTGCTGACTGGCGTGCAGGTGGGCGGAGGAGCAGTGCCCAGCACCTGCGCCCTTGGTGTCTGAGGCTCTCCAGCCAGAGCAGCGGTGGACGCAGCCACAGACAGAAGGCACCCGCGTGCTGGGCCCTGGCCAGAGCAGGCCTCTCGGTCTGTCCGAGCCTGGCTGGGATACCTGAGAACGAGGCACACATGGGCTGGATGGAGGGTCAGCGTCATGCTGTGGTTCTGTTTCCACCAAAAACATCTTTCCACAGCAGGACGAAAGCCTCAGCAAAACCTTTAGGCCCCCGAGGGCCGTGACTGCTGTCCACACCTGCCTTGCCGTCCACACCTGCCTTTCAGGGTTTTCCAGGTGGGTCCGGAGTGGCCTGTGCTTGAGGGCTCAGGTCCACCCGAGACTGCCTGGTGTGCGTAACTGGGCATCTGCACCTGGCTGCTGGGCACAGGCCATGCCAGCCCCGTATGAGCTCTGGGGTTGTTCTCCCTTCTTTCCAGGGGTCCTCCCTGGCCCTGGGTGGTTCCAGCAGAACAGTCGCCAGGGCACAAGTCTGGTTCTCGAAAGAACTTGCCCCTGCCTCTATGAGACAGAAATGGTCTAAACACGTTCTCTCACCAAAAAGAATTAAATTAGAAGTAAATAAAAAAGATTTACGGAAAAGTCTCAAATGTTTGGAAATTAACTTATTAATTAGTAACCCCAAGTCAAACAGAATGTCACCAAAGAAATGAGAAAATACTTTAAATTATGTGAAAAGCTAGAACCTTCAAAATCTGTGAGATGCCAAAATAGTCTGCACCCACTGCAGATCCTGCAGCAGCCTTTAGCGAGGGGAGCACGGCCCCACCTGTGAAAGGAAAGGTGCCTCTCGGGGGAGGAAGCACAGGGGCTGGGCTGGGCCCCCCCCACAAGAAGCCGCTGCGCACTTGGTGCCTCAGAGTGACCGACAGTGGTGCAGCCGGCGTGCACACGCTCCCCGGTTGGGTCTCTGAGATGTCTGACTCCAGGGTGCAGGGTGCCAGGGCGGCCGAACAGGCCCCCCAGAGGCAGCCGTGCCGGGTGTGAGGCCCCGAGGCTGTTCCTCCGGTTACCCTCACGACGGGGGTTTCTAGAAAATGGGACAGGATAAGGCTTGGGAGTGGGAGTGGGTCTCAGGCCTGCTCTTGGGGAACTGGGGCCTGGCAGGAGCCATGCCTGTGCCGCCACCCTTCAGCTCAGTGGGCTCCAGCCCCAGCTTCCGTTTCTGGGCACAGCCCTGGTCTCTCCCACAGCCACGGCCCTGAGTGAGGCTTTAGGCCAGGTGGATGGTAGAGGGCAGCCTTGCCTGGCAGTGGGGAGGGTCCGGGATGCCTCAGACACCCAGTCGGGAGCTCACGCCAAGCTGGCACCAGGTGGGCCTGTCATCCCTGTCTTGTCACTGAGACTGGGCCGGTGGGTCCCGGAACGCTGCCCCCGGGGCCACCACTGGCCGCCTCAGTGGCCTGGTCTTTGCTGGGGGCCCTTGGGGTGTCTGGGTGGCAGGTCCCGACTTCCCCGGGGTCCTGGGCAGAGCTGGACAGCAGCGGCCAGCCAGCCAATCACCCTCCTGCCCCAGCCAGGTGCCCTCCGGCTGTCAGAGGGAGGAAAATTTAATTTTTACAAGATTGATGGTATTGGAGCAATTTTTTTAGCTGAGTCTGGTTCAAATAATAGGCCATTAATTGAAAAAGGAAATTGAAATGAATTTATCTTGTACATAAATGCTGTCATGGGTATTAATAGGGATCAGAAAATAGTGGCCGGTTCCCAGAAGGCAGTTGAACCTGAAGCTGCGCCTGGCGCGTGAGCCTGTTGGGTGGGGGACGCGGCTGAGGGGCTTCGAGCGACCTGCGGTGCCCATTGCCACCAGGAGATGGCGCCCACGCAGCGCCTGAGAGTTTCCTGCCAGCGATGATCAGAAGGCAACTTTTATGCTTAAAAAATGACGATATTAGGCCGGGCACAGTGGCCGATGCCGGTAATCCCAGCACTTTGGGAGGCTGAGGCTGGGATGGCCTGCACCGACCCCACCAGGCGAGGTGGACCTGGCTCAGGGCAGAGGGCCTGAGGAGGTGCCCAGGCTGATCCCTGGGCTCTGCGCCCACATGGAGTATGGAAAAGTGGCGAGAGCCAGGCTGGAAGACACCTGAGTGCCAGGCGGTCCACGTGCCTCATCCCTGAAGCGCATTCGTCAGAGCCCCTGCTTCTGGGTTCGGCCTGGTGTCCCTACCCCTGGGAACGTGTCTGCCCACAGCACTGCAGACAAGGCCTGGGGGAAGCCCCCCGCGGAGGTCTCGGCACAGCGTTGGTACCCAGAGAAATTTCTTAGCCACCGCGGCGCACCCTCCCACACGGGCCTCGACACAAGAAGTGCCTGGGCGAGGCTTTCCAGGGCTGCCACGTGTCTATTGATCCAAAGCTCCAACAGCACGGAAATCCTGTATTTGGTCCGCTGGGCACACGGGGAGCCCCGAGAACACATCACTCAGTGCCTGGAGAGCCGACGTCGGCCAGAGAATGCAGGGCAGCGGCTTCCCTGAACTCTGCTTCCAAGAGGGTTCCGTGAGGAAGAGGTTGCAAGTTCATTTTCGTTTAACCTCACCGGTGTCTGGTTTCACCACAGGAGGGAGCCCTGCGGCGGGAGGGGTGGGGGGCCGGTCACTGGGCTTTGCTGCTGATTTGGCCTACCTGGGAAGCCCAGAGGATGAATGGGGGTCTTATTTATTTTAGTGACTTGAGGCTTGCGTGGGACCTGGTAGGAGCCAAGGCCATCCTGTCCTCCCAGCTCTGCTTAGTGATTTACCATCCAAGGCACTGGCTCGCGTGTCACCCGCCCCTCCCGGAGAGGCTGCGTGGGGCTGTGGGTGCCTGAGTGTAGGTCCCAGCCTGTGTCCTGGGCTCTAGTCCCATTGAAGCCTTGCAGCTGGCTGGGCATGGGTCCCACGCAGACTGGTGTTGCCGGGAGGGCCTGGCGTGGGCACCTGCAGCAGGTTCTTCACCTCCCAGCAGTGACTGTGGCCTCTCAAAGCCTCAGCTGCTGCAGTAAGCTTTCCTGCCGGGAGCTATGAGCACGGCTGGGGCCCACGCCCAGGACTGCCCCGACCGGACTGAAAGCCCTGGCTCCTAGAGGGAAGGTACAGTGGGGTCAGGGTGCGAGAAGGAAAGCCCCACTCCCCTCTTCATCCACCCACCCGGAAGAAGTTTGGAGAATCCACGCCTTTGAAATGGCTTGAGGTTGGAGCACCTGGCCGCTGGTCACCAACCAGGGGCTCACCCCTCTCTCACCCCCTAGCGCTGCCTTTGCACCTTGGAGGGCAGGTCTCTGCTGGCACCATGAGTGACCTGCAAGCATCACCATGGTGGACTCTGCTCATGCCTTGGTGGCTTCTAGGCTTTTCCCGGGGCCCAGGCCTCCTGCAGAGCAGGGCCTGCCTCCCCCGTGACTGGGGTCTGTGGAGAGTGGCACAGATGCCCTTTGCAAGTGCTGTGCACGGCAGCTCACAGCCCCCACCCCCAGCTCTGGAGTCTGTAAGAGGCAGGCTCTTGGCATGGCCCCCAGGCAGCGGCCCTGGTGCTCTTGGGGCGGGGGCCCCAGTACCCTGCGGTGGCCCAGGAACAGGAGGCCCGCTGCTTCCTGGGAGAGACCCTTCTGCTTTCCCTCCTCCTCTTCCGTGAGCTCCCCCTTCCTCTCTTGTTCTCCTAAATAAGACTTTAGGGGGAATTTATGGAAAATTGATGGAGTTTACGGATGTTCTTTGATCCAGGGAAGGGGAAGGAAAGGCAAACGCGTTTATGATGAGGAAGCTCATCTGCCTTAGGGCTCCAGCCCTGCCCTGGAGCTCGCCGCCTTCTCACCTGCCTGGGGGTGAGACAGACCTGATGAAGTGAGAGGGGGCGAGATTGGTTTTCTGAGGGCACCGGGCCCTTCATGCTCCGCTAAATCACGGGCTGTCTGCTCAGCGGGCAGGTAATGTCCTGCTCCCCGGCCCCAGCACCTGCAGCCCCGCGGGACGCGATGATGTGCGGCTGGGGCTGCAGTGAAGGTGAAACTGTCGTATCGATCTTTTTAGCACTAAAATATGAGCCACTTTACTCCGCTCCCCGCTGCTGTGATGTGAAAAATAATAACTCGGATCCAAATTAAAAATATTGATCTCTGGAAGGTGTTGAAAGTAAATAAACACCTTCCGAAGTTTTCGGGTCAGCCGAGAAATGGTATTCAGCAATAAATGTGTCAGAGTCCAGGGTTCTTGATCTGTTTTTTCTTTGAATTGATTTTTCATTATTTACTTCCTAAAAGTGTTGGAATTCGGTCCTCCACTGTTAAATCCCAGTGTTTGGGCAAATTATTTCTTTGGGGCTTATGAGGTGCTCCTAATCCACTCCCTTATTGATTGATTGATTTTTGACTCAATAAGCTTGCTTTATTTAGGACTTCCATCATAATTTTTTGTACATTTAGGCTTGACTTTTTTATTTCCTTCTAACAGATGAGCTGACATTGGGCTATCAAATGGGTGGGAAAACAATTGCCACGAGGTTAATTTCATGGCTGACTCCGTGCGTTCTAAGGAGACGGGGGTGTTTCCTGGCAGCAGGCTGTGCCTTGGGGTGCAGCCTTGACACATGTCGATCTGTTTACACACAGGGCTGAGTCCGTTGACCCCGGGGGTGCTCATGGGTGCCCAGGCGTCTGCAAGCTGCCCGCAGCTGGGCAGTCTCTGGGCACAGACGCTCTAGGCCCCCTGGGCTCCAGGGAGGCTGGGTTGTATGTCTCTTGAGAAGCTTTGCTTTCAGAAGGAAAGCTTCTGAAAGCTCGGTGGTCACCAAGACCACCGAGACCGCCAGACCTACCAAGGCCGCCGAGACCGCCAGATCTACCAAGACCTCCAAGACCGCCAGATCTACCAAGGCTGCCGGCTGCTCCACGTGTCTCCACGCGCCCGGCAGGAGAGTGGAAGGGACGGGGCCTGGGGCAGCTCGAAAAGACAGGCGCCGCCAGCATCTGCGTTTCCTCGTGGGTACTCAACAGGTTGCCTGGGAAACTCCTCCTGCCATCACCTGGAGTCAGCTGCTGTCCACAATGGAAACTGCCAGCCACCGAGGCTGCCGACCTGGGCCCTGGGGATGAGCAGCCCAGGAGACGAAGATGTCCAGGCGGGTCCCCGGCCCTGCAGGCACCACTCCCCACGCCAGTGTCCTCCACACCTCTGGGCAGACCTGGCTGTGCCCCTGTAGGTGCCGGGCAGACTCACATGCACAGGGGTTCGGATTGAGGCCTGGGGCTGAGGAAGCAGGAAGTCCTCTCCGGAGCTGCAGCACTGAGAAAGGCACCGTGTCGAAAGCAGCCTTGGAAGGGTCCAGAACTGGAGAGGTGGAGAGCTGCCGTCAGCCCGTAGCTCTGGGGCTGGTCCTGGTCCATCTGGCCATGGGACCATGGGCAGAGGGGTTCCCCACCTCTGGGTGAGGCGGGAGTGGTGGGCAGTGCTGGCCGTGAGGCCCATGTGGGTGCATCTGGACTCGGGTCTGGAGGCACTGCTGTCTAAGCTGAGGCTTGAAGGATGACCATGCCCAGGTCATGCAGTGTTCCTTCTCAGCGAGCAGCTCCCACAGGAGGGCAGTCCGTCCATTCAGCCTGCCCTGATCCCGCTGCCGCACGTCCACGGGTATTCTGCACACACCCACCGTCCCCTGCGGAGGAGACCTCTGCACGCAGGCCCACAGCGAGGGCCGGATCGGGAGGACAACCCACTTGACAGGCAGTGACCTTACCTGGCACTGACCGGGGCCTCCTCCCCAGCACTGTCCCGAGTCGGGTCTGCACAGCTTCGTGGCTGCCTGCCCTGGGAGATGGAGCATGGAGAAGACCAGTGCCTCATCACACAGCCAGACGCGCACAGCAGGATCCAGCACTGTCAGCTGGGCTCCAGAAACCTGATGACATGAAGCCTGCAGCTCCTGACACATGACATGTGACGTACAACACGTGACACGCGGCATACTCCCTGTGACATGGCACATGACACGTGACACAACACATTCCTGCGTTCCACTGATGACAGGTGACACACGGCTCGTTCCTGCCCTCCACTAACACATGACACACGGCACGTTCCTGTCCTCCGCCGACACGTGACACACGGCATGTTCCCATGTCCACCAGTGCATGACACACAGCACGTTATAATGATGTAAATACTGATTATTGATTTAAGTGAAAATATCATATTGAGAGAGTGGGGGTGAGAGATGGAGTGTGTGTGTGATATTGAGTGAAGGGGAAAGATAGTAGAAAGTAGTTAAATCCTCTTCTTCCACCATGGAAAAATTAAAAAGTCAATGTTGAAAACTGGAAAATCAAGAAGTAGCAATATAAGCTTTAGAGGTATGGAGATAAATACCAAAAGAAAACAATTAAAAGAAAATAATTGCCTCTGGAAACGAGAAGACTGAAGTAGACAGGAGCTACTGTTTTCATAGTATGCCTTGCAGAACTCATGTGTCTGTGTGTGTGTTTAAAAAACAAAATTCAAGGAAACTTCTTAGAAGAGACTCCTTCTGTTGGTGGTGACATCAAACAAGACCTGCAGGAGGAGGTGGCACCAACGAGGAGGTGGCACCAACAAGAAGGTGGTGTGTTGGTTTGTGGTCTGGTGCAGTGAGACACCTGTGTGAGCAACAGGTGGGAGTGGCTCTGGTGTCTGAGCAAAGGCTGTCTGGATGCCGTTCGTTTTGAGAGAAGAGCCTAGAATCTTGACTGTCCTTTGAGTGTCAGGTAAAGAAATCTGAATGTGATGAGGCGGTCAGTGGGGACCATTACAGAGTTTAGGGAGAGAGGTGAGGCAATCAGAGCCGGGGGAAGATGGAGAAGGGACAAGTATGTTGTTTCAAATGCAGAGTCCTGTGAGATCTACCTTTTAAATTCGTACTGAAGTAAATGCACAGAGAGGACCAGAAGTGGTGATCCATGTTGGTGCACATTTATTTTTTTGACTCTGATTCCTTCTCTTTAAGCCCAAACCGTCCAGGGCAGTGTCCCATACTGAGCACTAAAGATAAGTAGGGTGAAACCCAGGAGGGAGGAAAACCAGATCCTTGCACCTTGGCCAAGACGAGGATGCTGAGCGGAGCACAGCCCGTCCTGGAATGAAGCCTGCATCTCTCGCTTGCACAGTGCCCCACCCACAATCCAGCCAGCTGCAGGCTCCCACCTCTTTGTGATACGGTTTCAAAGACACAATCCAATGCCACGTGTAAATTGTTTGATGCTTGAGATCAGCTTTACTGAATTGCCTGCATTGAAAGTAATGAGGACAATACCTCCTTCAGGAAGAAAAAATAGGCAAAATGAAGTGCTTTCATGAATAGTCAGAAGGTGTTACTAACATAAACTACTTAGTTTTCGTCTTCAAAATCTCTATGTAGTTAGTGGCTTGTAAGCTGTCAACTTGTAAATGATGCAGTTGGAAATTGAAATGTCAATAACATTTCCATTTATAATAGCATCAAAAATATGACATATTTAGGAATAAATTAGGTCAAGATGTGTAAGACCTGTATGCTGAGAACTACGATATATTGCTCAGAGAAATTAAATAAGTTCTAGATAAATGGAGAAATATACTATGTTCATGGATCAGAAGACTCAATATTGTTAAGATGTCATTTCTCCCCAAATTAATGTAAAGATTCAGTACATTACGAATCAAAATCTGTGCAGACTTTTTTTGGTGGAAATTAAGCTGGTTCTAAAATGTCTATGTAAGTATAAAGGAATTAGAATGGGCCGAAGGAACTTTGAACATGAATAAAGACGGAGTCCTTATACTACCTGATTGAGACTCCTTATAAATCTCGATAATTAAATCAGTGTAGTATTGGCATAAAACCAGATAAACAGATCACAGAACATTATGGAGAGTCGAGAAAGTGGCCCACCAGTGATCTTTGTCAGAGGTATCAGTGGGCTTCCACAGTGAGTGAATGATCTTTTCAACAAATGGTGCTGTAGCAATTAGGGGGCCGTTTGCAAAAAATTCACTTCAACTGTTACTTGAAACCATATAAAAATTTAACTTGAACTGGTCATAGACCTAGCCTAAGAGCTAGAACTATGCAACTTCCACAAGATCACACAGGACTTCTTTCTTTAAATATGACTCCAAAAGCAGAAACCACTGTAAGAGGAAACCAGTCAGTTGGACCTGTGAAGACTGACCGTATCAGGTGCTGGTGAGGCTGTGGCAGCCCTGAGCCCTCGTGTTAGTGGTGGAAATGTAAAATCGCAGAACCACGTGGGAAAACATGGAGGTCTTTAAAAAAAAAATCGTTAAAAATACACACACCATATGACCCAGCCATTTCCCTCCTCGGCATTTACTTAAGAGAAATGAAAGCACATTCCACACAAAGACTGAATGTTCATAGCAGCTTTATTCAGAATAGCCAAAACCTGTCAACAGCCCAGATAGCCCCAGCAGGTGAGTGGGAACAGGAGGGACCTGTCTGTGTACACCGCAGCGGGTCAGTTGTCGCAGTAATTATGGTGGGCAAAAGAATCCAGACCAAAAAGTACATTCTTTATGATTTCATGTATATTATATTCTTAAAAATGCAAACGAGTCTGTAATGACAGAACACAGATAGTGGTTTCCCGGGGAAGGGGTTGGGGTGGAGGCTGGAGCCTTAAAGGGAAGCCAGGTCAAACCCCGGCTGGGAGAACGGTAGATCCCTGCACCTTGGCTGAGATGAGGATGCTGGACAGAAGGCAGCTCTCCCTTCCACACTGCCCACCCCCCCGCTCTCCAGCCTGGCCTCTCTCTGCTCCCACCCCTTCATGCTGTGGTTTAGCAAACACAAGCCAGAGCCAACGGTAAATTGTGTCAAGGGGTGAAGGGACCCAGGGGACCTTCTGGAGCGACGGGCGTGTTTGTCTTCTGATTGCGGTGATGGTTTCGCGGTGTAGATGTGTCAGGATTCATCCAGTTACACTTCACGTGGGTGTGGTTCTGTCAGTGCCATTTACATGTATCTTAGCACTCTAGAAGGAAAATCTAGTCTTGTGGTGGATGTCTTATGAGTGGACAAACTGCGGATGATTTAATTGAAAAGGGAAGTACTTCCGTCAGCAGCTGGCCCCGTGAGCGGACTGTGCACATCCCTGTGTGTGTCTTACACGGAAGGAAACTCGGCATGTCGCGGGAAATAACGGCAGAGTGTCAGTAGTTTTCCGTTTTACATACACATATGCGTATGTCATATAAAATTGAAAAGACTTTCTTCTCACTAAATCTTATTTTATTTTGACACAGGATGTCACTCTGTTGCCCTGGCTGGAGTGCAGTAGTACATTCGTGGCTTACTGCCTTGAACTCCTGGGCTCAAGTGATCCTGTGACCTCAGCCTCCCAAGTAGCTGAGGATACAGGTGTGCACCACCACGCTTGGCTAAAAAAAAAATTGTTTTTAGAGACTGGGTGTCACCGTGTTGCCCAGGCAGGTCTCCAACTCCTGGTCTCAAGTGATCCTCCTGCCTCGGCCTCTCAAAGTGCTGGGATTACAGGTGTGAGCCACCGTGCCCGGCCAAAAAGATTCTTTAGGTTCAGTAAGGCTTTATTGATTTTGAATGTAACATTATTCCCACTCAGTGAGTGATTTTGGTCGACGTTCACCTGTACTTTCTCTGCACTCTGAGCTGGCAAGTGCCACCTTCTGGCTTCTGGCTGGGGTTGGTTTGCAGTGGAGTCTGTGCCTATGGCAGCTGTCTACGTGGCTTTGAGTCGTTATACTTTCCTTGCCTTTTGGGGAGCCCACGTCACAGATCCCTGGTGCTCTGTGAGCAGATTCGCCCCTGCGGATGAAGTCATCTTGCTCCTCTTCTGAGCTGTGAGCAGGGCAGGGCCGCACTCACCTCATCCCTCCCCCGCTCTCCCCGGGTGGGAAATCCGTAACAGGCTCTTTGGCAAAGGCTGGGCCAAGGTGCCTCGTGGGCGGCCAATTCATCAGGCGGCCGACAGGCGTGATCGAGTGCCATGTCACACGCAGCCCGGGAAACAAACACGCCGCACGAAAGGTATTGGCGAACAAACTGAAAAATTGTAAAGCTCTTAAGGACTTTCATGCTTGTTAGCATTTTTTGACAGAAAATCACTGAAGCAGTGAACATAAAGAAATAGCTGTGGTTGATTCACAGTTTAGCTTGTTGTTCTGTTCATTTGGCCTCAGGTGACATTTCACTTCCGGATCCCTGTGAGCTGCTCCTTGCTCTGCCTGGATTTCTTTCCTGTGCAAATTCTTGCGGGCCCCTCGGCTGTGCTCACCCAAGCACGGCCTCCCTGGAGATGGGTTTTATGATTTTGAAGGAGACCAAAGGAGACTGAATGAACAGATATTTTCTCCAAAGCCCATCGGGTTTGGCTTCAGGTGCTGTGAGCCGTGTGGACATTTCTAGGCTTAATCCACAGAGTGAATGTGAGCCTTTATGTCACAACCTGCCCAGGACCCTGCCGTGTGCCTGGAGGGCACCTGACCTGCTCTTGAGGCTTCACTGCCTGACGTCCCAAAGGGAACATCGTGCAGATGGGCGTCTGCACAGACCTCCCCTGTTGCCCTGTGCATTTGTGTGATGAGTTGGAGTGTGGCACACTGGTGTGTGGGGGTGCCTGGGCCTCTGAGTGCAGCCTCTCACAGCCACATCTGCCAGGTCAGCCGCAGCCCAGAGCTGAGCACAGAAGTGGGGGTGATTGTCATGAGTGCAGCTTGCCATTTGGCTTAGCACCTGCTAGAAGTGCCGTGTGCTCTTCTTTGAAAACCACCCATCCTTCCGTCCCGAGGAGGGTGAGAGGTGCGATGTTTTCCTGGGAAAAGGTGGCTCCCGTCCTGACCACACATCCCTGTCAGGGCAGCGTTTGGTGCATCGCAGCTGCGCGCGTAGAGATGCATCCTGCTATCTTAAGTATTGGAGTCCCCAACGCAGGAGCCCGTCAGTTAGTGGCCAGGGGCCAGTTTTGTTGAGCAGGCTCTGACTGACTTTCCGTGAACCTCCGGTACCCACCTGTGCAGTTGGCGGGCCCAGTGCAGGGCGGTGCCCTCCAGTGAGATGGTCGGCGTCCTCTCCACCCTCTCCAGGGAGACCGTCGGCGTCCTCTCCACCCTGGCCTCCTGATGGCTGCAGCTCAGCGTTCATTCTGCACGATGTTCACTCCCCACGTGGTTTCAGGTGTCTGGCATAGAATCATCGCTTTTCTACTTAGTCATCCTCTTTTTTGAGTTTATGTCCGTTAGATTTACCCCCATTCAGGTCATGCTGTCTCAGTTTGCAACCTTAAACAGAGTCTGTTTGCATGAATGGGATGCAGACACCTCGTCAGAAGGAATTTGCACGCGGCCTGTCCCTTCGGGCTGTGGCCCTGTCTTCCAGCCAGTGCTGGTCAAGGGTCCTCCCCCCTCAGCAGGCTCGTCAGGGGTGGCTTGGGTTTTCCCTTTGCAGCTGAGGAGTTGAGCAGTCAGGGGCTGCCCCTGCCTGCCCAGAACTTTCCTGAAGTTGTGGCCTGGTGGCACCCCGCCTGTGCAGGGCAGGTCCCTTGAGGCCAAGCCCTGTTGTGCATGAGGGGCCCCCCGAGACTGAAGGAAATGAAGCTGGAGCTGCAGAGACCGTGCCCACCTGAGGCCTTCCCTCGCCTTTGTAGACACACCTGTGTTTCCGAAGAAGGGGACGGACAGAACTCTTCACTTCCATCCCGAGAGCGCACCCCGCAGCGGCCACGGCTAACCTGTGGCCTTGAGAACATAGGAAAGCCCCCTCTTAGATTCGCAGAAACGCCCTTCCTAGGAGTAAACAGATTCTGTGTTTTTCCTCTTGATTCTGTGTCGCTAACTGTTAATTATGACAAGGAAAAGTGGTGTAAGAGTCAGGATATTTGTTTCATTGTGTAATTTATTCCCTGGTTAAAAGGGAAGAATGGGCTGGGTGCGGTGGTTTACACCTATAATCCCAGCACTTTGGGAGGCCGAGGCAGGTGAACTACTTGAGCTCAGGAGTTCAAGACCAGCCTGGCCAACATGGTGAAACCCCATCTGTACTGAAAATCGAAAAATTAGCCGGATGCAATGGCATATACCTGTAGTCGCAGCTACTTGGGAGGTTGAGGCTGGAGGATCTCTTGAACCTGGGAGGTGGAGGTAGCAGTGAGCCAAGATCATACCACTGCACTGCAGCGTGGTCAACAGAGCAAGATCCTGTCTTAAAAACAAAACAAAACAAAACAAAAAACAAAAGGAAGAATGATATAACCACATTAGTCCTTGACCACGTCTGCCTTAAAACTGAGTTGCGGTGCGCCTGCTTTTACTCACCGCTTCCTCCCACGTCGTGGCTGTTGTAATGCATCCCTCCTTCCTCACTGTGATTCATCGAGGAGCTTGGGAGGTGATTCATAGTCAGGGATACCTGTGTTTAAACCGGCAGAGAGGGAGAGGCATTGGACACATTACTCCGTGTTTTCACTGGTTTTAAATCTGATTCCTGCCGGCTGGGGAACTTGAGGAACTGAAGTCGTCATAGGCAGTAGAGAGGTAACGGGTAAGGGCCTTTCAAGCGTGCAGTGAAGAGACACCAGCTGTACAGCTCCCTCCTCTATGGAAAAGGTGGAATTCAGACAGTTAAAGTATTAAAGTATGCATCACTGGGTTTGAGAACAGCCGCAGAAAAACCCGTCGGATCACCCGAAACCCGTGGCCCCGTGACGCACCCTCCCGAGGCTGCCGTCTTTGCAGTGGGGCTCTTTTCCTTCTGGAGTGCAGCAGCGCCTGGAATTGTCTGGGAAGACCCTGAAGGATGGCCCACTCCAAGCCGAAACATCTTTCAAACGGAAATTGTTACACTGGGCTCTTCATCTTGAAATTAATGTTTGGTTGTCAATTTTTATTGCTGACCTAATGGATGAAGTCCAGCAATTGCAGCTGTCCCCTTAAAGCGGCTCCCAGTGTGTGCTGTGCAGACCTTCTCGGCAGGCTGCCCACCCCCTCGTCCGTACGTGGACTTGGGTAGAGAAGGATACCTGTGCATTGAGAGCTCGTTGGAGAGGCTTGAGTCATAATGTGTACTCAGTGTTCTGGGAATCACAGGAGGGTAAAGGTGATTTTTAAAAAAGTTCTTTTCATTAATTCCTCTCATCCCCAACCCCCTCCGCCTCCTGGGACAAAAAAATGGTGGGGTCCTGCTGGATGCCACTTTCCAAGCCGGGGCCAGACCTGCCGGTGTTGAGCAAGAAGGAGGTTTCATCTGAGGCTGGCTGAGTTTTATACATCTATTTATGAGATCCAATAATGTAATGATGTGCTTGTCTAATAAATGCTGCTGTACAAGCTCAGGACAGCAGACGTTTCCAGTATGCCCAGATTGTCTAAGCCGCAGCCCCTTTTGGTTGGAGCTCGGCTATATAATAAATGTCGGCTGTTCTTCCAACCATCGTAATTATTTAAAGGGGTTTCAAAAGAGAGAGAACAAATCAAATCAAGCCATTACTATTGAAGCTCGTTCTGGAGTTAAGTGTGTTTTTAAAACTGTGGGCCTTGTGCAGAGGCTCCTCCCAGTTTTCATCTATTATCACAATAATTGAGTTTGTAGCTGGAATTAAATTTATCAAATTGCATTATCCTCTTTAGAAATTGGATAGGCATGCTGGCAGGGCGAGGCAGAAGTTAATCCGCTTTCCTGAAGCCTCCAGTGGCCCTGCACAGCGGGGCTGAGGAGGCCCCGACAGCTCCCTGTCACCCCGGACACGATGTAATTTCTCCTCAATCCCTTGTGCAAATAATGACATTTGAATCGAGCATTAACAGGCTTAATTACTTTAAAATTGTCATTTTAATTTACACTGATATAGTATTGATCATACAAGCAGAGATTAAGCTGTTCAGTGGAGCAGATGATGGGGAATTAAACATTAAAGGGTCCTCAGGGGGCCGCGTGCGCTGCCCGGCGTGAGCCGGAAGAGGGATGATATTTCTCGGTAATGAACTGGCGGCATGCGGGGACATGAATCTTGGGCTCTTGGAAAAGGGGAAATAATGGGGTTTGGGAGGCATTTGCAGGTTATTCATTCGCTGCCATGCACCAATTCTCCAGTGATTCATCCGCCTCACCAACATTTATTTATCCAGCAAATTCCGGAGCTTTGACCTTTTTGCTAAGTACATTGAACATAAGTTGGAGTGGAGATTTTTCAAGTGTAACTTTTACAAGTATTTGTTATTTTTTCTTATTCCTAGGCAACATCAAACAAAGTTATTCAGTTTTTTGAGTGTACTCGAGTCTGCCAGCCTTGCAGTGTTGGTGTGGTGGTGAGGGACTAAGGGGCTCCTACAGCCCAGCCCCACACTTGACTTTTGAAAATTCCAAAGACAGATCCTAGGCTTAGCTGCCACTGATCCTTTCTTAGGTGAAATGACATGAGAGCCTCACATTCCTGCCATGGGCTGATGGTCTCGGCCTCGTTTCAGTTGAGGCTTTCTGGTGATGGTTACGGGGCAGTTACGCCCCGTAACTTATCGATGCTGCTAGTTGGAAAAAATACGGAAATGAAACAGAACATGGGTTTTTCAGAAGCACGTTTGATGGACCTTCCTCTGGCGAAAATCAGAGCACTTCAAATCCTGTAACCACAAACTGTTTCGCTTTTCAGAGGTTATGTAATAAAAAGTTAAGTGACTGATTTTATAGTTCAGTAGGGAGTGATGAAATTCTTGATCACTATCCATAATGGCTCTATTTTAAACAGTGGGCTAGAGATTTAATTAAAGCATGATCAGGGAAATGAAAAATGTTGATATTTCTCCTCAAGTTAAACATGAATTTGCACAGGGAGCATTAGAAGGGCTTATCATTCCTCCTGACATTTTTGTTCTTTTCCGTAGGATTTAAAAGCTCGCGGCCCACTTCACCCCTCTCTGAACAGCTCAGGGGGCTTCGGCCCCTGTTGACTGTGCCCTGGTTTTGGTCCATTTCTGTGGCTTTCTTTAAAAACTGCCGAGCTCCGTCGGCATGGCCACCGCTGCTGGCGTTTATTGAGCGTGCACTGCTTGTGGGGCTTTGTTCTAAAACCTGGGGATCATTTCCCCTCTTTATCATCAGGGCGCCGGAGACACAGGAAGGTTAACAGCCGGTGAGGCCGGGCGCGGTGGCGCACGCCTGTAATCCCAGCACTTTGGGAGGCCGAGGCAGGTGGATCACGAGGTCAGGAGATCGAGACCATCCTGGCTAACACGGTGAAACCCCGTCTCTACTAAAAATACAAAAAAATTAGCCGGGCGTGGTGGCAGCGCCTGTAGTCCCAGCTACTTGGGAGGCTGAGGCAGGAGAATGGCGTGAACCTGGGAGGTGGAGCTTGCAGCGAGCTGAGATCGCGCCACTGCACTCCAGCCTGGGCGACAGAGCGAGACTCTATCTCTAAATAAATAAGTAAATAAATAAATAAAAAGCCGGTGAGTAGCACCAGCTGGTGTGGAGCTGGGAAGTAGCCCTGTGAGTGCCAGGTGCCGCCGGGCCGGGCCCTCGCCATGAGGTGGGTT
Organism: Macaca mulatta; assembly: GCF_049350105.2. NCBI lineage: Eukaryota > Metazoa > Chordata > Mammalia > Primates > Cercopithecidae > Macaca > Macaca mulatta. Next base: position 144,785,800 of record NC_133414.1, read on the forward strand.
CCCTGCTGCCCTCTGGCCTGCTCTGAGGGGCACGGTGTAGGCTCCTGTTCTTAACCTCGAGGCTTTCTATGTAGCATGTCCTCATGGGACCACTCAACGAGAGGGAGCAGGGAGTGGGGTGGAGGAGTGGTGAGTGACAAGGCAGAAACAGCTGCTCGAGGAGGTCCTGTGTTCTCCTGGGGAGACACACAGGAATGTGAAATGTCTCCGTCAGCGACATTTCAGCCTGGCTCAGCCGCGTCCTTGAAAGTGGTGGCTGCTTCTTTCATAGGCTTGCAGACACCATCCATGTGTCCTTAGTCTGACAGTTACTTGGTCAAGCTTGGAGGATATGGGGCCTGCCTGTGCATGCCCCACAGGCAGAGAGGGCAGGCACGGTCCGCGCTGGACTCTGGATGTGAGGCTCGCAGTGACATGTGGGTAGATGCCATTGGGGTTGGCGTGAGCGTGGACCTGGGTTTCTAGAAGGGCATTGTTCCCGTGTCCCTCTCCCCGCTGTGGCCTTGCTGGGCCCCCAGGGACCCAGGACCCACTGGTGACTGCTGCCTCTCTCTCCTCAAGGCGCAGTCCTGCACGGCACTTCTAGCCCTCTGAGGTCTTCCTTTTGTCCAAACTCTTATCTTTTCCTGGGTCCCCAGGATCACTAACCTCTTCGCAGAAAATCCCTCTGCAGCCACCGGCCCCACACCCCCAGCCCCCATGCCCTCACCCCACACGTTCTCAGCCCCCATGTTCTCAGCTTCCAAGCCCTCAACCCCACACCCTCAGCTTCCACACCCTTAACCCCTATACCCCCAGCCTCACACCTCCAGCTCCCAGGTTCTCAGCCCCACGTCCTCAGCTTCCAAGCCTCAATCCCACACCCTCAGTCCCCAAATCCTCAGCTTCCAATCCCTCAACCGCATGTCCTGAAACCCACGCCCTCAGCCTCCACCCCCCAGACCCTACACCCTCTAACTGTGCACTCCCAGAACCCACACCTGACCCCACACCCCAGACCCTACATCCTCTGCACACTCCCAGGACCCACACCTGACCCCACACCCCCAACCCCATCCCCCAGCCCCCATCTTCAGCCTCTCCTCTTCTCTGCTGGAGTCCCCAGCCCCTGGCCTGCTTGCTTCTCAGCATAGCCCTGGTCCAGAAGCAGGAGGACACTGTCAGCCCCTCCTTGCTGGGGGGGAGAGTGGTTGGGGCACACCTGTCCCCTGCCCCTCCGCTGCCCACAGCACAGCTAACTCTCCCATCATGCCTGCGTGCATCCCCGTGGCCTTCTGGGAGGTCCCAAGGGGGAGCCTGTCTTCTCCCCAGAGCACCCAGTCTCCCTTTGTGCCAGGTCACCTCCGTGAGCAAACAGGCGGGCATTTCCCTGTAGGGGAGAAGCCTCCCTTGACCCTGTATCTCCCCAGCCCCGTGTCCTATAAAAACTGATTTCTTGGCAGTGTCTTTCGTTTTCTTTTTTTTAAGGAAAGTGATGGATATTCATGTGGCCAGGACAGCGGTGCCAAAGTGGAGAAAGTGCAAACAGCAGTGACGGCTTGACGGGCGTCACTTTTCCTTGGTCTTTGTCAGTCAGGTCTGATTTATAACAGGGCCATTAGTGGGAGATAGCTTTCTTTGGATGTCTTTTCCCGTAAGGGTTGCTCATGGTTTGGCCTCAGTAAAGGTAAGGAGGAGAAGGTCTCTCTTTCACATTGTTGGAAGTGCCAGGTGGCCCGCTCCCTCCAGCGTGCAGCATGGGCATGTGGGCATGCCTCCATCTGCCGGGAGCATCCCTGTCTTTCCCTTCTGATTGGGACAGTGGGTCACACTGGTGGCCAGTGGGCAGCTGGGGCCCCTGGAGCCATGGCCCTCCCTGGGCCCAAGGAAGGTGCAGCTGACTTAGGAGTGAAGAGTTCAAACATGGGCTGCAGCGAGGCTTGTGCCCTCCCTGCTCCGGACTCCGCCCTCCGTGCTTTGGACTGCAGCCTCCCTGGTTTGGACTCTGCCCTCCATGCTTTGGACTCTGCCCTCCGTGCTTTAGCTACCACCCTCTCTGCTTCGGACTCCGCCCTCCCTGCTCTGGACTCCGCTCTCCTGCTTCAGACTTTGCCTTCTCTGCTTCGGCGTCCACCTCCTTGCTCTGGAAGAACGCAACCTTCTTGGCTGGCACAGCCCTTCCTGCCATGCCTATTGATCCCATCATCAGCCAAGGACGTGTTGGGGCCATATTCTGTGGCTCCTCTGGCATGGGAAAGTGCTGACAGGAAGTAGCACCCGCACCTCCTGGAATAGCAGTTGGCACAGGAGCTTCCTGACACTGTTTCACGTGCCTTACGTGTGTCACCCATGCAGGGATCGGAACAGTCCTACGAAGTAGGCACTGTTATTGCCTTCCCCGTGTCATGGATAGAGATGTTGAGGTACAGAGAGGTTCAGGGACTACCTGGAAGAGGCCGATGTGGGATTTGAACTTGTTTCTGGCCTCAGAGCCTGCAGGCTCAACCAGAGTGCTCTACTCTGAGAAGGGGACAGTGCAGGAAAGGCCAGCTTCAGCCAGGGTGGTGGTGGGAGTGATGCTCAGGGTGGACAGCATTGATTAGAGGTGACTGTTGTCCAATATTCAGCTAAACTGTAGCTTTTAAAGCTTGAGGTCAGGATTAGTTCGAGGTCAGAATTCAGTAGTGCCTTTCCCAAGGATGTGGAGAGAGAACTACATTTTGTTAAGTGGCTCTTGTTGAGCATTGTGATCTATACATGTTGTTTGGTTTATTCCTTCATGTAGAAAGATTTCGAGCACGACTGCCTCATTTTTCCTTTTTTTCATTTTTCTCCTTTCTCTGGTCAACATTAAGTTTTAGGTCATGCCTGTATCATTCAGCAGTTGAACAGATAAAGTAGCCCCATTTTTAAAAGGTGGAACAGAGGCTTTAGTGATATTGTATATTTGCCCAAATCACACAGCTAGAAACTGCAGAGATGCAAACTGAATTAATGAGCTACAGATAGGCTAGGAGAAAATATTGAAAGACTGTGTGGAGAGACCAGCCCCGGGTAGGAAGGGGAGTCAGGGAAGGCGTTGGCATGTGGAAGGTATGGGGTCCAACACACGTGTAACTGAAGCCTAGAGAGAATGCAGAGAGGGAGAGGAAGTCGTTTTTGAAGAGATGAGAAATCACTGTTTTCCGGACTTAGGAAAGACTTTGTATTAGTCTGTTTTCACACTGCTGATAAAGACATACCTGAGACCGGAGGAATTTACAAAAGAAAGAGGTTTAATATGGACTTACAATTCCATGTGGCTGGCAGAAGGCAAGGAGAAGCAAGTCCCGTCTCACATGGATGGCAGCAGGCAAAGAGAGAGCTTGTGCAGGGAAACTCCCCCTTATAAAACCATCAGATCTCACGAGACCCACCCACCACCATGAGAACACCGTGGGCAAGACCTGCCCCCATGATCCCGTTACTTCCCACAGGGCCCCTCCCACAACACGTGGGCTTCAAGACGAGATTCGGGTGGGGACACAGCCAAACCGTATCATTCCACCTGGCCCCTCCCGGATCTCATGTCCTCACATTTCAAAACCAATCCCCAACCCAAATACTATTTCATAAAGTTAACAACACTTAAATGCTGATATGAAGTGAATAAATCTTATGTCACGTGATAAAGGAAAAGGAAATAAAATGAAGGTATTTTCTTAGTACAAGTGTATACATGCGCAAACGTGTTTTTAGCAAAATAAGAAGGAAATACTCATGACAATTACAGTCCTCATTTCTGCAGCTGGTCACGTGGTCATAGCTGGTATTGATGACTGCCTTCTCCTGCCCATTCTGTATTCCCTTTGCCTTCAGCATCACCTCAGCAGGTTATGGTTTTTTTTCCTGGTGGAATGTCCCAAACCTTCATTCCTGAGGGCCATTTGTAGTCCTGCCTGGATTGGGCTGTTGTAGTTTCCCATTGACCTTAATCACGGCATGGTACTACTATGAGACGCCTCAATGGATCTCCTGGATTTCAGGTGTATTCTTCCTTAGCCTTGTTGTAGAGTAGTAGACTGATTTCATCTTGATACACCAGGCCAATCACCCCAACAGTGTAACTCCCTTCTTAGCCTGTTGACATAAAAGTAGGAGGAGCCCAGAGTATCCAGGTGACAATCTGAACTTCCAGTTTAACGGGATTATTGTTGTGTCTTGTAGTGGCAGTGTTCCTCCCTCTGGAACTGAGACCTCTAGGCCAGCCGAACGTAATGTTGCAGGAACAGGAAGCAAAACTTTTGCTAGTGGATCATTAGGGGTGATGGTGAGTGGTGCCACTTCCACTTCCATCCCTTGATTCCTGGACCCATGAATCCTGGCTATGGGAGAAACAGGACGATATATTGGACGCTGATTCAGAGCATACACAGCCTTCTGGAGAACTTGGAGAACTTCGCGCCAGCCCTGCAAAGTATTGTCACCTAGTTAGTGTTGTAATTGTGACTTTAAAAGGCCGTTCCACTGTTCTGTCAATTCAGCTGCTTCAGGATGATGGGGAACATGATATGACCAGTGAATTCCATGAGCATGGGCCCACAGCCACACTTCTTTAGCCATAAAGTGAGTGCCTTGGTCAGAGGCAGTGCTGTGTGGAATACCATGATGGTGGATAAGGCATTCTGTGAGTCCGTGGATGGTAGTCTTGGAAGAAGCATTGCATGCAGGATAGGCAAACCCATATCCAAAGTAAGTGTCTATTCCAGTGAGGACAAACCTCTGCTCTTTCCATGATGGAAGAGGTCCAATATAATCAACCTGCCACCAGGTAGCTGGCTGATCACTCCAAGGAATGGTGCCGTATCAGGAACTCAGTGTTGGTCTCTGCTGCTGGCAGATGGGGCACTCAGCAGTGGCTGTAGCCAGGTCAGCCTTGGTGAGTGGAAGCTCATGTTGCTGAGCCCATGGGTAACGTCCATCCCTGCCACGATGGCCACTTTGTTCATGGACCTATTGGACAATGACAGAGGTGTTTGGGAAAGATGCTGAATGATGTCCACAGAAGGAGGTGAAGGGGGTCATCCTAATTACTTGATGATTTAAATGTTCCTCTGCTGAGGTCACCCATTGGTGAGCGCTCGCATGGGATACAAATATCTTCACGGTTTTCGACCACTCAAAGTCAAACCATTGACTACAGCCTATGAATCAGTATATAATCACACATCTGGCCATTTTTCCTTCCATGCAAAGTGTATATTCAAGTGCACTGCTCTTAGTTCTGCCCACTGGGAAAATTTCCCTTCTCTGCTGTCCTTCATAGATGCCCTAGAAAGGGGCTGCAGTGCTACAGCTGTCCACTTTTGGGTGGTGCCTGCATGTTGCGTAGAACCATCCATGAACCAGGCCCTCGTCTTCTCTTCTTCTGTCAACTGATCATAGGGAACTCCCCATGAGGCCATCGGTACAGGCTGTGGGGAGAGAAGGCAGGTGGCGGGAGTGGAGACCATGCACATTTGAGCCACATCGTCATGTAACTTACTTGTGCCTTCAGGACTTAAGCCAACCACGTATATGCCACTTCCATTTGATGACGGAATGCTGCTGTGCACGACCTACTTTATGCGAGAGGGGTCAGAAAGCACCCAGTTCATGACATGCAGTTCAGGTCACATGGTGACTTGGTGACCTCTAGTCAAACGCTCAGTATCCAGCAAATCTCAGTAACAGGCCAAGAGCTTACTCTCAAAAGGAGAGTCGTTATCTGCAGAAGATGGCAGGGCCTCTCTCCAAAATCCTAGAGGCCTGCGCTGTGATTCACCTATGGGGGCCTGCCAAAGGCTCCAAACCCTCTCTATCTGCCACAGACACCTCAAGTGCCACTGGACCTGCTGGGTCATATGGCCCCGTGTCAGAGCAGCTGGCACAGCAGCCTGAACCTGTCGCAGAGCCTGCTCCTCTCCTGGGCCCCCTCAGTCCTCCATACCCAAAATCCAGAAGGTTGGGAATCCCAATGAGTCCCTAGCAGCATCAAAAAAATAAAAACTCATACCCAGTCAGATTATAACAAATCGAGAAAATGGTAGAGAGCATGGGGGTGTGCTGCAGTCACACCAACGGGCCACCTTCCTGTTCCTGCAGAAACGGCAACCGCAGGGGACGGCGCAGCCGCGTCTTCTGTGTCCTGGAGGAAATGTCAGCATAGGGTCTCACCCGGCAAAACATCTGTTAAGATTGAAGGGGAAATAGACATTTTAACTCAAATGGAAGACAGTAAGTACTTCAAGCGGAGAGCGAATGATCTCAGATGAAGTCTAAGAGATGAGAAAGGAATGAGACGCCAAGGCAGTGGGGGAAGCGGGCAAATGGCCGTGAGCGTTGGGTGTGTAAACCGAGGCACCTCCTGCAGTTTAAAATGCCGAGAGAAGTGCAGTTCAGCACTGCCCACTGGGAAAATTTCCCTTCTCTGCTGTCCTTCATAGATGCCCTAGAAAGGGGCTGCAGTGCTACAGCTGTCCACTTTTGGGTGGTGCCTGCATGTTGCGTAGAACCATCCATGAACCAGGCCCTCGTCTTCTCTTCTTCTGTCAACTGATCATAGGGAACTCCCCATGAGTCCATCGGTACAGGCTGTGGGGTGGGTGCGCGTGGAGTGAGCATTCCAGGGGCCTTGCCGTGCCTGGGAGAATGAAGGTAACGGACTCCCACGCGGAGAGTTGGGACCCTGGTCAGGGTTTGGAGGGAGTGCGTGCCCTTGGAATACCACTGTTTTAGCATTTCTGGGGACCAGAAACTAAGTTAAATTATTTGAAACAGAAGTAGATGGCCATTTCCCAATATAGTGGACATTTAAAACTCAATTAAGGCTTTTGAGTAGCGGTTTATATGCCCTGAGCTTTTGTACTGGCAGAAGGTATTTTGTAAACAGCTTGTGTTCAGTGTTGGCCATCTCTTAAAGTGCATTTTACTTTAATTATTCTATATCCGTAATGCACATAACCAGTTTCTCCAGAACATGTATACATGAAATGTAATTGAAAAGCTAATGATTTTTAGAAGACAAAAGATAAGACTCAGAGCCATTTTAATTAGGATGCAAACTCCTTACATAATTTAATTGGCATAAAAGTTTATTGATTTACTTTTATAATCATTTATACATAGAAAAATATAACTTAATAAATTTCATAATTAAAACTAGTTATTTTAAGACATATTTTTCTTCATTGAAATTTTCAATTTGTGAAATATTTATTATTCAAAAAATAGCATCTGTGTTGCAAATGAATCTCATTTTGAGAGGAAAATCTCTAGGTGGTACAGGTTTAAAATGACTCGTGTGCACCCACAGGGAAACTCGGTTCCTCGCACAGCCTTTTTTTCATAAGACCTGTGGAAAGGCTCTAGGGCATCACGTCTCCTGTGGCCGAGGCTGCTGTCTGGCACACCGCGAATTCTGGGCTGGGACCTTTCCACCTGTCTCCCCACCCTCCAGATGAAAGAGGCACGGGGAGTTTACTTGCTTTTCCTTTTTGTCTGGCATCAAGCGTGAAATATATTACATCAGACAAAAGTCAATAGAGATTTCCCTTTTGAAAAGCAAGGCCAGGATAATGTGCCGAACACAAGCAGGTGACTGTGTGGGACAGGGCTGCCCAAACCGCCACTGGCCTACAGACTGCTCTTCTGGCCAGTCCGCTCCCTGCGCCCCTGATGAGATGGCAGCCCTGGGCACCTGTGGCTGCTCCCTTCTCCTGACTCCACTCCAAGGTGCCACGTGCCCAAGGTCCCGTCCTAGCCCCTGACCAGCCCCTCCTGTTTCCCCCGTGGTTCCTTGCCCCACTGACTGCTGGCTCTCACCTGCTCCTGTCTCTCCCCACTAGTAGCCCCAGTCCAGTGCTTGACCCTGCCCTTTTCTCTGGCTCCAGCTCCTCCTTGGCAAGGTGAGTCTGTCCCAGCTTTGAGGCCCATCCACATGGTGACCCTCAGTGTCACCCATGCATCTGTCCTGAACTGCAGACCCACAGGTTTTCACATGGTGGCCCCCAGTGTCACCCAGGCATCTGTCCTGAGCGGCAGACCCACAGATTTCCACGTGGTGACCCCCTGTGTCAGCCAGGCATCTGTCCTGAGTGGCAGACCCACAGGTTTTCACGTGGTGGCCCCCTGTGTCATGCGGGCATCTGTCCTGAACAGCAGACCTAGGTTCAGTCACCTTTGATGCCTCCCTCCCTGTTTCAGCCTCCGCAGGTCCATGGCTGGACGCTGTCTCCTCAGAGCCTGTCCCAGATCACATCCGTCCCGGAGGTCCTGTGGATGCTGCCTGGGTGCAGAGCTGAGCCTGCCCACTGGGGTTCCTCTGTCATGGCCTCCTCGCCATGCCGCCGTCTTGGGCTCTGGCCATCTGGTCACTCATGTATCTTATGTGTCTGAGAACATATGTGGCACAGAGAAAGGAGAAAGTGCTGGGCGCGTTTTTGTGGAATGTGAGTGGTGACTGAATTCTCTCAGAAAGGGTGGGTGTCCTTAGACTGGCCGATGACTTTGCCCCCCAGTGTGACAGAGAGCCTAGCACCAGTCGCAGGCGAGAAGCCAGAACTGCTGGTCACCTCGCTGCCCTCAGATGTACCCCCTTTGGAGAAACCCACTGCAGGCTGTTTTACAGGCTGTCTCGTTCCATTTCAGTTGCTCCTCACCGTGGTAATAGGAAATGTTAACGCGTGCACTCGTCTGGTGGAATTTATCGTGGCTGGTGAGGGCGATTACGCGGCTGTTGTGTGGTCTGTTTACCCTCGTGTCAGCATGACTGGTGTTCCACGCTGGCAGATGAAGCCCCGCTCTTTCCTGGGCTGGCTAATTGGGGACACTACATCCAGGAGCTGTGACAGGGTTCAGCACCCCACGTGCAGAACGCCGGCTTCCATGGGGCACGCTTTATAAAATGCTCTTTAATTCAGGAACAGAATATCATTAGCTTTGTAAGTGGATGAATACAATGGACAACCAATTTAATTAACCTCTAGCGTCGGCTCTCGGACAGGAGGCAGAATGAGATTACGTGTGCATCTCTCCCGCCGGCAGCCAGCCCGGAGAGGGGCTCAGCGAGAGGTCAGACAGGGGGACACCTTGGTGCCGTCATCCCGTGTTTGGCCCCAGGAGCTGAAATTGGAAAGTCAGTGCTTTGTGAATAAGTCAGCTCTCATTTTGAGATGGTCACGGAGCTCCTCGGAGAGCGGACGGTCACAGCCCCTGCATGCTGCGTGGGGGTGGCTGGCACGGGGGGAAGTGGGCAGTAGTGAGGACGCCGCCTTGTCCAGTTGGGTCGGCCGCCCATGAGTTCATTATACAGGAAAAGATCTATGAAGCTCTACATTGATTTAAACAAAAGCTTTGTTTCATTTATTATTGTTTATAATCTAATGAATGTTATCTTAACTTTGATTTATTACTCAATCTGTTAAATTGTTTTAAAACCAGGTGTCTTGGGACTTGCTTTTGTGATAGGGTTAAATGTGTGACTTTTGCGAGTGCGTTCAGCTTCTCGGGAGCACCGTGAGCCTGTGCTTTGGGTTGTGCTTTGAAACCTGACCTGAGGGTTCTGTCTGGCGTTCCTGAGCTGCTGCTGCTCAGCTGGGCACCCAGAGGGTGTGGTGCGTCTCTCATTGCCCAGGAGCCGTGGAATTCCTGCCTGCCCTGACCTGGGCATTGTGGTGGAGGACTCAGAGGTGCCCAGGCCACATGCCTGCCCTCAGGGGTTTTCCTTCCCTAAAATAATTCAGATGAGGAAACCGGTGAGTACTGGAATGTGCAGCGCCTTGAAGGGAAGGCTGGGGACTGGGGCTGCCAAGCCTCTGCCCGGAGCAGGCAATCAAGAGGACTGCTTGGAGGAGGCTGCATTTACACAGAGACCTGAAGCAGCAGGGGGTTCATGTGAGAAGCTGGAAAGGGGGGAGGCCGCAGAAGTACCCTCCTGACAGAAGGGCGCGGTCTCCTCAGGCCCAGATGGCCAGTGGGGCTGGAGCTCCGTCAGCTGGGTGTGTGAGGGCCAGAGGACAGCTGGGGAGGCCGCCCTGCAGGACGTGGCTGGGAGGAGGTACAGCGGCGGGCGGGACGTGGCTGGGAGGAGGTGTAGCGGCGGGCCCAGAGGTGCATGTGGAAAAGGCCACCCTGGTGCCCAGCAGAGAAGAGACCGAGGGGGCCACAGCTGTGGAAGAGGCGGGGGCCCCACAGGGAGATGAGGAAGGTGGGTGTGCGGCAGTGCAGACACGTGGAAGGCTAGAGATGGACAGGGTCCTGTCCTCTGTAGAACCTGTGGAAGGAAGGGATGTTTGGGGGAGGCATATGGACAAGATGCCGGAGGAATCTGGAGAGATCCGTGGTTTCCCGTGGGAGCTGGAGGAGGGTGAGGGTGGGGTAGGTCCCGAGTCCTGAAAGGTCGGACTTGTCACGAGAGACCCAAGTGGGGACTGTGTAGCCACCGGGCCGGGAGGCTGGCCTTTAGGAGGCTCCATGCTGTGTACACAAGAGCTGCCCGCTGGAAGATGGGACAGATGGGCCACCACAGCGCGAGGAAGAGGTGGAGGGGAAGGGCTCATAGGGTACCCTGAGCAGATCCAGAGTGCTGTTCTTCCCAAGTCGTAGGAGGAGATCCAGGGAAGGAGAATGTGGTGTCTCGTAGCCCGGAAGTAACAGAGTTTGGAGGAGAGGGGAGGGCATGAGGAGGTGATGAGACAAATAATTCTGGATTATATTTAAAAAATTAAAAATCTACAAAATGAGACAGGAAAATGGGCAAAGGATACAAAGAGTTCACAGAAGAAACTTAAATTGCCAATAATCTTAAAAAGAGATGCAGCAGGCACACAGACAGTGGAGCAGAGGAGACAGCCAGGACCCACCCTGCCTGGGCAGCCAGGTGACCTCTGACAAGGGTGCGAGAGCATTCCGTGAGAGAGGGCACGTGCAAGAGCATTCAGTGGGAAAGGACAGCCTCCAGGCAGTGGTGCTGGGAACGCCAGTACCCACATGCAGAAGAGTGAAGTTGGCCCCTCACATTACATCATGTACAAAGTTAACTCAAAATGAGTCAGAGACCTAAAACCATAAAACTTTTAGAAGAAAACATGGGCCAGAACCTTCACGACGCTGGATTTGGCCATGATTTCTCAGATGCAGCACCATAGGCACAGGCAGCAAAAGAAAAAAGAGACAAATCGGACTTCATTAGAGCACAGCCACTTTGTACAGCCAAAGACAATGTCAACAGAGTGAAAAGGCAACCATGGAATGGGAGAAAATATTTCCAAATCATAAATCTGATAAGGAATTACTATCCAGAATATATAGAGATCTCCTAAAACTCAACAACAGCAACCACAAAAACCAACCTGAGTCAGAAAGGGGTTTGAATAAGCATCTTCCCTCCAAGGACGGCGTGGAGAAGGCCGACAAGCACACGAAAAAGCGCCCAGCTCCATGAACCCTTAGGGAGATGCAGATCCAAACTGCCATTTTCATTTGTCAGTTTAAAAGGACCTGCACTGAACTAATACCTTATACCCATGAGGGTGGCTATTTTCAAAAAGCACAGAAAATAGCAGGTGCTGGTGAGGATGGGAGGGGGTTAGAACCTTTGTGCACGTCGGTGGAAATATGCCAGGGGGCAGCCACTGTGAACATTGAGGTGATTATTCAAAAAGTTAAAAATAGAATTCCCGTCTGATTCAGCAGTCCCACTTCTGGGTACAGATCCCAAATAAATGAGAGCAGTCTCCGGCAGATATTTGCACATCCATATTCAAAGCGGTGTTATTCACAACAGCAAAATGCAGAAGCAGTACCATGGACTATGACCCACCCTCAAAAAGGAAGGAAATTCTGGCAGCCACTACAACATGGTGGAGGAACTTTGAGGACATTATGCCAAATGAAGTAAGCCTGTCACAAAAAGACAAATACGGTATGATCCCACTTACATGAGGTACTCGGATTAGTCAAAGTCACGGAGACAGAAAGTACAATGCCTGGTTGCCAGGGGCTGGGGGGAGAGCGGGAAAGGAGTTGTTGCTGGTCGGGAACAGTCTCAGCTGGGAAGGTAGACAGCGTCTGGGAGACGGATGGTGTGACGGGAGCTGTTGCTGGTCGGGAACAGTCTCAGCTGGGAAGGTGGACAGCGTCCCGGAGACGGATGGTGTGATGGGAGCTGTTGCTGGACGGGAACAGTTTCAGTTGGGAAGGTGGACAGCGTCCTGGAGATGGTCAGTTGGGAAGGTGGACAGCGTCCTGGAGATGGTCAGTTGGGAAGGTGGACAGCGTCCTGGAGATGGATGGTGTGATGGGTGCAGGTGTTCGTTAGGTGCGGACTGCATGCCACTGACCTATACACCTTCAGGTGGGTACAATGGTAAAGTTTACTCTGTGTGCATTTTACTACAGCCACACATTTCGATGAAGAGATGCCCAACTATGCTAGTGTAATGAAGATGCAGATTAAAACAATAAGGTCTGATTTCACACCTCTCTAGTTGGCAAAAACTAGTGGCTGGCACTGGGCCATGGCAAGGATGTGGAACATGGACACTGCCCTGATGAGACCACTGGGGGGTCGCCATGGCAATGGGAGGGGGCAATGTAGTGATGCCTGGGAGGGCATGTGTCTGCGGGAAGGCCATCTGTGTATTATATACATATGCACACACGTTTAATCCGCGTGTACACGTGTGTGTTATCCTATGTGGAGGGCACGTATCTGCAGTGACACAGCAAGGCTGTTATATACATATTCATGCATGTTTAATTCATGTGTACATGTGTGTATTACCCTATGTGGAGGGTGTATGTCTGCGGTGACCCAGCAAATCCTCCTGTGTCTGCAGTGACCCAGCAAATCCTCCTGCATAGTATGTCTGTGTGAACACTTGGTACCCGTGTACCCAGGTGCTTGTTATCTCTGACACACCTGCTCAGTAACACCATGCAGGAAAGACTATTATAGCATCAATTATAATACTCAAATAATTGGAAGTAGTCTTTATGTGCAACAGAGAAATGGATAAATTACAGGGTTTTGTTTGTTTGTTTGTTTGTTTGAGACAAAAATCTCACTTGCTCTGTTGCCCAGGCTGGAGTGCAATGGTGCGATCTCGGCTCACTGCAACCTTTGCCTCCCAGGTTCAAGTGATTCTCTAGCCTCAGCCCCCCGAGTAGCTGGGATTACAAGCATGCGCCATCACGCCTGGCTCATTGTTGTATTTTTAGTAGAGATGGGGTTCTGCCATGTTGGCTAGGCTGGTCTCAAACTCCTGACCTCAAGCGATCTACCTACCTTGGCCTCCCAAAGTGTTAGGATTATATGTATGAGACACTGTGCCTGGCCAAATTACAGTATTTTTATATGGTGAATTATTATGTAGCATTCAGAATAAACTAAAATATAACTTTGGGGGAAAAGCTTCCAAAGGTGAGGTGGATGAGCTAGTGTTGATGAGAGTTCCATGCCGAGGCCATGCCCTGCCACCTTGCCTGTTACTTCTGTTCAGCACCATTCAGGATGGTGGTCACCTCTCAGAGGGAGAGGACTGTGGCCACGGGTGGGCTGCAGAGCCCATTCCCAGCACACCTGCCATCGTTTGGGCCTGGGCTGGGCTGGGCTTCTCTGCCTCCTGATGGACGCCGGGGCAGAACCGGGGCTGTGCAGTCCTCTGCTCGTGCTGTGCCGTGCTGTCCCCCTTGGCCTAGGTACAGCCAGTCACTGATTCATTCTTCCCTCATTATTTTATTATTCTTAATATAAATGGCAACCACCTCTGAAGTCCCAGCGTGCCCTTCCATCTTCCTGTGTGCACCTGCCCAAGCCCACCCCCTAGCCTGTCACCCACCCTCGCAGATAACCACTGCGCAGAATTCTGTGCTCATCCTTTCACTGCCTTCTGAATGTGATCGTAGTGTCGCGGTTTTTAATTTGTTTGTTTCACTCTTTTTGACCGTGTCTTGATCTTGGTATCACACCAGGGAACGCTTGAGGAACTTTCCTCTTTCTCAGCGTCCTTTGTGAAATCCACCTGTGTTTTTGGTTGTAACTCTGATCTGTTTATTTTCCTTGCTGTATCTGGTTCTATCATAGGATATTTCAAATTCAATTTACCCATTTGCACGTTAAGCATTCGGGTCATTTTCAGTTGGTGTTTTCAGAGGTCCTGCCATTGTATTCTCATGCCCGCCTCCTGAGAACTCCAGCGTCTCTGACAGAGGTCTGTGTGTGCTTTCCACGTGTGTATATGGACTTATGGATGTCTGCAGGTGTATGCTTGTATGTGTATGTGTGTATTACATATGTATGTTTGTAGTGTATATGGATGTGGGTTACATACATCTGTGTGCATGGATGTGTATGTGTATGTGTGTATTATATATGTATGTTTATAGTGTATATGAATGTGGGTTACGTACATCTGTGTGCATGGGTGTGTACGTGTGTGTGTGCAGGAGTTTCTCTTGGGTGCGAAGCAGCCGTGAGGGTGTGGGGTTGTAAGTTCACAAGACCTGGCATGTGCCTATGGCTCATGTATGGATGTGGGTTATGTACATCTGTGTGCATGGGTGTGTACGTGTGTGTGTGTATTATGTATGTATGTTTGTAGTGTATATGAATGTGGGTTACGTACATCTGTGTGCATGGGTGTGTACGTGTGTGTGTATTACATATGTATGTTTGTAGCGTATATGAATGTGGGTTACGTACATCTGTGTGCATGGGTGTGTACGTGTGTGTGTGTATTACGTATGTATGTTTGTAGCGTATATGGATGTGGGTTACGTACATCTGTGTGCATGGGTGTGTACGTGTGTGTATTACGTATGTATGTTTGTAGCGTATATGGATGTGGGTTACGTACATCTGTGTGCATGTGTGTGTACTTGTGTGTGTGTATTACGTATGTATGTTTGTAGCGTATATGGATGTGGGTTACGTACATCTGTGTGCATGGGTGTGTACGTGTGTGTGTGTATTACGTACGTATGTTTGTAGTGTATATGGATGTGGGTTACGTACATCTGTGTGCATGGGTGTGTACGTGTGTGTATTACATATATATGTTGTGTATATGGATGTGGGTTATGTACATCTGTGTGCATGGGTGTGTACGTGTGTGTGTATTACATATGTATGTTTGTAGTGTATATGGATGTGGGTTACGTACATCTGTGTGCATGGGTGTGTACATGTGTGTGTATTACGTATGTATGTAGTGTATATGGATGTGGGTTATGTACATCTGTGTGCGTGGGGGTGTGTGTGTGTGTGTATTACGTATGTTTGTAGTGTATATGGATGTGGGTTATGTACATCTGTGTGCATGGGTGTTTACGTGTGTGTGTGTATTACGCATGTATGTTGTGTATATGAATGTGGGTTATGTACATCTGTGTGCATGGGTGTGTACGTGTGTGTGTATTACGTACGTATGTTTGTAGTGTATATGGATGTGGGTTATGTACATCTGTGTGCATGGGTGTGTACGTGTGTGTGTATTACGTATGTATGTTTGTAGTGTATATGGATGTGGGTTATGTACATCTGTGTGCATGGGTGTGTACGTGTGTGTGTGTATTACGTACGTATGTTTGTAGTGTATATGGATGTGGGTTATGTACATCTGTGTGCATGGGTGTGTACGTGTGTGTGTGTATTACGTACGTATGTTTGTAGTGTATATGGATGTGGGTTATGTACATCTGTGTGCATGGGTGTGTACGTGTGTGTGTATTACGTATGTATGTTTGTAGTGTATATGGATGTGGGTTATGTACATCTGTGTGCATGGGTGTGTACGTGTGTGTGTATTACGTACGTATGTTTGTAGTGTATATGGATGTGGGTTATGTACATCTCTGTGCATGGGTGTGTACGTGTGTGTGTGCAGAAGTTTCTCTTGGGTGTGAAGCAGCTGTAAGGGTGTGGGGTTGTAAGTTCACAAGACCTGGCGTGTCCCAGTGGCTCATGTCTTCAGTCACTTATTAGTCACTGTGAGCCTGAGTGTCTTCTCATTTCTCCTGTATTACAAGGGCAGAGGAAATGTCTGAAAGATCAGGCTGGGAACCACATGCCTGTCTCAGCTCGGGCAGGTGCTTTCACCCTAATGAGGACGGAGCATCAGGCTTGGCCCCTGTGATGTCCTCAGCTTTGTTCTCAGAGAGCACAGATGTTTGCCGCTGGCCCTCGCAGGGTGTCAGAGCCCAGGTGAGCATGGTCGTGTGCGCCTGGGCTCCTGCACAAGGCCGTGCCCTTCATCTGGGGTCCTGGTCCTTGCAGCTGGGGAAGGAGTGGGCTGCGCATGAGGGGACTCAGGTTTGGTAATCTCTCAACTCTCATTTAAAACAAATGAACTTCTCTGTTTTGTTGCAGACCTGAAGATTAGTTACCAACAATATCTTAGGAAGTTTTTCTTTCTGCTCCTAGATTTTTTTCATTTAAAAAAAAAAAACTGGAGGTGAAAACACTTTATTTATCCGTAGAAATAACAAAATGTCTCAGAGTGAAATGGGAGCCACCAAATGCTGCCACTCTCTTTTCTGAGTCGCTGTTGATAAGCACAGTCGGCCTTAGTCAGGGCTCCCCTGGGCCATGGACTGTGACCTCCTCCCGCAACACTTTTTCCCTTCCCAGTGGCAGAACGCAGCGACAGGCTCCACGGAGATCCCCCTGGGGCGCACGGGAAGCTGGCACCTGTGGTCACGCCCGCGATACGGTTGGAACCAGCACAGGAGAAGGGCCCTGTTGCCACCTGGGGCCTCACGTGGACACTGCTTGTGCGTTTCCCCCTTCTGTCTTGAGCAGAGCGCGTGCTCCTGGGTGTCCCTTACTGCAGGGGTCTGTGTGACTGACGTTTTAGGAATGTGCTCTGTTTTGTGCACAAGGGAGCTGGGTGCAGAAGACCAGGTTAATGATGTGTGCTTTGGTCGTTCACCTGATTACAGAAATGATAAATTACCGGCCATCTGACTTGTTTGCAAATAAAAAGTGATAGAGGCATTTCCAATGGCAGCTTTGTGTTGCTGCCTTGTCAGCCTCTGCCCTGGCCTGAGTCATCCCGAGCCTTTGAGCCGGCGGCTCCGTCTAGGAGGTGGGACCCCGCTCAACAAACACGGGCTTTGTGATTGCACAGTGCCTCCGGGACACGTTGTTCTTTCCGAATGTGTGAGAAGTGGTCTGCTCCCGCCCTGAGCTGGCTGTTTGCAAAGTGGGCCTGCTATCAGAACTCAGCTCCCGAAATCAAGCTAAGTGACACAGTGTGGCCATTTATCATATTACCGGACTCCAATTGAAGTAGAGAGCTTGTTTTAATAGCATTTGCAAATACTCCATCTTCACTAGCCGCCCCATGAGAGGCACTGAACCTCCATGGTACGCGGGGTTCGTTGCGCCTTGGTCGCCAGTTGGTGTGGAAGCCTGCTGGGTGGTGACTGGAGCTTCCGTTGCCCTTTAGCTCCCAGGCTGCCTTCAGAGACTCGGGTCCCACCATTGCAGCCCCAGCCAGGGCCCAGGTTAGCCGGGGTCTGGATCTCCTGTGTGGCCTGCGCCGGATCTACTTTTCGGTGCCCCAGGGGCTTGGCTTTGTCCAGCGGAGGCCACTTCCTGGCTGTGCCGTGGCCTCCGGGGGATGGAGGGCTCCTGCCGATGTCTGCAGTCCTAGCAGAAGCCTCACAGCCAATGGCTGCATTTCACTAATACAGAATTAATGAGCACTCTTGACAGTCTTGTTTATAAATATGTAAAAAGTATTTTAATTGTTTTTAGCAAGAGGCAAGGAGTCATTGTTCTCAGATGAGACAGACATACTCTTGACAAGTACTGTGGTCAGAGGCCTGGGCGAGCTGGGGGCTTCCTGTCAGCAAGCCCCGGACACGCTCCTGGCCCGATGTCCTGGGTTTGTGATACACGCTCCTGGCCCGATGTCCTGGGTTTGTGATACACGCTACTGGCCCGATGTCCTGGGTTTGTGATAAATGGGTGCCCTGAACCGTATTGATGGGACAGGGTAAACACCGAAAAAGTTGGGTTGAACTTTGACTTTAAATGTTCATTAGAGCTAATTATGGATTTTCTGACTATGAATTGCAGTTTCTATCCCTGCATTGGCAATTTATTTTTCACTTATTTGTTGCAAACTTTATAATATTCTGTTAGCTTTATCACATTCAATGAGGTAATGGTTTAAATGTTTGCAGTGACATTTATTATGTTTTTTCAGAGTGCTTTATCTGAAACAAATGAAGGAATATATTCTATAAAGAAGGGCAGATGTCGGCAGAGGAGACGTTAAGTCTCATACATCGGGCACAGGCCTACAGTTTTCTGTCTTAACTCTGTGCTGAAACTCTATTTTGCCAAAGAGAATGATGAACACTGGCTTTTTAATTTTAATTTTCTATTTTTTTCAGAGTCTCGCCTTGTCACCCAGGCTGGAGTGCAGTGGCACGATCTCGGCTCACTGCAACCTCTGCCTCCCAGGTTCAAGCGATTCTCCTGCCTCAGCCTCCCAAGTAGCTGGGATTACAGGCACATGCCACCATGCCTGGCTGATTTTTGTACTTTTAGTAAAGACGGGATTTCACCATGTTGGCCAGGCTGGTCTTGAACTGGTGACCTCAGGTGATCCGCCCACCTCGCCCCCACAAAGTGCTGGGATTACAGGTGTGAGCCACTGAGCCCGGCCAACACTGGCTGTTTGTAAGACCTGCTGTAAAGGTGGCTCAGTTCCCTGGGTTCCGAACAGGTTCACAGCAGATGCCTAATGAAATAGCAGATCAGTTGAGCAGTGTCCATGTCACAGCCAAGTGCATCATGGCCATGCGCAGCCTTCTGGACCCAGCGGCAGCTCACCAGGGCATGTGGCCTGGGGCCAGGGAGCAGAGAGGGCCCGAGGACAGAGCCCCATGTCAGGCACACAGGTTCTGCCACCTCCTGGCTTCCCTGTGGAGGCAGAGACGCTGCCTGCTGTGCCCTAGACCCACCTGCAAGAGGAGAGGAACTGCACTGCGTCCCCCTCGGGTGTCCTTCATCCCTGTCCCCCAGACAGAAGGTCCCTGTCATCTGTCGGCTAGCCTGGGGGCTCCCATCTGGGTGGTGGCCAGGATGCAGGGCTGGGAGGCCCATGGCTACCCCACAGCTTTGGGTTCTCCCACTGAGGTCTGGCACTCAGGAATGTGCACGTGTGTGTGTGTACTCGCACCTGCCACCTGTGCCGGGTGGAGGCAGCACGTGTCCCTGCTCCTCCCTGTGGGCATGTCCCCTTCCCAGTCAGACACAGCAGAGACAGGAGGCAGAGGCCACCATGGCTTCGGTGCACGGGGCTCAGGCTTGCCAGCCGGCCTCTCTTTTTAGGAGTTTAAATGCACTCCTTGAAGTGTGTTCTGTCAGAGGACAGCTGTGTCATCCTCAAGGTGAAACACTGTTTTCTGGTGAGGTGTCCATGTGGCCAGCTTCCCGGGGAGCAGGACCATCACCCTGGCCCGCTGTGTGCTGCACACGCCCTAGGAGCAGGAGCTGCACAGCCTCCAGGGAGCTTCCCATGTTGTGGGGTCGGCATCAAACCAGAGACGGCCTAACAGGTCCCAGAGAGCTGACCCAGGGGCCCAGGGGGCTGCGGACAGGGACCTGGCCAGAGTTACTGGCACGCTTGGCCCTCAGCAGGCCCAGAACATAGGTCCCCTCACCACGCACTGTGCCCGGCGCCCTACGCCTCTGCGGGAGCAACGACCTCCTGACACCCCAGTGTGGTGCACCTTCCTACAGCCCTGCCCCCAGGACAGCCACCCCAGGACCAGTCGTCAGGGAGGGAGCAGCAGTTCCCTGGGAACTGCAGAGCTAGAAGTGTGTGGGACGTTTAGCTTGGGCCTTGGAATTAGGTGATGCTCAAGCATTGCCTTTGTCTTTCTCAGAGAGACAATAGCCCTGCAGCCCCGTAGGACAGCATCTTAGCAGGAGGTCCATGCTGGGGCGCTCAGAACTGCAGGGTTGTGGGGTCATGGTTCTGCCCAAAACAAAGCAAGAGTGCATGAGTGCGTGCGTGTGCAAGTGTGTGAGTGTAAGTACACGTGAGTGCATGTGCACAAATGAGTTCGTGTGTGTGACCAAGAGTGTGTGTGCATGAGTGCATATGTGCACAAGTGTGAGTGCATGACTGCAAGTGCAAGTGCATGTGAGTGTGCATGTTAGTGCATGTGTGTGCGTGTGCATGTGCAAGGGTGTGAGCAAGCACATGTGAGTGCATGAGTGCGTGTGCATGTAAGTGCATGTGAGCAAGTGCCTGTGTGGGCATAAGTGTATGTGTGCAAGTTGTGCGAGTGCCTGAGTGCGTGTGCACAAGTGTGTGAGTGTACACAAGTATGTGCACGAGTGTGTATGAGTGCGTTAGTGTGTGTGTGCAAGCGTGTGGTGTGCATGTGTGGAAATGACTGTGCATGAGTGTACAAGTGAAGCCTTAGAATGAGGTGATGCTCGGGTGTTGCCCTTGTGTTGCCCACAGGCTCACACAGAGACAGTGAGGGATGCACGGCACCCTGTGCTTTCAGCTCTCTGAGGACAGGCCCTGTTCAGAGTGCAGAGTTGGGGTTAGAGCCCCCAGTGGCTAAGAGTCTCTTCGCTGCAGGAGGTCCTGTGTGACATGGTCACAGTTGGGCTCCCTGCGGGCAGCCCCTGCCCTCCATCTGCAGCTGTGCCCATGTGCCCTCCTCTCTGGCCCACCTGGCACTGCCCCTTCAAACTCTCCCCTGCTTTGTCCCAGCACCTGCCACCCGCCCAGGGCACACAGCTATCTCCTGAGATAGATTTGTTTGTTAAGTCAGGTTTATAAAGGTCTAATGTATAGACGGTGAGATTCGCCCTGTTTGGGGTATAATTTAGTGAGTTTTGACAAAGGCAACCACTGCAACCCAGTGTAGAATATTCTGATCACCCCAGAGTTGCACCAGGCCCCGTGTTGGGGTTGCCAGATTTAGCAAAAGAAAAAAATACACAGAAATAATATACACGTCAATATGAACACACTGCTGCATGTAGACACAGGTTCACCTGTAGAAAATACGGCGTGAAACCTGAAGTTCGGATCAACAAGTCACTGTCTGTGTAGTGTCCATTGACCCAGCCCTGTGGCACCCGGCCCCGTACTTTTGCCTTCTCTGGTGTGGAGAGCAGGGGCCCCTGTGCTCTGCACCTGTCTGGCTAATTTGTGAGTGGGAGACACTGGCGGCTCCTGGAGCGATGGGGCAGGGTGGGGCCGGGCGCAGTGGAGCTGATGGTTGGGGGCCCCGGGACGAAGCTGAGCGTCAGTGCTGGGAAGGGTCTGGTCCACTCAATGCCCAGCCTGCGGGACCTGTGCCCCTGCTGGAGCCAGCACTGGCTGCACGGCTCACCGCGTGCTTGGAGCTCGGTGGAGTTTGGGTGTTCGCAGGTTTCCTCTGCTTGACGTCTTGTGCCTCAGTAATTGTGATTAAATTACAACTGGTTAAACTCTTGCTCTAGCGAGTTTAAAAGAGCTTTTATTTATTGTTAGAAACGATGCTTTAGAAATATTCCCAGCACTAGTCTCTCATTTGATTTCTCTTTTTGCTCTACAGGCACTAGGAAGCTTTTATTTTCTTCATGAATCCTTAAAAAACATCTACCAATTTGACTTTAAAGGTAAGACTGCGTGCCGTCTTCCGGGATTTTGTCTCGGCGCTCACCCCTCCTGGTGTCTGGCTTCCCCAGGCCCCTCCTGCCCTGTCTCCGTGAATGGCCACTGTGGGCTGGGTGTCTTGAGCCACTGGCCAGAGGTCACTCCAGGGGCCTCCTGGACCTGGTCTTGAGACCCCGTGGCCGTCCCACACTGGCTCCCTGGCAAGGCTCTGGTGGGGACCTGGCTTTCCTAGTGTTAAGAGGAAGGAATAGTTTGTTTCTGTGTTCCCCTCCAGTGTGAGAAAATGAAACGCGAATAAGAGGGTTGCATGTTTCAGAAATAAGAACAGGCAGGGACAGTCCTCTGTGCTGTGAGCAGTGTCCCTGTTTGATGGTCATATGCTGTGTGTCTTCATGGAAAAGACTTGCCCTGAGACGCTCCACTGACACGAGCTGTCCCCTCCTGTTCATTTCTTTGTTGGGGGCAGGTGTGTGACCTAGGCTGGGTGTGGGGCTTCCCTGCGTGCTCCACACGGCCTGGGGGTGTTTGTGCCATGACTTCCCGTCTGATGCTGTCGTTTCCTGCTGTGTGTGAGTCCTCGGAACCCCCGCAGCCTCCAGAGCAGATCACACCCATGTGAAGTGCCTGCATGCTGTGGTAACTGGAGCCACAAACGATATCATTTCGCTCAGATTCCGTGTTTGTGCTCCCCCGGGAGACGGAGCGCCTCATGTGAAATTGCGCAGCAGTCTCATCTCAGTTGCTCGAGTGGCGATTTCATTGATGATGAGAGCAAGATTCTGGCTGGCAGATTGATTTCTCACTGCCCTGTTACCTGAAGATCTTCAGATCCTTCCACATTCAGATCCTTCCCCATTCTAGCATCCGAGCCCTCCTACAAGGCCCGTGGCAGGATCGGCCACACAGAATCGCAGGAGCCGGCCAGTGGCGCTCTTCGCTGCATTTCAGGAGACAGGGCACCTGCGTGCTGTGTGCGCAGGCACGGAGCGGCCGGTGAGAGTGGGGAGAGAGGGCGCTCAGACGCAGCGTGTGCCGCAGGAAGCTGCAACCAAGGAGCTTGTGTGTCAGGCTTCACCGTGCTCCAGATCTGCAGAACTTTTCTGTTTCTCACTAGCCATTTGAATACCTGTTTTACTACCAAGTTAAATCAGTCATGAAGTGCCTGGTGACCCTACAGTGTATTTAAAACTCTATGTGAGATGCACACTTCACTCTCGCAGAACTTTCCCCAGGGCCCTCCATGTGGCCAGACTAACAAGAACAACGTGAGGAGTGGGCAGCGAGTGCGTCCTGAGCGTGTGGTGTGTCAGGAAGGCGTGCGGACACTGGAGACATGTGGTCGCGGGAGACGTGAATGCGGGACGTGTGCGGTCGCAGGAGGCGTGTGGATGCTGACAATGTTCTCAGTGCCCCGCATGGCAGATGTTGCTGCTGATGCTCAGAGCAGTGCGGGGCCCTCGGACTGGGGGGTCAGGCCCAGGGGTCAGGCTGGGGCCTCGCCGGGCTGGGCAGTTGGGCTCAAGGGTCAGGCTGGGGGCTCAAGGCTCTGAGAAGGACTCAAAAAGAAAACTAGAAATCAGGAACAGCACCAGAAAGGAAGCAGTGGCTCATCCGCGCATGGGCTGAGGGAAGAATCAGTGAGCTGGACGGTGTTAGAAACTTCACAAACTGAAAAGGAGAAATGAGAATAAATTTGAAAACAGAAGAAAATGGCCAAGACCAGTGGAACAGCAACAACAGGTGCAGCTTGTAAAGGGAACCCCAGTAGGAGTAGAAAGAAAGGAGCAGAAGGAGGATTTAACGTAGTGATGGTTTAGAACTTTCCAAACTTGTAACTGACACCAAACCACAGATCCAGAAAGCTCAGTGAATGCCAACACCAAGCAGGATAAATGCCAGAAAGTCGACCCCCGGCCACCTTGTATTGAAACTGCAGAAATTCAAAGAAAAAAGAGAAAATTTTGAAAGAATCCAGGAGATTCCTTATAGGCGAGGTGATTGCTTACGTATAAAGGAACAAGGATAAGAATTACATTGGACCTTTTCCCAGAAACCATGCAAGAAGGAAGAGAGTAGTGTGAAATATTTACAGCATTATAAGAAGAAAAATATCAACCTAGAATTCTATATTCAGAAAAAAAAATTATTCTTCAAAAGTAAAGAAAATTGACTTTGTCAGATAAGAAAAAAATGAAGTAATTTGCTGCCAGTAGACCTGCCTTACAAGAAATGCTAAAAGAAGTTCTTCAACAGGAGGAAATACCATATGGCCCAGAAACTCTGGTTTACCTAAAGAAAGAAAAAGCATGAGAGAGGGAATAAGTGAAGGTAAAATGAAATGTATTTTTCTTACCCTTAATTGATCTAGCAGATAACTTTTGTTCAAAGTAATAACAGCAACCATATATTGATTAACTGCAGCTTATGGATAAGTGGAATGAATAACAGAAATGTTATAAGGACAGGAGGGAGGAATTTGGGGTACTCTGTTATAAGAAACCTGTACTATCATTTTAAGGAATATAGTATTATTTAAAAGTGGACTTGGATTAGTTATACATGTATATTGTGAACTGGAAACCACTAAAAAACTTTTTAAAAGAAGTATAACTGATGTGTTAAGAGAGGAGAGATAATGGCACCGTATTAAATGCCCAATAAAAGCCAGAGAAGGCAGAAAAAGAATGGGACACCCCAAAGATACAAAGAACAAAGGCAATAAATAGAAAACTTACAAATATAGTAGATATTACTCCAACTATATCAACGATCCCTTTGAATATGAATGGTCTAAATACACCAATTAAAGGACAGAGACTGTCAGAGTGGATTTAAAACAAATATACCCAACTATGTGTTGTCTTCTAGAAACCCATTTATATAAACACCTAAAGATTAATAGATAAGGGATGGAGGAAGGTATACTGTTCTTACATGAATCAAAGGAAAACTTAGATGGGCCAAAAGAAAGTTGGAGGAGCCATATTAATTTATAGCATCAAATGCTTATATTAGAAAAGCAGAAAGATCTAAAATCAATTATCTAAGCTTGTACCTTAGGAAACTAGAAGAAGAAAAGTAAATTAAACCGAAAGCTGGTTCTTTGAAAAAAATCAATAAAATGGATAAACCTCTAGCCAGACTAAGAAAAAAAGAGACAAATTATTAATATCAGAAATTACCAGAATAGGCAGAGCAGACTTCAGAGCTAGGAAAGTTTTCAGCAGTAAAGAGGGACTTTACATCATGATAAAAGATCAGATCTCCAAGAATACGTAACAATCCTTAATATCTAGGTGTCTAACAACAGAGTGTCAGAATACACAAGGAGAAAACTAGTAGAACTGCCAAGAGAAACAGATGAATGAGACTTCAACACCCTGTATCAGGAATGAACAGATCTGCCAAGCATAAAATCAGGAAAGACATAGTTTAACTCAACAGCACCATCAAACAAATTGATCTAATTGACATTTATAGGATACCTCATCCAGTAACAGCAGAATATACATTTTTGTCAAGCTCACATGGAACATTCACTACGACAGATCACATTCTGGGCCGTAAAACACACCTTTACAAATCTAAAAGAATAGAAACCATATGCAGCATGCTTATAGATTACAATGGAATTAAACTAGAAATCAGTACCACAAAAGTAGCTGGAAAATCCCCAAATACTTGAATATTAAACAACAAATATCTAAATAACATATGAGTCAAAGAAGTCTCAAGAGAAATTTAAATATATTTTGAACCAAATGAAAATGTGAATACAACTTAACATTCGTGGGATATTAGAACAAGTATTGTTTAGAGGGAAATGTATAGCATCAAATGCATATAAGGAAGAGCTAAAAAGAAAAAGCGCTAAGAAGAAAGGAAGAAAGAGCTAAAATCAATTATCTAAGCTTCTACCTTAGGAAGCTAGAAGAAGAAAAGAAAATTCCAAGTAAGCAGAAGAAAAGAAATAATGAAAATTGGAACAGAAATCAACAGAATTGAAAACAGGAAATCAATAGAGAAAATCAACAAAACCAAAAGCTGATTCTTTAAAGAGAGCAATGAAATTGATAAACCTCTAGCCAGACTAAGAAAAAAAGAGAGAAGACACAAATTATTAATATCAGAAATTAGAGAGGGACCATTACTGCTGATCCTGTGGACATTTAAAGGATAATAAAAAGAATATCATTAATTTCTGCCTATAAATGTAATAACTGAGATGGGCCAATTCCTTGAAAGACACAATCTAAGAAAACTCATGCAAGGAAAACTAGATAATCTGAACAGGCCTATAGCTATTAACTAACATTGAATAAGTAATTAATAACCTCTAAAAAAGAAAGCACTAGACCCAGATGGTTTCACTGGTGAATTCTATCAGGCATTTAAGGAAGACATTATACAAGTTCTCTACAATCTCTTCCAGAAAATACAAGCAGAGGACAAACATCCTAAATCATTCTATGAGGCCAGCATTACCCTAATACTAAAACCAGATAAAGACATTACAAAGAGAAGGAAAACTATGAACTGTAAACAAAAGTGCTCAACAAAATTCTCAACAGGCAGTTATATACTGTGACCAACCAAGATTTACTCCTGGTATACAGGCTGGTTCAGCATTTAAAAATCAATTAATGTAATTCATCACAGCAACAGGCAAAAGAAGGAAAATCCCATGATCATAGAATAGATGCAGAAAAAGCATTTCACAAAATCCACATCTCTTCATGATTTGAAGAAAGCTCCCAGCAAACTAGGAATAGAGGGAACTTCCTCAACTTGGTAAAGCTCCAAAAATCCTACAATGAACACCACACTTAATGAGAAGTTAGATGCTTTTCCTCCGAGATCGGGAACAAGGCAGGGATGCCTCCTCTCCTGCTTCTCTTCAACATCTTACTGAAAGTCTTAGATAATGTAACAAGACAAGAAAAGGAAATAAAAGCCATATTGATGGGGTGATGGGAGATAGAACTATTTCTGTTCTCAGATGATATGATTTTGTCAAGAATCTCAGAGTCAGCAATAATAACAGACAAACCTGGTACTAATCAGCAATTATAGCAACATTGCAGGATGCAAAATTAATATACAGAAATCAGTTGCTTTCCTATATAGCAGCAATGAACTGGTGGAATTTTAAATTAAAAACATAATACCATTTACTTAAGCACACACCAAACGGAAGTACTTAAGAATAAATCTAACAAATTAATACAAGATCTCTATGAGGAAAACTATAAAACTCTGATGAAATAAAGAAGATCGAGATAAATGGAGAGAGATTTCATTTTCATGGATAGTGCTATGGTTGGAATGTAGGTGCCCCCTACCCCCAAATTCATCTGCTGACCTAACCCCTAAGGTGATGCTGTTAGGAGGTGGGGCCTTGGGAGGCTGATTAGAGTGTGAGGTCAGAGCCCTCACAAATGGGATGGGAGCCCTCATGAAAGAGGCTGGGAGTTCATTTGCCCCTTCCACACGTGAGGACACACACAGGGCACCATCCGTGAGGAACCTCATCTCCTAGCACCCTGATCTTGGACTTCGTCCCCCAAAACTAGGAGAAAGACACTTACTTTGTTTACAGACCACCCAGTCTATTTTCCTGTAGCTGCCCCATGGACTAAGACAGATGGGACAGCCCAGTACTGTCAAGGGTTCAGCTCTTCCCAACTTCAGCTATAGATTCAACACAGCCCCAGCAAGGTGTGTCACGCCATTGACAAGCTGACTGTAAAGGTTATGTGGAAAACAAAATACCCAGAATAGCCCAGAGATTTGAAGAAGAAGAGCAGAGTCAGAGCCCGCACTTCCCGACTTCAAGACTTGCTGTTCTGCCTTGTAGGTGAATGGGCCAAGCAGGCTGTGGCATGTCAGCTCCACGGGGTGCTATTTGGCGATAGAAAGAAGTGAGCTTTGAAGCCGTGAGAAGACACGGAGGAGCCTGACATGCCTCCTACCAATGAAAGAAGCCAACCTGAAAAGGCTACACACTGTGTGATTCCAACTCTGTGACACTCTGGAAAAGGCAGAACTGTGGAGACAGTGAAAGGATCCGTGGAGTCTAAGCTCCGAGTTTAGGGAACGGCCTCTATTTAATGTTCTGTCCATGCTCCATGAGTCGCTGAAACATCTCATGCTGTCTCCTGTCCATGAGGCACCTGCATCCAGGACTGTGCACCTAGGGCTGGGCCAGGTCACAGCACCCAGGGCCAGGTCAGAACACAGCACCCAGGGCCGGGCCAGACCACAGCACCCAGGGCCGGGCCAGACCACAGCACCCAGGGCCGGGCCACACCACAGCACTCTGTTTTTGCCTGGGACTCCTGCCTACCCCAGTGGTGACCCAGCACCTCGGCCCACAGTGCCGTGGTCCTCAGGTTGCCCCCTCTGTCCCTCCTGCCACAGTGGGGTGGATAATACCCCAGAAACTGCAGTTTGGAGCTGCTTGTGGGACACAATACACTGCCCCAAAGTGGTCTCCAGGAACCTCCTTGACACCCATGAGTGTCACCTCAGTGACCTAGGAGCCATCCTATGGCATCTTGCAAAGAGGCCAGTGGCCACCTGCCCACCGGGCCCAGCAGGAGTTTGAGGAATGGATCCCTGCCATCCTTGCTCATACCCCACCATGGGTATGGAGCTACCTGTCCATAAAAAGAAAGACCGAGGCCTGGTTGTGAACAATAGTGAGACCGGCCCTGCCCACGGGCGGGCCTGTGTCCCTGGGCCTGGCCTATCCACTGGGGGCTCCAGGGAGGTGCCAGACAGCCACTGGCAAAGCCCATCTGGGAGGCACCCTGCCGCGAGCTGCCTCTCTCACCGTCACACACAAACCTCTTCCCTGGAATATGAGTGATGGAGGCTGGATACGGGGAGGAAATCAATGTTATTAAATAAATTCATGTGAAGGTCTGAGTGAATGGTAATTCTGCAGCCCTCTTAAATATATTCACGGGTTTAAAAGAGGATGCCAATTAGCTCCTGTAAATCTGCAGGCTGGGGGCTCTCGGGGGACCATGGAGCAGAGCGTCCAATTCCAGGTCATGGGAGGGAAATTCATGAGCCACAGGCATGGAGCAGCCACCGGGGGTCTGTTCAGGATCGGCGCCCTCGTCGAGGCCTCCTCTCGGGGGCCTCCCTTGCTCCCATCAGGCTGCATGCGGGGCAGAAACAGGTTGTGCTCCAGGCTGGTTGGTGGGCACAACGATGGGATAGTCACCTCATCCTTCTGGTCTCTTCCAGCTAAGAAGTATAGAAAGGTCGCGGGCAAAGAGATCTACTCGGATACGTTGGAGAGCACACCCATGCTGGAGAAGGAGAAGTTTCCGCAGGACTACTTCCCCGAGGTGCGTAGCGAGGCTTTCTTACCAACGGGTTTGCTTCCCAGAGTGAGCCCGTCAGAAGCTACGCTGAACACGGAATTTTCGCATTGCACTGTTGCTGGTCTCAGCTGCCTGTTGTTACCTCTGATAATCCGTCTTCCTGGGAGTCCAGGCTCCTGTGGTTGGTCTGGGCTGTCGTATGTCCGGTTGTTACCTCTGATAATCCATCTTCTTGGGAATCCAGCCTCCTGTGGTTGGTCTGGGCTGTCACATGTAAGGGCAGTGAGAATCTAAGGCATTAGCACCACAGCAATCAGTAAATTCCTGAATCCTCGTATCCACGAAAAAGAAGCTTCGCCAAAAGATGTAGGAAAATTATTCAGCTCCCCTGGTGTGCACCTGGGGTCCCCTGCACGCCCAGCTGGGAGAGGGTGGGCTGGCTGGTGGTAACCAAGACAGTGGCTGATGGTCGCATGTGCCCATGGTGTGAATGTGGGGCAGGGGCACGGTCCCGTGTCCGATACAGCCTTGGTGGTTGCACCAGGCTGCGAGCAGCAGGGTCCCAGCAGTTATGCATGCGTCACACGGAGAGTTTAGAATCAAAATGTGTGGAAGGCATTTGTCATCTCACTGCCAGACGGTGTTGATAAGAAATTGGTGTTTCCTTCTGGCCGCCATGCTCTTTTGCTGAGCTGTGTGTGTGCAGCTGTTGCTCTGTGCACGTGATCTTTGGGTAAACCTCACACGCGGCGTTGTCGGTGTCTGCCTCGCTGTGTAGTTAACCTGTCGAGGCAGCGTTTGCTGCTTTGCCCTTCCTAATCTGCTAAATCACAGTGGGGTGCAGGCACCGTGGCCAGAAGCAGCCTGGGCACTGAGGCGGGTTAGGGGGCATCCAGGTACCGTGGCCAGAAGTGGCCTGGGCACTGAGGCGGGTTTGGGGGCATCCAGGCTGTGATATAGGAGCTCTCGTCCGGACCTGTCTGCGCGGCCAGCCCCAAGAAGGATTGCTCCGCAGTCCTCTCTCCACGAGAGTCGTGCAGGCTGAGGCTGCTACGGAGCTGACTTCCAGCAAGGCCACAACTTTATTAACTTGCTTTATGGCCCACACCTTGAGTGAGGGACTGTGGCCGCCCCGTGAAGGATGGGGCGCTCCTGTCACCCCGTGGCTCGGCCTCCTCATCCATCTTCCCTAGGCCAAGGACACCGTGTCAGTGAGCCAGCCTACCGTCCTCGGTCCTGCTTCCGGCACCGCCCGCTTGCCTCCCTCTGCTCCGGGTGTCCTGCGGTTGGAAAAGGACACACAAGGAAGCTCCGTGGTCTTCTCCATGCACAGTCGCATCCCTGGGTCATGATAGCCTCCCTGAAGGGGCCGCCTGTGGTGCAGGCCCATTGGAAGGGCAGGGTGGCAGCTGTGGTTCCCCTGGAGAGCCTGTGAGCTGAACTCTGGCCTCTCTTGAACTCAGCCAAGGCTCTCATCTCAGAGTGACCGTAGACAGACTCAGGGCCCTTTGTGGGAAGCATAGGTGCTGGGGGGGCCTGGGCTGGGCGGGGCCATGTGCTGCTACTTGATGGCATGAGGAGAGCAGCTGTGGGCGACCGGGCTGGTCCAGGCAGGGGCTGTTGACCCAGCACCTTGTCTCAGGACACATGTGACTGCATTGCTGTCCAGGGCCATGGCTGGACTAGGTGCTGCTGGGCTGTCCCCTCCTCACCAGGTGTCCACTTATTCACTGGGTCCTGCCCACCCTGGATGGGGTAGGAGAGCCCACAGGGAGCCCCATAGTCCCTAGGGGTGAGGGCCGAGGTATGTCGCGAGGGGCCAGGGGCCACAGGGTCTGCCAGGGTGGGAAGCTCAGGGGCAGCGGGCCCTCAGCAAGGAACAGATAGTCTAGGGTCCTCCCAGGCAGCCACACAGGCTCTGACCCTTCCGTACCTCAGCCCCGCCAAGAAGCAGCGGAACCTCCTTCTTGCACCCACACCTCAGGCTTCTCTCCTGGACCCAGCAAGCGGGGAGTGAGGCCGGGGCCCAGGCTGAAGTTGGGCAAGGTCTGGGGGCCTCTGCTATGACTTTGCCACCCTTTGGAGGGTGGGTGCCCCGGCAGGGGTCTGAGTGTGGCCCCTGGCCTTGGTCCCTGACGCCAGTACTCTGAGTCCTCTGTGATGCTAGGGGCCTGCTGGCGTGGGTCTGTGGAGGGCGTAGCATGGGGGGCTGCCCCTCCTCCAGGAAGAGCAGCCTCAGCCCCAGTTGGTATAGAAACTCCAGCCCCCAGCCTGGGTCCAGCCCCTTCCCGCCTGCCGTGGACCTGGCTCCAGGGACTGCAGTGTTGTGTCCACAGGCAGAGGAGAAGGCAGATTCTGGGAGGTAGACGATTCCTGGGAGGAACAGGCGCCGAGCCTCTGTGTGTGGACCCGTCTCTCCCGTGGGAGAGTAGCGTGTTGCTGTCCGTGGCCTGGTGGTCAGCTGCTCAGCAGATCCTCGTGGCTGCTGGTGCCTGGGACGGGGGGCCAGCCCCTGCCCTGGGCCAAGGCCTCCCTGTGGGTCAGGGCCAGCCCTGCCACGTCATCATCTTAGAAATCCTCCCGGGACCCGTGTGTTTGATGGTCTGCAAAGGTTTTCCGACGTTTCCTCTTCCCTGGTAAATTAACAAAAGGAAACTTATTTTAAAAACTATAAGCTTCTAATGTTCTGTCCGTAGTGTGGGTTTTTAACCCCACAGAGCCTGTGTGGCGCCCCGTGTCCCTGCTGGAGGGAGGAAGGAGGAGGGAAGGGTCTGGGGAGCCATGGGGGTCCCAGCCTGGCAGCCCGACCCGGCCCGCCCCTCCCTCTCTGCCTCTGCGCCCGACCTCTTGCTGTGTGTGAACACATTTTGGAGGAAGGAACTAGTTTCAGACTGATTTCTCTTTCTTTTATTACCGTCACTTAAGGGTAATCTAAATGTAATTACCTCGATGGGGGTATAATGCAGTCTCGGGTAATTACGGCCGCCGCAGAAACTAACAAAACTTTCTCTGCTGATTTATGGATGCTTTTGGCTTGGTATGAATTTCAGATGATGCCTCTGGGAGCCACACTCCAGATAATGTGAGGCCATTTTTAAAAAGCAGATTTGTGTAGTCGATCAGGGCGAGTCATTTTTTTCCTTTTGCCCGTAGTGAGAAATTGGTTGTTACCATAGATCACAGGGCCGGCGGCAAGCTCTTATGAAAGATGAATTAATTCCACTAATGCTCTGAGCGGGCCTTCGGCGTGAGGGCTGTGTGGCGATAACCTCCCCGCAGCTGCTCTTTTCTCCGTGGCGATTTATGCCGTCTTTTAGTGGATGAAACCGGCTGGAGCCGCTATCCATCTGCCGGCTGCAGGAACCCTATTAATGGGCCTGAGAGAGACTTCATGTCGTCAGGTGAAGGATGTGCCCCACCCCCATGTGATGTGGTGTCATTTCGGAGGTGAAAACCTCTCTGGGAGTAGAGGAGCCCACATGGGCCGGGGGGCGGCCACCTCAGGAGAGCGGAGCCACGGCCGTCCCATCTGCAGGCTCCTGCGGGCTCCCGGAGCGAGGGCTTTGAAGGTGGCCGGTGATCCCGCATACAGCCTGAGATGGAGGAGACCCCCAGCCCTGGCCATACACCCTCTGCTTCCATTTGCCGTGGCCTGAGCAACAAGTATGTACATCCAGAAGCTTCTGGGGTCTTCCTGAGTCCTGAGCATGTGAGCGGTGGCTGAGGCCCCAGGATGCCAGTCTCTGCCTCCCAGCACTTCCTGGCCCTGCTCCGGAGGACGGTGTGGGGTGTGGGGTGTGTCCACCTCGGGCTGGGGTGCTCAGGTGCGCCCGTTGGGGTGTGGCCTCTGGGAGGGGCCCCTGAACCTGCTGATGACTCTGGGGACCTCCTTCCTCTTGGGCCACCCCACCCCAGCCCTGGCTGCGTGCTCGGGGCTTGGCCAGCAAGGGGAGTGAGGCATCAGGAAGTGGGGAGTTCAGTGCAGGAATTGGGGCGGTGGTTCCAGTTCTGGTTCTTTCTCCAAAGAGCTGGCGGGTTCAGGCCCGTTTTCTCGCTGGGGAAGTGAGGGCAGTGCCTGTCCCGAGTGCCGGCGGGGCCACTAAAGGGTGCGTGGGACACCCTCTGTGAGGACTCTCCCCGCACCGCACATCCCACCCTAAACCCAAGGATGTGGCCGCACCTGTAGCCACGGGCCATGGACTGTCAGGACACTGTGAGCTGTGGCTTCATGTGTTCCTGCTGTAAAATCCCTGGAAACCTAGTCTTAGCACAATCGTAGCTGCTCTGATGAGCTTACCTCAAAAGGAACTTATTTTCTACAAATACTTTAGAAAATAGTTGGTTATGATAATATACTGTTAAATTTTCTGAGATTCATTTGCAATTTATTTTAAAATCTTAAATTAGAATCCTAAAGTTAGAGTTATTACCAATTTATATTATTCAAAAATAACATTGTTTTTTGTTTTATTTGTTCAGTCTATGGATAATTAATGTTGAAAAAAATTCTCCATTACTGTGGAAAACTTAAAAATCTAAAAAAACCAAGAGGTACACACGTGCACATAGATTCAAGACACACAAACACACACCTTAATTAACACAAATAATTGAAAACTCAGGAGAAGAATAATTAATTTTGGTTCAAAAATTTACAAATGCCTTCCATTTTTAATGGAAGTAAAACTGTTGACGGTTATAGCAAATTCTAGGTAAAAACCTGGTGTGCTCAGTTTGGGGTTTCTGCTGTACCTGTCAGAATTCAGAGGTGTGCGTGCAGGGAGGTGCTGTGTCCCTGTGTCCCGGGTCCTACTGCCTGTCTGGAAGCAGGATAGGCAGTGCCTGGGCACAGGTCTGCCACACGTGGGAAGTGCCTGCCCCTGCGTGCCACGGAGCACCTTTGCTGTCTCGTTCCACAATGTACTCTGGGTCTCTGGCTCCAGCACTCTGGGGCTCTGGCTCCAACCAGCGGGACCGAGACCCAGCCTCATGGGCTGTCCCAGCGGGGGATGTGGACAGCGCCTGTGCCCAGGAAGTGGGCTGTGGGATGCTTGGGGTGGGCTGGGGCTCACGTTTACACAGGGGTGACTGTGGGCTTGGGGAGTGGCAGGGGCACTAGCGTGAGTCTGGACACGGGAGCTGGCAGAGGGCATCTGCCAGTGCTGGTTAGGAGCAGCCTCCAGGTTCCCTGCCCCAGTGCTGGTTAGGAGCGGCCTCCAGGCTCCCTGCCGAGCCCACACACCGGGGTTGGGACTCCCCTCCCTCCCGTTGGGTGCCCCCCACCCTTCGGACTCACCATTTCTCCCAGAAGAGCTGGCCCTGACTGTCTCACAAGGCCAGCTTCCCCTGCAGTCACCCCTGTGACTTGGTGCAGGCAGACACCTGTCCCGGTCACCTGGTGATTGCATCGGCGAGGACAGATCCGGGTTCTTGTGGTCGTTGTCCGCTGGCGAGGACATGGCTCTGGGCTCTTGCACTTGTCAGCCGTGCCTCCTGCACAACCCTGTGCCCGCGGTGTCCATCTTCCCGTTCATGTTGACCACAGGTTTCTCACCCGCCAGCCGGAGGCCCCTGATGGAGTCGGTTTCTGGGGAACTGGCCCTCGACCGTCTGCACACACACGCGGCTTCACCCCCCACACACACGTAGTTTCACCCACACACATGCAACTTCACCCACACACACACATGCAACTTCACCCCCACACACACACGCAGCTTCACCCCCCCACACACATGTAACTTCACTCCCCCACACACATGTAACTTCACCCCACACACACACATGCAACTTCACCACCACACACACACACGGCCTCACCCCCACACACATGGCTTCACCCCCCCACACACACGCGCAACTTCACCCCCCACACACACACAGCTTCACCCACACACACACCCACACGCAACTTCACCCCCACACACACACAGCTTCACCCTCACACACACACGCAACTTCACCCCCCCACACACACAGCTTCACCCTCACACACACATGCAACTTCACCCCCCCACACACACGGCTTCACCCCACACACACACATGCAACTTCACCCACACACACGTGGCTTCACCCCTCACACACATGCAACTTCACACACACATGCAACTTCACCCCCCCACACACACAGCTTCACCCTCACACACACACGCAACTTCACCCCCCCACACACACGGCTTCACCCCACACACACACATGCAACTTCACCCCCACACACACACAGCTTCACCCTCACACACACATGCAACTTCACCCCCACACAGACACGCATCTTCACACCCCACACACATGAGGCTTCACCCCCCCCCACACACGCAACTTCACCACCACACACACACATGCAACTTCAACCCCCACACACACACAGCTTCACCCCACATACACACATGGAACTTCACCCCCACACACGCGTGGCTTCACCCGCACACACACACATGCAACTTCACCCACACACACGTGGCTTCACCCCTCACACACATGCAACTTCACACACACATACGGCTTCAACCCCCCCACACACCCCGCAACTTCACCCAGACACACACGTGTCTTCACCCCTACAGACACGTGGCTTCACCCCCCCACACACACACGCAAGGCTTCACCCTCACACACACGTCGCTTTACCCACACACACATGTGGCTTCACCCACACACACACGTGGCTTCATCCCTCCACACACATAGCTTCATCCCCACACACACGACTTCACCCACACACACGCGGCTTCATACACACGCCACACACACGCACAGCTTCACCCCTCCACACACACACACACACAGCTTCACCCCCACACACGCATGGCTTCACCCCCACACACGCAGCTTCACCCGCATGGGTTCTGAAGGCTCGGCCTGACCTCTGCAGCATCCGGTTCCCGAAGCATGTCAGGCCACCCAGTCCCCCGCAGACAGGAGGTGTCGAGGCACAGAAGATGAGCCACTGGTGCTCTAGGGGAGTCGTTGTGTATGGAGACGCCTCGGCCTGCAGGGACAGTGCCTTTTCTCCTGGAAAGATGCCTGCCTCCCACTGTGACTATTAGAGGGGCCTCACCTATTTTACTGTAGATTTGTCACCAGTCATACGTCCAGCCTTCTCCCATGGCAGCCCCCATGGGATGAGAGCCCAGCCTTGGGCCCAATGACTGTGGCGTAAATCTGCCAAGAGACCATAGGTGCAGTTCTTAACCTCTGAGCCTCAGTTTCCCTTTCTGGTTGGTCTGAGGGTTGGGTGTGTGCCTGTGTGTCGGGTGCCAGCCCACAGCAACTACTGGTGCACAGAGCCACACCCTCGCAGCTGCCCGGCAACATGGGCTCTGTCCTCCCGTCCTTGTGCCCGAGGCCTCACAGCTGGGACTTGAACCCGGCAGCCCGCAGTCCTGTCTTACCCACTGCCTTGAGGCCCTGGATGCTGCTGGTGTGGATCATGTGCGTGGCTGGGCTGTAGGGGGTGGGTGGTGGCTGTTCCAGGTAGGCGGTCTCTCCGGAAAGCGTGGGCTGGATTGGGATGTGTGGAAGATGGAGGAAGGGCGTTTAGACAGGTGACAGGCAGCTTGTCTGGAGTGCAGGCTGAGTGAAGGGGAGACAGTCCAAGCATCAGGGGGTGTCCCAGTCAGCTGCACTGTCGGCAGGAGCATAGAGCCCGCTGTGGGGCATCAGCAGCACCAACTTCTCCCCACAGCTCAGCTTCCACACTGATGTGTTTCCATCGCAGACACAGTTACCTACGGGAAATGAACACAGAGGCTCCCCAGGGCAAATGGCCTCCCTGAGAGAGGAGGCAGACACATTTGGAATCAGAGACAAGCGTCTGGTGCAGCATGCAGGGAGCCCGTCACCCTGCCACCCCGCCATAGAGCTCCATGGGTCGTCTGGGCATGGCGCCGCGCAGCAGCCAGACCAGTAGCCTGGGGACGCCTTGGCCAGCCTCCAGGAGCTTTGGAGCAGCCCCTGTTGTTTGGCAAGCAGGGCGGCCTGAGCACAGCAGGGGATGTGGGCTCAGTACCAGGGCCAGCTCGTGGTGTGAGGACAGATCCTCCTCAACAAGTAGAGCCACAGCCTGGCTCCAAGTGCGTGGCCAGGCCGGGAGGAGTGTACAGGGAGTCTCTGTACCTTCTGCTCAATTCTTCTGGAAGCCTAAAGCTGCTCTGAAAAATAAAGCCTATTACTTCTTTAAAAGTCTGCTTACCTGGGGCCTGGGACTTTACAGGTGAGGGAAGAACGACCAGCCCTGGAAGGAGGAAGCTCAGAGCCACCTGTGGACCCTGAGGGTGCATCTGTGGGTGCCTCAGTATCACTGGGGAGCAGAGACCCCAGAGCTTTTATGATGCTGGGTGGGGCAGCCATGGAACTGCACAGGTGAGGGGGTGGGGCCTCTCACTCTCCAGGAGACTGCAAACCAAGAACGTCTATGAGACGAGCAGACACCAGAATACAGATTCACCCTAAATAAAGTTGATTTCATGGGAAAAGCTGACAGACTTTAAGTATGTTTAAATTGCTCAAAGTGATAAGTGAAAGATAGGGTTCATTAAAAATGTGATTCAATTAAAACAGAAATAAAGCAAGAAAAGGGAATATGAAGAAGAACCTGTAGAAACATTAAACATTCTGCATTAGAAATTACAGAACAGATTCTAGACTAGATGTGGTCAAAGAGAGAATCAGAGAATTAGACAATGTCATCAAGGAGTTCATCTAAACATAGCCAAGACAGACAAAGGTTTGTGTGTGTTTGGTTGTTTGTATGTTTTTTATTTTTATAGGCAAGAGCAGTTAAAAGACATAAAGACTATTAAAAGGCTCAGATACACCCAAAGTAAATTCCAGAAAGAAGCAAGGGGGAGCAGTGGTGGAAGTGATAAGGGGAAATTTTTAGAAATTTAATTCCCCAGCACAATTTGGACACAGAGCAGGATATATAAAAATAAACCCGTACCTGCATGGCATTCAAGCTTCAGAATATTGATGACAAAGAGAAAAACTTTAAAACAGCCAGAGAGAGGAAAACATACATTCAGAGGATTCACAGTTTGTGTGCTGGGGTGCTGTTTACAGCAGTGGTGGATCCAGAGCGCAGGGGAAGAACGCAGTGTGTGGGAAGGGTTGGCTGGCTTCAGCATCACCCCCATCAGTGTGTGGGGCTTGGAATTTCCCTTCTTGAGCATGGGTGGGAGCACTTAGGGAGGGGGCAGGGAGCGCTTGAGGTGGGGGCAGGCAAAGAAGGGCCTCACACCTGGGAATCCACAGCCCTAGAGCCCTGCCCAGGAGGGAGCTGGGGGGGATGCTGTGCTGGAGGGAGACGGGGAGAAGGAGACGGGGCTGCAGGGGCCACTGTGCCACCAGGTGCCACCAAGGCCAGGTGAGATGAAGGGCGAGTGTCTGTAGGAGTTTGCCTGTGGAGGCTGTGGTGACCTTGCAGAGAGCATTTGGGCAGCTGTTGTCCGGCACGTGCACATACTGGGGGAGCCAAGGGGGACGGTGGCCCGTGGGG
Source organism: Macaca mulatta (assembly GCF_049350105.2). Lineage (NCBI taxonomy): Eukaryota > Metazoa > Chordata > Mammalia > Primates > Cercopithecidae > Macaca > Macaca mulatta. The sequence goes on from NC_133414.1 coordinate 144,824,277, forward strand.
AGGTGGGGTCAAAGGGAGAGCCTCTGACCTCTGCACTCTCTGTTAGATAGAGGGAGTGCGCCATGCCGGACCCTTCCTTCACGGGTGTTTCGTCCACAGTTAACTCCAGATTCCCATCTGCTTTCATCTCCTCGGCAGACCTCAGGGCGTGATGGAGGAGACAGGGTCTTCCCTGACCTGTTTTCCTTCTCCACCAGCCCGTGAGCACCAAGGACCCCAGCCCCTGTCCACCGTCTGCCCCCGATGGTGCCAGGCCTGTGGCTGCTGCTGGGAACGGAATGGGTGGTGCCCTGCCCTGGTGGCTGCCATTCCCCCGCCACTGCCTGAAGCGCTTTGCTTTTTGGACCTTGGACTTGACTCTGTCAGCCTCCTCCCAGTGCCTTCTGTGATTTTCAAGGGTTTCCCAAGAGGCCTAGGCTGTGAAGCTACCTGTTCTGCATGGCTGTTTAAATTAAAATTAATGCAGATAAAGTGGAATCTAAAATTCAGGTCTTGAGTCACACACTTCTCATGCTCAGTGGCCCTGGTGGCTGGCCACTGCTGTACTGGGTGGCCCAGCAGAGGAACCTGCTGTGGTGGGAGGTGGGAGGACAGGAGGGCCTCCATGCCATCTCGAGGGGAGCCCTGCCACCTCTTAAAGAACCCCCCTCTTTGGACTTTCATGCCGGTGACTGTTTCACCTTGAATTTGAGGAGTACTTTCAGACCAGAGCTCAGGCTCCACGATCGGTGGCTCTGCTGGGTGGTGGAGATCAGTGCGCGGCATTGGTGGGTGGGCGGCGTCGGTGGATGGGAGGTATCAGTGGGTGATGGGGATCAGTGCGCGGCATCGGTGGGCGGGCGGCGTCGGTGGGCGCGCGGCGTCGGTGGGCGCGCGGCGTCGGTGGGTGGGCGCGCGGCGTCGGTGGGTGGGCGCGCGGCGTCGGTGGGTGGGCGCGCGGCGTCGGTGGGTGCGCGGCGTCGGTGGGTGGGCGGCGTCGGTGGGTGGGAGGCGTCGGTGGGTGGGAGGCGTCGGTGGGTGGGAGGCGTCGGTGGGTGCGCGGCGTCGGTGGGTGGGAGGCGTCCGTGGGTGGGCGGCGTCGGTGGGTGGGAGGCGTCGGTGGGTGGGAGGCGTCGGTGGGTGGGAGGTATCAGTGGGTGATGGGGATCAGTGCGCAGTGTCGGTGGGTGGGAGGCGTCGGTGGGTGGGCGGCGTCGGTGGGTGCGCGGCGTCGGTGGGTGGGCGGCGTCGGTGGGTGCGTGGCGTCGGTGGGTGGGCGGCGTCGGTGGGTGGGCGGCGTCGGTGGGTGCGTGGCGTCGGTGGGTGGGAGGCGTCGGTGGGTGGGAGGCGTCGGTGGGTGGGAGGCATCACGGGGTGATGGGGATCAGTGCGCGGCATCGGTGGGTGGGAGGCGTCGGTGGGTGGGAGGCGTCGGTGGGTGCGTGGCGTCGGTGGGTGGGAGGCGTCGGTGGGTGGGAGGCGTCGGTGGGTGGGAGGCGTCGGTGGGTGCGTGGCGTCGGTGGGTGGGAGGCATCACGGGGTGATGGGGATCAGTGCGCGGCATCGGTGGGTGGGCGGCATCAGTGGGTGGTGGGGATCAATGAGAGGCCACACACAGTCTTAGGGTGGGCAGCTTACCCACTGTCCAGGAGCCTGGCTGGGTGCAGCTACTCACGTCTTCCCTGTGGTCCAGCCGAGGGCGGCCCTGTGTGCCTCGAGCTCCCTGCTCAGCCAGCATCTGTGGTGACAGTGGTTTCCCTGCATCTGCTCTCACACCGGGGCACGGGGCTCACAAGCAGTAGGCTGGTACGTTTCTTCGTATCTTCCCCCCGCCCACCCCGGGCTGAGCATCACCAGCCCCTGCAGGTGTCTCTGTGCAAAGCCCCACTTGAGGACGGGCGCACAGCTCAGTTTTCTGTAGCGCGGCACCATCGTGCTGAAAGAACGCTGCTGTTTTTCGGTTGGAAAGCGTCTCCCGTGTTCCTTAGGTGTGTGGGACCCACGTGTTGCTCTTGCCTGCTTACTCCGGCTCATTCGTGTGACGTGTTTATTTTTCAGTGCAAATGGTCAAGAAAAGGCTTCATCCGGACAAGGTGGTGCATTGCAGACTGGTACGTGGTGTCTCTCTCTGCTTTGTCAATTTCCATAACATTTCTTACACTTTTATATCTTGCACAAGTGGCGTGTTCCCTCACACCTCATTGGAGGCTCTACTGATTTTGTGGGAGGACCCCCAGCTGCCTGACCCCCACCTGCCACTCTGACCTTTTTTGTTCACAGCGACGCGTTTGGAGCATTGTCACTGTTCCCTGTAAGTCAAACATCTGGGTGCCCAGTGCCCGTGGAGACACAGTGACGGCCCCGGTCCCTCCCCGCAGCTGGAGAGTTCTGCTGGCCAGAGCCCGCTGCACAGGGAAGTCAGCAGGGAGGCCCCCTAGTACTGGCACCCCGTGGCTGCCCAGTGAGATGGCGTAAGAGCCGCCTGGCAGCCTGGTCCACCAGCAGGCCGAGCACAGACGTAGCGGAGCCTGTGTCATCCACGTATCCTCCGGCCTGGCCTTTCTGTGGTGAAGACGTTGTCGATAGCGCCGCCCCACCTTTTCTGCATGATAAGAAACAGAAACCTGTTACCTGCTTTCCTAAGGTGGCTTCTAGGTGGCTCCCCAGCCTGTCCCTCCAGCCATCACATCTCATTTGAATGCTGTTTTTATTTTCCTCTCATGGATTTTCCAAAACTTCACTGCCTGATTATCTGCTGCTGTGTAACAGATCGCCCTAAACTTAGCAGCTTTAAAAAACACGTACAAGGCCGGGCGCGGTGGCTCACGCCTGTAATCCAGCACTTTGGGAGGCCAAGATGGGCGGATCACGAGGTTAGGAGATCAAGACCATCCCGGCTAACCCGGTGAAACCCCATCTCTACTAAAAATACAAAAATTAGCCGGGCACGGTGGCGGGCGCCTGTAGTCCCAGCTACACGGGATGCTGAGGCAGGAGAATGGCCGGAACCCGGGAGGCGGAGCTTGCAGTGAGTGGAGATTGCGCCACTGCACTCCAGCCTGGGCGACAGAGCGAGACTCCGTCTCAAAAAAAACAAAACAAACAAACAAAAAAAAACCACGTACGAGGTCATGGCTGTGAGCGTCTCAGGACCCAGGAGTGGCTTTTCTGGGGCTCTGGCTCTGGTCACCCTGGGGCTTCCAGAGGACCCATCTCCAAGCCCACTGGGGCTGTGGGTTTCTGCCCCTCCCCTCGAGCCTCTCCCTGGGGCTGCTCAGGGCAGGACATCCCCAGGAGGAGTCCAGAGAGTGAGTGGGATGGAGGGAGGCAGGGGGAGGCTGGGGAGAAGGGAGGGGAGGGAGAGGAGGAAAGAAGGGGAGAGGGAGGGGGAAAAGAAGGAGGTGGGGGAAGAGTGAGAGAGAAGGGTAGGAGAGGAGAGTGGGGAGGGGGAGGGGAGGAGAGGAGGAGGGAGGAAGGAGGGGAGAGAAAGAGGAAGAGGAGGGAGGGGGAGGACAGAGGTTGCTGAGGTCCTGTGCCTACCCCAGACAGTGCGGGCTGCCAGGCCGCCCTTTGCTTTTGGTCAGAGGGAACAGTCTTGGCATGGTGTGGGGGCATACGGGGCACGTTCACCAGGCAGCGTCACTGGGGTCACTGTGGCAGCTGGACCACAGGCTGGAGGAGGGCAAGGCCGCCTGCACACACTCATTCCTGGCGCCTCCTGGTAGGGAGACAGGGCTGGGTCTTGGAGCCTGTGGAGGACATGTGGGCAGTGAGGGCTTTGTGGGACAGTGTCCAGACCGTGCCGAGCCCTGCACTGACCTTCCCTGGTGAGGGGACACGTCCTTGCCAGCTGAAGGTGCTGAGGGTCCCCTGCAGTGTGACAGAGGCCCAGGCCTTGATCAGGCCCTGCCAAGTCCGCGTGCCTGGAGGCCAGTAGCCGGCCAACGGGGCTTCCCGAGGGCCTTCCCTTTGGGAGTGAAATGAGGCACTCTTCTCGCCTGTCCCTGTGCCCTCTACCCTGCCTTGCGGGGTCCCCGATGGGTGCAGCCGGCAGCCCTGGGCAGCTGAGGCTGAGGCTGAGGGGTGGCCCTTCCTCTTAGCTTAGCCATCAGGGAGAGTTTCCAGAGTCACCTGTAGTTTTTCTCTTTCAAGAAAAATAGCTCACTTTTTAGTTGCCCAGAGTAACTGCATTTGTAAAGATGTATTCAGACTTCGCTGGAGGTTTCCTGTCCACTGGCCTTGTCGGCAGACAGGTGGGTGGACAGGTGCCCGGCCTCGGGTGGCTCCGCACGGCGGGGGCCGGTGCAGGTCTCACCCTCCCGGGGCTCCTTGGGAGAATGAGGTGTGACCCGGAGGCTCCGGCCCTTAGTGACGTGTCCTTTTCTCTTTTGGTTGTAGTGCCTTTGACTTGGTGAATATCCATCTTTTCCATGATGCTTCCAATCTGGTCGCCTGGGAAACGAGCCCTTCCGTGTACTCGGGAATCCGGCACAAGGCACTGGGCTACGTGCTGGACAGGTAGGTGTGGGCCGGCAGGTAGGTGTGCTAGGCAGGTGGGTGTGGGTGGACAGGTGGGTGGGGTGGGCAGGTTGGTGTGGATGGAGAGGTAGGTGTGGGTGGGCAGGCAGGTGTGAGTGGAGAGGTAGGTATGGGTGGGCAGGTAGGTGTGCTGGGCAGGCAGGTGTGCTGGGCAGGTATAGGTATGGGTGGAGAGGTAAGTGTGGGTGGACAGGTGGGTGGGTGGGCAGGTCGGTGTGGATGGAGAGGTGTGGGTGGGCAGGCAGGTGTGAGTGGAGAGGTAGGTATGGGTGGGCAGGCAGGTGTGCTGGGCAGGTATAGGTATGGGTGGAGAGGTAATTGTGGGTGGACAGGTGGGTGGGTGGGCAGGTCGGTGTGTCCACCCACCCCTGTTGGCCACTGGGAAAGGCTGTGCCCGCTCTGGGAGACACACTCTGCTCTGTGCTTGCTGATTTGCTGATGGCCCTTACTGGAGTTGCCCCATGGAGGTGGCAGAGCCCCCAAGCCCTGTCCACAGGCTGGAGCTGCACCCTCACCATGGACTTGGATGGGGATGGCTTCACTTTCTCTCTGAGTTTTTTGTGGGGAAGATGAGAAAACAGTGCCATGGGGTGCTGTGGTGGGAGGTGAATAGGACACTGAAGAGTCAGTGGGAGCGTGGGGGCCACCTCCACCTGTGCCTGGGCCCCTGCCCCCCAGTGCTCCAGGCCGCTCCACCGGTGATGCTGTGGAGATGACGGCTGTCACTGGGAAGCAGGGGACCCCCATTGGTGGGATGTGTCTGATCTTGGGACCCGTGTCCCTCCCCATCTACAGCTGGGCCTTTTGCTGAAGCTCAGGCCCCACAGCCAGGCGGCCTGGGTTTATTCTCTGCCCGTTCCAGTTAGGCCCCATATGGAAGCCTTTCCCGCCAGCACCCCCATGGTTGACAAGACAGTGCTCCATCAGCTTGGGCTTGCATCAGTGACGAACACAGGCCTCAGACCATACTGTGTTCGTCACCCCAGGGTGGTCCCTGATTTCCACCTGAACCCCATTTTGCTCCCCAGAGGGCCCCTGACCTGAACCCCTGCCCGGCCCCCGTGCGTGCAGAATGCCGAGTCGCACTCCCGAGTAAGCTGCGAGGGCCTGGAGCTGCCCTGCACCTCGCCGGCCTTCCAGCAGCTGGCCTCCTCAGACCCCGACCTTCTGTTCCTGGGGCCAGCCCCTCCCACCCACACCTGCCTCACCCTGGGCTTGTACCGAGCAGGACTGAGTCATTCCCAGGCCACCACCATTCCTGGGGCACTCACAACTGCCTGGGGCTGCACAGGCAGAGGCAGGAATTGGGGGGGCACTGAGGTCTGAACCCAGAGAGGGAGGAAGCTGGGCAGGGCCTAGTACTCTCTGAGCCTTTGGGAGGCTTCCTGGGGAAGACAGTGGGAGGAGCAGTCCATGTGGAGGGGGACATGGGTGGGGCCCCTGCCCCTGAGTCATGTGTGGTATGTGGCCAGCGCCATCAGATTCTCAAGAGCAGGAGTGGGAGAGTCCTGTGAGAGGCATCCCCTGGGGACTGTGTGGAGTACATTTCTACCCAAGCAAGCCCCGTGTCCTGAAGGGTCCCTAAGGCAGGTGGGGTCATGAAGGAGAACAGCAGCCAGCAGGTCCCTGCCTCCTAACAGCGCCTTTTAAGGATAGTGTTCAGTTAGCATGTGTGTGCCTGTGCTTGCATGCATGCACCCACACATGCATACACCTGCACACGTGCACCCACATACACCTGCACTCACATGCACCCACATACACCCGCACTCACATGCACCCACACACGCATACACCCACACTCACATGCACCAACACACGCATATACCCGCACTCACAAGCACCCACACATGCATACACCTGCATACACCCACACTCATATGCACTGAGTGTACACACCTTGTGTGCATGCAATTATGCATGTGTATGATTTTGTATGTCTGCATACAGTACACACATGTGAGTGTATGAGCATTTGTGGGGGTTGTGTGGGGGTGGGTGTGCATGCATCTGCACGTGTATGTGTTCGTGTGTGCATGTGTGTATGCATTTGTGGATGCTGGTGTGTGCATGTGTGGGTGCATGAGTGCATATATATGTGTGTGCACATGTGTGGGTGTGTGTGGGTGCATGTGTGGTGTGGGTATGTGTGTGGGTACATGTCTATTTGGGTATATGCATGCTTGCAGGGGTGTGTGGGGGTTGCATTGTGTGTGCACACATGGGCACATGTGAGTGCACTTGTGTGGGTACATGTGAGTACGGGTGTATGTGAGTGTGGGTGTATGCATGTGTGGATGCATGTGAGTGCGGGTGTATGCGGGTGTGGGTGCATGTGTGGGTGTATGCGGGTGTGGGTGCATGTGTGGTGTGGATGTGTGTGGGTACATGTCTGGGTGTGTGCACGCTTGCAGGGTTGTGGTGGTTGTATTGTGTGTGCATACGTGGGCACATGTGAGTGCACTTGTGTGGGTGCATGTGAGTACGGGTGTGAGTACAGGTGTATGCATGTGTGGATGCATGTGAGTATGGGTGTATGTGATTGTGGGTGTATGTGGGTGTGGGTGCATGTGAGTGTGGGTGTATGCAGGTGTATGCATGTGTGGGTGCTTGTGAGTGCGGGTATATGCGTGTGTCGGTGCATGTGAGTGTGGGTGTATGCGTGTGTGGGTGCTTGTGAGTGCGGGTGTATGTGGGTGCATGTGTGCAGGTGTATGCGTGTGTGGGTGCGAGTGTGGGTGCATGAATGTATGGGTGCCTGTTTGTGTGTGGGTGGCTTCATGTGCATATGTACATGTGTCTTGCTTGTGTGGCTGTGGGTGCGTGTGTGTAGGTGCATGTATCTGCGTATTTGGATGTGTGCGGGGGTGCACTGATGCATGTGTGCATGCATGTGGGGGGGGGCTTATGTGTAGATGCATATGTGTACACGTGTGGGGGTACATGTGTGGATGTGTATGCGTGTGTGGGTGTGCATGTGCCTCAGAGTGTGCATGTGTGTGGGTGTGTGCATGCATGGGTGTGGGCGTGTAGGTGTGTGTGGGTGCATGCGGATCTGTGTGGATGCATGTGTGCTAGGGTGTATGCGTGTGTGTGTGCATGTGGGTGTGTGTGTGCATGTGGGTGTGTGTAAAGGTGTGTATATGTGGGGGGAGCATGTGCACCTGGGTGTGGATATGTGTGCAGTTACGTGGGGGTATGTGTGCATGCAGGTTGTGGGTGTGTGGAGTGCATGTGTGTGTGTGCAGGTGTGGGTGTGTGTGCATCTGTGGGTGTGTTCACGTGTGTGTAGGTGTGGGTGTGCACACGTGTGTGCACAGGTGTAGGTGTGTGTGCACGTAAGTGTGTACCTGTCATAGCTCAGCACTGTGCATCCTGAGGAAGGGGTGGAAGGCTGGATTCTCCAGTGGGTGCTGCTCCAGGGGAAGCTGGAGCTGGTGGGGCCCCTCCTGAGCGCTGGCTCCGTCTGCTGCTCTGGTGAGTGTGGCCTGCGTGGCTCCTTGCCTGCTGCCTTCACAATCCTCCCAGGTTCCCCACAGGGCTCTGCACAAGGAGTCTGGGGTGGGCCCCCATCCCTGTGCTGTTATTAGCAGGTATGTGGCCTTGGTTCTCCTCTGCATCTGGCCCCTGCTGAGGGCCCTGAGTCGTGGCCCCTTATCCCCTCTGACCGCCCCTGACCTCCGTCTCCAGAGTGATGGAGCCCTGGTTCCCTGCCACTAGCCTGGTCGAAGAAGAGGGGTGGCAAATGCGGGGCCTGGGTGCTGCTGTGCTCGTGGCCACGTTCTGAGGCCGGCCCTCAGCCCTGTGCACGGCCACGCCCTCTGCAGGGGACCTGTCCGGCCTCCCGGGCATCTCTGGAGCTGGCACTGATACCGAGGCAGGGACAGGTCTGAGCCTGGGGACTGTGCTCTCGACCGCCCACTGTGGGGAAGCAGCACAGGTGGGGGATGGGGGCCTGGGGCTTTGTCAGCCACAAAGTGACTGATGACCGCCTGTGCCCTGGGCGCCCTCCCTGGACAGCATATCAGTCGCCCAGGGAGAAGGGCCTCACCCACAGGAGCGGCTCGGTTCTTCCTGCCTGATCAGCCCTCAGCTTCCAGGCCCCAAGCGTCTCGGGGACCTCCCACGGAGCCCCAGAGCAGGGAGGGCCCTGCCGTGTCTGCTGTTGGGTCTTGGTGACAGCGGTTAGGTTGTCAGCATGGCATGGCATTAAAATGTGTCATCGCCCCTTGCTGCCATGGCTCCGCGGCCTCAAGAAAGCAGCCTTTGGGCTTTTGGGCCACTTTTCTGCGTCTCTGCATTCCCATGAATGGCTCCTGCGGCGCGCTCAGCCAGCCGCAGATCCGGACCTCCGCGGCGTGGGGCGGGCCGCGCAGCACAAAGGGAGGCTCTGTCGGAGTCGGGAACAATGGGCCGCCCTTTCACCGCTGCTGCTAACCTCTTGGCAGCCACCAGCAGACCGCATTCTGCTGTGCGGATCGGGCAGGACAATGCCGCGCGGCCTCTGAATGGACGCTGCCACCAACGGGGCCCCATTCAGGGCGTTGGGAACCGGGCGCACATTGTCTGCCCCGCAGGGAGACAGCGAGGAGGCTCCTGCAGCCTCTTCCTGGTTTAATCTCCCGGCGCGGCTTCCCAGGTCCGTGTCCCTATCAGCTGCAGGGCCGGCAGCGCCAGGCCCAGGAGGGAGGGCGGTTCCCAGCCCTGGAGGAGGGTGCCGGCGGGGTTAAAACCCAGAGGCACCAGTAGGACCTTCACACCATTCCTCTAAACCTAAAATCATTCCAGAGTAGGAAGATGATTGTAAAACAACTGAGAGACAAACTCCGAGTTCAGGTCTTCAGAAGCGGCCCAGGGCGAGTGCTTCGGGGTGCCTGCCACCACCACACCGGTCACAGGGCTGCCGGTCAGGGCTCTGCCAGACTTCTTCTCACAGATGCGAACCTTTACTTTTTTGTGTGTAATTTTTGAAATTGTTGCTGTCAACCTCTTGTTATGAGAAGTTTTTTTTTTTTTGGGACGGAGTCTCTGTCGCCCAGGCTGGAGTGCAGTGGCGCGATCTCCACTCACTGCAAGCTCTACCTCCCGGGTTCACGCCATTCTCCCGCCTCAGCCTCCGAGTAGCTGGGACTACAGGCGCCCGCCACCTCGCTCGGCTAGTTTTTTTTGTATTTTTAGTAGAGACGGGGTTTCACCATGTTAGCCAGGATGGTCTCGATCTCCTGACCTCGTGATCCACCCGCCTCGGCCTCCCAAAGTGCTGGGATTACAGGCTTGAGCCACCGCGCCCGGCCGAGAAGTTTAAAAAGAAGACAAATCCCTAATGAGTGAAGAGTACCAGGCTCTGGGCAGGTATTGGCGGCATCTGTGCCAGTCTGGGGTCCTGGACCCTGGGCGAGGCCGGGCCGTGCACACCCTTGTGTGGCTCTGGGAGGCACCGAGCACTCAGCCCATGTTGGGGGCAGCCCCGGTCCCTCTCCTGGACACAGGGGGCAGCCCCGGTCCCTCTCCTGGACACAGAGGTCAGCCCTTGGGGGGCATCTGGGGGCGGAGCCAGAGGTGCACGCCAGCCTTCCTAGGCACCATCCACTGACGCGTCCTGAAACCTTCCTGAGCTTTCAGCTGGGAAGGAGATTTTCCCATAAGTGACAGGACTCTTTGTCTCCCCTCTGAAATGTGGCCTGGCCTAGTTCAACAGAAACATTTTACATTACAACTGTGAAATCTCGGCATAAAGCACCCCTTTGTCCCCCCATTATTTTCTCACAAATACAGTCCATTGTCATGGCGCTGAAGTTAATTTGATCAACATTGGGACATTTAACTTTTATGTCCAGTCTAAAGAGTTGTTTCATGCTCATTTTGGGCATTCAAAGGAAATGATTGCCAGAAAAATAATGTTCTTCTGAACAATTCCAAGCAATTAGTTTCCCAGGGAGAGGCGATGTGATGCCCGCGCCCCCAGCCCCGCTTTGTGGCTTTATGGAGGGCCATCAGTTAGCTGTCAGCCGCTCAAAGAGCCCCCAACCTAAATGTTTCTCTTTAGACGTTCCCAGAACTTGCCTTGCTGTGCGGCCAGTAAAGAAAAAAGCTGCTGCGTCTCCAGGCAAAGGCAAACTCGGCACTAAAGATCTGGGTCACCCCGAGTGCTCCTGGCCACAGGGCTGGCTCTCGCGCTCCTTACACTCCCGCTGGCCTCGGAGAACAGCTCGCAGGCTCTTACTGGTCTGGGCTCGTCCTGATCAGGCTCTCTTAGATTTGGAGACCTCAGGGTGGCCGAGGTCATGGGTCTGCGGAGCCCACCAGGCACCCTGTGGTGTCCCTCCGCATGCCCAGGACTCCTGGCAGCACAAACTTGTGCCCTCTGCCTTTCCGCTGCTGTGAAGCCCGCTGCCTCTGTCCCACGTTAGCCTCTCCAGGGCGTGGTCGGTCCAGCTGCTGCCCAGCAGGAGGGGCTCCTTACGCCTGTGCTTCAGTTGATCCGTGGGCTGCGATCTTTATTTTGTTGAACACAGAGTCAAGCGCCAAGAAAGGCGGTGCCACTATGCAGGGGCAGCACCTGCACCCAGCCACGCACCCTGCACGTTCTCCGCATGTTTCCTTTCCTTAAGAAACAAACCATGTGGACCCGCAGGTGCCCCGTCCTCCGTCCTGAACCCCACCCTGGCCCCCAGCATCAGCTTGAATTCAGCACCCATCACTCCTTTGCAGCTTTCTGGCCTCTTGTGACACAGGCACGGATGTTTCGGTACTTTTATTATGTGCCAGCATGGAGGTGAGCATCAACATTGCCGTGACGTGTGTGTGTGGTTTATGTCTTTACACATGTCGGTGCCCATGACCAACGTGTTCAGCATCATGTGAACGGAGTCTGCCGGACGTCTCCGCGACCTCCAGCCATGGTGCTCAGTCATGGGGTCCTGGAGGTTGAGGCACTTCTGTGCCGCACGTTTTTGTGGTTTACGGCGATGTCCGAGCAGAGTTCGAGAGGATGGGTCTCAGAGTGAGAAAAAGAAAAGTAAAACGGCGATGCTCCGTGTGGAGAGTGTGAGAGCGGTGGCTGCCAATGGAAAGCCCTGCACAGCCCTCCTGCCACCCTGCACGGGGCTCCCCGCACAACCCCGCCCAAGACCACTTGATGTGGGGATGGACCATCGAAGGGAGTATGGGCTTTAAAAGGTGCCAGACACTGAGGAGGCACATGCCGCTGGGGCCCAGGATGCCCCCGGCCCTGAGACTGAGGCCCAGGGCCCGTCCTAGCCCCGACCGCTGCGACACAACTCTGTGGCAGGGCTTCACAGCCCACCTTAGTTCTCAGTCTGAGATCCGAGTTCTGGTGACGGCTTGTAGACAGCGGCCTTCTCACAGCGTCCTCGCGTGGGGGCAGGAGGGAGGGAGGGAGAGCTGCTGGTGTCTTCCTCTTTTACAAGGACACCCTTCCTCTTACATCAGGGCCCCGCCTCCCACCCCACCCCGTGACCTCAGGTGCTGGCCGCTAAAGGGTTGGGGCTCTGAGGCTGGGACTTGGTGGGGAAGTCGGGGGGCCTTTGGGTGCAGCACTGGGGATCAGCGGGTTGGTCAAGGAGCTTCCCCAAGGGCAGTGGTTGCTGCGACTCCACCCAGTGAGCAGCCAGGCCGCCTCAGGCACTCTGGGGGCTCTGCTAGCCCTGAGGCTGACCCTGCCGCTTCAGCACGTCCGGCCATCTGCCCGGGTTCTGCCTGGGGGCGCCTTAGCCGGCTGTCTTGCAGGTTCTGTGGTACCTGGGTTCTGCCTGGGCGTGCCATAGGCAGCCGTCTTGCTGGGTTCTGTGGTGCTGGGATATTCGCCCTGAGGGCTTGAGGCTTCAGGGGGGCAGAGCTCACGGTGGGTGGAGTAAAAAGTGAAGTCAGGAAAAATAGTCCAGCAGTTTCTAGGAAGGTAAAAATAAACAGGCTGGTGTGTTTATTTTGGGGGGATGAGTTTGTTTAAAGTGGCTTAAATACATCTGCGGTGAACCATGCAATGAGATGTTTATGATTAAGAGAAACTTTTAAGCGATTCAGTAACTAAAATATTCTCAGTAGTTTTAGTAATTTTATATTGTTGATGTTTTTGCTTGTGTAAAGTTGTTTGATCGGAGAATGTGGTCTCTACCATAGCAGAGAAACAAACCAACTTTAATGGATTCCCAATTGTACACACCTTAGGCCTTTAAAAGTACAGCGCCAAAGGTTTCAGCTACCTTTGCTTTCAGTGGTTAGAAAAAAAAAAAAAAAAAAAAAGGAAAGAAAGAAAAAAACCAACTCCTAGCACGTTAGGTGTCCTGGAGGAGAGAGGATGAGTGTCTCGTGGCCAGTTTGCTTCCCACACTGCACTAGCTCCACGGAAAAAAAAACTTGCCTCATGTGAGGCTGATAGTTTTTAGGGCCCCAGTGGGACCGCCGATGATGCTGTCCCGCCGCCTCCCTGTCACCGTGGGGTCTCCCAGTGTTCCAGGCCCCGGCAGCCTCGCGCCGGGTTCCCACTGCTGTGTTAGGGAAGCGCCCGCTGCCAGGTTCCCACTGCTGTGTTAGGGAAGCGCCCGCTGTTGGAAATGTGTTTCGGAACGTTCAGCCCGGGACTCTCCCGAAGTCTTTACTCTGCGGTGTCGTGAGGTCGCAGTTGTCCCGGAGACCGCGGACGAGCCCCCCATGCCCTCGCGGTGGGCAGCTGCTGGGACGACGGGGCAGCCCGTCCTTTATCCCGGAGACCGCGGACGAGCCCCCCATGCCCTCGCGGTGGGCAGCTGCTGGGACGACGAGGCAGCCCCTCCTCCCAGTGCCCCTGTCGTGTAATGAGACCACTTGTCAAAACAGAGAGACACCATTTTCAAGGCCTAAAAAATTGATTTTTATGGCTCTTCTTGTAATTCTCTTTTTGAATTAGGCACATGATATTGATGTGGGCCTACGTTTTAATCATAATAGCTACTGACAAGGTAATTAATTTTAGAACAACTCTTTTTTTTTCTCCTGCTCCAAATGGCACTATATTGAAATTGAAAGTGAGCTCTGGGAGGGCAGCGGGGCTGGTACTCAGGTGATTGCCTCGGCCGTGACAGCCCCTTCGTCTTTCGGCCGCCGTGCGCCCTTTAGAGGCAGCTGCGGTTATTAATGGGCTCAGGCTGTTCTGTCAGCAGAGCAGGGCGAGGAAGTGTGCTCCAGTTTAGGGTTTTAATGATGATCCTGCAGGATTCCAGACAGGACGATGACGCTGTGTCTCCAGGGCGTTGCAGGCCCACGTGGTGCGTCGCCCGGCGGCTTTCTTGGGAAGCAGGAGCAGCCAGGCCTGGGCAGGGCCTCCTGTGAAGGCAGCACCCCAGAGTCCTGAGAGAGAAAACTCGGTCAGTGGAGTGAGGGCCAGCCCAGGAGGCCGCGTTTCCTCTCTCTCCGCACTGGGGGACTTAGTCAAGTTTGTTCCGTCAGGGTTCTGCTGTGCGTTTAGCCAAATGCGGCCGCATCTGCTCCTGTGACAGCGGCCCAGATGCTTGACCATGTGGGGACGGCTTGGTATCTTGTGGTCTTGCCTACACCTGGGCTTGGCTGGCTGCATCCTGCCCGCTGGCCTGTGGGCATTGCCGCCCTCCCTCGGGAGCCTCCGTGCCCTGGGCTGCCGCTCTCCTGGGGACTCAGAGCTCGGGGCCCTCTGTCTTCCTCCACGCACCCTCCCAGCTTTCTGTGCTCACGCGACACAGAAAGCGCTTCCCTTTCTCCCGGGCAGAGCTTGGGGCTCGTTTAAGCAAATCACACTAGAATAGATCAAATTTGTTACAACTGAGACTTAACGTAAACTGGAAAGCATTCCAATTAAAAAGATAAGCAAGCTTTTTGTGGGCTTTGCCAAGCCAAGCTCTAGCAATTAACAGGCAAGAGGAGCATGAAATAGCTGGGACCATTTTTGAAAGAACTGTCAACAAGAAGGACTTCCCTAGAAAAAGTTGTATTAATTAAAAGCATGCAGGAATTGATTTAAAAAAAAAAAAAAGATCTGCAGAAAAGAATAGATTGTCTCAAAAAGACCCATGCCGCTGGGAATGTTGTGTTGTGATACAGACTTGGTGGGAAGACGGGGCACATTGAATAAGTGGTGCCGATCAATTGACCATCCACTTGGGAAATCGATAAACTTAGATCCCTGCTCTACACCGTAATTCCGCATGGATTAAAGGATAACCCTTGAAACTCTGCCATAAAGATGAAGGTGGGGGCTGCGTGCCCGTGTGGGGGCTGGGGCAGGCATCTCAGCCACAGGGGAAACTGATACATGTGACTATATGGAAATTAAAACTTCTGCCTGACAGAAGCCACCATGGGCAAAACGGAAGGGCCGATCCCAGGATGCCAGGAGCGTATGCCGTGTTCACCGCAGACGGGGGTGACTCTCCACAGACAGACGGGGGTTACTCTCCGCAGACGGGGGTGACTCTCCGCAGACAGACGGGGGTTACTCTCCACAGACGGGGGTTACTCTCCGCAGACAGACGGGGGTTACTCACCGCAGATGGGGGTTACTCTCCACAGACGGGGGTTACTCTCCGCAGACAGACGGGGGTTACTCTCCGCAGACAGGAGTTACTCTCCGCAGACGGGGGTGACTCTCCGCAGACAGACGGGGGTGACTCTCCGCAGACAGACGGGGGTGACTCTCCGCAGACAGACGGGGGTTACTCTCCGCAGACAGGGGTTACTCTCCGCAGACGGGGGTTACTCACCGCAGACGGGGGTTACTCACCGCAGACGGGGGTGACTCTCCGCAGACAGACGGGGGTGACTCTCCGCAGACAGACGGGGGTGACTCTCCGCAGACAGACGGGGGTGACTCTCCGCAGACAGACGGGGGTGACTCTCCGCAGACAGGGGTGACTCTCCGCAGACAGGGGTTACTCTCTGCAGACGGGGGTTACTCACCGCAGACGGGGGTTACTCTCCGCAGACGGGGGTTACTCTCCGCAGACGGGGGTTACTCTCCAGAACTCACGGGGACACCCCTGAAATTCAAAGAGAAAAGGCCAGGAACCAAAGAGAACAGCAGGCTGTGAACAGGTGAAATCGGGAGAAAATGCAAATTTCGATATGTAGATTTAAAAATATTGAGGGTGTGCAAGTTAAGATAGAAATGAACTCCCACACTGCGTAGCCAAAAGTGAAAGTGGTGTTGATTCCACCCGCACTGTCACGAAAGTGTGACCTGCACAGATGCTCTGTCCTCCCTCGCTCTGGCCTAAAGGCCCTGGAGGGTGCAGGGCGGGTCCGCGGCCAGCGGTGGCCCCAGCTGGCGCCTCACGGCCACTTGGCTCTTCAAACCGAGGGTGGAGGTGTCAGCAGCAGCGGCCGGGCAGTGCAGAACAGGACCACGTAAGAAGTGGGAAGCGGGAGACCGTCTGCTCACTTGTGGATTCTTCTACTTCTCAAGCGAATGGATCAAACTGGAAAAGGCTGACTTAGTGATTGGTCAGGCCCCCTGCCTCCCAGCCTCGTCCCAGTGGGCCCTCCCGTGCCCCTCATGATGCCGTCCCCAGCTCCAGGAGGGCACAGTGCTCCCAGCAGTGACCTACCTGGGCTGGCACCCCCTCCCGTGGACGGCAGTGCACGCCTGCAGTTAACCTGATTGGAAGCTCCCACTTTCGCCCGGCTGATAACCTGAGTTTATTTGGGAAAAAAATGACGACCCACCTCCAAATGCAGATGCTTGAAGGGGCAGCCTCGGTGCTGCCTGCCCCCTGCCTGGGCGGCCCCACCTGGCTCTGGGCTGTGAAATTAAGAAACGTGGCAACCAGAGTATTTCCATTTTTTGTCTACAGATCACATGTTTTTCTGTTCCTCTGATGGTCCTGGTGGCCAAGGCCACATTGCGAAGGTTCTCGTGTTGCTTTCACACCAGGAGGGTCGAGTGCCTGGCTCTCCTCGAAAGCAAGCAGTTCACGGCGTTACTGACTGGAGCTGCGGAGGGGAGATTTGGGGTTTGAGTGAGTTAGCAGTTTCTGAGATCTTTTTACAGGCTTGTGTCTGTAAGTTAGGAAGCCACAGTAGAGAAGCCTTTAGGAAATGGATTGTGATTGATTTAAAATATGAGGAAGAATTTTTCTTGAGTAAAGCTGTACCTGGCTAAAAATATACACACATATGCAGCCACTGTTACCTTCTCACTTTGAAATGTCCACGTGGGGATCATGTGTAAACCTTCAGAGCAGGTCTGAGGAGACATCCCTGTCTGGGAGCAGACGGGGGGCTTCGGTTCCTGCCCGCTCACCTGCCCGGGTCTCCCCGTCCATCTCCCTCTCACTGTCTGTCCCTCCTCCCGTCTGTCTCCCTCCCGCCTCTCCTGAGCTCTGCGGTGGATTATTCGGTCTCTGGTGGATTATTCAGGCATCCTTTCCGGCCCTCTCCCCTTCTCGGGGCAGCTGTGGTTTTCCATGCGTGAGGCTCTCACGCTGCCCTGGCCCAGTGGGTGAGGACGTGGCTGAGACTCTGCCTTTCCTCTTTCTCGATGTTGCTGGGAACACATGCGTGTCTGTGTTGACGAGGGCTGAGCAGTGCTCAGTGGACCTGTATTGGGGGTGTTCTCGGAGCTGAATTTTGGGGGTGCAAAGAAGCAACCACCGAGTTTCCCCTTGAGCAGGCGACAGAAAGTGTGCAGACGGGGAGCATGGAGGAGCACGGGGGCTGGGCGTGAGTGCTGGCCAGCTTCAGCCGCCTTGGTAACAAGTCCTCTTTTTCTTTCTAGAATCATCGATCAGCGATTCGAGAAGGTTTCCTACTTTGTGTTTGGCGATTTCAACTTCCGGCTGGATTCCAAGTCCGTCGTGGAGGTAGGTGCTGGCTTCCCTCCCGCCCCAGTCTCATGCCTCGCTCCGTGTTGAGGAAAACAGTGGAAGGAGCGTGGCCCCTTACTGGCACTTTCAATGCCGTCCACCTCCCGGGATGCACTTTTTAAGCCAAAACCTTGCAATGAAGAAGTACGTTTTGCTGTCGGCAGAGGGCTCTGTGTTGGAATCCGAGGTGAATGGGGGTGAACGGGCCCTCAAGCTTGTGCCAGATGGTGGGTGGCAGCACCGTGGGGCTGTGCCCTGTGGCTTCTGCTGTCGGCACACAAGGAGCTGCTGCAGTGCCGCCACAGTGCCGCCCCCTCGATGCCCGCAGAGCCGCAGCCTCTGCAGAGTGTCAGGCTCCTTCACACGGTCCAGCTTGATCCCAGCGGCTTTTCCTCGTAACACACGTAGGAACTGTCAGAGCCCGTTTTAAACATTGTGCTTTTCTGTCTGCAAAGTCGTTGTTCTGTCAGTTAATGAGTCGTCGACCCGCCTGACCTCTGGGAACTCAGGGGTCCCGGCTGCTCCTGGGTGTGGGAACTCAGGGGTCCAGGGTGCTCCTGGGTGTGCTCTCGGGCTGGCCGGGACCAGCAGCTTGGGCACCAAGGTGCCACCAGCGGAAAGTGGGCCCCGAGGCTCAGCACAAGGGCCGACGTTTCTCTGTGGTCTGGGTCCTCCCTCCCAGTTTTCATGACTTGGGATTCCACTTCCCAGGCAGCTGTGAAGAGGGGGTTGTGGGAAATGGTGGAGCACCTGCTGCCCACCCGCCCGGACCCTGCTGCCCTCAGCCTCCCTGGTGGCCCCTCCAGGTGCTGGGCATGAGCCGACGGCCCACAGCAGGGCCACAGTGAGTCAGACGGGGACGCGGCGGGTCGGACGGGGACGCGGCGGGTCGGACGGGGACACGGCGGGTCGGACGGGGACGCGGCGGTCCCCGAGGCTGTTGTCTTCCCATTTAGTCTCCCCAAACAACCACACGTGTTCATCTTCCGACGGTGGCAGGACATTGGTTCTGAAAGACGTACTGAGCTGGCTTTGACCATTCCAGGTCTCCTATGGTTGGGAGAAATGAGTGCGCCTGAAATCCTCTGTTGAGTTGAGCTGGCAGCACCTCACCGCGAGGCCCCACCGCACACCTGTGTGTCAATATCTGGCTGGTGGTGTTGCCTACACGTTCAGTGACTCCTGGTCAAGGTCTTGCTTCATCGGGCTATGGAGGAGGAAGGCAGGGCCTCTGCGTGCGGTGGGCTTGGAGCCCATGGAGTTGTTAAAGCACACACAGCCCAGCAGGGCTCCTGAAGTCCTTTACTTCCCGCTGCTGTGCTTCCTTCTCCTTGTAGAGGCTTTCAAATGGATCGGTCTCTGACCTGCCATCCCGCAGGCCGGGCATGGGCTCGAGGGCGGGGGCTGTGCCCATCCTCGATAGAATCCATGTCCCTGCGTTCGATGCTGTCTGGGACATGGGAGCAAGGCCCGGGGACCACACAGGCTGGGCCCTGTCGGAGGCTTCTCCTCCACCCCCGCCAAGCCACGGGGGGCTAGAAGCGGCGTTTCCCGCAGCTCTGGACCCTCTCTGAGTAAGCTCATTTCTAATCTGTTACTTGAGAACCATGAGTCCACAGTGCACATGAGTACTTCCCGCTCTGACCGGGGGTGGCCGGGATGAAAGTCAAGCAGAACCCGCGAAACACCGAGCTGATCGATCCCAGGCGCCCAGCAACTGGGGAAAGGTCAGGGAGCTTGGAAAGGGCTTTTTCCTCCTGGCAGAGCAAATGTCACAGTAAAGGGCAGCTGGTCCTGGCCGGGTCAGAGCTGTGGTGAGGCATGCGTTGGAACAGCCACGGGAGCCTCCCTGGTGAAGGGAGCCAGCTGCTGGGCCCAGTGGCCAGGCCGTGTGACCGCAAGACATGGGGGGCAATGGGAAGCCTGGACACTGGGTCCTGTGGGACTTGCATGGCCGATTTGGTCTCTGCAGGCGTGGGGGGCCTGGACACTGGGTCCTGTGGGGCTTGCGGGGCCGCTCTGGTCTCTGTAGGCGTGGGGGGCCTAGACACTGGGGCCTGTGGGACTTGCGTGGCCGCTTTGGTTTCTGCAGGCGTGGGGGGCCTGGACACTGTGGCCTGTGGGGCGTTGGGCAACTCCTGCGAAGGACTGCAGAGCTTTCCTTTTTCTGCTGAGCAGAAAAGGCAGAAATTACCTCACCAGGGTTTGCGTGTGGGTGTGACCGTGAGAGGCGGCATGGTGGGAGGACAGTGCAGGGGCCTCGGGAGCCGGCCGGGGTCTGCCGCATCTTCTCCTGCGTCGACTGGCCTGCTCCCCTGGCCTCCCTGAGCACCTTCACACACAGCCCTCAACCCTCATGGGTCACTGTCAGCAGTGTTTTCTGATTACCAAGATCAGCCCTGTTTCTTAAAGAGCTCCTTTCACACAGGCAGTAGCTCCCGCCCAGGTCTAGATGGCCCCGGTGCCCTGGACGCCGCCAGGGAGGGTGGGTGCAGAGCGGGAGCTGCCTCCCAGGCCTCAGTGGGCTCTCCGGACCTTCCAGTCTCAGGCCTGGGACCTGCCCACATTTTCCCCAGGAAGTAGCAAGACCATGCTCGCCCCCACCTGTGCACCGTCCTCCGTGTTGGTGTTAGGCCATCGCTAAAGGAGCCCTCCGCCCTGCCGGAGGGGTCCACGCAGAGGGCCAGTGCTGGGGAGGGCACTGGCCTGAAGCCAGAGTTCCAAGATTCCCATCACTGACAAACCAGGGAGATCTTCCACAGCAGCCTTCATGCTTAACTTTCAACATCAAACCACAAAGGATGGGAATTCTAATGGCTGTGCTTAAGGGGCTGTTTACTTTGTGAACTGGTGATAAACAGTTTTGCAGAAACTGCCACTTTCTCCCGAGAGTCAGTAAAGAGCTTCAGGAACCTCCAGGCCGTGGCTTTGTGAGAGGCTGGTGGAGCACTCCAGGGCAAGTGAACACCTGTGTCTGAGAGCCGCCCACGCCACTGTAAGCCTCACTGGCTCCCGTCCCCAGAAACTGAGGAGTCTCCGTTCTTTATCACTTTCCCATCCATGGTAATTGGAACAGACAAGGAGTTGCTTGAAATGCTGTTTTTCTTCTCAGTCCCCCACAGTAGCTGGTTTTAGATGGAGCCTAGCAGCGTGGGTCCATCTGCCCTGTCCTCAGCCCCTGCAGGGCCCTCCCCGCCGCCCCCTGGTCTTGCCTCAGCCCCTTTCTCTGGACCGGCCAGGCCCCTTTCTGGGCTTCATGGGGTGTGTCACTGCCACCCACTGCCTCCGCCCCCGTCACGCTGGTGTCCTGCCCGCCACGCTGGTGTCCTGCCCCTCACGCTGGTGTCCTGCCCGTCATGCTGGTGTCCTGCCTGCCAGGGCTGCGTGGGCGAGTTGGGCGTCAGACCCAGTACAGCCGGGTGGGCTGGTGGACGTGCTGGCCGGGCCGTGTGGGCAGCGCGGAAGGGGGCTCCGCCTGCTGCAGGACAGTTCGTGTCCGTCCCTCATGCCCCATCTGCAGGCTCCGTGGCCACTCTGCAGCCCCAGCCACTCAGCTCTGTGGAGAGGTGTCCTGGGAGTGGAAGGAGCAGCTCCTGCGTGCAGCTTGTTAAGACAGTGGATGGGGCTTGCCTGTCAGTCTAAGCGTCAGAGGTGACCGTAAGTCAGGAAGGGAAAGAAAATTGCGGTCTTCCTGGAAAAACTCTGCATGCCCCAAGCGGATTTTTCAAAGGAACAGTAAGCAGGAACCCGACAGAGCTCCTGCGGGCCTGGCTGACCCAGGTGGCGTCCTGAAGTCCCACCCGCGTTGGCATGTGCTCCTGTGAGCCTGACCACAAGCTGCCCCCACTCTGCCCCCACAGCAGCCACTAGGACATGTGGCTAACAAGCACTGAGGGCAGCCCAGGAACCCAATTTTTCGTTTCATTTCATTTTAATTAAGATCTGGTAGAGCCGCATGACTAGTGGCTATTCCACAGGACAGGACAGACCAGCTCATTTCCAGCCAGTGCAGGGGCCGTCATTGGGAAGGAACTTTCCCGTGGACTTGCCCTCCAGCCAGCCTGGGCTCAGCTGCTCCCCAGTGCATCCCCGTTCTTGGAACCACAGCCCTGAGGTGGGTCCTGGGTGGGGTCTCCATGCTGTCCGGCAGACATGGCGGTCATTCATATGGGACAGCGTAGCGTGGTCAGCCCTGCACAGTCCCAGAAAAGAGTCGGGCCTCGGTTCCCCCAGGTGAGAGGTCAGAGAACAGAGAAGGCGGCCCTGGAGGTGACCGCGCCCCTCCCACATATCAGGCGCCCTTGGGAGTGACTGCATCCCCCCTCCGTATCAGACGCCTCTGGGAGTGACCGCGTCCCCCCCCGTATCAGACGCCTCTGGGAGTGACCGCGTCCCCCCTGCGTATCAGACGCCTCTGGGAGTGACCGCGTCCCCCCTCCGTATCAGACGCCTCTGGGAGTGACCGCGTCCCTGCCTGTATCAGACGCCTCTGGGAGTGACCGCGTCCCTGCCTGTATCAGACGCCTCTGGGAGTGACCGCGTCCCCCCTGCGTATCAGACACCCCTGGGAGTGACCGCGTCCCCCCTCCGTATCAGACGCCTCTGGGGGTGACCGCGTCCCCCCTCCGTATCAGACGCCTCTGGGAGTGACCGCGTCCCCCCTGCGTATCAGACACCCCTGGGAGTGACCACGTCCCCCTCCGTATCAGACGCCTCTGGGAGTGACCGCGTCCCTGCCCTGTATCAGACGCCTCTGGGAGTGACCGCGTCCCCCTCCGTATCAGACACCCCTGGGAGTGACCGCGTCCCCCCTGCATATCAGACGCCTCTGGGAGTGACCGCGTCCCCCCTCCGTATCAGACGCCTCTGGGAGTGACCGCGTCCCCCCTCCGTATCAGACGCCTCTGGGGGTGACCGCGTCCCCCCTCCGTATCAGACGCCTCTGGGGGTGACCGCGTCCCCCGTCCGTATCAGACGCCTCTGGGAGTGACCGCGTCCCCCGTCCGTATCAGACGCCTCTGGGAGTGACCGCGTCCCCCCTCCGTATCAGACGCCTCTGGGAGTGACCGCGTCCCTCCTGCGTATCAGACGCCTCTGGGAGTGACCGCGTCCCTCCTGCGTATCAGACGCCTCTGGGAGTGACCGCGTCCCTCCTGCGTATCAGACGCCTCTGGGGGTGACCGCGTCCCCCCTCCGTATCAGACGCCCCTGGGGGTGACCGCGTCCCGCCTCCGTATCAGACGCCTCTGGGAGTGACCGCGTCCCTCCTGCGTATCAGACGCCTCTGGGAGTGACCGCGTCCCTCCTCCGTATCAGACGCCCCTGGGGGTGACCGCGTCCCTGCCTGTATCAGACACAGGTCTTTTCAGCGGCAGGTTTTCTTCACTGGTGCCGTTTGTTGGTGTCGGACATGAGGAGGGGACCAAGGAAGGGAGCGCAGGAGGCGGTGGCTGAGGCTCCGGGGTGTCTGCTGGGAGTGGGGGTTCTCCAGGCCCGTGATCTTGGGAGGGAGCTGGTCTCCGGTGAGGGTTTCCTCCGGTGAGGGTTTCCCCCGGTGAGGGTTTCCCCCGGTGAGGGTTTCCCCGGTGAGGGTTTCCTCCGGTGCAGAACTCAGTGGTCACTCGAGTTGGCAGAAGGAAAGTCGTGTGTGCTCTGTGATTATCACCCAGGCATGCCTGGGGCGTGCGTGGGAAATCCAGGTTCCGTCTGCAAAGGTCCCTTCTAAGTGGCACCAGAATTGGACACCACGTCCCCAACAGACGTAGATGCCACCCAGGGGAGCCCCTGGCACCCCAGGCAGTGGCGATGCAGATTCCTGGGAGCAGGGAGGCCTCCACCCACCACGGCTCATTCACATGCCTGGCCACCCTGGTCTCTGGGCTCTGGGACGCTGCCCGCGACAGCGGCTGCCCACTCAGTTACCAGGCCCTGGCTTACAGTGCCCTCACACTGGACCGACGTGGGTCTTACTGTTCTGCATTGTTTGTCTGCCATTTGCAAAGGAGTGGGAAGAAAAATGAATAGTTTTAAACTGGATTGTTTACTCAGTAAGTGTGTAAGATCTTTGCTTTAGTTTTTGGAGGGTTTTCCTGCCCACGTGGCTCTTTAAGACTGTGGATACATGGCTGTTCATTTGACAAAAGTCTTTCATTACGTTTTGCACACAGTTTACTACGTAAGTAAAGCGAGCCTGGTGAAAAATAGGGAAAAATGATATATAATGTAGACTTTTACTAGAACTGTTTAGTCAAAGGAAGGCCACACCTCTGGAATAAGGACCGCTTTTTCCTCCTGGCATCATCAACACAGTCATCAGTTGTGTGTAAAATTCCACAGCTCACAGGAGCTAAGCCCTTGGTGCAGTGACTGGCCCGAAGCTGAGCACCTGGATCCCATGGCCGTAGGGATTTTCTGAGGGCTGGGGGCCGTGAGGAGGAGCACCTGGATCCCGGCCGCAGGGATTTTCTGAGGGCTGGAGGCTGTGAGGAGTCACAGGACCCTGGAACTGACCACGGGGAGGACCCTGAGGCCCAGGGCAGGGGCGGTATCCCCAGGGTCACCTGCGGCCCCTCAGTGCTGCATGGCGCCTCCACGTAGCCATGTCGCTGCCTGTGGGCTGCAGACACGTGCAGACATGGAGGGTCACGGCCTGTCTTCTGTTTGCTCTTCAGTGGACGTGGAATGTGCATGCCAGGTGGAGACTTCCCGCGCACTGAGTCTCCTGTCCCCGTGTGGGGAGATTCCTGCGGCGGTGGCTCAGAGGACCACAGGCTATTCTCTCACAGTCCTGGAACCTGGACGTCCAAAATCAAGGTGTCCTAGCACCATGCTGCTCCTGGAGGTTCCAGGGGGGACCCCTCCTTGCCTTGCCCAGCCACAGGTGGCCCAGGTGGCCCTGGCTTGTGGCCGCATCACCCCTGTCTGTGCCTTCATCCTCATGTGGCCTTTCATTGTAAGGACACGAGTCCATGGACTTAGGGCCCACCCCACCCAGGATGTCTCATCCTGAGATCCTTAACTAGTTACACCTGCGAGACCCCATTTCCAAACAAGGCCCCAATTCTGAGGCTCTGGGCGGACATGAATTTGGGGGCACACTGTACAGCCCAGGACAGCAGGCAGCGCTGGAGTGACTCTCCCACCACGTGGCCGACTGAACGCTAGCACAGAAAACGTTTATTTGAAAGCCTTATCTAAACATAAATCTCACTGAAAAATGACCAGGTTTTTTTGGTTGGTGGTGATTAATTGCAGCTGCATTAGTTAAGGTGCCAATTAGGTAGATTATTGAATTTTAAAATACCATCTAAGCACCTCTTACAGAAAATCAAAATCTGCTAGTTGGCATGGCCTGGTTTTTAAAAAGGGTTTCTGACTAAAACATTTCATAGAAATTTTGTGGAAACCAAAGAGAATTCTGCATGATTTTTCTCTGAGACTGTCTTGGACCAAGGAATTGAGGGCAGGTGTTTGGGGACCCCTCGTGCCGGCACCAGATTGGGCTGTGCTAAATGCTGATGTCGGCCTCTGCATGTGAACGGGCTGATCCCACCTCCCTCTGCGTGTGAACGGGCTGATCCCACCTCCCTCTGCCTGTGAACGGGCTGATCCCACCTCCCTCTGCGTGTGAACGGGCTGATCCCACCTCCCTCTGCGTGTG
Source organism: Macaca mulatta (assembly GCF_049350105.2). Classification (NCBI taxonomy): domain Eukaryota; kingdom Metazoa; phylum Chordata; class Mammalia; order Primates; family Cercopithecidae; genus Macaca; species Macaca mulatta. The sequence continues at coordinate 144,849,285 of NC_133414.1, forward strand.
AACGGGCTGATCCCACCTCCCTCTGCCTGTGAACGGGCTGATCCCACCTCCCTCTGCGTGTGAACGGGCTGATCCCACCTCCCTCTGCGTGTGAACGGGCTGATGCCTCCTCCCTCTGCGTGTGAACGGGCTGATCCCACCTCCCTCTGCGTGTGAACGGGCTGACCCCACCTCCCTCTGCGTGTGAACGGGCTGACCCCACCTCCCTCTGCGTGTGAACGGGCTGACGCCTCCTCCCTCTGCGTGTGAACGGGCTGACGCCTCCTCCCTCTGCGTGTGAACGGGCTGACGCCTCCTCCCTCTGCGTGTGAACGGGCTGATCCCACCTCCCTCTGCGTGTGAACGGGCTGATCCCACCTCCCTCTGCGTGTGAACGGGCTGATCCCACCTCCCTCTGCGTGTGAACGGGCTGACGCCTCCTCCCTGTGCATGTGAACGGGCTGATCCCACCTCCCTCTGCGTGTGAACGGGCTGATGCCTCCTCCCTGTGCGTGTGAACGGGCTGACGCCTCCTCCCTCTGCGTGTGAACGGGCTGATCCCACCTCCCTCTGCGTGTGAACGGGCTGATGCCTCCTCCCTGTGCGTGTGAACGGGCTGATCCCACCTCCCTCTGCGTGTGAACGGGCTGATGCCTCCTCCCTCTGCGTGTGAACGGGCTGATGCCTCCTCCCTCTGCGTGTGAACGGGCTGATCCCACCTCCCTCTGCGTGTGAACGGGCTGATCCCTCCTCCCTCTGCGTGTGAACGGGCTGATCCCACCTCCCTCTGCGTGTGAACGGGCTGATCCCACCTCCCTCTGCGTGTGAACGGGCTGATGCCTCCTCCCTCTGCGTGTGAACGGGCTGATCCCTCCTCCGTCTGCGTGTGAACGGGCTGATCCCACCTCCCTCTGCGTGTGAACGGGCTGATCCCACCTCCCTCTGCGTGTGAACGGGCTGATCCCTCCTCCCTCTGCGTGTGAACGGGCTGATGCCTCCTCCCTGTGCATGTGAACGGGCTGATCCCACCTCCCTCTGCGTGTGAACGGGCTGATGCCTCCTCCCTGTGCGTGTGAACGGGCTGATCCCACCTCCCTCTGCGTGTGAACGGGCTGATCCCACCTCCCTCTGCGTGTGAACGGGCTGATGCCTCCTCCCTCTGCGTGTGAACGGGCTGATCCCACCTCCCTCTGCGTGTGAACGGGCTGATGCCTCCTCCCTCTGCGTGCGAACGGGCTGATGCCTCCTCCCTCTGCGTGTGAACGGGCTGATGCCTCCTCCCTCTGCGTGCGAACGGGCTGATCCCACCTCCCTCTGCGTGCGAACGGGCTGATCCCACCTCCCTCTGCGTGTGAACGGGCTGATCCCATCTCCCTCTGCATGTGAACAGGCTGATGTCGGCTTCTGCACGTGAATAAGCTCGATCTCCACTTGGCCCTATGGCATGTCCCTATTCCAGTTTCCTTCCACATGAAGCTTTTTGATGAAGAACTGACAGGAGTGCCTGGGAGCACCATAGAAGATAGATCCTGGGCTCTCCCAAAGCTATGAGTCACCTGGGAGCCCCTTAGCACACAGATCCTGGGCTCTCCCAGACCTGCCAGTCTCCTGGGAGCCCCTTAGCACACAGATCCTGGGCTCTCCCAAAGCTATGAGTCACCTGGGAGCCCCTTAGCACACAGATCCTGGGCTCTCCCAGACCTGCCAGTCACCTGGGAGCCCCTTAGCACACAGATCCTGGGCTCTCCCGGACCTGCCAGTCTCCTGGGAGCTCCTTAGCACACAGATCCTGGGCTCTCCCAGACCTCCGAGTCTCCTGGGAGCTCCTTAGCACACAGATCCTGCAAGTCAGGCCCAGGGCCCAGGCAGTGTCTCTTTCTCATGTCTGCCTGGCACCAGGCTCAGTGCGGCTGGGAACTGACGCTGCTCATGTACCTCTGGTCGGGGTTCAGGCTCGGTCCACACCACCCGCAGCGCCATTCGCCTGTGCAGCCTCCAGTGACGCATCACTGCGGATGCACCTGAGATGCCAGCTATGCTCTCGTGTGACGTAGATGCAGTGACTAACCTCACCCCTGGGCTGGACTGTCCTGGCAGGACCACACCCGGAGGTGGCCACCATCACTGCCCAGTGATCTCGGTGCTCCCTGAGGCTGTGCGCTTCTCCTTTCTCAGATGAAAAGTGGATGAAGAATCCCTGTGGTCCGGGGCCTTGTTTTCCTTGCACCGCTTTCATTTTTTGCACTGTGGTCTGGCCTCTGGTTCCTTTGCAGCTGGGAAGTATCAGGAGGAATTGGAACATGGAGCAGCTCCGCGTGGCCTGGGCAGAGCACGGATTCGCGGCATTTCCAGCTGCTCAGATGAGTGGGCTCTTGTTCACACAGGCCCGTGGGTGGCTGAGGCTCTGAGCAGGTGAGCATCGCGCTGTTGGCTGTTGGCTGTTGGCTGCCTTGTGGGAGCCTCACTGGTGCAGCAGGTGTGTCCTATGTGTTTGCTATGTGGGCCCAGCGCCAGGATCCGTGTACTGCCTGCCCTCAAGACCGTGGCCTTGGGCACCAGGGGCGCCTGGGGCAGTGGGTTTGCCTGGCGGCTGCCACCCCCACCTCTCTTCAGTTCTGCTCCACCTGCCTGGGAACAATTTCCCCCTGAAGTGTCTGTGCACATCTAGAAACATCTGCATTTTAAAGGAGAGGGAGTGTCGGAGTCAAGGGCCAGCAGAAGTGTCTTGCAGGGTCCTCGGATGGAGCTAGCTTTGGGGCCTGGATGGGGTGGGTGTCAGTCCTTGAGATCTGCTCTGCCCTCCCTCTTGGCAGAAGAGCTGTGTGGTGAGCCCCTCAGAGGAGGCCACACAGAGGTGGGCAGGGCCTCCCAGAGGGCTCAGAAGTATTGTCTGCTCCCCAGCCATGTGGAGCAGGTGTATCTCGAGCACCTGTCTTTCCTTCCCCTGAGCCTTTCTTTCAAACAGCAGCATGGGTTAGAGTGAGACCCCGTGGGCTCCACACAGGCCAGTCCTCTCCACCCTCCACAACCCCCCGTGTTGAGACGCCACGTTCAGAGGCCACGTTGGCACCTGCAGTCTGGCTCCGTGGGAGCCGGCAAAGGCCACACCCAGCCTCCACCCCGGGTTCATGGGGACATCTGTGCCCTCCTCTGGGGTGGTTTTCAGATTGCCCAGGGTCAGAGTAAGCATACGCAGTTCTGAAGGTTTGTGGACAGTGGCAGAGTGGTGCATAGCCAGAGTGCATCAGGAAGCCGTGTTTATCACAGTGCAGAGCGTCCCGCCTGATGGAGTGTTCTGGGAATGCTGGAGGCTGGGGGCCAGTGGTGCCCGGTGGCACGGGCGCCCTGGGGCGGTGTCGGTGCAAAGGGACACGTGAGTTTAATGGTCTCTCAGAAACCATGCTGTCCTGGCTTTGGTTTCACTGCTAAGCTCCCACCCACAGCACCCCATCCTTGCCCCCTCGGTCCTGGGCTGGTGGAGTCATCCCCTTGCTTTCACTGCCGACCGTGTTGCTCTGCGTGCTCACAGCGCCTCCTTGGCGCCCTCAGTGGCAGGCTTGCTGGAAAGACTCATCAGAGGTTAATTAAATCCATCTCCACAGCAATGAGAGGCCAGGCAGAGCCGGGCTGGCAACAGCAGATTAAATACAGGGTGGTTTGCCCTGCCATGAGTCCAGGGACAGGGCTTCTGGGAGGAGGACCAGCCTGGTGGCCCTGGAGGCTCTCAGACCCTGAGGTGGAGACCTGCTGGTGATTTTTGGTGGCAGGAGGGTTGCAGGGATCGGATCTGGGAGTCCTGCCCTGCCCCGCACCAGCCTGTGAAAGAGGCTCTGTGTGCAAAGTGAAGAGACTCTGTCTCCCGGGCATGCCCAGCCTCCTGTTTCAGATGCAGATTAATGCAGACACGCTCACAGAGCAGAGCTGAAAAAACGATGCTGGAACCAGATCTGGCACCACGGAAGCTGTAATTAAAACCCACACACATGAAACACGCCAGTCGTGTGCCATCTAAGAGGGCTGTGCATCCTCACACGAGTCAGCGATGCAGCCTGCGGCTCCGGCTGCTGATGGGATGTTCAGAGGGTGTGTTGCATGCCTCGCGCAGTGGCAACTGGCAGCTGGGGCGCTCAGCTGGCCGTGGTGACAAAGAGTGACAGCAGTGCCAGGCGCACCCGGCTCCGCGCGCCCCGACCGCACACCACACCTGTCGTCCATCACCTCTCTGACAGTGACGGTGATGGATGCGTCTTCGGAGGCTGGTGGCCGTTTTTAACAACCAGTTGCCAATCACTGACAGGTACATGGTCAGGTGCCAGCTGGGCCTGCAGGGGAATGGCCATGGGGGGCGCTGACATCCGGAAGGAGCCGTCCTCGGGGAGAGGCTCACGTCGCGAGGAGACACCCCGAGAGCCGGGCTTCCCAGAACATGGCTCTCAAAAGGGTACCAGGGAGGGTCCCACCACTGCCTGTGAGGCAGGATCCCAGCACCTGCCTCAAAGGCCGTGTCTACTGTTCAGTGGAGACTACGGCCGGCAAGAGCGGCTGAGGCCAGCCTGCCCTGCAGCATAAGCCTAGGCCCAGACCTCAGCCATTCCTGGCACCCAGGTATCTTTCCTTCTAGTGCGCCCTACGTCCTGGGAGGAGGGGCAGCTGTCAGCCAATAGGTAACATCGCATCTGGTCATGGCCCCCCACAGCCCCACAGACTCCTCTGAGACCCGCCGGCTGCTCTGGCTCCAGCCAGGCTCCAGGTGAAGTTCTGACTTCATCTGGTTACCGGCTGCCCTGTTGAGCCCCTCTGCCCCCAGTCCCTCAGCCGTGGGCACAGTGGGCGCTGTGGGGCTGTGGGAAGGAGAGGCCGGGTCCCTGTGTCCACTGGCAGCTCCCATCAGGCATGACAGGTGGGGACGACTGTGCAGCTGTTGCTAGCCCTGTGTGTGGGTAGGCCTGAGCTCCTAGAAACTGAGAGGATGGCGGCCGACTCCTCAGCCTGGCGATGTTCCTGCATCAGCCTCACTCGGGGCAGCCCTCCAAAACCCGGCACCATTCAGGATTTGGCCCATCCCGCAGCCGTGAGCGGACTTGGTGTGGCACCATGGGCACAGTGTGCATCCAGAGGGCAGGTGGCAGGGACGGTCCCTTCTAACTCCCACAGACCCCCAGAAAGCCTGGCTCAGAGTGACACTCCTGCAGACCCTCAGCACCATCTCCAGAGCAGCATGGATGGAAAGACGGGGCACACAGCCGCGTCCTCCTGCCGCCGTGGGTTAAAGTTAGCGCAGCCCCGTCCTCCTGCCGCCGTGGGTTAAAGTTAGCGCAGCCGCGTCCTCCTGCCGCCGTGGGCGGACATTAGTCGTTGTCCAGTTCTCATCTTACCTTGGGACCCAGTGTGCAGACAGACCTTGTGCAGACCCAGTGGGGTGCTGCCCTCGCCATGTGCCCAGCATGCTCTGGATGGCGAGGCAGGCCAGTGGCAGCCTCTCTGCCCTCCCTGCCAGCTCCTCAGGGCCACGAGGACGCCCTTCCCTGAGGGTGGAGGTCAGGGCAGTGGGGGCTGCAGAGGGCATGTGAGCTAAGCCGTGCTGCTCGGCTCACTCACTTGTTATTCCAGTCTTGGTGTAAAATAGCAACGTCAACAACAGAATCACTAATTTAAATCATTAAATTTGTTTTTTAATTTTTCTCTTTAAAAAGAGACTTTTATTTGGTCTGTTTCTATATAGGGCCTATGACTTCAACTAAAAATGAAATAAAATGTTATACTTAATTATAGTGATGACATTAGGTTTCGTATGTAGGGGATTTTCTTCTAGGAAGTTCACTTTGCAAATATTATCCAATATTTTCAACTGGTAGATTGATGCCAAAAATCTTCTCATTTTATAGAAAAAGAAGACAAAAACTAAAAGACATAGTGGCATTTTCTCCAGTCTATCCTAGAACTCTGTTAGAGGAACTGTTTTTTGGATTCATTCGTAATTGATTCATAATCCATAGTGTGTTCACTAATCGTTAGTGCACTTTTCTGTATTTCTTATGAGCTCATACTTTATTTAAAAATTCCTCTGCCTGCCCTTGGTTTAAAAGAAACCCGTGGGAAATGTAGGGCACAGAGCAGGTCTCCCGTGCCACGGCAGACCTTGGAGACCCCAGACACTATGTAGCCTCATTCGTCCCTCCTCCTTCACACATCATGCCTGGCTCCCCCACTAGCAATCAGTGGCTGTGAGAAGCATGCAGGACCCTGGGACGAGGGCTGAGCTCTGTGCCCTGCGTCCCCCTCCCTTTGCCACATCCCTCTCCCCACATCCAGCCGTGCCAGTGGAAGGCCAGGGATATCCGGAAGGAGCCACCAAGAGGCACAACAGGTGCTTCTGCCACCGGGCAGGGCCAGTCCTGTGGAGCCACCCCTGGGCCCAGCAGAGGGTGCCTGGCACGGTGCTAGACACAGCCTGAGAAAGACCCGCCACCTTCTTCCCGGAAAGTCTGTTGAGCTCTCGATGGCGTGAGAGCTAGCGGGCGCCACTCCCGTTCCGTGTGCGCCACGTCCAAGCCTGCCAGGCCGCTGGAGTCCGGGAGCAACCTCGGGAGAGGACATGAAAGAGTCTTTATGGCATGTTGTTGCTCTGGGTGGCCGCAGACAATGCACACAGAGGAGCGAGGCCTCCGATGCTGACGCCAACATCTCCCCACGACGGCGCCTTTCACTGGCTGCATTTCTGCACCCCGTAAGCTCGGATGCAGGGCCTTGTGCCCGGCTCTGGGGCTCGCAACGAGGTCGGTGCTCCAGGGCCTCGCGGTGGGCGCTTTTGTCAAGAGATGGGTCCCCCTTCGCGGGGGTCTAGGGTTCACCAGGAAGACCTTTGAAAAGATGGAGTTCACCAGAAGGGCTGTCTCTTGGGACGTCAAAGTACGGGAGGCCGGCGAAGTGTCTGAGGGCCCGCCCCGCAGCCCTCCCAGCAAACCCCGCCCCGCAGCCCTCCCAGCATGCCAGGCTCTCAGCTCCTCAAATTCCATCCGGGATGGTCATTCTCTGTGTCCGGTGCCCACCCTGGTCCTAGAAAGCCAGGAAACTGGACCGTGGCACACTTTGCAGAACGCCTTCCCTGGCTTCACTGTGGGCCGAGCATGGGAGCGGGACCCTGAGGAAGGGTCCTTGGTGCCTGCCGCCCTCACCACACATTTCCCATACCAAGTCCGGCTGGGGTCCCTCTGCAGAGCTCAGGCCCAGCCTCCGGAGAAGTCTGCGTGGGGCCTGTGGTGGAGGCATGCCAACGGAAGACAGCGGGAAGGTGGTTCACTCATCATTACCCTGCACCTGCTACCCCCAAAGCCCATCGAGCCTGGAGGGCACAGCTGTTGCCCTGTGGGCCTGCGTGCTAATAGGTCCTGGTAGCCACCAGCATACTTGGGGATGGTGGCTGTAGCGCCAGCCCCCGACCTCAGCCACTCCCAGAGGGGGATGCAGCGCTCTCTGGCCTCCGCTGCCCTCCTCGCCCTGAGGGCCAAGTGAGCCGCCCTCTGACTTCCAAGAAGCCGCACACGCATGTGCCGTACGACCGGAGTCTGGAGCCCCCAGGAGTTAGTTTGAGGTGATGTGTGCTGTTTCCAAAGATCACCACTTGGATGTAGTGCTTGCGAGGCCTTCACCTGCTCCCTGCCAGGGCCCAGGGGCCTCAGCAGGGGCGTCTTCTAGGGTCTGGGGACCTTGTCTCTGCCCCGTGTGGCCGTTGGCCTGTGTATGTTTGATGAGCACTGACTTTCGGGGGTGCCGCCTGTGTCCACCCCAACGGGGATGCCAGAGGACTCCAGAGGTGCGGCTTCCTCGGCACTTTCCGTGGCGCCCGCAGGATGAAGCAGGTTTTAAAGCCAGGACTTGCACCTCAGGGCCGCCTGTGAAGTGATTGGTTGTCCTCCTTTCCCACTCCACGGCGACGTCTGAGGCCTGCACCAGCGTCCGTAATGTCAGTTAGCAAGGAATAGCTAACCCCACGGGACCAGCAGTGCGTCTCCAGGTGGATGTCCAGAGGACTGGGGCGTTTGTCAGAACTTAGCGTTTGAATTATCTCTGCCCATTTGCAGTGACCTGACAGTAAACCTGGAACTTCCACGTGCTGGTTTGTCAGTGGGCTCTGTAGTTTTCTCAACTGTAACGAAAGTTGCCCCCTCGATTCTGAGCAGTGGTCCGGACCCTCAGGCACATTCAGGGCAGTAGCGGTGGGAGCCTCTTAGTTAATCCCCTTTCACAGGGCAAGCGTTATGTTGACGTAGTGGCACACCGCACCCTGGAGCACAGATTTATATTCACGTTCACCATTGCTAGGAGAATTGTTGTTAGTATAGACAATGTTTGTGCCCTGGAGTCAGTTCTGTTTTCTAGAGTCATTCAAGAACCTTACATTGAAAACGTAGTGATTTCCTATTAACTTGTTTTAAGGAAAACCTATGTAAAGTACTTGGCTTTTCGTTGTGAACCATCTTTTAGAAATCCTTTTCTACTTTCTCCTTTCATCACTGCCGCTAGAGGTTGGCTACGTGGAACTTCCGTGTATAACCCTTCTTTATTTCTAGACATGTTTATGATTAAAATTTAACCAAAAAAATTACAGGATGATAGAGAAGGATGGGACTTGGCGAGTTTCTTCCTGCTGTGCCTGTGGTCATTTTCCAGCGGGAGCCGCTCACAGGGTCCACAATGTTCACCCCCAGCATCGCCACCCAAGGGTCAGGCTTCTCTGACGTCACAGAGATTTTCAGGAGGGGGAGGGAGGGGGAAGGAGGGAGAGGGTAGGGGAAGGGGAGGAGAAAGAGGAGGGGGAGGGGGAAGAGGGGGAGGAGAGAAACCCCAAGACTTCACCGACAAAGAAAGGAGAAGGCCAGGGACAGTGGCTCACACCTGCTTTCCCAGCACTGTGGGAGGCTGAGGCAGAAGGATCATTGAGCCTAGGAATTCAAGACCAGCCTGGGCAACATAGGGAGTCCCTGTCTCTACGGAAAATAAAAAAGTAAAATTAGCCAGGCACTGTGGGACATGCCTGTAGTCCCAGATACTCGGGAGGCTGAGTCGGGAGGATTGCTTCATCCCGGAGGTCGAGGCTGCAGTGAGCCAGCCATGATCGCATCACTGCACTCCATCCTGGCCAACAGAGGAGGACCCTGTCTCAAAAACATAAAAATAGAGATAAAGAAAGGGACACATCCTGTCTTGGGCTGACGGCGTGAGATGGGCTGGCCAGATCTCCACAGCCCGAGAGCGGTCAGCTCCGTGTCTGTGGGCCACAGGTGGTTGGTCTCTGCCTAGTTCCTGCTGGACAAACGCTGCAGGTTCACACCGCAGGAGCTTCTCGGCATCTGTGCCAGGAAAGTTCGAGCTTCCTCACCCGCGGAACCCCAGCCTGCATTGCCCCCAGAAGCGATACCCCCGAATGAAGCTGGAGGCTGCTCTTCTCTCCGCAGAACCCCGGCTCTCATCACACCCAGACGCGGATACCCTGGAATGAAGGTGGACGTTGGTATCCACGTCCGCTTGCTTTTCTCAATAGCTGATGTAAACTGCAGCTGGCTGCAGCACCCGCAAATGGCTTATTTCCAAGATGTGGCCGTCCTCTGCAGAAAGGATACATATTTACAGAGAAGGCACTCGCACCTGCGGGAGAGCGAAGGCCAGGTCAAAGCTGTGTGGGACAGGAGGTGTCCTCACGAGTCTCCTGGAGAGAGCCCTGCTCCCAGACGCTGATCAGCTCCGGGGCCCACAGCCCTGAGGGGTGGTTGCTCTGGGAACCTACTAGTTAGAGCTCATGAGCCAGGCTGCATCAGACGGGGCCAAGGAGAGCTGGCAAAGTGCTCCTCACAGGTGCCTGTTCTATTCCTGATGGATGAATCCAGGTGAGTCCTGCGTGAACACAGAGCTCAGAGTCCCACCCTGAGAACACACTCTGTTCCCCACGATGCAGCCCCAGCCTGGGTGCAGCCCTGCAGGAGGCGGCCTTTTTCCCTTGATGCGGCCCTGACCTGGGTCAGCATGCGTAGCCCTGCCCTGCAGGAGGAGGCCTTCGCCCAGTGGCACCAATCTCAAAGGTGACACCACGCCTTGACCTGAGCAGAGAGGGTGCCCACCACTTCTGGAAGTCGGCCCCAGGCCTGAGCGAGAAGGCCGTCCCTAGCTTCGCTTGCTGGCCATTAGTTTCAGACGCTTCCTGCCATCCCCGGCTGGAAGGCGACTGCGTCCAGTCTGGCGCCCAGGCAGGCTGTGTCCAGCCAAGCTTCCCATGCAGGGTTTTGCTGTTTTAGTCATTGCTGTCCTTCAGGGAAGCCTTGGAGACTGGCATAGCTTTCCGTAAATTACAGCCCCGTGAAGCAAAAAGTGCCTCCCGATGAGTTTTGGACCATGAGGGACACCCATCTCCGATGCTTCCTTACCGGTGTCTGGAATGCGTGGTGAACCTGGGCCCTTGGTAGCCAAGAAACCCATCATTAGAATTCATGATGCTGGTTTGCTTCTCTTTGCCGAGATTTATCATTGACAGGCATCCTGCGTCCTTTGGCCCTTTATTTAACCACCGAAGGCATTGTTTTTAAGACCATTTCTTTTACAAGAGTTTCCTTTCAGATGTTCCTGCCAACATCTGTTTGTGGCTGAAATTCGACCCAGCCGGCCTGCGCCTGCCCCGCGCCCCCTTTGTCCCCGGCCTTTGTTTCTGATTTCATGCTATCAGAGGTCTGCGTGTTTTTCTGCATGAAGTTGTCAGCAGGATAAAAGCTCAGGCGCAGGGTCACGTTGAGAGGGGTGGGCATGAAAAATTGGTAAGATGTGTCTTCAAGCCCACCCACCAGCGCTCCACTCAGCCCCAGCAGGGACCAGGCCTGGGAGTGAGGGTGAGCCCCTCGCACCGACCCCGGAGAGCCGGACCCTAACCCTGGGGCTGTAGGCTCTGCCCCTCCCTTCATTCATCCGTTTGTCCCGTGGGTATCAGTTGGGTGTCTGCAAAGTGCCAGGGCAGTTTGCTCCTGAATCAGCACTTTCTTCAAGAGTGGACTTACTCCTCCTCATGTGTGGGAAGAAAACTTCTGAATTGCTAAAGTCAGTGGCTGAGTTTACACCACCCCCACCAGCCCACAGCGGTCACACCCTTTGCTAAGCTTGCTGCCGGGCAGCCTCACTGGAGCCCAGACGCTACTCTCCCAGGAAACCTGTGATGAGGACTGGGGCGCACACGTGTGCTGAGGACACCCCCAAGGCCGGCCGGGGCCACGTCTCAGCCTCCTGGTTTTGGTGCCTTCGCTCTGGTGCAGACAGACCATGGCTGAGCGTGTGGTCCCGAATTCCATCCTTGGAATGGAAGAAGTTTTTGTTAGAGAAAGGACTCCAGCCACAGTGGATTTCCACCTGCAGGTCTGTGTCTTGCGACACTTAAGGGCCAGGCTGGACGGGCCCCCACAGAGGTAGCAGAGTGGCCGCTCTGGCCAAGCTGCCGGACACCACTGTGGGAACAGGTGCACCCGCAGAGCTTCTGTGCCTGCTGAGGGGCTGAGGGTCGTGGCCTCAAGGAGCGGGCTCATCTTGTTGCTTTTATGCTTTAAGGTGGTTTTTCTTCTGGTTGGATGAGAAAAGTTAGTCGAGCCCCCCAAGGATTTACTCTGCAGCTGAATATGTAGGAACTGGCCTGATCCTGGGGCCAGCATGTGAGCCACCCCCCACCACCCACAGGCCTCCTAGGAGGCCCTGCTCTCGCAGCGGAGGGGCCGCTGTCACCGAGGCAGTGACCAGATCAGGAATTCCAGGGCCCCCAGGAGGGGTGGCTCCTCTGGCCCGTGTCTGTGGAATCAGTGTCGGTGGACATTCCGTTCACGGTAGGATGTGCCCGTGGGTGTCGGGCAGATGAGGAGTTTCAATATCATCTCCTTTAAGGGGTCTCGGTTTGGAGGAAAAAAGCCTCATTCTCTTGATGATGGCTTAATTCCTTAAGAACGCACTAGAATCTGCCCCTCAGTAGCTGCCTGTGGTGTGTCTAGATTTTGGGGCAACGTTGGCTTTGTGGTTCGTTTTTATTGTATTTAACTGTGAATACCCTCTTACTCCCTGCATTGAGAGGAGAGAGAAGCTCAGTTGTCAACGAGATGAAGTTGTTGGGGTTCCCAGGCTTCATGAGGCTGGGCTCTCCCTGAGCCTGAGGCAATCTTCAGGGCCGACTGGTTTCCATCCACTGAGAAAGGTCAGGATTCAACCTCAGCCTCACTTTGTGCAGCCGCCGTGGTTGACTTGCCGCCACAGACCACGGCACCATTGTCCTTCCCGAAAGTGCCATCCTGGGCCCGGCGGTGCAGCCCATGGCAGCTTGCGAGACCTGAGCTTCCGCCTCTCCCGTGGCACAGGCTTGGGGACAGGGTCTGCCCGAGCCAGTGGCTGGCTCAGGAGGGCGCCATGGCCTGTCGGCCTTTGATCTTGGGGCTGGTGGTTCTGCCCCCCCGCCACAGAGGACCAGGTCTTCTCTCCCCTCACAAGCTCCTGGAGGCCACAGTGCTCCTGGGGACGCCTCCCCATGGGGAAGGTGAGGGCTGGAGCTGTCACTGTTGCCAGGCTCTGGCCCTAGGAAGGAGGTTTGTGGCCCCAGTGACTAATGGATTCCCTCGTCTGCCTGGGAGAGTGTTGACAACCAGGGAATAACCAGGGAATTGGACTCTCCGTGTGGCAGGAGGGGGCATCTCCCAGCCTTCACTCCTGATTGCTTTTCCAGCACCTGAGCTGCGCCCCTGGGATCCCAGCTTTCCCTTCCCGAGTCCAGGCAGCGTCTGTGCTGGGCCCTGCTGGGACCTTCCTCCTCACGTGAGGCATGTCACGGCTGGCACTAGCCCTGGCCTGGGCCTCAGGTGTGGTGGGCCCGCGGTGTGTCAGGCCCCAGGCATGGTGGGCCTCAGCTGTGGTGGCCCCGGGTGTGGTGGCCCCAGGTGTGGAGGCCCCGGGTGTGGAGGCCCCGGGTGTGGTGGCCCCGGGTGTGGTGGCCCCGGGTGTGGTGGCCCCGGGTGTGGAGGCCCCGGGTGTGGAGGCCCCCGAGGAGAAGTGTATCCTGGAGATTAGGCGGGTGCATGAGAGCTCCCAGCTCAGCCACAAGAGCAACACGTGTTGCCCACCCAGCCTCGCCCAGGGCTTGCTCCTGCCTGCACTGAGACCCCTCGGCAGGACCTAGAAGCCAAGCCTGGGGTAGGGCCTCAGCAGCGACTGCAGGCTGCCCATGTGCCCAGACGGCTTCTTCTGAGCCCGGAGTGGGCCCCTGAGGCTGCCTGTCCACTTGACCCAGGCAGGGCGCTCTGGACACCTGGTGATTTCAGGTGGAGAGTGGAGCTCAAGCGCCTGCTGGTTGTGCGTGCAGAGTCCGGAGGCTACAGCCAGCGGGGATTCATTTAGGAGAGTACAGAACAACTTTTTGTTTTTATAAACCAGCTTTTGAAGGTTGCATTTAAAAACTTGGGCTGACAGGGTCTGAGAGGATGCGTTTGCCTTTAGTAGAGTTTTGGATTTTGTGGCAGAGTGTCCGTGACAGTTAAGGGGTAATGGGACAGATTCAGCTCCCGACATGAGACCCACTGCACAGGTGCACATCGGGGCGGCTCCGCCTGCCACGCAGCTCTGTGCACATCAGAGTGACCGCGTGATTTCCTCGCACAGAAAATAGCTCTTCTGGGCTGACACCTGTGCCCTGGGCCTGTGGACACCCTGTCCAGGCAGCATGCCTCCGTGGTTATCCGAACAGTAAGAAGAAACGCAGGGATTTCTTGATCCACGCAGGCAGGTGGATGACCCGGGCACACGGCGTTCCTGTTAAATTCTAAGTGTGGATAAGACGGCTGCCAGGCCGCTCTTTCCAGAGCCTCTTCATGTGGCTACTAATAGCGAAATACATCTTAGATGGCTTTTTAAACATAGCATTTAGGGTATTTGTTTCTCCTTTCAAAAGAGAAGAATCCCTTCCAAAAGTAGGCGAACCGGAAAGGCCCAGCCTGGCCGCTTTCCGCATGAGTGGCCACGACTTTGCTGGATTGAAAGGCGAAGGGAACAGGCCAGCTTTGGCCCGTTCAGCCCGGCCTGATCACTCCTTTACAGCCTGTGAATGAGGCGGCTCCGGGGAGGGGTGGGGGGTGGCTGGCCCCTTCCTGGGCCCTGGGGTCCATCCGATGTTTGTCCTTCGGGAGCCCGCCTGAAGTGCTGAGATAAAGCGGTTTTTAAACAGTCTCCCGCAGATGCCTTTTGGGAGACAGAGCCATGAATTTCCTGAGCCGTGTCCTGGGGTGGCTACAATGGCCGTCTGCCTGCCAAGGCTTCTCCCATTCAGGGAAAGCAGCTTAAGCCACTTAAGCCCATTAGCATCTGGATGGGGCCGGACCTCCTTGGGACTCAGCGATGGGCAGGGTGGCCTGCTGCGCCCTGGCTGTTTGGGTGCTTGTTCTAATCCTCACACTGTTTGAAGGCTCCAGACTGATTTGTGACACATGAGTCCAAAAGCCACTTTGGAGGCTTGACCCGATCAGCCGATCTGTGCTCTGAATGTCAACGGCCTGCCCTGGAGTGTGCTTTGGGGATAGCGGGTGGCCGCCTCCTGGCCCAGGCTGGGACGCTGCATACCAGCCACAAGGAGGTGGACGCTGCATCTTGGCAGGAGGCGGGTCAGGCCGCCGAGGGGCCCTACAGTTCCTCTCAGTTCCTGCTGAGCGCACGCCCAGAACCTACACAGGAAGGCCGGGCACCGGCCCAGGGGTGTCCTCCTGATGCCCGGCTCTGAGCCCCGACCAGCGCCCGGGGCATTGGGGTGCCCCTCAGCAGCACCAGCTCCCAAGGGCCCTTTCAGGGAGAAATTTTTAAAGCCAAAGTTACTTTTGGTGCAGTCGTCATTTTATAAAACGAAACTCATATATTATTTTCTTAAAAAAAACAGCTTTCTAGTCCAGGTGCAGCTACTCACACCTGTAATCCTAGCACTTTGGGAGGCTGAGATGGGACAATCGCTTGAGCCCAGGTGTTCACAGCCAACCTGGGCGACATAGCGAGACCCTGTCTCTACAAAAATTTAGAAAATAGGCCGGGCGCGGTGGCTCACGCCTGTAATCCCAGCACTTTGGGAGGCCGAGGCGGGCAGATCATGAGGTCAGGAGATCAAGACCATCCTGGCTAACAAGGTGAAACCCTGTCTCTACTAAAATGCAAAAAAAATTAGCCAGGCGTGGTGGTGGGTGCCTGTAGTCCTAGCTACTCGGGAGGCTGAGGCAGGAGAATGGCGTGAACCCAGGAGGCGGAGCTTGAAGTGAGCTGAGATCGCACCACTGGGCTCCAGCCTGGGTGACAGAGGGAGACTCCGTCTCAAAAAAAAAAAAAAAAAGAAAAGAAAATTAGCTGGGCATGGTGGTGCATACCTACAGTCCCAGCTACTCGAGGGGCTGAGGTGGGAGAATCACTTGAGCCCAGGCAGTCAAGGTTAAAACGAGCCTTGATCACGCCACTGCACTCTGGCCTGGATGACAGATCAAGACCCTGTCTCCAAAAATAATATTTTTATTAAAAACAAGCTTGATGGAGGTATAATTTACACATAAACTATAATCGAACTCTAGACTATCCCTCCATATAATCCAGTTCAGACTATCCCTTCAGCACCTGCCCCAGTCAGTTTCCTCCCGGTCCCCGCAGTCTCCTTGCTGCCTCTGTCTCTCCGGCTTCGCCATGTCTGGGTATTTTGTGTAAATGGAATCTACGGTCTGTGGCCTTTTGTGTAAGGCAGTAGCTGCGCTCTCCTCCATCCACACCAGCGATGCAGGAGCACCGGTGCCTCTGCCTGCTGTGGGCACGGGCCCTGGCTGTCCACACGGGGTGCCTCTGCCTGCCGTGGGCACGGGCCCTGGCTGTCCACACGGGGTGCCTCTGCCTGCCGTGGGCACGGGCCCTGGCTGTCCACACGGGGTGCCTCTGCCTGCCGTGGGCACGGGCCCTGGCTGTCCACACGGGGTGCCTCTGCCTGCCGTGGGCACGGGCCCTTGCTGTCCACACGGGGTGCCTCTGCCTGCCGTGGGCACGGGCCCTTGCTGTCCACACGGGGTGCCTATTCCACCCAGGGAGGGGTCTCCAGCTCTGTCCTCCCTTTAGGGACTGACCCTCAGTGATCATTCCCTGCATTGTCCTGTTAAGGCAAGAAGAATTTTCAAAACAGGCCTGAATGTCATCCTTCATAGTGATCTGCGCCGGCCAGGACCGTGCCTCCTGGAGCAGCTCAGCTGTGCAGTATGGCAGAGAGGTCGGCTCTCACTCAGCCTCTCTCCTCTGCTGCCCAGACGGCTGCCCCTTCCCGTAGCTGGTCAGGCCACTGAGCATCCGTGGGCACCAGAGGCCACAGCCCTGACCCTGCAGCACTCCTGCCTCAGCCCCTGTGCTTGGTCCTCCCGGCCAGTGTGGTCTCCAGGACCCCGGCGGAGCCCCGAGCTCTTCTTGGGTCCTGTCCACCTGCCTCTGGGCCCCTGCCCACCCCAGCCTGCACCCCAGGGACTGGTTTGAGCCAGTTAACACCACAAAGCAGGCGTGTGACCTTAGCCGTCCCTCCCACATCGGCTTCATCAGATGAGCCTGTTGAGACCATTCCCGGTCAAGCCTTCTGAAACCCTTGCCCATTGTCGTAATCAAACAGCTCTCGAGGGAGTTCAGGGACGGGAGAGAGCGAGCGGAAGGAAGCTGGCCAGGTGCCCCCACAGGCACCCTCTGTGCTGTTCTCAGTGCTGCCGTGCCTTCGGAGCCTGCTGGTCTTGCTCTGGCTTTTGCCCCGAAGCAGCTCTGTGGGCAGCAGCAGCTCTGGGGTAGCCTCACGGCTGCAGCCACGCTTTGCTGGGGAGCAGCCAGCCTCAGGCCCTTCGCACGTGTGAGGGTCAGCTATGGTCAGCTATTGCAAGAGTGGCCCCTGACCCCAGGTGTGGAAATCTGGGTGTGACACCAGCTGCTGTCTGGAACCGGCCATCCCATCCCACTGACGCGGGCTGTCGGGTGATGCTGCCATGGGCAGGTGGGCCCCCCGGGACTTATCTCCGTTGCTGTCTTTCTGCAGACGCTCTGCACAAAAGCCACCATGCAGACGGTCCGGGCCGCTGACACCAATGAAGTGGTGAAGCTCATATTTCGTGAGTCGGACAACGACCGGAAGGTGAGTGGGGCCTGTGACTGGGCGGGTGACACATGGGGCCTGCGCGGGACTCTGCAGCCTCCCTCAGAGCCGCCCTGCCTGCCCAGGGCAGTGGGGCCGGGGGACACGCACAAGGCTAGGGGAGCTCAGGTGCTCATGGACCGCTCTGACTTCACAGGTTATGCTCCAGTTAGAAAAGAAACTCTTCGACTACTTCAACCAGGAGGTTTTCCGAGACAACAACGGCACCGCGGTGAGTTTGTGGTCCGGTGTGGCAGCTCCTCCGTCCGGAGACACCCATGCCCCCAGGCCCTCCCATTACTTCTGCTTACCTGGGACCACCCTGCCTTGTCCCTGCCACCTCCAGGGCTCAGCTCCGAGCCGGTGCAAAGCAGACTGCCGGGGACACACGTTGGGTGCGTCCTGCACCTCGGGCCGGGTTCGGTGGAGGCTCCGTGTCACTGTCCTGTCCACAGGCAGCATGACGCTCACTCAACCCATCAGCTTCAGAGACCCTCGTGTGTGTGAGGGGAGACGCTGGTGCTGTGGGGTGCGGAGGAAACCCCCTTGTCTCAGAGTGGGCCGGCAGGACCTCAGGCTTCGCTCTGAAGTGGGAGACTGAAGGGAGCAGGTTCCCCACACTCCCGTCGCTAGACTTGCTGTGTGTGGGTCTGTGTGTGGGCACGTGTGTGTGCACTAGTGCTTGCGTGTGCACATGTGCACGTGAGTGCGTATCTGCATCTGTGGGATGGGTGTGCCACTGTGTGTCCATGAGCACGTGTGTAAACTGAGGTGTGCGTCGGTGGGAATGTGAGGCTCAGGTCAGTCCACGGAGAGGCGGCCCCTGCCAGAGGCAGCCCTGGCTGCTGGACCTGCTGTCGGTTTTGAAATCGTGAGTCTTCCCTTCGAGGGATTAGTGTAGGCAAGCGCTGAGGGGTGGCCTACACACTCTTTTTACAATTTTATTTTTTTATTGTGGTCTACTTTTGTCCCATTTTTGGTGTATTTACAAATGTTTATCAGCGTAAAGAACCACATAGTACCTGGCTGGGGCCCAATGTGCGGCCTCAGCTTATTTCTGTAAACACGCCCACTGTGGCGAGTCCAAGCCACACGTGATGCTGTGTGCAACGAGCCAGCGTCCAAGATCTGGAAATCTCGGCATCGGTTCCTAGGGCTGTCCTGAGCCAGCTGTGGTCCCCCCGGCACTGCGTCAGGGCAGGCGGCCCGTCCTCAGGAAGCTCTCGGGGAGTGGCTCTGGGAAAGGTGAGGGAGCACAGGCGGGTGGACCCAGGCCGGTGCAGCTGCATTCACATCGTAGCGTCCTGGGCCAGCTAGGTGTCCGTGCCTCAGTTTCCCCTCGTGGGGTGTGAGGGCTCACGGGTCAGTGCATGCAAAGTGCTTAGGGAGAGCTGGAGCCTCTCAGTGCCAGACAGAGGGGCATGCCCAGCCCAGCAGATACTGCCAGCCCCTAGTCCCAGGTCCAGAACCTCCACTCCAGGATGGCATTTACTGCCTCCCCAACGGCCCCCAGATCCCACCTCCTGTCCTCTCGGGAAGTCACTTCTGCCTCCTGCCACTCATCAACCCAGAGCCCGAGGCTCCCGTGATGCCCACGCCTCTGCGGTGCCTGGGCCTTCAGTGCCAATTCCCTCTCACCTACTGCAGGAGCCCATGGCCCCTTCCCCCACTGGGGCGGGTCAGGCCTTGGTGTCCTGTCCCCACAGGGCCCCATCAGCCTGGGAAAGCCTGAGGTCTCCTCCTCTTCTCTCCATCCAGGCAGGCTGGCTTTCCTCCTGCTCCATCTGTGGGAGGCACCGGGCACTCTCCCCAGCTCCACCACCTGCGCTTGGTGGAGCCCCTCCCCCCTCCTTCTCAAGCCTCCAGAGCCTGGTGGGGCGGCCTGCCTGTGGCTCCCACTGCCCCTCTGTGGCTCTTCCTGTGGGACTCTGGGCCCCAGGGTGCTTCCAACTGCAGGACACTCCCAGGTGGCACATCCCGGCCTCATCAGTGGGGAGCAGGGAGAGCCTGGGGAGCATAGGTGTCTGCGTGGAGGCAGGTGCGCAGGAGGTGTCTGGATGGGGGAGGGCACCCAGGAGGTGTCTGGGTGGAGGTGGATGCCCAGGAGGGAGACAGGGCTGCTGTCCTCACAGCTGCATGGCTGCTGGAGCTTGGAGGAGGTGCTTTCAGGGTCCCTAGCAGGGCTGGCTCCTCAGTGCCGCGAGGTCTCCAGGTACCTTGCACAGGGCGTGAAGAAAGTGGAGGGTCCCTTGGAGGAGGATGCCAGGGCGGCCAAGAGAGACGGCACGTTCTGGAAGGAGCAAGGTGACAGGGAAGAGGGAGGCTCCGTGGGCCACAGGTAGGGTGGTAACGGGGGACAGGTTCCAGCTGGGGCTGCGTGGAGTGGGGTGCGGCATGGAGGGGGCTGCGGCGTGGAGGGGGTATGGCATGGAGGGGGCACTCGGCGTGGAGCCGGGCGCATGGCATGGAGGGGTGCGTCCAAAGCATCTGGGAGCAATTGTCTTTTGTATGGGTCCAAAGCCCTCCTTTTCTCTCAGCATTTCAACACAGAGCACACCCCCTGCTGTTGGCAGCCACCATACTGTACAGTGTTTCCTACCTTTAGAAGAAAACTAACCTGAATATTTGAGAGAACTTTTGGATTTGATTCCGAACAAAAACACCCTGTGGGGTTGAAGCCACACGAGGCACCCCGTGTGATGGCGGAGGCCCCACACGCTGTGTCGATGACATCGGGAGTCCCGTGCAGAAAGGCGGCCCGAGCTCAGGAGGCGCCTTCCCAGGCTGTTTCTCATGATTTCTCCAAAGAGCTGTGAGTGGAGCCGGCGGCTCGGCATTGCTGTTCTGCTTCTCAAATCCTCTCTGCTTGGTGCCTGGGACGACAGCGCCTTCGGGAACACCCCATGGGTTCCTGCTGACCTGGGTGCCGGCACACCGTGTCAGTCGTGCCCAGAAATTGGGAGTTGTCCCCATCGACGTAGGGTCAAGATGGTCAGCCCATCTCCACGGTCCGGTTAAACACACAGCACCGCAGCCATGGAGAACAAACTCTCCGTCTGCAGGATGGATGTGCCTGCACCGGACGCAGCCCCAAGTCCATCGCATCCTTCATCAACCGCCGGTGTTGTACCCGTCTGACAGAAATTTAATTCAAGCTGGCTCCTGAAAATAATTATTGTATTTTAAGAGTAGTAATCATTGGCCGGGACATGATTGAATGTGTCCATGCCTATTGACTTTTCCTATGATTTATAGCTTTGTTTAGTCGATATTCCCATCGAAATTGTATAATTAATTATAAGTGTGGCTGTCAGGGCTGCAGGATGGAGTGCCCTGGTGCGGATTTGGAGAGATTAAATTTTCTTCGGCTGTCCCAGGGCTGGGCTTGGGAGTTTCCGCAGCGCCGGCCTCTTGGAGGGAGGTGTTTTCTGTGTGTTTAGCAACCGCTGTAGCCTCAGGTGCATTGATTTTCTGGGCCTCGTTCCTTTATCAGCGCCGGTGTCTCTGCAGGAGCGGCGGGAGCCGCGGCCGGGACAGCTCCTGACAGATGCTCAGGATCAGCCACTGCTTTGTCATTGTCCACACGGCCCTGCCTGCCTTCACTTTGTAATCAAGAAGAATGTGGGAGACCTTGCGAAATTGGTGATCATGTTTGTGAAAAATCTCAGAGAGATACAAATTATCAATTCAACAGCAGCACCTGCAGTTTCTAATCAGAAACCTCTGCTGTCTGGTATTTTGTTCCAGCTGCAGCAGGGGCCTCACACACTTCATTCTGGGGGTGACAGCCCCCATGCCGGCCATGCAGGGCGAGGCTCCCTCCAACTCTCAGAGCTGGTAGCCGAGCAGGGACATGCTGGGACCCTCCCGCCCCACAGGATCCCCCCGTCACACGGCCGCCATGGTCCCTTCGCAGCTTTGCATTTGCATCACGGTCCGGCAAACCTCTGCCTCCCCGGTAGGCGGGAAGGCCCCAGGGGGTAAAGACCACGTGTCCGGAGTGTCTGGCACAGCTCCCGACGCAGGAGCAGCACGGGGAGCCGGCTTTCGATGAGGATGGAGGCAGGCCCAGGCCAGGACGCCTCTGTCAGGAGACAGGCTCACAAGTGAGCAACGGGGATTCCCAGCCGGGCTGCCCCGGGGTTTTCTCTCAGACACCGGGCTCAGGTCTGGTGAGTGTGGGTGGGGGCGAGTGCCTGTGGGCCTGGGGGCATCACAGAGGACAGAGGACAGCCTGGGGCCCGCATCCCTCCACACCCTGGCTCCGGTACGTTTAAGCAGCTTGAAGGTTCAAGTTCATTGAAAACCACACGTGAATTTCCTTTTATTTTTGCTTTGCACTGCCAAAACTGGGGGCCTCCTAACTCAGAAGACAGGGTGGGAAAGTGGCCTTGGTCCACTGAGCAGTCCTGAAACACCCACCCAGGCAGGACGCTGGCGGAGGAATCCCATTCAATCCCCATGGGAAGGAGGGGCCCCCGGCCACCGAAAACCGTGGGCAGCCCCAGCCTGCTCCTTCTTCCCGAAAACCGTGGGCAGCCCCAGCCTGCTCCTCCTTCCTGGAGTTTTCCAGCTTCCCCACAACTTGGCTTGGGGTTGTGCTTATCGGAGTGTGTGTGAGCGTGTGAGTGTGTGCGCACAGACGTGTGTGAGGCATATGCATGTGAGCCTGTATGAGTATGCATGAGAGTGTGTGCATATGCATGTGAGCAGGTGAGTGCATGTGTGAGTGGGTGTGAGCATGTGTGAGTGTGCAGGCATGTTCGTATGAGCATCTGTGAGCGTGTGTGTGAGCAGGCATATGCATGTGAGCAGGTGTGTGTGAGCAGGTGCGAGCATGTGTGAGCAGGCATAGGCATATGAGCAGGTGTGTGTGAGCAGGTGTGAGCGAGCATGTGTGAGCAGGCATAGGCATATGAGCAGGTGTGTGCATGTTTGTGAGCAGATGTGGGCATGCATGACTGTGTGTGAGCGGGCATGTGCATGTGAGCCTGTATATATGTGAGCGTGTGTGCATATACATTTGAGTGGGTGTGTGTGAGAGCAGGCTTACGCGAGTGAGCAGGTGTGTGTGTGAACAGGTGTGAGCGAGTGTGTGAGCAGGCATAGGCATATGAGCAGGTGTGTGCATGTTTGTGTGTGAGCAGGCATGGGCATGCATGAGCATGTGTGTGAGCGTGTGTGCATATGCATTTGGGTGAGTGTGTGTGAGCAGGAATATGCATATGAGCAGGTGTGTGTGTGAGAGCAGGTGTGTGCATGGATGAGCGTGTGTGAGCAGGCGTGTGCATGTGGGTGTGAGAGCAGGGGTGTGCATGGATGGGCGTGTGTGAGCAGGCATGTGCATGTGAGTGGGTGTGTGGTGGGGGTGGTTTGGTTTTTAGTTAGAAAGTTCAGGCAGACCCTAGCGGTAGCAGCTGAGGCCTGAGGGAGGCCCCGGCCACCCAGGAGCAGGTGCTGACCACAGAGGGGGCTCCGGGGGCCTGACGCAGCTCTGCAGGTCTCTCTTGGAGACTGGGGACGCCTGGGGAGTGTTCAGTGGTGACAATGAAGGGACTCCGTCATTGGGTGGTTGGATTTGCAGCTAAGAAGTAAAGATGGCAACACACTCAAAATCCTCCTGGCCTGGAATTCCTCAGCCCGGTCAGGAATTGAAGAGCAAAGTAAGGGTGTGTGGTGTGCGTTGGGGGGGAGTGTGTGTGTACACATGTGTGCATGTACACGTGTGCACTCGTATGTGGTGTATGTGTGTGTGCGTGTACCTGTGTGCATTCGTGTGTGTGTGTACACATGTGCACTCGTGTGTGTACGTGTGTATACAGTCATGTCACATAACGTTTCAGTCAACAACAGACTACATATATGACTAAAGTTCGGTATTCTGACGATGGGGCTGAAAGCTTCCTCTCGCTATGTGATGTAGCCGTTGTGACATCACAGTGTGGCGGCACTGGTGTGAAGGAGCCACTGCGTCGCCAGCCGTGGGAGAGTCTGGCACACGCAGGGATGCCCAGCGCGTCGTACTTCAGAGTGACAATAAACGACTGTGTTACTGGTGTCTGCGTTTCCTCTCCCACACTTCTTACCATCACTGTAATGCACTCCTTCTACTTAATAAAAAAAGGTGCCTGTGAATAGCCTCAGGCAGGTCCATCAGGCAGGTCCACCGAGAAGAAGGCGCCGTTATCACAGGAGATGAGGCGCCGTTATCGCAGGAGATGAGGCTCCGTTATCGCAGGAGATGAGGCTCCGTTATCGCAGGAGAAGAAGGCACCGTTATCGCAGGAGATGAGGCGCCGTTATCGCAGGAGATGAGGCGCCGTTATCGCAGGAGAAGAAGGCACCGTTATCGCAGGAGATGAGGCGCCGTTATCGCAGGAGATGAGGCTCCGTTATCGCAGGAGATGAGGCTCCGTTATCGCAGGAGAAGAAGGCACCGTTATCGCAGGAGAAGAGGCGCCGTTATCGCAGGAGATGAGGCGCCGTTATCGCAGGAGATGAGGCTCCGTTATCGCAGGAGATGAGGCGCCGTTATCGCAGGAGATGAGGCGCCATGCGGGTGGTTGCCCCGAGGGCCTTTCCATGGGACACGGGTGGCAGAGAGGAGTGTCGACAATCCTGACCCTGTGTGGGCCTAGGCTCATGTCTGTGTCATTGTCTTCATTTTTATCAAAAAATGTTTTAAGATTTTGAAATATTATAAAGAATAGGCAAAAAGTTTATAGAATATATAAACAGAATATTTTATACAGCTATACAATGTGTTTTAAGCTAAGTGTTATTTGACAAAAGAGTCAAAAAGTTGAAAAACGTTAAAGTTTGTAAAGTAAAGTTACAATAAGCTAAGGTTAACTTATTACGAGAAAATACATTTCAGTACATTCTGTTACTCTCAGCGTCTGTGCTCGGTATTTATAAAGTCTGACATTCTGTTACTCTCAGCGCTTGGCATTTATAAAGTCTGCAGTGCCCAGTTGATTCCAGGCCTTCCCACTCACCCCCGCCTGCTCACCAGCTCACCCGAGTCCCTTCCAGCCCTGCCAGCTCCCTTTGCGGCCCCACGGTACAGCCCAGGCGTGGAGCGTACGCGCACTGTGATGTCCCTCAATGAAATATCCTAAGGATGTGTTTCTCAGACCAGATCCCCGTCGTTACATGGCACGATTGTGTGTGTACAGAACCAAACAGCCTGGATGGATGACCTGGTGGCTGTTGAGGGCTGGGCCACAGCGGAGCAGAGAGGCTGGAAAGCCAAGCCCGACAGCCCAGCACCATGGCCTGGGTCGCCGGCTGACCCCACGGGCCCGTGCGATGGCCTGGGTCCCCGGCTGACCCCACGGGCCCGTGCGATGGCGTGGATCCCCGGCTGACCCCACGGGCCAGTGCCATGGCGTGGGTCCCTGGCTGACCCCACGGGCCAGTACCATGGCGTGGGTCCCCGGCTGACCCCACGGGCCCATGCGATGGCCTGGGTCGCCGGCTGACCCCACGGGCCTATGCGATGGCGTGGGTCTCCTGCTGACCCCAGCTCAGCTTTTTCCTGTTGTCCTGGACTGTCTTATCTGTGGGCAGGTGCTGAGGAAGGACCCCAGAGCTGCTGAAAAGCCTTAGACTGTCCTTTGTCTCCTCTCATGAGGCGTGCAAGGCCAGGAGCTGCTCTCTGTGGATGTGGGTCGTGTGGGGTCTCCTGTGGCTGTGGGCCACATGTTGTCTCCCGTGGCTATGGGACTCTCCCACGGCATCCGGTGGCCCCGTCTCCTGAGGGTCGGGTTTTGTCACTTGGAGTCAGACCCCTGTTCTTCCTGAAAAGGATTGGAAAGCTGGGTTTTTAATTTTTCCGCCATCACATTTCCATGTCAACGCAAATCATTGGTTCAGCCAACAGTGACATGGAACTTTGTTTACATTTAGGGCGAGGTGTTGCACAGACTTTTCTCCCCGAAGGCGGAGTTCCGATTTCCAGAGCACTGTGCGTGGTGTGCTTCTGACTGAGGCCCTGAGTGTGCAGCAGGTCAGCGTGGCCCAGGCCGCGGTGAGGACCTGTCCACACACTTGGAGCCCCCCAGGGACCAGCAGTGTCCTTAGGGGGACAGGAAGTCCCCAGGCCCCTCAGCGCCAGCTTAGATGCACCAGGGAAGACCCCCAGGGGCATGAGGGGTCCTCAGAATCCTGTGACCTGGGCAAGGGTCTCTCCACCCGTGAGTGTACAGAGGAGGGTCAGGGGTCTTATACCCTGAGGCGCCTCATGGGCTGTGCCCAGACTGAGAAGCTGTGGCCACACTCCGTGGCTTCCGCCTCAGGAACTTTTGAAGGGTGCACAGGCCTGGAGTGGTTCAGAAACACACGAGCCTGGGATTCCCAGCTTCCAGAACCTGCACCAGCGGGCGTTAGGGGCTGCCTGGGGCTTTCGCTGCTCTGCTGTGGTGGCCGGAGGGGCCCAGCATCAGAAGTTCCAGTAGGTGGGGCTCCAGGTCGGGGTATGTCCCCAGCCACCCCCATTCCTGCTAACATTGACGCTTTTGGGAAGGGAGGTGGTGGGGGGCTCGCAGGGATGTCCAGCTGCCTGCAGTGAACAGTCTGTGTCCTGCGGCCCAGCGCCCTCTTCACCCTGCAGGAGCCCCAGCCGTAAGCATCAGTGACCCCCTTGCCCTGCAGGAGCCCTGACTGTAAGCGTCACTGAAGCACAGCCAGCCCCGGCCCCATGCCCACGCCAGCCCACGGAGGCAGCCCTGGCATCCTCGGAGCCCCCGGCCCTCTTCAGAGCCCCCTGGCCCTGTTCTCCCTATTCTTGTTCACGTGCCCCTTGGTGTGCAGTCCCTTGCTCACTGTGCCTGGCACATTCACCAGGCTGGGGCACTCACTCAGGGCTGCGGCCTCGCGACTTCAGTGCTCAGCCACGCAGCACTGTGCTCACAGACCCCACGCTGTGGACCCTGGCGGCCAGACGCAGGGATGACCTGCCTGAGCGATAGCCACACCGCACAGGAAGCCCGGTGCTCTGCTCTCTAAAGCTAAATGAATTCACGTCGGCCAAGAGCTCTAGCTACTCGCTCCCTCTGCGCACAGGCCCCACCTCTGCAGCACCTGCTGCTTCTAGGAAGTAGAGCAGCTGCGGCAGCCCCAGGCCCTCAAAGGCCCACACGGGCAGGCACAGCCCGGGCCCGGCTGCAGCCCAGATGGGCGCCAGGCCAGCACTGAGGATCAGGGTGCTGAGGACTTGAGGGGTGCTGGTGGTTGCTGGAGCCAGAGCCAGGGTTGGACGCTGTGCCGCACACCTGCGAGGGATGATGGTCCTTCTGGGCTCCGGAGTTCCCTGAGTGCTCCATGAGAGCTGTGGGCCCGCGGTGAGTAGAGCCTTCACTGCAGGAGGCCATCTGTGCCCCCGCACTTTGGTGCTGTCCAGGACTGTGTCCCCCACAGCTGTGAAGGCTCTGGGGTCACTGCAGAAGGTTGGAGGAATGCCAATCCAGGACGACTTCATTAAGGATGTGGCATCAGAGGGCCCCGCACAGCAGAGCCATCGTTCTGGCTCACCTGAGTGGGAACTTTGCTGAGGGCTCTCCTTTCCCCTGTGCCCATCTCCCTCTCCTTCCCCCTGTGCCCATCTCCCTCTCCTTCCCCCTGTGCCCATCTCCCTCTCCTTTCCCCTGTGCCCATCTCACTCTCTTTTCCGCTGTGCCCATCTCTCCTTCCCACTATGCCCATCTCCCTCTCCTTCCCCCTGTGCCCATCTCACTCTCTTTTCCGCTGTGCCCATCTCTCCTTTCTACTGTGCCCATCTCCCTCTCCTTTCCACTGTGCCCATCTCCCTCTCCTTTCCCCTGTGCCCATCTCACTTTCCTTTCCGCTGTGCCCATCTCTCCTTCCCACTATGCCTATCTCCCTCTCCTTCCCCCTGTGCCCATCTCACTCTCTTTTCCGCTGTGCCCATCTCTCCTTTCCACTGTGCCCATCTCCCTCTTTCCCCTGTGCCCATCTCACTTTCCTTTCCGCTGTGCCCATCTCTCCTTTCCGCTGTGCCCATCTCTCCTTTCCCCTGTGCCCATCTCTCCTTTCTGCTGTGTCCATCTCTCCTTTCCCCTGTGCCCATCTCACTCTCCTTTCCGCTGTGCCCATCTCTCCTTCCCACTATGCCCATCTCCCTCTCCTTTCCGCTGTGTCCATCTCTCCTTTCCCCTGTGCCCATCTCCCTCTCCTTTCCACTGTGCCCATCTCTCCTTTCCGCTGTGTCCATCTCTCCTTTCCCCTGTGCCCATCTCACTCTCCATTCCGCTGTGCCCATCTCTCCTTCCCACTATGCCCATCTCCCTCTCCTTTCCACTGTGCCCATCTCCCTCTCCTTTCCACTGTGCCCATCTCACTCTCCTTTCCCCTGTGCCCATCTCACTCTCCTTTTCGCTGTGCCCATCTCTCCTTTCCGCTGTGCCCATCTCTCCTTTCACCTGTGCCCATCTCTCCTTTCCCCTGTGCCCATCTCACTCTCCTTCCCCCTGTGCCCATCTCTCCGCTGTGCCCATCTCTCCTTCCCCCTGTGCCCATCTCTCCTTTCCACTGTGCCCATCTCCCTCTCCTTCCCCCTGTGCCCATCTCACTCTCTTTTCCGCTGTGCCCATCTCTCCTTCCCACTATGCCCATCTCACTCTCCTTTCCACTGTGCCCATCTCTCCTTTCCCCTGTGCCCATCTCCCTCTCCTTTCCACTGTGCCCATCTCCCTCTCCTTCCCCCTGTGCCCATCTCTCCTTCCCCCTGTGCCCATCTCACTCTCCTTTCCGCTGTGCCCATCTCTCCTTTCCCCTGTGCCCATCTCACTCTCCTTTCCGCTGTGCCCATCTCTCCTTTCACCTGTGCCCATCTCTCCACTGTGCCCATCTCTCCTTTCCCCTGTGCCCATCTCACTCGCTTTTCCACTGTGCCCATCTCTCCTTTCCACTATGCCCATCTCCCTCTCCTTTCCACTGTGCCCATCTCTCCTTTCCCCTGTGCCCATCTCACTCTCCTTTCCGCTGTGCCCATCTCCCTCTCCTTCCCCCTGTGCCCATCTCACTCTCTTTTCCACTCTGCCCATCTCTGGTACAGGGTGGCTGTGTGTGCTTCCTCGTGACGCCCCCGAGCGCCTCTCCTGGGTGCTCCTTTGTCTGCGGTCTTCCTGAGGGGAGGTTGAGGAGAGGCCCCAGGTCTAACCCTGTGGCAGACGGGCCGCCACCCTGCATCTTGGGATGCAGCAGGCAGTGTTTCCACTGTGAGTGTGGGGACAGGGACCCACTTTCAGAGAAAGAATTTGGCATCTGGTGACAGCGTCTTGTTTCCAGGGGAGTTTCAGAAAGAGTTTGCATCTGCGTGATATAAATACACATTTGGCAAAAGCAAAACACAAAGCCAGGCTCTTTGGGTTCTTAGACTAAAAATGTGTTGGGACCACCAGGCTCTGTGCTGCGTCTGGTTCGACCTCTACTCCCTGGTATGCCCTGCAGAGGTCATGGCGTCTTCGGGTGTCACATGTCTCTGGGTGGCACAGGCCCCTGAGACTGCTATGAACTTGCATCTCCAGCTTTTCAAGTTTTACTGGAGTCTCATCAAGGCAGTAACTTGATGTGAGAAAGAAAGCAAATGCCTAGATTGTCTGGAGATCACACGCTGGGAACGGGGAAGGCACCGCGGTGCACTGCGGGGGCATGTGTTCGTCTGATGACACTTTGGGTGCCTGCTCTGACCTGGGCCCTGCTCTGGGTGAGCAAGACAGATAGCCACATCCCCGCCATGGAGCTCTGGGGCTGGCAGGGGACAGCACAGTGGGGAGGAGCCTGGGGGTGCCATGAGGAAGCTTGCTGAGGACTGCAGGGCTGGTAGGGGACAGCACGGTGGGGAGGAGCCTGGGGACAGCACGGTGGGGAGGAGCCTGGGGACAGCACAGTGGGGAGGAGCCTGGGGGTGCCATGAGGAAGCTTGCTGAGGACTGCAGGGCTGGTAGGGGACAGCACGGTGGGGAGGAGCCTGGGGACAGCACAGTGAGAGGAGCCTGGGCAGCACAGTGGGGAGGAGCCTGGGGGTGCCATGAGGAAGCTTGCTGAGGACAGCCGTGAGCAGTCACCCTGGGTGACTCCGAGCTGTGGGAGGCCAGTGCGGTGCGGGGACCCAGTCGGTCACTTTGGAGGGGAGGTCCACATTCTTTGTCACAACTAAAAAAATTCCCAAAAATCAAGACCCACCAAAGACTATCTTACAGTCGCAAACTGTGAACCACAAAAGATCGCATTCCACAGATAGCAAGAGTCCAGAGATACAACAAAGGCAGGGCAGATCCTCAATAATGCCAAATCGTCGAATAATTGATACAAATTATAATATTGTAAATTATTCAAAGCATGACAGAGTTAGAAACATAAGTACCACACTATGAAAAAACATCCCAACAGATTTAAAAAATGTAGAACTTGTGGAAGTATTATCATTAAAATTAAAAGCTCCAGGGATGAATTAAGTGCCAGAGTAGACACGTCTGGAGAAGGGATTAAGGAACAGGACGGCAGGCCTGGTGAACGACCCAGAATGCAGCACAGAAATGTGGCAGGATGGGACAGGAGGGTCAGGGGCTGAGAGAGGAGGGAAGAGCCCAGTGCTCACGCAGTGAGGGTTCACGAGGGGCATGCTGGAGAGTTGATGACTGGGCATTTTCCAGAATTATCCAAGACATAAACCTCAGGAAGCATGGTGAGTCCTGAGCAGGAGGAATGGAAGTAAATCCACACGCAGACATGTCAGAGTGAAACAGCGGAACATTGAACATGAAGAGAAGATTTTTAAAGCAATGTGGGAAAAATGTCCCATTACCTACAAGAATGCAAGTGGCAGTGGGTTTCCAGAACAACCACAAAAATATACACCAGGAGAAGTGGAGGGATTCGATCACAGAGCTGGTGGAAAACCCCACACACTTAGAGTTCTCCCAGCAACCAACTCAGCCTTCAGAACGGCCAAAATGAAGACAGTACCCTGCAGTGGAGAGATGTGGCCCCACCAGCGGGTCCCACGGAGAACCAGGAGTAGCTGAGCTTCCAGAGCAGGGTGGGATGAAGAAGGAAGGAGAACATTTGTGTAAAGCTTAAAAACCTGTAGGCTAAGGCAAGCTGCTTTTCGTGGGCTCATGCATGGTGGTAATATGAAAACACACTTGGGGCCGGGCACGGTAGAACACTTGTGGAGGCCGAGGCAGGAGGATCGCTTGAGGCCAGGAATCTCAGACAAGTCAGGGCAATGTGGCAAGACCCTGTCTCTTTGAAAAATAAAGACTTAGCGGGTGTGGTGGCACGCGCCTGTAATTCCAGCTGCTCGGGAGGCTAAGGCAGGAGAATCGCTTGAGCCCAGGAGGCAGAGGTTGCAGTGAGCCAAGATTGCACCACTGCACTCCAGCCTGGGTAACAAAGTGAGACTCGGTCTCAAAAAATAAATAAATAACTTAAAAACCACACTTGGGAGTCTTGAAAGGTCTGAGTTACACTGGGAGGAATGAGAGGATTTGGTGGTGCAGGGGAGATCTGATCCCCTCCTGCCAGTGCCTTCCTGAAATCTCAAAACGTGTTGTGTCGTAGAGATTCAGGGAACCTGCCATCAGCATTTTGGTGAAAGCCACTGGATGGCAATGGCTCCTTTCCGACTCTCAGCAGATCTCAAAGATGCTCCTGGGCAGGCCTTGGGGGAATCTGGGCTCCTAGTCTCATAGCTGGTGCCTGCAGAGCCAAGAACCACATGGCACCTGGCGGCTGGCAACCTCCCTGCTGCCTCCTGACCTCCACACCTGAGAAGCCAGCAGGGCCCACGCTGGGACTGGGGACCCTGCTGCATCTCTGACGTGGGGAAGCCTCAAACTCAAGCTCCAGAATGACCTAGAGATGATGTGTGTTTGTAGGCCTGTGTATGAATGTATCTGAGTACATGCGTGCATGCAAACACACACATGCCTGTGCACACATAAACATGTGCCTGCATGCAAACACACACATGCCTGTGCACACATAAACGTGTCTGCATGCAGACACACACGCCTGCATACAAACACATGCCTGCATACACATAAACACGTGCCTGCATGTACACACACACATCCCTGCGCACACATAAACACATGCCTGCATGCAAACACACATGCCTGCGTACACATAAACACACATGTGCAGGATTGGTCCAGAGCCCATGCCCCTGCTCTGCCTTTGAGGAGGGGCATCCCTCTCCCGAGGCCTCCACTGCATCCCCACCCCACTGAGAAGCTGACTTGGGGCCCCTCCCAGAGGCCGTGGGTGCTGGAGGGAGGGAGTTGCTCCCTTGAAGGGGAGCTGGAGCCGTACCCTCTTAGGAGGCAGGAGGCAGGAGGCAGCGGGGCTGTGAACTTCTGTGCTCCAGGCAGGAGGCCTGGGCCGGTGGCTCAGGTAGCAGCTTGGCACAGGGTAATGACTGTGTGCATGAGGCTGCTGAGTGCCCGTTTCAGGGATGACGGACGAGGTCACAGGAAGAGCCAGGATGTGGTGTGGTTTTGAGGGAGCCCTGGCTCAATGCCATGCCCTGCACAGCTGTGGGGACATGACTAATGAGTAGCACAGGAGAGGGTGTGCGTGGTGACCGCTCAGGAAGACGGCCGGGGCCAGTCCTGCAGGGGTGGGAGGTGATGCCTGCCTGGGCTTGTTTTGGAAGAGTCTCGGGGGCAAGGCCATTGTCTGCCTCCCGTGCATGTGGGAATGAACATTTTGCCCCCAAGCTGCTGCCAGAATCTCCCCACTGTGCACCTTGGGACCATTTTCCCTGACCTGTTCTCACCAAGCTGACACCGCTTACTCTGCAAGTTACTTGACACTCAGGGCAGGACAGGAGCTGTGTTCCTTCTGCTGGGGGAGCCAGCCCTAGGGAGGAGAGGCCGAGAGGGGCTGCTGCTGGGGCTGCCACGGCGGTGCCTGAGGGCGCGAGTGCTTCTCTGGCATCCCCAACAGAGGAAGGTCTCTGGGTGGGCAGAGCACACCTGTAGCGGGCGGCGTAGGTCCCACTGTCCGCAGCAGAGCAGGCGGACCCCAGAGCCTGCTGGCGCCACAGAGCTTTCTGGTGACAGATGTGGCAGCTCTGGGAAGGGCAGATGTCACACCAAGCATTCGAGCGTCCCAGGTGCACACAGACACACGTGCCCCCAGCAAGGAAAACCAATGTGACTTTTTCTGCTCTTTCTTTTCTTTAGCTCTTGGAGTTTGACAAGGAGTTGTCTGTCTTTAAGGACAGACTGTATGAACTGGACATCTCGTTCCCTCCCAGGTAAGGAACATGCTATTTGGGGGATGAACCCGGCCAGGAAGGCGGCATCTCCGCCCTCCCAGTCTCTGGTGCATTTGCATGTCTGTGTGTGCCGGTGTGTGCTGGGCATGAGTGTGTGCATTCTGTGTGCATCTGGAGTGTATCTACCATATCTGTGTGTACACAAGTGTGTTGTGCATGTGTGTGTGCACGTGTGCATGTGTGTGGACTTGTGGATCTGGTGCACATGTGCGTCTGTGTCTGTGTGTATCTGTGCATGTGTGTGCACATGTGCATCTGTGTGTGTGTGCGCACTTGTGCACGAGCGTGTGTGCACGTGGGCATCTGTGCACGTGTGCGTCTATGTGTATGTGTGCACCTGTGCATCTGTGTGTGCATGTGTGCGTCTGTGTGCACTTGTGCATGAGTGTGTGTGTGCACGTATACATCTGTGTGTGCACCTGTGCATCTGTGTGTGCACATGAGCACAAGTGTGTGTGTTCTTGTGTGCATGGTGTTTTTGTTTGTGTGTGCACACATACCTGTGTGTCCTGCAGTTGTGTGCAAACTGCGCCTTCTCCTGCCCTTTTCATGACCTGAAGAAAGCAAGCAGCTGAGAGTAATAAGTAATTCTGTTATCTTTTTTCAAAAAAGGTTTTTTCCAATACGCAAAATACAGCCTTATCAGAGTTGCACACGAGCGGCCCACGGGGACTGTGTGTTATGGATCTTTCTGGGAGTATTGGGACCTCCAAATGCAGTGTGTCTACATGGGTGTGGATGTGTTTAAGGCATGCGTGTGTGTGCGCCTGAGTTTGAATGTGCAGATGTTGCGTGCTGTCCGTGGATGTGCAGGTGTTGCGTGGTGTCCGTGGATGTGCAGGCGTTGCGTGGTGTCCGTGGATGTGCAGACCTGGTGCAGACGTTGCGTGGCATCCGTGGATGTGCAGACCTGGTGCCAATGTGTGTGGGACATGCATCACACAGTTGTGGATGTGTGTGCACGAGGTGTGCTCGCATACATGGTTGCATATGTGAACATGAGTGAGAACGTGTGACTCGTGTGTGTGTAGGACATATGCATGTGGCTGTGTGTTCTATGGGTGTGTGTGCACGTGTGTGTTCACGCATGGAGATGTGTGCCTGGGTGTGGGTGTTTGTGTGCGTTTCTATGCAGATTTGCTGGCACAGAGCAGTTCTCACTGTTGTTAGCTACAGGGGACTTCCACTGGCAGATGTGGACTTTGCCTCTCAGCTGGGAGCCGGAGGATGCAGCCTCAGAAAGCTGACTCAGGCTTTCCCAAAGTCAGAGGCAGCGCTGAGGGCTGAGCCTTGAAAGTGGCAGAGCACTTTGGTGTCCAGGGGAGTTTTCAGACAGGTCGGAGGAGCCTCTGGAAGGCAGTGGTGGCCCAGGCCTCCCACCCTCCTCACAAGCTCCTTCCTGTTCTGCAAAGGCACCAAGGCTCCCTGCCCCGCACACCAGCCTCATCCTGCAGGAGGTGCAGGAAACCCCAGGGGATCTCGGGCCCACACCCCTCTTCCTGGAGGCTCCCCACTCCCACTTGGATCTGAAGTCTGACTGCTGGAGACACAGGCCCCCAGAGAGACCCTCGTGTCCAGTGGCATTCCAGAAAGATCCGTGGACCCCGACCCTCAGCATTCCCAGGGTGCCCAGGCCGGCCGGGCTTGCTCCTCGGCATTTGGCTGTGTGAGAGCGGCTTCTGCTTTCCCACTGCTTCTGCCCTGCTGGGGGGTCCCGAGTGCCCCTGCATGCCAGGCTCATCCACCTGCCACCTCACACTCTGCCCCATGCAGCTTCACACCTGTCAGGATGTGTTGGCCTTCCTGTGCTTTCCTGAAGGCTGCCAGGGCTCTGAGGCCTTGGGGGGCATCCTTGCCACGGCCTGCCTGAGGCCTGTGTCTGCCCCAGCTCCTCAGAAGCTGGGAGCCGAGCCACCATCTGCACCTGCTGGTCTGGCAGCATCTCCTTCCCACTGTGGCTCCCGGTTTTCAGAATCGTTTCATAGTTTTTGCTGTTGTGGTTTGAGCGAACACATTGCAAACTGGCCGAGCAGCCAAGTGCATCTTCCTGTCCCTGCCACCCAGTCCCCACCCCAGTTTTGGGCGGAGGTGAGCTCACTGCCTTGGAGCGGCTTGAGGCACCATGTCAGCATTGGTGGACAGGACCCTCCTGCGGGTGGCAGGCACTCCATGGGGAGATCCCGCGCCTGCTGACCCTGGGAGGAGACGGCATTCCTAGCGCAGAGCTCCAGGAACAGCCGTACCCGGGGCGTTGGTGCACACTGGCGGAGTGACGCCAGGAAACATATCATTGGCAGATGGGTCTGAAGACCAGCGGGGTCTTCTCCCGCAAAGGCGTTTGCCACTGATCCCATGGATGACTAGAACTCTGCTCGGAATGAATTGGAACTGAATGCTGTCATTTTGCCAGAAAGGGTGCTAATATTTCAGACATTCATACAGCCCTCAATTTTTGTCCTTAACTAAACGCACGGTTCTTCCTAGTGCTTTCTTTAGGGACAGCCACAAAAGTGACCTGTTTGAGGTGGTCAGAAGCAGGAGGGTGAGCAGGCGGGAAGGAGGCTGGCCAGACCTTGGGCTGCCTCTGCCTCCCCATGAAGAACTCTCGCGGGCGGGACCCTGTGCTGTAAGATGGTGCCTTCGGGCCGGGATGGCACCCACGATGCAGCCTCCCAAAGGCCTTTCGTGCCATGTGCTATTTCCATTGGGTGTAATGTGTTAAAGGTCTACATATGTGCTTAGAATTAGTGGGGGACGAGGGACCCATGGTGACAGGGATGAGTCTCACCCACTCTGGTCTCTGGAAACCAGGTGGCTGTGAGTGGATGCAGGGTCAGGCAGCTCTGAGTCAATGTGGGGTCAGGTGGCATCAGCCCTTAATGGTGAGCAGAGGCGGCGATGGGCTTTCTTCACCCAGCATTGGTCTGCCCGGCTCCCCAGACGCCAGAGCCCTCAGGGCAGGACGTGTGGTGTGCGCCCGAACAGCAGCCCCGCAGCCCCCGCCCTGTAGCTCCTGACACGTGTGGCTCCCGGTACAGCCCAGGCTCAGGTGCTGGGGATTTGGACACCCCAGCGGTAGCATGGAGCCGCCGCCTTTTTGTGCATCCTAGCTAGAAGTGAATTTCTGATTTTTAGTTTAACTTTGAGAATTAACCGTCATTAACTCTAAGATAAACAGATTTAAGACGGCTCCACGGCAACCCCTCCACTGGCGTGACAGTCCGGCATTTCCAGGTGTTAGCATTTCTCGCCAAACCCCATATAAAACAGGCTGGCGAGGGCAGCGCCTCCGGAACCAGAGTCCCGGCTCTGCCCCCGACACTGCAGAGTTGGGCACATTGCTCACCCCTCGCGGCCTCAGCGTCTCCCTAAGGATGGTACCATCTCCTCTGGGCAGGCTGAGCCTTCAGGCCCAGGCCTGCCCGACAATACCTGCCCCCACATCAGCCCCTCCGCAGCCAGAGAGCCCAACGCTCCCAAGTCACCACAGTGTCACCGGCCGTCAGGTGGCTCCTGTTACAGCTTCCAGAACGTGGGGGGCACTGCGTTTCCTCGTGGGGGCCGTGGTGCTGCTTCCGGAACGTGGGGGGCACTGCCTTTCTTCGTAGGGGCCATGGTTCTGCTTCCGGAACGTGGGGGGCACTGCGTTTCCTCGTGGGGGCCGTGGTCCTGCTTCCGGAACGTGGGGGGCGCTGCCTTTCCTCGTGGGGGCCGTGGTGCTGCGCATAGTCAGCCCTCCCTCTTTGTCTGTGTGGACACTGTGTGTATGGAAGATGGGAATTGTCACATCCATTGCCTGGGGGCTCCCTGTGTCTGTGGACTCCTTACGTAGCGAAGAGACTGCGTCATTCTATTTATTCAGAAGAAAACCGCACGCTGCCATCGAAATGGCCCCGCAGAACCTCACTGGCCGCCCCGGTGGCCCGGCCACTTCCCTCTTCCAGCTGCTGAGGACCCTGGAGCTTTTGTCCACATGTGTTCCATCTATTGGTCATTGCCATCAGTTTTTAAATATTTATTAGTTCATTTTAAAAGTAACAACAAACTCATTACACGTTTACATAAGTAACATTTTTGTGAAAAAAATACCGATGCATGGGGAAGGCACCTTCCACCGGGGCATGGTCTGGCGGCCGTGCACACAGGTCCCAGGAAATCCCAGCCACCCAGGGTGTGGGCGTCTCGATGTGGCTCGTCTGGCACCCAGTGCATGCAGCACCTTCCTCAGAATGGCGGAGCTCAGCGGAGGCGTCTGTGTGGTGGGGACACCGCCGGCCTCCATGAGGAATACATTTTCCAGCACCCTGGGGCCTTCCTGAAAGCTGAAATTTTGTCATTGGGAGCAAACAGCATCCGCTGCTGCTGGAAGCCTGCAGAAAACGCGTGTCAGCCACCAAGGTCTGAGTTACCACAGTCTGTCTGTCGGTCTTTCTGGCAAAACATGGTGTCTGTGAAAACGAGCAGCTGCTTTAGCTGACAACTCAGATGCAGGCATGCTCCCCTGAGAGACGAGGGCCGTGTCGTCCCTCTGGGCAGAGGGCTCCCTGGAGGCCTCATCTCATCCCACCCAGCCCAAGACCCCATCTCCCAGGCCTGAAGTTGAACACAAGGAATGATTTTTCCTGCTTCACTCGTGAGTGGAGGTGGCTTTTTGTTTAGTGCTGAGGGATTGACCCTGGGAGAGACCCCACCTAACGCGGCCAGGCCTCTGCCTGGTTCCCATGCCAGCGCCAGCAGTTTTACCACTTTGGGCAACGTTTGCCACGTCCATGCAACGCCAGCTCTGTGAAATCAGCGAATATCGCCTTAGTGTCCTTGTGAATGCAGATCTCCCCTGGCAGACTGCTGCAGGGGTCCCAGGGACCCACGGGGCCACACGCCAACTCCAGAACTGCCCAAAACTTGGAAGTATCCCTAGTGCCCACGAAGAGTGGGACGGACACTCAGCACTGACACGGAGGCCACAGCAACCAGCCGCCACTG
Source organism: Macaca mulatta (assembly GCF_049350105.2). Taxonomy (NCBI): domain Eukaryota; kingdom Metazoa; phylum Chordata; class Mammalia; order Primates; family Cercopithecidae; genus Macaca; species Macaca mulatta. The sequence goes on from NC_133414.1 coordinate 144,886,727, forward strand.
CACACCGCTGCAGAAGCGAGTTTAAAGCCGGGTGGCACAGGTGGAGAGGAGGTCCTGGGACCCCACGGGGTGCCATTGCTGCAGGCGGGGAATCACCTCCCACCGCCTTCTCGGGTGGAGGCCTCCAGGCTGTGGACCGGGCAGTGTGTGGTGAGCTGGTGAACACCCACTTCCCGTGTGTGCTTGGCCTTGTGTGTGCCTCACTGTGAAGTGAAGTTCACTGAAATAAATGGAAAAATTTAGAAGTTCTATCACTACCCGTCAAAACGTTTCAGAGTTTTCATTGCACTCAGAGCACGTTGAACGGGAAGAAGTCACTCCCTCAGAGCACGTTGAACGGGAAGAAGTCACTCCCTCAGAGCACGTTGAACGGGAAGACGTCACTCCCTCAGAGCACGTTGAACGGGAAGACGTCACTCCCTCCCAAAGAAAGACGGACTCTCCGGCGGGAAAGGCGTGTTTTCATGGACCAAACAATTACTGAGCAAGATCAAGTTTTAACTTTTGAAAAAGACAAAAATATACGCAACACAGGAGTGAACTGCCCAGACAAGTCCAGCCAGAGGTCGTCTATCTTTAATGGACACAAATATTTTTAAATTAGGAATTAGGAGGCCCCTTTCAAACTTTCTGTGGGCCATAATTTACATTCTTCCGTCTTTAGATGTGTATTTATAGTGTAATAATTATCTACAAAATGAGCTCTACTTCCTGCAAGCTGCTCAGGAGGGAGCGAGGCCGCCCGTCCGCCTGGTGGTCACGAACCCTGGCTGCCTGCGGCTCCTACAGACTGTGGGACCTGTGCCAAAGGGGAGGATAGTGAGGGAACCCGTCCCACAGAAAGGCCTGCCAAGGGCTCTGGTCACCCCAAGAGCTTTGTCCTTCGAGATGTGGGCGAGGGGAGCACCCGAGACAGCCCCTGGCTCTGCTGCCCAGGCTGGAGTGCAGTGGTGATCTTGGCTCCCTGCAGCCCCATCTTCTGGGCTCAAGCAATTTTCCCCCCTCAGCCTCCCAAGTAGCTGGGGCTACAAGTGTGCACCACCACGCCTGGCTAACTTTTTTATTTTGTATAGAGGCGGGGTCTTACTATGTTGTCCAGGCTGGTCTCAAACTCCTGGGCTCAAGCGATCCTCCCGCCTCAGCCTCTCAAAGTGCTGGGATGACAGGTGTGAGCCCCCGTGCCCAGCCCCCCAGACCCTCTTGGAAGACGTCTGTGCTGCTTCCTCCTCCCACTCGGGAGCTTCAGTGTTGCCGCAGCTGTAATTGTTTGGTTCTTTTTCTTTGGCCTTAGGGCCTTTTCCTTGTCAGGAGTTTCAGTGGCAGCTGGTGTGTTTGGAAGCCGGTGTCTGAAGCCAGCGTTGCCGGTGGTGCCTGCAAGCTGCACGGGAAGCCGCCTGTTGTCTGCTTCTCAGGCCCGTGGCGACCCTACCTGCCCAGCCCAGCCCAGTCTGCTCAGGTCCTAAAGCTGGGCCTTGTCAGCAGGGCCAGTCAGCCTGGCCACAGCAAACAATCTGCCATGCAGCCTACACAGGGGCCGCTGCCCGCATCCTGTGGAGAGGAAAGGGGCAGGGAGGAAGGGCAGTGCCTGCAGGCGAGCACAGGAGCACGATTGTTCACCCTGTCACAGCCACGCCCACACTGTGGGGGCGGATGCACGCGTCCTTTGTCTCCGCCCACGCAGCAGCACCCAACAGGTGTGCTTTCAGATAAGCCCACATGCCTGGCACTCCTGCGTCAGTCACTGGTGGGCAGCATCCAGGCCCCGCGTCCTGCTTCTCCCTGGTGTGGCCCCGCCAGTGCCTCCCGCCCATGGGTACAGCAGTGGTGTGCAGTCCACACTGGCCTTCCCCAGACCCAGGTGGAACCAGCCCCGCCTGCATTTCTCCCTGGGTGTTGGGGGCCAGAGCACCCCTGTCGGTGGTGCTGCCCCCGACAGCCAGGCCAGGACACCCTTCTCACCCAGGCTCCTTCCTCCTGTTGAGTCACCTGTGAACACTCCCAGGGCAGCCCCTCCTGGAGCAGATGGGCTGAGGAAGCTGCTTTCCCTCAGGCCTCCCTGTTCTCCTTTGCTCATCCCTGGAGCCCAGTCTGTCTGAGCAGCAATGCCCATCAGACCCTGTCCCATGGACAGAGAGCAGCTTGCTTCCTGCCATACCTGGCTTCTCTCCGTGCCCCGAGGGGGCGTCAGGTGGCACCGGCGCTCCGGGCTCCATGGGGTACACGGGGAGTGAGAACTGGTTCGGCTCCAGCTTCCTGTTTAGAAATCACCTTTGGTGTGCTGTGTCAGTCCCAGAACTCGCATTTACGCTGAACTGTGGCCCCAGGGTGCACCCCTGCTGGGTCCTACAGGTCCGTGTTGCTGCCTCAGGTAAGACGCCCAGACCGGCCTCGCCGTGGGAGTGTCTGCAGTGGAGACGTCACTGGTGTGAGAGGCATGAGATGGAGGCTTCTGGAAGTTTCCTTCCAAACTGGCATCTCCCAGCCCTGCTTAGTTTCAGCTGCTCTCGTGGGCTCTTATGGGGCAGCGTCGTCACCTCGCTAGACCCTCATGTGGTGACCGTGGGGCCCCAGCCCAGCAGAAATGCTCCTGGCAGCAAGAGCCTGCCCTCCACATGCAGAGCGCCCGCAGCGGCGGCGGAGAGCAGCAAGGGCGAAGCAGGCTGCACCCACGGGCACATCTGTGTTGTGTCGGCTGGCGGAGGCCACAGTTTCTCTGAGCGCACACGCTGCTGCCTTCTCATCGCCGGGAATGTCCTGCTCCAGCACGGCCATGGCTGCCCTGAGAGACAGCAGATCCCACCTGTGCAGAGCGTCCAGGCCTGACCAGAGCCCCGCAGCCACTGCTCCCTGAACTTGGCCCGGCCGGGGGCTGCCCAGATGGTGTGGCTCAGCACAGCCACCATCCTTGGGAAGCTCAGGCCACCTGTGCAGGCCCTGATTGGGCACTCGTGGGGCGCACTGCCCCTGGACTGCCTGCCCGCCTGTGGGTACCCTGCAGGGAGCTGGCCAGGCCTCGGTGCCACTGCTGTGTATGCAGTGCACCCATGTCCGGTGGACAGTGGATGCGTGTCCGGGGCAGTGGATGCATGTCCAGGGGGCAGTTCTAGGGGGACATTGGATGTGTGTCCGGGGGGGCAGTGGACGCGTGTCCGGGGGGCTGTGGACGCATATCCAGGGGGCAGTTTTAGGGGGGCAGTGGACGTGTGTCTAGGGGGGCAGTGGACGCGTGTCTGGGGGGGCAGTGAACACGTCAGGGGGGCAGTGGACGCGTGTCCGGGGGATTGTGGACGCGTGTCTGGGGGCAGTGGATGCGTGTCGGGGGCAGTGGACGCATGTCTGGGGGGGCAGTGGACGCGTGTCTGGGGGGCAGTTCTAGGGGGGCAGTGGACGTGTGTCTGGGGGGGCAGTGGATGCGTCGGGGGGGCAGTGGACGCATGTCCGGGGGACTGTGGATGCGTGTCAGGGGGGCAGTGGATGCGTGTCGGGGGGCAGTGGACGCGTGTCGGGGGAGGCAGTGGACGTGTGTCCAGAGGGGTAGTGGACGCATGTGGGGGGGCAGTGGACGTGTGTCCGGATGCAGTGGACATGTGTCCGGGGACTGGACAGGAACCTACCTGCATCCAGTTTCTACTCGTGTCTACGGTTGGGATCAGCTGAGAAGCTCCTGAACAAGGTGACCCAGCCTCTCAAACGTGTGAAATGGGACAGGCCGCCAGGTTGCTGCTTCTGAAAAAACATGCAACTGTTCTATGCTCTGTGCTCTTCAGAAACATGCATAACACGTAGGCCCTGCGTAGGTTTTGCTTTTAACCAAGTAGTGACTCTGCCCCAGGCTGGGTGGAAGCCACGGCTCCCGCTGGAGCGCGGGGAAGGGTGGGGGCTCCTGCGTCGGGGCAGAGCAAGTTCCAAGTCCCCAGCTGTTTCCAGATGGTTGGGCACAGGGCTCACAGGTGCCCCTGTGGGTGGGGCCCGGGGGGCATGGGAGGGGCTGCAGAATCCGCAGCTGTGGTGCCAGGATGGACCCGAAACTCAATCACGGCCAACAGGGAAACTTCACAGAGAATCAGATCCCAGTCGCGACAGGTGCTGTATGATATTTTGGAACTAACTGAAAAACTCTTGAGACACTGATGAAGGCCACGGAGATGTTGAGAGTCAGCAGACACTGCACTTAGGGCAGGTGGCTGAGCTCAGCCACAGGACCCCCAGGGTTCATTCACTCCAAGTGGAATTCATTACTACTTCAGTGCAGTCCCAAACGACATGCCCATTTGGGGGTGGATTTGCAGCCTTATGGGTGGGCCGGGCCCCCTGAGAACCTGCAGGCCCAGAAGTGGGGGCTGTGCTTGCATGTTCCATTCATCCGGAGGCTTGATAAGTCCACGTGTGTGTGGACTGCACTGCTGTGTGAGGGCAGGGCCGACGGCGGCTCGGAGACGCAGCAAGGCCGCTGAGGAGCCCAGATGAGCTGTGCCATGGCCGGCAGTGGGTGGCAGAGACACAGCCAGCAGACCCCGGGCGGTGAGGGATGCGCTCACTGTGTGGGTGAAGGGCTCCGCCCTCAGGGCTAGTGGCACCGCCGCGTGGCCAGTCCCACTCCCAGACCCACAGAGGGCATGGGCAGGCCCGGGAAGCAGTGAGTCAGGGACAGTCACGCCCCACCACAGCAGGGACCCAAGGCCACGGCCTGAGCACCTGGACGCTCCCCGAGGTGGGAGCGGCATTGGTCAAAGCAGAGACACAGGCGCCATACCCCACACCCCAGAGCTGCCTGCACTTAGAGGCGTTTCGAGCTGAGCCGGGCCGGGTCGCCTTGCGGAGGAGCGTCCTGGGGCCGGGTGGCCGGGCGGAGGAGCGTCCTGGGGCCGGGTGGCCGGGCGGAGGAGCGTCCTGGGGCCGGGTGGCCGGGCGGAGGAGCGTCCTGGGGCCGGGTGGCCGGGCGGAGGAGCGTCCTGGGACCAGATGACACTGGCTGCCATTTTGTTTCCATGGAGGTTTTCATCATACTTTAGACCATGTTCAAAAATACCAACAAAACCAAAGCTCAACAGACAATTTCATGCAGTAAAAGAAGGACTGATGTGAAGATACTGTGCTATAACTGAAATTTAGTCTCACATAAAAATAAGTTTGATATAGAACTTAAATTGTGAATTTGGTTTTATATTCTAGAAACTTCCAGACGTGTATGCGTTCCCCGGGTAGCGCTGGCCATTCTAAGGTGTTTTAGGAGAGAATTGGCACAGCCGTCCCTTTGGGGCTGAGGACGGCCCAAGCCGACCGGCTGACCCTCTGCCTTCGTGTCTCCCCAGCTACCCGTACAGTGAGGATGCCCGCCAGGGTGAGCAGTACATGAACACCCGGTGCCCGGCCTGGTGCGACCGCATCCTCATGTCCCCGTCTGCCAAGGAGCTGGTGCTGAGGGTGAGTGTGTGCTGCCCCGGCCCTGGGTGCAGAGGGACGTGGAACGCTGGGTCTGGTCTGGCCCGGCCTGGTGACAGGGCCCTGGGGACGGGGGCACCCAGTCTGGGGAATGCTGCCAGGTTGGGCCCTGACCTCATCCTGCCATGAGCTGCACCCCAGTGCTGGGTCACCTCCGAGCCAGCACCTGGGCTGGGGCAGCAGCAGATGGAGCCGAGTTCCTGGGCCATGGGCAGCCGGCATCGTCGTGAGTTTGAAATACACACGGGTGGTCGGCAGGAAGTGTTTTCAAATGGTAGTTCATTGTATCCTTGGAAGTCAATGTGCTCTTGTGCATTCGAGCACTCACAGACCGTGAAGCACAGTAGAAATGTCTGAGGTTGTTTTGCTAAGTTGTAAATCAGAGCCAGATTCATTTGGAGCCTTGATAAGTTAAAAATGAATGGGCAGCATTTTCAGGAGATGACCTGGGCCTTGGGAAATTTTCAGATTTCCTGTGACTTTTTTTTAATAAATAATTTTGTTGTTGTTGTTTACAAAAAAGGAGATAGGGGCTTGCTTGCTACATTGGTCAGGCTGGTCTCAAACTCCTGAGCTCCAGCGTTCTGCCCACCTCGGCCTCGCCGGGATTACAGGACTACAGGTGGGAGCCACTGTACCTGGCCAATCTTGTGATTTTTTGGTTCCCACATTTTAACATACAAGGAGTGTTTTCAGAAGAATCAATATCTGAATTGGTTTTGTCAACCCCGTGAATGAAAATTAAATGGCGATAATAACGAAGCTTGCAGGCGGGAGTGGGAACTGCAGCTGTGCCAGCACCCAGAGCCGGAGCCTCTGAGCATGGCATGGGTGGGCAATTGGAAGGAGGCTGGCGACTTTGGTGGTACCACTGCCAGTCTGGTGGGTTCTGCCCACCCTGTCCACTGTCCCAGGCCCAGAGCAGGGACAGGAGCCCCTACTAACCCCGACCTCAACACCAGCTGCGTGAGGCTCCTGTTTTCCTGCACTGCCCGTCTGTGTCCCTGTGCCAGATGGTACCAGACCCCAGGCACAACAAGCACCTGGGTGCAGGTGCGCCCTCAGCAGGGCAGGGACCCTCTGCAGCCCCGGTCCCTGAGATGCACCCTGCTGGCCTCTGCCACGCGGCTCTGTCTGCCGGGCCAGGTTCCTTACTGTTCCTTCCTACATCCTGGAGCACCCCGGGTGCAGCCTGCCCTCTGTCCCTGGCTGTGCTGTGAGGAGCCTGCCTGGCGCGGGCCTGGGCTAGAGGCAGGGCCTCTTGGCCAGAAGTCCCTGGGGTCTGCAGCCAGCCTGGCTCCTCTGCAGCCCCACCTCTGGCCTGTGGGCAGGGCCTGTGCCCATCACTGAGGAAGCATGCTGGCCACAAGCCCGAAAGCCCAGGAGTGGGCTCGGCCCGGAGCCTGGCTGTGGACACACCCCTGCCCCTCTAGCTGGGCTCACTGGTGGGCATGCCAGTCCCTCGGTGCCACATGGTGGGTGCTCCCACCTGCCGGCGCTGAGAACAGGTCGGGCATGTGGAGCCCAGGGCTGCCGGCAGGGCAAGAGCCTCCCAGGGACTCAGGCACAGATGCCATCCCCGGGAAAACGTCAGAGGTCACGCAAGTGCTGATTGGTGAGCAGTGCCCAAGGGCAGAAGGCTGGCAGGGCTGTGGCCTCCCCACATTGTGCTGTCATTTCCAGGGCTCTGCCAGCTCACGGCATGGCAGCATTGAGCCCGTTTTCCAATCACTCACAGCCTCTCGGGTTCTCTGGACCCGGGACTTGTCAGTTTACACTCAGGGTGGGGGACAGAGCCTCACAACGCACACCTGGCGGCCTTTGACAGCCCCCGCCTCCTGGGGCCAGAGTTTGGACAGGCTTTTCCCATGAGGCCACCCAATGGGCAGTGGGCGTGCAGCCCAAGCAGACGGGCACCGGGCGCACTCCGCAGCCTCATCCATCATGACACGCGCCGTCACCTCGTCACCAAGCTCCATTCTGCCTCCGCAGCCCTAAAACACCGAAGGGGGCTCGGGACGCGGGCGGTGCTGCTTGCGAGCCTCGGTGACAAGTGTTCAGTGAGGTGTGCGGCGTGCTGCCTGTGCCCACCGTAATTTGTTTATCTGTCCAAAGATTATGCAGTTGAAAATCCACAATTTTATGCTGCCTTTGTAAATTACCACGCTGCGTTTGATGAATGTTTCCCCACTTCTGTGGAGGCGCCGTTCCATCCGCGAGACGGGAAGGTGCTCATGCATGCAGTGTCGAAGCTTGTGTTTTCATCCCTTCTGGCAGGCGCCCATGCTGGAAAGTAAATCTGACCTTAAGCTTCCCACTGCATTAAAGATAATTCAGTTTTAACTCGATAGTCTCAGACGCTTCAGCTGTGGATATAAAATTCCAGAGCCGAGTGCTGACCAGCAGCAAACCCCTTCCCCAGGCGTCCGGAATACAGGCACCCGCCGGGAAATGCACACACAGCCGTGAATTACTATGCACAGATTGCTTTGTGTAGTGGTATGGAATTCGGTGTCTGTTCTCATTTGAACACTGAGTTCTAAGCTCATAGAACAGTCAAAAACAAATGAAAGTGGGAAAAGTGGAACTAGATGGGCTGCCTCAGTCAGAGGGCACACCCGCACAGAAAGCTGGGGCTGCACCACTCCTGTGAACAGGGTCCCCTGCAACTCCCCCGAGAGCCCAGGAGCATGTCCAGGCGAGGGGAGCTTGGAAGCGGGGCCAGCGCTCGACTCCGCACACGACCCCTCCTAGAGGCAGATACCTCTTGGCCGAAAGGGCCAGGGCCAAGGTGCTGAGGTGCTGCCACGCCACCAGAGCCTTTGGTCCGTGGGCTGGCCTCTCTCTCAGGGGCCAGGCAGGACGGGTGGCAGAGGCTGGGGAGGTACTTGCAGGGGCCGAACCCCCCATCTCTCTGCCCCCACAAAACCCTGATGTTCCTGCTGGTCAGCTCCCCACTGGACCCAGGATGCCTCACCTCCCCACACCCACCTATCTCTGTTTCCCCTTTCCAGTCGGAGAGCGAGGAGAAGGTTGTCACCTATGACCACATTGGGCCCAACGTCTGCATGGGAGACCACAAGGTGACGTAGACTGAAGTCCAGGGGCCGGGCTGGTGGACTAGGGAGCCGGGGAGCTGGGGCCGGTGGGCGGGTGGGGGCTGGGGCTGGCAGGCAGGTGGGTGGGGGTTGGCCAGTCTCTCCTCTCCTGCTCTCCTATCTTCTTAGTCTGACTCTACAGAGTAGGCCAAGTTGGTCTGTTTTGATTTAATTTTAATAAAGTATCATAAGCTAGGTGGGTAAGTAGGAAGAAGGCAGAAATGACTAGTTACAATAGAATAAAATACATCATTTTACTATTTGTAAAAAACGTCCACTGCTGATCGTTTCTGACGGCTGTTTTGCAAGTACGCAGCCGCAGTGTTTTAATGGCCTTCTTGGGGAAGGCTCACCATCAGCCGGGGAGCTGGGGTGAGGGCACTCCCACCGGGTGCCAAGGGGCGGCACTGGCACAAATGGTTTATTCAGGCAACTGCACCTCGAGAGTGTGCACAGGGGACATATCAAATCTCATTTTCAGCCAAATAAATGAGTTACCTTCTTCCACGTTGGAGGCCCAGAGCTGTGAGCCCCAAACACACGCCAAGAAGGCGCTGGACCTGCCGGGTGCAGGAGAGCCTCTCTTCCCCGCTTCATTCGGGGCCTGTTTAGCCATTATTTTAGATCAGTTTTCCCATTAAGTTTTCACCTGGAAATAACACCTTCCTTGCAAAACCTCTCATGGCCGGCCTGGCTCCAATTCCACATTCACGGGGCTCCCAACCCCTGCTCTGCGGTGGCTGCACACAAGGGCCGAGCTGCCTCTGCTGGCCATCAGCTCCTCCCAGCCCGGTTCATGGCTGCCCTTGTGAGACGCAGGGTCCAGGGGTGAGGCGGGAGATGGCGGCGTGTGCTGGGCTGTCCCGCGTGCACCGTGCTGACGCCCTCCTGTCTTCCTGCTGCAGCCCGTGTTCCTGGCCTTCCGAATCATGCCCGGGGCAGGTAAACCTCATGCCCGTGTGCACAAGTGTTGTGTCGTGCAGTGACGTGGTGGTAAATATGACTCCTCCCTCTAGTTCAGCTTTTACACAGCTTTTCCTGGTGCATTTGTTCCTTTAACAAATTACGAATTCCATGCCAGGGAAGAGATGCCAGCGCCACGAGAGGACCCTTCGTGAGCCCTCCCTGTAGCCGTGTACTGAATACGCACCTTCAAAGCTGCATCGAGAACCCACCCAAGCGCCACCTGCTAGACGGCCAGCCCCACACTTCGCTTCAGCCTCCGGACCATTCCGGAACAGCCTCACATACCTCACTGTCTCGTCTGTTCATGTGACATTAAGTAGAAATATTGGTTTTTTAAAAATAAGTCACAGTCCTGTTGTCAAAACTCTAATAGACAGCAAAGAGGGTCTGTACCGTAGACTTCACAGTTTTCAGTTTTTAATGATTGTCAGTGGAGGGGCTTCTCCAGCACAGAGACCCCACCCCTCCCCCGTGTCCAGAGACCCCCCTCTGCCAGGTGGAGGTGTGTCCAGGGGCTGGGGAAGCCGAGATGGGCGCTCCCTCTGCCGGCCGGCAGCGTGGCCCCCAGCATGGCTCAGGGGTCTGTCTCTGCCTATGCCCCTTCCGCGGCACTCTGCGCCGTGTCACATGGTTTTTGAATCACACTGCAGCTGCTTTCCATTTTTATATATATATAAATATATATAAATATATACTTTTTAAAAATAATTTATAAATCTTACCAAAACTTATGCTAAATGTACTTTCCAGTATGAATGCACAAGAGAGTCCCATCAGCAGGCAGCATCGGAGTCTAGGAGCTCAGCTGTGTGTCCATCAACACACACATTCGTAAAAAAACACATGGCCTCGCCATCGTGGGTGAAATCGGCCCCACAGCACGTGTGCACTGGCGGGCCGTTACTCCCGTGCCGTTCTTCTGTGTAATATTAAGAACTGAATGTGAAGTTTATAGCTAGCCTGGGTGTACCTTTTAAGAATTTTGTAAACCGTTTGTCTGTCTTTTGTTACTGTTTTATGGTGCCAAGTATTCTACATTACAACAATAATATCATGGGAGAAATAGAAATAGCCTAGTTTGCTTCCAATAGAAATTGCTTTTAACATGGGCTGTATATAAAAATATTAAAGAGAAACAAAACTGTACATTTCCTCATTGCTCCGCTACAAACAACCCATGTAATAACCTTGTTGCAAATATTTTTCTCCTAGCACTAAGTACAGCATTAAAAGGTGATTAGAGAGTCTGTTGATGAAACACAAATATATGTTTTATTGATTTTACTTTAGAACACTACAGAGTTCCTGGACCGGGTGAAGGCATTAGGTGGGTGTTTGTTTTTGGATAAATCACTACCATTGCAAGTGACTGCTGTCCGCTGCGGAATCCGCTCTTGGTGGAAGGACCGGTCCCTGTCCCTGCTGTGGTGGCCACTGTCCGCAGTTCAACACGGAGTCCGCCCCACGGGTTTCAGCTGTTGGTCGTTCTGAGGGCCTTTAGAAGTGACTGGCCTGGTTCCTAAGCAATAAAATTGACCATGGTGAAAATAGTCCCGTGTTGCTCTGTTTTCCTTCCTTTCCCTTCTCCTGCCGCCTTTGAAATGCTAACTCAGGGGAGCGGCCTCCTGTATACCCTGTTACTTGAGATCAAGCTCATTAGAAATCCCGGCATTTCACTGTATCACACACTGTCACAAAACACCAAGCCGGCCGGGCGCGGTGGCTCACGCCTGTAATCCCAGCACTTTGGGAGGCCGAGGCGGGCGGATCACAAGGTCAGGAGATCGAGACCACGGTGAAACCCCGTCTCTACTAAAAATACAAAAAATTAGCCGGGCGCGGTTGTGGGCGCCTGTAGTCCCAGCTACTCAGGAGGCTGAGGCAGGAGAATGGCGTGAACCCGGGAGGCGGAGCTTGCAGTGAGCCGAGATCGCGCCACTGCACTCCAGCCTGGGCGACAGAGCGAGACTCCGTCAAAAAAAAAAAAAAAAAACACCAAGCCGCTCCTTGAGAGGAGAAAAACAGCCTTTTGCACCTTCTACTGTAATAAAGGATTTATCCCTCATCATTTTAAAACAGGATTATATAAATGCTTTGCCTTCCTCAAAACTTTAAAACTGGAAGCCCGTCTGCTCTGCGCTGAGCTGAGAGGCTCCCCACAGAAAAGCGTTGCTTCTGCCCTTCAGGTTGCCTCCTTGTGAAGGCTGCCAAGAGCCTAAAACAAAATGCGCCGAGTTGAAGCCGCTTGTATTTCTCTTTAACGTTTCCGAAAATGCCTTCCAAGAGAAATCGTACCAGCGCAATGATATAATTATTTACATTTAATTTTTTAAAATTAAAACGCAACAGTCCCATTAAGATGCAGCGATGGGCAGACCCGGCCACAGAGGCTGCGGGAGGGTGGACGGGTTTTGTCAGCCGGAGTCACAGCCCCGCGGAGCTGGCGGCATTTCAGGGCAGCCCCTGGCCGGGCGCTGCGGGCCTCGCCCGGGGGCCTCCCGCTCCCTGACCCCGCGTGCCCCGTGGGAGGCCCCGCCGTTCCAGGGCGGACTTATTTCGGATTTCTCTTTGCGACCCTAGTTTGGAAGAAACTGCTTCCCACCGCGGAAAGACAGCGGGATGGTGACCGAAGGGCCACCGTGCAGCCGTTCAGACCCGGTTCCACCGGCTGAGCCCAGGGCGCGCCTGTGGGATGCTCCGCTTACGCGCAGAGGGATTTGGAAATAATCAGAGCAAACCCCTCGGCCGAGCGGGAACCGGTGCCCGGCGGCGACCAGTACGCGGCCCCAAAGCGGGAAAAGCGAAGAAAGAAAAACGTCCCGCGGGGACTCGAGGCGGGTACGCGGCTCACCCGCCCTTTCGGGGCCCCCCAAGCGCGTCCGAATCCGCCCCGAGGCGAGGCGGGCCGGGCCATACCTGCTGCTCCGTCCCCGGCTCTGTCCCGGCCTCCTGGCGGCTGTCGCTGCGGTTCCTTCCCGCGGGCTGGGCCCCTTCCCTGCGCCTTCGCCGCCTCCTCGCGCCTGTCCGGGGCCCGCAGCCTCCGCACCGGGAACCCGGAGGACCCGAGGCCGCCGCGCGCCCGAAGTCGGGTCCCGCAGGGGCGAAGCCGCGGCCGGGGAGGGGCCGCCTCGCTCCGGGTTCGAGACGGAAGAAACACGCGGCGCAGGCTCCGGAGCGGCGGCTCCGACGGGGACGCGTTAAATAATTTATTGATGATACAAAGCGACTCGCGCCCACCGGGGCCGCCCCCGGATTCTGCAAAAATAGACTCGCCCCCACCCCGCGCGTCCTCACAAGGCGTCCCCCGCGCCGCCGCCGCACGGGCTGAGCAGCGCCAAGTTCGAGGGTTTGTGCTTCTTGAGCAGCCGCGTGATCTTCTCGTCGTCCGAGTTGGGGTCCAGGGGCCGGTTGTATTCGTCGTCGTCCTCCGCGTCCGAGCCGCCCACCTTCAGCTTCTCGGCGTCGGAGTCCTGCTTCTTCTTGGCCGACGCCATCTCCGCCGCGTGCCGCTTGCGCCACTTGGTCCGGCGGTTCTGGAACCAGACCTGGGGGCGGACGGGGCGGTCAGGCGGCCGCGGGGCCCGGGGCTGGCGCTGGGGCTGTGGCCGTTCGCAGGACGCGGGCCCCCGGCTCTGCTCTCCCGGGCCCCGCCGCGCTCACCTTCACCTGGCTCTCGGTCATGCCCAGCGAGTAGGCGAGACGCGCGCGCTCCGGGCCCGCCAGGTACTTGGTTTGCTCGAAGGTTTTCTCCAGCGCGAAGATCTGCTGGCCCGAGAAGGTCGGGCGCGAGTGCTTCTTCTTCCCGTCCTTGTCGAGGACGCCGCTGGCTGGGGCTGCAAGGGAGGGAAAGGGAGGTGGGTCAGCGGCCGGCGGGGTCCCCTCCGCGCCCTCCCGCCCCGCACCCCCTGCGCGGGCCACTCACCCGGGCCGGCCAGACGCGGGTCCCTCCACGGCGCGCCCTGCACCACGCCGGGCCAGAAGATGGGCGGACGCCCGGGCAGCTCGGCCAGGGGCTTGGGGTAGCCGCGCGCCACGGCGGCCGCGGGTCCAAAGTAGACGCCGGCGGACGAGGCGAGCCCGCTGAGCCGGGGCAGTCCCCCTAGGAGGCCCCCGCCCGCCGCGCCCACGGGCCGGCCCAGGATGTCGCTGATGCCGTGCGGGGTCCCGAGCGGGAGCTGCGCGCCCAGGCCCCCCAGCGCGGGCGCCTTGAAGCCGGCCGGACCCTGCAGCGCGTAGGGGAACAGCGACGTCTTCATCTCGGCCATGTTGTGCAGCGCGGCCAGCGGGGCACTGCTCAGCACGAACGCGCCCGGGCGGTTAGTGTCCATGGGCGCCGCCGCCGCCGGCCCGGGCTCCCATCCGGGCCCCGCCGCCGCCGCCCCTGCCCGCCGGCCCGGGAAGTTTGCGCTCGGCCCGGGCGGGCGTCGGCTGCAGCGCGGGGCGCGGGGGGCGGGCAGGCGGCTCCGGCGTGGGGCGGGCGGGCGGCGGCGGCTTCGGGGCCGGTCGGAGCCGCGCCGCGCGGGACGGACGCGCTGATAACGGGGGCCCCCGGGGCGCGGCTCGCGCGCTGATTGGCTGCGGACCCTGCGGTCCGGCCATTGGCCAGCGCCCCCCCCCCCGCCCGCGCGCCCCCGCCGGCCGCGCACTCCATGAAGGGCCCATTAGCGCGGCAGGTGCCTCCCGGGCTGTAAATTCGCCCCCTGATTTATCTCCCCGGGGACGAAATAAATCCCGCTCGGATGGGAGTTTAGTTAGGCAAAGGTTTTCATGCGAAATCAGGAAAAAATACGAGAACATATTTTATTAACGGAAAGAATGCAGATTTGAGGACCCGCCCGCGCGCTCCGAGTGCCCCGCTGGGGAAGAGCCCCGGCCCGCGCCCCCGTCGCGACTGCTCGGCCGCCCGGGGCTGCGGTGGGTGTGGGCGGCCGCGGACGCTGGCGGGGAACGCGCTCCCGGCGGGTCGGGGCCACAGGAGAGCGGAGGGCACGGGCCTCGGAGTCCACGGAATCCACGGGCCTCACGGCCGGGCGAGGCTCGCACGGAGCTGCCTCTGGTTTCGCCGACACGCGGCCGGCGCGGTGGAGGAGTGAGGCCGGCTGGAGCGGGGCGGGCAGGCGGGTCCCGGGACCACACGCACTGCCCGGCGCTTGCCCGCTGGGGGTCCCCCAGGATGTGACCCGGGCCCACGACTTCGCCCACGGGCCGCCTCTCGCGAATCCCCGGCCGGGGGAACAGAGACCAGGGCGGCCTCAGCGCGGAAGCCCAGTCCAGGGCCCGAACGTGGGTGCGGGTTGGGCGCGCAGCGGCAGAAACGCGGCCTTAGACGCGCGCGCGAAGCCTGTGACCCCCCGCCCCACTCCCCCGGCACCGGGAGCCGCTCGCTCATCCCGCAGACCGGACGGTGAGATGACTCCGAGCCCCGCGCAAGGCGGCCGCGAGCAAACCCTCCGACCTCTGGGGTGGCGTCTCGTATTAATTTAGGGACACGGGGCGGCTGTGATTATGACCCACGGCCCGTGGGGAGCCCCGAGTGTGTGCGCAGGGACCGCCGCTGCGTGGCCTCTTTCGGGCCTGGGGGAGTTTCCTTCGCAACGACTTTCCCGTTTCGCCCCGGCCGCCAGGGGGTCGGTGCCGCGGAGGAAGGAGGCGCTCAGGGCTCGGGCCCGGGGTCTCACGTCCGCTCCCTCCCGCCCTGCTCCAGAGTCCGTTTTCGTTTTGTGCAGGTCGAGGCGGGGACTTGGCGCCGTCGGCCGCTCCTGGGTGGTGGCTTGGAAAACTCCGGGGCAGTGGTACGGCCGCCGCTGCCTCTGCTGTGCGCGCTCGGGGCTGCCCCGGCGGCTTCCCCTCCGCTGAGGTGCAGCCCCGCGTTCACGGAGAGTTCGCTTCCCCCGTCGGGTCCGCACTCAATTGGGATTGGAATTCGATTGGGCGTGGCTGCCCCGCCAGTGATCGGCCCCCGCGGAGCCTGGCCCGGGGACCCCCAGCGCCCGCCCGGCCCCGAGACCCGCCGCGCCCCACTGCCTCGGAGGAAACAGGAGGAAGGGCCCTCCCGGGTCGGGTTCGGGCCCCTCCCAGCACCCCAAGGCGACGGCGCCCGCGGCACAAGGCTCGGGCTCTGAGCTGAGACGCGGGAACTGCGGGCGGGCGGGGAGGGGGGCAGGGCGGAGTGCGCGGGGCGAGGGCTGCTGTGGCCCTGGGACCCCTACTCCACGCGGCCGAGCAGACCCTGGGCGGGCCGGGAGGGGCGCGGGTCGCCCGAACTGAGGCCGGGGAGGAGCACGCGGGCAGGATGGCGGGAGGAAGCCGCGCTCCGGACCGGCTCCGGCTCCTCTCACACCCCGGAGGGGCGGGGCGGGGGGCATCGTTAGCGCTGTTTTATGGCTGAGGAAACACGGACCTGGAGGCGCTGCGCTGCGGCCCGGCGGCCCTGGGTCTGTCTGCGCCCCCGGGTCCTCCCTGGGCTGCCGCGGGAACGCGTGGGGTCGCGGGTGGGGCTGGCGTGTCACTGGCTGCGGAGCGTGCGGCTCTCCAGGGCCCAGAGGCGCGGGATGGGGTCCAGGGTGAGTTGGGGGCGCAGAGGAGCCGGGTAAGGGGGGGTCCCTCTCCCACGTTTTTCTAAGCCGTGGGCGTCTTGGCGCGCTCTGCAGGTGCCGCGTCCTACCCGGCTCCCCGGTCTGCGCCCCACGCGCTCTCCGGCCCTCCTCCCCCAGGGGCTGCGAGCGGGTCCGGTGGCTTCAACTGCGCTTCCCGGCGCGCACTCCGGGCCCCGCCTCCTCTCCAGCTCCCGCCCGCACCTTTTCTCCTGCGCCCCCCGGCGCCGCCCTCTCGGAAACCACCGAGACAACGCCCTCTCCTCCCGGGAAGGTCCGAGCGCCTCCGACCGAGATGCCTTTGCCTGGGCTCCGCCGCCCGGCGGCCCCACTGCCTGGAGAGGTTCGCGATGCCACCTCCTGGCCTGGGAGCAAACGTCCTGAGAGGAAGGCTGCGGGCATCGGCGCCAACGCTCCTCGCTGGAAAACCGAGGGCGTGGGGTTTGGCAGAGGCCGTTCAACGTTTGTTTTATTCGTTCAGCCTGTATTTGTGGGGCTCCTACCGCGCCCGGGCTGTCCGGAGGGAGCAACGTGAACGCGGCGGGCCCCGGGCGCGGGCAGATCAGAGCAGCAAACGCGCTGCACCTGCACCCCCGCGGCGTCTGCAAGGGGAGCGGGCGATGGGGAGGACGGCGGGTGTCTCGGCCGGGAAGGAGAGCGGCGTAGGCCCCGGTGTCCCCGTCCGGTGTGCGCTGGGGGCTGAGGGGGAACTCCACACAGGGAAGGAGCCTGCATTCGCCTTCGGCCGCCCAGGACATGGAATTCACAAAGCCCTGATTTATCACTGAGGTGACTTGTCCCGCGCAGCCCTAGGCGAGTTGCTAAGCTGCCCGCCCTGACCGCGCTCCCCGGCCGGGTCTCCTGGCAGTTCCCGGCAAAGGCACTGCTTTGTCTTTTTTCCTTAAATGAGCGAGTTCCCAGCCTCTCCAAGCTTGACAAGGCAACCACACCAGGCATTCCAGACCCAGACGGGGCCTCCCTGGGGTCCTCATGACCAAAGAACAAAAAAAGGCCCAAGATGACCCAAGGGACCCCTCTGGGGTGCCTACCCCCGGAAGCGGAGAGGTGGGGTTACCAGGGCCCCTCAGGAGCCGGGGGCCAGGCGGGGTGCCTCTGCTGCTTGGAAACAGAGGAACCCACCAGGATGCTCTGCAATTGCTAGAGGAAGGGGAAGGGGGGCTGGAGAAAACCCCACCCCACGACACAATTGGAGGGGGCTCTGCCTCCCACGCAAGACAGACCCCAACCCCATCTCCCGTGCCCTCTGGGGGCAGCCCTGCCAGGGCAGCGGGAAAGGGCTGGGAGGCAGGCGCAGATCCCAGCCAGGCAGCCCTGGGGTCCCACTGGGTTCATGGACCCAGCCAGGTCTGAAAGGCCATGAGCGCTGAGGGCTGGGGTGGGGACCGGCCCAGTGGTGGGAGTTAACGACCCTAGGTGAGCAGAGGAGGCTCCACTCCTCATCCTGGCCTAGCCTGGCCCCTCCTTACACCTCCAGTGCTGCCTGGTGAGCACCAGCCTGCTGGCACCGGCATTATTTCAGAGATAGCAAGGCTCCACCTCCACCTGTTACCACCTAATTTCATTGCATGCCTGCCAGGCCCTCCACTGGTCCCCTCGCGGCCCCCAGGCTCACCCACCCCAGCCACTCTGCCCCCACTTTACATGGCTCACCTCCTCCACTCGGTCTCAGCTTGAGGGACGCCTCCCTAGCTACCCTGTCTGGTGCAGCCACCACACTCCTGCCCAGGACAGCTGCCCCTCTTGGCACCGGCCCCCTGCTGAAGGCATTGGTGGATGTGTCTGATGTCTGCCTCCTCCCGGGCTTGCTCAGGACATGGATGGATGCAGCACCCTGTGCTTTGGGCACCTCGAGGACTGAATTCATGCTGGGTAAATGAATGCGCGTGACAGCTGCAGGCCTCAGAGCGATTTTCAGAGCACGGGTGCAGGTTGGAGAGGGAGGACCGCGCACCCCACTCCCCACCGGGTGGAGCAGGTACTGTGGAGGTGCCTCCAGGAACCCTGAGCCATAGGACATGCTGGATGTGTGGGGCCTGGTGCCATGGCATTTCCAGTTGAGCCTGAGGTCTTCGTGTTTAGACCAAACTCAGCCCCACCCCATCTCCTGAGCTGGAGGGTGTCCAGGTAGAGCCCGGGCAGCTTCTGGGGGTTCCAGCTCCAGGTGGGGTGCCCAGGTGCCCCCTCCTCCCGGGCTATGGTGGCCTCTTGCCCACTTGCCAACACCTACGGGTCCACGTGAAGTGGAGAATCAAGCTCTGGGGAGATGGCGCCGCTTCTCCCTGTGCCGAGTGGCCCAGGACAGGGATGGATACTTGGAGGCTGGGGTGGGGCCACAGTGGGTGCCCGGGCACCCACTCTCCCTGGAAGATATGGGCCAGGCTGTGGAATCTAGAACACCCACGGGTTGAGGAGGCCCTGAAGGGGGGCTAAGAGGGCAGGGGCTGGGAGTGGGCAGGGGCACCAAGGCTGCCCACCCTCCCTGGCAGGGAGCAGCTCCACCCGCAGGCAGGGCTGGGAGGACCTGGATGGCAGGGGTGGGAGTGACCAGAGGCAGCTGATGGTGTTGGGAGGGGGCCCTGCCCTGCCTGGAACCAGATGGAGGGCTCCGAGGACCCCATAGTGCCGCCAAGAGACAAGGTCCAGCCCTCCAGGAGGGCACGGGGGGCTGCTGGATGCAGACAGGCCAGGATCTGAGCAGTAGAGCTGGGGAGAGGAGGGGCAGCAGCCACACCCTCACCACAGGCCCCCTCAGCAGGGGCCCCAGTGGGTCCCTCGACACCCAGATGCCATCTGGGGAAGAGGAGGGGCCCGTTGCTCACTGGGAGGACACTTTTTCTACTGCAGGGGCCTGGAACGTCTCGGTGGAGGTGCCTTTTTCTGCTGAAGCACAGGCCAGCTCTGAGCAGCGGCCAAGGTGTCACGGGGGGCTGCGGTGGGCCTGCGAGGCGTTTGAGCCCTGGTGCGAAGATTTCAGGGGATGCCTTTCCTCAGCCTCAGCCCTGCTGCGGGACATTTTCACGCACACATTGGACCCCAGGAACTGTGTGGGTGCAGCGTCTACGCTGGGTCCAGGAACCGTGTGGGTGCAGCGTCTACGCTGGGTCCAGGAACCGTGTGGGTGCAGCGTCTACGCTGGGTCCAGGAACTGTGTGGGTGCAGCGTCTACGCTGGGTCCAGGAACCGTGTGGGTGCGGCGTCTATACTGGGCAGGCTGCTTCTCTTCTCCCTGGTGGTCCTGCTTTGGGGACACATCCCTGGGACCCCTGGCTGCTGGGAGCTGCCCCGTGCAAGTGCCCCCGCCTTCTGCTGATAGAATCCGTCATCTTCACTCACTTCTCAGGTGAAGTTCTTAGAAAGAGAGGCACGTCCCAAGCTCTTTGGTCCCGAGCTGAGCTGCCCCGTCTGTTGGCACCGCTCAGGTTTCTGGCCGTGTGACTTCGGCCCTGACGCCCACCTGCGTTGTCCCCACCCTCTGGGCTGCAGGCGCAGCTTCTCCCTGTCTGTCGCTCATTTTTCTTCCTCTCCTTCCGGGCCCATCCTCAGGACCTCCCCTGGGTCAGCAGCCCTGCTGGGTGACAGATACCTCCAGGGCCCTCTTGGCTCCCTGGTGGGCACTGAGAACCCTACATCTGTGCTGCCACCCGGGGTGCACTGCCCGGGACCTCCCCGTCTTCACGTGGGTGTCCCACAGCCCCCAGGGGAACAGCTCCGCCTCCCCTCCTGGGTCCTGCATGATCCCCGGGACAAGGACGCTGGATGCCTGTGCCTGGAGGAGCTCACTGGAGCCCACAGCTGGTGAGCGGCCCTCCAAGGGGCCTCTGCCTCTGGAGGCACCTGGCCCTCAGCTGGAGACCTTTGGCCACCTGGGCCCCCACAGTCCCCAACAAGCTGGGCCAGAAAGGGCTCTTCGCCCCTGCAGCGGCCAGCACACAGTCGCCGCGGGCTCTGGCTGGGGAGGCCCCGGGGCAACACTGTCCCTTGAGGACATCAGCGCCCACTCAGGAAGCCGCCCTCCCACCTGTGGGCACAAGAGCCGGCTGGGGGTGACTGAGTCCCCCTCAGTCACTGGAGGAGACTCCCCAGGAGCAGGCGGGCCACCGTGGCTGCCGAGGTGGAGGGGCCACGCCGCCTGTGGGATGGCCACGCATCACCTCAGAAACGCTCTTCTCTGGGGTCCCAAGAATCTTGTCTCCTTCAGGAAAGGACAAGGAGACATGGCTGTAAATCACACCCAGAGCTAATTCCCCAGGGCTCTGGGGCACCAGATGTGCAGCCGGCGTAATGAGCTCTCTCCCGGGGCCTCTTGGGCATCTGGCCACGTGGCGCACGCACTAATTGAGTGCTGAGCCCTTGGAGATTTGTGTCAGGAGCCTGCTCCGGCGCCTTGGCTGTGATCCGAGGATGAGATCGGACCAGCGTCGGCCAAGGGGGCTTCCGGAGGGGCTGGCTCCTGGCGCCACTCCAGGCTGTGCCACGGCGCTGTGTGGGGGATTCCTGGTGGGTGAGGGCCCCCGAGCGGGCGAGGGGTCGTGTGGTGCCACAGCCAGTGCCTCCCCACGATGGGTGCCCCCTGATGATGGGCGTCTCTGCAGGTCCTCGGGGCCCCTCCTATCCAGGTCTTCACAGAAGCCCAGGCCCTGGGTGCCCAGTGGCCTCGGTGGCCGCGTCTGTGTAACAGAAGCCGAGCGTGGGACAGCTGCAGCTCAGGACCGTCTGTGCCCCGCCCTGCGGGGTGCTCTGAGTTCTCAGGGTGTCACTTCTTTGTCCATTTATCCTGGGTCTTGGTTGAGGTCCACTGGCGGACAGAGCTCAGATGGGAGCAGGGCTTGCAGTGAACGCAGGCAGGGACAGTGCCAACACCGGGGTCACAGGTGTGATCGGAGGCCGCCAGCCTGTGCTGGGTCACCGTGCAGTGCCAGTGGAGGTGCCCTCTGCCCAGGAGCTGTAGGGGAGCCAGGGCTGCCATCAGGACACCGTGTGGGTCGCTGGGAAGACCCAAAAGTGGGGAGGAAGCCGCCAGGCACGGGGGACAGCAGAGGTGGCTCCTTCTCCCGGCAGCGGAAGCCCCCCCAGGGCCTCACCGGGGGACACACGGGCGGGGGCGAGTCTGTGAGGAGAAAATGGTCTCTGGATGGGGAGCCCAGGGCAGGGTCCCCACAAGAAGGTGGTTTCAGACGAGAGTGAAGGGGTCGCCCACCGTCCCCAGCGTGTCCAGGCTCGTGAGGGCCTCGTCTCCAGAGCCTTCACGCTAGCATCACACGTGAGAGGGTTTATCCAGGACGGGACATTTGTCCCAGGGCATCCCCTGCCTGGGGAGTGGCCTCTGACTGGGGAACGCAGCTGCCGTGTGAGGCCCCCTGGCCAAGCCGCCCCTCCCCGGCCATTCTACCTGCATCAGCTTAATAGAAACTCCATCTGTGACTGGAGCGTTGCCCCCACCCCAGCCTCCACTTTCAGCCAAGGGAACTGCGGCTTGTCTGGCGTGGGAGTCGGAGGCAGATCTGGGGCCTGAGGCCTTGAGGCTTCAGGTGAGTCAGCATCTCCAGGGCAGGGCTGGGAGGACAGCCACTGCCCTGGGTCCTCGTCTGGGCAGGTGCCCTGAGGCCGGGGGCCTGCAGCTTTCCCACCACAGTTGGGTCTGGCACCCCCTGCCAGGGGTCGCAGGTCCCTGACCCACAGCCTGAGGCTGCCCACGCAGCCATCCTAGAGGGGCGCGGCCTTCCCAGTGATGGTTGGTTCTGGAAATGCTTCAGGCCCTGGAGTCAAAGGGTGTCCAATAGGAAGACGGGACTGGCGGGGAGGGGTGGGGGCCGGCGGGGTTGTGGGGGGCCAGCAGGGAGGGGTGGGGGCCGGCGGGTTGTGGGGGCCAGTGGAGGCAGTCAGGGGGTCAGGGAGGACGGGGGAACTGATGGGCAGGGACATGGGAGCTGGGGAAGGGGCCCGGTCTGTCCTGGCCTCTGCCATCCCTGACTGAGTTGAGCTCAATTCATCTGAATTAATCCACTTTTCCCAGACAGACTGCGCCTCCTGCCCAGACAACGCTGCTTGTTTGGCTTCTCCCAGGGCCCTGAACCTGCCCTCCCAGGCGCAAATGCTCCCGGTGCCCAGATTTCACATTCCCTTGGGAGATGGGGGTGCCCACTCCAGGAGAGGACGCAGGAGGAGGTGTGCACGGGCCACGTCCCAGGGTCGGTCCCCCAGGCAGGTGGATCACTGAGGTCAGGAGTTTGAGACCAGCCTGGCCAACATGGTGAAACCCCGTCTCTACTAGAAATACAAAAATTAGCCGGGCGTGGTGGGTGGCTCACACCTATAATCCCAGCTACTAGGGAGGCTGAGGCAGGAGAACTGCTTGAACCGGGGAGTCGGAGGTTGTAGTGAGCCGGTATCGTACCACTGCACTCCAGCCTGGACAACAGAGTGAGACTCTGTCTCAAAACAATAACAATAATAAATAAATAAACAGATCTGTGTCCTTTCATCGTTAACTGTAAGTAGGCACCACAAAAGCCCAGAGGAGCCTCTGGGCACCGAACCCGCGGGCACCCCTGGAGGGAGGAGCAGGCACACCCTGTGTCTTCGTTGTATTCTCTGCTGTGCTTCGTTTTGTTTGTTTGTTTGTTTTGTTTGTGTTCTGTGAACATGTCTTTTTATTGATAAAAACAACAAAGCACACGATTTAGGAAATGCGTCCCAGGCACTCGCCTCGCCAGCCGGAGCAGGTGCTGCCTGAGTTCCTGGAAGTTCTGGGACCAACCCTCAGGCACAGTGGGTTCTGGCGTTTCTCTTGATGCTGGGGGCCTTGAGTTCAGGGAGATTTGAGCTTGTTCCCAGCACTCTCAGGGGTCACATGGTTTGACCAGGTTCGAAGTCACAGCCAAAGACACCGCCCATGATGGCAGTGGAGGCCACGCCGCACCAGAACGTCGGGTCACCCCAGCAGGCTTCTGGTCCCCAAATAAGAACACCTGGAGTCCTTTCCATAAACCCAGGGCCATTTCACTCCTGAGATTTGCTCTGGGAACGTCTGGAGATTCGAGGCAGCTTCTGAGCCACCTTGGGGCGGCGACAGCACCTCCAGGTGAATGAAGAGATACAGCCTTGGCAGCGGGCAGGTGGCAGTTTTTCTCCCGCTGGCATCTGCTGTGCTTTGTTGGACAGGCTGGCCCTTCTCAAGGCTGCTGCCTCGCGCTCTGCAGGTAAACCTTTCGGTTCTTTCCACCCGCCAGAGTCTGAGCCACGGCGACGGTTAATTCCTGGGGTTCCGCAGGGAGCTCCCCTGGGTCCTTCCCTGGGAGCCGTCGAGCATGAACCCGGGTGTGCCCGGCCTGGTCCCGGGCCCTCAGCCTCCCGACGCCCCTGTGCCTGTTCTCACTGGCATGGCATGAGTGTCCACGCCAGGCCAGCAGCACAGGAACTGGAGGCTCCGTTTCAGGATTTCTGCGGTGGCAGATGACAGGAATCAGGTCCCTGCTGGCGGCAGCGGATGGGGGTGCAGAACTGCCTTTTTGCTGTTTGCCTGTTTACCCTTTTTGTGCCCACGCCAAGGTGGGAGCCGCTACACCCGGGGAGGCGCTGGAACGCGTGTGGAGTCGGAGCCTGCTGCCGCCTGGTCTCTGGGTGCGGGGGCCGCCATTCCTTCAAACCATGGGGTCCTTGCAAGCTGGAGCCTCCTCAGGAACTGGGAAAGACAGGAGATCGTCATCGTCACAAGAGACCAAACCCTATTCTGCTAAATTCGAGGAAAGCCACAAGATTGCACAGGTTTTTCATAATGATCCTTCCACAAAGGACTGCCCGATGCTTCATCGCACGTCACTGCTTCTGCCACGGTCAGCATCCCCGCAGGACTGCGCTGTCCGCCTCGAATTCGAGGGTCTTGCAAAGCTGGTGAAACGGTGTGTTTTATGAATAGGAAATATTTCTTTGATCAAGCTCATTAATATAACTTGTCTACCTTTGGGGAGAGTGAAACAGATGATAAATAAGCTCTATTAACATTTTTTTTCTTTTGGTGTGAGTTTTTTTTTTCCATTTGGCTTTTAGAAATTATATTAATGATTTTTTTTAATATTCAGATAAAGTAAGAAAAAGTTTAAAATTTAAAAAGTACTCCTTGTACCGTAGGTACATTGTTGGCTCTGGGTTTTGTTTTTTTTTTCTTACTTGGTTGCTAGGTTACAAGATAAGGAGGAAAAACTGACTTTTAGACAAACTTGACAGTTTTAATACCTGTATGTCATTGTAAGAAAAAAGCTTATGTAATATTTTTAGTCAAGATGACTCTTCAGACAAATTACACTGGTTGAATAATTCTGGTTTAACACGGCTCCATGTCTCCTCTCCCCGGGTCTCTCCGGCACGCGGTTCGGGTCTGCGTGGTCTTGGATTATTCTCTCTTCCACAGCCTTTCCTGCCTCCCCCAGCGTCCTCCACCTCTGTGACGTGACGGAACAGTCCTGTTAGGAGACGTGTTTCTCGGTGTGACCCGGAGGTGGGCCAGGGCGGCTGGCTGGGCGTGGTGGGGGCTGAAATCAGGCTGCAGTCGTGGCCGGAGGCCTCACACGCCCTGATTGGGATTCCAGGGTGGGCACAGCTAGGAGGAAGCCTGGGGTCACAGTGGCTCACAAGCCGTATGGGGTGGGCGGAGTAGGGCCGTGTGTGGCTGTGGAGTTCGTTGCAGGACTGGGCTTGGAAGGACCAGGGCCATTTGGTGTTGGGCCCTGGTTGCTCCAGGCTCTTGCTCAGTGGGCTAAGAGAAGGGGCCTGGGAAGAAGTTGCCGTCCTCTGCGGCGGGAGAAGGGAGGCTTCCGGCTGCTCAGGGGAGCTGCGGACCCATTCCTGCCATGGCCCTAGAGCACGCCCCTCAGTGAGGCTCCGGGCCAGGGCTTGTGTGGGACGTGGGGAGTACCGGGCTGTGGGGCCTCCTTGGAAGAGGCAACCCCCAACACAGACGCCAGTGGGGAAGCAGTTCCACAACTTCCTTGCCAGACCCGCAGGCCACACGGCCACCTTCGACGCACCGTCCCACAGCACAGGCGGGCAGGGGGTGCCCAGGGCCGGTAAATCCCCCTTTGGCCAAGACCAGTGCTGGGATTCCAGCCCAAGTCATGTGGCTTGGTGCTCACTGGAGAGGAGAGGAGCGAAGGTGGTGCCCAGTGTAGGCCCTGACCTGAGCCCGGGATGCCTCACCTGGGCCTGTTGTATTAGTCCGTTTTTATGCTGCTATAAAGAACTGCCCGAGACTGGGTAAAGTATAAAGAAAAGAGGTTTAACTAACTTACGGTTCCGTGTGGCCGGGGAGGCCTCAGGAAACTCAGTCATGGTGGCAGAGGGGACTCCTCTGGGTGGCTCAAGGGCCATCTGGGGGAGTTGGCTGGAAACTGGACTGCCCAGCCCTGGCCAGCCTGTGGGGTGTGCAGTCAGGTACTGACTGATGGGGAAGCACACACTCCCCAAGGCCCTGTTTGGAGGCCCCTGTCTTCCACCCGGATCGGAGGCCCCTGTCTTCCACCTGGATGGGCCACAGGCTCAGGACACAGAGCCCGGCCTTGCAATGTCGCACACCCCCGCGGCGCCTGGCCTTCCTGAGGCATTGCGGGCGAGTGACTCGGGATGGGCTGCAGGGCCTGGGTGGGGCCCCAGCTTTCCCCCAGCCTCTGGCCTTGGGGCCCCCAGCACAGGGCCGGCCAGGCTGAGGTTGTACTTCCGACATCAGAAACCCTGGACATGGGGTAGCTGTGCAGGCCCCTCGTGGCAGGGGGCTGGGGCTCTCCGCGGTGGGGGCGGTGCCATCTCTCTGAGGTGGGGGTGAGGATGTCTGAGATGGGGGTGGGGACGTCTTGCCGCAGTGGGGATGCAGACACCCCTGCCCAGTTCTTCTTTCCACATTCATGTCTTTGCTATGGCTCTGCCCTTCTGCCTCCCCAGGGAAGCTGTGTAACCAGAACAGAACCTGTATTTCCTCTTGCTGGACCATCCCCTCTGCAGCCTTGCTCACGTGGGCTGGTCCTCTGTCCACAGTCCCCCTGATTCCTCTCCCTGTCGCCCGAGAACTGGGTAAAGTATAAAGAAAAGAGGTTTAACTAACTTACGGTTCCGTGTGGCCAGGGAGGCCTCAGGAAACTCAGTCATGGTGGCAGAGGGGACTCCTCTGGGTGGCTCAAGGGCCATCTGGGGGAGTTGGCTGGAAACTGGACTGCCCAGCCCTGGCCAGCCCATGGGGTGTGCAGTCAGGTACTGACCGATGGGGAAGCACACACTCCCCAAGGCCCTGTTTGGAGGCCCC
This sequence comes from Macaca mulatta, assembly GCF_049350105.2. Lineage (NCBI taxonomy): Eukaryota > Metazoa > Chordata > Mammalia > Primates > Cercopithecidae > Macaca > Macaca mulatta. The sequence continues at coordinate 144,913,135 of NC_133414.1, forward strand.
CGTCTTCCACCCGGATGGGAGTCTCTCGCCCAGGTCGGAATTCCTGGATGAACAGGACAGAGCGGCCTTGGGAACCACACTCGTCACCCCTGGAAGCAATTATGGGACCACAGCAGCCTCAGGCAGCAGGCCCAGGCCCCACCCTCGAAGCCCGTGCAGACCTGCTCTCAAGGACTCTACGTTGGAGGGGGAAATGCGGCTCTGGGACCCCTGCTCCCACGCGTGGTCCATATGGTCCTGTGGTCCCATGGCGTCCATAGGATCAGGTTCTCTGGTGAGAACTAAACCGGGGCGATGCTGTTGCTCACTCATGTTTACGGAGTCTGAGGTGAGCTAGTCAGGACGGGAAGCTTCTGACCCCAAGAGCATTGAGGACCCAGGCTCCTTCCAACTGTGGCTGTGCCGTCCATGACATGTAGATTTCACCTCATAGTACCTCATGGCTGCCAAGCTCCAGCCATCAAATTCCATCCCAGCCTGCAGACAGGAAGGAAAAAGAGCAAGCCTTTTATGGACGTCCCTTGAGCCAGAACTTAGTAAGATGGCCACACGTGTTGCAAGGGAGACCGGCCATGCACCTGGCCAGGAATGGGGGTTCTATTTCTTTTTTTTCTTTTCTTTTCTTTTTTTTTTTTTTTTTGAGACGGAGTCTCCGTCTGTTGCCAGGCTGGAATGCGGTGGCGTGATCTCGGCTCACTGCAACCTCCACCTCCCGGGTTCAAGTGATTCTCCTGCCTCAGCCTCTCCAGTAGCTGGGACCACAGGCGCCGCCACCACACCCAGCTGAGTTTTGTATTTTTAGTAGAGACGGGGTTTCACCATGTTGGCCAGGATGGTCTTGATCTCTTGACCTCATGATCCACCTGCCTCGGCCTCCCAAAGTGCTGGGATTACAGGCGTGAGATTTCTCAGGGACACTGGGAAGCTGGCCACACACCTGGCCAGCAATGGGGGGTCTGTTACTAAGGGACCTGGTTCTCTCCGACCCCCATTTCTTCGATCGGCAAGAATGGGGCCCAGGGAGAGGCACAGGATTCTGGGAAGTCTCAGGCCCTGTCCCTGCAGGGCTGGGGCTCAGTGACGCGGAGAAGGGAGGGGAGCGGCCCCTACAGCCCAGAGAGCAAAGCTACTTGTGATGGAGCCACTCCCCTCCCTTCTGAGTGAGTCCTGTGGCCCCCAGCCCTGAGGCTCTCCCTCTCCTAGGGCTTGATATTGGTGGGGGGCTGCCTCACCCCATTGTAGGTCAGCTAGTATTTAGGGGCTGAGGTCTCCAAGCTCCTCAAAGGTGGCAGTACATTCTGGGGCTGGGATTCCCAAGAAAAATCCTTTTCAAGCCCCTTAAAAGGCCCCCCAGGACAGTCCTGGGTCCAGCCTTCTGCCCTCAGGGTAGTGGGGTACGGGCTCCGCAGGGGCCTCCAGCCTAGGCCTCAAGAGCCTCCTTCCAAAGACGAGGTCTCCTGGGGTCAGGGGTTGTAGGGACCGTCCCTGGTCTCTGCCCCTTGGGATGTTGAACACCCCAAGTCCCTCCAGCACCCCGACCCCACCCAGGCTGGACTCAGGGCAGGGCCAGAAAGACGGGCAGGTCTGGGTGGGCCCCAGCCGCAGGCAGCAGGTGGAGTTCAGCCGCGTCCCCATTATCTTAACCCGTCTCTTGCCTCTTGTCACAAGGAATTAAAATCCGTAATAAGAACATGTAAGAGCTCCCCGTAATTGTGTGGCCATTAGCCGACTGCACGGGGTGTCAGTCTAGCCATCTCACTCCGGTCCCAGTGAATTGTGATAAAAATGTCAAACAATTAGATTATATTGGCCACTAGCACAGTGATGAGTAGCCAGGCAGGCGTGTCCCTCGAGTCACCCTAACAGCAGGAGTGGCTCTGCGCCACGCTAAAGCCACTCCAGGACAGCAGGACGGGCCGATGGGGGTCAGCATGTCGGCCCAGCAAGCGGGAGCATCCCAGGAACCCACGCCCCAGAGGGGCAGGGGAGGGTAACCCCTGGGAACAGGACAGAGGTGGGGGGCCCAGGCCCCTCTGAGGGTGCAGAGCCCTGAGCTCAGCAAGGAGGGGCAGGGAGCTCCCAGGGCCCAGCCCTGCACGTGGGAAGGGGCTGGGAGGGGGATGAGCAGCTGACCGACCCCAGAGCCTCAGGTCCACCCCCTTGGCCGGGTCTCCACGGCCCTGTCCCCACAGCGCTGTCCCCTCGCAGGACTCTCGCTCCTCCTGCCCTTCCCAGGAACCACGGCTGCCTTTTTTTCTTATGGGTGAAGACGTATTGGAAATTGATTTCTGTGTTGGAAATGGGATAATTAAACTGGTGGTTTCCATCTTCATCATCGTCATCATAAAAAGAGGACAGCCGGGTGAGGCTGGCGTGAGGTGACACCCACGTCTCGCACGAGGGAGCATTAATTGAATACAAATGGCCTCTCCTGGAGTTGCTGAGTTATATTTCAGAGATATGGGATAATGATGCCATTTAATCATTTTTACAAGATATAAAATTACTGGCTCCTCTGGGAAGATCATTAAGGAAAACAATTGTTCACAGCAATTGAAGATAGAGTTTTAATTATTTAACACAGAAATTAAACTATTAGAGACCAGTGTTGGATGAGGCAACTTAATAGAAATTTATATACAAGCATCTGTGAACATTTTAGTTTTATTAACCCGCCTAATTCCTTCATCCAAATCCGTCTGAAAGGCCTCTTGGCTGTGCCTGTAAGCTCCGGCCCAGAGCCCCTGTGTTTCCGGGGAGGACGGCCAGGGCGTGGCTCAGGGGACAAACCGGGAGCTCCAGGAACCCAGGGGCACCAGGACAGGCCCCCAGGCTGCAGGGGAGGGCCTGAGGCTGCCAAAGCAGGGAGAGGTGGAGGTGGGGTAGAGGTCAGGGGGCGGCAGGTGCACCTGGGGATTAAAAGAGGAACGACTGCAGGGTGCTGGCCACACCTTTTGGCCTTCCCTCGGCCTTTTGGGTGGGAACTTCGGGGACCCACCTTCCAAGCTACACGTGTGTGACCCCAGTGGGTATGGGACGGGGAGCACCAGCTGTGCCCAGGCCCCCCAGCCCACTCTGCTGTGGCCCAGACCTGATGGGGCCCTGTCGCCCCACCCTGTCCAGAGAGGCCCCCTCCGCCGGTGCAGTGAGGGGCTGAGGCTGCGTTCCAGAGACCGGGCTGCCGGGACTCACACTCCTTTAGAGGGTCCTTGCCAGGTGCTTGTCGCAGGGTAAGGGGGGCTTTAAACGAGGACCTGGACTTGACCATCTCCAAGTGGGGAAGCCGGGAAAGGTACTGGAGACACAGCACAAGCTTCACTGTGCGGGAACGGAGGCTGACGGGGGCCAGAAAGGACCCCTCAACATTGCCGTCTGGTGTGGCTTTGGGTGCGGGCTACGAGGGAGCGCTTCCTAAAAACCCTCGTTCTAAATGTGTAAACATTTTCCATCTGTCAACTAATAAATGGACGTTTTTAGAGGGTGGAAGAACTGAGGGCACCAAATTGGGCGGCTTGTTGGGGGTGCCCTCCACCCACCTGGGACCCGAGCAGGACGAGGCCTCGTAGGAGGGAATCACCAGGTCTGGAGGGAAGTCACCTCGCCCAGCACACAGTCAGGAAGTTGGGGGGGCAGCCCCCAGCCTGGGCACAGTGAGCCTCACCTCGTGCTCTCCCGAAGGCCCGGGCCAGGTTTCCAGCTGCTTTCCAGGGAGAAGATGGGGCTGCCGAGCGTGTGGCCTGGGGCCTGTGCTCACCCGGTCACTGCCCGAGTGGGGACAGCAGTGCAGGAGGGTCCCTGCCTCCCCCATCCCGAGGGAGGCCTGGGCTGGGGGCCCGCCGGCTGGTTTCGCATCTCCTGGAAGTCCCGGCCCCCACAGTCCGCGTGGTTTCTGCAGTGTGCTCAGGGCCTGCAGGCTGACGGCTGACACCGCGAGACCGCCCTCCGTCCCCCATCATCTCCAATAAATTCCAAGCCTTCTGCTCTTGCCTTATAGTTTTTAGGGTTACATAAATTTCACCGATGCAATTTTTTTATGCTTGAATATATTACAGAATGCCACTTCTGTTATGGAAGCTAATTGATAATGTGATTTGTTATGTTGCCGGGACATAATTCAGAAAGTTATTTTAAAGCCTGTGATGCATGGAACAGCACTCACTGTTTAATATTTCTCACATGCGTGGACACAGCGCAGGGTAAAAAATGTGGTACTGCACGGATGAAATATTTCCAGAAGCTTTTATTCTTGTTGTTTGGGTGGGCGCCAGCAGCTCCATAGAAGGGAGCCCATATTTCCAGCGCAGCTCTGATTTGAATTTATTTCCTGGTCATTAGTTAGCTTTTTTTTTTTTTTCCTAAACTGAAACAAGTATGTGTATATATTTGAAAAAAGAAAAATCAAACAAAAAAGGGAAATCACACATAACCTTTCAATATTATCAAAGATGTGCATTTAAAATTTCTATGTCAAATTAATGATAGATTCACAGGAAGTTGCAAAAACGGTGCACGGCGCCGCATGTCCGCTCCCCGGCTTCCCCAGCGGTGACACGGCACAGCTGCAGCAGGCGGCAAAGCCGGGACGTGAGACAGGTTCACGCTCTCGGTGAACTGCGGGTGCGTGGTCTGTTTTCACCACTTGTACAGGCGTTCCTTCCTCAGGCAGCGACGGGCATTGCTGTCACAATCAAGACACACAACTGGTGTGTCAGCCGCCGGCCCCCGTGCCAGGCGCACTCACTGTGCAGTGCCAGAGCTCGGCCGCTTTGAGACACTCTGCAAGCCGCACCCTGCCATGGGTGAAGCTTCTGAGGCTGGCTTTGTCCTCAGCCCAAGTCCTGGAGGTCTGTCCGGGCAGGAGCCACCATTCCTTTGCTTCTGTTGCCGGGCAGTGTTAACCCCGAGTGGACAGGGCAGGGTGTGACCGTTTGCTTGTGGACGGACACAGGGTTGCTATAAACACTCGTGTGTGCGTTTGTGTGAAAGTGTATTTCCCGCCCTCTGGGCTAAACGCCCAACAGTGCGGTTGCTGGGTTCCGGCTTGACAAGAATCAGGGAAACTGTTTTCCAGACGCTGCCCCACAACGTGTGAGACGCTGCCCCACAACGTGTGAGACGCTGCCCCACAACGTGTGAGAGCCCATTTCCTGGTGTCCTCACAGCATTTGATGTTATCCTTATTGTTTTTTAAATTCCAGCTATAGGAATAGGTACGTAGGCCTTTTTTTTCCTTTTTTTTTAAATTTGAGACGCAGTCTTGCTCTGTCGCCCAGGCTGGAGTGCAGTGGTGCGATCTCGGCCCACTGCAAGCTCCGCCTCCCGGGTTCAAGTGATTCTCCTGCCTCAGCCTCCCGAGTAGCTGGGACTACAGGTGAGCACCACCTCGCCCGGCTAATTTTTGTATTTTTAGTAGAGACAGGGTTTCACCATGTTGACCAGGATGGTCTTGATGTATTGACCTTGTGATCCACCTGCCTTGGCCTCCCAAAGTGCTGGGGTTACAGGCGTGGGCCACTGTACCTGGCCCATAGACCTATTTTGGACAATTTTGGGGCCACCTGTCCTGACCCAGCTGTCTGGGCTCTCTTTGGCCTGGTGTCAGTGCCCCGCAGCAGTTGGATGGGTGCCCAGCTGGGCACGTGGGCTCCACGGGTGCAGTGTGGGCGGGAACGCCTTCAGCAGACCCTTCCCTCCCTCACGGCACGTTGCCCCTGCTGTCCCATCAGACATGGAGGAGATTCTGCGGTTGCACAGGCAGCCTTGGCCTCACGTGGCTCCCGCACTGAGCTCCTGTTGCCCACGGCAGGAGGGGGCTGCCCCTCTGCCTTCACCTTTCAGGTCCCAGGCTGAAGAAACAGCTCCATGCAGAGGGCAGGCATGAGCGCCGACGGGAACACGCGAGGCTCGCACTCTGGCCCTTCAGGGCTGTCCTGGGCCTTCCCCTGTTCTTGGCCAGAGCCCATGTGTGTGGCCGGAGGGCGAGTCCCCAGAAGGCTCTGCAGGCCCCATGGTCCTCCCATGGACCCCCAGCCCCCACCCATCTGGCTGAGGTGGGAGAGACAGACCCAGAAGCTCAGAAAGGCCATCTGGAGGCACCTTTCCTTCCCCAGGAGCCCCTGGACGCAGCAGCCCACCAGGAGTGTGCGCGGACCCCCAGGAGCCCCTGGACGCAGCAGCCACCAGGAGTGTGCGCGGACCCCCAGGAGCCCCTGGACGCAGCAGCCCACCAGGAGTGTGCGCGAAAGAAAAGCATCTCCTCATGAGAAGCTCTGCATGGTGCTCGCTGGCACAGACCCCCCGCCCCGCCACAAGCCTCCTTGTTCTGGAAGGTTCCTTCTGAGGGGCCCTGCACATGTGCAGGGACTGTGGCCTGGGCTGGAGTGAGCCCCACCCACACCTCCACACTGGAAAGCTGCTGGGTTCAGGGGGCGCATTTCTCGCGGGCCAGCGTCCCAGAAGGTGCTGGGCCAGGAGCCCCCCACCCGGAGCCTCAAGTCACAGACACCACACACAGAGACTGGCTTTTGTTGTTCACTGAAACACTCAAATCAAAAACAGGCTCACAGTCCAAACAGTGCTTCTGGTCTGAGCAACTCAGCACTAGTGCCCGGTGCAGCGCTGAGAGGCTCCGTCTGCTGGGGCTCTGAGCCGTGCACCGGGCACCTGGAGGCCCTGCTGGGGGTGCCTCACCCCAGGGAAAGGCGGTTTTGCCGGAAGTCACTGGGGAAGGATCTCTGGCTGAGGCTGCACTGAGGGCTGGGGAGAGGCCCAGGAAGGGGAGAGAGAGCTGGGAGCTGGGGATGGGAGCCAGGAGGTGGGGATGGGTTGGCAGAGGGGCAGGGCCAAGGGCAGAGGCAGGTGCTAGGGCCACAGCAGCTGACGGGATGCAGGTCCAGGCCTGTGCTAGCCAATGGCATGGTGCGGCAGCCCGTACAGGACCAAGTTGAGCGTGGTGGGAAGGAGCTCAGAGCTCTGGAGCAGTGGCAGCTTGTCCTTCAAGGTCTGAGAAGCCTCGTCTGTGGAGAAAGGGGCGGGAGCTGTAAACCCTGAGGCCCCGCAGGACATCCAGCCCGGTGAGGGCCAAGGCACAGGTGCGGGGAGCGGTGGCTACTCCGACTGAGGGCGCTGTGGGGAACACACTGCCATTCGCCAGGCCTCCCAGGTGCCCCCACCACCCGCACCCCTCCCGCACCGAGGTGTCCAGGCCCGCACAGCCGGGTGATGGCACCAGGACTGGACCTCCTAACCCGAAGCCCAATGCCCCCCCGCTACCCCTCGGCCAGGCGAGCTGCTCTGCTCGGGGGGCGCCCATCTAGGGTGTGGCTGCGGCCTTAGCAGGGTTGCCTTGCAGGGAGCAGCGTCCTCTGCCCCTTTTGAACAGTGTCAGTCACCCGGGCTCATGCCTGCATTGCAGGGACCAGAACTTGCAGGTCACCACTGAGCAGCAGCAGCTGAACAGCCGGCCTGGCTCTGCCCTTCCCCGATTCCCCTGCAGAGCACCGTGTGGGCCTCACACCAGCCACACCACCGCGGCATCCGTGTCTGCAGCATCCGTGTCTGCGGCATCCGTGTCTGCGCCCTGCTCTGCGTTTGCAGGGATGAGTGTGGGTTCCGTCCGCCTTCCTCCTGCCCCTCGCTCCCTCCCTCCCCCGACAAGCAGGGATCCCTGGGTCCGGCATCCCCGGACCGTGGACCACGTGCTCTTTACACGATAAACTCCTGGTGAGCGGTGGATACTGAAGGCCTTGTGGGAAGCCTTCTTAGTCCGGGCAGACCACCCCTTCCGTGCACTGCTGGGCGCCTCAACGCAGGGTCCCGGAAAGCTCCTCTGTGGCTCCTCCCGCCTCACCGTGGCTGGAGGGTTTGGCTGACTCTGAAGGATGGCTGGGTGGGGCTCCACCCGTCCATGTTTGAGAACAGACCATGTCCCGTGCCCCTTCCCGACTTTTGCCCTGTGAGGCCGAGAGACAGATGGGCGCTGGGTGCCATGTGACAGGCAGCCTGCTCTCCAGGGGGCCAACCGGACACACCCCTCAACCCACGCATTCCTCTTCTGGGAGGCCTCTTCCTGGGCTGGGACTCCTGGCCATATCCAGAGGCCGTCGGGCACTGTGGTGCAGGCTGTCGGCCCCTGCGAGTCCTTGCTTGGGGAGGGGCCAGGCACAGCTGCCTCCTGGATTTCCCACCGGTTCCCAGAGAGCCCTGGGCTCGAGGGGATTGTGTGACTGGAGCTGTCAGCGAGGAATCAGCTGTCTGACGAGCGCGATGCTCTCCCTCTGGGTTCTGGAGCCACGTGGCGTTGTGGGCCGTCGCTGCCGAGGCCATCGCTGCCACCGTGGGGGGCTGGGCAGTGCAGAGACGCCGGCAACTTCCAGGCAAGAACAAGCCCTCCCCCTTTCCGGCTCCTAGTTAACGTCGGGAGTCCCAGTTCCCCACGGAGAAGCGGAGACACCTGTCCCCGCAGGGCTGTGGGGTGCACATGCCCCACGGGCAGCGGCTACAGAGGGTGCTGAAGGCTGCGGGGTGCAGGCCGCCCCTCCCCTACCTTGGTTCACGGCCTCTTCGCCAGTCATCTTCTGAAGGAGGCGCACCGTTTCTCCAACCGGCTTCCCGACGGCCAACAGATCTGGGAGAGAAGCGTCCCCTCAGGCAGGCATGGACACCTGGCAGTCTTGCTGAAGGGGTACGGGACAGGCCCGGGTGCCCGGGGCCCACGCACTTTCCCACAGCACGCTGGCCCGCAGCGCGTTGTCCTGCAGCAGCGTCGGCCACTGGTTTGCCAGGATGCTCTTGACACCCACCAGGCTCAGCAGGATGGCCGCCTCGACGGGCTCCTCCAGGGACAGTTGTGAGGCGCTGTGGAGACCCGGCTCCCGTGGGCTGGCGCCAGGGGCCCAGCCGAGTCGCCTCCTCCCCATGCACACCTCACCAATTGCTGGAACGCATGTGCGCCCCGACAGCTCTCGCCATTCTTGAAACCCGCCCCCGCAGGCCCCTGCTCCCTCGTGGGTCCCACGCTCATCTGACCTCTCCATCCTCAGCACCCCCGCCCACCCACTCCGAGCAGCCAGGCACCTCCTGTGCTCCACGGTCTCCATGTGCCGCCTCAAGCTCTGGTAGGACCGCGCCAGGTCCAGCAGGACCGCCACCTGGCACTCTGCCGGGATGGGAAGGGTGGGAAGAGCGGCTCAGCAGCCTTGGCCCAACACGGGGAGCGGGGGTGGGGGTGTGGGCGAGTGGGGCCTGCACCCCCAGGGCACGATAGGGCATGGCACGCTGGCCCCTCAGTTCCAGGCTCTGACCTCATGACCGTCAGGTTCTTTGCAAGGACCCCCTGGCCACAGTGGACCTGGCCAGCCTCAGGAGCCCAGGCCCTTCACAGCCTCCTCCAGGTGATTGTGCTGGGCAACAGGAAGTGTGGGAAGCCCACCTGGGCCCCCCAGCTTCCTCGGCGCCCGCACCATGACTGGACACCCTGGCACCCCACATGAATGAGGTGTATGAGGTGGAGCCCTCCCCAAGGACGGAGGGACGGGTGGCTGGGGGGCAGCACTGACTGGGGGCCGATGTGAGGGGCCACGTGTCCCTGTGTGGTGGAGACATGGGAGGCTCCTGGGATGCAGGGGAGTCCTGGGCACTGGGGATGGGTTGGTCACCCTGGCCTGGGGCCTCCATGGAAGCAGGGACCGGGGACCAGTGCAACCCTGGGCGTGCCTGCTGCGAGCCCTGTGGGTGCCAGGGGATGGCTGCCCACTTCCACCGGCAGCCCGGCCGTTCCTGCTGAAAGGACCCCCAGCCGCGCGAGGCCGAGGCTGCCGGGGAGTCGGGGGAGCCTGGCGAGGCCTCTTCTGCTTCACTCACTGCCTCGCTTGGAGTTAAACTTTCAAAGACGCCCGTTTGTAGCTCCACCTAGGATGGGCTCTGGCACCTCTGAGGCCAAGGCCCAGGCTTGCAGAGCAGAGTGGGGGTCCTGCTTGGCCCCACCCAAGTGCAGGCCCCAGGTGCCAGGTGCCACGGGACGAGTGTCCACACACCTGCTCTGCTCCATCAACGGGCCCACATACCTCATGGGGGGCACAGCGCCTCCCGGGTCCCTGAAGGGCTCCCGTCAACCCCGCACAGCGGGGTCATCAGCAACCCCACCAGAGAAAGTCACAGCGAGTGGGCCGGCCCCGCAGAGGGGGCATCCAGAGGGGGCATCCCGGTGGGGCTGCAGCCACAGGAGCTGAGTCTGAGTGGTGGCCTTGGCACAGGGCTGAGCCACGCCTGTCTCCTGACCGCTCAGCCTGCAGTGTGGAGTGGCCGCGCCTGCTGTCTCCATCAGCGCCACCCTCGGGCCGTGGCATGTGACGGGGTGATGTGCCCCCACGCATGTGCTCTGCTCATGCCATGCCCCCAGCCTGCTGTGCCATCCCCACCTCCTGACAAAAGCCCCCTTGTGCTGGAGCTGGCTGGGGTGTCACTGTGCCGGGCACAGCCCGACCACACCTGGCAGCCCCTCCACGGCTGGTGGACAGTGAAGGGGAAGGCAAGGTCCCAAGTGCCTATGATTAGACTAGCGGGGCCCTGAGGGAGGGGCTGTGACCAGTGAGGTCCTGAATTGCCCACCCCAGCCTTCCTGGGCTCCTGGGCCCGGCACTGACTCCTGGCCTGCCAGGTCTGAAAAGCCGTGCTGGGCGGAGTGGGGGCACTCAGAAATGAAGGACGGGAAGGCCAGAAGCTCCTGTGGCTTCCACGTCTGTGTGGGCCAGGCAGGGGGAGCAGGGGTGAGCAGAGGTCGTCCACCTGCAGACAGGAGGGGCTGCGGCCGCAGAGGGTGGGGGCAGGTGGGGGCTGCGGACACAGAGGGTGGGGGCAGGTGGGGGCTGCGGACACAGAGGGTGGGGGCAGGAGGGGGCTGCGGCCGCAGAGGGTTGGGGTGCAGGTGGGGGCTGCGGCCACAGAGGGTGGGGGGCAGCACCAGCAGGTTACAGTGGCCCTGCTTTGTCCTCAGGCGGATTTGTGCTGTGCCCCCGGGGGAAGGGGTGCCAAGAGGACCCCTCTCACCTTGCAAGTTCATGGCGACCAATCTCTCCACTAATATATGGGACAGGAAGCTCTCCATCCCATAGAAGAAGAAGCCGTTGCAGCTGCCCAGGGCCTGCTCCCACTGGGCCTGGCTGCAGAGAGAGGAGAGCGTGGGTCAACAGTGCCCAGGCACCTACGCCAGACCCCACCGTGGGTTTTTAAAGCAGGCCACATCCTGTGTGGTCCACGCCTGTCCCACTTGTGCATTCAACTGAACTTTCTTTCTTGTTCCCAATGCCCACGCCTCGCTCCTCTGTGCTCCGATCACAGGGGTTCCGTCGGAGCCTAGTCAAGGGGACCCCCCACGAGCACTGACTTCTGTGCTGGAATGAACACCCTCCCCGGGCGGGGCTGGCTGCGGGAAGTGTGAGGGCTTTCCCAATGGCCCAGCACGTGGAGGTCAAGGCACCCCCAGTACTCCAGGGAGACAGTGGCCAAACCCGGGTTCCCTCCTTCCATACAGGACCCCAGCCCTGCCCCTGCAGCACCCCCCTCTGCACACACCTGCCCCTGCACGCACCTGCCTCTGCACACACCTGCCCCTGCAGCCTCGCCCCTGGCATGGAGCCTGTGACATAGAGCGACCCCTCCCACCCGTGGCTCTCCCTGGTTGCTCTGGTTCCTTGCTAGCTGCTTGTGGACACCTCTGGACCACAGAACCCCGAGGGCATCTGGGGGGCAGAGTCTGCAAGTGGTCTCTGGAGGGGCTGCAGTGCTGGTGGTGAAGAGGCAGCCCCTGCTGCTGGACCACGTGCTATCGGTGACCCTGGGGGCCCCAGGTTGCCATCTGTAAAGTGGGGACAGTGCCCCTCGCCCAGTCTCTGTGAGGACTCAAGGAGCTGGGTCTGTCTCAGCATCGCCTGCTGTACCTGGTGGGACTTGCGGGGCAGACCCAGGGAGCTGGGGGTGGGGGACAGTGGCTCCCCACTGGACCCTCGAGACCTGCCACACTGTAAACGACTCCTGGGAGCCCAGATCCGAACCTGGGAAAGTGCTTGCTTCCCAGATGTCCCACCCATCGCGAAGTGAATGTGTCTTGGAATCTTTCCAAAATGTCTTGGGTGATGGAGACAGGAGTCAGCATTTCTGCAAGGAGAACGGGGTGGATACAGACCACGGTACTTCATCAGACACACGTGTGCAGGGCCGGGGCCCTGGGGAGGGATCACGGTGAATGCAGGTGGATGTGTCAGTGCCCTGCCATGCCCTGTGGGGTGATGGTAGAACCAGGCCAGCCAGAGAAAAAACCCCAACAAATTAAAATATTTAAAGCCAACACAGGGCAAGCACATGTGCAGATTTTGGAGCCTCGAGGAGTGGGGCACCAGCTGCTGCCCACGACTGCAGGGTGGCAGGAGGCCTGAGGCTGGCGTGTGCCTGAACAGGGAGCCCTGTGGAGCACCCACCTGGGCCCTGGGCCTCCTCGTATGGGTCCACGATGACTGGGTCCTGGTCAAGGAGAAATGGGAGCACAGGGTGGGGTCTCGGTCCCCCCACTGGGGCTCATCAAAGGATACACTTGAAGTTGTCGGAGTCGACTATGATGCAGTCAGCGGGGATGGTCCGGGGGACGCTGCCCTGCAACCACAGAGCAGGGTCACGCCAGGTGCAGGGGCCCGAGCCCGACCGCCAGCTGTGCCCACAGAGCAGGTCACGCCAGGTGCAGGGGCCCGAGCCCGACCTCCAGCTGTGCCCACAGAGCAGGTCACGCCAGGTGCAGGGGCCCAAGCCCGACCTCCAGCTGTGCCCACCAGCCCGATCCCCCACCACAGACCCCCACCTACCTTCCTGCCCTTCTTCACTAGGCTTCTCTTTTTGGGGTCTCTGCTTCTCCCCTCCTTTTTCACGCCACCTTCTGTTGAAGACAAGAAAGAGGCAGGGATGTTTGGCAGCAGCTCGAGGCAGCCGTCCGGCCACACTGTCGGTTAATTTCATGTTATGCAAATTTCACTTCAATGAAAAAACACAAGTTGTGAAAACAAGCAATTTTAATTTTTGTGAAGTTGACAAGGCAATAACTTCTGAAATGCAAAGGTTCACGGGGTTGGGGAAAGCCCTCAAGGAAGAACCACTCTCGAAAGGCTCCAAGGCCCACCTGGCTACCATTCACACACCCCACTGGGCACTCACCAGTGTGCCTGCCGTGCCTGGGCCCCTCACCGGTTCCAGGGCCTTCTGTACAGGGATTTACAACTGGCCCCTTTCTACATGAACACTTTCTTTTGCAGGCTCTGCATAGACAGCCGTGTGCCTGGGAAGGATGGCCACTTCCCTCCTGTTTGTGCCCCGTCTTTTCTTTCCTTTCTGTGTGCCTATGTTGGGGCCTCCAGCAGACAGCAGAATGGACGCACGGATGGGGCTCAATGCTTCACCCCCTTCAGAGAGGCTGCTTCTAAGGGAGCCCATTAAGAAGGAGGCTCTCTCTAGCTTTTGATGGATTTCTTTATCAGGATGGGGCATTGCGTTCGGTTCCTGGCTCACAAAGTAAATGTGTGCGTTTTATCAAATGCTTTCACCCTGAGCTGACTGAAATGCTCACACGACTGTTCTTCTAGGACACCTGTAGCGTTTTAAGGTTAAACTGGGGCCGGGCACAGTGTCTCACGCCTGTAATCCCAGTGTTTTGGGAGGTCGAGGTGGGAGGATCGCTTGAGCCCAGGAGTTCGAGACCAACCTGGGCAACAGAGTTAGCTCCTGTTTCTAAAAAACACCTAGCCGGGAATGGCGTCCTGCATCTGTAATCCAGGCTATTCGGGAGGCCGAGGTGGGAGGATGGCTTGAGCCCAGGAGGTGGAGGCTGCAGTGAGCTGTGATTGTGTCACCGCACTCCAGCCTGGGTGACAGAGCGAGACCCCGTCAGGAAGTGGGAAGAAGGGGAGTGAAAAGGCTAAACTGAGTGATGACAGCTTATCTTTTATGCATTTTTTGTGCCGTTCTGGAGCATCTGGGAGGAGTTAGGCTGGCCTAGGGAAGGATGGGAGGAGCTGTCTACTTTTTCTGATACCGGGGAGATTTATCTAATGCTGACATGATTGTTTCTTGACAGTCTGGCAGAATTCAGTGGAAACATGGAGAAAAGGATATATTTTTTGTGGGCAGACTTAAATCCATCGATGTGCTTTTTTATTGGTTATGAGACTCTTCAGGTTTGCTTTCTTCCTGGCCTCTCAAAGTGTTTTCTCCTAGTATTTCGTCCTTGCTGCCCAGGGGTTTTGCTACATTGGTTCAAAGTTGCTTGGAGACGTCCACGTTCTCTGGTCGCCTCTGGTGCGTCGTCAGGGCTGTCTCCTTCCGTTTCCGGCTTTCTTGGCTGCTCTTCTCTGTGGCATCTCTGTTTCCTCGGCGTCATCTTGGCTGCTTTCTGCACGTGCTCCTCTGCTCACCCTGAGATTATTCTGCCTCCTTGCTCTGACTTCTTCTTTTTTTGAGACGGAACCTCGCTCTGTTCCCCAGGCTGGAGTGGGCGGCACCATCTCGGCTCACTGCAAGCTCCGCCTCCCGGGTTCACGTCATTCTCCTGCCTCAGCCTCCCGAGTAGCTGGGACTACAGGTGCCGCCACCTCGCCCGGCTAGTTTTTTGTATTTTAGTAGAGACGGGGTTTCACCGTGTTAGCCAGGATGGTCTCGATCTCCGGACCTCGTGATCCACCCACCTCGGCCTCCCAAAGTGCTGGGATTACAGGCTTGAGCCACCGCGCCCGGCTTCTTAAACCAGGTGCTGAGCTTCTGAATTCCTGGTGCTTTTCCTGTTCTAACATTGACATTTACAGCTGCAACACCTTCTAAGTTACGTTTAGCAACATCTCGCTAGTTTTTGACATTTCCATGATCATTTCATTTCTTCTGAGTCCCATGAGATATTTAGAAGTGTGGTCTTGAATATTCAAGTGTGCGAGGATGGAAAAAACTCTGCCTTGGAGAACTGCTTTCCGCCCTCCTCACACTGGCCTCAGGTGTGGGCCGTCTGCCGGCGTCTGAGACACGGTAGGATCTGCTTCTCAATTTTGTGATTATTCCCAGCGTAGTTGAAAAGATTGCAAATCGCCACTTTTGAGGCACAGAGTTTCATGTCTCTATTAAGCCAAGATTGTTAATTACGTCACCCTGAATCCTCTCTTTTTGCTTTGTCTGTCAGACCCGTCAGTAATCCAGGCACGGTAAGATCTCCCAGCGTCGGGGCTGGTCAACGGCCACACCCCGCAGTTTCTACTTTTTATTGCTTCTTGTATTTGGAGGCTATTTCATGTCTCTGAGGAGGTGAACCTTTGATTCTCATGGTGTCCATGTCCCTAATAATGCCTGGCTCTGAGGTCTGTTTCCCTTGAGAGTCAGACACCAGCCCTCCGGGTTACTCTTAAATATTTACTCATTTTCGCTTCTCTTGGTTTATCACGTGGGGGTCACTTGCGATGGGTGGGTTCCTGCAAAGGGCATGCAGCTGCATCCTCTTATCTCCCGTCGTCTCGTTAGCAGGGTTGGCCAATTTACTTTTTCTGATATACAACATAAACTGGCCAACTTCTACCATCTTACTGTTTTATTTTTATTTGTCCTGGTTTTCTATGTGTTTCTCCATTACTGGCTGTTGGATGCCTTGATTGAGGTAACTGGCTCATTCGTCTTCCTCATTCATTCTTCCTTCTCTATTCTTTGGGAGTTTGCACACCAGCTCTCTGGTGGTGCCCTTAGCGTTTTACCACGCGGTGCGGCCACACCTGGCGGCGCCCCAGACTCAGCGGTTCGCGGCTGAGGACACTCTCTTCCTTTTGTGGCCGCTGGGTAATGCATTTCAAAAAGACTTAGATCACCGGCAGCCCGATTTTCAGTTACTCTGTGGTGAGGGTTCTGTTAGTTTCTGTGGCTGCCGTTAACCAATTACTACAAAACGGGGGCTAAACGTGGCACCGCTTCCTGTCTGATGGTTCTGGGAATCAGAGGTCCGAATGGGGTTCACCGGCTCACAATGGCGCACCGGCCCGGCCACCCTCTTCCTGGAGGCTCCCAGGGAGAATCCGTTCCTGGCTCCCGGCCATGCTCTCCATCCTCACCCTCGGCAGCGCAGCCCCCAAGCTCTTTCTCTGGCCTTCCTGCTTCTCTCGTGTGAGGGCTTTGTCATCACCTGGGCCCTCCCATATCCGCAGGATCGTCTCCCACCTCAAGTCTGGAATCGTATCTGCAAAGCCCCAGGACCATGCGACGTCACAGGCTCACAGGCACCGGGGCTGGGCCGTGGGCACCCCTGGGCGGCCCGTGCCACACTGTTGTTAGAGTGTCTAGTCCGGCTGCTGCTTTCCTGTTCTGCCCCTGCCACGATGGTGGTGGCTGCACCGGGAAGGATGTTTCAATAAGCGATGCACAGACAGCTGGATCCCCTCAGAGAAGAAAACCTTAAACTCCACCTCCCGCTCCACAGAGTCCATCTCAGATGGCAGTTAGGTGGAAACGTGAAAGGTGGGAAACGAGAAATGCATTTAGAGGATGTCGTTGGAGAATATTTTCATGATCATGAGGTGAAGAAAGATTTAAAAATCCCAAACACACCTAATGACAAACCACAGCTAATAGTGAAAAGCACAAAGCTTTCACCTCAGATCAGAAACAAGGCAAGGAAGCCCACTCTTTTTTTTTTTTTTTTTTTTTTTTTTTGAGACAGAGTCTCGCTCTGCCGCCCAGGCTGGAGTGCAGTGGCGTGATCTTGGCTCACTGCAAGCTCCGCCTCCCGGGTTCACGCCATTCTCCTGCCTCAGCCTCCCGAGTAGCTGGGACTACAGGCACCCGCCACCTCGCCCGGCTAGTTTTTTTGTATTTTTTAGTAGAGACGGGGTTTCACTGTGTCAGCCAGGATGGTCTCGATCTCCTGACCTCGTGATCCGCCCATCTCGGCCTCCCAAAGTGCTGGGATTACAGGCTTGAGCCACCGCGCCCGGCCGGAAGCCCACTCTTGACACTTCTTTTAAACTTCTGTTTAAACAGCGCTGGAGGTCCCCGCTGGAGCAGTCAGGAAAGAAAGAGAAATAACAGGCCAGGCGCGGTGGTTCACGCCTGTAATCCCAACACTTTGGGAGGCCGAGGTGGGTGGATCACCTGAGGCCAGGAGTTTGAGACCAGCCTGACCAACATGGGGAAACCCTGTCTCTACTAAAATTACAAACATTAGCTGGGTATGGTGGCGTGCACCTGTAATCCCAGCTACTTGGGAGGCTGAGGCAGGAGAATTGCTTGAACTCAGGAGGCGGAGGTTGCAGTGAGCTGAGATCGCGCCACTGCACTCCAGCCTGGGCAACAGGGCGAGACTCCATCTCAAAAAGAAATTTAAAAAAAATTTAAAAAAGAAAGAGAAATGACAGGACACACATCAGAAAAAAAGATGTGAAATTATCTGTTTGTAGATAACAAGCTCTTATATATACAAGACCTCAAAGACTCTACCAGAAAACTGTTAGAACTAATAAATTAAGTAAAGTTGCAAGATACAAAATCAACATACAAAAATCAGTATTTATATATATTACCAATGAACTATCTGATTAAGAAATTAAGAAAACCACCTTATTTCTTTTCTTTTTTTTTTTTTTTTTTTTTTTGAGAGGGAGTCTCGCTTTGTTGCCTAGGCTGGAGTGCAGTGGCCGGATCTCAGCTCACTGCAAGCTCTGCCTCCCGGGTTCACGCCATTCTCCTGCCTCAGCCTCCCGAGTAGCTGGGACTACAGGCACCCGCCACCACACCCGGCTAATTTTTTGTATTTTTTTAGTAGAGACGGGGTTTCACCGTGTTAGCCAGGATGGTCTCGATCTCCTGACCTTGTGATCCACCCGTCTCGGCCTCCCAAAGTGCTGGGATTACAGGCTTGAGCCACCGCGCCCGGCCGAAAGCCACCCTATTTCTAGTAGCATCAGAAAGAATAAAATACTTAGGAATAAATTCAACTATGAAGTGAGAGATCTGTGCCTTGGAAACTGTAAGACACTGATGAAAGAAGTTGAAGGAGACATAAATAAATGGGAAGATATCCTGTGTTCTTTGATTGGAATAATTAATATTTGTAAATGCCCATAAATGCCACATCTTAAAGCACCAGCTATTAAGAAAAAGATTGATAAATTAGATTATAATAACATTAAAATATTTTGTTCATCAAAAGACACATTTAAGAGAGTGAAAAGACCAGGTACAGAGAAGACATTTGTCATTGATACAAACAATAAAAATTATATCCAAAGTATACCAGGAAAATCCAACAAACCTCAAAGAACAAAACCCAGATAACCCCACAGGACTGGCGAGAGACGAAATGGGCTCTTCACAAATGGCTGGGTGGTGAAAAGCCGGAAGGACTGGGACTCCCGGGCACGCCAGGACATGCAGACGGATGGGGTGTCTAGTAACAGGGGGCAGATAAATTGTGCAGGGTGGAACATGGCTGGCCACAGAGACCAGCCACGGAGCCAGGCAGGAGCTGGAGCCACAGAGACCAGCCACGGAGCCAGGCAGGAGCTGGAGCCACAGAGACCAGCCACGGAGCCAGGCAGGAGCTGGACGCAGCGCGTGCCTTCAGATGCCATTTGCAGAGTTTAAGAACAGGCACCCCAGGCTGCAGGATTTTGGGGTGCCAATGTTGGAGGTGAGGTTGTAAAAGGCCCTGGCTTTGCAGTACAGTCAGGAGGGTGGGCACTATGGGTGGCGAGCTGGGCTGGGGAAGCAGGGGTGGCTCTCGGGTGGGAGCAGGTCCTGCCTCCTGCCTGGTGCTCCATTTGGGCATTTTTCTAGAGACGTGACACACTTCACTATCAAAAATGGTTTCCGACACCTCCGTGAGCCTCGTGTCTGTGCCAACCGACTCCAGCTCCGGCCTCCCTGCCTCTCCACCTGGCATGCTTACCCTCTCCACAGCCTGAGCCCCACCCAGTCCCGGGCCACGGAGCCGCCCTCCTGCCACGAAGGGCAGACACGTCCACGAAGGGCAGACACGTCCACGAAGGGCAGACATATCCACGAAGGGCAGACACGTCGTCCATGTGGTGAAGGCAGGAGGGCGGCCAGAGGGGTGAGCCAGAGTTCCGAGAAGGGACTGACAGTGGCCTGCAGACGGACAGGGCACCCGGTGGGCCAGAATCAGATGGAGACCAGCTATAAGCTGCCACGCCGGCTGCTGTGGCAGGCCTGGAGGAGCCTCCCTGGAACACAGCACCTGTGGGGGCCTCCGTCCTTGGGGGCCTCCATCCTTGGGGGCTTCCGTCTTTGAACCGCCTCCTTCAAAGATCCACTTCGCGCCTGTGCCCTTGTGCAAGCTTCTGTGACCCCGATGCAAATTTGCTCTTTCTGTATTTCATGTAAAAAAATTCCACTCACAAGCAGGAGACTCCACAAGGGCTTGGGGTCACGGGAAGGGTCAAAGTGCCAGAATACAGAGTCCAATTTTAGATTGCTCAGGTTCAGCTGACCACAGGGAGCTGCCTGCACTGAAAGTGAGCAGTGCGACAGGACTGGACGGTGCACGCCTATGAGTCACGGCCACAGCAGAGGCCACGGCACACCCAGCCCCGGGATCTTCCCCAAATGCCTGTGACCTCCCTCCCGCACCCGCGACCCTCCCCCAACTTCTCCCGCAGCCCCAGCCCCCACCCCCAGGAAGCCACGTACCTGCCTTCTGACTTGTACGTTAGTTTGTATTTCCCAGGCTTTTGTAAAAACGAAACCATCCCCGGGCACTCCCTGGATCCAGCTTCCTTCCCTTGGCGTAATCCTTCCGAGTGAGCCCCATCTACACTGTCCCAGGCACCGACAGTCCCCCCTCGGCGTAATCCATCCGAGTGAGCCCCATCTACACTGTCCCAGGCACCGACGGTCCCCCCTCGGCGTAATCCTTCCGAGTGAGCCCCGTCTACGCTGTCCCAGGCACCGACGGTCACCCCTCGGCGTAATCCTTCCGAGTGAGCCCCGTCTACGCTGTCCCAGGCACCGACGGTCACCCCTCGGCATAATCCTTCTGAGTGAGCCCCGTCTATGCTGTCCCAAGCACCGACGGTCACCCCTCGGCGTAATCCCTCTGGGCCCCGTCTACGCTGTCCCAGGCACCGACGGTCACCCCTCGGCGTAATCCCTCTGGGCCCCGTCTACGCTGTCCCAGGCACCGACGGTCACCCCTCGGCGTAATCCCTCTGGGCCCCGTCTACGCTGTCCCAGGCACCGACGGTCACCCCTCGGCGTAATCCCTCTGGGCCCCGTCTACGCTGTCCCAGGCACCGACGGTCACCCCTCGGCGTAATCCCTCTGGGCCCCGTCTACGCTGTCCCAGGCACCAACGGTCGACCCTCATTGGCAGGCAGGACCCCACCACGTGGCCGCACCCTGATGTGCTCATCTGCTCACTGGGTGTCCAGGCGTCTGTCACGTGGGTGATGGACCTTTCTGTGGTTTCCCGGTTTAGGCCATTGCAGATAATGCTGCTGTAAACATTTGTATGAGTTTCTGCGGACGTGTGTCTCCTTATCTCTTTGGTAAATACCTAGGAGTGGAATGACTGCGGCATACAACAGGCCTGCGTTTAACTTGTTAAGAAACTGCCAAACCGTCTTCCAAAGTGGCTCCAGCATTCACCATTCCCCTCAGCCAAGAACGAGGGTTCCGGTTCCACACCCTCGCCAGCACGTCCTCTGGTCGACCTTGTGAGTTTCGCCCATTCTAATAGGCGTGCAGGGGTATTTCACTGTGGTTTCCATTTGCATTTCCTTGATAATTAATGATGTCAGGCATCTTTCCATCTTTCCATCGTACTTTGTTTGCTATCTAAATCTTTTCTGGTGAAGTATCTGTTCAAATCTTTTATAGGGTTGTTTTTTTCTTATTCAGTTTTGAGAGTTCTTTATATAGTCTAAATTTGTTACTATTATCAGATTCTTCCAGTCTTAGTGTAACTTTTCATTTTCTTAACAATATCCTTCAAAGAGTGGAAATTCTTAAATTTGCTGAAAGTCACACAGATTTTCCTCAGTGTTTTCTGCTAGAAATGTGAGCGTCTTTGGTCTCGGATCCATTTTGAGTTGATTTTCATGCGTGGTGTGCGGCCTCGTTTTTGTTGTGTTTTGTTTTACAAACGCCCAGGGACTGCAGCCACTCAGGGAGATGCCCTTCCTCCGCTCAGCATCATCGTCTCCGCCAGCCACCACCCGGCTGTGCACCTGTGGTGCGCTTCTGGTTCCCCACCCCGTCCCACGGGTCTACACGGCTGCCGTCGTGTCTGTGCTCCACTGTGTCAACACTGCGCCCGTGTGATGGGCTCCTGACATCAGGTGGCATGTGCCCTCCTATTTTGGCTACTTTAGGTCCTTTACATTTTTATATAACTTTTAGAATAAACTTGTTAAATTCTACAAAAAAAAAAAAACAAAAAAAAAAAAACACCTGTGGAGATTTTGACTAGAGTTGTGTGGAATCTACAGATTACTTTAGGACAAGTTGACACCTTGGCAATATTGGGCCTTCTCATCTAAAAGCCTGATGCTTCTCTCCATTTGTTTAGTTCTTTTATCTCTCCCAGCAATGTTTTATAGTATGAGTGTACAAAGTCTTGCACCTTTTGTCAAATGTATCCCTAAGTATTTCCCGGCTTGGAAGCTATTGTCAATGGTAGTGTTTTAAGTTTCAATTTCTGATAGTTAGTTATATAGAAATGCAATTGGTTTTTGGACCTTGACTTTTGTATCCTTCAACCTTGCCAAAATCACTCACTAGATCACACTTTCTACACAGATGATGAGACCACCCGCAGAGAAGAACTATCTAGATGCTTTTCCTCTCCAGCACGGTGCTGACACTGCAGTGGGTGGCCCTGCCTGGCTGCTGGCCTTGGGGGACGGCCTCAGCCTCCTGCTGACCTGCGACACTCAGGGACAGCTGTTCTGCAGGTGTCCTTTGCCTTCCCCTCCTCGTTTTCTAAGAGCTCATATTCGGAGTGGATGTTGGGTTTTGTCAAATGCTTTTCTGCATCTATTGCAATCATCGGATAGTCTTTATTTTTTAGCTTATGGATATGGTGAATCACATTGGCTGATTTTTCAAATATTAAATGACCTTTGTATTCCTGGGTTAAAATCCACGTGGACATAATATAAACCCTTGTAACGTTTTGCTCCATTTCCTAACATTTCGTTAAGAATGTTATTAGCATCTATATTCATGAGGCATATTGGTCCTTTTTTTTAAACCTCCTAATGTCTTTCTCTGGGTTTGTGTCCGGATAATGCCAGCCTCAGAAAATCAGCTGGGAAGTAGCGTCTCTCCTCTTTAATTGCTGTGGGAGGATGTGTGTGGAAATCCTCTGGGTGTAGAGGTTTTTTCTTTGGGGGAAGATTTTAAACTAAACTGTCTATTACCTTAATAGATACAGGCCTATCCAGACCATCCCTTTCTGCTAGAGTGATTATGCAAGCTTGGGTCTTTCGAGGAACTTGTCCATTTCATGTAGGTTGTTAAATTTATTGACACGGCTTTATTCATTATTTACTTTTTATCCTCTCTTGACTCTGTAGTGATGCTCCTTCTATCATTTTTGATATTGATAATTTGTGTCTCTGTCTTTTCCTGATCTGCCTGACCTGACTAGAGGTGTATTAATTTTATTGATTTTTCTCAAAGAACTTGCTTTTGGTTTGTGTTTCTGTTTCCTGTGTCATAGATTTCTGTCCTTTTTTTTTTTTTTTTTTTTTGAGACGGAGTCTCGCTCTGTCGCCCAGGCTGGAGTGCAGTGGCGCGATCTCTGCTCACTGCAAGCTCCGCCTCCCGGGTTCACGCCATTCTCCTGCCTCAGCCTCCCGAGTAGCTGGGACTACAGGTGCCCACAACCGTGCCCGGCTAATTTTTTGTATTTTTAGTAGAGACGGGGTTTCACCGTGGTCTCGATCTCCTGACCTTGTGATCTGCCTGCCTCGGCCTCCCAAAGCGCTGGGATTACAGGCGTGAGCCACCGCGCCCGGCCAGATTTCTGTTCTTATGTTCATCATCCTTGATTATGTTTGTGTTAAATTTGTTCTTCTTTTCCTAATTTTTGAAGATAGAAATAGCGGTCATTGCTCTGTGGCCTTTTTTCTTTCTAATATACATGCTTAGTTCTGTAAATCCCTTCTTGCGCGTCAGCAGCATCCACAAGTAATGATAAATTGTTTTTGTCTTCATTCACAACACAATATTTTCTGAATTTCCCTTTTAATGTCTTCTTTTATCCACGGGTATTTAAGAAGTATGTTTAGTTTCCAAGTGTTTGGGGTTTTCCAGGCATGATTTCTGTTATTAAGTTCTAATTTAACTCCACTGTGGTCAGAGAACCTACTGTGGGTAATTTGGACCCTTTAATATTTTTGTGGCTTGTTTTATGCTCAACTTAGGGTATATCTCGTCAAATGTTCCGTGTGTGTGTGTGAAAAAAGTGTACATTCTTCTGCCGTGGGGGGAATGTCACATAAACGTCCGTGAGATGAGGCTGCCTGGCATGTTTAATCCTCCACACCCTACTGATTCGATGCATATTTGCTCCATCACTGTTGAGAAAGGGACGTTGACCTCCCCAGCCATCCCTAGGTGCGTCTTGACTGTTCTGTGGCTCTGTGGGTTTTGTCTCGTGTATTTTGCCGCGATGTTAATCAATGTACAGACATTTAGGTTTCACACCCTCTTCATGAATTAGCCTCCTCCTCTTTACGGAACGGCCCGCTGTAGCTCTGGTCACACTCCCAGGATGAACTCCACCTTTTTCTGATTTAATCTCACCATGCCAACCTTCTTTGGATACTAAGAGATATGGTTTTTCCATCCTTTCTTTTTAACTCACCATTTTCTTTTCATTTAAAGTGGGTTTCTTGGAGGAAGCGTATTATGAATGCTGAATTTTCATTTAATCAGATGATCTTTTTCTTTTAGTTGGGGGTGTTTAGACACTTAATGTGATTATGGATATCGTTGGGTTGAAATATACTATCTTGCTATTTCTTTTTTATTTTTCCTATCTGTTCTCTCTTCCCTTTCTTTCTGTGTTTTTTGGATTAAGGGGCTGCTTATGATTCCATTTCATCTTCTTCATTACGTATTTGCTGTAAACTTGGGGGGGTTGTTTGTTTTTCTTGTTTTGTTTTTATTGATTACTTGAGGATGTATAGTTTATAACTTTATCACAGTCTATCTTCAAGTAATGTTATACCACTTTCTCTAGAGGATGGAGCCTTTACATACTTTGCTTCCATTCCCTCCCTCTCATCTTTGGTGCTGTTATTCATTTCACATTTATGTTATAAAACCCCATACCATTATTATTTTCCTTTGCTCTAAACTTTTTGCTCAAAAACATTTTAAAGAGATTTTGAAAATAAAGGAGTTTTAAGTGTTTATCCGTCTTTTCACCATTTTCAGAGCTGCCTCTTTCCCTGGCCTCGCACACAGGCGGCGGCCGTCTTCCTGCCGAGGGCTCTGCAGATCTTGGAGTGGCCGTTCCTTGCAGCTCTCTCCTTCCGGGCGTCCCGCCCTGCACGTTGCAGCTGTCGGTTTCCCCAGACTCCAAACTGCCTGTCCTCAACTTGGGGAGACCCCTGGGCTCTTCCCGCCCCCCCCCCAACAATGTTGTGACCTGGAAACTCCCCAGGGAGTAAGAGCCGGGGGGCGGGGGGGCCGCCGTGGCACTCACCAGCCAACCCCTCTTTCAAGGATCCCTGTCCTGCGCGACGGGCCGGTCAGTGTTTGAAACCCTCATTTCATGTGTTTTTCTCTGGTTTACAGTTGTCTCAGCTGGAAGGACAAATCTGGTCCTTGTTACTTCATCTGAGATGGAAGCAAAAGTCCAATCTATTTATTTTTAATTTTGATATTGAAGTGCCACATACATGCAGAAAACTGCACATACCACAAGTGTAGGGCTTGGGGAAGTTTCACAAACCGGGCACGTCTGCACAGCCAGCACTCAGTCACAGAATGCGGTCACCCCCGAATCCCAGCCGAGGCCAGGGCTTCCGTGCTCTCTCTCATTGCTCTCCACAGTCTGATCCGCGCTCTCCCTCATTGCTCTCCACAGTCTGATCCGCGCTCTCCCTCATTGCTCTCCACAGTCTGAGTGATTAACGGAGAGGCTGGCTGTTCACTACACATCTGGTCTCTTCCTTTGAACAGATGTTTGTTGGGGCAAGAATGGCATTAAGTTCGTCTTCCCTGTGTGTTGACACCAGGATACTGGCACATAGCAGATATTTTATAAGTAGTTTTGAGTGTTTATATATATACATACATATTTTATTTTTGACAGGGTCTCACTCTGTTGCCCAGGCTGCAGTGCAGTGGTGCCATCTCAGCTCCCAGCCTCCTGAGTGGCTGGGACCACAGGTGCACGCCACCATGCCCGGCTAATTTTAAAATTTCTTGTAGAGATGCACTCTCGCCATGTTGCCCAGATTGGTGAGTGTTTATATCCTATAAATATCTTTGAGTGAATAAATGCCTAGAAAAATGTTGCAACATTTGATGATTATTTTTTGATAGGAGCTAACATTGTTTCATCTGAAAAATAAATATCTCCATTTTAAAATTAGACATAAGGTGGCTAAGGGCAGTCCCTACCTGGCTCTTCTTTATGGAGGCGATTCCACAACATTTGAAGAGAAAATTCTCGTGACACAGAGGAAATTGTCCCTTCATCAAACACAGAGAGGCCTTCCAGTGGCAGCTCCAGGAGATGTCTGTCTGCGACCAGGATGATCTTATCCACAATCTCGGGCTGGACTGTGTCTGGGAAACAGCCGTGCAGGGAGATCAGCTCCTGAAGACGGGACCCCTCCCACGGGGCCGCAAGGCTCCGTCTCCTGACTTGGCTGCTGGGCGCTGGGAAAGGCTGGCAGCCCGCCTTGACTCCACGCCACCTTCTCCTCCAGATGCCCCAGAACGGGGTGAGGAACCGCCTCCCATCACGCCTGTCCCTCCACACGATTCGTTTTGTTAGCAAGCACGCGTGGTGTGGCGGGGCTGCCGATCCACCACGCAAGGGAGCTGTGCTGGGTTCCGTGGTGCTCTCAGGGGGCTTGGCACAGAGCCTCCTACCCGGAGCCTCCTATCCGGAGAGGCACGGACCCTCCGACCCAGTCCGTGGCTGTGCACAGAACCTTCCAGGGACCCCATGCGCAGGGAGGCCTCAGAGGGAGGGGCTGCAGGGCTTGTGGGGCTCCTGGGCTCCTGACCCCCCTTGGCGTTCCTGGATGGGTGGGTGGATCCCGACCCCACCTCTCCTGGCGGGACCAGCTCCCCGCGCTGAGTGGCCGTGCCCGCCCCACTCACTGTGTTGTCCTGTGGACATTTTCCTCTCCTTGTCTTTGCCCTTCGACTTCCCTGAATCAGCAACGACCACGGGCATCTGCACTCTGAAAGTCAGGTGATATATTCGAAAACAGACAGATAACAAACACTTGGAATATAGGCGACCCCTCCTCAGCCTGTTTCACTCTAAGGCAGCAGCGCCACGAATCCCCACGCTCACTTCTGGGATGGTCCCACTGAGGTGGGGCTGGGATGAGCCACAGGATTTCGGGATCATCTCTGATCCACCAGCCGAGCTAAACGGTGCCAGGTGTCTGTCCCCTCTGCCTTCCTTCCCACCCCAAATCAAAGGAGCCCGGGCGGTCCCTCGGAGGTGCTTGCCGTCCCACCCCACGCTTGGGCCGGGGGCTGGAGGGGCCGTGGGGAGTGGGCAGTGGGCAGTTCTCCTCCAGGCAGGAATGGAGGCAGATCCAGGAAGAACTGCTTCCTGGGAGCAGGCGGGCGGCACGGAGTCTGGAACAAAGGTGGCCGAGAAGGCACAGCAAGCACACGTGGTTGGCCACGGCACTGGACACACGTGTCCATGCATGAGCGTGGTGGGGAGCCGGCGGCAACGTCATCCCTGGTACCTGGCCTCGGAGAGGCTGAGCAGGGGGAAGAGCGGCTGCAGAAGCTCCTCCAGGGGCCCCAGGATGCTGCTGAGCCTCTGCACAGGCCACTCCTTCTCTTCCACCTGGAGGCCTTCTGGCTCCTACTCAACCCAAACAAGAGGCCCCCATAGCAAAGAGGGTGCATGGCCCAGACCCCACGAGGGCCAGGCCCCTGCGGAAAGGCCGAGCTCCTGCCCCTTCTGCGAACAGCGTGGTGGACAAGGGCGCCCGGCTCGGTGATGAGGGCCCCACAGCACCTGGCCCGTCCTCTGGAGGGTCACCCTGAGACCCCAGCCCCCACCCATCTCCTCTGCCCGCACCACAGAGGGTCCCTCCTCTTTGTCTGCACTTCAGGGATCAGGCAGGGCCAAGGAGTCCAAGGAGTGAGTTCTCCCCCGACATGGAACTTGGCCTGGGAGTTGGGCAGTGCCTGGGTGTCGGGATGGCCCAAGCCCTTCAGCAGCCTGGCCTAGTGCCCCGCCCCTCCCCCGACCTTGCTGGGGTCCTGGCTCTCAGGGATGGGGGCAGAGGGTCCTGGCAGGGTGGCTTGGAGTCTGGAGGGCCTCACCGAGCCTGCATTCAGGGCCATGTCCTCGCTGTACACCTGGGCCTGGGTCTGCTTCCGGAACTGCTGGGCACAGGCCAGCAGGTGGGAGAAGGCGGTGGGACTCACGGCCAGACGCATCACCTTGCAGAAGCCTGCGGGAACGTGGACACACCCTCTGTTGCTGCCCAGGCCTGCGGACGGCAGCTGGACCGTGCGTGGTGGGCAATGGGAAAAGGGCTGCTGTCTCGCAGGAAAGGCTGCATGGGTGGAAGTCCCTCCCGCCGTGTGGGGTCCCCTGTCCGCACGCTGTGGAGCGGCTGCCGCATCATTGTGCAGCCAGCAGATGCGCCTCCTGGGCCCCGGGGAAGCACACGCCCCATCTACATCTGTTTCCAGAATGTCACAGGCTCTACAGACCCCTCCATCCCTGTGGGTGGAGGGCGGGGAGAGGCCACGCTTCCGGGACCCCAGGGGCTCCCTGCTGGGCCTTCAGTTTCTGAAAGGGAAGGGCCCTTGTGCAGGGAGCTCTGCGGCACAGTGAGCATCAGTGCTCCTCCCGCCCCTGGTCCCGCCCCTGGTCCCGCCCCTGCTCCCGCCCCTGCTCCCATCCCGCCCCCACGCTCCCCTCCCCCCTCCGCTCCCCTCCCCCCTCCGCTCCCCTCCCCCCTCCGCTCCCCTCCCCCCTCCGCTCCCCTCTCCCCTCCGCTCCCCTCCCTCCTCTGCTTCCCTCCCCCCTCCGCTTCCCTCCTGCCCACCTCCCCTCCCTCACCGTTCCCCTCCCCCATGCTCCCCTCCTGCCCCACTCCCCTCCCCCCTCTCCCATCCCTGCTCCGCGCCACCTCTCACCCCTGCTCCCACCCCTGCTCCCACCTCCCTCCCCCTCCCCCTCCCCCCTGCTCCCCTCCCCCCTCTTTTGCTCCCCCCTCCTGCCCCCGTTCCCCTCCCCACTCTCGCCCCTGCTCCCCGCACCCTCCCACTCCTCCTCCCCCCTCCCCGCCAAGCAGCCCTGCTCACCTCCCACCGGCTGCACCTTTCCTTTGGCTGCAGTAATGAACTTGGGTTTCTCATAGGCAGCACCGTATAGACAGGACCTGCTGGCAGGATGCGGGCCAGGGTCGCAGGCAAGCCACGATGGAGACACACCTCACAGCCCAGCTCCAGTGACCTCAGAGGAGCCCAGTGAGGCCCACTCTGCAGACCACGCACCCCCAGCAGGGCCCTCCCCGTCTGTGCCTCCAGGGGCACAGCTGGGTGTGCATGGCCAGTCAGGACCTGGACTGAGAACAGGCTGGGTCATGCACCGGGCAACTGGCCACAGCCAGTGACTTCTGTGGTCACTGCCAGAGGCACCGCCGGCTGGCTGCAGGCCAGTGGGAGCAGGAGAGGGCAGCCATCCTCTCCACTCCGCTGTCACAGTGACCTTCAAGTCAGGACACCCAGACCAGACACAAAGGCCCTGTACGGGAGACAGGTCGCAGGAGGGGGTGTACCGCGCCCCTGGACCGCCCCCGCCCTGTGTCATTGGTAGCTGGTGTCCGTCCGGCACCTTCTCAGGACCGGCTGGAGTCCCAGGCCTCCCTGGGGTGGGGCTGAGGTGTGGGCAGCCCACGGCTGGGTCTCTGCCTCCCTGAGGCCTCTCAGTGGGCTGGGGACGACCTCAACAGGAACGAGCGTCTTTACCTGTCCCGTGAGAGGTGCAGAAAGAGGACCCGAAAGGTAGGAGGCATCTCATTCAAGAGGTTAAAGTGCTGTTCAGTGACGCAGAGATTTTGCCAAGCCTGAGTGGTGAAAAACGGCTCTCAGGGGACGCATTTAGGACGAAGGGACGTCGCTGTGCTGTTCCCTCGTTTCCAGGAGACCTCGCGGCAGAGCCAGAGTGGGGCTTTGTGCCTTTCCTGCCCCGGGCTGGGGCCTTCGGGGTTCGGGGGGCCCTGCTGGGAGTGACTCGGGGATGGCACCAGGGGGCAGCAGAGGCACGCACGAGTCACTGGCGGCCCCAAAATGTCATTTCTCTCCGGTTGTTAATGTTTAGAAACCTGATTTGCATGACGCGAAGTGCATGTTCGCCAAACCCAAAATAACAAATGGAAAATTCTCCAGCGCCTCCTCCGTGAGTGGTGCCTTTCCCTCCATCTTTCCTCCTGTGTCCTCCGCACCACACATGGAGACATACATGTACAGACACATGGATGCATGCAGACACACGTGTGCACAGACGCACACTCACGCAGACAGGCATGGACACACACACCCGTGCACAGACACACACACACAGACATGCACAGACACACACAGATGCAAGTGTACACGGACCTAGACACACAGACATGCACGGACACAGACACGCACCCATGCACAGAAGCACACACACAGACATGCATGGACACAGACACGCACATGTACACAGACGCACACACTCACGCATACAGGCACGGACACACACGGACACACACGCGTACACAGCGCAGACTCAGAGCCGTGCCCCCACACTCCCCCGGGGAAGGCCCTCTCTTCCTGGCCCAGGGATGCCAGTCAGCTGTGGTCAGGCGGTGCAGGCGGCGTCTCTAGCCCATCCCCTCCTGTGGACTATGAGTCTGTCTAATACCAGACCGGGCACGCGGTTCAGGCTCCTCACCACCAGCAGTGGGCGGCCACCACAGCCCCTGAGGGCCAGCCAGAGGGCTCCTGGAGGCCCGGGCCTCTCCGCAAGGGCAGCCCTCCCTCTGTCGAGCTGTGAGGCTTGTGGTTCTGAGTCATAGCTTCAAGTTTGCACAAACAAAAGCAGTGTTTACAAAACTTATTATCAAAGTAGAATATACAGAAAGTGGTGTAAAAGCCCATGCGTGAAAAGCTTGATGGACTTTTGCAGTGGGCACACCGTGTGGCCAGGCAAAGAGACAGGACATTGCTGGCCAGTGGCCCTCCTCCCCACAAGGGGACCACAGCAGATTCTAGCAGCTCAGGCGGGCTTTTCTGCCGGGCCTCTGGCTTGCGCTGTGGGCTTCACCCAGGTGGAGCGTGGGGCTGACCCTCCTCGCCGCAGACACCGCAGCTGGGAACGCCACAGCTTCTTCATCCCTTCTGTGGCCGAGGGCATCTGGGTGGCTTCCTGTCGTTGGGGGTCATGAGCGATGCTGCTCTCTGGGGACCCCAGCGAAGCATTTCTACCGGGCGCGGAGTCAGGTGTGGACGCGCAGCGTCAGCTACAGCGATTCCGCCAGAACTCTGCCCAGGGGCTGCTGCGCCCAGGGGCGGGCATGAGGCCCAGGGAGCCTCAGCTGCCCCCTTCCCTGTCTCATCTCCACGGCCATGTCCTCCTTTTCCACGGGAGCCCATCTGGTTGGTGTCTGGTTATCTGCGTCCGGCTTCAATTTTGCATTTCCCTGACTAATGAACTTGAGCACCATTAAAATCGTTTATTGGCCACACGAATCCTACTTTTGTGAGATTCCAACCTCATGCCATCTTCTATCAATGTCTCCTTTTCTTATTTAAAAGGGACCCACACCCTCCCCCACGCGGGACGCACGTGTGTCGGGCAACCTAGTGTCAAGGTCTTCTCATTCTCTGTGGCTGCCCCTCGACTCTCGGCAGGGCATTTTTGATGAACAGAACTTCTGAATTTTAGCCCGCGGTCTGATTTGTCATTTTTCCCCTGTACAGCTCCTACCCTGTGTCTCCCGTAGCCACAGGCGAGTGGCGCAGCCCCAGGTCCCCACAAGGGACACAGCCCTGGGCCACCTGCCAGGCCATCTCTGTGGAAAACTATGTTGCTAATAGCTCAGGGGAACCAGGCTAAGACCTCACCAGGGGAGAAAGAGGCTCCGTGAACCCTCGGCCACAGAGAACTGGTGGCTTCACAGCGTGGAGCTTCTCGGCCCGCACTCAGGAAGAGCACCCGAGTTCTTCAGTCTCTTGGTTCTGTATTTTCTTTTCAGTCTTTCTGCATTTTCTTTCTTTTTCTAGTCATTTTGTACTATATTCAATACAAGCACCGATCAGGCGCACATTTCCACTCTTGCGGAAAACTTTTCAACGTTGTACCATAAATACGATGCATACTAGGGCTGTAGAAAGATTCTTCATTGGATTAGGGACATTTGCTTCTATCTCAATTTTAAAAATCATGAGTGGATGTTGGATTATGAAAGATACCTTTTTTGCACCTGTCAAGGCGATCTTACGATTTGTCTCCTTTTCATTCTGTTAACGTGCCCAATGATACTGAACCCCATGGGACACAACCACTTGGCACCAACGTGCACCCTTTGTAACTGCTGAATTTTATTTGCTGTATTCTGTTAGGATTTTTGTGTAATAGTGATGAGTTTTTTATTTGCTGTATTTTGTTAGGATTTTTGTGTAATAGTGATGAGAGAGCTTTTCCTCTCTTGTAGTGTCCCTGCTAAGTTTCCAGTGTCAATGTTCATCTAGCCTCTTAGTAAAAGAGGAAGTTTTTTGCTTTATTTCTATGAGTTTTCAAAGTGGTTATTTCTTCTTTCAGTTTTTGGAAGAATTTACTGGTGAAGCCAGTGGGGTCTGGGTTTTCTTTGTAGCAACATTTTAAATAAAAGATTCGATTTATTTGACAGACATCGAATCATTTGGATTTTCTACGCTTCTGTCGGCTTTGCTGAGCTGTGCTTTTTTGAGGACTTGGTCCGTTTGGGTCCATTGTCGCCTGTATTGGAGTAAGGCTGTAAAGAACTTTCTGTGTGAACTCTCAACATCTGCATCATCTCAGTGATGGGTCTTTTTCTTGCTCACATTGGAAACTTGCCTTTTCCCTTTTTTTCTTGAGCAGGGATTTCTCCATTTCATTGTCTTCTCTTTGGAACCAACTTGTGCCTTGGATTTCCTTTGCTGGTTTTGACTTCGCTGTTTCTTGTGCTGTATTGATTTGTCCTCTTTCATTTTTCTTAGATGTAATTTATTGTTGTTGTCCAGCTTCTCGAAATCAAAGCTTAAATCAAGGTTTTTTCTGGCTTTCTTCTTGTATTCAAGGCTGTATTTTTCCTGTAACCTGTTTGAGCTAAGTCGCATAAATTTTTATTTGTAATATTTCCATTCACTAAGTCAGTTTAAATCTAAGTCAGTTTAAAGTGTTTTCTGAATTCCACTGTGACTTCTTCCTTGACTAATTTGATCATCATAAGTAACTGTTTAATTTCAAGGCGCCCGTGTTTCTCACAGGTCCATTTTTGTTACTGATTTCCCACCTTACGTCACCGAGGTTGGAAAACACGCTCTGAGTGACCTCGGTACTGGGGGTCTCTGCTGTGGCTGTGTGTGTGGCCCAGCAACGGTTGCTTTCAGCCACGTCTGGTGAGGGCCTTCTCGCAGGTGGGGATGCCACAGAGTCCAGGGCGGTGTAGGGCATCCCATGGCGAGGGGCTGAGTGTGCCAGCTCAGGTCTCTCCTCCTTTTCTTATAAAGCCACCAGTCCCGCTCCCAGGATAACCCCTGAATCTAAAACCATTAATTAGATCGACCCATTCATGAGTTTTGGAGGGAACATTCAAACCATAGCATTCTGCCCCCAAGACTCATGTCCTTATCATGTACAAATACATTCCTACAAACCCCGTGCTCCCAAAGTCTTAACTTGTTCCAGCAGCAACTCAAAAGTCAGAGTCTTATCTATGAGCCTGTGAAATCAAAACAAGTTCTCTACTTCCGACATACAGCAGTGGAACCGGTTGAGACGTTCCCACTGGAAAACAGGGGAACAGGCAAAAAGAGAGGAGTGGAGGCTCCAAGCAAGCCCCCACCCCACAGGGCTGACGTGACCCTAAATTCAGTGAATGGGCTCTTCCGACAGCACCTGCTACCTCCGGACACACGGGCTGGGGGTTGGGCCTCCCCGACGGCTTTGCTGGGTGCAGCCCACACGGCTGCTCTTCCAGGTTGGACTCTGGTGCCTGAAGCTTCCCGAGCTGCCAGTGACTCCACAGCTCTGGGGTCCTGGTGGGGGTCCTGTTCCCGTGGCTGCACTAGGCTTTGTTCTGCTGGGCCCTCTGTGGTGGCTCCATCCCTGGGACGAGTCTCTGCCTGGGCCCCCAGACTTTCAATGGCATCCTTTGAAATCTGGATGGAGGCTGCCAAGTCTCCATCTTGCTCTCTGCAAGCTTGCAGAATCAGTGCCACGTGGCCATGGCCAATGCTATGTCCACATCTTGAGCTGTGGAGCTGCCTGAGCCACCGCTGGGGCTGCCATGGACAGCTGCACTGGAATTTAGGGAGCACGGTCCTCAGCAGGCCCGGGGCAGGGAGCCTGTGGAGGGCACCTTTGGCCCATCTGCCAGAACAGTTCTGCCCTCCATGGCCTCCAGGCTGGCAACGGGAGGGCAGCCTTGAAGATCTCTGAAATGCCTTCTGGGTGTTTCTTCCACTGCCTTGAAGAACAGCACCCAGCCCCTTCTCTCTGTATGGACTTTTGGTGAATGGTCAGAGCCTTGGCTCCTCTCCTGGGCACACCTTTCACTCTTTCGTGGCCAGGCTAACAGCTTCCAGATCCTTCCACTCGCTTTTCTTTTGATGATAAATTCCATCTCCGAGTTTTTTTTTCCCTTTTGCAGCTCAGTGTAGTGGCTGGAAGTAGCCACGCAGCAGCCTAATTCTTTGCTGCTTGGATATTTATTCTACCAGATATCCTTGTTCACCACTCTCAAGTTCAGCCTTTGACAAAGCTGTTCCACATGGACAGTTCAGCCAAGGTCTTTGCTAATTTATGACGAGGCTGGCCTTTATTCTAGGTTTTAATACCTTGCTCCGCAGTTCCATCTGAAATCTCATCAGAATGGCCTTTCCGGTCCATATTTCCATCAGCTTCCTGGTCATGACCACTTAACGGATCTCTAAAGAGTTCCAAACTTTCCCTTGTCATTTTGTCTTCCAGGCAGACCCTCACCAGAATCACCCTCAATGATCCATTTACAGACATACCGGGTTTTTAAAAGCCTTCTCCTCCAAATGCTTTCAGCCTCTGCTTATTACTCAGTTCCAAAGCTGCTTCCATATGTTCAAGTATTCATTATTGTCAACCACCCCACTCCTGGTACCAATTTTCTTAGTCCATTTCCATTTGTTTATAACAGAATATCTGAAACTGAATAATTTATAAAGAAAAGGAGACTATTTCTTACAATTCTGGAGGCTGAGAAGTCCAAGGTCAAAGGGCTGCATCTGATGAGGACCTTCTTGCAGGTGGGGTCTCTGTAGAGTCCCGAGGTGGCCCAGGATGCCACACGGTGAGGGGGCTGTGTTAGCCCAGGTCTTTTCCTCTTCTCATAAAGACATCAGCCCACTCCCGTGATAACCATAATCCATTAATTATTAGTCAGCAAACGGGCTGATCCATTCATGAACCCTCATGACCCAGTTACCTCGTACAAGCCCCACCTCTCAATACTGCCACCTTGGGCATTGTTTCAACACGAGGTTCAAGGGGGACAAACGTTCAAATCATAGCATCCTTGCTTTGTCTTTTCCAATTTTCCCCTCAGACGGGGTCTTTTCTTCAGTCTGTTTCTCAGTCACAGATTCAACCTTGGGCTGCATTCACTTTTCCCTGAAACCCCCAAATTGAGCCCTTCATTTAGGAGAGCACATATGGGATGCTGCAGGGGACACTATGTCCTGGAGGCTGCATCCTCTCCAGGCACCACAAGACCACAGCTGATTTCACTGCCTTCCAGAAGCTTCCAGGGAACAACCCTAAGGCCCAGGACCTGGTGGGCGTTCCCACGGTGCCCTGGGGCTGCTCCTGGTGGGTGTTCCCAGGGTGCCGTGGGGCTCTGCTCTCAGTGGGTGTTCCCAGGGCGCCGTGGGGCTCTGGTCTCGGTGGGCGTTCCCAGGGCGCTGTAAGGCTCTGGTCTCAGTGGGCGGTCCCAGGGCGCCGCAGGGCTCTGGTCTCGGTGGGTGGTCCCAGGGCGCCGTGGGGCTGCTCCCACCTGCAGCACAGTGACCTCTCCCCTCCTGGCTCCAGGCTTGCTCCTTCTCCTCCTCGCAGAGCCTCTGTTGACACCAGTCCCAGCCGATCTCCGAATTGCCCAGTGGCCCCGGGATGGAGAGTGAGGGTTGACTCACTGCAGCAGATGCTCTCAGTGCAAAAATTTTAGTTTAGCAAGTTCTCATTGCTTCCATGGCTGATAACTTTACAAATATGAGGCTCCACCATTCACCGGCCTTTCCCGAGGATGCTCCAGTGGGCCTGCTGTGGCCTGTGACGTTCCCCAGCCAGACTGCAATGAGTCTGTGCCTGGCTGAGAGTCGGTGCAGCTTTTCCATGAGAATTCATGCAACAGCAGGGCCTGAGGAGTGGTGACCCCCATCATGGTGACTGACGGCTCCCACGTGCCAAGCCCCAGGCCAGCTCCTGGCCCTGCACACAGTCCTGCATACACACTGGTGTCCTTGGTCCCCAAAGCTCCTATGGGGTGAGCTCTGCCTGGTCTGCAGCCATGGGGGAGGAAAAGCCATGACTCCCATGCCCAGCTTACCCACAGCAGGTGCTCTGGTGCCAGCCTGGCAGCTCACTCCTCACCTGTCCAGTAAGTGCTGCCTGGGGCAGCCCATTTTTTTTTAGATGGGGTCTCACTATGTTGGTCAGACTAGGCGTCAGTGGCTATTCACAGGCACTATCATGGCTCACTGCAGCCTCGAACTCCTGGGCTCAAGTGATTCTCCCGCCTCAGCCTCCTGAGTAGCTGGGACTATAGGTGCATGCCCCCATGCCCAGTTTAGACCACAGGCACGCACCCCTGCACCCAGCTTAGACCACAAGTGCCACCCACATGCCCAGCTTGGACCACAGGCACCCCCAACACCTGGCTTAGCCCATTTTCCTTCCTGCTTGCCATGCACACCCTCGTGGACCCAGCTCAGCTCCGGCAGGGCCATGTGCATCAGCGTCTTCCTCCAGACACAGGGCCAGCCCGTGCCACCTTCTCCTGTCCTCGGGCCTGGGCTGGGCCTGCAGGCCTCTTACCTCTGCCCTCCATCCTCTCAGCTTCAGAAGGACGGCAGCTTTCCAGGTTTCAACCTGTGGGTTGAGTCACTGGTTCTCACCCGGGGCTGTGTTGTTCCCACTGGCGATGTCTGCAGACATCTCTGGATGCCACAATGGCAGGGGTGCTCCTGCCACCCAGTGGCGGATGCTGCCCCCATCCCACCCTCACCAGCAAAGCACTGTCTGCCAAACAGCCCTGGACAAGTGGATATTTGGTCAGGTCCACCCCAGCGAGAGGACCAGGGAGGCAGCCACGCAGCCAAAGGAGGGAGGGGCCCCATCAGGCCACACTTGTCTGTTTCCCACAATTCAAGAAATGTCATCGCCTTTTTTCTTTAAATACTGCCATTCGCACCTGCTAATCCAAAGAAAAGGTGCCATTAGCTATCGTGCTCTACAAGAATGTTTCTCAAGATTAAACCCTCAGACCTGACCAAGGTGTAAAATATTTCCTTAAACAGAGGCAGGGAACATGCAGCTCTGATCCACATGAGGCCCACGGGGCACTGCTGGCCCGTCTGCTGGTCAGCTCTTGGCTGCAGGCCTGGCTGTGTGTTTGTAGTTGTGACCTCGCCAACCTCACCGCACCCACCAGGTGGGCCGTTACTACCCCCACAAGGGCCAGGGGGACACTGAGGCTTGGAGAGGCCGGGCGACCCAGGCGCACATGGCTGGGGGCACGGGGAGGGATGGCTTATGAGCTGGGGGGTGAGCAAGGCTGCCCTCGCTCAGGCGTGGGACTGTGCGGCTGTGGTGTCTGTCCACAGAGCTCCAGAGCCAGGGGCAGGTTCAGCGGCATCCCTGCCCGCTTACCTTGGACACGGCAGCCAGCCTCTGCTCCACACTGGCACCCAGGCTGGTGGTGGTCCTGTCTTGGCACCGGAGCCGGTGCTGTAGCTGCAGCAGGGCCGCCAGCTGTGAGCTGCTGGTGTTGGCCGTGGCTGCAAGCAGGACATCCCTCATTGTCTCCGAGGCCGAGCAGCTCTGAAAGGGAGCAGGGGAGGTATGACAGGGGCCCAAGGCCTGGGCGGGGAGGCCTTGCACCCTGCGAAGGGCGTGCAGTGGCTGCAGCCTGGGAGCAGGAATGGGCTCCTCTGGGATGCTGGCTCCTCCTGGCACCTGGAGAGTTGCGTGAGGCCACGCTTGTTCCCTCTGTGGGACCTCTGTGAGGTCCGCACGGACAGGGCCCTGCTGGCCTGTGACTGCCGGGTCTCCAGGTCTGCCTGATGCAGGGGTTCGGGGATAAGTACACGAATGCATGTTCTCTCTGAGCCACAAGTTTACGTGGTCGGCAGGCTCCCACTGTTTGAGGACCCCGGCCTGTGGCCTGTTTCTCTAACGGCGTCCCCCCAAGGCGAGGGCCCCAGCTGAAGCCCAGGGTCCTCCCTCCTCTGTGAAGGCCTGGCTGGAGGTGCGTGGGGCAAAGACACACCTGAGACAGAGCCAGGAACTGGCAGGTAGTTGCGGGGTCCAGGGTGCCGACGCATTCCACCATCTCCAGGCTGGCGGCTGCTGCGACATCCAGGAGGCCACTGCCAAGGGCCACCTGTAGGCACTGCAGCAGCACCTCTGATGCCTGAGCCAGGTACTGCTGGGCCAGAACCATCCTCCCCTGTGGGGCACAAGGCTCGGGCTCAGGCCAGGCTCCGGGCAGAGGCCACACGAGGCTTGGGAGGGGCAGCCGCACCTTCAGGTCCTCGCCTCTCCTGCCATGCTCCTCTGGGGCCGCCCTGGAGGCCAGGGGGTCCCTGCTGGACTTTGTGGCACCCTCTTCCTCGACCTCCAGCTCCAGAGACTTGAGGCCGCTCAGCTTGGCGCCCACCTGTGAGACACACAGCAGGTTGGCTGGCACTTCTGCGTTCCTGCTTGGCCAGCGTGGGGAGGGCCCACCCAGGGAGGTTGGGATGGTCGGGCTCCTCAGCAGGGTCCCTGGGTGGCGGGCACTGCAGGCTGCAGCGTGGCCTCTCACTGTCCCAAACCCTCCACCCCTGAGTTGATGCAGGGTGGCCCTGTACTGCGAGCCTGGGCGAGGGGACGTTGCAGGCAGGGTGAGAACGCAGCCCCCCCAAGGAAGCCGGCCTGAGTCACATGGGCCTGGAATCCAACACATTCCCAGGGGACTCCCGTTACTGTCCTTTGGAAACACCTTTCCTGGAACCAGCCGGCACCGAGGCCGAGGCATCCACCGGCCCTCAGGGGCCCCCGGTCTGGCCAGGACACAAGCCCCAACCTGGGGATAGGAAGCCCAGGCAGCCGCTGAAGAACTGGGTTGAGAGGGAGCCCCCTGGGTTTTCAGGTCACGAGGTATCGCAGTGCCAAATCTGTGTATGCACCCATTGATTAGGCGTCAAAACAAAGAAAACATTGATAGAAATGGGGTGATGGAGAAGCCCCCGGTTCTAGTAGCTGCCCGAACGCAGGTGAAAACCAGCAAGCACGCCGGAGGCAGTGCAGCCGTGACCACCTGACCCGCACACGGCCTGGCCCCTTTCACATCGGAACACGCCGTTCAGGCATGTGCAGGACGTTCACCAAAACCGACCAGGCTGGGCCATGTGCAGCCACTGCAGAGTCCCCAGGACCAAGACCACTCAGGGTGTGTTTTCAACCACAACAACATTCAACTGGAAGTCAGTCGTGAAAACAGACCCGTGAGAAACACAGTCACCTTGAAATTAAACAAGATACAATCATCAAGTCAGTCAAAGAAGATATTGCAATGGAATTTATAAAATGGACTTAGAGAATGAAAATACTGAGGGAGGAGAAAAGGAAAAGTCAGTGAGGCTGACAGCCAAGGCTGGTCCTTCGAGAAACAGCCTGAAATGTCACCGCCACAGGCACAGAGGGCCGCTGGGCAAAACCAAACTGCAGCGCACCGGTGAGCAGGAGGGGCCCAGCAGAGAAGCCCCCGTTCTCCAGGTCGTCAGCTGGCTCCGGGAAATGTTTCCTCCCCTTTCCAGACATGAACACGGTGGGCTCCGAGGGAGCCTGCGTGAGTTGTGGGAGGGGTGGGGGCTTATCCAACGCACCCACAGCTGCACGAACAAGAGAGGCTGTGCTTTGTGCTCCCTGAAGACACGCCCGCAGCGGCACAGATAAGGAAGCCACAAGAACAGCAAAAGAGATGAGCACACTTTCTTATCAGAGCGTTCGGATTCAACTGTGAAAACGGCCCCCCACTGGCCGCTGCAGAGCTTTCTTCTTTCACTTACTAAACTTTTGCTGCAACCTCCCCGTGTCCACGCCCCTTAATTTTCTGGGTTCTGAGACAATGAACAACGAGCTCGGATAACACCTTAGACAATGTGACCAGCAACCCTAGACTGTGTCAATCCTACGTATCAAAATCTGGGAGACTAAAATGGGGGTTAGAGGAAAAATACAGCCTTGAATACAAGAAAAAAGCCAGAAAAACCTTGGTTTAAGCTTTGATTTCAAGAAGCTGGACAACAACATAAATCACATCTAAGGACAGCAAAAGGCAGGTACGTCCGGGCCTGGCCTGCATGGGGCGGGGGTCGCGGAAGACCCCTGTGTGCTCCACACGGGACTTGACGTCTGCTCTGCCCGGGCCCCTCCTCGCTGGGGAACCATCAGCAGCATTCACAGATGAGGACGCCAGTGCCCAGGCGGCCATGCCAACCCTCGCTTTGGTCCATGCCCAGCTGCTACCCGAGCCATCAGCAGCGTTCACGGATGAGGACGCCAGCGCCCAGGCGGCCATGCCAACCCTCGCTTCTGTATTTTTTTTTTTTTTGTATTTTTTTTTTGTATTTTTTAGTAGAGACGGGGTTTCACCGTGTTAGCCAGGATGGTCTCGATCTCCTGACCTCGTGATCCGCCCGTCTCGGCCTCCCAAAGTGCTGGGATTACAGGCTTAGCCACCGTGCCCAGCCAACCCTCGCTTCTGGTCCACGCCCAGCTGCTACCCGAGCACATCAATGGAGGCTGGTTGCACCGAGAGCCACAACTCCATCCATTCATTGAGGTACGTCAAGTCCTGTGCTCGGTCCTGAAGACGCAGGACAGACAGCATCTCAGGGCTGACCCAGGGCTGCACGGCACCTGGTGGGGGAATGGCCCTGGGCGTGCAGCCAGGCACACACAGCATGGTTGCTCTGGTCCCTGAGGGCGTCTTCCTGAGGAGCTGGTGTGTGGGGACAAGCCCAGGTTCTCCGCTGCGGCAGGTGCCTTCCAGGGGAGGAACTGGCATCTGCACAAGTGTTTAGGAAGGTGACTTGAGGCTTTCAGGGCTTACTGGGGCCGTCACCAGGGTCGTGAGGCAGTAGGTCACTCCCGCAGCTGACTCGGCCCTGCCGGGCAGCCTTGCAGCCTTCTGGAGAAGGGTGGGCCCTGGGCTGAGGGTGAAGAAGGTCCCAACTGCCCTTCTCAGAGCCACCTGGGCGCTGAGGCAGCAGCCTCCCTGGGCTGTAGGGGGTAGGGGATGGAGGGGAGCCAAGGCTGCCCAGGGCTGGCCCTGCTGTGCTCTGGCATGGGTGCCATGGTGCCCGGTGCTCAGGCCCACCCTAGGCTGCTCCTGCAGCTTCTGAGCTCCCCAGGTCCCTGCTCCAGGCCCGGCCAGAGCCGCTGCTGTGGGAGACACCAGTTGCATTGTTCCGTGCTCGCCAGTGCAGGGCTGGATTGGGGCAGGCTGTGTGCTGGGGTGGGCTGCATGCT
Organism: Macaca mulatta; assembly: GCF_049350105.2. Lineage (NCBI taxonomy): Eukaryota > Metazoa > Chordata > Mammalia > Primates > Cercopithecidae > Macaca > Macaca mulatta. The sequence continues at coordinate 144,954,371 of NC_133414.1, forward strand.
GGTGCGGGTCGACCCACATGCCCGCCTGCCCTCCATGCCTGTCTGCCGTCCCTGCCTACTCCACAGACGCTGTGGTTCCCTCCCAGGTCTGTTCCGGAAGGCCTGTGTTTCACCAGCCCCATTTCTTCCCTCACACCTGCTTCCTACATTTTTCTCTCTTCCTGGGGCCATGCCCTTCTGCACGGAGGATGACACAATTCGTCTGCTATAATCAGGGGAGTCCTAAACACTTTGCTTGTGTTTTCAGGCAGGGGTGACAGGTGTCGGAGCGACTTGGGATAGAAGCAGGAGCACTTACCGAGGGGCCCTCCTCCCAGTAGCAGGCAGGGCGCACGGGGTCGGCTTGCACGGCCAGCAGGTGGAGGGCCCTCCCGGCCAGGCCCAGGAGCCGGGCGCGGATCTGCACACAGCCCACACTCAGCGGCTGCAGGCTCCCCAGCTGCGCCAGTGCCTCGTGTGCCAGAGTCCGCTTCAGCGTGAACCATTGCTTCGAAAAGACAGACACGTTACAGCTGCCACCCCAAGGGCGGCTGCCCCCTCTGCCCAGGGGACCCAGTGAGCCTGCCCCTGGTGTCCTCTGTGGGTGGGGACACTGGGAGCTCTGAGAAACACCGCCGCCCGCAGGGTGCTGCCCGCGCAGGGAGGGTCTCGGGGCTCTGGTGTGGGGTCACAGACGTCTGCTCATATAACCTTAATTCAGCGCTCACTGACAAATCAATTTTAGGCCCGTCTTTGGTTCATTTATACTTATGTAAATTAATTTGAGTCATATTTCATGACGCCTAAGAAAATGTAAAATGGAAGAATGTACATTTCCCTCAAAACATTCTACATATTCAGCTGTTTTGAGTATGTCGTCAGCTGGACTCCATTCAACCAAAACGGAGTCCACCTCTATTGACTCTTTAATCCACATATGAATTAATTGTTAATATGAATTAATTCGTCAAAGCCAATTCATGAGTCCGGAAGGGCAGCTGCGAGTCACGTAGGAAACGCCGCCGCAGTGGAACCTGCATTTTATGAGCCAATTCAGTCCCCTCAAAGGGCGAGACAACGTCCTTCTGCAAGGCCCGGGAGCTCCCCCTGCTGCAAGAGGTCCCCGCAGGGAGGGCGCTCAGACTCCCCCAGCCGATCCGCACCGCCAGGCGTGCGGTGATGGAGACGCCTCCTGCTGGAACGGGGCCCCTCAGCTGCACTGTGGCCTGGTGCTCCCCTCACAGGGAATCTGCGACCCCAGCAATTACCAGCCCGACGGAAGTGCAGTCACTGGTGTTCTGCAGATAGTCCGCCAGCAGCTTCTCCAGGGAGCCCTGCCTACTCTGCTGCCCGCGGGCCTCCTCCCAGATGAACTGGAGCATGTCCAGAGCCATCTCCACGAGGCTGAGCTTGAGGCGCGCCAGCTTCCTCATCAGCGGCGTGTTGACGTTCTGCAACTGAGGGGCCAGGCGTGCATCTGAAGCACGGAAGCTTCTGGTAAGCCTGACTCTACATCCCACGGCTTGGACGAGGCATAACTGACATAAGAAACTCTAAATAAACCGCACAGCTCTACAGTGAAAAACTGACACACTTGGATCACGAATACACCCGTGAAACCATCACCGCCCTCGAGATCATGCAGTAGCCCTCACCCCCAAATCTCTTCGTGCCCTGTCGTGTCCCTCCCGGTCACCTAGCTGCCTGCTGGCACCCTGCATTCATCTGCATTTTCCAGAGCTGTACCTACGCGGAAGCGCACAGCGTGCAGTCTTCTATCTGGTTCGTTTCCCTCAGCGAAGTCACCGTAAGATCCCCCACGCGGCTGCACGCATGCTGCGTCCCTCACAGCCGGTGTCAGTGCACCGTGCGGATGGGCCACACTCTGCTTATCTATTCAAATATTGTATTTCCAGTTCTGGGGCTACGACGAGTAAAGCTGCTGCGAACACCCATGTGCAATGAACACACGGGAGTGGAAAGGCTGGGTCCTGGGTAGGCCCGTGTGTAATTCTTAGGAAACAGCCGAACTGCCCTCTGCAGCAGCTGTGCCACTGGCGCTTAGGGCCCAGGTCTCTCCACACATCTGCTGTGGTTGGTCTTTTACATTGTAGCTGTTTTAATAGGTGGGTGGTGGTTTCTTAAGATGGTTACAATTTGCGTGTCCCTAGCTGGCTGATGACACTATCTTTGCATGTGCTTATTTACCATCCACATATTTGCTTTGGGGGAGTGTCTGTTAAAATATTTTGCTCATGTTTTATTGGGTTGTTGTTAACTTTTGAGAGTTCTTTATCCATTCTGGATACAATATCTTTATCAGACAGAGGATTTGTAAATGTTTCCTCCCTGTCCATGGCATCTTTTCCTTCTCTTCATACTGTCTTTTGAAGAGAGGTCCAAGCTATCACTTTATTACTTTATGGCTCATACTTTAGGTGTCATAAATAAGAAATCTTTGCCAAACCTGAGGTCACACATCTATTTTCCTATGTGTTCTTCTAGAAGCTTCATGGGTTTAGCCCTTATATTTAGGTCTACAATCTATTTGGAGTTAATTTTTACATATGGTGTGAGGCGTTAGGTAAAGTGGGCTGTTTTGGACGTGGATGATCCTTCCTTTGGTGAGCCGCCTTTGTGTCTTTGGTGAAGGTCACCTTCCTGTGCGTGTGGGGTCCCCGCCTGGATTCCGTTTTGTTCCGCATGTCGACTTTTACACGAGAGCCACACTGTCTGGATTCCCGCTCCTCTCTGTACTAGGCCTTAAAATCAGGCGGCGTCAGACCCTCCAATTTCGTTCTTCTTTTTCAAAGCTGTGTTGGCCATGGTAGGTCTTTTGTATTCTCATATGAGTTTTAAAGTCATTTTGTCATTTTCTCCAAAAAAAAGCCTGCAGTGATCTTGGTCAGGGGTATAGACGATTTAGGGCGAATCAAGAACTTAACAATACTAAGTCCTCTGATACGCAAACATGGTATGTTTCTTCACCTACTTAGGTATTCCCAGCTATTTCTCACTTCTATTTGTAGTTCTCAGAGTACAGGTCTTTACATTTTTGGGACAAATTTCATTTTTAAATGCCGTCATAAAATTGTTTTAAAATTTTTAATATCTGAGTGTTTCCAGCATGTAGAAATACACAACTGATATCTGCATACTGTTCTTATATCCTGCAACCTTACTAAACTCAGTATTAGTAGCTTTATTTTTCGGTGGATTGCATATGACTGTGTATACAGACAATTTTGTTGTATGTGAACAAAAACAGTTTCCTTCCTTCCTTTCCAATCTGGACGCTTTCAATTTCCTTTTTTCCTGCCTGACTGCATAGGCCGGAAGTCCCACGTCAACACGGAACACGGGTGAGGAGAGGGCACCTCCTCATCTTCGTCCTTATCGAAAGGGGCATCGGTCTTTCTCCCATAACTGTGACGTTACCTCTGGCTTTTTCACAGATGTCCTTTATCAGACTGAGGAAGTTTTCCTCTATTGTTTGCTAGGAGTGTTTACCAGGAATGGGTGTTGAATTTTGTCAAACGCTTTTCCTGCATCCACAAAGATGATCATATGGTTTTGTTAGTTTTGAAAATAAATGGTGAAGCAAGTTAATTTTTGAATGTTAAACTATTCTTGGGGTAACCTTGGCTTGGTTATGATGTATTATCCTTTTTAAATACTGTTGAATTCAATTTGCTAACATTTTGTTCACAAGGAATGCTGGTCAGTAGCTTTTTGTTGTTGTTAATATCTTTATCTTGTTTTGGTATCAAGGTAATATTTGCATCATAGAAAAACTGGGACGTATTCTCTCCTCAATTTTCTAGAACAATTTGTGTAGAACTGGTATTATTTTTTCTTAGATACTTGGCAGAATTCACTAGTCAAGCCATCTGGGCTTGACATTTTCTTTGTGAGAATGCTTTTAATTACAAATTAAAAATTTAAAATATATAGGGCTACTCAGGCTTTCTTTTTGAGTGGGCTTTGGTAGTTCATGCTTTCAAGGAATTTTTCCATTTCATCTAAGTTGGCAAATATATTAGCATAAAGTTGTTTGTAATATGATCCCCTTATTATCCTTTCAATATCTGTAGAATCCACGGAGAAATTGTGTCTCTCATTCCTGATATTGGCAATTTATGTCATCTTTTTTTTTCTGATCCGTCCGACTAGAAGTTTTTCAATTTACCGATCTTTTCAAAGAACTAGCTTTGGTTTCATTACTTTCCTCTTTTATTTTTCTGTTTTCTGTTTCACTGATTGATTGCCACTCTGATCTTTACTTTTTATTCCTCTGCTTATTTGGGAACTGAGTTTGCTCTCTTCATACTTTTGTAAGTTGCAGGCTGAAGTAATTGATTTGAATCTTTTCCCATTTCTCCTACAGGTGTTTAGTGCTGTAAATTTCTATCTCAGTGTTGCATTGGCAACATCTTAAACATTTTGATAGGTGTTTTTTTAATTCCCTTCAGTTCAAAATACTTTCTCCTTTGATTTCTTCTGTGGCCCACAGTTATTGCAACGTTTGCTATTTACTTTTCAAATCTTTGGCATTTCGCACATACATAGCTGTTTTTTTTGTTTTGTTTTTTGTTTTTTGGTTTTTTTTTTTTGAGACGGAGTCTCGCTCTGTCACCCAGGCTGGAGTGCGGTGGTGCAATCTCAGCTCACTGCAAGCTCCGCCTCCCGGGTTCACGCCATTCTCTTGCCTCAGCCTCCCGAGTAGCTAGGACTACAGGCACCCGCCACCACACCCGGCTAATTCTTTGTATTTTTTTTTTTAGTAGAGACGGGGTTTCACCGTGTTAGCCAGGATGGTCTCGATCTCCTGCCCTCGTGATCCGCCCGCCTTGGCCTCCCAAAGTGCTGGGATTACAGGCATGAGCCACCGCGCCTGGCCAGCTTTCTGTTTTTTTAAATTGAGGTGAAAGTCACATAGCATAAAATTAACCATTTAAAAATATACAACTCAGTGGCACTTACACATTCACAACATTGTGCCACCATCATCTCTAATTCCACAACATTTTCATCACTCCAAAAGGAAACCCCTCACCCATTAAAAAATCATCCCTCATCCTCCTTGCCCTGTTTTCTACGGATTTATCTATCTTTCTGTTTCTGATTTCTAATTTAGATTGTGGCACCAGTATACATTTTGTATAACTTACATCTTTTAAATTTATTGAGACTTGTTTTATGGTCCAAAATACGGTCCATCTTGAAACATGTTCATGTGCACACAAAGAGCATCTTATTCTCCTGTTGTTGGGTGAACGTTCTAGAAGTATCTTTAGGTCATAGTGGTTGGTAGTGTTGTTCAAATCTTCTAGTGATTTGCTGATTTTCTGGCTCTTTGTTCCATTAATACTGAGATAATGAAATCTGACTGCAAGTGTGGGGTTGTCTATTTCTCCATTGCAATTTTGTCAGTTTTTGCTTCATTGACTGCGAAACTCCGTTATTAGCTACAGAAATGTTTGCACTTCTAGCCTCTTGACTGGTTGCGCTGTTTGCACTATAAAATGAGTTTCTTTATCCTTGGTAATATTCTTTTTTCCAAAGTCGGCTTAGTTATTAATATAGCCACCACAGCTTTCTTTTCATTAGTGTTAGCTGGTATATTTTTTCCATTCTCCTTTTAACCTATTTATGTCTTAATATTTAAAGTGGCTTTCTTGTAGGTAACCCATAGTTGGGTTTTGCTTTTTTATATAATCTCACAAATTCTTTTAACTGAGGGCATTTTGATTATTTAAATTTTATGTAATTATTCCATGATTAGGTCTAAGGTTATCATCTTGCTGTTTATTTTCTGTTGGTCTCACCTGTCCTTTATTATTTTTCTTTTTTCTGCTTTCATGGGGGACAAATGAATACTTGTTATGATTTCCATGTATCTCCTTTCTTGGCTCATGCAGCACACATCTGTATTCTGGGACTTCTGTGGCTGTTGTGGTGTGTAGAGAGTATGATGCCACTTCACGCACAGTGTAGAAACCTCGCATCTGTTACTGACCTCCCAATCTTTATGCCATTGTTGTCATACATTTCATTTTTACGTGTTATAGGCCCCATGCTACGTTGTTATTGTTGTTTAAGCAGCCAATTATCTTGCAGAGTGATTTTTAGAATAAGAAAGATTGGACACACTTTCCCCTGCAGTTTACGCGTTTGAGGCTCTCCACGCACCTGTGTGGATCCACACTTCAGTGGGCATGGCTTCCTTCCGCCTGCGGGACTGACTCCAAGAGCTCCTGCAGCCCCTGAGGACGCCTTCCTTCGGCTCTCGAGTGTTTGCAGAAACATCTTTCTCTCACCTTCGTTAAGAATCGTATTTTCTGGGTATAGAATTCCAGGTCGGCAGTGTTTCCTCTTGGCCTTCACAGAGGTCCCTGCGCTGGGCTCTCAGCTACACCGCTTCTGTGGGAAGCTGCGCCATTCACCTCTGTCACTCTGCACGCAACGTGCAGTGCTCTCTCTGACGCTCAGATCTCTTATCACTGGTGTCAAACCATCTGGTTACGGCTCTGACACAGTTTCATTCCTCTTCATAGTTCTTGTGCGTGGGATTCATTCAGCTTCTTGGATCTGTGGGTTTGTATTTATTTTTATCAAATTTGGAAAATGTTCAGTCATTAGTTAGTCAAATTATTCTACTTTCTCCTCTTCTCCCAGGATTCCAATTACACCTATATTCGTGCACTTAAAACTGTGTGACTTTAATTTTTGTTCTCTTTAATTTCATTTTCTCTTCATTTTTAAAAGTTTCTGTTGCTATGTCTTTAAGTTCTCCAATGTTTTCTCCTGCCATCGTTGTCATTCACTCCACCTGGTGCCTTCCTCATCTCCCGTGTCGTGGTTTTCACCCTGAAAGTTTGGGTTTTGTCTTCCTTTTATATCTTCACCATTTCTACTTAACTTTCTGAACATATAGAATACAGTGATAACTTGTCTTCCAATTATAATATCTGTGCCCACTGATCAATTTGCTTTTGATTGATCAATTATTCTCCCTATTTTCCTGCTTTTCTATACAGCAATATTTTATTGGTTGCCAGACATTTGGGCTTTGTTTTCCTTTGGGGTCTGGTGGCCATTTCTGCATTTCTGTATGTGTTCTTCAGGCTTGGGCTCTGTTCCAGGACAGTTGTCTTCTCAGAGGAAATAGTTGGGTCCTTTCAGGTCTGCTTTCTAGGGTCTCTCATGCAGGTCTGGAGTGGGGCTCACCAGGCCTAAGGACCCCTGACTGAGGCAAGGCCCTGTGTCTGCTTTGCCCGACACCCCAGGGATCATGGGGGTTTCCAATCTGGCTGGTGAAGCAGGTGCTGTTCCCGCCCTAGAACGCTTTTGGGTGGTTCTTCCCCAGCACGGGGCAGCTTCCTCTCAAGAGTGTGCTCATCAGGCCTGGGCAGGACACTCCGGGGCCTCTCCCGAAGGTCTTGGGGTTTTCTCTCTGTGCAGCCCTCCCCTGCCCTCCCCTCCCCGGGGCTCTGTCCCATGAGTGGCAGTGCCTGGCTCTCCACAGGCTCTCGGCTCCATCCTGTGACTCAGGTCACCAGCAGAATCCACCGGAGCCACCGCGGTGAGCTTGGACCTTAGCTCGGGGACCACTGCCTGTCATTGCTGATGTCTAGTGTTCTGAAAGTCCTCGTTTCATACAGTTTGTGTTTTCGTTGTTTCTGGTCCCTGTTACTCCATTTCAGCTAGCAGCAGAAGTCAGCTGGCTTGTAAGGTAAGTTACAGTGGGGTTTATATCCCGGTGGGAGTGACCCAGTGTACACAGGAACCAGGACACTTGCTTACGTCTTGAAGTGACAGTAGGCCCTGGACACTGAGGAGCCTCCCTTCCTCCTCAACCACGGCGCCCTGGGCCAGGCCATATGCTTCCAAGTAATACGCAGTTTTTTGTTCTTCATCTTCCTCGTTCTGGGCACGTAACCTTTATAAGACATAAGAATGGAATTTGGAACAAAAAATGTTAAAACATTATGTTATTATTACTAAATGTTTAATATGTCATTTTCTATCATTATACTATATATCTTATTAGTGCTTAAAATGATGTTTTAAAATAGCTAACATGTAAAGACATTCTCGATATGTCTTAGAGGTTTAAGAAGCTGGAATAATGCAGTATGTACAGCGTATTATGGTTATGAAATTTAAATCTGCACTTGAAGGAGATTTGCAGAAGCAATTCTACAGCATCAGCTTTACCCAGCAGGCTAGGTTTGATCGGCTAACTCAGCTTCCGCAAGGACAGCGTACGGCATCCACAGTGACAGACACGGCTCAGGTCAGACCTTGTGGTGGGTTACACCTTTCCCCACACAGGCTTCTGCACACCTGCACTGGGCCCGCCGTGTCGAGACGCTTGCGTGTGGACAAGTGGGGGCAGCCCCAGGTTCGGGGCAGGGCAGTGGACGGGGCCAGGGAGGCTTTGCCAGGGCAGGGGTGGCTGGCAGCTGCTGTGGTGGGGACAGCTGGCATCAGGACTGTGTGGGCCCTGCCCTTGGGGGGAGCAGCCCCTGAGATGCCACCTGGGGCCAGGCTACAGAGCCATGCAGAGCGGGGCCGTCTCCTTAGGTCAGGGCCCTGCAAGCAGCTCAGGGCTGTGCTTGGGATGTGTGCGTGTGACCTGGGCCTGGGCACGTGTGTGCAACGCGTGTGTGCCTGTGGCTGGTGGGGGTGGGTGGTGCTGTATGTCTGTGCATGTCTGCCAAGGGCTGGAGGTGCAAGGCCCAATGTGGGTGCCCTCGAGGGAGGTGTGGGCAGCCACAGGGCTGGGGCCAGGAAGAGGCCCTGTCAGGGGCAACGGGGCTTCCCGGACGGGGAAGGCTGGACATGTGATCAGAACATGTGGGGGAGGCGGCAGCCGGGAGCTTCCCAGGGGAGGGGCCTGTGGACCCCAAGGGGGTGCAGCTGGGGTGAGCCAGGCCCAGAGGGCAGGATGGCACTGGGTGTGCTGCGCGTGGGAGAAGCAGTGACTCCCGTGCAGGGGGGCGCAGAGGCAGCCTTACCTCTTGATCTTCGCTCGCTCTAGTTTTACATCAACACAATTCTCTTTGTAGCCACAGTCGATAAACTTTCTCTCAATTTCCAACAGGCTATCGTCCATGTCTTTCAGCAGCAGCGAGCACTCGGTGGCTTCAGTGACCGCCGACTGCTGCGCAACCCTGACCCGCAGGCTCAGGCACCTGACGGAGGGACAGTTTGGGGCCTGGAGTCAGAAGCCCCAGGGCCGCGTCAGGACTTGCGGCTGGGCTGCTGCTGTTCTCCCCGGTGTTCATCCAGGGATGCTCGAAGAAACGCTTTTGGAGCGTTTCTTGAAAATCAACATCATATGGGCCTCATTCTGTGATCGCATGTGATAAAATCAGCCCCACCCCAGGCACTGCATCCAGATGGAAATTCAAAAACCCTCTCCTACTTGACTCACTAGTGGAACAGAACCCACGCTGAAGCGCTGGGCGGTTCACACGCTGCTGCTGCGGGGCCCAGGGCAAGGCCGGGAGGGAGGCGGAGAGCACAGGAGCCAGGCTGCGGCCCGGAGCAGCCACAGCAGGGCCCCGGGCTGCCCTCGCGCAGATGCAGAGAGCTCCACAAAGACGAAGCAGAACACAAGGAAAGCCCGAGTCAGACAGAAATCCGTGTTGCTGGGGTCTGTAAACCAAAGCCAGCTCCTTAAAAGGTCCACTGTGTTGGAGCCTGTGATTCTGATTTAGAAGAGATGGCGTCGCCAGCCTGGCTAACACGGTGAAACCACATCTCTACTAAAAATACAAAAATTAGCCGGGCGTGTTGGCACGTGCCTGTAATCCCAGCAACCCGGGAGGCTGAGGCAGGAGAATTGCTTGAACCAGGGAGTTGGAAGTTGCAGTGAGCTGAGATTGCACCACTGTGCTCCAGCCTGGGCGACAGAGAGACGGCGCCGATAAACGGCAATGAGGGAGGCGTGCCTGCGGCAAGGGCTTTGTGAAAGCTGTAAGAACACATGCCCTACAAATTCACACGGACACACCACAAACTTAGAGGAAAAGGGTTCCTAGGCCCTTCCCAAGGCCCTGGAGTTGCCTTTCGAAGCCAGACAGGACACGTGGATGCAAGGCCCACTTCTCAGAGAAAGCCTGAAGCAAGCTCAGGAAACTTCTGGAGCTTTCTGGAGCTGTGCGGAAAGCTGTGGATATGAGGCCCCATGACATGGGCCTCTGAACTTGCACAGGCTGGACGTATGGCACAAAAATCGCAGATGGAAAAGAGGAAACCACAGCTTTCACGCTAACGAACAGTGTTTCTTACAAGGAGTTACCTGGCTTCTAGATCTGTGATCATGAATTCCAATAAAGGCAGTCGGTTTGGTCTTTCTTTCTTGAGGATCTTGAAGGCATTGATGAGCTTCTGAAATATGTGACACACCTGAGGATAGGCGGGGGTGGATACGGGTGTACCTGAGGACAGGCGGGGGTGGATATGGGTGTGTCTGAGGACAGGCAGGCATGGATACAGGCCTGAGGACAGGCAAGCTACAGGCCTGAGGACAGGCGTGGGTGGATATGGGTGTGTCTGAGGACAGGCAGGCATGGATACAGGCCTGAGGACAGGCAAGCTACAGGCCTGAGGACAGGCGGGGGTGGATATGGGTGTGTCTGAGGAGAGGCAGGCATGGATACAGGCCTGAGGACAGGCAAGCTACAGGCCTGAGGACAGGCGGGGGTGGATATGGGTGTGTCTGAGGACAGGCAGGCATGGATACAGGTCTGAGGACAGGCAGGCATGAATACAGGTCTGAGGACAGGCAGGCGGGGACAGATACAGGCCTGAGGACGGGTGGGTGGGGACAGATACAGTCCTGAGGACGGGTGGGGGTGGATACGGGTGTGTCTGAGGACAGGCAGGCATGGATACAGGCCTGAGGACAGGCAGGCGGGGACAGATACAGTCCTGAGGACGGGTGGGGGTGGATACGGGTGTGTCTGAGGACAGGCAGGCATGGATACAGGCCTGAGGACAGGCAGGCGGGGACAGATACAGTCCTGAGGACGGGTGGGGGTGGATACGGGTGTGTCTGAGGACAGGCGGGCATGTATACAGGCCTGAGGACAGGCGGGCGGGGACAGATACAGGCCTGAGGACGGGGGGGCGGGGGTGGATACGGGTGTGTCTGAGGACAGGCAGGCATGGATACAGGCCTGAGGACAGGCAAGCTACAGGCCTGAGGACAGGCGGGGGTGGATATGGGTGTGTCTGAGGACAGGCAGACATGGATACAGGCCTGAGGACAGGCAAGCTACAGGCCTGAGGACAGGCGGGGGTGGATATGGGTGTGTCTGAGGACAGGCAGGCATGGATACAGGTCTGAGGACAGGCAGGCATGGATACAGGTCTGAGAACAGGCAGGCGGGGAGAGATACAGGCCTGAGGACGGGTGGGTGGAGACAGATACAGTCCTGAGGACGGGTGGGGGTGGATACGGGTGTGTCTGAGGACAGGCAGGCATGGATACAGGTCTGAGGACAGGCAGGCGGGGACAGATACAGGCCTGAGGACAGGCAGGCGGGGACAGATACAGGCCTGCCTGAGGACGGGTGGGGGTGGATACCGGCGTGTCTGAGGACAGGCAGGCATGGATACAGGCCTGAGGACAGGCGGGCGGGGACAGATACAGGCCTGCCTGAGGACGGGTGGGGGTGGATACCAGCGTGTCTGAGGGTGGGCAGGGATGGATCCGGGCGTGTCATCAGCAGTCTGCCAGGCAGAGCATCCGACGTGCAGCCCCAGGTCCCCATGCCTCTTACCGTAGCTTCTCTTCCTGGGTGTTCCATGGACAAGAGCGCCTCTGCCAGGGTCAGAGTGGAATTGTACCAGAACTCCTCACTTCCGCCCAGGGGCTGGGCCTGTGCAATCATTTTCTTGGCTTGTCCATAGTTTTTCTCCTTGTTGGCCAACTGTGCAAGGAGGAGCAGGCACTGGGCCTCTGCACAGGGCTCATCCAGCTCCTGAAGGAGAGAGACTCAGACATGTGCGGGTTCCTCTACAGACGTGTGCAGGCAGGGAGACAGGAGAAGGTAGAGAGAAGGAGGAGGCAGACAGAGAGGCAGAGGCAGACAGAGGCACCGGGTGAGGGGAAGACAGGGCCGCTCACTCTGCCAGCGGACGGGTGGGGCCCACGGCCGCCCTCGCACTCCCTGGCAGGACTTGCTGTCCTGCCCGGCTCCTGCAGCCCTGTGGCTCCTCGAGTGGGACGCCCACCCTCCCCGCCCTCCCGCACTCCAGAGGCTTCTCTGGAGTCAGCACCGGCTGCAGCGTGCATGACTGTATCTGATTCCATTTAATTATATTTCAGTGATGTGCTGATGAGCGGGATCGGCGTTCAGTGAGGCGCAGCCCCACTCTGGCTCATCTTTGGGGGGATCTGTCTCCCCCTGCCTGGGCGGCAGGAAGCTTGGTCCCCGGAGCCTCCTGGGGTTCCTGCTGGCCTTGTCCTAGCCCTGTCTTTTAGAGGCTCCCGCTTGGGGCAAAAGGCTCGGGACAGTCGCACCTGGACACCGATGCTGAGAGCGGCTCAGAGGCTCCCAGAGCCCGGCCTGCCCGTCCGGGGCCTGCTGCCAGGGAGTTGGGCAGCCACATGATCTGGGACAGAAACACAGGGCAGCCTGTGCTAAGAAGAGAGGGGTGCTGGTCGGAGGGTGAGGAGAGGATGGGAGCGGCGGCGGAAAGCAGGTCCCAGCTCCAGGGCTCCCCGGCTATCCTCTGCAGCAGAAAGGCGGTGTCCTGTTCCCAGGCATCACTTTCTGGCCAAACAAGATGCCCTGTGTGCTCGATTGGACCTGGGCAGGCCCCTCCCAGGGTAGATGCAGGTGCGGGGACAGAGGGGAGGGTGGGCTGATGAGCTGGGGCTACCCGCCAGAGAGCAGGTGTCCCAGCTGCTGAGGGCTCCATCTCTGGCCGTTCCATGCATTTAGATGCCCAGGACGAGGGAGGGGCCGCAGCCACTAGGGAGGCGTGCCCCAGGTGTGCCCCAGTTGTGCCCCTGCCGGACACAGGATCCACCTGGACACCACAGCCCGCACGCACCGGGCACGGCTGTGACCGCCAGAGATGGCGTGGGGAGGGCCTGGGTTCACCGCAGCCTCGTGGGCAGTCAGGTGGCCTGAAGGTAGGCAGGTGGGTGGCTGGGCTCTGTGGAAGGGCATTCCTCGCCTCTGGACCAAGCCTGGCAGGGGTGTGCAGGCCTCTGAGGTGGGAAGACGGGGAGGCCCTTCGTGGCTGGGCCCAGAGAGCAGGGCTGGCAAGGGTCCAATGGGGCCCGGCTCTTGTGGGGCTTGTTCAGGGCAGCTACAGTGGGTCAGAGGCTGGTGACAGGGTGGGCAGGGGCTTCCACATGGAGAGGAGGAGGGTGAGGGGGTGGGACAGAGCTTGGCTGGGGATGAGGAGAGCCCAAAAGGCAGGGAGAGGACAGGGTGGGTGGTGTAGAGGTGGGGTGGACGGGGGGTGGAGGGGGGGTGGAGGGGTTAGAGGTGGGGTAGAGGTGGGTGGAGGTGGGGTGTAGGGGGGACGGAGGGGGGCGGAGGGGGTGGAGAGGGGTAGAGGGGTTAGAGGTGGGGTAGAGGTGGGTAGAGGTGGGGTAGAGGTGGGTAGAGGTGGGGTGGAGGTCGGGTGGAGCTGGGGTGGAGCTGGGGTAGAGGTGGGGTGGGTGGGGTAGAGGGGGGTAGAGGTGGGTAGAGGGGGGGTGGAGGTGGGGTGGAGGTGGGGTAGAGGTGGAGTAGAGCTGGGGTAGAGGTGGGGTAGAGGTGGGTAGAGGTGGGGTGGGTGGGGTGGAGGTGGGGTGGGTGGGGTAGAGGTGGGGTAGAGGTGGGGTAGAGGTGGGGTGGGTGGGGTAGAGGTGGGGTGGAGGTGGGGTAGGGGTGGGGTGGGTGGGGTAGAGGTGGGGTGGAGGTGGGGTAGAGGTGGGGTGGAGGTGGGGTAGAGGTGAGTAGAGGTGGGTAGAGGGGGGTGGAGGTGGGGAGGAGATGGGGTAGAGGTGGGGAGGAGGTGGGGTAGAGGTTGGGTGGAGGTGGGGTAGAGGTGAGTAGAGGTGGGTAGAGGGGGGTGGAGGTGGGGTGGAGGTGGGGTAGAGGTGAGTAGAGGTGGGTAGAGGGGGGTGGAGGTGGGGTGGAGGTGGGGTAGAGGTGGGGTGGGTGGGGTGGAGGTGCGGTGGAGGTGGGGTAGGTGGGGTAGAGGTGGGGTGGAGGTGGGGTAGAGGTGAGTAGAGGTGGGTAGAGGGGTGGTGGAGGTGGGGTGGAGGTGGGGTGGAGGTGGGGTGGAGCTGGGGTGGAGCTGGGGTGGAGGTGGGGTGGAGGTGGGGTGGAGGTGGGGTAGAGGTGGGTAGAGGTGGGGTGGAGGTGGGGTGGAGGTGGGGTAGAGGTGGGGTGGGTGGGGTAGAGGTGGGGTGGAGGTGGGGTGGAGGTGGGGTAGAGGTGGGGTGGGTGGGGTAGAGGTGGGGTGGAGGTGGGGTAGAGGTGAGTAGAGGTGGGTAGAGGGGGGGTGGAGGTGGGATGATGGTGGAGTAGAGCTGGGGTAGAGGTGGGGTAGAGGTGGGGTGGAGGTGGGGTAGAGGTGGGGTGGAGGTGGGGTGGAGGTGGGGTAGAGGTGGGTAGAGGTGGGGTGGAGGTGGGGTGGAGGTGGGGTAGAGGTGGGGTGGGTGGGGTAGAGGTGGGGTGGAGGTGGGGTAGAGGTGAGTAGAGGTGGGTAGAGGGGGGGTGGAGGTGGGATGATGGTGGAGTAGAGCTGGGGTAGAGGTGGGGTAGAGGTGGGTAGAGGTGGGATAGAGGTGGGGTGGAGGTGGGGTAGAGGTGGGTAGAGGTGGGGTAGAGGTGGGGTGGGTGGGGTGGAGGTGGGGTGGAGGTGGGGTAGAGGTGGGGTGCGTAGGGTAGAGGTGGGGTGGAGGTGGGGTAGAGGTGAGTAGAGGTGGGTAGAGGGGGGTGGAGGTGGGATGGTGGTGGAGTAGAGCTGGGTTAGAGGTGGGGTAGAGGTGGGTAGAGGTGGGGTAGAGGTGGGTAGAGGTGGGGTGGAGGTGGGGTGGAGGTGGGGTAGCGTGGGGTGGGTGGGGTGGAGGTGGGGTAGAAGTGGGGTGGAGGTGGGGTAGAGGTGGGGGGGTGGGGTGGAGGTGGGGTGGAGGTGGGGTAGAGGTGGGGTGGTTGGGGTAGAGGTGGGGTGGGTGGGGTAGAGGTGGGTAGAGGTGGGGTAGAGGTGAGTATAGGTGGGTAGAGGTGGGTAGAGGTGGGGTGGAGGTGGAGTAGAGCTGGGGTAGAGGTGGGGTAGAGGTGAGTAGAGGTAGGGTAGAGGTGGGTAGAGGTGGGGTGAAGGTGGGGTGGAGGTGGGGTAGAGGTGGGGTGGGTGGGGTGGAGGTGGGGTAGAGGTGAGTAGAGGTGGGGTAGAGGTGAGTAGAGGTGGGGTAGAGGTGGGTAGAGGTGGGGTAGAGGTGAGTAGAGGTGGGGTAGAGGGGGGTAGAGGTGGGGTGGAGGTGGAGTAGAGCTGGGGTAGAGGTGGGTAGAGGTGGGTAGAGGGGCGTGTGAGGCTGATGCCAGGGTCTCCAGTGCTGACACTGAGTGGGAGGGCAGAGCCCTGTCCGGAGGAGTAGGCAGCACAAGGAACAGCCACAGCCCCCAGGGCAGATGTTTCCAGCCTGGAGTCCCCTGAGGTCGGCGGGGGTCTGAGTGCTGAGGCCACGGCGGGAGAGCCCAGGGGAGGTCAGAACGCCAAGAGAAAAGGCCACCATGTGGGTGGGCCTGAGAGGGAGGGGAGAGCCAGAGAGCACGCGGGAGGGGTGCCACCAGCAGGACGGAGAGAGCCCCGCCGAGGAGGGGCCAGGGTGGAAGGGCAGAGCACACTCCCATCGCCAGCCTGGGGGAGCGGGTTCAGAGAGGCTCGGGGTGGGGCGGCCGGGAGGCACTGGCTGAGGGCGAGGTGGGGCCAGAGGGAGGGCAGTACACGAAGGCAGGCTTTCTGCGACGCGGATGCGGCTGAGAAGCCAGGGTGAGCTGAGGGCCAAGTTGAGGACAGGAGCCAGGAGGCCTCCAGCCAAGAGGGCGGGGAAAGATCAAGGAAACAAACAACTTCCTGCCAGAAGCGCCAGCTGCGAAACGAAGTCCCTGCACAGCCGCACAGCCGCGGCCGCAGGAGGAGGGTGGGCGGCCGCAGGAGGAGGGTGGTGGCTGCAGGAGGAGGGTGGCCACCTGTGCTCGTGGGAGTCTCACACCCGTCACATTCGTCCTGGGACTGGGCTCCCAGGTCCACGGAAGCCCCGGCACACAGCAGACTCACTCCCTAAGCCCCAGAGCTCTCATCACCTGACGCCGGGTGAGGGAGGCCGGGCCTCTGCCCACCTCAGGGGCTTGACGCTCGCCCCGGGAGCTCCCAGGAGCTCTTCCACACTCCCAGCCCTCGGCCCCAGCAGAGGCTGGCCCTCTCCTGTGGCTGTGGCCAAAAGAACGCTGCACCCAGCATCTTCAGTCCCTTCCTCAGACAAGCTCCCTTTTGACCCTGGTCTGCACACACCCGTCTCTGCTATCAGAGACCTGCACACACCTGTTCTCAGTGCCTGAGACCTGCACGCACCTGTCCCCCTGCCTGACACCTGAATGCACCTGTCCCTGCTATCAGAGACCTGCTCACACCTGTCCTCAGTGCCTGAGACCTGCACACACCTGTCCCATTTACTGAGATCTGCACACACTTGTTCTCAGTGCCTGAGACCTGCACACACCTGTCCCTGCTATCAGAGACCTGCACACACCTGTCCCATTTCCTGAGATCTGCACACACCTGTTCTCAGTGCCTGAGACCTGCACACACCTGTCCCCCTTCCTGAGACCTGCACACACCTGTTCTCAGTGCCTGAGACCTGCACGCACCTGTCCCCCTGCCTGACACCTGAATGCACCTGTCCCTGCTATCAAAGACCTGCACAGGCCGGGCGTGGTGGCTCAAGCCTGTAATCCCAGCACTTTGGGAGGCCGAGGCGGGCGGATCACGAGGTCAGGAGTTCGAGACCATCCTGGCTAACACGGTGAAACCCCGTCTCTACTAAAAAATACAAAAAACTAGCCGGGCGAGGTGGTGGGCGCCCGTAGTCCCGGCTACTCGGGATGCTGAGGCAGGAGAATGCCGTAAAAACCCGGGAGGCGGAGCTTGCAGTGAGCTGAGATCCGGCCACTGCACTCCACCCTGGGCGACACAGCGAGACTCCGTCTCAAAAAAAAAAAAAAAGACCTGCACACACCTGTCCTCAATGCCTGAGATCTGCACACACCTGTCCCTGCTATCAGAGACCTGCACACACCTGTCCCCTTGCCTGAGACCTGCATGCACCCTGCCTGAGACCTGCACACACCTGTCCCCTGCCTGAGACCTCACACACCTGCCCTCAGTGCTGGAGATAAAGTCTGAACCTCTCAAGGCTTTGATGGGCGTCACTGAATTTTTATACCATTCTAGGACCCTCTCTTTTTCTGGAGTTTTTCTTCAAAACAAGTGACAGGCTGTCTGGTTCTGTAGCTCTGCCTCACCCTCCCAGTGAAAGCAACTCTAAAATCTGGACAGAAGATGTCACCACGTGTCTGAGGTGAGTTTGGAGGGCAGTCAGTGCTGGCAAAAACTGGCAACTACAATTTTTGCACAGAGAGAAGCACCCGTGGGCCTCCATCCATCTGGCTTTTTCCTGGGGCTGCCATCCCTGCAGGGGAACAAAACCCGGGGGAATGCAAGCACCCGGGGTGAGGAGAGGAGGCTGCAGCTGGGACTTCCAGTGCTGAGGCTTGCAGGGCCAGTCCCAGGAGGAGGGGCCGAGGCGAAGGGTCCGAGGTCCGTACTTCCCCTCAGGGCTGTCAGCTGGGTTTGGCTGCTCAGGGCAGAGGAGGATGACACAAAGCCTGGCGGGAGCCAGCTGAGACCAAACAGCTGCAGCGCCCACCGGGGAAACCGGGCCTCAGCAAACGTCCCGGGGCTTTCACTGGGGACCGTAAGGGTCACACCCGGGGAGTGAGAGCAAAACGAACAAAGACCAGACCAGACCCGGATCCCTGGACCCAGGCGGCCCCGCACACGATCCGCCCTCTAGAACAAAGTGGCACTTCTGGCACACACTCTCGGGGGTTCCCCAAGTTCTCATCCAGCCTCAGAAGGTAAGAAACTGACGGTGGCAGGAGGCAGAGAGGAGCCACCGACGACCAAGAGAAACGAGAGGTTGCAGAGACCCACAACAGGTACTGGAAATAGAAACTTCAGCAAACTGTGAGTGGCAAAGCAAAAGACGGACAGACAGAGGCCGTGCTAGAGATGAATGCTACAGCCCAAGCCTCCGCCTGCAGCCCCTCCGCTGTGCACCGTGCGCTGGGAGCGGCCGTGGATGGTGACGGGCTGGGAGGGCTCCTCACCTGGAAAGCCAGATGAGCCTCTGACAGGAGCAGCCGTGCGGGCTGGTACAGGTTCATCTCCAGCAGAACTTCTGCCTTCAGCATCCACAGGAGGGGAAAGGACGTCCCATCCAGGCCCCTCCCGGTCTCCCCATTCATCTTCAAAATCTGGAAGACACCGCAGCCCCAGGCGGCAGGGTCCTGACACTGCGACCTCCGAGTCCCACGGGACGAGCTCTGGCTCAGCAGCCGTCCCTGCGACTCAGGAACCACACCACACCGAGGGCTCCCTGCTGGCCTTGGCACCGTGGGCGCCTCACAAGCTCCCCGTGCGCCCTGAGGCCAGGGCTCAGGCCTTTGCCTTTCCCCCGACAGGCCTCTTGCACCCTGTGCACCTCTCTCTTCTCACGAATCCCCTTGCAGCCAACCAAGACCACCACTAGCCACGTAGAGCCTTTGCTACTCCACACACACACACACACACACACTGGGGTGTAGGACCCCCTGCCCCACTTCGTGCTGCCGACCAACCCCGGGATCTGGGCCTGCCTGCGGCTGTGCACCCGGCCTTGCTAGGGCACCCCTGGCGTAGGCCGGTGGCTGAGCCCCTGCACTGGGATCTGGGCCTACCCCACATCCTCCCACCCTCTCCTCGCTAAGCAGAGACCCCGGCGGGGGCAGAGGCTGAGCCCCGCACTGCTGTGTTCTGGATCCAGGTCCTGTGCTGAGCCCCTGTCCTGTCCTGGCTGCCAGGTCACAGGAAGCATGACCTTTGCTCCTCCATGGTGCTCCCATGGTAACTGCGTTTTGGGTTAGGAGCTGGGCTGGTCACCTTCCTTTACGGGCAAATGCAGCGGATGCTGTGCTCTCCTGCTGAGGGAAACCAGGTGGCGGGAGGCCCAGTTCTGTCAGACGACGAGGACCCCCAGGTGGAGACCCCTCTTTGCTGTCCCCACCTTCTCTCTGCCTCTGCGCAGGCACCTGGCAGGCCTGTTCCAGGGAGGCCTGTGGTGCGCATAACGCTCATCTTCCCCGGGGAATTCCAGGGCCCACGGGAGGAGAAATCACTCACAGGAAGCCCCTCGCACACTGACAGACAGGCCGGCCCCTCACACACTGATAGACACAGGCCGGCCCCTCGCACACTGACAGACACACAGGCCCCTCGCACACTGACAGACAGGCCGGCCTCCTGGCTCAGCTGCAGGACACACAGGCCGGCCCCTCGCACACTGACAGACAGGCCGGCCCCTCGCACACTGACAGACACACAGGCCGGCCCCTCGCACACTGACAGACACACAGGCCCCTTGCACACTGACAGACAGGCCGGCCCCTCGCACACTGACAGACACACAGGCCGGCCCCTCGCACACTGACAGACACACAGGCCGGCCCCTCGCACACTGACACACACAGGCCGGCCTCCTGGCTCAGCTGCAGGACACACAGGCCGGCCCCTCGCACACTGACACACAGGCCGGCCCCTCGAACATTGACACACACACAGGCCGGCCCCTCGCACACTGACAGACACACAGGCCGGCCCCTCGCACACTGACACACACAGGCCGGCCCCTCGCACACTGACAGACACACAGGCCGGCCCCTCGCACACTGACACACAGGCCGGCCCCTCGCACACTGACAGACACACAGGCCGGCCCCTCGCACACTGACACACACACAGGCCGGCCCCTCGCACACTGACACACACACAGGCCGGCCCCTCGCACACTGACACACACACAGGCCGGCCCCTCGCACACTGACACACACACAGGCCCCTCGCACACTGACACACAGGCCGGCCCCTCGCACACTGATAGACACAGGCCGGCCCCTCGCACACTGACAGACAGGCCGGCCCCTCGCACACTGACAGACACACAGGCCGGCCCCTCGCACACTGACACACACACAGGCCGGCCCCTCGCACACTGACAGACACACAGGCCGGCCCCTCGCACACTGACACACACACAGGCCGGCCCCTCGCACACTGACACACACACAGGCCGGCCCCTCGCACACTGACACACACACAGGCCGGCCCCTCGCACACTGACACACACACAGGCCGGCCTCCTGGCTCAGCTGCAGCCCTGCACGGCCATGAGGGCACCGGCGTCCACCGGGCTGCAGGTCAGAAGGATTCTGGGCGGTGAGGTTCACCTTGTCCTTGGCTTCCAGCGGTTTGATCTCCCCAGGCCGGATGGGAAGTGTCTGCTCACTCAGTGTTGGCAGGCTTTCTTCTAATAAAGGTTCCTTATTTTTCTCTTTTTTCAACGCGATGTCTTTCCTGCAGCTAATGTGAGTAAAACAGACGATACGAGTTATCTGTGCACCATGAGTTACCCACCTCCAGCATGACCCAGGAGAACCAGCCACAGCCGTGCCCCCAAGTGCTCGCTCTCCCCAGAGGGGCAGGAGTCCAGGGCAGAGGGTGGCTGGGTGGCTGGCTTTTACCCGGCCACACCAAGGGCAAGACTCAAGCCCCGGGCGGCGCCGGGTGGGACCGCACCCACCTGGCCTGCTCCAGCTCGCTGACGTACACCTGCCCAACCGCCTCTTCATGGTGCGCAGCTGCTTCGCTCAGCTTCAGCTCGGAGCACACGTGGGCGAGGCTGTGGGGAGTGTGGCCGGGAGCGTCAGTGCCGCGTGGGAGCGGAGGGAGCCAGAAACAAAGCTACGAGTGTGTTTCACAGAAAACGGTCAACTAAAACATCGAGGCATACTTGGATGATGTTTTCAATCCTTTTTCAAGGTAAGCGAAATGACTAGGGGAAAGTGCCAGGTAGCTCCATCACATTTCAGGTGGGATTTTTTCCTGCTCCTTCACAGATCTCGTGTGAGGCATTATCTGTTGCCTCCTGGATGCCGTCCGAGGAGAGGAGGAGGCCCTCAGGTGGGCTCAGCAGCCACCACCCCAAGCAGAGAAGCCTTGACTCCTGTTGAAAACCCTATTCTTGTAAAATGCTTTCAGGCAAGCAGGAAAGTTGCAGACACCAGGAAGCATCCCTGTGCAGGCCCCGGTGGCCCCTCTTGGCCCCATGACCACACCTGCTCCAGCTTCCTCTCCCGCTCCCGCCCCTGGGATATCTGAGCAAGCTGAAGATGCAACTTGCGGCCTTTCTCCCAGATCCTTCAGTGGCCCGGGCACTTCCATTTATCACACTGCGCTTTATTGTGCTGCTCAGATACTGCATATTTTACAAATTGCAGCCCTGAGCGACCAAGTCCATCGGCACCATTTTCCAACAGCACCTCCTCACTCGGTGTCTCTGTGCCACATTCTGGTGATTCTCAAAATATTTCAAAAAATCAAAATATTATTATGATTCTGCTACAGTGATCTGTGTTCAGTGATCTTTGCGGTTACCATTATAATTGTTTTGGGGCACCATCAACCACGCCCATATATGACAGCAAACTGAGTCGACAAATGTCCCGTGGGTTCTGACTGCTCCACGGCTTGGCTGCTCCCCCACTTCTCTCCCTCCCCTCGGGCCTCCCTATTCCCCAAGACACAGAAGTTTTGAAATTAGGCCAGTTAGTAACCCTGCGATGGGCTCTAAGTGTTCCAAAGAAAGGAACAGTCACACGTCTCTCACTTTAAAGGAAAAGCCAAAAATGATTCAGTTCAGTGAGGAAAGCGTGTCAGAAGTGGAGACAGACTGGAAGCTTGGCCCCGCACCAGTTAACCAAGTTGTAAGTGCAAAGGGAAAGTTCTGAAAGGAAATTCAAAGCTCCTACAGGGAACGTATGAACACAAATGACGAGAAAGTGAAGCCACCTCAGTGCTGATATGAATAAGTTTCCACGGTCTGCGCCAAAGACCAAACCAGTCACAACATTCCTCTAGGCCGAAGCCTAAGCCAGAGCGAGGCCTTCACTCTCTTCAATCCCATGAAGGCCAGGAGATGTGAGGCAGCTGCAGAAGAAAAGTTTGAAGCTAGCAGAGGTGGGCTCGTGAGGTTTAAGGACAGAAGCCGTCTCATAACATAAAAGAGCCAGGTGAAGCAGCAAGTGCTGACGGAGAAGCTGAAGCCTTAGCCGGAAGATCCAGCTAATAAGAGCATCGATGGTGGCTACGCTAAACAACAGATTTCAGTTGCAGACCACACAGCCTTCTGTTGGAAGAAGATGCCTTCTAGGACTTTCATAGCTAGCGAAGAAAAGTCAATGCCTGGCTTCCAAGCTTCCAGGCACAGGTGGACTCTCTTGCTAGGGGTTAACGTGGCCGGGGACTTTGAGTCAAAGCCAGTCCTCATTCACCATTCTGAAAATCCCAGGGCCTTTAAGAATGATGCTCTATTGGCTGGGCGTGGTGGCTCACGCCTGTAATCCCAGCACTTTGGGAGGCCGAGAAGGGCAGATCACGAGGTCAGGAGATTGAGACCATCCTGGCTAACATGGTGAAACCCTGTCTCCACTAAAAAAAAATACAAAAAATTAGCCAGGCATGTTGGTGGGCGCTTGTAGTCCCAGCTACTTGGGAGGCTGAGGCAGAAGAATGGTGTGAACCCGGGAGGTGGAGCTTGCAGTGAGCTGAGATGGCGCCACCGCACTCCAGCCTGGGTGACACAGCGAGACTCTGCCTAAAAAAATAATAATAAAAAAAAAAAGAATGATGCTCAATGTACTCTGCCTGTGCTCTATAAGAGGACAACAAAGCCTGATGTCAGCACCTCTGTTGACAGCATGGTTTGCTGAATATTTAAAGCCCACTTTTGAGACCTACTGCTCAGAAAAACAGATTCCTTTCAAAATAGTACTGCTCACTGGCAATGCTTCGGCCACCCAAGAGCTCTCACGGAGATGTACAAGGAGATGAATTCTGTCCCATGCCTGCTAACACCACTGCTAACACCGCAGCCACGCAGCCCATGGATCAAGGCGTCATTTCGACTTTCAAGTCTTACTATTTACAAAGCACATTTAATAAAGTTACAGCGGCCACAGAGAGTGATTCTTCTGAGGGATCTGGGCAAAGTCATTGAAAACCTTCTGGAAAGGATTTGTCATTCTAGATCCCATTAAGAACATTCCTGATTCATGGGAGGAGGCCAAAATAGCAACATTAACAGGAATTTGGAAGAAGTTGATTCCAACCCTCATGGATGACTTTGAGGATTCAAGACTTCAGTAGAAGGAGCTACAGGTGTGGGGGAAACAGCAAGAGAAGCAGAATCAGAAGTGGAACCTGAAGATGGCCCTGAATTGCCACAGTCTCAAGAGAAAACCTGAATGGATACAGAATTGCCTCTTACGGACGAGCAGAGAAAGTGATTTCTTGAGATGGGATCTGCTCCTGGTGAAGATGCTGTGAACACTGTGGAAATGACAAAAGGGACCTAGAATATTCCATACATTGAGTTGATAAAGTGGGAAGAGCATTTAAGAGACTGACTCCAATTTTGAAAGAACTTCTGCCGTGGGTAAAATGCTGTCAAACAGTGTTGCATGCTACAGATAAATCTGTGAAAGAGTTGATTCATGTGGCAAATTTTATTGTCATCTTATTTTAAGAAATTGCCAGCCTTTTTAGCATTTTAGCACATACATTTTAAATGGATGTATGTACATTTTTTAGACATAATGCTATCGCACACTTCATAGACTACAGAATAGTGTAAACCTAACTTTTATATACTCTGGAAAGCCAAAAAGTTCATGTGACTTGCTTTATTGTGATATTTGTTTTGTTTTGGAACCTAACCCACAATATCTCCAAGATAGGCCTGTATTTCCTTAAAACAAGAATATTCTCTTAAGGATCAGGTAGAAATTTTAACATAAAAATATCATATTTTATTTTTTAAATTTTTAGTAATAGGGTCATGCTCTGTTGCCCAGGCTAGAGTGCAGGGGCACGATCATAGCTCACTGCAGCCTCGACTTCTTAGGCTCAGGTGATCCTCTTGCCTCAGCCTCCTGAGTAGTTGGGACAACAGGTGTGTGTCATCATACCTGGCTAACATATTTTTTAAATTTTCTGTAAAGATGGGGTCTTGCTACATTGCCCAGGCTGGTCTCAAACTCCTGGGATCAAATAGTCCTCCCATCCCAACCAAAAATACCATTTTTATATTCAAATATTTTTATTTACTTGGTGTGCAAGTCCCAGGGACTTTATTATTTACACAGTCAACTACAGAATTAATATTTTAACATGCTGTTCATTTTTGTATTCTTTGGGGAAATCACACTCCAAAAAAGGAACTGTACTCACCGAAGGTGGTAGAGATCCGCCAGGCCCTTGCTTCCCACCACGGAGTCCGAAATCAGCACCCCCAACTGCAGGATGGGGACCGTGAGTTCATGTAGGCACATCTTCTGCAGGGCCTTGACCAGGTGGTCCAGGAAATACAAACTGTACGTCTACATGAACACATAACACACACAGGAGGTCACAGGAGCGGGTGTAGGCCACAAGCATAAGGGTCTTTCCTCAGAGAACCCCCTCCCTCCCCGTGCCAGCACGTGTCTGCATACAGCAGGTGCTCAGCACGTTTCTGTGGGACGGATGGAGGCTGTGCTATCTTCCTTCCCTCTTCCACTCATGGGTTTCATTTTGTCACATGTGATAATCTTTGTGAACATCAGCACCCAAGTATGAAGATCCCCACAAGAAACACACCCATTCATGGATTTATTCAAATTTATGTGTTTGTTTCATTTTTCCACTAAAAACTACTGACTCACTAGAGACAGAATTTCTTTGTGTGCACACACAACCACTTAAACATTTAATATATAAAGAAGAGCTAATGCTTCCTATGATGTTGGACTCAGTTTGTTAAAACCATTACTCTTGAGTGAGAAATTAGGAAAGTTGGATGACCTGTTGTAAAAATGTACTTCTAAGAACTGGAGGTAATCAATATTCAAAGAATGACTGGGCCGAGATCTGGAAGTCAGTATGCATCCAGGGACATGAGCCTGGCTATCAGGCACTGACACAGCCGAGGGTCTCACGGCGCTCTGCACCGTGCTGCAGGCTGGGCTTAGAAAACTGGGTTCAGGGCCCACCAAGAGCTCCACTCTCTCACTCTCTCTCTCAGGCTGGGTTCTTGAAGGGCTGCACCTTAGAACTCCAGGCAATCTAGGAGGAGGCCATTCCCTCAGGGATGACAGCCAGGCAGAGGGGCCGTGCGGGCAGCCTGGAAAGCATGGGGTCCCTTGAGAGGTCGATGGAATTGATCACTCCTGGTGAGGCTGATCGGGAGAGCGAGCGAGGGTTGACAGGGCTCTACAGATCTCACAGGCATTAAAAGGTAATACAAGGACATTGAGAACAACTTCATGACAATATATCCAAAATGCATTTTAAATAAAAACATCCCAGAAAAAATGCAACCCATGAAAACTGTTACAAGAAGAAACAGAAACTCTGAAGAATTCTATAACTATGAAATAAATTGGATCCATAATTTAAAATTTTCTCAAACAGAAGCTCTGGGCTCAGATGGCTTTACCAGGGAATTCTTCCAGACATTTAAGGATGAAATAACTACCAATCTTATACAAATTTCTCCTAACAATGGTCAGAAAGGAATACTTGCTAACTGACTAAAAGGCCAGCATAACTTTTACCACATCCTGAGGAGGACACACATGAAAGGAAAATTAAACGTCGTCTTCCTCACAAGCACAGATGCACATACCCCGGACAGAAGAGCCGCCAACCAAAGCTGGTGACATAGAGTGAGTAACAGTACAGCCAAGCTGCCCTATTGTGATAATCATTAGAAACAATCAAGGTAATTAATTCAAGGAATGAAGGAGGAAAACACCATCTGCATAGATGGAGAAAAATATTTGATAAAAATATAAAAGCATTCATGACTAAAATTCTTAGCGAATAGAAATAAACTTCCTTAATCAATAAAGGTCTATAAAAACCTACAACAAACATCAATTATACTTCCGAGTAAAATGTTGGAAACTTTCCTTTGGGATAGGGCACGCAACATAAAAATAGATGTTATCACCATTTTTATTCAACCTCATACTGGACGTCCTTGCCAGAATATAAGGCAAGGTAAAGAAAAAACAGTGTAAAGAGTGGAAACTAAAAAAGAAAAATGTGTTTGCAGATAAAACGACGATGTACACACAAAATCCAAAATAATCTACAGACAAATTACTAAAGTTATAAAGAGCTTAACAAAATGGATGCTTACAAGGCCAAAATGAAAACAATTACATTTCCACAGTTTATCTGGAGTTTAAACATGAAACAACAAAGCTATATTTACAACAGCATCAAACGTTTCAAATACACAGAAATAAATCTGACATGTATAACTGCCATGTAGAAAACTCTGGTCTATTGTTAAGAGACGTTGAAGATGACCTAAGTCAATGCAGAGACAGACCATGTCCATGGATCAAAACGCTCAACACCATAACAACGTCGGTTCTCCACAAAGTAACTTACAGATTCAATGCAATGTCAGTAAAAACTCTACCAGGGTTTGTGACGGGTCTGACACACTGATTCTAAAATACACATGGACATGCAATGGAGAATAAAAAGAGTAGCCCAACCGTCCTGAAGAATGAGGTAAGGAGATTTTCTTTACCAAATACTCATGGTTGTGAAGCTCAGTAATTGACACTGAGATGATGCTGCAAGGACAAAAAACTAACAGAAAGCAAGAGAGACCCCAAAGCAACCCCATGCACAGGTGGGCACCTGCTCATGCCCAGTGCAGCCAGCAGGGAAGGTGGCCAGTGACATTTCAGGAAGTGGTGTCAGAACAACGGGACACCCTGACTGCCAAGCTTGAGGCTTGACCCCTACCTCATACCACACACACATCAAGTTCAGGTGACAGGCAAAACTATAAAGGTGCAAAATATTTCTACTTTTTGGAAAAATACTATAACAGAGTATCTGTACAACCTCCAGAAATGAAAACATAAAAAAAGGACACACAAAAAACTGACTAATTACAAAGGAAAAGACTAATGACTCTTATTACATTAAAACTACTAATCCCTGTTCCCAAAAAGACCTCCTTAACAGAGTGGAAAGGCAAGGCACGAAGTGGAGGCGGATCTGCTGGTCATATGGCTGCTCATGCGATTTTCCAGAATAAAAGATTCCTTCAAACCAATAAAGAAAACTCAGAAAGCTTAATTAAATATGGGCAATAGCCTGGAGGGCACAACACAAGAGAGGACCTCCAAGGATAGGAAGCACTGAAGGCCAACCTCACTGTGGCCAGGAGTGTCCCGTGAAACGTTGGGGAATGCCACTGCCCACCCACTGGCTGCTGAGATTGAGGGGAGTGTCATCAGCAGAGATCTGCACAGGGCCACTCTACCCATGGCAGGCACAGCAGTGAACTGAATGACCACTGTGGAGGGCAGCATGGCAGTGTGGCACCAAACATCACAGGTGGAGATTCACATCCTCCATGGTCCAGAAAGTCTGTGATGGGTGTGTCCTCCAGGCATGGGGGCATGTGGGCACCAGGACACAGTGCACGGATAGTCACAAAAGCTTCATGTAGTAGCTGTTAACCGGAAACAGCCCATCCACCAGCAGGTGGATGGACGAACCATGGCCTGTCCACGCCATGGGCCACCCACAGCAATGCATGAAACACAGACCATGGCCTGTCCACATAATTGCCACCCACAGCAATGCACGAAACACATCGACAGACCATGGCCTGTCCACGCAATGGGCAACCCACAACAATGCATGGAAACAAACATAGACCATGGCCTGTCCACATAATTGCCACCCACAGCAATGCATGAAACAAACTCAGACAGACCATGGCCTGTCCACCCAATAGGCCACCCACAGCAATGCACGAAACAAATCATGGGGACACAGCGAGCCTGGCAGGTCCCACAGACGGAGTCCAGGTGAAGGACGCTCACCAAAGAGAATCCACCCCAACAAGGCACAGAGATCTAGTGGACACCCAGTCCTGGCCCCTGGAGCTGTGTGCATGACCACAGAAGGGCGAAAAGGACTTGCGGATGTGATAAGGTGAGGACCCCGAGGTGGGGAGGGTCTCCGGGATAGTCCAGGTGAGCCCTAAATGTAATTCTGTGGGAGGGAGCGGGAGATTTGATCTGCACAAAAGAGGAGGCCATGTGACCACAGAGGCCGACCGGGATGAGACAAGAGGGATCTTCCCCGGGCCCCTTGGAGGGTGTCACCCTCCCGACACCTGGATTTGGGCCCAGGGAAACCGATTTTCAGCTTCCGGCCTCCAGAACTGTGAGGGGATCAGATCCTGTTGTTTTAAGCACCCGGCTGTGGGAGCTTGTCATGAACACCTGTCCTGTCTCGCTAGGTGCGTGTTGGACTTGGGTGGGGAAGAAGGAAGGCTTTCCTGGGTGTCGGTAGTTAGGGGCAGACAGTGGTGCTGGGAGGGCCTGTAGGGGGCTGGGGGCTGATGGAACTCTGTCCTGTCCTCCTTTTTCTGGCTACAGTTCACAGTGGAAACTGGACCTGGGGACAGGTCAGGGGACACCATGCTGTGACGAGGGTCTTGAGCCTTTTCCTTATGTGAACGTACCGGCTTCTGGATACTTGAGGGGTTAACAGTAGAGTCACTTCTGTCCTGTTTCAGCACAGACAGCACTTCCTCGGGGCAGGAGTAGGAAGCCCACTCTTCTATGCTCGTGGGTAAGTCTTCCAGTTGTTTGTTAGGAGCTGGGCTTTGGCACTAGAAAGGCAAGAATGCAGGATTTCCCTGAAACGGTAGAAACAGCAGACGCCGCCCCCCCCGCCCCCACCGGCATGGCTGTGCAGCAGGCAGGCCACAGCCCTGGGGAGCCGGCATCCCCCCGACCAGCAGACCCCAGCGAGCACCCAGATCCAGCCTCTGACACTGTTTCCAGGCAGTGCACGCAAAGCTTTCTGCCCCGTGCACAGCCAGAGTCGGCCTGGGGGTGCCCAGGCTCAGGACTTCCAGGAGCTAAGGCTCTGCAGCCTCTGCCTCCTGCATCTCCCCTCGGTGACAGCTGACTGGTGAGCTCAGCAGTGCTCGTGCCAGGGTCCAGGTGTGAGCGTCCCGCTCTGGGAAGCTGGGCGGCCAAGTGGTTTCTCTGCCCAGCACTTTCAGAAGTGGATACTTGCAGAGAGAAAGGTTTCGTGGGATTAAAAAAACACTTTTCTCACTGCTCTGGGACCCAGACCCTGGGCTGTGTCTACTGCCATGGCCTCCGAGCCTGGCAGACCTGGGACAACGTGCTTTGTGCAAGCCGCATGCGTTACGTGGCTAGCTCCAGGCCTGGGATTCCCGCCAGGGACAAACCAGGGTGCTTTACAGACATTCTCTCACATTGTCCTCCAAGAACCCCGACAGGGAGAGAAACCGGGGCACAGAGACCGGCCAGGGCCCAGCCTCAGCACTGAGGCCACCTGGGGCTCCTCCGAGAACCCTGACAGGCAGGGAAACTGAGGCACAGGCCATCCTGGGCCCGGCCTCTCCACCGCGGCCGCCCGGGCACCACCTGCTTGGGCTCCTTGGCTTTCTCCTCCTTTCCCTTCTCCTTCTCCTTCTCTTTACTCCTCTCATTCTCCTTCTCCTTTTTAGGCAATAACAGATGTGAGCTGGTTGCTGCCAGGGGTCTGCTTTCTAGAACTGATTTTCCTGCTGTCATCAAGGAAACCTGGGCAGGGATGAAATCCACGTTTGCAGCACTGAAAACCCACCCGCCACCCACTCCGCCCACCCTCCACTCCTGGGTGAGGGACGCTCAGACCCGCGGGGCTCCCCAAGCTCTAGCGCTCTGGTGGTCTTACGTCCCGTCAGCTGCTGTCAGGTGAGGCCCCTAGAGCACAGAGCGGGGCTGGCCAGGGGTGTGGGCACTGGGGGCTGCAGGGACATGCCCATGAGCACGCTGGCTCCGTGGGTGTCCCTCAGTCTCACTCCACAGCAGGACACCCCTGGCCCTGGGGCTCCCTGCTGACCATCCCACCTTCCCTGCAGCGGCTCTCGTCGGGGCTGTGCCCAGGCAGGGAGGACACTGGGCACGTCTCCTTGGCAGGCCCTGCCGGCCCCTCGCAGCCCTGACACGTGTGGGCGTTTGGAGCAGGTGTGGCTGGCCCTAGGGGGGACTTGCCACTCCACGGGTGAATGAGTTCAAGGTCTCTAATTAAGAACCCATGAGAATAACGTTGAGCGATTCTCCTAGAAGGGTCACAAAGAATGGCGGCTTGGGCGCCCATGGCCCCAGGTCTGGCAGTGGTGGAGGCTGGTGGGGGGCTGGCGTGGAACATTCTGAAGACGGGATGAGGGGGCCTCCCTGCCTTTCCTGCTCTGCCCATGGCTGGGCCGTGTCCCTGTTGATCCCGAGATGCCCTATGGGGGTTCCGGGCAAACTTGTCCTCAGAAGAAAGGCCTGCCATGCCTGGCGCTGCCCTGCTGGGTGTAGCCCGCGGGAGGCCTGGACAGGCGCACGGGGCGGCCCCAACAGTGCTCCTGGTGGGCTTCACAGGGAGAGGTGGTAGGAGGAGCAGGATAAGGAGGGGGGTGGGAGTGGGGCACAGAAGAAGGTTGTGGAAGCCCCGTCAGCGGGCGGTTCAGGAGCTGTTGGGCCCCAGCTGCCAACAGAGGTGCCTGCTGCTGCCTGGGCGTGGCGAGCCAGGCAGAGGCAGTTTTGGGTGATGGTCGGCAAGGGCACTGGGGCGGGTGTCAGGGAGGACTGGCTGATCTGGAGGGAGCCATGAGCCCTCCCTTGGGGAGTGCTGGGAATGTCGAGGGTGCAGGAGTGAAGAGGGGAGTCTCTTGTTTTCATGCCGATGGAAATCATCCGGTAGAGAGGAAGAACCCGGATGTCGCAGGAAACTGCTCACATCTCAGAGGTCTTTAGGAAATGCTGGGAAAGGCTCTGATGCCTTTAGAATGCTCACTGCAGTTTCCCCAGCCCACAGCCCGTCCCGGGAGGCATTGCAGGGACGGGGAGCCTTCGCTGGGCCTCACCTGCCAGATGTGCCTGAAGAAGGCGTAGGCTGCAAGGCAGCAGTCCTCGTAGCCCTCGGCACCCGGCGACAGCACCAGCGCCAGCAGGATGTGCACACGGGCCAGCGCCTCCAGCTGCCGCACGCTACGTAGCTGCTCCAAGGACACCACCTCCCCGGCCTCGGACACGGAGCTCTGTGGGGGCATCTGCATGGCCATGTACTCCCCTGAAACACGGGGTGCCCGAGGCTGAGAGCAGGCCCGGCTACGGGTCTGTGGGCCCCAGGCCACTCCCTTCCCTGCCTGAGGCTGCGGGGACTGTCCGGTGCCTCGCCGACCCCCGGTGCTCCACTCTGCTGAGGGCCGGGAGCCAGGGGAAGAGCCACGTGTTGCACTTACTCTGCGAAGGCTGAGCTTGGCCGCCCCCTCACCCCCAGGGGCAGCTCCACTCTCAGCTCCAGCCCCAGGTCCCCAGGCCCTGAGGGCTCTCCTGCTGCCCTGTGTGTCCTGGAAGCCTCATGAGCTGCACCTGGCCTGGGCACCCCGTTCCTGTCCCAGACTGTCCCGAGGGCCTGGGAGTTCTGAGCAGGGCCCCCACTCATCCTGACAGGGGTAGGAGCAGCAGCCACGGGGAGGGTGGCCCTGAGCAAGCCAGCATTGACAAGTGCTCTAGGACGGCCCGGCTGTGTGCGCGTGTGTGTGTGTGCGTGTGTGCACGTGTGTGTGTGTGTGCGTGTGTGCACGTGTGTGTGTGCATTTGTGTGCGTGTGTACATGTGTGTGCGTGTGTGCATGTGTGTGCATGTGTACGTGTGTGCGCGTGTGTGCATTTGTGTGCGTGTGTACGTGTGTGTGCGTGTGTGCATGTGTGTGCAGTGGCCACCCTCGCTGGGCTCTGCCAGCCTCTGCTCTTCATGGCAGGCCTGCGGGAACCACCCCATGGGACTCTCCAGGCGCACCTGCGCTCCCCGCAGAGTTTCTGCCCCGGGTCACCCTGAGCTGATGCCCAGGCACTGGCAGTGTTTATGCTCTGGACGATGCCAGTGGGGCTGCCATCGTCTGCCCAGGTCCCCACTTACCAGCAAACCCCCACCTCCCTGCACTGCTGTGAGCAGGGGCCAGGTGGCCAGGGGCCTGCGGAGGAGAAGCAGCTGGAGAACGGAGCCCCTACCTCGAGTCGGAAGCCACCTTGGGGATGGCTGAGGTGCCCACAGGGTCTGAGGTCTCCCCCAGCCTCCTGAGGAAGGCGGCCTCCGGGCCGGCCCAGCTGTGTGCCTGAGGACATGGCTTCTCCCTGACCTGGACAGAACCTTTCTGTGAAGGTCGCCTGGTGGGGGTCAGGCTGAGTCCCTCAGGGCCCCCGCAGAGGACAGCGCTGTGACGCATCGGGGCTCCTGGCTTCCAAAGCCTGCACGGACACGTGGATGCCCAACGGCCGTCCAGACCATGGAGCGCGAAGCAGAGCTCTGGGGGAGCCGCGTGGGGTCGGCACCCTGCCAGCGGAGTGGGCTTACCGTCCGGCGTGGGCTCTGCCTCCGGGGCGTCGCTGGGCGGCTTCATGGCCAGCAGGATCTCGACGGCCCAGCGGAGGTGGAAGACCACGTCCTCTAGAGGAAAGTGTCTGTGGTGGAGCCACTGGCCGAACTCCATGAGGTACTCCACCTTCTGCCACTCCGTCTCAGGCTTCTGTGGGGGTGAACAGAGAGGGTGACACCCTCGCGATAGCCCTCGAGGCTTTCCTGATGCAGTGAACACTTTCATTGCTCACTTTCTAGAAGAAAAGGTTCATTCTTATCCCACAGTGACTGTTTGGAGGCTGCCTCTAATGAGGGCAAGCTGCCGTTTAGGCTCATTGGGACATTTCAGGCACAGGCGAGATGGCGCTGCTGTTTCTTTTCACAGGCAGCGTGTGGGCAGGCTGCAGTTTGGTGAATCCTTCCCTGTCTCCTCACCCTCTGCAGGTGCCACCTCCTGGGGCGTCCCGGGTCCCCAGGCATTCCCTGCACCACAAGAGGACACGGGACAGGGGTCCTGCTGTTGCCCTGTCTGTGGGTGGCCCTGTGTGGGTGGTTCTGCGGGCAGCCCCGCGTCCCTGCTGGAAAGGACGCCTCCTCAGGGCGGGAAAGGTGTTTGCCCTGTCCTGCAGAGTCCAGTCCAAGGCCCGGCCGGGGCAGACTTGGCCACCGTCGCTACAGAATCGGATGAGACCACCCTAACCTGACCCTTGCAGAGCAAAGCCCCAGCCCTGTGAGCCGGGGTTAGCCTGCACCGCACCCTCCGCAGCCCTGTGAGCTGGTGTTAGCCTGCACCGCACTCTCCGCAGCCCCACCGGCCAGGGTTAGCCTGCACCGCACCCTCCGCAGCCCTGCGAGCCGGGGTTAGCCTGCACCGCACCCTCCGCAGCCCTGCGAGCCGGGGTTAGCCTGCACCGCACTCTCCGCAGCCCCGCCGGCCGGGGTTAGCCTGCACCGCACCCTCCGCAGCCCTGCGAGCCGGGGTTAGCCTGCACCGCACCCTCCGCAGCCCTGCGAGCCGGGGTTAGCCTGCACCGCACCCTCCCCTCCACAGCTGTTGCCGGGGCCACAGCCACACTCTTCTCCAGCAGGGTGGATGTCGCATGGGTGTTGCCGCCACTTCATTTCTGCTGCCAAATATCTGTGGCTCTCTGAGCGCTGGCCCATGCCACTTATTCAGCCCACGAATCTGCTGGGGGTTCCCTCTGTGCCCAGCACTCACGCTGCATCAGCCATCATAAGCAGGTGCCTGTGGGCCTCAAAGCACAGATGCTCTGCAGGACACATGGCTCAGGACCAGAGACCCAGTGGTAGTAGGAATGGGGCCTCACCCGGCGGAAGCTGAGGAGAGCCTTGAGGCGCTGAGAAATACTATGGGGGGTGTTTGTGGAGAGGGTGCTCCGGGCAGGGGTGCAAGGCCCTGCAGTGCGGGTAAGACAGGAAGGGACTGAGCCACAGCACTGTGGGCTGGAGAATGCGGACAGCAGCTCTGACCTGGACCTGGGGAGCCTCCCACTGCTCTGCAGAGAACAGGCCGGGGTGAGCCAAGAAGAGGTTAGTGCTGCCCACACAGGGAGACGGAAAAGAGCCCAGGGCAGCAAGGAGGTGGGGGTCTGGACAAATCTCAGGGCGAAGCCCATAATGGAGTGTTGGATGGGCAGGTGTGAGCGTGGAGGGGTGTGGGAGGGTGTGGGATGTGTGTGTGTGGGATGTGGGGTGTGAGTGGTGTGTGTGTGGGATGTGGGGTGTGAGTGGTGTGTGGGATATGGGGTGTGTGTGGTGTGTGTGGGATGTGGGGTGTGAGTGGTGTGTGTGGGATGTGGGGTGTGAGTGGTGTGTGTGGGATGTGAGGTGTGAGTGGCGTGTCTGGGATGTGAGGTGTGTGGTGTGTGTGTGGGATGTGGGGTGTGAGTGGTGTGTGTGTGGGATGTGGGGTGTGAGTGGTGTGTTCGGGATGTGGGCGTGAGTGGGATGTGGGATGTGTAGTGTGTGTGGGACGTGTGGTGTGTGTGGGATGTGGGGTGTGAGTTGTGTTTGGGGGTATTGGGAGTGAATGGTGTACATGAGATGTGCGTTACAGGTGTGAAGTTGCGGCCTGTGGGGTGTGTCTGGGTTGCAGCTGTGGGCTGTTATGTCGCGTGTGTCTGTGGGTCTAGGTGCAAGGTGTGGGTTTGTTGTGGGTGTTGGGTGTGAGTCCAGCCACTGGAGGATGGAGCTGCAACATCTCGAGGGGAAAGGCAAGAGGAAGAATGGTGGGAAAAGCAGGCATTTGGTTTTGGGCAAGACGCTGGCCCCAGGGCGAGGCCAGGCAGGCAGCAGGATTCACAGGTCTAGGGGCAGGGTCTGGGCTAGAGAATTGCTTGTGGGGAAAATGGGCAGCAGCCATGTTTAGTTCAGGACGTGGGGTGAGATCAGATGGCCAAGGTCCTGCCCTTAGCCCAGGGTCTTCTCTGTCATGAAGAGGTGGGAAGGAGAGAAGGATGGGGAACTGGTGAGGTGGTGGGGCCTGGGAGCCACGTGAAGGATGCCGTGGATGGGGAAGGAAGGGAGCAGCTGTGGAGGCTGGCGGTGGCTCCCACAAAAGCTGTGGACGTTGGGGAGGGCCTTGGCCCTGATGGGGAGGTTCAAGGGAGAGCGGGTCATCTTCTCAACAGAAGTGTGGGGCCACCGGAGTCCACAGGCTGAGGAGTGCTGGGGACCCTGCCTCACACCGTATAACTCATAAATGTAACAGCTACAACTATAAAACTCAGAAGAAAACGGGAACAAATCTTCAAGACCTTGGGTTATGCAACAGTTTTGCAGATACAACGCCAGAAACACAAGCAACAAAACAAGAAACAGACAACTAGAATTTCATCACAATTTAAAACATGTTTGTGCCACAAATCATGCCATCCAGGAAGTGAAGAAGTGGTTGAAAAAGCAGCTCACAGAATGAGAAAGGGTTTGCAGATGATGCTCCTGCTAAAGAACCTGCATCCACAATACACCATGAGCTCCTATAAGGCAACGAAAACCAAACCACCAGATTAAAAATGGGCAAAGGACTGCAATGAACACTTCTCCAACCACCTACAAATGGCCCATGAGCACGTGGGAATATGCACCCCATCATGAGTGGCTGGGAAAATGCAGGCACACCAAACACGAGGAGACACCCCCTTCACACCCACTGGCACAGCCAGAACCGTCGGACGACATTGAGAGCTGGTGAGCGTGTGGAGAAACCGCAGCTCACAGCCGGCAGGTGGGAAGGCAACCCTGTGAGGCCGCTGTGGGAGACGATCTGGCACTTCATCTCATGGCTCCACACAGGGCCACCGTGTGCTCAGCAACTCCAGTGCTGGGCTGTGCCCCCAGGGGACGAGGAGGGGCCACACCAGAACCTGGGAGCAAATGCTGACCGCACCTTTCGTCACAGCAGGCAGATAATGGGAAACAACAAACAGCCGGGCGTGGACTGTGAGACACGGAACGGAATATGACTCGGCCCTAAACGGGAATGATGGGGATGGCCCTGGGCGATGTCACGCTGAATGAAGGACCACGTAATGCTTGGCTCTGTTTACAGAAAATGTCCAGGTCCGCAGCTTGCTGGGGCCGATGGACGTAGGGAAGGAGGGGGAGTGAGCGCTGATGGATGCAGGGTAGGGAAGGAGGGGAGTGAGCGCTGATGGATGCAGGGTAGGGAAGGAGGGGGAGTGAGCGCTGATGGATGCAGGGTTTCTGGGAGGTGATGAAACCTTCTGAAATTGTGTGTGGGTGATGATTATATAACTCTGAGAATTCACTAAAAACATCACATTGTACCTTTAACAAAACAGACAACTGGAGGAAGGACTCGGGTAAGTGAAGACAGAAAACTTTCAAGGGCTTCTGCCCCGACGGCCAGTGCGACTCGGCTGGGTCCTGCCTTCCCCAGTCGCCCCGCAGCCTCCCCTCCTCAGGCCCTTCCTGCTTTCCCTGGAGGAGGCCAGGTCCTCGCCTGATCCCCACCAACCCCAGCAGGGCAACTGCTGAGGAACGACGTGGCCTCTGGCTCCCCGGAGAGAGGCGCAGTGGCTCCCTGTGGCTCCCCCATGGTGGTACCCGGGCGTCTGCCTTGACTGCCCAGTGCCCTGAGCTGGCACTCACACAGCACTGTCAGAGACCCCCAGTCATCCTCAGTTCCCAACGCTAAGGGCTGCCTGGACACCAGAGCAATCCAAAGACCTCAGGGGAGGATTGCTCTGAGCCAGAGAAACAGCCTGTGTAACAGAAAAGCCTTTTAAGATCTTCACTAATGTTGAAAGGTTCATGCCTTTCACACCAGGGGCCTGGGATGCCTTTTCATCCCCGAGATGAAGTTCTCGGGTACGCACCACATGGCCCTTGCTTCTGACAAGCAGAGGCATCAAATCAACGCCAAAGCGCCCACCTCCTCCCGAGCCCACCCCAAGTGCATCGAGGGGAACACCCGTCTCGCCTTCCTGGGGGTGGGGAAGAGACGCCAACGTCCCCAGAACGCCCACATCCCAGGGCCCTGCAGAGCCCTGCTCCCCTCTGCAGCCACCCACCCATCTGGGCCCCTGGGCCTCCAGGGCGCTACTACTTGGGGCATCACCCTCTGGCCCCCTCACCCTGCTCAGGGACAAGGACCTGACCACGACCCCTGCATGCTGGAAAGGGACCACTGAAACCAGCTCCAACCATCATCCCTGACTGGTCGGCCAGAGGAGTGCCCGGGTCCGCACGGCGCATTCTCTGCACCATCAGCCGTGGCTGCTCTACGTGCCGCCCACGCCAGGTCCCGGCTGAGCTTCTGTCCACCGGTTCTCCCTTTTGCTAAAGGACACATTTTACCACGTGCACCCACGCTCAGGGCTTCGCACCTGCAAGGCCTGGATGGCGCTGTTGTAGCAGGCCAGCTCTCCAGACACGCTCGGCGAGTTCAGGGCCAGGCGGTGCCACATGCGCGCCAAGTAGTCCTCACTCTCGGCCTTGAATTTCTGTATTTCCATCGAGAAATTCTGCCCGAGCTTGGCCTTCACGATGACCATGTGCTTGAAGATCAAGCTAAAGAAAGGGAAGGTGAGAAACCAATGTTGGGATCGGGTGGCAGAATTTTCAACGTGTGTGATGCGGCCCGGACTTATTCCTCCACTTCCTGCTTAAAAAGACAAAGCAAAGCAGAGTCCAGGGGAGTGGGGGTCTCGGGGCTGTGTGGGGTTTTCAGTCCCCGCTCTCCCTGTGTTGAATTCTCCTTGGGAAGTCAAGTCTTCCAGCACAAGTGGAAACCTGCGGAGGCCCAGGCAGAGGGGGGCAGTGAGGAGCAGGGGAGCACACGCCAGGCAGGGGTGCAGCAGGCGGTGGGGGGAGCACACTCCGGGCAGGGGTGCAGCAGGCGGTTGGGGGAGCACACTCCAGGCAGGGGTGCAGCAGGCGGTGGGGGGAGCACACTCCGGGGAGGGGTGCAGCAGGGGGTGGGGGGAGCACACTCCGGGGAGGGATGCAGCAGGGGGTGGGGGGAGCACACTCCGGGGAGGGGGTTCCGCAGGCGGTGGGGGGAGCACACTCCGGGGAGGGGTGCAGCAGGGGGTGGGGGGAGCACACTCCGGGCAGGGATGCAGCAGGGGGTGGGGGGAGCACACTCCGGGGAGGGGGTTCCGCAGGCGGTGGGGGAGCACACTCCAGGTGGGGGTGCAGCACGTGGTGGGGGGAGCACACTCCAGGTGGGGGTGCAGCACGTGGTGGGGGGAGCACACTCTGGTGGGGGAGCACTCCCCCGGTGGGGATGCAGTGTCTGGAGCACTCACAGGCGGTGGGCTGTCCTTGGCAGCACCTGCACGGCCTCATCCAGCACCTTGAGGCCACCCTCCCAGTCGTCCTGGTCGGCGTGGCTGTGGAAGAGCAGGCCATAGAGCGCAGCACGGAGCGTCAGGTCGTCCTCAGCCCCTGGGAGGGAGAAGAAGGGGTGTCCTTGGAGCCGCCCGATCCCTCATCAAAGGCGCCCTCGGACCTCCCGGACTAAGCTACCCATCACAGTGCCCCTGAGGTGGAACCGTGGCTTCTCAGGTGCCCAGGCCGGCGCATGCCCCGCAGGGCTGATGTGAGCTGTGGACCTGCGTGGCCCCTCTAGCTGTCTTGTCTGCTTGCTGGTTTCTGCCTCTCACTCTCCATCTGCTTGGAGAATTCTGCATTCACAGACACAGCCCTGTGTTTCCACGTATTAAAGATCGGAGAGCAGGACTCGGGGTCCTTTCAGGAGTTCCATGGAACGCTCCCCCGCAGCCGAGGACACAGCGCCATGTGCGCGCTTGGGAGTCCACACGCTTGGCGCCCCGCAGCACGGGAACAGCCCCCGAGTCTCCGCACGGGCAGCAGAGCCATGTGACACACAGAGGCAAAGGTGTCCGCCTTCGGGGCACACGCAGAAAC
Organism: Macaca mulatta; assembly: GCF_049350105.2. NCBI lineage: Eukaryota > Metazoa > Chordata > Mammalia > Primates > Cercopithecidae > Macaca > Macaca mulatta. Next base: position 144,993,622 of record NC_133414.1, read on the forward strand.
CGCCTGCCAGCTGGGAGGGGAGCCCCACCCAGCCTTCACAGGGCGCCCCGTGGGCCGTCAGTGCCCCCAAGTGCACGAAGCCAGCAGGGTGGGTCCTGGTGCTCTGATCCACATCTCTGTCCTCGTGAAACAACCCCCAGGGCTGACAAGAATCACATGCCCGGTTGTGGACAGAATGTAGTTATAACTGAGCAGTAACCAGGCTGTGCCCTGGCCACGTCCTTGTTGTTAAAAGTCGCCTGGACCCCATCGCTCCTGTAGATGGGGTCTCTGATGTAAGAATCCTAAGGCTTTGGTTGAAGGATCACTTAGGATGTTTCTCAGACCCTGAATGCCAGCAACCAGTGTGGAGTCCCCCACAGAGGAGCACGATAGGGACCGGCCCAGGAATGCCTTCCCAAGACCCTGCGCTCTTCCGGCAGTCAGCCATCTCCACACTTCCGTCCTCTCCAAAACCCTCAAGACCCCCAAACTCCTCAGGGAGGTGGGTCTGCGGCTGCATCCCCATCTCCGGCTCAGCCACCCCAGGATTAACCCTTTCTCCGCCGCAGCCTATTCTCTCAGTGGAAGGACTTGCTGTGTGCGTCGGGCTCGTGCTTGCAGGACCAGCAAGCCACACACACTGCTGGGGTTAGTACTCAACTTAGTAATTACACGTGGCCACACTTTTGTTTATTATTTTAAATCAACTTTGCCTCTCTAAATAGACTCTAAATGCTCAAGGTAGGTTCCACTTTTCTATTCCACAGCATTTAAAGATTTCCCAAATACACATGAGGACTCTTAACAGGGATAACTTTTTTAGCAGATAATTTTTTTTCTATAAACATGAATTGGTATTCTAATATGATTCTATTGTTCTAAAGTCAGTATGTGTTTTTGTATGTTTGTTTTGCAGCTGTTTTGTGTCCACATTTTTTGTGGAGCTAGAAAAATGCGATTTATCTGTCAGCACAGCCGAGAGGCCAGACTTCACGGCAGCCACGACCAGGGGTGACAGTGTCCACTCTGGACTCAGGGGTGTGTGGCCCTGGACAAGGTTCACGAAACCAAAAATAACACTGTAAGCCCCCCAGCCAACTGAATGGACCCTCCTCTTGGCCCAGGGCCTTCCGAAGTGTACCTGAAAAACTAGTTTGGTGGGGTCGGGGGTGGTAGGGGGCAAGGGTGGACAGGTCTCATCACATCCCTTCTGCCTTTGGAGCCAGGCACAATGGACCAGCATCCACATGAAAACAGAGCTCTGAGGGCTGACGGAGTGGACGCTCTGTAGCAGTAAGATACCAAGTTCCAGTCTGACTCTACCAAAGCATCACAAGACAGATCGCAGGCCTGAAAGAGATCCAGGTATTTTATACCCAAATATCTTTCTTCAACACACTTTCAAGTGGGGCCCGCGCAGCTGTCTCTTGCGGGGAAAAACTACATCCTGTTGAGAATCCCTTTTCCCTCTCCAGGGCTGTTCCCTGAGCCAGGGGAGAATTAACCAAGAGTCTGGTGCCTTTTTGTCTGATAAGAGCTCGGAAGCCTGGAGGCTGCATCTGCAAGATAAAAACCCTGGTCTCCACAACTCCTCATCTAAACCTGGACATTCCTTTCTATCGATTCCAGGTCTTTAGATAATAACTCTTTCAACAAATTGTCAATCAGAAAGTCTTTGAATCTGCCAGTGACCTGGAAGCCTCCCCTCTGAGTTGTCCCACCTTCTGGACCAAACCAATGTGCACCAGACACGTATTTTGATGTCTCTGCCTGTAACTCCTGTTCCCCTAAAATGTACGAAACGAAGCTGTAAACCAACGACCGTGGGCCCATGTTCTCAGGACCTCCTGGGGCTGGGTCACGCGTCACGCTCCTCACATGTGGCCCAGCATCAATCCCTTCAAATAGTTCACAGAGTTTGACTTTTTTCATGGACAGTCAGAAGGTCCCAGCTCTGGCTTCTTTGTATATTGAAAAGGAATTTCATGAGCTCATTCCTGAAGAGCACTCAGGTGCCTGTCATGCGTCAAACGCTGAACAGACATTATCTGGAGTTATTGCCAGGTGGCTTCATGTCAGGGCACGGGAATTTAAAAGCAACACATGTTTAAAATTGGGCTCAAGTCCTTCCCTTTCCTTGTACCTGGAGCCCATGGGTCTGTCTGTCCTGCTACAAACCTGGAAGAAAATATCCTTCGGTCGTCCCGCCGCCTTGGAAGTCAGCCGTGGGCCACTGGTGCAGAAGCAGCGTCTTCTCTTTCTCCTAAAGTAACGCAAGTAAATGACACGTATATTTGAAAGTTGTAAGACAGTCTTTCACCACGAGCTAAGAAACTCCCCCTCTGAGTCTCCTTAAACTGCTTGCTATTGCCATAGCTGCTGTAAATTAACCTGACAATGTTGTACCGGCCACTATCGCCTACATTCTAAAGCTTAACAATATACAGCCAATTAATAGCTTAAGTTATTTTAATGTAAATTCTTGGCAAACAACTCAGAAATTGCCTCTTATTTCCCTTTAAAAACCCACTTGGAACTGCCTCTAATTGGAATGCATGTTCAGGACCACTTGAATCGATGCTTCCGGATGACAGCCTTCAAGCTTGGCCCAGGCAAACTCTCTACTTATACCAATTTCGCCTCAGCTTCTTCCTTTTAGGTTGACATCGTTTTGCTTTTCATTTCGTTATAGTAGGTAGCTAGTCAAACATGAGCGGGGCAGGAGAGGCCCCCCGCCCCGCACCAGGAACTTCAGGCAACTATCAGGTGACGGTCCGGCAGCTGTTAACCGTCTCTCTAAAATAATAATTGGTCTCAGCCAGCACCAGGGAAAGGCCGCCTCCCAAGAGACAGAAAAAACCTGAAACTGGTGATGAGCAGCTTCCCGATGAGATCTCAGGAGCTGGGCGAGCGGGCTCAAGCACACACACTACGAGGCAAAATGGCAGAGCTTCCCTGGCCTATGACCTCCCTCTAGGAACACGCGACTGGTAAGGGACGACCTCAAGTGAGCACGTGCAAAACTCCAGTAAGTACCCTGGGCGTGCGGCCCCTCCCAAGTGCGGGCAGCCACCGTGCATGCAGACAGCCCACCGCCAGGGAAGCGTCTGGGGAGAAATCACGCAAGACCCTGGAAGTCGGTCAATGTATTGAGACAGCCAGGTGGGAAGGGGCCCCCAGAGACTCTCCGACCGGCCTGCTCACTGGGAGGAATGCGCACTGAGGGGGAGACACAGAGGCTCACGCCATTTGCAGCGGGGAGGAGCCCGGCCCCTCCTCCTCCCAGGTGAACCTGGGATCCATTCGGTGAGGTGGGAAGTGCACTGGCGGGAAACGCTCTCTCGCTTCACTAAGAGCCTCTGTTTCCCCTTTTCTTCCTTTCTACCCAATAAAACCCTGCCTTTCTCACCCTTCAAATTGTCTACAAGCCTCATCTTTTGTGGCAGTGTGACAAGGACCCCGTCTTTAGCTGAACTGAGCAAAAGTCCCACAACAGTGGGAGACCCCAAGCCAAAGGTGAGCCATGCACGTGACCTCTCAGGTCTCCGCTCGGCCTCTTCCCAGTGTGCTTTCCTTCCCTTTCTTCCTGTTCTGAAGCTCTCTGATAAACTCACTCCTGCTCTGAGACGTGCCTCTGTCTCTCCTTCTGCTTTAGGCTCCTCAGTTGAAGTCTCTCTTCTGAGGAGGCAAGAACTGAGGTTGCTGCAGCCCGCTGCAGATTTGGCACTGGTAACACACTTTGAGGTTGCTGCAGCCCCTGTGGGTTTGCCGCTGGTACCGAACTTCGGTGGTGTGTGACTCGAATACGTCTGCTGCTAACCATTCGGCTCTATCTAATTACAGATATTGCAGCAAAATTTCTGAAATACTAAGTCACAAAAAGTCTGCAGCAGCTCCCCTAACGTCATTGAGAGCTTTTTCAACGACATGAAACATCTAAGTTGGTTTTGCGGCTCTAAATCAATGTGACGAAAAGCACGTTAGATAAAACTTAGGGAGGCAGTGAGAGCCAGTCTCAGAGGGAGTTCACCGCGGCAAATGCTGTATTAAAGAAGGATCTCAAATCAATAATCCAACTTTACATCATAAGGAACTAAAACACTAGCAGAAGGAAGGAAATAATAGAGATCAGAGCACAGACAAAAAAAGATAACAGAAAAACAATAAAGTCTATTGTTTAAAAGTTGGTTCTTTAAAAAGGTCAACAAAATTGAGAAGCCTTTAGCTAACTAACAAAAAAAAAAAAAAAGGAAGACTATTCAAATAACTAAAATAAGTAATGCAAGTGGAGACATTACTACTGACCTCAGGGAGATAAAAAGGATTATAAGAAAATCCTATGAACATTTGCACACCAACAAATTAGATAATCTAGAAAAAATGAACAAATCCCTCCAAACACACCCAGACTGACTCAGGAAGAAACAGAAAATCTCAACAGACTTATAATAAGAGATTAAATTAGTAATCAAAAGCCTCTTAATAAAAAAAAATCCTGGACTAGATGGCTTCATCAATGACTCCCATCAAACATTTAAAGAAGCATTAGCAACAATCCTTATTAACTCTTCAAAAATGTAAAGACAAAGAAACGCTCCTGGGTTCACTCTGTGAGGCCAGCATTACTCTGTTATCAAATCCAGATAAAGACATCACCAGAAAAGAAAGTTATAGACCAATATCCCTTATGAACATAGATGCAAAAATTCTCCCCAAAAGATTAGCAAATGAAATCCAACAGCATATTAAAAAGATGACTCATAATGACCAAGTGGGATCTGTGAGAGGTGCAAGGGCAGTCACTGTGGGCAGATCTGTCAGCGTGATGCACAGTATTCAGCATTAACAGAGAAAAGGAGAAAAACCACATGACCAGCTCAACGGATGGAGAAAAGGCATCTGGCAAGACCCAACACTATTTCATGACAAAAAACTCTCAGAAAACTAGAAATAGAAAATTCGTCAACATGATGAAGGGTCCTTATGGAAAAACCCACAGCTCACGCCACATGCAGTGGTGAGGCTGAAGCTCTCTCACTAAGACCAGGAACAAGACAAGGTCGCTGCTTCCACTGCTGCTATTCCACCGGAGGCTCTGACCAGAGCTACTGGATAACGAGGAAGAACACGGTGAGAGGCAGCCAGACTGTGTGTGCTACATTGGAAAAGAAGAGGTAAAACTATCTCTATTCACAGATGACATGATCCTATGCAGAGAAAATTCTTACAAATCCACAAGAAAGCAATAGAGTCAACTAATGAATTCAGAAAAGTTGCAGGGCACAAGATCAACACACAACAATCAGCTGTGTTTTTATGCACCAGGAATGAAAACTCCAAAAAGGAAATTAGGAAGAAAGTTCTACAGACTGAGCTGTGTGCCCCCAAAATTCATATCCCGAGACTCTAACCCCCACTGTGGTGGTATTTGGAGACAGGGCCTCTGGGAGGTAACCGAGGTTAGATAAGGTCACGAGAGTGGGGTCCTCACGATAAAGTTAGTGTACTTTCAGAAAAGACACCAGAGAGCTTGCTGTCTCCTTCTGTGTGCCACAAGAAGACATGGTGAGAAGGCAGCCAGGCTCTGTGTGCCATGAGACAAGGCAAGCAGGCAGCCAGGCTCTGTGTGTGCCAGATGAAGACACAGCGAGAAGGCAGCCAGGGTGTGTGTGCCACATAAAGACACGGTGAGAAGGCAGCCAGGCATTCATGGCCAGGAAGATGTTCCTCACCAGAACCCAGCCACGCTGGCTCCCCGATCTCAGACTTCCAGGTTCAGACTTTGAGAAATAAATTAAGCCATCCAGTCTATGGTATTTTGTTACGGCAGCCCAAGCTAAGACAGAAAGCATTCCTGTTTATAACAGCACCTTAAAAAATTAAATACTTAGTAATAAATCTAACTAAAGAGGTGAAAGACTTGTATGCTAAAAACTATAAAAGGTTGCTGAAAGAAATTAAAGATCTAAATAAATGAAAAGATAGCCCATGTTCACGGATAGGAAGCCTTAACATTGTTAAAATGTCAATACTACCCAAAGCAGTATTCAACACAATCTCTATGGGTTGCAATAGTCTTTTTAAAAAATATATAATTTAAAAAAGTGATCCTCACATTCATATGGAATTAAAAAACTGATCCTCAAATTCATATGGAATTGCAAGGGGTCCCAAAGAGCTAAACAATCTTGAAAAACAACAAAGTTGGAGGACCCATGCTTCCCAACTTGGAAACATATTACAAAGCTACAGTGACTCAAACAGCATAGTATTGGCAAAATGATACCATATAGGCCAGTGAAATAGAATAGAGAGCCCCAAAATAAACGCTTGCATTTCTGGTCAAATTATTTTCAGCAACAGTGCCAAGACCATTCACTAGGGAATGCACAGTCTCTTCAAGTGGTGCTGGAAAAACTGGATATCCACATGCAAAAGAATGATGTTGAACCTTTACCTAATATCATATGCAAAAATTAACTCAAATGGATCAAAGATCTAAACTTAAGAGCTAAAGCTACAAAATTCTCAGAAGAAAATAATGGAGAAAATCCTCATGGTATTGGATGTAGCAATGACCAGGGATAGGACACTAAAGATATAGGCAACAAAAGAAAAAAATAGATAAATTGGACCTCTTAAAAATTAGGAACATTTGTACATCAAATGGCATGATCAAATGAGTGAAAAGTTAACCCACAGAATGGGAGAAAATACTTGCACATCAGGTATCTGCTAAGGGATTAATATCCAGGCTCCGTCCTGAGGCTCTCTGGCCATGAATCTCCGTCTGTTATGGACCTCACCATCTGCAGGCCCTCCCTTCACGGGGCCCTGCAAGACACTGCAGGTTTGTAGGAACCACATATCTGGGTCAGCCAGGATTCTTGGTCACAAGTAGTAAAAATCTACTCTGGTCTTCCTGGGCAGCCAGAAAATGTGCTGGGCAGCGCCAGTGGAAGGCTAAGCCCTGGGGCCAGGAAGCTGCATCTTGCCCACAGGATGGCCACATGTGGGTTGGCAGGTTGGCAGGTTGGCAGGCCAGGTGGAGTAGCCTTGGCTTGCCTCTGTACTCTCCAGTCTGGCTCCAGAGGCAGTTCTGCAGAGCTCAGACCCAGGCTTCCTGGGGGAGCCAGTCCAGGAGGGTCCCTTTGCCTAGACCATACTGGATGAGGAGGCACTGCCCCGGAGGAGGCCAGCATAGGGAGAGGCTAGGGTGGGCTGGACAGCCCAGAGGCCCCAACACAGCCTTTTCAAAGTCAGGCCAAGAAGCTGCCTTGGGAATGCCTCTGAAGATCTGTGCAGTGGCTTCTGTGGCGGCGCCCACTGCCTGTGCCTGCTGTCTTGTGCCCCACTCCCCTGTCCTCCTCCTCCCACTGGAGCTTCGGGTTATGCGGCTGCTCCTCTTAGAAGGGCTCCGTTTTGTGGGTTCTCTGTGGCTGACTCCTGATTCCCGGTTACGGCTGAGGCCAGAAGAGAGCTCAGAGTGGGCTGGACTGGCTCAGCCCTGGTCTAAAGACTGACCCCAACCCAAGAGTCTCAGCCTCTTCCCAGGAGGAGGGGTTGCCTCCCCATCTCCCAGCAGGGAGCTGCGTCCACAGACCTGTGAGCCAGGAGCACGAAGCCCTCACCAACTCCAGAGCCTACTCAGGAAGCCCAGTCCACAAGGCCAAGGCTTGTCCTGCAAATCTGTGCCCAGGGAGAAGCTGGCCAGGCTCCTGCTCTTGGGGAGAGGCCTGCAGGACCACTCCAGGACCCAAGCCCAGCCTCCCTCCAACAACCCTAGAAGGAGGTGCACTCTTGGATCCACATGGCCCCTCTCTTGCAACCATCCTCCCTGGGTTGCCCCATCCCCTGGGCCTTGGGGGCTCTACTCCCTGCCACCCCACTCTGCCTTAAGCCTCCAGAGGCACCTGTGGCTCAGCCCCTGCCCCCTGCCCTGCCCTCTGCTTGCTGTTCCTCCGGGCCACCCTCTCTCACGGCAGGTGGGGCCTGTCCTCCCTGCCTAGAAACCAAGCCGCTTAAGGAAGGGACTGTGCTGGCCTCGCTCTCTACCCACTGCTGTGTGTCTCCAGTTCTGAGAGCCCCTCGGTGCATGTATGCTGCTGGGGGAGGTCAGGGCTGAGCACCGAGTCCAGCAGGGGGCCCCGCAGTGCTGGCACTTGGGGACCCCCCTTAGCCCCCTCCCCTCCTCGGCTGGTGCTGGTGCACCCTCTGGGAGGCCTGTGGGGTCTTTCTTTGGGAGCCTCTCCAGTCCTTTCTGGAAGACCCGATAGAGGCCTCAGTGGGAGTCAGGAGCCCCTCCAGGGCTGGCGCACCTGCTTTCTGGCCTCTGTCTTGTTGATGATGCCAATGATCCTCTTCAGGGCACCCTTGGCCTTCTTCCTGTAGACGGCTGAGGACAGGAGCGGGAGCCAGGCGTTCCAGTAGTGCCGTGCGGCCAGCATCACCAGGGTGCTGCTGCCCGCGATGCCTCCAAACCTGAAAGAGGGCAGGTCATGACACGGTGGCTCCACCTGGGCCCACCTGGAGCTGCTGGACCAGGAGGGACAGGAAGGTCGGGCGCCCAGGGCCCATCCACGCGCTTGCTCCCTCCCGGGCATGTGACTTGCTCAGGTGTCCCTGCTGCATCCTCCCCAGTGGGCCTTTCTGGGCAGTACAGGGTCAGACCCCCACCAAGGTCAGGCTGTATTAGCCCAGGCAGGTACAAGGGCAAGAGGGGGCCACCACACCTCCTTGAAGACTGTGCCCTGAACTGGCCACACTGTCCACCTCGCCCTCCCTGGCAGGAGCCCTCCCTTGGGCCCACAGGACAGACCACAGCCTTGGTGAGCACAGGGGTCTGGCACAGCAGGGGATGGACACAGCCCCCACAGCACCACCCCAGCCCCTTTAGAGCCATGCACCTGGCGCTCTCCGTGAAGGCCTTGGCTGCCACCAGCCGCAGCTGCTTCCGGCCCTTCAGGTTCTCCATGATGCTCCTGCCCTGGATGCCCGTGGCCGTGCACAGCATCTCTGCCACCAGCCGGGACTCCTCGCTGCAGGACACAGGGCCAGTGAGGAGGGAGACCCCTGTGGCCCACCTTGGATCCTCCCTCCCTGGGTCACGGTCACTGACCTGTGAACTGCACAGGTGGTATTTTAAGACGGGCACCTCCTGGCCCATGAGCACATGTGCACACGGCTCCGCCCTCCCCGAATCTGAGCCAGCCTCAGGGACTCGCCAGACTGCAGGGATGCAAGGCCCTGGTCCTCTGAGGCCTGGAGTGCCCACGTGTGGCCTGGGCGCTGGAGACAGCCACCCTGGGAATGCTCTCAACCATGGAGCTGGCAGCCACGTGGCAATGGTGGGAGTGGGCTGTGGGGACATCCAGCCAGTGGACCCTCAAGACTGTCACCCCAGCTGACTCTCACAGTAACCTTATGAGAGACCCCAACTCAAAACTCACTGGCTGTGTCCAGTCAGTCCCCAGAACTGTGGCGCAGAATCACTAACTGTTTTTTTAATGATTAATCTTTAGAGGGGCTTGTGCAGCAACAGATCCACAGAACCAGCCCCTCTTTGGGGGCCGCTCCCCTCCACGGGCCCTGCTGCCCGGGCCCACATGGAAGTCTGGCCTCAGAAGGTCCACTCTGCACCCAGAGCTTGGCTGGGCGCACACTCCTGGGTGTCAACAGCAGCATCAGCTCCACGGCTCCTCATCCCTGGACATTCGCTGCTCCAGTGCTGCCGTGGCTGGGGCTGCAACACCACACACAGTAAGGCAGGATTCCCGCAATGGACGGGGAGCACGCCTTTGTGGCTCAGCTCAGAGGAGGCACCGGATTTATTCTCTGAGAAAGATGCTGGTTCACGGGTAGACTCCCTTCATGGACCAGGGTCCAGAGCCAGGGACCTGCTTGCAGGAGCAGACAGCTGCTTCTGCCCCTCTGTCCCGAAGGAGTCAAAAGAGGAAGGCGCTGCCCCTTGGCCTGCATGGACCCGTAGTGCCCAAAGCAAGCCGGTGGTGTGAAGCTGAAACCACCTTCTAAGGCGGGCATGGCGACCTAGGCAGGGCAGGAAGGAGGGTTCCGTTTCCTAGGTACTGCCGTCCTAAACATTTTGATCTGTGTTAGGCAGTTGTTGAGTGTTCCATAAATGCCAGTGAGTGAGGTCTGCTCCTTCCATCTGTAGCCTCAGTGACTTCCCCCGCTTTGCTCCGTCAGCTGCTGAAAGAGGAATGTTAAAATCTACAGCTAGAACCGTAGATGGATCCATGTTTCACTTCCTGTATTTTCAAGCTCTGCTATGAGGTGAACACACATTTAGCATTTTTATGTCTTCTTGAAGATTTAATCCTTTATGATGAGGAAGGTCTACCTCGGATAGTGCGCCTGGGCCGTTGAACCGCCACACCAGCTTTCTCGTGGTTGGCGCTTGCACAGTGCCTCTCTCCCGTCTTTTTGCCTTTAATCTGTGTCTTTACATTTGAAGAGGGTCTCCTGTACATAGTTGATCATTGGGTCTTGCTCCTATGTTCTGTGGGATAAACTGCATTTTAACTGTAGTGCTGGTTCGTTTACATTTAATGGAATGACTGTTATGACCAGGGTCAAATCCACCATTTGCTCCTTGCTTTCCTGTTGACTTACATGTTCTTTGTTCCTTTCCTCCCTTTTTTTTGCATGAACTAAATATTTTTAGTATCCCAATTCATATCCTCTATCAGATTTTTCGTTATATCTCTTTGCTTCATTCCATTTCTTAGCACTTGCTCTGGGGATTGCAGTATGCGTCCTTCACCACCCACGTCTACCTCACCCGAGTCCTACTCCACGTCACGTGCGGCAGGAGGGCCCTCGGAATCGCTGCCTCTCAGCCCATCCCGTGTATTTCCACTGCCCTGCATCTTGCCTCTATATTATGAAAAATCCCACAATAGGATCTTATTTTTGCTTTAAAAGGTCAAGTGTTTCTTGAAGAATTTAAGAACTGAAAGGGAAAAAAGTCTTTTATGTTTACCCCCAAATTTACCATTTTTCATGTTTTTCATCTCCTCTAGCATGTCCTCTTCTAAGGATTGGCTGGGAATGGATCCTCTTAGCTTTTATTAGTCTTAAAATGTCTTGATTCTGTATTCATTTCTGAGGACTATTGCTGGTGGATATAGAATTCTAGATTGACAGTTTTTCTTTTTCAACACTTAAAAACCATCACCCTTTGTATTCTGGTTTGCATTGTCTCTGATGAGAAGCCAGCAGCAATTCTTGCCCTGGTTTTCCTGTATGCACAGATCCATGCCCACGCTAACTTCTTTCCAGGATCTTCTCCCGGTCTTTGGTCTTCGGCAATGTGACTACAATTCCCCCACGATGGAGCCAGGCGTGGTTCGTTTTGCGTTTATCCCACTTGGGGTTCCTTGAAAGTCTTGGATCTCCAGGTTGATATTTTTAATTCAACTTGTAAAATTTTCAGCCATTATGTTTTCAAATGTGTGTATTTTGGCCTCCCCCGGCTGCCCCTGTCTTCCTGAGACTCCAGTTGCACTCAGGTTAGACCCCCTGCTATGGCGCCCCGGTCACAGAGTGAAAGCTCTATGGCCCCACTGGTCGCAGACGGAAAGCTCTGTTCATTTAGTTTCTCCGTTTTTCTCCTTGTGCTTCGGTTTTCAGAGTCTGCTGGCCTGGATTCGAAGTTACTGATCATTCTTCAGTGTCCAGCCTGATGATATGCTCTTCCAGTGGCATTTCCATTTCAGACACTTTGTTTTTCATTTCTAGGAATTCCATTCAGTTACTTTATTATAGGTTCCATTCTTTATTGAAATTCCTGTCTGTACACTAGTTATTTCCATTGAAAATCTGTGATTATATTGACAGCAGCTGTTTTCGACTCCTTGTCTGCTCATGTCAACATACACCACAGCTGGGTCCATCGGCTGCTTTTTTTCATCCTGGTTATAAGTCACATTTTCTTGCTTTTGTGCACATCTAGTAATTTCTGACTTTGTGCTGGACATTGTGAGGGCTCAACTGCTGAAAGTGTGGACTGTGTCGACTTCCTTTAAAGAGTGTTGGGTTTTGTTCTGACAGGCAGTTAATTACTGGTGGCTCAGCTTCATCCTACTGACATGTGGTTTAGGCTTTGTTGGGGCAAGTCTGCACTCACCCCATTGCTAAGGTGTGTCTTTCTGAATGCCTGGAGTTCAGTGAGGTACCCCCTGATGTGAGCTGGTCATAACTCCAACTTCTCTTAGCACAGGATGGCCTCTGGCATCTTGTCAGCTTACAGACCCCTCCATACCTGTTTTCTGCCAGGCCTGGAATGTAGTCCTGCGCACACATCGTTTACCACCAGGCAGGCCACAGACTCATGGGTGGCTCCACAGAACGAGGGCCCTGCCCCACATGCCCACGTCACGTCCTAGACACCTCAGCTGCTGCAGCCCCAAGCCCTGACCTGTTTCTCCCCACGACTCTTCCATCTGAGGCCCACTCCCCAGGCTGCAGTGTGGGAAGCTCCCTGAGGCAGAATGCAGAGCCCACTTCTGATATTTCCTTCTAGCAAGAATGGCTGCCTTGTACTGCCTGCTATCCAACAGCTAAAAACAACTGTCTCATGTATATTTTCAAGTTTTACGGTTTTTCTTTTTCACAGCACAAGAGTATGACACCCATTATGCTTTCAAGGCCAGAACTAGGTGACTTTTAAATTTATATTAATAACATTACATATAAATATACATAATACATAATATATAAATATATATAAAATCACTGTTGGTGATAACGTTAAATAAAAATGTTGAGCTGAGTTGGAAGGTCCAAATGACACTCTTAGACTATTGTTCTTTACGTATTTTGTGTGTATTTTAAGAATCTCATGAAATTTCTTATTAATATAAATTCCTTGACGTTAATAGCATAAGTGTGAAACTGATTTGGTAACTACACATTCACAAATTGAGAGTATGAACTGATTAGTAACTGTTCTACTTTTCACCAAGAACGGAAAGCCACTTTGCCATTAGTGTAAAATGCTATCATAAAAGCTACACTGTGACAAATTCCATGCTAGACTTTCTACACATAATTTTCAAAATGGAAAGAAATTAGGATGAAGAACTGAAATACGTGTAAACTTTTTAAAGTATCTCTTACAAAGGCTGATCGTCTGCTGCATGTGGGCATGGGTCCTGCTGGACTCGGGGAGGGCCTGTGGTCTGACAGTGACCAGCGAGGTGACATCATCTCCTGCTGAGCAGCAGCCTGCGGGGTTTCTCCAGCCTCCTGCACCCAGGCTGCCCGCACCCAGGATCACCCGCCTGTGGCACCCAGGCTGCCCGCACCCAGGATCACCCGCCTGTGGCGCCCAGGCTGCCCGCACGCAGGATCGCCCGCCTGTGGCGCCCAGGCTGCCCGCACGCAGGATCGCCCGCCTGTGGCGCCCAGGCTGCCCGCACGCAGGATCGCCCGCCTGTGGCGCCCAGGCTGCCCGCACCCAGGATCGCCCGCCTGTGGCGCCCAGGCTGCCCGCACCCAGGATCGCCCGCCTGTGGCGCCCAGGCTGCCCGCACGCAGGATCGCCCGCCTGTGGCGCCCAGGCTGCCCGCACGCAGGATCGCCCGCCTGTGGCGCCCAGGCTGCCCGCACGCAGGATCGCCCGCCTGTGGCTGTGGAAACCCACCCACGCTGCACCCAGGGCAGAGGGGCTCCTGCTGGGCGCAATGACACCAAGTGCCACTAGAGGACAGCAATGGTCCACAAAGGACTTTCCAAAAGTCCTCACATGGAAATCCAATTTTTCCAGTCTCATATGACCTCTCCTTTTCCCTGTTACCGTATGTATAAATTTACAGCTTTAGCTAATTTAACAGAAAAATTGATTTTTAAGTCAACTTACACAGCAGTGGCAGGGCCAGGGCGCCCAGCCCCGACATCCTCCTGTTGTGTGCTGCTGTGCCCTCAACACTTGGGGAAGTAATGCTAACTCAGTTATGAGGAGGCTCTGTGCAGAGCACTGTGCACCATCACCTCTGTGACGCTGTCTTTGTAGTTTATTTCTCTTAGAAATAATGTTTGTTCTGTTCTGTTTGGAGACAGAGTCTCGCTGTGCCACCCAGGCTGGAGTGCAGTGGCACAATCACGGCTTGCTGCAGCCTCGACCTACAGGCTGCTTACAAGGATGAATTAAGTTCAGCTCACTCAGACCCCCTGTAGCCCCTTTCAACTGACCTGTGTGGCCAGTGACCGCATGACACTTAATCCCCACCTATCACCTTGGCACCTACAATGTCATGCCAGCCTCTCATCTTCCGGTCCCCACCGTGACCCTGGTGACTCACCTTCCCGGCGAGGACCACAACACCCACACTTCCCTTAGCTCATCCTTCCTGCTCTACCAGCGGATGTTACCTGCGCTTTTCCTTCACTTTTGTATTGCCAAAATCCATCCTTTCGTCAAAATGCTTCCTTCTTTGTCAACAAGTTAATCCTAAAAGTGGAATATCATGAACACCATGTTTCTCACTGGAGAGTCTGGCTGTAAATGACTTGGTTTCCCAGACTCTCTAATTGGTGTGCCCCACTGAACTGTCCCCACCCGTCATGTGAGGGACTCTGTTTCCCCGCCCTCCCCAGGGTCCTCCTGAGCCGCCTGATGCGGTCAGGCAGCTCTCTCTGCACAGCGTCCAACTGGGGACAGCTCTTGACTACTTTCCCGGGTTGAATCTGTTATTTCTAGCATCCCACATATCTTTCTCTTTTTTTTTTTTTGGTTTACTTCCTTGTTTTTCTGGATCATATCCTCAAGAAACTTTCTAAAAATGGTGTATGGGAAGTATACTCTCTGGGTCCTTTTGTCTAAAATGGCTTATTTTGACCTGATACGTGACTGACAGTTTGGGTGAGCTCGAATTCGAGGCTGAAAACTACCTCCACTTGGAATGTTCTATTTTCTTTCTGCTTCAAGTGGTGGCTGCTGAGAAGGCTGGGGCAGTTCTATTTCCTGCTCCTCTGATCTCGGCCTGGGGTCAGTCAGAGACTTCCAGAGACACCTCTGATCCCAGCCTGGTGTCTCAGCATGTCCAGAGCCAGGCAGATGTATTTTCAGCCTCAGCACATCCAGGGCCTGAGGGGCCAGGGTGGGTGGCCGGCGTCTCCTGCTTATGCCCGAGCTGCAGGGCTGGGGATGCACCCCCGGCCCCACCTGCACAGGAAGGCCAGGGAGGGACACCAAAGCAGGCGAGTTTCCTTTTGGAAGCAAATTGATTTGTATTACAGACTGCAGGGAAAACGTAACCTCTAGCCTCTGACAGAGGGATGCCAAGAGGGGGGCCTGGCACGGAATCCTGTCCATATGGTTTTGGAAGAAAGATCATTCGCAATGAAAAGCCCCTCGATGTTGGCAGAAAACAGTGGGACATGGCTCCATCCCAACCCTGCTCCAGCCCTTTGCTGCCACGCTCTCCCTCCAGCTCCCCTGGTGAACATGGGGCACCACATGGCAGCGCCAGGCCAGCAGGGCAGGGTCCCAGGTGCATGGCTCCTGGCAGGGCTCACAGCCTCCTGAGCACTCTCAGCCTCACCCCTGCCAAGGCAGTGCTTGCAGCCCATCGCCTGGGTTCAGTCCCAGCTCTGCCACTCACCCCAGCTGGGTGGCCTCAGGAGCAACTTGGCCTCTGCCTGCCCATTTCCTGCTCTAGAGCCTGGGAACAGTAGTGCCTGCCAACCGAGGAGACTGAACGGGGGGCCTGGTGCATGATGCCCCATCTGGACACTGAGAAGAATGAACGGAGGCCTGGCACATGATGCCCCGTCCTGGGCACTGAGAAGAGTGAATGGGGGGCATGGCACGTGATGCCCTGTCCTGGGCACTGAGAAGAGTAAATGGGGGGCCTGGTGCATGATGCCCCATCTGGACACTGAGAAGAATGAACGGAGGCCTGGCACATGATGCCCCATCCTGGGCACTGAGAAGAGTGAGCGGGGGGCCTGGCGCGTGATGCCCTGTCTGGGCACTGAGGAGAATGAACCGGGGGCCTGGTGAGTGATGCCCCATCCTAGGCACTGAGAAGAGTGAGGGGAGGCCTGGCACGTGATGCCCCATCCTAGGAACTGAAAAGAGTGAATGGGGGCATGGCGCGTGATGACGCATCCTGAGAACTGAGAAGAGTGAATGGAGGCCTGGCACATGATGCCCCATCCTGGGCACTGAGAAGAGTGAATGGGGGCCGGGCACATGATGCCCCATCCTGGGCATTGAGAAAAGTGAACAGGGGGCCTGGTACACGGTGCCGTCTTGAGCACTGGCCTGCTTGTGCCTCTGAGCACCCAGGAGACCCTGAACATGTGGAAGTTGCCAACGTGAAAGGCATCTTGGCACGTTCCCATGTTGGCCTCGCATCCCCACGGGTGTGGCCAACACAGGCCCTGGAGCCATCCCGGTGGGCAGGGCCGTGGGAAGACGGGGCGTGGGCCTGGGGTGCTCCTCGGCTCTGGCAGGTGCTGCCACACTGGCCATTTGGCCACAGAAAACATCTTCACAGCCTTTGGGTCGGCAGTTTCATCTTCCAGGATTATTAGACCCAGGAAATTGGCCAAAAAGAACCTCAAGGGAAACAACCTTTACCGCGGAAGCATTTACAACCGATGGAAACGGCCTCGTATTCAAAAACGGGGAAAAGATTAGGGACGATAATAATCACCCGACTGGATGGAACACGGTAAGCCACTAAAAGTGAGATCCGTGAAAATTAAAGAATGGGAATGTTCTGTGTCCGGCTACGCTGCCGACGGGGCCTGGCGGGACGGCTGACTCTGGAGGGCGCGCGAGGGACCCGAGTCAGAGGCCACTTTCTTTTTTTCCTTTTTTTTTTTTTTAAGATCAGATTTATTTGGAGAAAAAAAAACCCACAACCCAAAGGATGGGATTTTACATCAAGACGTCTCCCAGGTAACAAGTCTACAGATGACAAATCATTTTCATAGAAGATACTTTTGTACAAATTTTACATGTATTCAGCAGCAGGACATCAATCAATCCCCGTTTCTATTTTAATAGGGGTAGGGGAGGTAGGGGAGAGGGAAAAACAGTTTTGGATATAACTATCTGGAAGAAGAGGAGACACTGGGTGTAACTGTCTGGAAGGGGAGGAGACACTGGGTGTAACTGTCTGGAAGGGAAGCAGACACTGGGTGTAACTGTCTGGAAGGGGAGGAGACACTGGGTGCAACTGTCTGGAAGGAGAGGAGACACTGGGTGTAACTGTCTGGAAGGGGAGCAGACACTGGGTGTAACTGTCTGGAAGGGGAGCAGACACTGGGTGTAACTGTCTGGAAGGGGAGGAGACACTGGGTGTAACTGTCTGGAAGAAGAGGAGACACTGGGTGTAACTGTCTGGAAGGGGAGCAGACACTGGGTGTAACTGTCTGGAAGGGGAGGAGACACTGGGTGTAACTGTCTGGAAGGGGAGCAGACACTGGGTGTAACTGTCTGGAAGGGGAGGAGACACTGGGTGTAACTGTCTGGAAGGGGAGGAGACACTGGGTGTAACTGTCTGGAAGGGGAGCAGACACTGGGTGTAACTGTCTGGAAGGGGAGGAGACACTGGGTGTAACTGTCTGGAAGGGGAGCAGACACTGGGTGTAACTGTCTGGAAGGGGAGGAGACACTGGGTGTAACTGTCTGGAAGGGGAGCAGACACTGGGTGTAACTGTCTGGAAGGGGAGGAGACACTGGGTGTAACTGTCTGGAAGGGGAGCAGACACTGGGTGTAACTGTCTGGAAGGGGAGGAGACACTGGGTGTAACTGTCTGGAAGAAGAGGAGACACTGGGTGTAACTGTCTGGAAGGGGAGCAGACACTGGGTGTAACTGTCTGGAAGGGGAGGAGACACTGGGTGTAACTGTCTGGAAGGGGAGCAGACACTGGGTGTAACTGTCTGGAAGGGGAGCAGACACTGGGTGTAACTGTCTGGAAGGGGAGCAGACACTGGGTGTAACTGTCTGGAAGGGGAGCAGACACTGGGTGTAACTGTCTGGAAGGGGAGCAGACACTGGGTGTAACTGTCTGGAAGGGGAGCAGACACTGGGTGTAACTGTCTGGAAGGAGAGGAGACATTGGGTGTAACTGTCTGGAAGGGGAGCAGACACTGGGTGTAACTGTCTGGAAGGAGAGGAGACATTGGGTGTAACTGTCTGGAAGGGGAGCAGACATTGGATGTAACTATCTGGAAGGATGGGAGACATGAAGAGGGCAAACCCTAGCTTTTCATTATCTACAATCAATGGTTTTTCCTTTAAAAAAAAAAAAAACAACCTTTCAATCTTCAACACTCTTTAAAAGCCCACTTCTTAGCTACTGGCCAATCCACACCAATTATTTAAACTCGCTTGGTACACACCTTTGCCAACGGGGTAGATTATATTCACTATGCCCACTGCTGCAGCACGCATCGACCCACGCCCCTGCGTGGCCGAACACGGCCTAATCTAGGACTGACGGGAGACGGGCTTGCAAACCAAGATCAACGGGTTGCTTCCCTGCTAGTACTGTCTACCAAGCTGATCCCTACAAAACTGCACATAAAAGCAGGCAAGTGTAGCTACTGTGTTGCAAGAGAAACCAGGACCTTGTTAAATGATTCTCTCCATTACCATCTATTCTCTCAAGGGAAGCTTTAAAAAAATATAATAAAGAAAAACAACACATTGGTCTGGCCGCCTCAGGAATCCGACAAGCATTGGTGTGGCATTTCAGTGGAGAGGGAAACTTGGGGGAAAAAAACTCATCAAGGTTGTAAAAAAGGCTCCCAATTTAACTGTCCCTGTCCCCATGTATCCACCACCCAAGACCACCCATTATTCTGGAGCACTCTGATCTATCAAAGGGGTCAGAGCATCAGGAGCAGGTGAGGAGTGAGAACCAAAAGACACCAAGAAACCGATTTGCCTGAGAAAAGCAGCGATTCTTCCTTCCACAGCTCTCCACGGCTGAGAGATAAAATGCCCAAGACATCACCTACGTCACTTCGAGACTGCTTTTTGGGAGGTTAAGAGTGGCACGAAGAACTTAAGATGACGACAAGAGTCTAAATTTTTAGTTTCAAGGTTTCAACAGAATGTGGATATATTCAAACTTTCAAAAAGGACAGTGTTTAGAAAGGGTAAAACTAGGACACAGAAAACACTGGGAATTACCACGACCCTGAAGTGCTTCTGGCTCCAGGAAACCACCATTCATGTGTTTGCTGGAGGTCACACGATTTTCCCCTATTACCTGGTGCAAAATGACTCATCACTTCCCAAAAGCTTCTTTTCAAACCACGACTTTCCCATTTATTTTGGTCCAACGCAGTCCTATTCTTTATGGCCTATAGTCTCACTCCCAACTACCCCCCGGGGGGTAAAAAATAATAACAATAATAATAATAATAATTCCCCCTAGGCTGGCCCCCAAAACTCAGAATTAAATAAGAGGAGGGGCTGGCAGCCTCCTGGAGACTAAAACAACTTGAGGCTAAATCTACCTTTCCAAGAGTGGAAAATTTATTCAGATAACGTCTGAGAATTTATATATGCACAGGCCATTTTCTTTCATTGAAATTACCCTTATTTTCAAATTTAATTAGCTTGCATATCTGTCTATTCAAAATTATTTCAAAGCTGTATGTCATTAGAAATGGCAGTTTTTTACCTGCTGAATGTCCGTGTCCCTCAGAATTCCCTTCTATCTGCCATAGGCAGAGTGTCCGTGTCCCTCAGAATTCCGTTGCTGGGAGATCCTCACCCCCACAGTGATGGTGTTGGCGTGGGCCTTTGAGGGGGGTTGGATCATGGGGATGGAGCCCTCACCAACAGGGTTAGTCCCTTATGAAAGGGACCCCAGAGAGCCCCTGCCCCTTCCCGCATGCGAGGACACAGGAGGAGGCACCGTCTGGGAGCTGGGAAGGGGCCCTCGGCAGACGCCAACTCTGCCGCACCTCGATGGGACCTCCAGCCTCCGGAACTGTGAGCAGGAACCATCTGGGGTGGGAGCCCCCCATCTGTGGCCCTTCGTCCCAGCCTCTGAAGGCTGAGGCCCCCACTTTCTGTGCCAACGATGCACACGCAGCCAGCAGGCCACACACCCCTCCTGGGAGGCCCACGTGACTTGAGAATCCTTCCCGACCAGCTTTCCACGGGCCACTGCTGCCGTGTCCATGAGGGCCCAGGGCTGGCAGGAGGAGGCTGCCTGTGCACGTGGCTGAGGCCCACAGGAAGGTTTCTGGACGGGGCCTGGGGACCTGGCGGGGCTCACATGCACCCTGATCTGTGATTGCAGCCCAGGCCCGCACTCCCTGCCCATTCTGGGGGAATTGGTCCAGTCATGAGAGCTTACTTACGGCCCAAATATCTTCAGGTACTTGATGCCCATTTCCACAGCCCTGTGAGCACAGGCCATGGTGGTCTCATGGTCACGTGCCGCATAGGCGAAGTGGGTCAGCCGCGTCAGGGTCTGCAGCTCCACCAGGGGGTCCGACCAGTTGCACTCGGAAGCCATTTTCACCAACTTCCAGTGGGTGGCAAGAGAAGGAGCACCGTGTTAGCAACAACGACCTTCCAGCGGCCGCAGCCCCACGGACCACGCAGCACGTGTGATTCTACACAGAGGCGTGGCCTGCGAAGGGCCACTGCGCCACAGACCACAAAAGCTGAGCTACCACGTCCATGCCTGTGAGGGCCCCTGATGTTTTTGCAGCTCCCACACTCCACAGGGTGTCCTGGACACGGGACTGGTGTGTGCAGTCCCCGGCTGCCCCTGAGCGGCGCAGGGTGGGGCGGGACATGGAGGGTCCGCTCAGACAGCGTTTGCCTCACACCAGGAAACGGGGACTCTGAGCATAAAGCTGAAGGAAGTGCGCAGAGGGGCGCAGCTCTGTTGGGAGGTGGAGGAGAGCGGGGCAGAGTGGGGGTCAGCATGCACGATGAGGCTTGAGTTCCAGCCACCTTGGGCAACACCTCGGACCCTCGGCGTCCTCGCCTCTGGGCCCCCGGCCTCCGGAGACCCCTGGGGACACCTACCTGGGCCAGGGAGGGGACAGTGAAGTCCATGAGGCCCAGCCCGTTGCATGAGTACATTTCCAAGGCAATGAGGACTCTGGTCACCGAGCTGACATCCTCGTTGGTGCCCTGGTGGGAAGGATGCCCTGAGTGCCTCAGCCCGAGAGTGCGGGGGAGTCTGGAACATGTGTGAATCGAACACTACGAGGTATTAGTTTTATGGCAACAATCAGACCACGAAATTGGGAGCGTTTAGACCTTAGGCTGTGTTTCTAACTGTGAATCTGCAGGTCATCTTCTCATACAACGAGGAGCCCCAGGACTGTGCGGCCCCATGTGTGAGGCAGCCTTGTCTGCTGGCTGGGGGATCCCCAAGGAGGGAAGGACCAGTGGGCCTGACACGGTGGCTGCCTGGCCAGGCAGGTTGATGCCTGGACCCTCCCCACCTCCCTGGGCCCCACTCGGCCCTGGCTCCTGGCCAGGTTCCAAGGCCCCTCCTCCATCAGGCCTTCCAGGAGCTCATGGGGCCGGCCCTGGGCCCGCTCCTCCTTGGGAGAGGGCAGCATCCCCCAGGCCCAGCAGCTCACAGACCCCGTGGACAGGTGGGCAGAGGAGGCCCCGTGCCGCACTCAAGGTCAGTCAGCGGCAGTGAGTTCAATGGGAAAAGGGAGTGCCCAGGCCATCCCTGGTGGCTCCATCTGGAGCCAAGTGGTCCTGGGGGCCCCACCACCCCCAGCTGTCTTGGACCTCTACGTCCACAGGGCCTCGATCGGAGGCCAGATGCGGGCAGGGGCGCCCACCTGCTCCTCGGTGCCCAGCCGCGGCCCAATCTGCTGCTGTAGCAGCTGCTTGGCCTTGACCCAGGTGGCGATGAGCTGCTGCCGGGTGCTGGTGGGCACCGTCTCCTCGGGCGCACTCCCATTGGTCAGGTTCAGGGCAAACTCGCAGACCTAGGATGGATGTGTTCTTGGTCATGAAACCTGAATTCTAAACAGGGGACCTTGAGCCAAGATCCAAACCATTAAAAGATGGATGGACCCAGCTCCTGTTCCAGCCTGTGAAACACATGAGACCTCAGGCCCCCCAGGGCTGCACCAAAAACCCAGCAGACGAAGCCCCACCCCCAGGTGCTGAGGACGAGGACACAGCCGCACACACGGGGAGGCAGCTGCCACCTGCCCTCCAGTGCACCCCGGTCCTCTCACTCCTGAGCTGTCTTGGGAACACCTGCTCCTTGTAAAACATCTCAGTAGCACAGACACCTACTGGGCAGCGTCCTTCCCCTTCCTCCCCCTCCATCCTTGCTTCTGGATAAACTTTCAAACGCTGGTCAAGTTCCACACAGACCTTCCATCGGAATGTGTTTGGGGAGCACTGACTCCCCTCTTCACCACCTGGCTGCCAGTCCAGGCACTGCCCAAGCCGGCTTCCTCTCACTCTGCCATTCACTCTGTGCTCCCGGATTGCCAGGTCAGTGCTGGCGCTTCCTCTCAGCATCTGGATCCAGCCGTCATCACATCCAAGAGGGAAGCTCCTCTGCACCCCCAGCTGCCTCCCGGGGCCCACAACAGGCTCAGCTGCACTCACAGCTGCCCGAGCTGCCCACGGCGCCCTCCCCTCCACAGCCTCCAGCCTGATCCCTGCAGGTCCCCGGAGCCGGCCCCTGGTCCCCTCTCAGAAGAACGACCTGTACCTGATGCCACAGCCGGTGCTCCTGGCCATCCTGGCTGGATCACACTGACTGCCCAGGGCCAGCCGTCCCCACTGGGAGCTGGTAGCACCAGGGCCCTCTCTGGCTGTGGCCTAGCACAGCTGACCGTCAGTGCTGACCATGAGTGCCGTGCCGCAAGCTCGAGACTCTCCAGCCCACGGTTTTATCCACGGCCCAGAAAGGGTCATGCGGGATGAGCTTTAGCACAAAGTCTTCCTTCAAGGGTGGGGACAGCTCCCTCCCTGTGCCCCTGCGGGGACACTCAAGGCCTCCCTGCCCCGGCCCCACCGCGGGCGCTCCACACACAGGCTCCAGGAGGTTCCGACTCCCCTGACCCTTTAGGAAACCGGCTTTCTCCCGGGTTCTCTGAGGCTGTTCTGAGTTAGAAACGGGCAGTGGCTTGACACACACTTCGGCAACATCCGTCAACGTGAACACTCCCTTTTCCCTTCCTTTTGGATTACAACAAAATCCAAATTCCGTGGGATAAATGATCCGCCTGGGCCACCAGGATCGTCCCACACACTGGCTCTGCTGCGTTTTACTGGGACGGCTGCATTTGTGGGTGACACGGTCCCTGTTTCCCGCTGTTCCAATCCGCCATTTCTGGTTCTATTTCCACTCCCCTCAGCCTGGAGCCCGCCCCGAGGGGAGGCCCACACCCACCCATAGGTCTTGCTTTCCTCTCTCCAGCCCTGGCTTTACTTCCTAGCAACTGGAGCCTCTGACGTTTTACTTCCTAAATTGTTCTTACGTCTGTCACCTCCACTGAGGGCGGTTTGCTCTCCCAGGGCCTTTCCAGGAGCCTTCAGAAGCTCAGCCCCAGCCTCCAGCCTCAGGTCTGCAGGGCTCTGTCTCGGTGGGGTCGGCTGCCTCCCGGCTCTCTCCCTCCACTCCCGCCCCCTCACACACACACCTCTCTCTCTCTCTCTCTCCCCCCCCACCTCTTTCTCTGTCTCTTCTCCTCTCTCTTCTTCTCTCTCCTTTCTCCTCTGTCTTTTCCTCTCTCTCTCTTTTCTCTGTCTCTTCTCTCTCCCTTCCTCTCTCTCTCTCCTTTCTCCTGTCTCTCCTCTCTCTCTCTTATCCTCTTTCCTCTCTCTCTTTTCTCCTCTCTCCTTTCCTCTCTCTCCTCTCACTTCTCCTCTCTTCTCTCTCCTCTCCTCTCTCTGTTCACCTTTCTCTCCCCCCAACCCTGTCTCTCTCTCGGCACCATGGAGGTGCTACCTCCACCGCTGTTTTGATCTCGGAGGTGGCTCCTGCGTCCAGTGGGCTGTGAAACGTGTTTGGTCGCATGAATTTCCTGGACTTCTCAGCAGCCTGGACTGGAATCCAGCTGATGATCAGGCCTCGCGCCAAGGTGTTGCAGAGCGTCACCAGCATCACGGGGTCCCTGGGAGACACGCTTGTCAGAGGGAATCTTGGCCCCCGCAGGCCACACCCCGATCCCATGCACAGAGTCCTCAGGTCACGGTAGGAGGCCTGAGATGCACGGGTGCCCACGACCCTCCTCTGCTAGGACGCAGAGGGCCACGGAGCGCAGCTGCCTGCCTTTGTTCCGGGGTCTCCCGAGGGAAGAAGCCCCTCCTTGCGTGACCGCAGCACTGCCCACACACACCCACTGTGGCCCGTGGCCTTGACGATGCTCAGGAGGTGGTACAGGGCGTCCACCAGCTCCTTCTGCCGCCCGGCCAGGATCAGGTGGTGGTTGTGGTTCAGGACGTAGACCACGGCGTTCTGTACGATCCACGCCTCCTGGATCTCCTGTCCGATCTCCGCGGAGCGTAGCCAGTTATTCATGGCATACTGGGACAGACTCTCCACCCAGGTTCTGCAAAATGAGCACGTCAAGCCCTTCATGCAGGGTCCCCAGCCCCGGAGCCGGGACCAGGACGGCCAAGCCCTTCATGCAGGGTGCCCAGTCCCGGGGCCGGGACCAGGACGGCCAAGTGCTTCATGCAGGGTGCCCAGCCCCGGGGCCGGGACCAGGACGGCCAAGCCCTTCATGCAGGGTGCCCAGCCCGGGGGCCGGGACCAGGACAGCCTGTCAGGGACCAGGCTGCAGGCGGGAAGCGGGTGGGGGCGGGTGGGCGTCGACCAAACTCCATCTGCATTCACAGCGCTGCTGCCACTGGCACTCCCGCCTGAGCCCCGCCTCCCGTCCCATCAGCAGCCGCGTTCCACTCTCATGGGAGGGCCACCCACACGGCCAGCTGCGCCTTCCGAGGATCTAGGCTGCGCGCTCCTTGTGAGAACCGAAGCAACGCCTGACGGTCTGAGGTGGAAGCAGCTTCACCCCGGGACCAGCCTCCCCCGAGCCAGTCATGGAAAAACTGTCTCCCACAAAACCAGTGCCCGGGGCCAACACAGCTGGGGACGGCTGCCTACGTGTGAAACAGTCTTTCCCACCCGTCCTCTCTAAAGACAGTGTAGACTCTTCTACGAGACTCCCTTGTTTCCGGAAGTCTGTGGAGCCTGGGCTCAGAAAGGGGCTCCTGTGGGGGCTGCACGGGCGGAGACACTCTGCCCCACCCTCCACCCAGCCCCCCACAGCCTGCGCGCTCCACCTGAAGCACTGGGGCCCAGCCTGGTGCTCCCCATTCCCAGCGGCCCCCTCGTTCCAGTTTGTCCTCATCCTCCCTGGACACCTCCAACAGCCCCAGCTGGTTCCCATGGCCACGAGCACTCACACCTGCCACGGGACCCCCGCTCACCTGCAAACCTCCGGCCCCCGGCCCGAGGCTGCGTCCAGCCACACTGCAGCTGCCTCGCGCCTCCTGGCCTTGCTCCACACTGCGAAGCGCCGCCCTCCCTCCTGCCCAAGCGAGCATCTTCCTCTTCCTCCCCACCTGAATTACGCCCTTCCCCAGGGAGCTGGCACACGGAGCGCAGGGCAGTCAGCCTTCACTCAGCAGTGTGGACGTGGACAGGGTCTGTCCGTCCCACTAGACCAGGCTGGGCAAACAGCATTTTGGACTTTGCAAGCTCCACATAGTCTTCACTATATTTTTTCTATTTTGTTTTACAAATTTAAAAGTGTCAAAGCCACTCTCAGCTCACAGGCTACAAACAGCTTGAGCCCTGATTTTCAGACTGTCCTCTGTCTATGAGCAGGCCCAGCAGGAGTGCAGAGCCCTGCCCAGCCTTGGGCCTTGGGATGCCTGGAAAGGCATCCGGAGCCCCTGCCTGAAATGATGGGGCTGTGAGGGCTGGGAGCCTGGGGCCGGCCTGGGCCAGGCAGCTCCTCACAGAGCCCAGAGCTGCTACAGGAGACGGGATCCCGAGAGGCCAAGACAAAGGCCGCCTGCGGCCGTCATCGTCATTGCTGCTGCCTGACCACCTCTTCCCTCCAAAGGGCTCGGCTGGGTGGCTCCAGGCGTGCACAGCAAGCAGGGACAGCTGACTTTCCTTCTGCCCCGTGTGACCGGTGAGGACAGGGACGCTGTGCCCAGCTTCTGTTGCATGGATAGTCGGGACACCCAAGGTTACCACGTTCATGTGCTTGGCGCAGCTGCATCGGAGGGATAAGTTCCCGTGTCCTACGCACGGTAAGCAACTATAGTTTACGGGGATGCTGGGAGGGGGACACTGAACGTCCCCAACAGCGAGAAACAACGCACGTCCAACACGACGGATTCACTAATTACCCAGATCTGATCACCACATTACATGGATCAAAACGTCACTATGCACCCCAGAAACATTAAATTATTACTTGTCAATTAAAAAAATAGGTTAAAAATATTTAATTTTAGATTAAAAATAGGTAAAAACCATCACTGCTGGTAAAGCACTCCAATTTCATGATTGTTTCTGAACTTGGAGCCTCATGTCGGCAAATCCTGTGAGATATTCTGTACAAACTAATTTTGCTTATTGACACACAAGGAGTTTTCGAGGCCAAGGCAGTCCTTGATGGCTTTTCCCACAATAGGAGGGAGAGCAGAGCTTTTCCTCTGAGCAAATACAGAAGCTGCTCCTATTTCCTGCCACGAAGACCACCTCCCCACAGCTGCCTTTCATGCACCACCAGAGGGACCGACGAGAGTGACACGGTGGAAAAGACACTCGTGAACTTCTCCTCGTAGTGACAACAAACGATGCCTGGGGTCTTGCTAGGAACAACTGCTAAAAACAAGTGAGGCCACATCACCCCGTTTCCTCTTTCATGGTCTCAATGTCATTTACGTGACAGTGGACACTTCCCCGACACGAGAAGCCTGTGTCCTTACGAATGCGAAGGGCGTCCCTCCCTACGCCAGGCTGAGTGCAGGGCACCCTCTGACCCACGGCCCGGGCAGTGCTCAAGGCCACCGTCGCCTCTGCCCACCTGTATGTGATCCACTCGGCATTCGCCTCCGGGGGCTCAGGCACGTAGCCGGCTGGGTGCTGGCTCAGGTCTTCTGGGGGGATGGCCCGGTCATTCAGCTCTACACCTTCTGACCGCAGCAAATGAACCGTGGCCTGCAAAACACACATGCAGTGGGAGGGGTTGTGGGTGGAGCACGGGCCAGCCCCAGACAGGAAACACACACGCCCTTCCCTCAGCTCTGATCTGAAAATGCCAAGCACAGGCTGGGAGAACCGTCTGCTGCGCCCTTTCCAAGCCGGGCCTGCCCCGACAGCCACTCCAGGGACTAAAGCCCGTCCCTCACAGACTTTCTCCACCCATCAGCACGAGGGTCAGGGAAGAGAAGGTCCTTCCAGAGCATCGCACACCCCAGTGGCCCCGAAGGACCAACAGTGGCTTCCTGGTATCAGCAGACACCGGCCAGCATTTGCATTTCTCCTACATCATCATTACGTTTTAAATGCTTGAGGGGAAAGGGCTGCGCTGGCCTGTGGAGTGTGCACAAGCACGTGGCACAGAACCGTGGTCTCTGCTGGCTCTGGTTCTGCCATCTGACCTCTGGCTCCCTGAGCAGAGGGGTCTGTGCCGCTTCTCACCCTGACCCCAGCTGAGCCCATGGGCCTGGCACTTGGGAGCCACTCGGCGGACATACTCCATAAATCTGCAGGTGCCCTGCCCTCCGAGGCTGATGGCCATGCACCCACTGAGCCAGTCCACAGACATCTAACCGAGAGTGGCTCTGGGAACTCTGAAGTCACACAGTGTCACAAAGGCCACACTCATGTTGCCGCAGCGCAGTGACTGCGAGCTCAGACCGAGGTCCCAGGGCCGGGTTTGGATCCCGCTCTGCCATTTCCACCTGCTGACTTTGGGCAGGGCGAGCCCGGGCGTCTCTGAGCCTGCGTGGGAGGAACAGGCCTGGCGGCCCCATGGCAGGGGCCCCAGACATCACGCCACATTCAATGCACTTCTGCAGCAAATGCCGAGGTACCATCCCCCCGCGGAGCGGCGGTCGCCATGTGTCATCCACACAACTGCAGATTCACCACTCGGAAATGATTCCCAAGAGAAACTTACACCCATGCACATTTTGGGTTATATTTTTCTCCTAGAAAATCTCCCAAGAATCCAGGAAGTTTTCCCTCCCTCATATTTGTTTTATTTGAAGCACAGAAGGTTCTATGACGATAAATATCTGCAGTGGGTTAACAGGCCATGTGGACACCAACGCCTGCTCTGCAGAGGTTGTGCGGATGCAGGAAAGCAACCCTCCAACGCTGTGGTGCAGGGACGCACCTCAGCCCCGACAGCCCCACCTCCGCGACACACCTCAGCCCTGACAACCCCCATCTCCGCGACACACCTCAGCCCTGACAAACCCCACCCCCAGGACGCACCTCAGCCTCGATGAACCCCACCTCCGCGACACACCTCAGCCCCGACGACCCCACCTCCGCGACACACCTCAGCCCCGACGACCCCACCTCCGCGACACACCTCAGCCCCGACGACCCCACCTCCGCGACACACCTCAGCCCCGACGACCCCACCCCCAGGACACACCTCAGCCCCGACAACCCCACCTCCGCGACACACCTCAGCCCCGACGAACCCCACCCCCAGGATGCACCTCAGCCCCGATGACCCCACCTCCGCGACACACCTCAGCCCCGACAACCCCACCCCCAGGACGCACCTCAGCCCTGACAACCCCCACCTCCCGACACACCTCAGCCCCGACAGCCCCACCTCCGCGACACACCTCAGCCCCGACAGCCCCACCTCCGCGACACACCTCAGCCCCGACAGCCCCACCTCCGCGACACACCTCAGCCCCGACAGCCCCACCTCCGCGACACACCTCAGCCCCGACAGCCCCACCTCCGCGACACACCTCAGCCCCGACAGCCCCACCTCCGCGACACACCTCAGCCCCGACAGCCCCACCTCCGCGACACACCTCAGCCCCGACAGCCCCACCTCCGCGACACACCTCAGCCCCGATGACCCCACCTCCGCGACACACCTCAGCCCCGACAACCCCACCTCCGCGACACACCTCAGCCCCGATGAACCCCACCTCCGCGACACACCTCAGCCCCGACAGCCCCACCTCCGCGACACACCTCAGCCCCGACAGCCCCACCTCCGCGACACACCTCAGCCCCGACAGCCCCACCTCCGCGACACACCTCAGCCCCGATGAACCCCACCTCCGCGACACACCTCAGCCCCGACAGCCCCACCTCCGCGACACACCTCAGCCCCGACGAACCCCACCCCCAGGATGCACCTCAGCCCCGACGACCCCACCTCCGCGACACACCTCAGCCCCGATGACCCCACCTCCGCGACACACCTCAGCCCCGACGAACCCCACCCCCAGGATACACCTCAGCCCCGACGACCCCACCCCCAGGATGCACCTCAGCCCCGACGACCCCACCCCCAGGATACACCTCAGCCCCGACGACCCCACCCCCAGGATGCACCTCAGCCCCGACGACCCCACCTCCGCGACACACCTCAGCCCCGACGAACCCCACCCCCAGGATGCACCTCAGCCCCGACAAACCCCACCTCCGCGACACACCTCAGCCCCGACGAACCCCACCTCCGCGACACACCTCAGCCCCGACAGCCCCACCTCCCGACACACCTCAGCCCTGACAACCCCACCCCCAGGACACACCTCAGCCCCGACAACCCCACCCCCAGGACACACCTCAGCCCCGACAACCCCACCCCCAGGACACACCTCAGCCCCGACAACCCCACCCCCAGGACGCACCTCAGCCCCGACAAACCCCACCTCCCGACACACCTCAGCCCCGACGACCCCACCTCCGCGACACACCTCAGCCCCGACAGCCCCACCTCCCGACACACCTCAGCCCTGACAACCCCACCCCCAGGACACACCTCAGCCCCGACAACCCCACCCCCAGGACGCACCTCAGCCCCGACAAACCCCACCTCCCGACACACCTCAGCCCCGACGACCCCACCTCCCGACACACCTCAGCCCTGACAACCCCACCCCCAGGACACACCTCAGCACCGATGAACCCCACCCCCAGGACGCACCTCAGCCCTGACAAACCCCACCTCCCGACACACCTCAGCCCCGACAACCCCACCCCCAGGACGCACCTCAGCCCTGACGAACCCCACCTCCCGACACACCTCAGCCCCGACGACCCCACCTCCGGGACACACCTCAGCACCGATGAACCCCACCTCTGCAAACTTCCGCAGCAGGTCGGGGCACACCTGCCTCTGCAGGGCGACCTCAGGGTGGCTCCAGGTGTCCTGGACTGAGCCGTCCCTACCTCGCCTCTTCTTCCCTGAGAGAAAAAAGGCAGCAGGTAAGGATCATGTTTTTTTCCAGCAAATATATAAAAACACAAGAATTCCTGGCCCATCTTGGAGTGCCTGAGCCTCTCCCCAGCTCCCAGCAGGGTCCACCAAGGTAGGCGGGTGAGCGGGAGGTGGGCAGCTTGCCCAGGAAGGGGCTGGAGGAGCTCTCCGTGGGGTGGCGGAGCTGGGTGTAGTGCTGGCCCCCAGCCAGGGCTTGCTCTTGGCCACATTCCTGCAAATGCTCTTGGCACCTGTGGCTCTCCCAGCT
This sequence comes from Macaca mulatta, assembly GCF_049350105.2. Taxonomy (NCBI): domain Eukaryota; kingdom Metazoa; phylum Chordata; class Mammalia; order Primates; family Cercopithecidae; genus Macaca; species Macaca mulatta. The sequence goes on from NC_133414.1 coordinate 145,024,312, forward strand.
CCTCCTGCATACCCCACCTTCTGGAGGGATTCCCTCCCTGACTCCTGCAGGACTCCCAGCTCCTCCTGCATAACCCCCCTTCTGGAGGGGTTCCCTCCCTGACTCCTGCAGGACTCCCAGCTCCTCCTGCATACCCCACCTTCTTGAGGGGTCCCCCCCAACTCCTGCAGGACTCCCAGGCCCCCTGTGCCCGTTCTGTCACTTCCCTCGTCCCTCTGGGTCCTGACTGTCCCTGAGACAGGAGCCTCTCCAGGGCCTGGTGCTGACTGATGAGGCTGCCCCACCCACGTCCTGCTCCCGCTGGGCCTGTGGCCACTGCCCTCTGCCTGCAGGCACCCCTCATGGGCATCTGCTTGCTGGCTGTGGCTGCCCCTGCCTGAGCCTCCGAGGCCCCCAGTGACTGAAGACGGAGCATGATGATGGTGCTTGTGGCTCGGCCGACGCAGCCAGATGTGGCCGCCGCCCCGTGATTGGCAGTCCTGATAATTAGTGGGAACTACTACTACTGTGACTTAGCTATACCCTTTCTCATGTGAAGGCCCCATGGGCTGTCACTGCATGAACCATAACCCTTCCCGCACCCAGAGGGCGGCTGTGGCCAGGCTGGGACGCACTCGTGAGGGCGGGTACAAACCTCTCCGCAGCCTCGACTTCTTCACCTTGACGTTGTCATACAGGAGGCAGAAGCGGCTTGCCGTCCGACAGACGTCCCACACGCCTTGTTTCCGGGCCACTTTGGCCAGCTCTGCCCAAATCTGTATCCTGCTCACCGAGAACCCAAACGAGGGAAAAGTGAGTAGACAAATGTGGCTGCTAAAGTTAGAAAACACCTGGGCTGCCTGCCTGAGAAAAGGCCACTGTGGCTCTGCGGTTTCGAGGTGGCCAGGAGCCCGGTGCTCACACTGGGGACGGCCTGGCGGGCACATGTCCCGGGGTCGGGTGCAGCTCTCTGCTTCCCCCTGCCAGTCAGCTGTGAGCGGCACCTCCCTTCCCTGTGGTGAGAAGAAAGGCCGTGCAATCCACTGCACGGAGCAGGCCTCCTGGGGGCGGTACCACAGGGTTGGTACCAAAAATCAGCCTGCTCTGGTCACAGGCGCTGCATGTCCTCCGAGTGACAGCAGTGACAGGCGGGACAGGGCGGCCGCACACCTCACAGGCCGTGGCTGTCATCACAGGCTGGGGGGTCCCATCTATGTCGGGACCCCCAGGCGGGGACCTCCTCCCACCATCCTGGAGCAGGTGACCTGGTGTGTCCCCAGACAGCCACACACAGGGTCAGCTCGGCTGCCACAGACGCTGGCTCTTGGGCTGAGCGACCCCCAGGCAGGGCTCTGTGTGGCGCTCTGGCCTCTTCCTCGCTCACCTCTCCTTGCTGTTTTCGTTGCCCAGGCGCCGCAGGTGCCCGGCAGCTTTGTCCACGCTGACGATGTGGTGCCGCGCCTTTGCACAAAGGTAGGTGAACCGGCCCCTGCTCTTCCCGGTGGAGACTGGGACAGAAATGCACAGGCAGGTGTTGGGGCTGCTGGCAAAGGGCCGGGGACGCGCCCATCAGGAACCAGCGCCCCGCGCCGGCGCCGGGGTGGCCACGCACAGGTGGTGGCTGCAGGGGCCCTAGATCCCTGGCTCCTGGGAGCAGAGCTGCAGAGTGGCATTGCCTGTGTCTCCCGCCGGCGACGAGGCCGAGCCAGTGCTCCTCTGAGTGGGGGAGGCTCCAGGAACCTCGGAGCAGTCTGCCAAGATCCTCCCGCTGCTCTGCTGGCTGCGCTGCCTAGCTGACGTCCAAGCAGGGGCACCCGGCCTCAGACTCCTGCGCTCCCACCCAGCCCCTGTGTAGCACCCCAAGGCCCAGCAGTTTTATCTGCATGACGCCAGAGGTTCCGAATCACCACTCCTTTTCCTGGCAAATAAATCACAAGCACCCGGAACTCAGCTCCACACCCAGAACTCAGCTCCACACCCTGAGGGGCCTCCTGTGCATGGGCGACCCCGGGGACTGGGCCTCCCCTGGCTGGTGTCTACCCTCTCGGCCGGCACAGGGGTTCACCTTCAGGAGCCACTCAAGGGTATCCTCCCCTGGAGCCCGCACCACCCTCACTGCCCCTGGGCAGGGCCCCGCAGCACCTCGTGCTGGGTGTAGGGTGCTGTCCTCCTGCTGGGTGTAGGGTGCTGTCCTCCTGCTGGGTGTAGGGTCCTGGGTGTACGGTGCTGTCTCAGCCCCACAGCCAGCAGGTGGACATGCACCTGACCCCCAGGCGGCCAGCAGCACACGCCCATGAATGAAAGGAGTCAGGAAGGCAAAATAGGTGCGTCCGGGTCCTACTGGTGGATCTGCAGCTGCTCCTCAAACTTATTAGGGCAAAATGAAAGCACAGGTGCGGCAGCATCTGAGGGTGGTGGACGACGAGGCGGTGACCCCTCCCCTCTCCAAGAGCGACCAACCTTCCCTTGCAGGACACGACCCACCCTGCATCTGCCCATCTCCTTGTCTCAGACCCGAGACATGACCCAGCGTCTCCATTCCCAACCACCGTCTCCGCAGGCTGCAGTCTGGGTGATGCCTGCTTCATCGTGCTGGGCAAAAGCCGCCAGCTGCTGGGCACTGAGCTGGAGGGAGGCCTGGCGGCAGCCCCCAACAGAACCCTTAAGGGACCAGTGGGAAGGGCTCCTAAGCCAGGCCCAGCCTGGCCCCTGCACTGGGCTGAAGAGAGTGGGACCGCCTGCGTTCCCAGAGCCACTGGCGAGTGCCCAGAGAAGCTGGGGCAGTGGGGGTGCAATACACCCCCGAACCCTGGCTCAGTCCCTGCACGTGGGCCGCATGGCCCCATGTCCCACTACCCAAAGCCAGTTCAGGGTCTCCCCAGGACAGATGTGATGGCTTCAGCTTTGACCCCCGTGATCCAGGGAGCCCTGTACTGTGCCTCTGGCTCAACCCCACTCCCCAGAGCAGGGTGTGTTGAAGTCCTCGCCCCCAGGACCTGAGTATGACCTTCTTTGGAGGTAATCTGGGTCAAATGAGGTCGCCAGGGTGGACCCTAGTCCAGTCTGACTGGTATCCTTCTTTTTTTTTTTTTTTTTTGAGACAGAGTCTCGCTCTGCCGCCCAGGCTGTGGCCGGATCTCAGCTCACTGCAAGCTCCACCTCCCGGGTTCACGCCATTCTCCTGCCTCAGCCTCCCGAGTAGCTGGGACTACAGGCGCCCGCCACCTCGCCCGGCTAATTTTTTGTATTTTTTTTTTTAGTAGAGACGGGGTTTCACCGTGTTAGCCAGGATGGTCTCGATCTCCTGACCTCGTGATCCGCCCGTCTCAGCCTCCCAAAGTGCTGGGATTACAGGCTTGAGCCACTGCGCCCAGCCTGACTGGTATCCTTCTAAGAGGAGGAAACGAGGACACAGACCCCCAGAAGGAACGGCCCTGAGGACGCAGGGAGGAGACAGTGTCCACAAGCCAAGGAGCCCTCAGGGGGAACCAGCCCTGCCCACGCCTTGACTTCCAGCCTGGGACTGGGAGGAGTGAGTTCCTGTTGTCTAAGCAGCAGAGCCCGTGGGGTCTGTCCTAGCAGCCAGGGCACCCGACATGGCTGGTGTGTGCACAGAAGACCTTTGCTGGGCTTTGCCAGACGCGGCAGGCCGAGATCGGAGGACACTGCTGGTGCACAGTCCTTGCACATCCAGGGGCCGTGGTAGGGAGCATGGGGACTGGGGAAACCCCGGGGCAGCCTCGGAGCCATTCCAAGGCGGATGGTTCCGGGCTGGGAGAGCCCAGTGCGGCGCTCACCTTTGGCCTCATTCTCACTGTCCAGCACGATCTGAAACGTGTCGGGGGCTAAGGCCAGGCCTGCGTTCACCAGGAGGGCCCGCTTCTTCCTGACGCTGTCCTTTGGGGTAGCTTTTTTTGCCTGTGAAAAGCAGAGACTGATGAGGAAGGGGCCGCTGGACTTTCCGCAGCACCTTCTCCAACTTCTGGAGCCTCCTGGCTGTGGCAGGGCCTGTGTGGTCCTCCTGCTCATAGACACAGTGACAGCTCGGCCCCAGGCCTCCTCGCCTCAGGTGGCCCTAGGCAGCTCCCGCCCTGCCGTGCCTTCAAAGCCCAGCCCCGGCCCCATGCTGGGGTTACAGCACCCAGCCTCCCTCACCTCCCCGGGCAGCACCTGCTCGATGGCCATGATGGCCTTGTCCTCTGCACGCTCGGGGGCCTGGTATAGTGTGGTGCACAGGCGCAGCCGGGTGGAGGCCATCTGGAGCCTGTCCTGGTAGAGGCCCAGGGTGTCCAGGCGCGTGGCTTTCCGGAGGTGCTCCATGGCGGGCTCCAGCCGGTCCTCGTCCTCCTCGATCTGCGCCATCTCCATGTGCACTTGGCAGCGGAGCAGCGTCATGAGGCTGTGGGGGTGGCGCGGCATCAGGGGCCCTGGCGGGGCTGAGGCTGTGTCGGGCTGGGGTCACACCCTCCAGGGGAGGCCTGGAGTGGCCCCAGCATGTAGGGGAGGCTTGGTGCCCAGTGCCCCTGGCTTTCCGCCATCCTTTCAGTGATGCCCCGCCTGGCCCTGGGGACTCACAAATGGGGACAAGGAGAGAAGACCATGCAGACCCCGGAGGCCTCGGCAACTCACGACAGCAGCCCCGGAAGGAAACCTGGGCGCTAGTGCAAGACTGCCCGGCTCTCTGCTGGGGACAACTTCCTGAAGCGTGGGGCGCAGTTCCCACAACCTGGGCACAACTTCCTGAAGCGTGGGGCGCAGTTCCCACAGGCCACGGCGGCAGAGGTCAGGGTGCAGGGCTGCGAGGAAGGCTAGGGTCTGGAGAGGAAGGGCTGCGCAGAGCAGCCCAATCAGCCTGTGTGGAGGTGCCCTGGACCCCCTGGCCTCAAGCAGCCGTGTAGGGGTGCCCCAGATCCCCTGGGCTCGAGCAGCCTGTGGGGTGCCTGGAACCCCTGGGCTCGAGCAGGCTGCGTGTGCACAGGAGTGCACGTGTGCCAGGCCTGAGAAGCGGTTCTGGGGCAGCTGAGCCGGGGTCCGGGTTCATTCTCAGCTGTGGGAAGTTGAAGGATGGCCCAGGGGGTTGTGAGGGGTGTGGTCACCATGTTTCAGGGTGTGTATCTGTGTGAACTGAGCCGGAGTGATGCTGGCCTGACACAGACTGTGCTAAGGGGTGCGTGTTCTTAGCCCTAGAGAAATCCCCCATTCCTCCAAAAGGTATAGTCGAGAAACCAAGAAGCCAACAGAGGAAATGAAATAGAATTCTAGAAAAAGTCAGGGAGCCCCAGAGAAGGTGGGAGGGAGCTGTGGCAGTGCAGGGAGGTAGCAGACAGGGAGCTGGGGCTGAGCTGGCGGTCTCAGAGTCAAAACCATACTGACAGCAATGAAGAGGCTGAGCCCTCCCAACAAGAAACAGGTCCTGAGACCAGGGCTGTGGTTCTCCAGCCACCCTGGGACCAGGCTCTGCAACATCTTGTGGCTGCCCTTGCCCCCAGTACCAGTCTCCTGCCCACCACGGCCCACCCAGATGCCTGCTGCCTGCCCGCCATGGTCCACCCTGACGCCTGATGCCTGCCCGCCACGGTCCACCCGGACGCCTGCCGCCTGTCCGCCATGGCCCACCTAGATACTTACCACCTGCTACCACGCTGGCCCCAGCATTCCTGTCACCCCTGAGGACACACCGTGCTCTTCCGGGACGCTGGGCCCTCTGAGCACTCCTGTCTCACCCAAGATGACCCAAGTCCCATGGGGCCACAACCAGCCCCCCACTCTCAGCTTCTGTGGCCATGACAGTCCCCTTCAATGGAGGCTTGAGGGGCACAGATGCCCGTGAGACACAGCTGAGCCTGCTTCTTCCTCTGGCCCCACCAGTGCTCCACACAGAGGACCCGGCATGCCTGGCCCTGAGCTGAGGCAGAGGGTGGCCCTTACTGAGTACGGGGAGTCTGCTGCTTGTGGCACTGGCATGGCAAGGGAGCTTGGGCCACCTTCTCCTCCTCTGTCTCCTCATGCACCACCCGCTCTGTGGAGGACACGGCGCAGGTGCACGCCCCACCTGTCCACCTTCTCCAGCACGTCCGCGACGCCCGCCAGGGGCTTCCGCAGGTGGTGCCGCAGGTTGTGCTGCAGCAGGGGCAGGCAGGTGTTCCACTGCGTGGTGCACACCACGTGGATGACCCGGGGGTCGCCCAGGCGGACGGCTCGCTGCAGCGCGACGTCTAGTCTCTGTATGATATCCAGCTGGGCCTGCGGAGAAGACGTGGGCGATTCTATGGAGGTTGCTGGCTTGAGCTGCAGGGCTGGGGCGGGACATGTGCAGGGCACGCTGAGAACTCAGGCCCTAAATTCATCACCCTGCGTGGTGCCATGCTCAAATCTGTCCGTGAAAATGGCCAGAGTGACTCTAGGAGGAAGTGGATGTCTCACAAGATAGTACACGCAGGAGGCTTGGCAGTACGCACATATCGTGGCTGCGCCCGCCTCCCGTGTGTGGACTCAGTGGCGGCTGCTCCCTTCCTGGTCCCGTCTCTTTCCAGGGGCCTGTGCCCACGACGCTTCCCACCCCCAGAATGTCTCCTCCGGTCTGTGCTACACGGGCCCTTCCCAGGACAAAGGCTTAGGCCAGGATTTCAGTGGAGCCAGTCTCCCCACACTCCCACCTCCCACAAGCCCTTCTGGGCCGCCCACTGCCCTGGGCTCGCTTGGCCATGTCCCCACAGCCTGTGGCTTCCACAGGGGCCTCGCCCTCATGCTGCCCCTGGGCTGGGTGGAGCCTGCACCTCACAACCCCATCCTGCCCCTTGGCTGCTGGGTCTGAAAGCCTCGTACGCCGGTGCCGGCCCCACCGAGATCCTCAGCAGGTGAGGCGGGGGAAGCAGCCGTACACCCCACAGTGCCACAGCCACAAGCAGCCTCTGTTCACTTTCACGACAAAGTGCAGCAGCCAAAGTGTCTGGAAATCATTCCTTAAACGAACTCTCATTAAGCGCCTACCACATGCCTGGCACCAGTGCACAGCAAGAGTCAAAAACCTCCCACGAGACGCTCAGCCCCGCGGAGGCAGACCCAGGAGCAAGTCCACAGAGGCGTCGGCGCCTGCCGGGCCGTGATACATGCGCCAGGCGGTGCGGGCTGAGGGTGGGTGCCTTAGGAGTGGGGGCGGGGAAGGCCTCCCAGCTGCTCTGCTCATCCCCCACCCCGGCACCTCCGGCACTGACCCACGTGCCCCTGGCTCCTCTGTGCCCAGCAGGGCCTTGTACTGCCTGGATGACAGGACTCGAGGGCTCCCGGGCCGACCCGCCACACTTGCCGTGGCACCATGTCAGGGCTGCATACCTCCATTCTGTCAGGTTTTTGTTCATCTTTTAACCGGGAAATTCTTACTGAGGAAGAGTCTAAAATGATTTCTAAATCCTTTCGTGGCAGTGGCTGCTATTCTGGAGCCTGCCGTCTCAGACAGCAGGACGGAGGTGGGTCAGGCTCACGTGCCTATAATTGGCAGCTGACCCCAGGGCCGGCGGTGGCTTCTGCCCCTCATCATTAGGACGCCTTCCCGGACTCAAGTGAGGCTGGCAGAAAGCCCTCGTGGAGACGCATGGCCGTCCCCCTGTCCTCCCGGGCAGGCATCACCACATGGCGGGGAGGGGGCAGCTCTGCAGGGGCTGCAGGAGGAGGGTCAGAGGGAGTCACATCCCAGCCCCCACCTGTACGACCCCAACCCACCAAGGAGGCCTGTGGGCCCCTCTGCGTGGGAGAGGAAGTGTGGCACTGGAGGCTGGACTCACACCCGCTGTCACGGGAGCCAGGGCGAGTCCAGCAGTGGGGTCCAGGCCGTGTCCCCAGCACCCTCAAGCCTGGGACACACTCAACTCGCACCGAGTTCCCGGAATCTGCAAAATAATGCCAGGTGTACGACTCCTGACCTCAACAGCCGCTCGGATGTACATTTTCATCTGATTTTCAAGTCTTAAAGCTTCTGATTCACACTCCAGACATTCTATTTCAATCAGCTTCCCAGGATCCTGCAGATATACACAGTTTTTGAAAAGATGGAGATCTGTAAGGGAAGCAGCTGTGCACATTCATGAACTTCAGAGGCATTTAAAATATGACTGGGTAGAGGTTTAACAAATACAAGTCATACGATGACACACAGACACCTACGACGCAGAGGTTTAAGTGAGGAAGCCGTGTTTTCAGCTACACCAACTCCTCGCCTGCCTGCAGGCCCTACCGCCTGAGAGCGGCAGGGGAGGGTCCTGACTTTGCCCTTTTCAGGGGCCTTGTCCCGGCCCCCAACACCTGGTACCCAGGCCTCAGCCAGGCGGCTTGGGGGCCCGGGGCTGCGCCGAAGTCTGGGAAGCGATGTGTTGTGCGTCATGCTGGGAAGAAGGGCACTCTACCTCCCCTTTCTCCGGGGCTTGCTGAGCTCGGGGAAGACGTCCCCAGGCCTCGGTGGCCTTACAAAAGCTGGGAGCAACATGTCGCTGTCATCCAAAGACCACACCCCTAAACCTGCCCCGCTCGAGGGGTGAAACTCCTAAATCCTAAACCTGCCCCGCTCGAGGGGTGACACTCCTAAACCCTAAACCCGCCCTGGCACGAGGGGTGACACCCCTAAACCCTAAACCCGCCCTGGCACGAGGGGTGACACTCCTAAACCCTAAACCCACCCTGGCACGAGGGGTGACACCCCTAAACCCTAAACCCGCCCTGGCACGAGGGGTGACACTCCTAAACCCGCCCTGGCACGAGGGGTGCAGGTCTTCTGGACACAGGAGACTCAAGCTCCTAGTCTGTGAGCGCAGGTGCTGATGGTGTAGCATCTTCACAAACAACAGACACAGACGTCCCAAGAAGCAGGTCCTCGGCAGCAGACTCCTCCGCCCCGGGGAGCGGGTCCTCGGCAGCAGATGTCCGCGAGGATGGGAAGTACCTGCAGCACCTCAGGATGGCTGCACCGCAGTCCTGCACATCTGGGCCTTGGCACCGGCCAGGATGGAGAGCGCAGGAGGCCGCCACCCCAGGCTGTGTGCCCCCACCTGTCCAGCAGCCGCAAGCCTCCATGCCACTGAGGAAGCTATGCCAGGCTTCACAGGGGTCAGAAAAAGAGCCCCATGCTTCCCACATGGTCATGGATCTTAAAACTCTTTATGGGGTCCCACAGGTCCGGGCGTCTGCCTGGTTAAATCAAGCAATCGTGAAATGTATGACGGTGGATAGTCTTTAAAAATGCACCAAGGCTTCAAAATTAAAAACCATTCATATCCTTAACATTAGCGAGCTTTTAATTCAAAATAAAGCTCATGAGATCCTGAATGTCTACTAGGAGGCTGGCAGGGATAACGAGCCTCCCAGCAGAATGTTCACCTAGAGAAGGTCGCTTTCGACCAGCAGTGAGACAGGAGGTAACAGGAGGGCTGGGCCCTGAGGGATGGGCAGAGGCCAACCGGGCAAAGGGCCGGGAGAGCGTCTTCAAGCCAGGGCAGAGGGACATGCTCTGCAGGGGTCACGGGCGGTGGCGGCAGAGTTGGGCTACAGGAGCCTCCCTAACGGCAACCCCACGGCAGCAGGGGCCTGCCCGGGAGCCTCAACCTGGGATACACAAAACGTTGCTTTGAGTTCTACAGCAGCCCTCGGAGATGAGTCCTGTTACTGCTGCCATTTTGCAGCGACAAACCCTGAGGCGCAGGGAGCTGAAGGAAGGGCTGCTGGGGAGGAGGAAGTGGGGCCGGACCCAGGCGTTCCACAGTCATTCTGAACTGGGGACGCTGCGCCATTGAAACCGACAAGATGGAAATGGGGCTCACAGAAGCCAGTAAAGGGCATCAAACACAGGAGCGCCTCCCACGCTGCCCTCATCCTCCGTACTGCACGGGCTGCCGTTTCCAGCCTTGACCACGCTTCCCGCCTGTCTCTCAAGGCCACGTGAACTGCATCTCCTGTTCTGAAACCATTTCCAGATCAGCACAGCCCTCAGTGTGGCTGGCCGGCTCCCCCCGTGCTGAGCCACGGCCGTGTCTCCTGCACCACTGACGGCTCGGTTTACGATTACTCGTGGGGAACCTGGGGCAAAGCACACCGCAGGTGCTCAAGGAAGACACCACGAGGGGAGCCCCAGCACGCGGCTGTGCGCCCGAGGGTCCCCCCTTCACTCTCCGTGTGTAAAGCGACACAGTTTGCTCAAAACCACCCGATAAACTGATCCCATTGTCCCTGCTCTGTGGCAGTTCCCGAAAGCATCAGCAAGCCTGACGTCTTCAGTCTTACACACCTTTGGTTGTGTGAAGCTTTTTCTGGAGGGCGGTTCTCTAACGTGTATTCTTAAAATATTAAAAGTGAGCATTCCCTAGTCATTTCATGTAAATACACTCATCTTAGGGAAAAATCCTAAATGCAGCATAATGTTTTAGGCACAAAATGTTCACTGCAGCCCTTTATGTAATTAGCACAAAATGATACAGTAGCCCCCCCTTCTCTGAGAGGATATGTTTCAAGACCCCCCAACCCAGTGGAGGCCTGAAACGTGGAGCAGTCCCAAACCCGATGTACATTGTGATTTTTCTAGACAGAAATCCCTATGATAAACTTTAATTTCTAAATTAGGCACAGTATGATATTTATAACAATAACTAATAATAAAATACAACCATAACACTATGCCGTAATAAAAGTGATGTGGCTGTGGCCTCTCCCTCAAAAAACCTTAATACTTTCACACTGTAGGTGCCTGCAGGTAGCAAACTGCAGAAAGTGAACTGTGGGTAATGAGGCATGGCCGGTGTGACTTACACGTCCAATAATGAGACTGCTGGAGAATGTTCCGGATCATTAGCATCATGACATTTTACACCGTCTGTAAAGTGGACTCTAGAAACAACTGTGGTGCTGTGGCCTCGTGGCCACAATAAAGGTAAAGAGAAATGGGCAGGTGTAAAATTGCAAACACCATCTAACCGCAGTTGTGCAAAACACAGGTAGGAAAGACGGCAACGTGCCAACCACCGACCGAAGCCCTGGGGGCCACGGCCTTGTGAACTGCTTTTCCCTTCTTTGCCTTTTGTCCAAATGCACGGTGAGCAGCCTCCCAACCCCAGGCAACAGTGTCGTAAAGCCACTTACTTTGCTTTCCATCTTCTTGAGGTCTGAGAGGCAGTCAGAGGAGATCTCCATGCATTTCAAGGTCAAGGAAAAACGTGCCAGTTCAAAAAGCAAAAGCATTCTGCAAACAAACAAACCAGCCAGCACCGGCTCAATATGGGGAGGCAGCAAATATGGCTGCACGGGAGAATCCAGGTTCCCCATTCAAGCAGAGGCAGGAAAGAAAGGTAGGATAAGAAATAAATAAAGTTAAATTAAATAGTAGAACAGAAGCCCTGCGGGGAGGTCCCAGCAGGGCTTTAAGCTACAGCGTCAGAGCCCAGGAGTGTCCCGGGGCCAGCACAGTTGTGGAGGCCGCCCAGGGCCAGGTCCCTACTGGACGCCCTGCTCTTCACTCTCCAGACCTTCAGGTCATGTGCAGAACCCAGGGGAAGCACAGGGAGGATGACATGCGCACTCAAAGCCATGGTCTTGCACAGCAGCTCAGACCCACATCTGCAGCTCAGCGAGGCCAGAGTTCAGGCTCCTCACCACACAGAGCCTGAACCTTCCCCTCCCCACACAGAACCTGGGCCTTTCCCACATTCCCCACACAGAGCCTGAATCTCCCCACATTCCCCACACAGAGCCTGGGCCTTTCCCACATTCCTCACACAGAGCCTGGGCCTTTCCCACATTCCCCACACAGAGCCTGGGCCTTTCCCACATTCCTCACACAGAGCCTGGGCCTCCCTGCAGTCCTCATAAAGAGCCTGGGCCTTTCTGCTCCCAACACAGGGCCTGGGCCTTCCCCATACTCCCGACACAGCGCCTGGGCCTCCCTCCTCTCCATACAGAGCCTGGGCCTCTCCACACTCCCCACACACAGCCTGAGCCTTTCTGCTCCCGGTACAGGGCCTGGGCCTTCCCCACACTCCCACACAGAGCCTGGGCCTTCCTCCTCCCCACACAGAGCCTGGGCCTTCCTCCTCCCCATACACAGCCTGGGCCTTCCCCACAGTCCCCACACACAGCCTGGGCCTTCCCCACACTCCCCACACACAGCCTGGGCCTTCCTCCTCCCCATACACAGCCTGGGCCTTCCCCACAGTCCCCACACACAGCCTGGGCCTTCCTCCTCCCCACACACAGCCTGGGCCTTCCTCCTCCCCACACACAGCCTGGGCCTTCCCCACAGTCCCCACACAGAACCTGAGCCTTCTTCCTCCGCACACAGATCCTGGGGTTTCGTCCTCCCTACACAGAGCCTGGGCCTTCCTACCATGCGACAAGCCCGCAGGGGCACCGCCAACCGCACCTGCAGTCACCAATCAGGGTCTGCGTAGAAATCCATAGGCTGAGGCTAAACTTTGTATCCGCCTGTAAAGACCCACAGTGCTCCAGACAACTTCAAGAAAGAACAGAGGCGCACTCAGCTCTCCCTCTAGAGCTTCCTGCTGAGCTGCAGGGATCGGGATCATGCTCCTGGGGTGGAGATGAGGCCCGGGTTTCCCTCCGGGATGCCTCTCTTCCAGGAGGAGCCCGTCCACTGGTGTCCCTGCAGCCGCCCACAGTGTCTCCAGACATTGCCAGATGTCCCGGGGAGCAGGTCTACACGTCTTCTGCCGTCTCCCGGGGAGTGATCACAGTCTTCCCGGGAATACATTGGCGGCTGCAGGCAGTGACCCAACTCGGCCCTCAGTGTGGTGTGACCATCCTCCCTGCATCCCTGGGTAGCTGTGGGCAGGAGGCTGCTTTGGGGTGGGGTGCAGATGCTTCTCCGCCCCTCGTCCCTGCCTACCTCCTCCTCCCCCTGCTCTGCTGTTGGGCCCTCTCAGATCCTGGCAGGCCTGGCATTGCAACACTGGCCTCTCCGTCCTACCTGAGCTCCAGCACACAGGCCTGCTGGGCAGGGCAGGAAGAGAGAATCCGTAAAAGTGGCTGACAATGTCACCTGTGGACAGACTGCGGCACAGGGCTATTTACACTGGTCCTGAGACCTCTCGTCAGAGCGCCTGGCCACAGAAGGGGACGCTCGGCCAGGGCCACGGCCACGCTCGGCCGGACTTCAGTTAGCACCACTTGGAGGGTCTGATGGAAGATGTAAACTCCTTCTGGAACAACGTATCCACACACGTCCCCACGTACACATGCACTCATACTCCTCCCGAAAACAGACCCACCAGCGGGCTGGCCCTGTGTCCCTCCAGCCACCCCACGGTCCTGGGGCCCCTCCAGCCACCCCGTGGTCCTGGGGCCCCCTCCCTCGAGGAGCCTGCAGCTGAGCAGCGGAGACCTCAATGTTGGGCGGGTGCCACCTCCCTGATGAGACCACGAATGAGCTGGCATCTGGCGCCCCTCGCTGGCACTGATAAAGCAAGCTGCCCCGCCAGGACTGAGCCTGGACCCCTCGCTGGCACTGGTAAAGCAAGCTGTCCCACCAGGACCGAGCCTGGATCCACAGGAACCAAGTCCTCCCAACACCCCGTGAGCTTGGGGGGCCCCTTCCCCAGTCCAGCCTTGAGAAGAGACCCCAGACCACTCAACGCTGTGGTTGTTGCTGTGCCTATGTTCCTGTCCCACAGACACGGCAAGGTCATGGATCTGTGCCCCGGTTCTTGTCCCGCAGACACGGTGAGGTCATGGACCTGCACTCAGGTTCCCGTCCCTCAGACACGTGAGGTCACGGACCAGCACCTGGGTTCCCATCCCATAGGCACAGCGAGGTCATGGACCTGTGCCCGGGTTCCCGTTCCGCAGACATGGTGAGGTCATGGACCTGTGCCCAGGTTCCCGTCCTGTAGGCATGGTGAGGTCATGGACCTGTGCCCAGGTTCCCGTCCTGCAGACATGGTAAGGTCATGGACCTGTGCCCAGGTTCCCGTCCTGCAGGCATGGTGAGGTCATGGACCTGTGCCCAGGTTCCCGTCCTGCAGACATGGTAAGGTCATGGACCTGTGCCCGGGTTCCCGTCCTGCAGGCATGGTGAGGTCATGGACCTGTGCCCAGGTTCCCGTCCTGCAGTCATGGTAAGGTCATGGACCTGTGCCCGGGTTCCTGTTCCGCAGACATGGTGAGGTCATGGACCTGTGCCCAGGTTCCCGTCCTGCAGACATGGTAAGGTCATGGACCTGTGCCCGGGTTCCCGTCCTGCAGGCATGGTGAGGTCATGGACCTGTGCCCAGGTTCCCGTCCTGCAGTCATGGTAAGGTCATGGACCTGTGCCCGGGTTCCCGTCCTGCAGGCATGGCGAGTTCATGGACCTGTGTTGTTTCAAGCTGCTAAGTTTGTGGGTACTTGTTATGCGGCTGCAGATAACTAATACACCTTCTCTGTTAGTGTCCCGTGTGGCCACCAGAAAACCGAACAGACAATTTCAGCTCCCGTATCAATAAGCTTTACTTGTTTCCCATTCTCTTAAAAACATACAGGGCTATCAACGAGGTGCAAAGTCGCTCCGGGGGGCAGGGGACCAACCCCCTGACCCACCCGCACCCACAAAGGCAAAACCGGCCAGCGCTTTCCATGTGCTTCCGAAAATCTCAGGCTCAGCTTCCTGCTTCCAGGATACCAGCCCAGGACTTATCCCAAACTCTCCAGTGCCTGGAGGATTCGAGAAAGCACAGAAGCCAAACAAACCAGCCTGAAAAAGGCTCTAGAGAAACCTGTTCTCCCACCCACAAAACGCCATGCAACCACCAGAACAGTGAGAGGTGCCGTGGTGACCGAACCATCCATATGCCTACAAACTAAATTCATGTTAAAAAGTAGGGTGTGAAAGTGTTCGCAAAACAGTACAAATCTCAGGCCACAAAAGACCAGAGAGGAACTTACTAAAACCTCCACGATGGCTGGCTTTTGCAAAGGTGGTTCTAGTTGCTTGTTTTATACCTTTTCACATTTTTCAGAGCCCGCTAAATTTTGTACAATGATTATGAAGAAGTGATATTGCAAAAAGACAAACACTTACTTTTCTTCTCTGATGGAAGGAAAGCGCTGGTGGTTGTAACGACTTAAGTGTCTATAGGCCTTCCTCAGAATGACACTGACGTCGCCTGGTAAATCATTTTGCTCTGCTTTTCTAGAAATAATTCAGAGAGTAATTCACCACAAGATCTTGTCAGATTTATTCAAATTCTCCTAAGAGAAACTCTGTGTGTATGAAACTGTGTTTCCCACTGAAGAGGAGACTGAAAATAACCCCTCCTGCTTTCTTTCCTCAAATTCCTGAGATGACTTTTCACCCCTTCCGGTTCTCCTTCCCTCCATGATGCCTGGCCTTCCCACAAGGCTGGAATAGAAACACTCAGACAAGACATGACCAGACCCCTTGCCAGAGCCAGCATCCCACACAGGAGCCAAACACGGGAAATGTGGGGCACTCTCTCTGCTCAACGGTGATAGGACCTGGACAAGCATTGCTCTCTCACAGGGATGCTGGCCATAGGACACAATCTCAGATCTCGTCACCGACCTCAGCACCCAAACACACTGTGATCTCCTCACTCCCCTCGGCATCCAAACACACCACGATCTCCTCACTCCCCTCAGCACCCAAACACACCACGATCTCCTCACTCCCTTCAGCACCCAAACAGACTGGCGATCTCCTCACAGCCCTCAGCATCCAAACACACCGCAATCTCCTCACGCCCCTCATCATCCAAACACACCGCAATCTCCTCACTCCCCTCATCATCCAAACACACCACGATCTCCTCACTCCCCTCAGCACCCAAACACACCGCGATCTCCTCACTCCCCTCAGCACCCAAACACACCGCGATCTCCTCACTCCCCTCATCATCCAAACACACCGCGTCTCCTCACAGCCCTCAGCATCCAAACACACCGCAATCTCCTCACGCCCCTCATCATCCAAACACACCGCGATCTCCTCACTCCCCTCATCATCCAAACACACCACGATCTCCTCACTCCCCTCAGCACCCAAACACACCGCGATCTCCTCACTCCCCTCATCATCCAAACACACCGCGTCTCCTCACTCCCCTCATCATCCAAACACACCGCGTCTCCTCACTCCCCTCATCATCCAAACACACCGCGTCTCCTCACTCCCCTCATCATCCAAACACACCGCGATCTCCTCACTCCCCTCAGCACCCAAACACACCGCGTCTCCTCACTCCCCTCATCATCCAAACACACCGCGTCTCCTCACTCCCCTCATCATCCAAACACACCGTGATCTCCTCACTCCCCTCGGCATCCAAACACACTGCGATCTCCTCACTCCCCTCATCATCCAAACACACCACGATCTCCTCACTCCCCTCGGCATCCAAACACACTGCGATCTCCTCACTCCCCTCAGCACCCAAACACACCGCGATCTCCTCACTCCCCTCGGCATCCAAACACACCGCGATCCCCTCACTCCCCTCATCATCCAAACACACCGTGATCTCCTCACTCCCCTCAGCACCCAAACACACCGTGATCTCCTCACTCCCCTCGGCATCCAAACACACCGCGATCTCCTCACTCCCCTCGGCATCCAAACACACCACGATCTCCTCA
Source organism: Macaca mulatta (assembly GCF_049350105.2). Classification (NCBI taxonomy): domain Eukaryota; kingdom Metazoa; phylum Chordata; class Mammalia; order Primates; family Cercopithecidae; genus Macaca; species Macaca mulatta. The sequence continues at coordinate 145,040,911 of NC_133414.1, forward strand.
CTCCCCTCAGCACCCAAACAGACTGGCGATCTCCTCACTCCCCTCATCATCCAAACACACCACGATCTCCTCACTCCCCTCGGCATCCAAACACACCGCGATCTCCTCAGAGCCCTCATCATCCAAACACACTGTGATCTCCTCACTCCCCTCATCATCCAAACACACCGTGATCTCCTCACTCCCCTCATCATCCAAACACACTGTGATCTCCTCACAGCCCTCAGCACCCAAACACACTGTGATCTCCTCACTCCCCTCATCATCCAAACACACCGTGATCTCCTCACTCCCCTTATCATCCAAACACACCGCGATCTCCTCACTCCCCTCATCATCCAAACACACCACAATTTCCTCACTCCCCTCATCATCCAAACACACTGCAATCTCCTCACAGCCCTCAGCACCCAAACACACCGCGATCTCCTCACTCCCCTCATCATCCAAACACACTGCGACCTCCTCACAGACCTCAGCATCCAAACACACCGTGATCTCCTCACTCTCCTCATCATCCAAACACACTGTGATCTCCTCACTCCCCTCATCATCCAAACACACTGTGATCTCCTCACTCCCCTCGGCACCCAAACACACCACGATCTCCTCACTCCCCTCGGCATCCAAACACACCGCGATCTCCTCACTCCCCTCGGCATCCAAACACACCGCGATCTCCTCACTCCCCTCATCATCCAAACACACCACGATCTCCTCACTCCCCTCGGCATCCAAACACACCACGATCTCCTCACTCCCCTCATCATCCAAACACATCGTGATCTCCTCACTCCCCTCGGCATCCAAACACACTGTGATCTCCTCCTACAAGCTCTTTCTGCACTTGGCTTGAAGCCGCCCTCTCCCTTCTGTGGCCTCACTGGCCTCTCCTCCATGCTGGGAGGGAGGCAGGGCCACGGATTGGGGGTGGCCTTCGGATCCCCACACCCTGGGGAGTCCCAGGCTCCCACTCTCCAGCTCCACTCACTGCAACTCCAGACTCACAGGCCCCTGGACACAGCACCTCCCCCCATGGAGGGGACAGAGCGCTCCCAAGCCCAGCACTTGTGAAACTCTCCCTCCCAAAATGACTTACGCTTTTAGCATATTAATATAGAAAGTGACTGACAGGCTAATGGAATTTTTCTTTTCTTCCTTTAACTGAAGTTTGTCCATTAATTCATGACGAACCTGTCATAAAATTGAAGAGATTATTAATCTGGATTCAAACAATTAGGTAAGAGGTTCAGATTTTGTGTCTAGATTTTATTTTCTCATTAATTAAATTTTGTATCTAGTTTTTCAGATACAACTTAAGCTGATTCCCCATATTTAAAAATGAATTGCTGATGAATGCTTTTGGTACATATTCTTGTAGTAATTACTTGTATCTTTGTGAATTTTCTATTAACTTCAAAAAAATTTAAAGCTATTAGAAAGGAAAAATTCAAAGAGGGACGATAAAGGCAAAAGACCCTGTTTTGCTTTCAAAATGTCACAGTTCTATACGTTGGATGAACTGCTATTTCTTTTTAATATGTTTATATATTTTTGTTCATGTATCTATACATATACATTTTTATATCTCTCAGCAAACTTATGTAATTTCTATGCAGTTTTCTCAACAATGACTTTTAAGAAAAGTACTTCTTACGTCTCTATTTCTAATACGCTCATTTACCATAACGGAGAACATCTGCCGGTATTTCTGCGGCACGTGAGACTTGATGAACGGAGCTGCAGTGGAGCAGAACCTGGCAGCCTCCTCCTTTCTTCCGGCTTGCAGATAACACTCCAGAAGTTCCCTAGATAACAGACGCGCCACTGGTCAACCCGGTGAAACTGTTTTCTCCTCTCTAGTAACCAGACAGACGCGCGCCACTGGTCAACTCAGTGAAACTGTTTTCTCCTCTCTAATAACCAGACAGACACGCCACTGGTCAACCCGGCTGAAACTGTTTTCTCCTCTCTAATAACCAGACAGACACACGCCACTGGTCAACCCGGCTGAAACTGTTTTCTCCTCTCTAATAACCAGACAGACACACGCCACTGGTCAACCCGGCTGAAACTGTTTTCTCCTCTCTAATAACCAGACAGACACGCCACTGGTCAACCTGGCTGAAACTGTTTTCTTCTCTCTAGTAACCAGACAGACACGCGCCACTGGTCAACCTGGCTGAAACTGTTTTCTCCTCTCTAATAACCAGGCTATTAAACCATTATATATTTTGTGTTTCACAAACTTTAAAAGCTACCCCGCGGTCAGCTTCTTCAGCCAGAACCAGGCCGTGCGGCTCACCGGGAACGGCCAGCAGGCGCCAGACAGCTCGTTACCGCTAGCACCGGGGCATTTTGAAATGAAAGATCTGTACTGATATTCTTCAAAGGTTCCCCAAAAGGCCATATGGCAGGAAACCCACACCTGCAGGCTCTGGGTTGGGGTCGAGGAGGACCACTCTGGAGCTGGCACAGCTGGGATCCTCACTGGAGACATCCACCCGTCCCCGGCCTGCACACAGAGCTCCACAGACACTCGGACCCATTTCCTTTCCGCCACCCAGCACAGTGACCGAGGCATTGGTGACAGTCTGCAGTGACCCCTCAGGGCTAAGGCCAGGCAAGGCCGGCCTGCCCCGTGCTGCCCCAGCTTCCTCGCAGGGCCGCCTGGGCTCCGGACATGCTGACTCCGCTTGGTTTTATGCTGTTAAAACACCTACTGCATTAATACTTTCAGAGCTAAGATTTTAAAACCGGGAGCCAGGCTGGGTGGCGCAGGGTCACGTCTGCTTTGCCGTGAGTCTAAACACAGTATCTTGTTCTGTTGTCATAACCTCATAACCAGGGCACGGCAAACGTCATCTACAGATTTTGGAAACAACCTTCGGACAAGACACACAGAAACTTGTGACTGTGGGAGAAAACGCACACGGAGTGTACCCCAGTGATGTGGAACTCCCATCCGCCCCGCCAGGAGAAGGGGTGGTGGCCTCAGAGTTGGAGGGCAGCCCACTGGGAGGCCACGGAGGGCACGGCGAGCTCAACTCACAGCATCAGCTCGGCGTGCCACTCCTTGTCTTCCTCCTCGGTCTGACTCAGCACGTTTACAATTTGGGAAAGGCTGGGGATCAGATGGTGGCGATATCCAGGCTCGAGGAACGGCCTCACCATCTGCCAGTAGAGGACTGATGCATTGTACACCAAAAAGTAATACCTACGGCACAAGCAGAGGACGTGGAGAACGCGGTCAAAGCCTAGCCAGCCCAAGCTGCAAAACCAAGGGGCCACTGTGTCTCCGGAGCCCCTCTCAGGAGGGGCCTCAGGTCCTCTCCCAGCAGACAGCAGCAGCCCCATCTGAGAAGCTTTGGCCCAGCCTGCAGGAGCACCAGGATGCAGAGCCCTTCCCTGGGACAGCCTTGGGCGGCCCTGCATCCAACGTGCCATGGCTCTAGTGCAGGCCCAGCTGTGATGACCCGGCCACAGGCTCCTGAGTCCAGACCAGGGCCTCCTTCCTCAATCATTCCACAAACTGATCGGCCCCCTTCCCTTGAAAACACACCACTGACCAAGGCCTCCTCTGGCTCTCAAGGGATAGACAAGAATGGGCAAGGACAGAGGGAATCAAGGAAGGCTTCCTGGAGGAGGTTACATGCCTGCCGTGACCTGAAAGATGTCAGGATGCAGCCAAGACAGTAGTAGAGGAAAAGAAGGTCAGGCAGATGGAAGACAAGGAGGAGCCTTTGGGAAACAAAGTTCCTGTCTGCCAGCATACAGTGTGAAGTGGAGGAGGGTGGACTGGAAGACTAAACAGAGACCCCTCTCAGGGGTCTGGGCCTCTCCCTGGGCAGCAGGGAGCCATTGCAGGGACTGAAGTAAGGGAATCTGGGCCCATCTGCCTTTCTCACTCTAGGGCCACTCCACAGCAGGGCAGGCCAGCTCTGTCCTGTAGGGCCTCCGTGCCTGGTGGTCCTGGGCTGGCCACCAGGTGTACCAGCACTGCTCAATGCCCAGGTGGGAGGAGGACGCCAGGGTGGCTGTGGCAAGCCCACTCCTCTGAGTTTACTCAGAGCCACCATGTGACCCTGGGACAGGACTCATCTTGTTTCCAGGTTTTCAGGAGAGGAGCGGAGGTGCGGGGTGTCCTGACCAGACGGTCACGCCTGCCTGAGTCAGAGGGGTCGCCATGGGACTCCAGTGGCCTGCTGCTTCTCCCTGGATGCCGCACCTCGAAAGGAATCCATCTCCTCCCTGTAAGTGGCTCTCTGCAAATCCCCACTATGGCCTCCACATGCCCGTGGTCGGGCTCACAGTCTCCTGTCCCACTGCCACTGCCCTGGACAAGCCAGTGCTGCCCTCTCTCTCCACACAACCTGGCCCTTTCCCAAAGATGATCCTGACCTCTGGCAAGGCTCTGTCACCCCATGGTCCATCCACAGTGCCCCCGAGGGTCCTGGAGCAGAGCAGCCTCCTTCCCGTGGTACCCGCCACTCCCGCATCACACCTCCCTCGGAAACACCCTTACCTTTAGAATCTGTGGCTTGAGATTGGGCCTCCCCATCCCCGTCCCCATGCAGGGAAGATCTCTTGGGCTGAGCCCTACATCCCCACCACTTGCAACAGAGTGTGACCAGAGAGGGCCACCAGCAGACAAGCAGGCCGATGTGGGTAGAAGGGACCAGGGAACCCACAGATTCTATTTAAATCTCCTCCAAACATTGTATCCTATTCAAATATGTGATATATATTCAAACAAATATGCTTGAAACTGCCAAGCTTGCACAAAACTGATTTGCATAGGATATGAATCAGTTTTGTGCAAGCTTAACAGTTTCAAGCATGATATTTGTTTTTGTGCAGAAAGCACTGATTTTGTAGAAAGTTATGCTGGAGTCGCCTCCGCAGGGACAGCGGCCTTGGCCAAGCCGCCCGCTAGAGGGCAGCAAAGGCACGCTGGGCCGAAGAAGGAACCCTGGGGAAGGAGCCGGGCGCTCTGGGGGTACACCAAGGGAGGTCCTGGAGAAAACAGACTTTTTTTTTTTTCTTGAGACGGAGTCTCGCTCTGTCATCCAGGCTGGAGTGCAGTGGCATGATCTGGGCTCACTGCAACCTCCACCTCCGAGTTCAAGTGATTCTCCTGCCTCAGCCTCCCCAGTAGCTGGGATTACAGGCTTGTGCCACCACGCCCGGCAGAAAACAGCCTCTTCACAGCCACCTAAAATCACAAAAACCGCCGAGTGCTGAAGAGGCTGTGACTCGGAATTCTGCATGAATGTGGCCTAGTCCACACGCTAACGAGATGAGGCAGTGATCACACGTGCATGAAAATCACAAACCACAAATGAGGGGAAAACCCACAGTTCAAATAAATACACCCACTTGGTAAGTTCTGGCTCTGAAGTCTTTCACCCGGTCAATGAGAAAAGGCCACTTCAATTTCACCTACCTCGGTTCTCCTTTGGCAAAGTTTATGGCCTTCATGTACTGAGTCACGCAATTTTCAAACTCCTCCTAAGGCAACATAAAGAAGCACAATTAGACTGAAACACTGAACCCTGCTCATTGCCCTGTCTGCAGATGCCACGGCTCCTTCATGGTTGGCCTGGTACCCCCTGTGTATCCACAGGTGACGGTGTGGCAGACAGCCTGAGTGTCTGGCGATGTCGTGGACCTGCACCCGGGTTCCCGTCCCACAGACACAGCGAGGCATCAGAAACCGCAGTGCCTGTGCTCCAGCACACCCACCCCACCCCAGCTCCCCTCTGCCCACTCGGGGCAGCTGCAGGTGCAGATGCCACAGAGACCACACTGCGACGAGGCAAAGGTCCAGGGGTCCTGCACGTCAGATACCACTACTTGAGCAAAAAGCATGAACGGGAAATGGTGCAAGTTTCGTGTCACTCTGGAAATTAATTCCTTCACTCTACTACCCTAAGAACGATTTAAAGCCTGGTCTAGGCTGGCACTGTTCTGGAGGTGGGGTGAAAATTGAACTGTTGGGGAGAAGGGGCACAGGACACCTCTCACCAGGTTTTCTGCCGACTTTGGGGCACACATCTGGGCCCTGCACAGGTGCGCTCGGCCCAGAAACTGGGTGATGGGCGCCTTCACCTTGAAGTACATTTGGATGCAGTCCTCGCTCACCTCTGGCTGCCCCATCTGCAAGAGAACACCACCATGGAAGACCACAGACCTGGAGGTGGTGGCCTCCCTGCCCAGAAACACATGGGGCCGCTTTCAGAACAGGCCCCAAGCACCGGTGCAGCCTGTTTGCAGCCCCCACCCTCCATCCTGGCCCCTTGACTGCCCGGCCAGGAGCTGCCTCTCCCCAGCCCCACTCTGCATCCACTAGATGCCCAGAGGCCCCCCATCTCCCTGTCAAAGCTGCCCTGACCCAGGATCCCGGGAACTAGTTACCTTGAGGGCCTGCTCTGCACACAGAACAAACAGGTCTGGGCTGAAGCTCTCTGAGGGGTCAAACTCCGATTTCCCTAGGTTGGCCGATTTGATCAACTCATAGGCCTTCTTCAAGGACGCAGCATCTGTCCCAAACAGGCGGTTGAGGAAGGTTTGGTCACTGGGCTGGGAGAAGTGAGCCGGAGAACGCGATCCCGAAGGCCCCAGGCAGCCGCCTCAGGCCCCGGCCACAGCAGCAGTCGCCGCCTGGGAGCAGCGGTGTGGGCACCTTCCTGTATGTTTGCCCTGGTCAGACAATCGGGAGGTGGGAGGCTCCGGCTGTGGCCCTCGAGGGGTCACCCATCTGGCAGGCTGGGATGAGAGGGTCCGCGGCTTCCCCGGGGCGGGGGTCGTAGCGGGTCTGGGGTCACCCCGGGGCAGGGGTCGTGGTGGGTCCGGGGTCACCCCGGGGCGGGGGTCGTGGCGGGTCCGGGGCCTCCCTGGGGCGGGGGTCGTGGCGGGTCTGGGGTCACCTTGCTGGCTCTCGGCGCGGGCCAGCTCCTGCGTGATGACCAGGTCCATGACGCCGGCGCCCGGCTCGTCCGCCCTTTCTGGGGTCCACGGTGCGTCCCGCCGCCAGGGTCGGTTGGGTTCTCCCGCCGCGAGGACCCGGCGACGGTTGCCTGGAGACCGAAAGGGACGCGGACGCGCGGGCTACGGGGCGGCGGCGGGGCCACACTTCGTCGAAGGCGAACAACGCCGCGCGCCCGCCCGCCCCGCCGCCAGTTCCGCGGAGCCCGGACACCGGGGCGGCGACCCCCGGCGAGTGGCGGGAAGAAGAAAGGGAGGGAAGGCCGCGGGGGAGGGCGGCGTTGGGGGGCGCCGGGGGGTCCGCGCCGGCCTCCTCTCCCCGCTCAGGGTGTGCCCGGGTTGTGGTCCTGGCACCGGGCGCACCCTCCTCCTTCCCCGGGAACTTCTGACTGCGTCCTTCGCGCCTGCGCTCCTCCGCTCGTTCGTTCTCTTCCTTTTTTTCTTTCCTTCTTCTCTTCTCTTCTCTTCTCTTCTCTTCTCTTCTCTTCTCTTCTCTTCTCTTCTCTTCTCTTCTCTTCTCTTCTCTTCTCTTCTCTTCTTCTCTTCTCTTTTCTCTCTCTCTCTCTCCCCCTCCCTCCCTCATTCCGTCATTACTTTAACAGGCGGTGACTTGCCCCTGCCACGGTCCTGGAAGTGCAGCGGGCACAGAAAGTCGCGCAGAGGAAATGCGGGCTGCGGGCGTGGAGGGGCCGCCCCGGGGGCGAGCTGAGACCTGGCAGCGGAGCGGGGCGGGACGAGCAGACGCAGAGCCCGGCCCCCAGGGAGCGGGGAGCGGCGCGGCCACCTGCCCCTCGGGGCTCCCCACCTCCCTCCCAGCCGGGGACTGAATTGGAGACTGGACGGGGCGCGCAGCCCGAGCGCAGGGAAGCCCGAGCCACTGAAGGACTTGGGTCGGCCTGGGGCAGGGAGGGCCCAGGACTCACCCTGGGGTGGGCGCGCTCCGGGAGCTCTAGGGGAGGCCCACCTGGGGCAGGCCCACCTGGGAGAGAACCCCCGGGGAGAGGCCCACCTGGGAGAGTGGAATTCCACCCGGGAGAGGGCCACCATACCTACATGGGATCAAATAAGCTGCCTTGACATAGTTTTGAAACCTGAACATCATGTTTCTCAGGCTCCTGGAACCTCACCCCGTCTTGAAGTTGGCATCCTCAGATCCCTGCTAGATGACCATATTCCTTCCCAAAGATAGTTCTCAAATGGGCCTTTGTTGGTAAAGACACTCCACACATGGGTACGGCCTTTGTTGGTAAAGACACTCCACACATGGGTACAGCCTCGATAAAATATTTTACCCCGCAGAGAAAGTATCTCCAAACATAATGTAATAAGAGATTTCCCAAATCCAAGGGCATTAAATATTAAAACTCAGTTTTCTAGTTACACATTAGCCTTAAATATCAAGAATGTAACACAAAATTATCACAGAACGCAGGAAAAGGAGATGAGAAAGGCCGCAGATGGGCAGCTAGGTGGGTCAGGGCACAGGGCAGGGTCCGAAAGGGTCCCCAGCACAGGAGCATCTGTCCCCGTGGAGTGGGGGGCACCACCCTCCTGGCACGTGGATGTGTGCAGCAACCCGGCACTGCTGCGGACCAGTAGTCCAGGCATTCTTATGGAGGCTCCATCAGATCATGGTGGATGATGCCTGGAGGAGGGTGGGTGCAGGGTTGAGAGCTGCAGGTGCTAATCCTGGCTGGTCTCTCTGGTGACCGGCCCCCCTCCAGGAGCCACCAAGCCTCACCTCATTTGAACAAAAGAATCTGCTGCCATCACCCAGGAAATTCCGAGGGTTTTTGGAGCCCTGTGCTGGGTCTTGGGAGCAGAGACTGGATCTATTCATTTCACATTTTGTTGCCCCATCTTGCCAGGTAGAGACGGTGTCTGTGTCTGGGTTCCCAGGCTGGACCCCAGATGCCTGCTGTATATGTGCCCGCTGGCGTTGCCATCACGGGACACTCTCTCAGGCGTCTTAAACAGCAGGACAGGAGGCGGGAAGGCCAAGATGAAGGTGCGGCCGGAGCTGGTTCCTCAGAAGGCACCCCGCGTGGCCGTATGTGGTTGTCGTCTGTTTCTTGGTGTCCAAATGTGCCCATCTTATATGGACACCAGCCATGGGGTGTAGGGCCCACCCTGAGACCTCCCGTTAAACAGATCACCTCCGTGAAGACCTTGTCTCTAAATAAGGTCACATCCTGAGGTTGTGAGACTAGGACTCCAGCATGAGAGTTTCAGGGGGACACAGTTCAACCCACGACACTTGCTTAACCAGAAGGTGGTGAGAATTCTGAACATTTGTAATTTCACCAGGTGAAAGCCAGGAAGATGGTTGAATTGTTGTTTAAAACATCTCGGAATATATACATGAGCAGAACAGAAGTTAAAGACAGAGTTTCTTCCAGCACAAGCGAGGCCAGTAAGCAAATCCCACTGGTGTGTATGCACTTAAAAGAGAACTTAGTTGAAATCGGCCTGGAATCCCAGCTCCCGGGGACAGGCAAGCAGAAGCCGGGGGCAGGAGGGACGTGGTGATGTGCGGGGTCCCGGCTCTCCCCGCCGCCGCTCAGAAGAGCAAGGTGCCACCCTCCCCTAGGGGAGCTAGAGAAGGGGTGGGTGGAGTTGGGGAGGCATGGAGGGTCCCTGGTAGCGGGGTGCTGGCAAGCAGGCTCTCTAGTGAAGTGCGAAAATGAAGCCCCTGGTTGGGGGCGTTTGCACATCCTCCCACCACTGCTGTTTAAACTGCCCAAGGGGCAGCACCGGCTCACAAAGCTGCACATCTCACAATGGCCAGGTGGAGCCCAGCCCCGGCTTGGTGACCCCTCCAGAAAGGGGGTCCTGGGGACCCCAAAGTCAGCTGGAAGCCGACCCGCACCGCTGTCCCAGGGGCCTGTCCTGTTCTCACTCTGCCTGGCTGGCGTCTGGCGCAGCAGTGCTTTGCGGCATCGGTTTCACTTTGGGGCCAGTCAGTGCCAGCACAGCTACTTTGCCCACGGCTTGAGAATCCGAATGTGGAGTCTGGGAAAGGGGGCTGGGCTGGGATCCCCACATGTGAGGGCCGACTGAGCCTGGCCCCGCAGGATAATGTTGCCCAGGGAACCAGGAGGAGCTGACCCCCAATACACCTCTGTGTTGGGCCACGCAGTGGTGAAGGCCACGGGGTGGCCATCCAGCTACGGTTGGTGGAACCCCAGAGCCCACTAGGGGAGGGCGTGGTGAGTGCATGTGTGTGACTGTGAGAATATCAGCAGGAGGGGGAGTGGGTGTGAACGTGTGGCTGGGCTGTGTGTGCCACGTGTACACAAGAGTGCGTGTGTATAGTGTGTGACATGTAAGCATGATTGTGTGTGTGACCCTGTGTGTGTGAGTGTGCATGTGTGCGCACGTGTGGCCCTCCCCTGTGGAGGCACAGGGGAACGGATCTCTAATCCACAGACATCACTGACGACCTGTGCAGGGCCAGGCTCTGGGGATCAGCAGAGAACAAAAGGGACAGAAAGCACTGCCCCTGGGGGACAAAGACCACACTGTGGGGTCCTGCGGCTGGGGGGGCGGGGCCTGATGTGTTCAGGGAAAGCAGCTTCACCCCCCAGGAAAGCAGGAGGATCAGAAGAGGGTCTCCTCACCCCCACAGGCACCTTTCCCGATGGGACAGCCCCGAACGTGGAGCATGCCAGCAGCCCGGCAGCCAAGTTCCGGCAGTTTCCAGGACAATGCCAGAGGGTGGTGTGCACACGCCCCTGAAAAGACGGAAAGGAGAATATCCACCGTCATCCCCAACAGCCCAGCACTCAGCACCCCAGGCTGTCATCCCCAACAGCCCTACACCCAGCACTCAGGATCCCAGCACCCCAGCATCTCAGCATCCCAGCATCCCAGCATCCCAGCCTCCATGTATCCCAGCACGCCAGCATCCCACCACCCCCGGCACCCCCAGCATCCCAAGATCCCAGGAACCCAGCATTGCTGCATCCCAGCACCTAACCTGGGGTCCCACATTTTTATCTGATGAATCTGCAGCTCTTAATTAATGCTTCTACCTGCCTGCCCTCTGCCCTCTGCAGACACTGTGCACAGGTGATGTGTACGTGTATATTCTTTTTTGGTTCACAGAAATGGCAGTTGCATCATACCCTGTTTAGCATCATGGTTTCCAGCTAGCTAACCATCCATTCACTCGAAGATATTTTTGGGTCTTCCTGTGTCATTAGAGCAGAGCCTCGTTCTGAACTCTGGGTCCAGCAGGCCCCACTGCGGAGGTTGCTGCAGTTCACGGTGTGCTTGGACAGTGGCAGCACTCTCTTCTCTGAGACCTCGCTCTTCAACGTTTGTAAGACTGTATTTGCATGTTTATTTTGATGTAAATGCTGAAACATCTGGTCTAGTTTAAAAAATAAACACAAAACACAGCCAAAAGCACACTGTTGGCATTTTCTCCAGTACAGGTTGATTTAAAGAGAACCGGCATAAGACGGTGTGTCTTCTGATCCAGCCATGATGGGCTTTCTCACTCGCTTCCGTGTGCGTCTGTTTGCTAACACTAAGAATATGCGCCTCGATATTGATATGGAAAGTGATTCTGTGATTCTTTTCAAACAAAGAATGTGGAAGCTTGATCTTTCCTTCTGTGCTCCTGGACTGGTTCATAGCATTGTAATGACATGTTCCTTAAGGTTTGCGAGAACTTGTAAGGTGGACTTTTCTTTCTCATTTGGAGCAAGTGTGTGTATGTATGCATGTGTGTGGGGGTATGTTTATTTGTGTATGCACATGCTGCATATATGTGTAAAGCACGTGTGTCTATATGAATGTGTGAGCAGGTATATATGTGTGCATATGTATATGTATGTTGTCTTCATGTGAATGTTTATGTGTGCATGTGTAAATGTGTGTAAGTACATGTAGGCATGTGCGTTGTGTGGCCATGTGTGTACATGTGTATTGTGTGTGCGTGTGTCTATGTGTGTACACATGGATGTGTAAGCATATGTATGCATGAGTGTTCATGTGGATGTATATGTGTAGATGGAGATATGTGTATATGTGTGAGCATATGTACTCATATGTAACCATGTTCATGTGTGCATTTGTGTGGATATGGATGTATATGTGTATACGTGCACTGTATGTGTATCTATGTGCATGTGTGTAGGTGCATGTGTGCATGTATATGTGTACAAGTGTGTGTGTTCATGTAACCACACATATGTATATGTGTTTATTTGGGTGTGCATGTGTACATATGTGTAAGCACATGCATGTGTGTGTATATGTGCAGGTGTGTGAAGGGATCCAGCTCACACTTTGTGGTGTAAGGATCATTTTGAGCTGATGGCGTTTGGGGATCTACAGTGCAGGAGGGTGACTGGTGTGGCTCCTTCCTCCGACGTGAGTGTGGGTGGGTGACTGGCGTGGCTCTCTAACAGCAGTGTCTACTTCTCCTGTGGTAATTGGCTCCTCCAAAATCAATTTGATAATATTTTCCTTAAAAAGCATTCATTTCATCCAGATTTCAATATGCATAGTGTTGAACAAAGTAGTCTTGTCATAGTTGTTTTTCATTCACTCTGCATCTGGGCTATTTTCTGATGCTTATTTCTGATTTTACTTTTTTTTTTTTTGGTTAGGTTTGTTGATGGTTTCTGTATTTTATTGTTTTCTTTTTTTAAAAGAACCAGCTTTGGTGCCTATTAACTGATCCTATCATTTCCTGCTTTTCAAACCATTAATTTCTTCTTTACTCCTTAGAAAGTTGTTGATGAAAATAATCAAACTCTGTAAAATATTTAAAGAGATTTATTCTGATCCAAATATGAGTGGCCAATGGCCCTGTGACATAGCCTTCGGGAGTTCCTGAGAACATGTGTCTGTGGTGGTCAGGCCACGCTTGGTTGCTTGGTTTTATATCTTTAAGGGAGACGTGAGACATCAGTCAACACATGTAAGACGTACATTGTCTCCGTCTGGAAAGCGGGGACAACTGGAAGTGGGGGGCTTCCAGGTCATAGGTAGATTCAAGGATTTTCTGATTGGCAATTGGTTGAGTCAAGTTATTGTCTAAAGACTTAGAAAGAAATGTCCAGGTTAAGATAAGAGGTTGTGGAGACCAAGGTTTCATCACAGAGGTGAAGCTTCCAGGTAACAGGCTTCAGAGAGAACAGATCATAAATGTTTCTTATCACAGTTAAAGAGTCTGTTCTCTCAGGAATTCCAACAGGGAGGAGGGATAATGAGACACGTCAAGCTCCCCCTTCCCATCATGGCCTGAACTACGTTTTCAGGTTAACTTTGGAATGCCCTTGACTGAGAGGCAGGGTCCATTCAGATGGTCAGGGCTTAGAATTTTATTTGTGGTTTACAAAGTCCTTCTGTCTGCCTCACTTAGCTGTGTTTTGCAGTTCTTGAATTGGATGTTTAATTTACCTATTTTCATGTTTTCTTGTTAACTGATAAGCATGTGAGACTATGAATTTCTATCTGAGCACTCTTGGCTGTGCCTAATAATTTCTGACATGTCTTGTAAAAGCTCAATTCTCAAACTGTTAAAACTTTTTTATACAAATATCTGGTCTCTGTGGCCAGGTTCTCTTTAACTCATGAATGAGGTAACGGATAGAAAGACAGCATGACTTCACAGAGTATTTGAGGAATTGAAATTAAATGGGAGGGAGATTGTTGATGAGGAAGGCCAAACTCTAAAATATTTAAAGAAGTTTCTTCTGAGCCAAATATGAGTGGCCATGGACCAGGGTACAGTTTCAAGAGTTCCTGAAAATGTGTTCCCAAGGTGGTTGGGTTACAGTTTGGTTTTACATATTTTAGGGAGACAGAAGTTACAGGCAAATCAACACATCTAAGTTGTACATTGGTTCAGCCTGGAAAGGTGAGACATCTTGAAGCCAGGCAGCACGGGGGCTTTCAGGGCTTAGGTGGATTCAAAGATTTTATGATTAGCAATTGGTTGAAAATGTTAAGGTTTGCTTCAGTTGAAGTCAGCAGAAAGAAATGCTTAAGATCAGAGATTGTGGAAGTCAAGGTCGTTCTTGTTTCGTACATGAAGTAGCTTAAGAGAGAATAGATGATAAACGCCTCTTTCTGGACCTTAAAAGGTGCCAGAAATCTCTTATGTAAATCTCTCCTGGATCAGGAAAGGACCTAGTAAGGGAAGGCCAGTCTCTATAGACACAATTTTCCCCTACAAGAGCGCACTTTGCCCAGCCATTTCAAAACATGTCAAAGACACGTATTTGGGAGTAAAATATTGTGATTTTCTTTAGGGTCTGCTATCTGCTGTCATGCGATGCTATGCCAGAGTCAGGTTGGCATTTGGTATCTAATTGCCACAAAAAGTCTGTCAGTCTTATGATCTCTACTTTAGTGTAAATGCTGGTCAGCTGTGCCTAACTCCAACAGGGAGGGGGAGCCCAGCCTCCCTTCCCATCAATAATCCAGTTTCTCAGGTTTCCTGGGGTCCCCTTGGCCCAGAGGAAGTCCATTCAGTCAACTGGGGGGCTTAGAATTTTATTCTGGGGTTATGAGATCATTAGATAAGTTAGGTCCAAACCTGGTTCATGTCCTACAAAAAGTGTAACCTCTAGGGTTATCTTCTCTACTAAGCTAAAAAAATGTCCCCATTATCATCTTTCTGTAAGACGCCCTCCAGCTTCATGGGGCTGCAGTACGGCAGCCCTGAGGGCCATGACCGGGAAGGCAGCGAGGCGGCATTTTCCGAGGGAGGGGCGAGTGCTCTGCTGTGATATTAAAATCACTCCACCACTAATTTTTCTCAATTTCAAACTTCGGAGATATTTTCCTGAACAGTGGATTTTCTTCTTCATTGTTTTCTAGATATTCTGTAAAGAGAACTTTATTTTCTTTTGGCTTAATAGTTATGTTAGAGAGTTAAAAATGTTCAGATGGTGAGGTTTTCCGTTTCATGGTATTGACTTCAGCCGGCAGTGGTACTGCGCTGTGACTGGTGAACGTCGCCCGGCTGCGTGTATGCTTCGGAATTCGTGGTTTGCTCTGGGCCTAGATATGTCGTCCATTTTTGTGACTGTTCCATGGACACTTGAAAGGCGTTCGATGCATATTGGTTAGAACTGTGTTACTGATGACACTCTTCGGGCCTCTGAAGTGTCTGTCTGGCTCTCCCTGCACTCCCTCTGGCTCCGTCACTCTCAGCAGATGCCAAGTCATTCGGAGCACAGGGTTTGCTGGGGCTTCTCTGTGGCTCATAGCCTTCGCTACCACCAAGTGCCCACCTGTCTCGGTCAGCGCTTGTTTCCCTGAAGCCAGCCTTGGCGATGAAGATCCCAAACCTGCCTTTTCCCTGCTGCTTCACTGCTTCCTTTATTTTAGAATAATTTACATGCAGCAAAGTGAACAGGTGGTAAGCGCTGTGTTTCCGTGAGTTTTGGAAGCGTGTGCACGTGGTCACCCACACCCCTCAGGATGGAGACCCCCCGGTCACCACACAGAGGCCCCTGTGCCCCTTGCAGTCGGCCCCACCCTGCCCTGGGGCACCTCTGCTCTGACCTCAGCCACCGCAGACCAGAGTTGCCTGTTGTAGAACCTCCTGTAACCCAGAGCACAGGGGTTTCCTGGAGCATGTGCTTAACATGGCAGGTGCAATTCTGCCCGAGTCATGGAATTCCGATGGGACTAATGCAGCTCCTCTGGTCTCAGAGGCCATGACCCTGGAGCATGAGGACTCCAAACCCCACTCTTCTCCACTCTTGGAAGGAAACACCGTGTGCAGCCCGGTGTGCAGACCTTTCCAGGAACGCCCCTTCCCTAGGCTGGCACCCCCTGAGAAGTGAGTGGCAGCAAGGTTTGGCTTCAGTCAAAAGAAAAAGTCTCTAAGTGTGGAAGTTAGATGCCACTCAGAGGGGGCTGGATATTTTATTTGGAATGGAAGCTTTTGCCAATGTCCTGAAATCCCAAAAATAGGGATCACTCGCTGTGTTCTTTCTCCTTCCTCCCAGCTGAGGTGTGCAGAGAGAGAGGGCGGCCTGCAGGAAGGGGTGCAGGTGCAGGTTCAGCAGGGTGCAGCAGGGCAGGAGAAGCCTGCCCTCTGAAATGCAGGCCCTCGAGAGCCAGAAAATCCCGGAGTCCCATGGAGGAAGGATGCATCCTCTTGACATGGCTGCAGATGCCCTGCTGGAGAAGTGAGACCCGCAGACCTCTCTTCAGCCCCAGTCTCACCCGGAGCCCTCCCAGTTTATCCACAGTCACTGGGCCATCCGCAAGTCCATCCTGCCCATCTTAATTTTCCTTAAAAGCTGCATTGCCTCCTAACTTTCAAATCATTAACACAGAGTTATGCAAAGCATTATCTGAGGATCTGAGGATCAAGCACTTTAATGCTCTCTGTCTGTGGTCAGTCTCACATTCCCAGTCCTAATTTTGTGCATTGACATTTTCTTCGATTTGATTTTCTTGCTGTAATTATCAGGTGGTTTAGCAGTTTCATTGCGGTCATTCTTTTTCTTTTTTCTTTTTAAAGAGTTCTCAGAAAATAGTGAACCAGAAGGCATGGTAGCTTCCACTCCAAACCCCAGACTCCTGGGGACACTGGTCAGAGCAGGGGCTGGCCGTGTGGGGAGTGGAGGAGGTGGGCTGTATGCGAGAACTCATTTCTTCTTCCTTCCCCTTGTCTCTCTGGCTGGTCAATGCTAACACTGTTGACGAAAAGAGTCAAACTCTGTAAAATATTTGAGGATATTTATTCTGAGGCAGATATGAATGACCATGGCCTGTGACACAGCCCCAGGAGACCCTGAGAGCATGCACCCAAGGTGGCTGGGGCACAGCCTGGTTTTATGCACTCAAGGGAGATGCATCAGTGAGTGCATGTAAGATGTGCATTGGTTCAGTCTGGAAAGGTGGGTCAATGAGAAGGGGGAGGGGGCTTCCAGGTCATAGGCAGATTCAGAGATTTTCTGATTGGCAATTGGTTGAAACAGTTATTATCAATAGAAAGGAACGCCTGGGTCAAGAGAAGGAGTTGTGGAGACTAAGGTTTTAATCACGCAGATGAGGCCTTCAAGTTGCAGGTTTCAGAGCAAATAGATTGTAAATGTTTCTTATCAGAGTTAAAGAGTCTGTTCTATCAGTAATTCCAAAAGGGAGGAGGAATAATGAGGCACATCCAGCTCCCTGCTCCCATCACAGCCTGAATTAAGTTTTCAGGTTAACTTTGGAATGCCCCTGGCTGAAATGAGGGGTTGGTTCAGATGGTCGAGGGGCTTAAAATTTTATTTTTGATTTACAATAAGACAGCAAAAGTAGACATTTAAAACACAACTGGAAACTAACAGCCCTACTCACTGAATAAAAGGCCTGTGTCTTAAACAACTTTTAGGTTCAAGAACAAACCAAAACTTAAATAAATTAAATAGAGTATCTCAAAAATAGCAAGAAGGAAAGCTGTGACATATCACTGCCAAAGGCAGTGCTCAGAGAAAAAGTACTTATGATTTTTTTTTTTTTTTTTGAGACAGAGTCTTGCTCTGTCGCCCAGGCTGGGGTGCAGTGGCCGGATCTCAGCTCACTGCAAGTTCCGCCTCCTGGGTTTAGACCATTCTCCTGCCTCAGCCTCCCGAGTAGCTGGGACTACAGGCGCCCGCCACCTCGCCCGGCTAGTTTTTTGTATTTTTTAGTAGAGACGGGGTTTCACCGTGTTAGCCAGGATGGTCTCGATCTCCTGACCTCGTGATCCGCCCGTCTCGGCCTCCCAAAGTGCTGGGATTACAGGCTTCAGCCACCGCGCCTGGCCACGATTTTTTAAAAAGTACAAGGAAGGGATTAAAAAGACAAAAATAGAAGATGATTAGAAGAACCAAAGCAACAATAAATAAACCCAGCACCTGATCAGCCTGTTGCTAATTAAGAAAAATGGAGAAAATACAAATCACAAAATAATAAATGGAAAAAGAGACATCACACACGTTTAAAATGAAGAATCCTACGGCAGCACTTTGCTGTTACGGATTTTATCTTTTCTAGGAAAACGTAAGTAGGAAAGCTCCCCTCCAAAGAGAGAAAATATCTCAATGGACCAATGACGGTAGAAGAAATAGAGAAAACTGTTAAGAACTACCCAGCCCCACCCAGAAAATCAGGCCATTTTCACAGGGAAAATGTGCAACATCTTTATGGAGATGGTAACTCTGTTGCTTTTTAAAAGATTCTGGAGCATAGCAAAAGAAGGAGAGCTTCAAAATTAATTTTCAAAGTCAGAATAATGTTGACATTCAATTTTGATGAAGGTAGCACAAAAGTGAAAGCTACGAGCCAATCTTGCCTGTGAATGTCAATGTAAAAATCTTAAATAGGATCTTAGCCAGCAGAATCGGCAGTGGATCAGAAAGATTGACCCATTGGGACCAGTCAATGATTTAACATTGAGACATTGATGACTCTAATCCTCCCGTTGCTGGCTGTAAAAGGAAAAATGTGATTACTTCCACAGATGTCTAAAATGCACTTGATAAAATCCAGCATCCATTCTTGTGTAAAAACCCTAAATGAATTAGGAACGAATGGGCATGTACAACATCCCACTTAATGGGAAATATTATGGTCATTTTCACTGTCAGAAACAAGGCAAGGATGTTCAATATGACCTTGATGAAATTTGATCAAAGACAGGAATCAGAGGCACAAATGTGAGAAAGGCGGAGGTGAGGGCACTGGCATGTCAGGGTGGTCAGGTTGTGCACTGCACACCCAGGACTTGATCCCTGACCAGAGGGCACCCTCAGAGGTGCATAACACAGGGTGACAAGCCACAGACTTCCTAGAAAGTGGTGACCAGTTAGAAGAAAAAGAAAAATGAGAAAATAACCCCATTTACAACAACCACAGCAGCACAGATAAAATGCCCAGGAACTACAAGATATTCCCAAAGAAGAACATGAATGTTACTGGCGACTGGAAGAAAAGACTGGAAAAAAGTAGGAAGGACTGCCACATTCTTGGGTAGAAAGACTCAGTATTACAAAGATATTAATTATTCCTAAGTGAGTTGGTACATTTAGTGTGATTCCGTATCAATGCCAATGTATGTACGACGAGTGTGTGTGTGTGTGTACGTGTGTGTGTGCACGCATGTGTGAAGAACTGGGCAAGTTCATTCTCAGTTTTATTTTGAAAGACAAATATGCATGGATTCAAAAAAATTCTGTGGCAGAAGCAAGGGTGGACTAGGCCTACCAGATAACAGACATGTCATCGAGGTAGAAAGTTAGCACTGTTCGAGAGCCGTGAACTGGTGAGTGGAGCCGCTGGAGTCTCCAGACCACGGTGGAGCCACCCAGAAATGCAGTGGCCGGAAAGGTGCTCTGCTCGCCGCAGAGGGGGTCCCGCAGCGTGTGACGGCCGGGCTAGGAACGAGCCAACTTGGGCCTCACCTCACACTCGCACCAAGTGCATCTGGAAAAATCAAGTTAAATTAAAAAATAAATAAATCCAAAGCATTCCAGAAAAAAAGAGGAGAACTGTAAACATCCTTGGCTTGAGGAATGGCCATGACTCAAAATCCAGAGACCATGAAAGATGGACAGATACAACTGGAACTGCCTTTGAAAATTATAACAAAGGAAGTGATGACAGTTAAAGATATCAGACCCAACCGACTCCATCTCGCTTCTAACCTCCGAACTGTCCGTGTCCATTCCGGGGCGTAGGCTGAACTAGCCTTGGGAAGGAATTTAGTTTATAGTTTAAATAATAGCCTTTCCCAAAAGCTAAACTACTCTTGTAAAACCAATGAAAGGCCACCAGCTACCAAGTTAGAATGAGAAGGGCTGGAATTCTAAATATTACCAGCCGTGATTCTGGAGGTCATATGACTTGCAGCTTCCCCAGCTACTCTTGAAGGTATCATCACTATCGTGGACCTAAGGTGGGCCTGCTGTCAGCGGTCTGCTGAGATGTCTCTTCAGGTTTTTGATTTCTGACAACTGCATGGCCCCACCTGAAACTGCCAACCAGTTCTGTGACCCTCACCCAGGAACAGGTTCAGCAGAAGAGGACAGCTTTGACTCCCTGCAATTTCATCCCAAGCCAACTGGTCAGCACTCCGGATTCCTGTCCTCTGCCAACTAAATTATCCCTAAAGACTCCCGTCCCCGAGTTTTCAGGGAACTAAACTAAATGGACAACCCTCTCCGCAAACAAGTAAAAAGGCAAACGTGTTGCTGAAGAAGCGTTGGCAGCAGGCAGTGTTTCCCGCAGATAAATGGCCAGTTCCCTTATCGACCCCCTTATTGATCTCCCCCCAGGATTCTCCGAGGCCTCCTTTAGATCAGGCCTCAGCCTCGGGCCCTGTCCTTGGCTGCCCCACTTGGGGTGAGCTGCTCCTGCTTTGCCTGCCTGGCCCTGATGGCAGTTCCTGTCCGTCATTCCAGGGTGTGCTGGCGGTGGCCGGTGTCTGGGTCTGGGTGATCAGTGGTCTTGCTGGGAAGTGCTGTGTGGCTGAGCGCTCTCATCTGAGCCCCTGCCCCTCAGTGCAGCTGAGCTTGGAGCTGATGGTCCCTGGGGCCGGCCAGATCCGTGTCAGCCCCTCAGGGTGGGCCCGCACCTGGAGGCTAATGGCTGTCTCCCGCCCCGCTGAGAGGCACGTGGAATCGGCCTGTGGTTAAGTGACATCCACCAGAGTGAAAAATACAAAAAAGGAGACAGGCCGCCCTGTGTTCACTCACAGGCCTGTGAAAGCCCCTCTGCCACATCCTGCATCAAATATCCTGTTTCTGAAGGCACTGCAGCCTCATCTGAGGACTGAGGGAGGATCCAGTTTCTGAGGGTGCTGCGGTCTCATCTGAGGACCCAGGGAGGATCCCATTTCTGAGGGTGCTGCGGTCTCATCAGGCTGAGGGAGGATCCCGTTTCTGAGGGTGCTGCGAACTCATCAGGCTGAAGGAGGACACCCCGGGGCCCTTGCCCCTCACTCCCCCACCACTCTGAAGTGGTGGTCCCTCTCTGCCATCTCAGGAGGCCAGCCCGCCTCCACGCTTCCACAAACAGGGCAGAGCTCTGCATGCAGTGTGCGGGGGACAGGTGGACTCCTGCGTCCTGAGCTCAGGACCCTGGGGGTCACTGTGGGCTGGTGGCAGGTCCAGTGGGCTCAGCTCCCGCTTGGTCCCTCCCTTCCTGGATGAACGCAGACCCCTTACCTGACCACCGAGGCTGGGTCTCTCCATCCACAGATCAGAGACCCCACCCATGTGGAGGGTCCTGCCTGTGTCGGGCCTGCAGCAGGGAGTCCCGTGCCCATCAGGACAGCTGCGAAGCTGGGGAGGGATCTGCTGGGGACGCCCACAGGACCTGGGGTGTGGGGCAGGCAGGACATGGCACCTGGTAGGACTTTAGGACATGTTGGTGCCCAGACCTGTGTGTTGACAGCAAGGCCCCTAGCACGGAGGCCGCCCGTGTGACTCACATCAGAGCTTTAAACATTCAGTTTGACAGGGTGTCGGGGCGACTGCCCTTCCTTGCACTCAGGAAGAAAGAGTCGGGCAGGTCTGCTCCTGTAGGGCACTGGCAGTGCTATTTTAGTCGTCCTGCTCTGAAGGGCCTCTCCGCGCCCTGTGTGCTCACAGTCTGGGTATTAACAGGCAGGCCCTATCCTCCTCTGAGCGCCAGGACACAGCGGGCGGCTGTTTAAATGCAAGATCAGTCGGCTGTGGCAGGATGCAGTGATTTGAGAGAAAATGTCACCACTCTACCAGCCAAGTTGGAAACCGGGACATCACAGTGACCTCCCTGGCTTGCACACAGCCAGGTGACAGGCAGTGGGGAGCCGCGGGGCCCTCCCCCTGGGATGCCTGCTGACACCAGGCTGGGCAGGGCCCTTCGGAAGGCGAGTGGGAGGACCCAGGAGCTCCTGCTCCCAAGCCCAGGAGTACTTTAGGGAGCACTTTTGGGGGTCACTTGTGCACCCTCCGGAAGGAGGCAATGAGACTGGGGAGCAGCAGGAAGAAGCTGTGGCCAAGGTCCCCGCAGAGCTAGCTGCTCCGAGCCTCGCCCAGGGCACAGCTGAAACGCAGCCCCAGGCTCCATGCCAGTTCTCCAGGCACTGGCCCGACTCAAGGCGTCCTCCTCTTGAACAGCTGCTCAGGTTAATTTCCCATGGACAGCGGGATTCCAGCGTCCTCCTTCCCTCAGTCCTTGTGGTGCCATCCCCTGCCTGGCCCTGGACCCCTGTCCTCTGACGGGTTCCTCTTCCCCTCATGCCTTTACTTACTTGACAGATGTTCACACCACCACACGCTGAGCTCAGCATCTCCTGGTCACAGGTCCCTGGAGCCCGTGGGCCAGCACCAGGGGCCTGCCTGCATGTAGGACCTTCTCTGCACAGTCGCCATCTCCAGGCACGGTGAGGGCCCAGGGGTCCATCTGGCCTGAATCTCCGGGGTGGGAGCTGGGCTTTGAGGTACACGGCAGCCTCTGCGCCACGTTTCGGGGGTCAAGAGTTGCAGCATAGCTCTGCAGGGGGAGGCAGGAGGTGATGTGGCCACTCCTCCAGCACTGGCCTTGCCAACTCTGGTGGAGACCCCCAGGCTGTCGAGGGCCACAGCGATGCCCTCCTCTCCCTTTGCTCCTCCCCAACCAATCCCCGCTGCAGGGCATCCTGGCCTCCTACACAGACCGACAGGTGGGCGCTGGAGGCGACGTGCCTGGACCGGGACTCCTGGGCCTCACCTGCCCAGCATGCCTGCGGCACCATCTCCGCTCACCACCTGGCTGGGTGCGGCTCTCCCAGGGGCCACCACACTCCAGGGATGCCGGTCTCCCTCCCCGGCTGGCATTTCAATCAGGGTCTGGAAAGGGGAGGCCTCCACCCCTCCTGTCCCAGGGGAGACTTGGGCTGGTCAGGTGAGGGTGGGATTCTGACCAAGGCGACCTCTCCTTCCCAGAGGGAGAGAGGCTGTCCTGGGTGGGGAACCGCCATGTGGTCTAGACCCTTCTGGATCCCTCAGACCAGGGGAGATGGGGCATTTCTGATTTTGCTGCTTGAAAGGCAGCCTGAACTGGAGCCTCTCCTCTGACACGCCCTTCTGTCCGGATAAGCCGAGGAGGTGCCGCCACCCCGGTGTCAGTGCGCGCTGAGGCCGAGGGCTCTCCTCCCGGCCACTCATCCCTGGCCCCTGGCAGCACCTTCCGGATTCCATTGCCCCAGGGATGATCTTTTGTCCTTATCCTCCCGGGGCTCCTCCTGGTGGTTCACACAACGGTGGGTGTGATGTCACCTGGGCCGACCTGCCCCCCACGCAGCGCAGAGGCTGCCGTGTGCCTCAAACCCGGCTCCCACCAGGAGCTTCGAGTCAGATGGGACCCTGGGCCGTTGCCATGCTCCAAACTGGCAGCCATACAGAGGACACCCTGCACGCAGGTGAGACCCTCAGTCAGACCCCCAGGGCAGGTGGGGCCCACAGTTAGGCCCCCAGGGCAGGTGAGACCCTCAGTCAGACCCCCAGGGTAGGTGGGACCCGCAGTCAGGCCCCCAGGGCAGGTGGGCACCTGGGTCGAGGTCATGGCTTTCTCGCCTGGACGGGGACTAAGGAGGCTCCTCTGCCCGTCCCCCGTCTAGGCCTCGCTGAGGCTCCCAGGCCGTCACCTTCTTTCTCTGGCTGCCCCCACCTCTCCAGGCCCCCCAGGCCCCTCCCCAGCCAACTCCCACTTGGGCCCTTGTCTCAGGCCCGAGACCGGGGCCAGCCTTGGCAAGGCAAGACCTCTTTTGAGAACAGGTGCTGGCCTAGAGCTGAATGGGGCGGCCTTGGTGTCCGGTGGCCTTGGCCCCAGCATCCAGATTGGACCCAAGGGGACGATTGCCCCAACCCTGATGAGGGTGCCATGAAAGGGGTCGTGGACAGGGTGAGGGGCTTGGGGGAGGTGCTGCTGGTGCATGGCTGCTGCAGCCCTGGGGACACAGCCGTCCCCACGCTTGGCCGAGGGTCGCTGGTCACAGACAGCGAGGCCTCGTCCTCAGATGCTGCCTCCCACGTGGTTCAGCCAGAACGTGCTCCCACCTCAGCCCTCCCTGGTCACCGTGTGTTTCAGAGCCACCAGAGTGGTGCCATCCCGAGGGGCACTCCCTGGACAGGTGACAGCTCTTCCCAAACACTGCTGCCCTCGAGTGTGACAGAGGCCCCTGGTCTGGAGCCACACCCCAGAGGGACACCCCCACGGCCCCTCACACTGAGAGAGCACGGCTCAGGCAGGAGCCAAACTCAGGCTGCAGGCCCCGTAGGCGGACGGCGCGGGGAGGCAGGGCTGGGAGATGTTTTTTGTATCTGAGTTAACAACAAACCCAGCCGGAACCCCAGGCTCAGATCTGCTCAGAAGACAGAGGGGAAGCAGCAAATGCTGGCGTCTGACTTGGATCCAGGACTTTTATTTTTAAGCTTTCAAAATGTGAAGAAGAGGATGTCACCAGCTAACGACGTCAGCAAATGTCTTGGAAAATTTGGAAGCGTGTTGACCGGGTTGGCTGTAATTTATTTCTAGAAGTGTAAGCAAGAATTCGGGGCTGAAGCTAAGAAAGGCTAAGCCAGACACATCAAGATCTGCTCAATGTGACCCCTGCTGCATGCCTGCTCCCGGGACCCCTCACTTCACCTCACCCCCACTGCATGCCTGCTCCCGGGACCCCTCACCTCACCCCCACTGCATGCCTGCTCCCCGACCCCCCACCCCTCACCCCTGCTGCACGTGCAGCCCAGCCTTGGAGCGCGGCCCTTTTTCCTTCACTCTTCCGCCTTAGGACGCTGGCCGTGTATGAGTGTGAGTGCACGGGTGAGCACTGTAAGCCTGACGTGCAAGCATGCATGTGTGAGCATGAGTTCAGTGTGTGTGAGCAAGTGCATGTATGCCTGCGCGAGTGTGCACAGCAATCAGCCTCTCCACGTGCGTGTGCCAGGCAGGCAGTTCTAGCCCCTCTGCTTCCTCTGCATGGGGAGGGCTCACAGTCCCTGCACAGCCTGCACAGCTGGGGAGACCCGTGATAGGGCAGGGGCTGGGAGCTGCCAGCTGGGCTGGCAGGACAGAATCACGCGGCTGATGGCCGTGTTCTGAGAGAGGACTGGGAGGCCATCATTCTAGTGGTTTGAGGTGGGAGTCGACTTCAGAGGCAGTACTTGGACTCTGGACCAGATTGAGGACTAGCTAAAACAGCGCTGGTGGAAGCGGCTTTCCCTAAGCCACGCCCACCCGAGTGCCTGTCAGTTTTCCGTTGCCACGGCAACACCCGGGAGTTACCACCCCATTCTATGGCAGTGACCCAATGACCCAAAAGTTACTACCCCTTCCCTGGAAATTCCTGCATAAACCGCCCCTTAATCTGCATGCAATTAAAAGCGGTATTCAGTGTGACTGCAAAACTGCCCCAAGCGGCTGCTCTCTGCCTACCAGGCAGCCCGCTGCAGGAGCAGTCAGGGAGCTGTGAGCTGTGACAGGGCCGCCTCAATCAAGTTCTTTCCTTCTACCTGCCGCTCGCCCTTGAGTTCTCTCCTGGGCAAAGCCAAGAACCGTCAGGGCTCAGCCCCACTTGGCACTCGCCTGCCCTGCATCACCGAAGTGACTTGGATGGATAACTGGAAGGTGATATTGTGAATAGAAATATCCTTTCGTGAAAAATTAGAAGAGGAAACCAACTCCTGCATTAATTTTACACAAGTGACATCAAGAGGGTTGAGAGGAGAAGGTGGCCGTCCCCAGCCCCAGGTCCCTGCTAGCCTTATAGTTGTCTTCTAAGGCCATCTATTATTTGCTGAAATATTCATGGAAGTATGAAAAATTGAGCATGAGTGGTTTGCTTTGTACTTCATTATTTATTAAGCTTGTGACTTATTTTTCTTTTGGCGAAGAGCTTCCTATCTTTTCCAAGAAAAAAAAAAGTGGGCCAGAATAACAGCCCTCATGTTTTGAGCTTGAAATTATAATTTAAATGACCTCCCTGTTCAAAGTGAAACTGAGTAAAGATGTTTACAAATGCAGATTGAAAATGAAAAATTCAAGGGCTTTGTGACTCATTTTATGAATACACGTTTTCATCAAAGAACTCCCGTAAGTTGACTCGGAGCCCGATTTGCATCTAGGGTTTCATCCTTGCTCCGTGGTGTACCAGCCATCCCTTCATCCCCCCTATCCGTCCATTAACATCCCTCCCTCCATCCGTCCATCAACGTTCCTGGCACCTGCTCTGCATCGGTGGGGCGTCCCAGCCCTCACAGGGAGCAGGCACAGTAGGTGCAGGTAGAGGCTCCCTGCCTGCTCAGCCCCAGGCCGCTCCTGAGAGCACCCCCAAAGCCACAGGTCATGGCACCTTGCCCCCAATTTTACCCCATTAGGAGAGGGAAGATGTGCCCAAAGGAACTGGTGAGCCACAGGCAGCGGATTCTTGGGCTGCAGCTTAAAACAAGACACTTGTTCCCTCATGGTTCTGGAAGCCAGAGTCCAAGATAGAGGTGTAGGCCTGTGCTCCCTCAAAGCTGCTCGCGCCAGGGAGACCCCTCCTCGGCGCTTCTGCTTCTGGTGACTCCGGGTGTCCTCAGCATCACCCAGCCCCACCTCCGTCTTTGCAAGCCTCTCCTTTCTCCCATAAGGATGCCAGGCATTGGATTTCAGGCCCATACTAAATCCAAGATGATCTCATCGTGATATCCTTAACTTTTTACATCTGCAAAGACCCTGTTTCCAAATTGGTCACATTTATAGGAACGCGGGCTTAGGACTTGAACGTATCTTTTGGGGAGATACGATTCATCCCTCATGAGCATGGGTTCAGAGAGCAAGGGCTTTAGCATTACCGAGATCTTAATCCAAGTTTCATGTCAGGATTTAATAAACGGGAGGCTGACCTGCCAGGGAGCTCAGAAATGCAAGAGCAAGACACGAGCGTAGAGGAGGTTCCCTGGGCGCCTCAACAATCCAGGCTTGCAGCTGCAGGTGGAGAGGAGGCGAAGCCGTCTGCCCATTTCAGCCTCAGAACAGTCACAGCCCAGCAGCTGGGGGCCTGTCCATGATGACCATTCTACTCCAGAGCCTACACAGAGGGCCTTGTTCACCCTGCAGCCGCCTCACTGTGCTCCAAGGATCAGCCTCACGATAAGGTCAGAAAGAGCCCTGGCTTCAGGGTCTGTCCTGCGTGGCCGCCAGCTCCGTATGTTCAAACCGATTTGCCTGCCATCTCTCTTCTTATCCCTCAGACCCACCCACCCAGCCTGGGCCAGGCCTGGTTCTAGGGCGAGGCCAGTGGTGGGGGACAAAATAGTCACGGTTTCTGGGTTCCTGGTCTGGCAGTTTGAGTGGAGGCAAGCAAGTGCCGCATAAAATAAACAATGGTGAAATGGTGATGAGTTGCAATTACCCCGTGAGGCTAAACGGCCGCAGGCTCTTCCGCGTGGCCTCAGGCCCTGCCCTCTGTGAACCCAGGTCACCCCCAGGACGCCCAGCGCCTGCTGCGCCGCCTCCCTCCTCCCCGTGGCTAGGCCTGGCGGGCGGGTGCTGCCTGCCTGACTCGCACACTTTGCCCGGGCAGGTCGGCCAGCGCCGTTGCCAGGAGAGCCTCAGGAAGACGCGGCTGCCACCGTTTGGAGTCTTTGCAGACTGTTGAGCAGGTCTGAGAATGAGCTGCTCTGAGGGTTTTTCCTAACTTACTATTTTGATATAACGTCAAACATATGTAAAAGTCACAAGAATATGACAAGGAACTGCCATTAGGGCCTTAGCCGAATTCACCAACTGTTCCCACTTCTCACCAGCGTTACCTTCCCGCCGGTCCCGCTTCTCCTCAGGGCGTTACCTTCCCGCGGGTCCCGCTTCTCCTCAGGGCGTCACCTTCCCGCCTTCCCGCTTCTCCTCAGGGCGTCACCTTCCCGCCGTTCCCGCTTCTCCTCAAGGACGTTACCTTCCCGCCTTTACCTTCCCGCCTTCCCGCTTCTCCTCAGGGCGTCACCTTCCCGCCATTCCCGCTTCTCCTCAGGGCGTCATCTTCCCGCCGGTCCCGCTTCTCCTCAAGGCGTTACCTTCCCGCCTTCCCCGCTTCTCCTCAGGGCGTCACCTTCCCGCCGTTCCCGCTTCTCCTCAGGGCGTCACCTTCCCGCCGTTCCCGCTTCTCCTCAGGGCGTCACCTTCCCGCCGGTCCCGCTTCTCCTCAGGGCGTCACCTTCCCGCCTTCCCGCTTCTCCTCAGGGCGTCACCTTCCCGCCGTTCCCGCTTCTCCTCAGGGCGTTACCTTCCCGCCGGTCCCGCTTCTCCTCAGGGCGTCACCTTCCCGCCGTTCCCGCTTCTCCTCAGGGCGTCACCTTCCCGCCGTTACCTTCCCGCCGTTCCTGCTTCTCCTCAGGGCGTCACCTTCCCGCCTTCCCGCTTCTCCTCAGGGCGTCACCTTCCCGCCGGTCCCATTTCTCACTGGCGTTACCTTCCTGCTGTTCCTACTTCTCTTCACGGCGTTACCTTCCCGCCCTTCCCACTTCTCACCAGCGTTCCCTTCCTGCCAATCCCACTTCTCTTCACCGGTTACCTTCCCACTGTTCCCACTTTTCCTCACAGCATTACCTTCCTGCTGTTCCCACTTCTCTCTGGCGTTACCTTCCTGCTGCTCTGCCGTTCACTCATGTTTATGCACGTTTGCATGTTTGTGTGTGTGTTTACATGTGTTTGCATGTGCATGTTTGCGTGTGCATGTGTCTGCACATGTGCATTTCCCTGAATCGCTTGAAGTTGAATGTGCTTGAGAGTTGAAGACATTATGCCAGTTTACCGCTAAATACTTCAGTGTGTGCTTCCTAACAAAGACACTTTTTTCACTACCACAGTATAGTTGTCAAAATCAGGAAAGTTCATACCAATGAAATGTCTAATCCAGAGTTCGTTCTCAGATTTCATCAATTGTGCCTAAACGTCCCTTTAGCTTTTTCCCACTATGTGCTGGATCTAATCCAGGACCGCGTGCCTATGACCTTTCCAAAGTCCTAATTTCCATTCTTCTTGAACGGTTCTTGTAGCCCTTCTTTGTATTTCTTGACCTTGAAATTTTTGTGAGTGTTGGTCAGTGACTTTGCAGAGTGCCGCTCGGTTTGGGTGGACATTCAGATTTTCCATTTTATTCTAAGGTGGTTTTGGTAAATTATATTATTCAAGGAGTTTCCCCCGTTTCATTGTAATTGCCAAATTTATGGCATAAACTTGTTTATCATGTTCCCTGATTTCCCTTTTAGTGACTGTAGAATCTCTATACTTCCTCTTTCATTTCTGATATTGGCAATTTATGGTTTTCCCTCTTTATTTTTCTTTTATCTTGGTTGATCTATTTTGTTTTTTTGTTTGTTTAAGACAGGATCTCACTGTCTCCTGGGCTGGAGTGCAGTGGTGCGATCATAGCTCACTGCAGCCTCAAACTCCTGAGCTCAAGTGATCCTCCTGCCTCAGTCTCCTGAATAGCTGGGACTACAGGCATGCAACACCACACCTGGCTACTTAAAGAAAATATTTTTTGGAGAGATGGGGTCTTGCTATGTTGCCCAAGCTGGTCTTGAACTCCTGGCCTCAAGCAATCCTCCTGCCTTGGCCTCTGAAAGTGCTGGGATTACAGGTATGAGCCTCGGTGCCAGGCCTCCTGATCAGTCTTATGGAGTCTGGCTCTGTCACCCAGGCTTGAGTGCAATGGCACAATTTCAGCTCACTGCAACCTCTGCCTCCCGGGTTCAAGCCATTCTCCTGCCTCAGCCTCCCAAGTAGCTGGAACTACAGGCATGCACCACCACACCCAGCTAATTTTTGTGTTTTGTTTTTTGTTTTGCATTTTTAGTAGAGATGGGGTTTTACCGTGTTAGCCAGGATGGTCTCAATCTCCTGACCTCATAATCTGCCCCCCTTGGCCTCCCAAAGTGCTGGGATTACAGGCGTGAGCCACCATGCCCGGTCCTGATCAGTCTTATGATCAGTCTTATAAGTGAAATGGGAAAGGTTCCCTTGTTCCCCTCGCAGGGTGTGCGATTGTGGGTGTGGCTTGCTTCTTCAGTGCCCCGATGCTCAAACTAGCTAGGGGAGCATACAGATGGGCAGGCTGGGGGGCTCTGACCCCACAGCAGTGTCTAGGGGTGAATGTTTCAGCTCCTGACGCCACAGTGGACGTGAGCTAACATATGTTCTTAGTTTGCCATCTATAGGTGGCTTATGTTCACCAGCTCAATTAAACCTTGTCACAAGGACAGAGGGCTTTCCGTATCCAGGGTTCTTGCCTTGGTGCAGCGGAAGAATCGGATCACACCTGGGCTTAGAGAATGAGTGCAATGTTGTATTGTGTGGAGGTAGCTCCGGGGAAGTCAGAGGGGGATGGAGTGGGAAGGTTTTCCTCTGGAGTCAGGCCTTGGCAGCCTGGGCTCTCCAACTGCCCCGGTCAGACTCCACTTGGTGTCCTTCTGGCGTGCTGGTGACTGTCGGTGTGTTGCTCACCACATCCAGCTGCCCGTGTGTTCCTCCGCAGACATGCTCCTCTCGATGTCCACCTCCCTGTGTGTCTGCCTGCTAGGGTCTCAGGGTTTTTATAGGCACAGGATGTGACGGGTGTGACGGGCCAGGGGAGGTCTTGGGAAATGCAACATTTAGGCAGGAAATGCCTGTCCTCACTTAGGTCTGTGGGGATGGAGCCCTAGCCAGGGACCACGCCCTCCTCTACCCAGCACTTCCCTTCCCCCTTCCCTATCATTTAAAAGGACCACACACTTCCCCTCCCAGCACTTCCGTATCATAAGGATATATCAATATTTTATTAATCTTTTTAAAGAAACAAATCCTGGATATTCTAATTTGAACTTTTTTCTGTTTTCTATTTTGTTGACTTCTATTTTTATTTTTATTATTTTCTTAATTCTACTTATTTTTGTTTAAATTTACTTACGGTTTTCCAGCTCTGGCTGTGACAGTGTGGATTACTGGTGCCATCGTTAATTTTAGGTCCACTTGACTGGGCTAAGGGATGCCCAAATAGCTGGTAAAAGATTGTTTCTGGGTGTGTTTCTGGAAGAGATCAGTGTTTGAATCCATAGACCAAGTGAAGATGGTCTGCCTTCCCCAGTGTGGGCATCATGCAATCTGCCAAGGACCTGCATAGAACACAGATGTGGAGGAAGGGAACACTCTCTCTGCTGAAGCTGGAACATTCTCCTGCCCTCAAACACTGGCCTTGGTGATTCTTAGGCCTTCAGACTTGAACTGAATTACACTGTGACCAGCTCTCCCTGTTCTCCAGCCTGCAGATGGCAGACCATAGGACTTCTCTGCCTTAATAATTATGTGAGCCAATTCCTGTAATAGATTTTCTCTCTCTCTATCAATAATCAATCATGTATCCATCCATCCTTCCGTCCTTCCGTATCTCTCTATATATTTCTCTCTTTCTATCTATCATCTATGTTATGTTTATCTGGAGAACCCTGACTAATAAAATTAGTATCAAATTTTATTCTTTAAAGCAGTTGAATTAAAATGAAACAGAAAAGACATTTGTTGTATTTTCACTATCAATTTGAAATATTTTTTAAACTTTCTGTTTTGACCCAGTTTATTCAGAAGCATTTTTCTTAATTGCCATGTATCTGGCAGGGCAGGAGACTTTCCTGGATGTCTTACTGGCATTGATTTTAATTTAATTCCACAGTGATCAGAGAACATACCATACAACTTCAGTGTTTTGAAATTTATTGATAAATTTATCAATAAATTTGATTTTGGCTCAACATACCAACTATTTTGGCAAGTTTTCAATGTGTACATAGAAAGAACGTGTATTCTGCAGTTATTAGGCAACGCGTTCTATGAATGCCATTAGGTCAATGTGGATTATAGTGTTACTTAGATCTGTGTCCTTACTTTTTTTTGTCTACTTGTTTTATCCATTAGTAAGGGAAGAGTGTGAAAATATCCAACTAGGTTTGTAAATTTGTATATTTCTCCTTTTAATACTGTCAGTGTTTGCTTTATGTATGTTGAAGTGCTTTTTATAGGTGCATACACTTTTATGATTCTTGTGTCTTGCTAATACATTGACCCTTTATCTCTGGTGATACTCTTTGTCTTAAATCTGTGTTGTCTGATGTTAATATACTTACTATGGGTTTTTAATACTTTTGTTGGCACTTTAATCTTTTCTCATCCTTTTGCTTTCTCACTGTCACTTTGCATTCAAAATATGTCTCATAAATAGCATATAGCTGGGTTTTGCTTTTTTATTTTTAAAAATTCAGTCCAATAACCTCTGCTTTTTAATTGGAGGAATTAGCTCATTTATATTTAATGTAATTATTGATGCAGTTGACTCTATGTCTATCATTGTGTTGTTTCCCTTTGCATCCCTTCTATTTTTGATTATCTGCTCCTTCCTTCCTGTCTTTTAAAGAGTTAATTAAATATATTTAATCTTCCTAGTGCCTTTTCACCTCTACTTCTTTGCGCAATTATTTTAATGTCTGCTCTTAGTGTTAGAATATACATCCTTAACTTTCCACAGTCTACTTAGAGTTAATATTGAAACACTTTTCAAATGTGAGGACCTTACAACAGGGCAGCTCCATTTCCCACCCTGTCCTTTGTGCCATCGCTTCATATATTTTAAATCTACTTATATCACAAACTTCAAAATCTGTTATGATTTTTATTTGAAATAGTCATATGTCTTTCAAAGAATCGAGAGACTAAAAATACAATATTTTATATTTGCTTACGTACTTACCATGTCTGGTGTGCTTCATGTTGGGTTTGAAAATTCAGTTTCTATCTGGTGTCAGTTCCCTTCAGCCTAAAAACTTCCTTTGCCATATCTTAGAGCAAAGCTCTGCTGGTTACAAATTCTTTAAATTTTTACTTATCAGAAGATGTTTCTATTTTGCCTTTATTTTTTAAAAGGTTGTGTTTGCTGGATGTAGAATTTGGGGTTGAAGGGTCTTTCTTTCATCACCTCTAGGACATTGCTCTCTTTCCCGAGGGGAAGTCAGCCCTCATTCGTGTTATTGCTCTCCTTGGTGTGATCTGTCATTTCACCCCTGGCTGCTCTAAGGATTTTTCTCTTTGTGGTTTTTAAGAGTCTGGCAATGATGTGCAGTTATGTGTAGTGTTTATTCTGCTTTGGATTTGCTGGGCTTCTTGGATCTATAAATATATGTTTTCATGAAACTTAGGGCCATTATTTCTTTAAAAATGTTTCCACCTCATTGTCTTTCTTATCTACTTCTGGGACTCCAAATACATGTGTGTTAGACACTTATATTGTTAAACTCCATTTATATTTTAAAGTCATTTTTTCTCTCTGTTCTTCAAATTGAATAATTTCTGTTGGTCGGGTTCAGAGCTGCTGATACATCATTGGGGGTCCCAGGTGTGCAGGGGCATGGGCTGAGCTGGAGTTGGGGCTCCAGTCAGTATGATGACTAAACCTCATTCCTGATGGGTTCACTCATGGGAGCCTGCAGGGCCCCTTTCAGCTCCCATTTGCAGTCAGAGCTGTTTGTTACAGAAGAACCCAGATGTCATCCATGCCGCCTACTGGGACTGAAGTGAGTGGTGGCCACTGAGCCGTGAGTGGTGCACCCTGCTGCCTGGGGTGATGTCAAGCACAACGCCCACTGCTCGGCCCCCACTGGGCCTCAGCCCAAGGCACCCATGCTCCTCTGTCAGGGGCCCACCCACCCTGCATGATATCATTGGACTGCCCCAGGAAGGGGCAGGGTGCCCTCAGAGCAGGGCCCCCCCAGAGTGACCAGCAGCAGCACTGGGGTCCTGACCAGGGCGGGTCAGTGCTCGTGGCACCCACCAGCACCTGCTGGCTCCCTCCATGCTCAGGAGGAGGGAGGAGCTCTGCCCTGCTGAGAACAGCCTGACTCTGTTGCACATACCACAATTCCAGGGTCAGGATGCCTCTTCCCCACTAGCTGTGCTGACCTGGGAGCAGCAGGCTCAGCCCTCATCCCGGGCAGGACATGCCCATCACACATGGCCCAAGGGCTCTGCTCAGGGGGCCCAGCCAGGGAACAGCCTGCTGGGAGGCCGACCAGGCCTGTGGTGGACGTTGACTTCCTCCAGGCAGTGGCTGAGGGCAGCCCCAGCCAAGTCTGTGCCAGCCAAGGCTGCTGGGGACCCTTCCTCTCCCCCTTCCCTGTTCTCCCTTCCCACCCTTCCTCCTCCCTCCCTCGTTTTCTTTTTTTGGGGTTCACCTTAGACTAAGTAAACACACTGGCCTGAATTATGTAAGCCCCTCTTTTAGCCTGGGCAGATACATTTAAAAATAAAACTTGTCAGGTGTTGTTACCTTCCAGCCTCCTCAAAGCTGAGCTGTCCAATCTCAGGGCTATTTAAAGCCACACCAGCAGCAGTGCTGATTCGGGGCCACAGGCGCAGCCTCCTGTGGGGAAGGAGCAGCCTCCTGTGGGGAAGGAGCAGGGGTCTCTCCACCCGGCTTGGCTTCTTTCTGCACCTTCCTCTTGGCAGGGCTGGGAGTGGGGCGATTGGTAAACGCTCAGAGGGTTTAGACATGAATGAGTCAGGTCAAATTTCCCCACTCAGGACAGCAAGTCCAGGCACTGCCTGGCGGTCCGGTTGGGGTTCCTCGGGGGAGATTCAGAGCAGGGTATGGCAGGAGCAAGACCTGGGTATCCTGTGTCCCTGAAAGGAGCAAGAGGGGGCAGCAGGAAACCCAGACAGCGCCGAGCAGAGGCCTGGGCACACGTCCCAGAGGAAGAGGCATCGTTTCCGGGAGCGCCTGAGGCACAGTGCGCAGATGGGCTGGTACAGGATCCTGGGTTCTGCTGAGCCTCAGGAGAGAGAGGGTGCAGCTTCCTGCATCCTGTCCCCCTCCCCTGGTGATCTGCCAAGGGAGCAGCCCAGGGAGGGGGAGCTGGGAGCCAGGGAGCGCTGTCCTTCATGAGCACAAATCCACATCCTAGGCTGGCTCCCCAGGAGCACAGGCTGCGAGGACAGGGCACCAGCTGTCTATTCGGGTCAGGACTCAGGGGAGGGGGAAGGTCACCCCAGGAGCAGAGCTGTCCACCCCCTTGGTCCCTGGATCCCCCAGGCCCTGGAGGGCCTGACCTTGGGGAACTGACTCTGCCTGGGCTGGTGGGGCTCTGACCCCTGGCTCCCACACGGCCAGAGACTACCAAGCACAAGTGAAGTACAATTTAATTGTCTGCTGTGGTCTTAAAAAGCAGGAGACCCAGAGTCACAGCAATCGGCCGTGCTTCTTTAGGGGCACCCTCCCTCCGCCTCCCACTGGGCGGCCACTCCAGCACCCCTTTCAGGTTCTTCCCCAGCCCAGGCCCTGCTCCCTGGCCCTCCCTTTTGCTACTGGTCCCCAACACTCACGTTCCTTCCTCAGAACCACGACTGAGACAGCACACAAGAGCCCACTGTGAATATCTGGGGCCTGTTTTATGCACAAAGAGCCCGGCGTCTCGCCATCAGATCCATCTCCTACCTGCTCTAAGCCACGCCGCCCTCCTGCCAGGCTGGCAGGGTCTCTGGGGCTGGGCTGGGTAGATGGG
Organism: Macaca mulatta; assembly: GCF_049350105.2. Taxonomy (NCBI): domain Eukaryota; kingdom Metazoa; phylum Chordata; class Mammalia; order Primates; family Cercopithecidae; genus Macaca; species Macaca mulatta. Next base: position 145,076,433 of record NC_133414.1, read on the forward strand.
GCTGTGCAGCCGGAGACGTGCCCGCCGCCCTGCCTGTGACCCCAGCTAGGTGCCCTGACTCAGGCACTGGTGGCCTGTCCAGAGGTTGCTCAGCCCAGCCCCTCCCTCACCACTGCCTCCCAGCCATCACTAGCCAGAGGCCAGCTTGCTGTCCTAACGGCTCTGGGAAATCACTTTGGAGAAACTGACCTCTGAGTGGGAAAGTGACTCGCTCACCGAGGTGCAGGACGGACTCGCCAGCAAGGGCGTCTTAGAGGGAGGTCCGGAGCACCAGGGTCCTCCTCTCATCTCCTCCCACCCAGCACCATGTTCTGAAGTCGCCTGCCTCCTCCCTCACGTCAGGGACAGCCCCGTCCCCCAGCACCCCAGGATGACAGTATGTCCTGGTGACAGATCCCACATCTGGCCACACGCACCAGCGTGGCCTCCAGGAGAGGGTGTGAGGTCTCCTCCAGCTGTCCATGGTGGGCCCAGACATAGGATCTTCCTCTGTGGGGAGGACGGGGGGCAGCCCACCCTGGGGAGAGGGGTGAGCCACCCACAGAGAATGAGGCCGGGCCCACTTGGACCTGAGGGCACGGCCTGCACCCAGCTGGGCAAGCTGGGCAGGGGCAGACTGGATGGGAATGGGAGCTGAAGCTGCCCTGAGAGGGGCTGGAGCTGTGCCCACTGGGGATGGATGGACACCCCTGGATCATGGACACCCCTGGTCAGCCAGTGACCCAGCTCGTGCCCCTGTCTGGAGGTCCAGCCCAGCCCAGCACACACAAAGCCAGGCGTCAGGGCTCGGGCGCCCAGCCCAGCACACACAAAGCCAGGCGTCAGGGCTCGGGCGCAGAGCACAGCCATGGCCAGATGTCCCCGGCCCCTCTGGGGAGTGTGCAGGGGCCGCCCAGGGGTGGGCTCTGGCTGCCGGGTCCTGCCTCAGTGCTGAGGACATCAGCCCAGGTCCCCACTGCCCTTGACCCAGGAGGCTGACATGCCCTAGTGCAGAAAGAATGGCCGAAGGGGGCTGGCGGGGGCTGCTCCGTGGAGAAGAGGCTATCTGAGCCCCTCAGGCGTCCTCTGCCGGCCATGCCTGCCCTGAGCGGCCGCCCTGGCAGCGCCTGGACTGTCCTGTTAGGACAGCCTCAGTCCCTCTCCCCAGGGGATTTGCTGTCCAGCCCCACAGGGACGCCCTTGGTGGTTGGAGGAAGAAGACACGTGTGGCAGTGGCTGTGTGGTCTTGTTGGGAGTGGACACCTGCCCTCCTGGGGTCTCCAGGCCACAGGCCAACCAAGAAGAGCCTGGCCATCTGGCCCCAGTCAGGCTGGACCTCCTGTGTGGATTCTGAAATCCACCAGCTTCCCAGGGTGGCCAACCCCTGGGCTCTCACTCCTGTGGGGACGGGTGTTTCCCTCTCTGGGGAGATATTTCCAAATCCAGAGGCTGTGGTGTGGGGATGGCCGAGGTCCTGTGGGGCCGGGCTGCGCCTTCCAGAGGCACCAGCTTCAGGCCATGGCTGGAGATGAGAATCTAGGTCGGCCCACGCCGCTCACAGCCTCCTTCCAGCGTGGCATCGTCCCAGCCTCAGTCCACACACAGCTCCCCCAAAGCCCTGCAGCGCCATTTCTGTTCTTGCTCCTGGTGGCTCTGCCCCTGCCCGTGAGATGAGACCAGATCCTTGCTGCCCGCGGCTGCCTCTCCCCTACTCACCCTGCGCAGGAGACGCGGACACCACCTGCACCTGCCTCTCCCTGACTTGCCCTGCCCCGGAGAGGTGGACGCTATGTGCACCTGCCTCTCCGCGACTCGCCCTGCCCCGGAGAGGTGGATATCAAGCATGCTCTTGGCAACTTGCTGCCTGTACACGGTGCAGTCCAAGCTGCAGTGTCACAGTCCCGGAGCCTGCTGGGAGCACACGGCCCAGTGGCCACCCCAGCCCCTCTTTGAGGGCATGTTCCCACCGACCTGAGCTGCCTGCAGGTTGAGTACAGGGGTGAGTGTGTAACCACGGTTCTAGCCAGCAGGATGGGACTGGCAGTCCACCAGCGGCCTCGGGAAAAGGCTCCTTTCACAGGGACAGCAGGAAGGGATGGTCCTACAGTGTCGGGCCCACACCAGACACCAGAGCCACCCTGAGGGAAAGGTGCTGTGGGAAACGGGCTGAGGGCCAGACAGCGCCAGGCCACCGATGGGCAGGTGAGGACTGGCTCCTCCCACCAAAGCAGGCAGGTTAGGGCTCAGCTGCTAGGGGCCAGACCACCCAGTCTCACCGTCAGTAATGCCCAGCACCTCTTGGGTCCTCAGCGTTGGTCTCAGGGTTCATTCCAGAGCTGAAAATCAACAAGTCAACACGTGTCCATCCTTGGGTCCCTCTGCAGGGCAGAGCCAGGAGCTGTGGAAACGCTCTTTGCAGAGGCCCCACCCAGAAGCCCCACGGTGGGTGTCCCCTGGCTGAGTCCACAGGGAGGGTCGAGGCTGCCTCGGCCGTGTCTGCAGCGCACGCCCCCGGCGCAGGCTGTGTCTCCTCGCGGCCCCAACTGACTTCCTTTCCTTCCTGTGGTCTGCACTTCCACTGTCCTTATCCCTCCTTATCCTCAGAGATGCCTCCTGACACCCTCCTCCACGCTTTGCCCTGGTCGAGGGGCCTCTTGGGCTGTTCTGGGTCCCAGGCTAGAGCCACTGCCTCCGGATCTGCGTCTCTCTGTTTCTCTGTGCGAGTCCCTGCCCGGCTGCAGGAAGCCTCCATGTGCTAAGAAGTCGTGCAAACTGGCCAGGCCTGAAAGGGCTGAGGCATCCTCTCTCCCTGATGGATGGTTTGCGTGAGTGTAAACTTCAAGGCTGCAAGTCAGATGCCCCCAGAATTTGAAAGGCCCGGCTCCATTGTCTTCTGGCTCCAGCGCTGCCGAGGCATATATGATGCCCATGCTGACTCTGATTCCCACGTGGGGACGGCCCCGGGGTCCTGCGTCCTGGGACATCACTCCGGCGCCCCTACCCTGCGTCTTGAAACAAGGTTTCTGTTGACTTCCCACCTCCGGGAATTTGTGGAGATCTTTTTTCTGCGAATGCCAGTTCTGTCTTCCCCACGGTCGGCAAGTCCCCTTCTGTCTTCCCCACGGTCGGCGAGTCCCCTTCTGTCTTCCCCACGGTCGGCGAGTCCCCTTCTGTCTTCCCCACGGTCGGTGAGTCCCCTTCTGTCTTCCCCACGGTCGGCGTGTCCCCTTCTGTCTTCCCCACGGTCGGTGAGTCCCCTTCTGTCTTCCTAACGGTCGGTGAGTTCCCTTCTGTCTTCCTAACGGTTGGTGAGTTCCCTTCTGTCTTCCTCACGGTTGGTGAGTTCCCTTCTGTCTTCCCCACGGTTGGTGAGTTCCCTGAATTCCCTTCTGCTCCTTAACTGTCATTGTGTGTGGTTAATGACAGGAGGAGAGAAAATGCCTGTGATTTCGTCTTCCTTCCTGGATTTCGATGATGCGGATGCCTCCTTGGGGTGAAGGTGGGCTCGGGGTCCAGGCACAGACTGTGCGGGGGCCTCTCCAGGAGCCAGCGCAGGGGAGTCCAGCGTAGCCGGGCCAGGGCCAGGTGGGGCGGAGCGAAGACACCAGGGCGCCGCAGGGCCAGTGAGTTTGTTGCCTCAGCTGAGACAACGTCTCAACAAGTCGTCAGTGTTCCTCCTCCATGAGGTCTTTCCACGGACCAGGCCAAGGTGTGGTCACCAGACCCCTCCGGCACCGAAGGACCTCCCTAGAAAATAGGAATTAATTACTTTTCAATCATTGCATTCCATGCGTATCAATATATTCCATCTGTATTAGCTTTCTGTGGCTGCTGTAACAAATCAGAACAAGCTTATGGCTGAAACAACACAGAGTCACTGTCACTGTTTAGTTCTGGAGGCCGGATGCCTGACATGGGACTTGGTGCTGGAGGCCCTTCCTTCTAGGGGCTCCAGGAGAGAATCTGGGCTCCCTCAGCTCCTAGAGGCCACCCAAGTCCCTTTCTCACAGACCCCATCCATCTTTCAAGCCAGTGTCTTCAAACCTCTTCAACACCTTCAAACCTCTCCCTGATTCTGGCCCCTCGCCTCCCCTCTCACTGGGACAGACCCTCATGATTATGCTGGGCCTGCCTGGATGGCCGGGAAAGACCTCCCTGTCTCAGGCCAGCGGGTGGGTAACCCTCACCCCCCTGCAGTCCTGGGGATGACCTCCTGTCCCAGGCAGTCTTGGCTCCCTTTGCCACATAACTTGTCGCATACCCAGGTTCCCAGGATTAGCTGGTGGGCACCTTGGGGGCTGTTCTCTCCAGGCCGCACAGTAACACCAGAGAGACCAGGCAGGTACCCTCTTACCCAGGTGGTCAGAGGCGCCGTCACCAGCCAGGGACGGGTTGGCCTCGTGTGTGTGCCCTGCGCAGTGCTGAGATCAGCCAAGCATGATGTCTAGCATGTTCTGCCCGAAACACACGCCTCAGAAGACAGTGCCAGGCAAACTGAAGGACGTGAAGCCATGGGCCGGCCCTCCGTGGTCCTGAAACACAGGCAGAGCCGAGGCGCTCTTCAGACCCCACGTGTGTGGCGGCCGAACACAGCACCTGACCCTGGGCTTAATCTTGGACTTTTGGAAGAAACCGCGGAACTGGTGGAATCGGAGTGGAGCCCACGGGGTGGGTGTTGCCATTGAGCCAAAGCTGGTTTCCTGGGTGGGTGGTTTTTGCTGCAGTTATGTGTGCAGCGTCTTTTTCTCAGGAAATACTCACTGAAGTATTTAGCAGTAACAGGCATCTGTTGTGCTTGCAAGGAAGTTTCAGGTGGATCACAAAGGTTAGCAACGAAGGAATCTGGGTAAAGGGATGAGGGAGCTCTGTCTGCTATTTCGGCAACTTTTGTTAACTCAGCAAAATAGTTTAAAGACAAGTGCAAGTTGAGATGAGGGGCCAGGGAAAATGCCCCCACGGGTAAAAACAGCCTCGTCAGGGCAGGGGCTCTGTACGTTCATTCCCTTGTTCACTAGAACATTCCTTGGCTGAAGTACTTGCTGATGCTAACATCACAACAAAGAAGACAAGACGATGACCCATATGTCCTGATGGAGGTGTCTTCGACCAAAAACAAAGAATGTGCCCAAGCCTCGTTCCAACTAGCAGTTCCCACAGAGACTCAGAGCACAGAGACGGTCTCCAGAGACTCAGAGCACAGAGACGGTCTCCAGAGACTCAGAGCACAGAGACGGTCTCCAGAGACGCAGAGCACAGAGACGGTCTCCAGAGACGCAGAGCACAGAGACGGTCTCCAGAGACTCAGAGCACAGAGACGGTCTCCAGAGACTCAGAGCACAGAGACGGTCTCCAGAGACTCAGAGCACAGAGACGGTCTCCAGAGACTCAGAGCACAGAGACGGTCTCCAGAGACTCAGAGCACAGAGATGGTCTCCAGAGACTCAGAGCACAGAGACGGTCCCACAGAGACTCAGAGCACAGAGACGGTCCCACAGAGACTCAGAGCACAGAGACGTCTCACAGAGACAAGAGCACAGAGACGTCTCACAGAGACTCAGAGCACCCAGGGCAGTTACAGGACATCCTGGAGCTGCACGCTGACCTCCACAGCACAGATGGCCCAGCAACTTTGATCAATTGCAAGGAAAAGAAGACACGGAGTGGGCAGGAGATCAAAAGAGGCATCAAAGGCACGTGCACTCTGTGGGCTATTTTGACCCTGAGTCGAACAAATGAACCCCAGGTGGCAAAGGTAAACAACAATAAAATCAGATGTATGGGCAGTTATCAATGTGGGGTGATGTGGAGGGTGCACTGTTACTCACTTTAGGTGTGAGGATGGTACTGTGGTTATATATCTGAAAAGTGTCCACATCCTTTAGAAAACATCCTGAAATATTTACAGATGAAATGATATCATATCTGGGAGTTGCTTTAAAATAATCCAGTTGAGTGTCTGTCTTAGTTTGCTTTCTGTTGTTAAAACAGAATACCACCTACGGGTAATTTATAAAGAAATGAGTTTATTTCTCACAGTTCTGGAGGCTTGGAAGTCCAAGAGCGTGGCGTCTACATCTGGGAGGGTGGCCCCATCGTGTAGACGGAAGGTGGGAGTGAGCAGAAGCACCAGGGCTGGACTCACTTCACAACCACTCATTCCAGCAATAACATCAATCCACTTGTAAGAGCGCCACCCTCAGGACCCAGTTACCTCTTATTAGGCCCCCTCTCCCAACACTATTGCTTTTGGGATGAAGGTTCCAACATCCGACCTTTTCCAGGGACACACTCAGATCGTAGCAGGGATGAACAGCCAGGTGGGCCTGGCCGAGGAGCTGGAAGCCACTGGTGCTCGGTGAGCTCTCCAGCCCACTCTACTGTGCACATGTGGAACTCTCCAAAAACACATGAGCAAGAACCTAGAGGAATACTTCCAGAGTGCGATCGGACGTGAGGGTCCTTAATCCATGCTGATTAAGATGCTGATGTCTTAGCGCTGAGTGGAGACGTTGGTGCTTGCAGTGGTGGTTGGAGCCCAGATGTACTAACAGAGAAGAGGGGCCTCAGTGTCCTCACTTGCAAGCTGGGAATAACTACCCAGGCCTTCAGGGGTGTGTGAGGAGCTGCTGGAGCAGCAGGTGACGGCTGCCTCACTGTGAGTTTTCCTGGCAGCTCTCAGCCTGGGTTCCAGAAAGGCGCAGGTGTGCTGGAGGCTTCCTCCCCTGCAGCCCTGCTCCAACACTGTCCGTGATGCTCCCACTAATAAGAAAGTTTTCTCTAGGACCCCAGGAAAGCTGTTTTCTTTTTTGTTGTGTTTGCCAGGGCTGATCTTCAACTCGCTTTATTGACGTCTTTTTCTCATTAATTTAGGTTCTGCAGGTCAGCAGCAGCAGCATTTGATGTTCTGACATTTAATCAACACTGGCAGGTTTTCTCTGGCGTCGAATGCATGGGGTCACGTCAGACAGCAGGTTGGTGGGTTCATGATGAACCCACGTGTTCCCTTGTGATGGAGGGTCACCCTGCGTGGACACTGGTTTCATAAGCTCTAAGGACTGTACCGGCCAGGACTGAGGCACACTCAGGTCTGGGGTCCCGTGCTGGGCCCATGGTGAGTTCCATGAAGGGCTGATTTTTTCTAGTGCCCACGGGTGCTTTTCAACTCAGCCCTGTCCTGTTGCGAACTCACCACATTGAGGTAACCTGAAGACCTGTGTCCTGGACTCAGCTCTCCCGTGGACACAGGTGTCTCCATGGCATCTCTCACCCAATTTTGTGCCTGGACGTCCTGCCACTGACCATCACCACAGGGGGCACAAAGAGAAGGTAGAGGTTGTCCAGCCTCTCTGGCCTCCTGGCCTCCTGGGCAGCAGGTGCAGAAACAGATACGCTGGCCTGGGGGAGAGCATGAGTATAGAAAGGAGAGCCTGCAGCTCTTAACGGCAGCGTGGGCTCCGGAGGGCAGTTACTGGTCAGCTCTCATTACACTTTGACCATAAACGGAATTGCCTGGCATTGGGGTTTAACTGCTCCATCTTTGTGCAGCTTTTCTTACTCACTTGAGAGGTTATAAGAGACACTTCATGCCAATTTATTGGATTTCAGCTTGCAGCCAACTCCAGCCAGTGACACGGTTTTTCTATTAATAACCTGTGGGAAGGAAGTCAACACTAAATAAACGCAGCCGACAGGAGTCACAAAAGGAAATTCCAGAGCTCCGCCTCTAGTGAGGAGGAGCGAGTGCCCAGTGAGTGCCCAGTGAGTGCCCGGCGAGTGCCGAGTGCCCGCAAGTACCCAATGAGTGCCCACAGGTACCCTGTGACTGCCTGGCGAGTGCCCAGTGAGTGCCCGGTGAGAACCTGGTGAGTGCCCGTGAGTGCCCATGAGTACCCGGCGAGTGACTACAAGTGCCCGTGAGTGCCCGGTGAGTGCCCCATGAGTGCCCAGCGAGTACCTGGTGAGTGCCCATGAGTGCCCACGAGTACCTGGTGAGTGCCCACAGTGCCCGTGAGTGCCCGGTGAGTGCCCATGAGTGCCTGGTGAGTGCCCAGCAAGTGCCCAGCGAGTGCCCGGTGAGTGCCCGCGAGTGCCCAGTGAGTGCCCGGCGAGTGCCCGGCAGTGCCTGGTGAGTGCCCGGCGAGTGCCTGGCGAGTGCCCAGCGAGTGGAGGCTCCTCGGGTAACACGCATATACCAGGCACAGCACAAACTCAATCGCCCAGGGCTCTAGAGCAGGAGAAACAGGCAGATTTTGGAGGGAGTCAGAGCTAGAAGCAGCACCTGGCCCAGGTGAGGCTTCTGTTTGTGGCTTTGCCAGGAGGGCAGCACTGCCTGGGGTTAGTAAGAGGCTGGCACAAAGTCGCCACCTCTGGGTACGGAGAACACAGGTGAAGATGCCTGGGACAGCCAAGGCTGCCAGTGTGTGAGTGTGTGAGAATCTGGGAAAGGAGGAAGCAGAGAAGTGGGAGAGCATGTTCTGTCTGCAATCCTCGCTCCAGTTTCTGGCTGACCCTGGAGCCATGCCAGTCTAGGTAGACAGACAGCTCTGAACAGAAGCCAAGCTGCTGCCCACCAAGTGGAAGCAGAGTCTGCAATTGCAAAACACAAACACACCATGACAACAGTTTGCAGAAGGAGCATGGAATGGCTGCGTTTTATCTCGTTAGAAAACAAAACACATGTCATTACAAAGAGTGTTCCTGCAAGAGGGACATTCCAAAGTAATCAGTTATGGACAATTTATCTGGAAGACATATAATTATAAATATCTTTCTACAATAGAGTTTCCAAAATAGAGTTTCAAAATACATGAAACAAAAATGGACAGAATCAGAAAAAGGAACGAATAATCCCACAATCATTGTAGAAGAGTTGAACACCTCTCTTTCAACAATTGATAGAATGACTGAATAAAAGCTAATAAACACAGAGAAAATCTTACTAACACCACCAACCGTATTGACCTAATGACATGTATAAAACAGTACAACCAACAACTGCAAAACACACATTCTTTCAAGTGTACATGGCATGTTCAGTAGACCGGAGTCTAGAAGATCGATCATGTTCTTCACCATACAACAAGTTTCGATAAATTGAAAACTATTGAAATTATACAGAATATGTTTTTGACCACAATTAGATTAAATTCAAATTAATAAGATATCTAGGAAGCTCCAAAATATTTGCAAATAAACAGTACCCTTATTATAGCATATAAATTAAATGAAAAATGAAAACATCAGAAAATATTTTATACTAAATGTGATACTGAAGCACAATAAATCAACATGCATGAAACATAGCTAAAACAATGCTAAGAGCAAAACGTACAGTTGTGAATGTTTATATTAGAAAATCACAACATAGATGAAGAGGACCAATTCCACGAAACAGCATCCTCTCCAAGTGGGAGTTAAGGGATGTGTCCTCCGCAGGTGGGAGGCTAAGGCTGTGTCCTCTCCAGGCGGGAGGCGAGGGCTGCTCCTCTCCAGGCGGGAGGCGAGGGCTGCTCCTCTCCAGGCGGGAGGCGAGGGCTGCGTCCTCTCCAGGCGGGAGGCGAGGGCTGCGTCCTCGCCAGGCGGGAGGTGAGGGCTGCGTCCTCTCCAGGCGGGAGGGAAGTGGCTGCGTCCTCTCCAGGTGCGAGGTGAGGGCTGCTCCTTGCAGGTGGGGAGGGAAGTGGCTGCGTCCTCTCCAGGTGCGAGGTGAGGGCTGCGTCCTCTCCAGGCGGGAGGGAAGTGGCTGCGTCCTCTCCAGGTGCGAGGTGAGGGCTGCTCCTTGCAGGTGGGGAGGGAAGTGGCCGTCTCCTGCCTTTTTTCAAGCTTGCTGTGGAGCAGCCGGTCACTGCTGCTTATAAGGCTACTGGCAGATGAGGGTGGGTCTTGTGCTGAGCTGTGGGTCCTGTTGCCCAGTTTGTCCTCTGAGACCCTGATTTGCTGGGTCTCGGGAATGGGTGCACACTGGGCAGGAGGGATGCTGAGTCTGGCTCCTCCTGGGCTGAGCCTCCCCTAGGTGGTTTCTCAAGCTGAAGCCTTCTGGGTCCTGTGGGCTCCGTGAGGCCCTGAGAACCTGCCCCACGTGCCCGAGTTGCCTCCTGGGCTGCTCTGCCTCAGGGGTAAGGAGACCGACGGATTGTTCAGAGAAAGGTGGTCTGTGGGTGATGGTGAGAGTCGCTGGTGGTGGCGCCCTCCCTCCACGTTGCAGAGTTGGGTGGTGGTGGCCGATGACCTTAGAGAGTCTGGAGCCCCTCCAGGACAGGCGATGCCACAGACCCCCATGGAACAGTGCTGAGTGGAGACGGGTGGAGGGGTCTGCAGCCTTGGGGTTGCAGGTCTGATCCCCCCACACCGCAGGCCGGCTCTACAGCCTGGTGCAGCACCTCCTCATCCCAGCTCCCTGTGCGGCAGAGGCCAGGACGTGCCCTGCTGCTGCCGAGCTCATGCCCCCACCTGATTCCACAGAAACTTTCCACCAGAGGTGGCCTCCAGGCTGCGGCCCAGGGTGGCCTCTGTCCCCGTGGGAAGCGTGGACGGCGTCTCCCACTCCTCCGCCTCCACCTCTCTCCTCAGAAGGGGACAGGCGTGAGTTTCAACAGCCTCTGATTCTCAGACGATCATAGCGGCTCCAGGGAACGCGTTTGGAAGGTGTAACGTTGAATTTGGCTTCGGGTCAAATTCAGGCAGCGGGTGCAGCTGCCTCTGGCCTGGAGACCAGCCTGTGCCTGTGTCCTGCTGGGTTTAGTTCGGGGAGGAGCTGGTGCTCAGCGTTCCCCAAGCTCGTAGGGATGCCGGTGCTTCTGCGTGGAGCCCCAGCCTCAGAGAGCGGCCCTGGAGGAGGTGGCATCCTCGGATTGGGGGTCCGATGTGATGGTGCCCGCCAGCCCCTGTGGGAAACGCATCAGAGCTCAGAGGAGGGGCTCAGAGGGGAGAAGGGGGCCGCTGTGGGCTGCCTGAGAACAGCGACTACATCTGGGGCCGCGCCCCCACCTGACAAGCCGGTGGAAGCTTCTCAGAAACAAGGTGGGAAGCCAGTGCAATCCTCTCCACCGCGCTCGGGGCAGTGGGGACCCGGCTTCAGCATCGCAGGCTGCAGCATTGCAGGGCCACAGGGCGGGCAGTCGGGCAGCAGGACGCCCATGCCCTGTCCCCAACTATGTGAGCTGCTGGCCCTCCCCACCCAAGGCTGCCCTCTACCACCAGCACAAGAGGTTTGGACCAACGCCTGTGCACTACTTTCTAGAGCAAAAATTCTTGAATTGAGATTTTAGAACCGAGGTGGAACATGGGAGAGGCCCTGGTGGAAGCAGGAAATACACGTTTTGCTTTTCACAGCTATGGGTTAATGAATAGGACAGCCCACCTCCCGGTTTGTCCCGGAATGTCCCAGTTTCAGGCCTGAAAGTCCCACGGAGCATCTCCCATCCTCACGCTCGGCCTGGAGGATGGAGGCGCCTGGCCGGCAGCTGTCAGGACTTCGTCAAAGCTGCGCTCAGATGGAGACAACGTCCTGTCAGGTGCCGTGATGGGTCTGTGTTGTGCGAGTGTGTTGCTTTAGGCTGCTTTAGGCCACCTGCCCGCCCGATTCTGTCGTTCTGCGTTTCCGAGTCGCCCTCTAGACGAGCCGCAGCTTCAACGGTGGCTTTAGCACGGTGCTGTCAGCGGCTCAGCGGCTCTCGGTATGAAATGCTGAAGTGATTTGTGTAAATCATGACTGTGGCCTAATGAGGTTTATTCCTTCCGAACCTTCAAGAAATTGTTATTGTTCCTGATGTATTTTATGGCAATCGGCTCCTGGAGAAGGGATCGAGAGGCGGGTATCTCTACCCCTTTTTCTATATTTTGTGGGGATGGGGGGGCCTGGCTGGCACCGTAGGGGGCCAGGTGCCCTGGGCTGTGAACTCCTGAAGGCGGGGGGCGCCTCCCTCCTCATCAGGCCTGGAATGAAGCCCACGTGGGCAGTCAAGGCTGCTCCCATGAACAACACGCCAGCGCCCCAAGGCTGGCCACGGGCAGGACACAGACAGACGCGTCATTAGAGCACTGGCGCGGGCGTCTCCGTGGCACGTGAGGGTCCGGGGCCCTGCCTTTGCTTTCGGTCTCTGTGCACGCTGCCTCTGACCTCATGGTCCAGGTGCCTGTGGAAGTGGGTCCGTGCACAGTGGACCTTTTAAAATAGACACGAAACCTTGCAGGGCCTGGCCTCCCCTCTGTGTGCTGCTGCTGTTTGTCTTTTCCTCGGCTTCCCGTTGTTCGACGGAATGGACTCCACGCAGCTGTCCTGTGAGCTCGACACAGCCAAGCTGGAGTTGGCAGAGCTGCAGACAGGGCAGCGATGCTGAGCCATGATGTCGTCATCAAAATGAAGTCAGGTGGACCCTCTGGACCCTCTGAGTTTCCAGCCGAGGAGTAGTGACATGTTCTGAGGACGGGCTTCCCCTCCCCCACCCTCCAGCTCCCAGTGCCGCCTGTAACCCTCCCCCACCCTCCAGCTCCCAGTGCCGCCTGTAACCCTCCCCCACCCTCCAGCTCCCAGTGCCGCCTGTAACCCTCCCCCACCCTCCAGCTCCCAGTGCCGCCTGTAACCCTCCCCCACCCTCCAGCTCCCAGTGCCGCCTGTAACCCTCCCCCACCCTCCAGCTCCCAGTGCCGCCTGTAACCCTCCCCCACCCTCCAGCTCCCAGTGCCGCCTGTAACCCTCCCCCACCCTCCAGTTCCCAGTGCCGCCTGTAACCCTCCCCCACCCTCCAGCTCCCAGTGCCGCCTGTAACTGCAACCCTCAGGGCGGTGGGTCGGTGGGTCTTCAGGCCTAGCTGGACGCCCCAGCTTTGGGCTTGCTCAGGCCGCTGGTCTACGACACCATTCTGGGCAGGCCTTTCATGGACACACACTGGCCTCTCAGTTGTTCGGGGTCATCTGGCCTCACAGTCGTTCAGGGTGGCCTTGAGAATAGGTGGGTGGGGGCAGATATGACATAGTCACCCCCCATTTTTTATTGGGGTAAAATTCACGTTAGCCATTTTAAAGTGTGCGAATCTGGGTGTGCAGAGCTTGTAGAGTGCTGTGCAAGCATCACCCCGTGAGCTCAGAGCACGGTGTCCTCCCGAGCTGAGCACTGCTCGCCTTCTCCCGCCCTCCAGGCCCCAACAACCAGGAATCTCTTTGCCGCCTCTGGATTGACCTATTCTGGACATTTCACGTAAATGGAATCCTGCAACATACGGCCTTTCGTGTCTGGCTTATCCACGGAGCACGATGTCTTCCAGGTTCATCACGCCGTAGCCTGCGTGGGCGCCGGCTCCCTTTCCTCGTCACTCGTCGCTCCCGTGCATGGAGGAGCACATCCTGTTCATTCGTCCTCACCCTTGGTGGTGCTGGGTGGCTCCCCGCTGCTGCTGCTGCAAATGCTCCTGCACACGTGTTTGTGTGAACACCTGCTTCCAGCTGAGGGTGGAGCTGCCGAATCACACGGCTGCTCCGAGCTTAATTCTCAGACGAGGCTCTGTCAGTCTCACGTGACTGTGTGGGCTCAGGCGTCTGTGCGAGTTGCTGTGTGCATGTGGGTGTGCGGCCGACGTAAGCTCGTCTGCGTCCCTCACGTTTTAGTGTCCAGGGTCGGGCCGCCTGTTACGGACTGTCCTGTTGATGTGAGAATCCGGACCCCTTGGAAACTCTCGGCCGTGATAAATTATGAATCAGATTTGGGAAGCTGCTGCTTTTTCATTTAACTGCATCTTGAGCTTGAGTGGTTTTTTATTTATAAAATCAATGTGTGGTTTTTAAAATTAAAAATCTTCATAAATGTTATCACTGAGATGAACACAGGTGAGATCCTCAAAATGCCTCCTCTCCGGGCACTTTCAGAGATAAAAATAAAAGCCATGCATCTGGCAGGGGTTGTTGTCTTTGTGGTAGAAATTCCCCCAATGCTGCAGGTCTGGCCCTGGCTGGGCTCGGCTGCAGGGCCTTCATTCACAGCACTTAAAGGCGTGCCAGCCTCTAGGAGTTCTCCTGTGTGCGTCTTCCTGGGCTCCTGAAGCTGGCTGGGCAGTTTCTGTATTCCTCTCCTCAAGGCACAAAGACGAGGGACGGCATTCCAGCGCTCCCGGCTCTGGCTACAGGTGCTTCCCTGTGGCTTCGTGTCTGTGGGGCTTGGATTGTCTACCTGACGTCAGGGGCTCAACACAAACCGTGGCTTCTCGATGCCACTGCACGTGTCCTGGACGTCCCACCTCTGTTAGCAAGTGGCTTCTTGGGTCTGGGAGGAGCTGAGCGCCATCCCCAGTGCTGAAGAGAGATTCTTGCCTCCCGACCTCGGCTCTGGCTGCAGCTCCGCGGGGCTGGAGAAGGGCTCCCATGACCTGCCCGTTTGCCCATGAGGCAGGTTCACCTCCTGTGGGGGTCGGTAGATCCTGAGGACTGAGGGCCGAGGCTGAGGGCTGGCGGCCCCACACCAGGCACCTGGGCCCCAGGACGTCGGAAACAGGCTGGTGGGTTGCCCCAAGCTGGCCGGCCCGAGGTCTGGATGGCGAACCCAGGCTGGTGCGGGGAGCCCTCAGGCCTGCCCCACCCGGCACGCACCCCAACAGGGCTCCAGCTCTGGTCGCATCTTGGCAGGAAGGGAGGTGCCTTTGGAGGCTGGACTTCAACAGACGTGAGCTGTCGGTGGGGCAGGGCTGGAACGCCCAGGCCTTGCCCAGTGGATTTGCGGTTCCGTTTGCTCAGTGGATTTGCGGTTCTGTTAGGGAAAAACTCTGGCCTTGCCCAGTGGATTTGCGGCTCCGTTTGCTCAGTGGATTTGCGGCTCCGTTTCTCAGTGGATTTGCAGTTCTGTTTGCTCAGTGGATTTGCGGTTCCGTTTGCTCAGTGGATTTGCGGTTCCGTTTGCCCAGTGGATTTGCAGTTCCGTTAGGGAAAAGCCCGGAGACATTCCTCACCTGGGAAGCTCTTTGGAAGCTGCTCCTGTGTCCACAGCTCACGGCTGCCCACAGGGCTCTTGTGGCCAGAGCAGGTCAGGCGTGGAGAAGGCTGACCCCTCCTTTCTCCGGGGTCCTCAGGGGCGGGGTGCCAGGAGCCCCCAGAGATGACGGTGGCCTGAGGCAGGTGGCGGCCGCCTGTGGATAGGGTAACGTCTTTAGGACATCCAATTACAGAGACCAGAGGAGGAGGAGGAATAGGAATTGAGGAATTCAATTCTTTAGGAACAGGATTGAGAAGATGCTGAGAGCTCACTTTGAACAGCTGAGCATGTGGAGTGGCCGTGCGCAGACAGGGACGTGGGTGTCTCAAGGGGCCTGGACACTGCAGTGGAGAGGGTCCCAGCAGCGGGGGTGCAGGGGGTCGGGGAGGACACAGGGTGTGGCGCAGGGGGTCGGGGAGGACACAGGGTGTGGGGCACGGGGTCGGGGAGGACACAGGGTGGGGCGCAGGGGGTCGGGGAGGACACAGGGTGGGGCGCAGGGGGTCGGGGAGGACACAGGGTGTGGCGCACGGGGTCGGGGAGGACACAGGGTGGGGCGCAGGGGGTCGGGGAGGACACAGGGTGGGGCGCAGGGGGTCGGGGAGGACACAGGGTGGGGCGCACGGGGTCGGGGAGGACACAGGGTGGGGCGCAGGGTGTCGGGGAGGACACAGGGTGTGGCGCACGGGGTCGGGGAGGACACAGGGTGGGGCGCAGGGGGTCGGGGAGGACACAGGGTGGGGCGCAGGGGGTCGGGGAGGACACAGGGTGTGGCGCAGGGGGTCGGGGAGGACACAGGGTGTGGCGCAGGGGGTCGGGGAGGACACAGGGTGTGGCGCAGGGGGTCGGGGAGGACACAGGGTGTGGCGCAGGGGGTCGGGGAGGACACAGGGTGGGGCGCAGGGGGTCGGGGAGGACACAGGGTGGGGCGCAGGGTGTCGGGGAGGACACAGGGTGGGGCGCAGGGTGTCGGGGAGGACACAGGGTGGGGCGCAGGGTGTCGGGGAGGACACAGGGTGGGGCGCAGGGGGTCGGGGAGGACACAGGGTGTGGCGCAGGGGGTCGGGGAGGACACAGGGTGGGGCGCAGGGGGTCGGGGAGGACACAGGGTGGGGCGCAGGGGGTCGGGGAGGACACAGGGTGGGGCGCAGGGGGTCGGGGAGGACACAGGGTGGGGCGCCTGTTCCTCTCTGTGGAAGCCGGTCTTGCCTCTGGGCCCGGCGGCGGAGGCTGGGAAGGGAGGCGCGTCACAGTCCACAGGGACCTCACCAGCACTCATGGCTTCCAGAGTCTCCTCTCCTTGAGTTTTGAACGTTCCCAAAGGTGTTTCTGATGCATGTAGTTGAACTCTCGGGGCCAGGGGCTGTCCCGCCTGAAGATCTTGATCTGAGAACTCCGTGGTCTCGCTGTCCTTTGGGAATTGAAGTTGACCGGTCCACGCCTCTTCATCTCAGTCTTCTGCGTGGCCTGCTGCACGTGGCACGTCTGCCTCAGCACACGTGACCCGATTCTGTGAGAATTTCCCGAGAATGTCAGCGTACGACAAGCACTGGTGACAGCCGTAGCTGGAACGGGGAGCTCTAATGTGCTGTCAAGTACAAGTTCTTGTAAACAACCGACATGGTAATTTATACCTGATGGTGGCTTACATAGATTTTCACTGTCAATTCTGAAAAAGAGGTTTAAACATCCGTGGTCTCTATGGTCTTCCTCATGGACTTTGAGGAGACATCCGTTCGTGGAGTCTCGAGATCACGGGAGCGGAGGTGAGTGATGCTCAGACTCCAGCATGTGTGAGAATCTCAGCTGATGAGAACCCCTGTCCCCAGGATGTGTCTGGGGCATCGTGAGGAGCGGCAGGAGTCGCCACCTCCAAGAGACTGTAAATATGTTGGTACCATCCAGGCCCCCGGCAGGAAGGACCGGGCATCTCGGAGAGAGGCGGCACCTGGAGTCCTCTGGGAATAGCACCTCTTTTTTTTCTTTCTTTTTTTTTTGAGACAGAGTTTTGCTCTTGTTGCCCAGGCTGGAGTGCTGTGGTGCTGTGATCTTGGCTCACCGCAACCTCCGCCTCCCGGGTTCAAGCAGTTCTCCTGCCTCAGCCTCCTGAGTAGCTGGATGACAGGGGTGAGCCTCCACGCCCGGCCAGGACAGCTCCTCTGAAACTCGGGCCTGGAGAGGCAGAGGCCCTGGGCACCCCCTGCTGCACACAGCCCCATCCACTGACGTGCTCGGCTTTGTCCTCAATGCTGCATCATCTCCAGCGGAAGCCCCTGGCCCGGACTCCACTCCACAGCAGTGTTCAAACTTCACAAGCCAGAGAGGGTTTAAAAAATGTGTGGCTAGAGGATGCTATATCCATCGCCGGCAATCCACATCAGCGTTAAAGGCCATTCTTCATCAAGATATATTTCAACTATGCAGCCAAATTATACTCAGTAAACAAAATGCACATTTAACGGGAACCAGATGAAAACGGAACACGGGAACAGATTTGGAAACAGAATGAATGCCAGGCGTGTGGAGTTTAAAAAGAAACAAGCGACATAATTACCGTTCACGGAACCAGATGACAGGGCCCGGGTTTTGAATCTGCTGGTTATCACCAGGATTCTGCGGAGACAAAGCTCGTGTGGTCACAGGAAGCAAATCCGCCTCCGAACCCTCTGAGAGCTGCCTTGGCTCTCGGCACCACTGTGCCGGAGGTGCCGCATGAGGGGGCGGCTGTCTTCTGCGGGATTCTGTGCGTCGTGAGCGCTGAATGTGGGGAGCAGGGCACAGGATTCCTGCTGCGGGAGGGGCGCCACCAGCAGCCGGGTGCCTGAGGCCAAGGCTGACTTTAGAGGGAGGGGCTGAGGCCCAGGGTGCTGACCTTACAAGGAGGGGCCTGAGGCCTGGGGTGCTGACCTTACAGGGAGGGGCCTGAGGTCTGGGGGTGCTGACCTTACAGGGAGGGGCCTGAGGTCTGGGGGTGCTGACCTTACAGGGAGGGGCCTGAGGCCCAGGGGTTGGGGTTGCTGACCTTACAGGGAGGGGCCTGAGGCCTGGGGGTGCTGACCTTACAGGGAGGGGCCTGAGGCCTGGGGGTGGGGGTGCTGACCTTACAGGGAGGGGCCTGAGGCCTGGGGGTGCTGACCTTACAAGGAGGGGCCTGAGGCCTGGGGGTGCTGACCTTACAGGGAGGGGCCTGAGGCCTGGGGGTGCTGACCTTACAGGGAGGGGCCTGAGGCCTGGGGGTGCTGACCTTACAGGGAGGGGCCTGAGGCCTGGGGGTGCTGACCTTACAGGGAGGGGCCTGAGGCCTGGGGGTGCTGACCTTACAGGGAGGGGCCTAAGGCCGGTTTGTCGGGGAGCTGGTGCTCCCCTCTCTGTGCCACAGTGTGGAGTTGGTGGCGGGAGAATGGGAATTCTTATCTTGGGAAGAAAGATAGTATGTGGGGCAACAGTGGGTGCTGGGTGCTTTGAAGATCTGTTTCATGCAAATATTCATTCATTTAATCCACCACATCGAGGTGCACGTTTGAGGGGCAGTTTGATGCGTTTTGGTGGGTGTCCTCACCACTCTGACCCCACAATCAGGATACAACTATTTTCTTCACACAGAAGTTTTCTCGGGCCCCTGGGCGTTAAACCTGTGGACTGTCAGCCCCCCACAGACCTGGGTCTGTTCTGCCAGGCAGGTGGGCCTCGTCTTCTGTAGGACTTTGTGGACGTGGCCCCCACGAGGTGGGATCTGGGCTGGCTGCTCTACTCGGCTCTCAGGAGCCGCCGTGGCGCTTGGCGTGTGTCATGGGTGGTTCTGTTCCTTTGCGGCACCACGTTCTCCGCACAGACGTGCCACCACGAGTGTCCGTTCACCTGCTGAGGGACGCGTGAGCTACTCTGTGTCTTCACCACGATGTGTAAGCTGCTACCCGTATTTCAGCCTAAGTCCAGGTGGGAACACGTTCTTACTTCCCTTGGAGAAGCAACTGGAAGTGAACGGGTGGCTGTAGGAGACACACGCCGTCTAACTGTCCAGGAAGCTGCCGAGTTGTTCTCCAAGCAACTGCCCCACCTGACGTTCCCGCCAGCACAGCACGCGTGTTCCGGTACCTCCCACCTTCGGTAGGTCTGGCCCGGTCGGCGTTTGGTTTTCAATTTTAGCCATTCTATTAGGTGCACCGTGGTTAATGTGCGTTTCCACGCGGATTAACGGTGTGACCTGTCTCTTCGCGTACTTGCTGGTCGTTTGCATATGTCCTTTGCCGAATGAAGTGGCTGCTGGCACCCGGCTGTGTATCTGTATCAGGTTGTTCATTGTCTTATTTCTGGGCAATGAGTTCCTTGTCTGTTCTAGATACAAACCCCTTCCCAGATCCGTGCATCGCAGACAGTTTCACCTGCGCCTTCACATGCTCATTCCCTGTTCATTCTCTTAACCGCGTCTTTCAAAGGGCAAACATTTTTACTGCCATAAAGTCTGATGGACCAATATTTTCTTTCATTGTAAATAACTTTCTCATTCTTGATATTGTTATTTTGTGTTCTCCTCCTTTTCTTCTGCTCATTACAGCTAGAGATTTGTCAATGGTACTGACATTCTCAAAGAACCAGATTTTGGCTTCATCAATTTTCTCTATGGTTTTTCTGTTTTCTGTGTCATTGATTTTTGCTCTGATCTTTGTTATTAACTTTCTTTCCGCTTCCTCTGGATGTAATTTGCTCTTTTTTCCACACTTTCCTACAGTGAGAGCTGAGCTCATTGACAGGAGGCATCTTCCTTTGCTAAACAGGCGTTTTCCGCCATGTACATCCTACCCTTCTCGCCCTCCTCTCCCGAGACCCCGAGCGTGCGACGGCTCCCGCCATCCCCGAGACCCTCCTGCCAGCCCTGAGATCCTCCCGCCAGCCCCGAGACCCGGCGTGTGTGTGGCCACATGTGTGACGGGTCCCGCCGGTCCCTCGGGCTCCATCCCTTGTTTGAAGAGGGCATGGGGTGCTTTGCCTCCGTGGATGGAGGAGACCCACACCCATGTTTCTTGGGCAGATGGAGCGCTCAGCACTGGGCATTGTGCCCGATGCTTTCACTGTCGGATAAACACGTTTCCAAAAGCATCTTTACCCCATTACATCCAATTCCCCATGATTTGTGTAAGAACTTTTTACGTTATTTTTTAATGCTAATGAAGCATCTTAAAAATCAGATGGGGTGTCAGAGGAGGGGGCTCCATTCCCACGAGGCCAGAGGCCTACGCCAGGCTCCCTGTTGTGGGAGCTGCACACCCCCACGGCCGGTGCCCCCTGCCATGGTTGCTGGGGCCCTCCTGCCCCTAGATTCCTGGCGCCCACCTCCCTGGGGGTGCTCTTGGTGCTGCAGCCTCCCCACCTATCCTCTCAACAGCCTCCCTCACTCTCACCTCTTGCTTCAGTTTCATGCTGCAGTGGCAGTGAGGGGAACCTTCCAGGCTGCTCCCCGTGTGCCTTCTCTGGAGCAGGCCTGGCAGCAAATCAGTGCCCCCTCAGCCTCTGATGAATGAGGGGGGTGAGGCCTGGGCCTCAAGGCAGCTCCTCCAGCCCTTGAACTCGCTGTGGCCCCAGGACTGACCAGGCTGGACAGCCAGCCACACTGACCAGTGCCACGAGGGACCATAATCACCAAGGAAACCTTCCTGCATGGGGAATTTCCACTCTGACCCAGGCCCAAATAAAGATCCAAAGAAAGAATACGCAGGAAATGTGTATGTGCTGGGGGGACTCACATTCTTTGCTCGAAAGTGGAGTGATTTATGATTAAAGGAAACACAGGGGCCGATGGACTCCCAGTGCCTGGAGCCCCTCGCGTATGACCTGGATGGAGTCTACCCGGGGCCAGCAGACTTTTGTCTCTTTAATCACGGAAGGTTATGTGGTCTGCACCTGGGCACCTGTTTCCTCAGTGAGCATCTGCATGAGAAGCCAGGCAAGGTCACAGGCAGTCAGCAAAGCACCTGGGTCCTAGCAGGCCCCCCACCCTGTGGCTCCTGACTCACTTTCTGTGGGTGGAAAGGGGGTTGGGGAGGCGGAGAGGCCCCCACTGAGCCACAGCTGGGTTTTCGGGCTGTGGTGTGTGCTAAGAGCTTCTTCGCGGCCATGGCCTCAGTGTCCCGGGAGGGCACAGGAGGTTGTCCGGCTGTGGACACCGGTTGAGAAATTCATAGGGTGTCTCTGCCACATTGCCTGGCCCAAGCAAGTCCCAAGGCCAGGTGGGGCCAAGACCCCACCTCACAGTGCGTGCCGAGGGGCATGGACGGGACAGCGTACTCGTGGGGACATTGTTATGACAAGGGACATCCAGGGTGGGCCGAGAGCAATCGATTTGTTGATTTCTCTGGAGACAGCTGCGTTCCTCTGGCTTTCTAGAGCATCCCTTTAAATCGTGTCAGGTCTGTGACCTGCAGCGGCGTCTGGTCGCGATGGCAGTTTGCTGGCAGCGGTGTCTGGTCGCGACGGCAGTTTGCTAGAGTTCGTCTCATGCCTTGCACAGCTTGCCCGTGCTTTGGCTCTGCCCCCACCTGTCACTCAGCAGCTTCCAGAGCCACCAGCGCTCTGCGGGGACTCAGGTTTGGGGCCGGGGCCCACAATCTCTGTCTCCTCTGGCCAGACCTGGGGTCCGCACCTGTGGACACAGTCCAGGAATCAGGAGCGACGACACCAGGAGGCAGAGAGGCGCGTCCGCGTCCACACACGGCAGGGCTCTGGGTGGGGACCAGCTGCTGCCTTGGAAGCAGCAGTGAGGCCGAGGGGCCCCAGGTCTCCGGCCAGACTCAGCCCAGGGCCAGAACCCCTGAGAGCTCCTGAGGGCCACCTGGGTCAGGAGGGGTCAGTGGCAGTGGTGGGGGTGGGGATATTCAGGGAGGGGGTGTCCTTAGAGGACCCCCTAATTTATAACTGCAGAGACCCTGGGAGGGGCCAGGTGTGGCCCGAGGCCAGTGTCTCTACTCTCTGCGGCCTGGCCAGAGCAGGGCACTGAGCTGGGTAAGCACAGGGCGCCGAGGGTCCCTGCTGTGTTTCCATGGGACACACTGTGCTGTTTTCTGTGCAGTTCATTTTTTAGACACGACTCCAGAGACTCTAAAGTGGTTCTGCTGCTGGCGTCAGGTCATGCCTGCCCTTGGGAAATCACTGCCTCCCTCCACCCAGACCTCGCAGCACCACCTCCTCCGGGAAGCCCTCCCTGACCGCCACCACAGGGTGACCTGCTCTGGGCCCTCACATGACCCCATGAGATCGGTGCCCTCACACTGCGCACCAGACCCAGAGGGAGACCAAAGGCGCTGGAGTTGAGCACAGTGGCCACAGGGTGCGTGGGGGGCCGGCGGTCTGACCACCCCTCGCCAGAGCCTTCCCTTCCCTCAGGTCCTCATCCTGCCCCTGGATGCGCAAGTCTGGGCTGCGGACTCTGCCTCCACTTAATAAACGTCTTTCAATAAAAGCAGAAGGAGCCACGAAGGCGCTGCCTGGGAGTGTTTGCTCGAAGCTGGAGCGATGTTTGTGCATTTTATTACAGTCACAGCAAACCATGGTGCACTCACTGTTTACATGCTTATTAAAGAGAAAAGTGCAGAAGAAGTAATTGCCTGTGCTACAGTTAAAAATTGCCATCTCTATTTTATTTATTGCTATATAGGAAAATGGAAAGGTACCACATAATTCAGTGATTAGAACTTTACAGGTTTTCATTTCCTATAATTGCATGTTTTTATTCAGCCAAACCGTTGCTCTCATTTTTTTCTTAGCCCAAGTCCTTTCTGATCTGCAGGATCCTGGGTGAGGACGCGGGTGTGGGGTCGTCCTCCACCCTGTGGCTGCCGGGCCCTGCCCGCAGTAGGAGATGGGGAGGGATTCATGTCAGTTAACAAAGAGACAGAGATGGGGGTCTGGGGGTCACCCAATCAAAGACCACTTTTCCCTGGAACCTAAATCCCACCCCCCAAGTGACGGAGGCCACTGGACATTCCTGCAAAAGGGGCAGCCAGCATCCTTCACTCAGGCTGTAGTTTAGGTGTCCTGCCTGTGAGCCTCGAGGACAGAGGGTGGACGGTGCCCTGACTATCCCAGGTTCCAGCCTCAGCATGGGCTGTGGCATCAGTCAGGTCCCCAGGGCTCAGGCTGGCAGGGTGCAGAGGAGGCAGCAGCAGGGGCAGGACCGGGGGCGCTGGCATGATGCAGAGGAGGAGGTGGTGGGTGTGGGGGATCTGGTGGGGTGCAGAGGGAGAGGTGGCGGGTGCAGAGGGGGAGGTGGCGGGTGCAGAGGGGAGGTGGCGGGTGCAGAGGGGGAGGTGGCGGGTGCAGAGGGGGAGGTGGCGGGTGCAGAGGAGGGACTGGCGGGGTGCAGAGGGGGAGCTGACGGGGTGCAGAAGGGGAGGTGGCGAGTGCAGAGGGGGAGGTCGCGGGTGCGGTTGGGCGGCTGGCAGATGCTGTGAGCAGCTCACTAGACTCCTCAGCCCGGGAGGCAAGCGCAAGCGCTGCCAAGTGCACAATCCTGGGTGCCTGGGCCGGGGCATGGACATTGCTCACCAGGCGGCCTTCCCAGGACCCCTGGCATCCAGGGTCCCCAGGGCTGCCTCCCCCTCAGCCCCGAGTCTGAGGTTCTGTGTTGGCTCCTCTGGCCTCCTGAGCAGGGTCTGGCTTTGTGGGGTCTCTCTGTGGGGTCACGTCCTCGCGGGTCCTCCCTCCCCCACAGCTGTGGTGTGCTTCCCGTCCTTGAGGCTAGACAGGCCAGCACCCACCACGCCCGCGTGTCCCTGGCCGTCCCTGGTCGTCCCCGCTGACGGGAAAAGTGAGGGTCTGGGTGTGACTTTCCCCAGGCCCTGCCGATGGGGACCAAGACAGTGAACTCGGAGGGCCTCGTCGTCACCAACTGTGTGGCTGGGACGGAAGGCCCTGCAGACTGGGAGCCTAAAGGGGAAGCTCAGGGACCTGCAGCGAGAGCCCGTCCTCGCCCCGTGAGGACCCCGAGTGCAGCCGTGTGCTGTGATGACCCTGAGTCCGTCCCAGCACCAGCACCAGCCCCGCTCGCCCGGCAGACTCAAGACATACCCGGGTGGAGACTCACAGCGAGGCCCCCGTGGCTGACGGGTCTGGGCGAGTGGCCTCTGTTCCAGCGTGGATCCAGCCACATTTGTGAAGATGGACTTTTCTCTGAAGTAGAAGGAACTGAGAAGTAAGGCTCTGGGTGTGTTTTCCCAGTGAAGTCAGCTGTGTCTGAGGGTCCCCCACGGCCGTGGCCTTGCAGGGGCTCCCCATCCCTCCCTCCTGAAGTCGTGGGGTCACAGGACAGGTTCCTGTCTTGGTCCCCGTCAGCAGGGCCTGGGGAAAGTCACACCCAGACCCTCACTCTTCCCGTCAGCGGGGACGGCCAGGGACGTGCGTGCTCACGCTTGGCTCCCGGGCTGAGGAGCCAGGCCATCTCCCACCCCGTGGCAGCTCCTGCTACGTTCCCCAGAGCGGGGACGGTGCCTGCTGTGGGAGGCGGTACCGCAGTAGGGCAGCAGGGCTGATGTTGCCTGGCCACTGAGGGTGCTGTGTGGCGTGGCTGGGCCTCCCTGGTCCTGCTCTTGGGGAGCCGTGCTGGGAGGTCCTCGTCCTTCTGAAGGAGAAACCGCACGAGTGTCGGGAGTTCCCCACTGATGCCGCCTGTGGGCGTCTGTCTTCCGCTGAGTGTGTGTGAGGCAGCGTCGCACACTGCGTGGACTTCTAATTGCCCGTCAGGATGCTTCGCAGGTGAGTCCCGATGAGCCCAAACCGCGACACTTCTTCAGCAACAGTGCAGGTTCATGGTTTCAGCGGGGGGATGTCAATTCAGTAAGACGAGTGAGGCGGCGCGTCTCAGCGGAACTCCGCCCACCGCCATCACCATCGCTGACCACTCTGTTGGCTGATGTGGTGAGTGACGGCTGCAGTGGGGTTAGGATTCACATTGGCAGTGACCTTCCACCTTCCAGGGGACGTCTCAAGCCCACCTCGTTGCTCTGGCCTCAGCCCCCCGGGCCACGGCTATGGCAGCATTGGCTCTGCCATCTGGTTCCAGGGAGGACCTGGGGGCACAGCCCAAGACGCCCACAGTGACATGAAACCTTCGTGGTCTTAATCCCCTGAGATGTGGGGCGTTTGCCCACCGTGGTGTTGCCGAGCCGCCACTCACAGGTGAAGCTCACAAAAAGCATCCGTGAGGCCGGGTGCGGTGGCTCAAGCCTGTAATCCCAGCACTTTGGGAGGCCGAGATGGGCAGATCACAAGGTCAGGAGATCGAGACCATCCTGGCTAACACGGTGAAACCCCGTCTCTACTAAAAAATACAAAAAAAAAATACTAGCCGGGCGAGGTGGCGGGCGCCTGTAGTCCCAGCTACTCGGGAGGCTGAGGCAGGAGAATGGCGTGAACCCGGGAGGCGGAGCTTGCAGTGAGCTGAGATCGCGCCACTGCACTCCAGCCTGGGCTACAGAGCCAGACTCCGTCTCAAACAAAACAAAACAAAACAAAACAAAAAAAGCATCGGTGACTTCACTTCAAATCTTAGACCCAGCGCATGCTGGCCAGAGTGACGACTGTCTCTCGAGCTGAACTGTGGACTCTTAGATCCTCACGGTGCCGTCCTGGTGGGTCTCCGCTGTCTGTACCTCTTTCGTCATCGGTGAAATTGGGGTGATAACAGCACCCAGGTTAGGAGGAGGATCAAGCAGGTCGACCGGGAGGCGGTGGGAGCACAGCCTCTGGGGACGGTTCCTGCCTGCAGGCTGCCACTTTCGCTAGGAGAATGGCTCCCGCTCACAGTGGGGAAGGCCGACGGGCGGACAGGGCGGGAGGGAGAGGAGAAGAGGATGCCCTGTGAGGAGGCGGCGTTTCCACGTCTCATTAAGAAGTCCTGACACCTTGTCATCAGCAGGGCAAACCCACCAGGGCTCCTGTCCCGGCTGCGCGGTGCCTCTCACAGCTCCAGATTACCAGCTCGCTGCCTCAGGGAAGCCGCGTGGCTCCTGAAGGCCCAGTGTGCACGTTTCCTTGCACTTGGGGAGGCTGAAGCTGCACCTTCCGGGAAGAAAGCGTTGGTGTCAGATGCCAATGAAGTAAAAGTGACACGCTTTTAAAAAGGTCACATTCCGGTGGGAGCAATCAAGGGATGGTTTTTCCCAGCAATGCCCCGGTGCTGACATGGCCATATTTGTGCTTCGTACTGGAAATGCCGCCTGTGCAGCCCGGCACCCCGGCGGTGGCCTCCTCCTGAGCTCGGTGACAGAGACCTCTGCCTCTGAGGGCCCAGGCCTCACAGCCTGCGGATGCTGCTGCCTGGAAGGCACCCAGCGTGGGGCAGCTCAGCAGGGGAGGGTTTGGCCCTGAGAGAGGCGCTGGCCCCTGCGGCAGGGACCTGGGTGCCGGATCCCGGATGCCACGGTGTCCTCTGGACTGGCCCGTTTTCAGTACCATGAGCCGTTTTTATAAGTTTGTGTATGGAAGTCTTGTCCAAATTCCTGATTTTCCCCAGGAATAAGAAGAAACCCCAAGAGAAGGTAAATCCTGGTGAGCTCGGCCTTGTGTCCTCCGGGTCGGCTGCGCTCCCCGTGCGTCCTCCGGGACGGCTGGGCTCCCCGTGCGTCCTCCGGGATGGCTGCACTCCCCTCACACCTGACCTCTTTCCTAGCTGGTTCACGGCTTTCTATGGCTTTTCCAAATGTTCCAGCCTTTTCTGCCATGTCTGTGCAAGAAATCAGCCGATACTAAAGTCATTGTTGTTAAGAGAATAAAATAAATACAAAAGACAATTTTTTAAAACCCCGTGATTCAGAAGTCACTGGTTCTGACTTTCCAGAGGGTTGTGGCTGGCAGAGGGAGCACCGGCCTTCCAGACGCCGGCTCCCAGCAGTGGCCATTCACCAGCACAGGGACATGGATATCCAGAACCCTGTGTGCTCGTTGTTGCTGAAATGCTGCAGGGATGCATCCTGGCCAGCTGCACGGTTTTCCTCACTCCCTGCCGATGGGTGGGAACCGTGGGGCTGGACGGGGCGGCCAACACCCAGGCAGCTGGGGCGCAGTGGGCAGCAGAGGCCTTGGCTTCCGTCCTTCAGAGGAATGAGTGATGCTGCCCCGGGGCTCAGGCAGTGTCTGCGGCTGCTGTCCCTCACCTCTGACCCCTGGAGGGCCTGGGTTTTCCTGTCCACGGCCAGGGGCCTGTCCAGGGGCCTGTGCATTCTGTCATTCTGGGCAAGTCACGTCTCCAGAGCATGCCCTGCCTGAGTCGGTCACATGCCTTCACCATCAGGAACTCACCAGCCAGGCTGATGCCCTCTGGTGACCCAGTGCCCCACGCCGTGGGCTCTATCCTCCATGCCCCCACAAGCTGGCACCACGACTCTCTCCCCAATTCTTTCCACGTCCCCCTCTGATTTTTTCAACAATGACCTCCCCTAGGTGGGGACCTCCTGCCCTGTGTCAAAGTGATGCTTCCTGGGAGTCTCCAGGTCGGCTGCACACCCCCGTGACATGCCTGATGCTGGTGCACGTCCCTGGCATTTGACCAAGGCCCACAGAGACCCACCCTGACCCTCGGCTCTGTCACTGTCCATTTCCAGCCTCTGCGTTTCAACATCATCTTTCCAACTTTCTCTGAAAAGCCTTGTGGCTTCCGCTCCGGGCTGCTGTGGTGGGAGCTGTGGTGTCCCCGGACACGTCCGGCCTGGAGGTGGCTTCCCTGACCGGCACAGCATCTGTGCGGGACACCGTGTGTCAGGGCTGACCGAGGATGCAGAGACTGAGGGGCACCATCCTTTTCAGGAAATTCTGAGGTCGGCACCTTCGGACTTTCCGTGCAAAGGTTTGCAGGGTCCACTCTGCCAGGATTTGCATAACTCAGCTTTGCGGTAATGGAAGATTTCTGTGTCTGCTGGTTTTAAAGTCATGTATGAAAAACAGACGTGCAACAACCCTGTCGAGATGTAGCAAGATGCACGGCCTTTTCCTTAACAAGCTGATTGCTAGAGCAGGTCATAGCTTGTCCAGCGGATGGTGGGGAGATAATTGCAGTTAACAGAGACAAATTAGCGCTGACCCGTGACTTATAAGCCTGATGAACGGGGCTTTACTCAGCATTATAGCTGCAGTGCTGACAGGTTGTGCGTAACTTAATTTTTGCTTAATTGAGTTATATTCTAAATGTGTTCTGAGGCACAGCTCTCTGTTTGGAAGGAACTTGCTGTTCCTTGATGCAGGAGATGTTGTTATCACAGTTGAGGTTTAACCTTAAAAATAAACCAGATTTCCATAAGCAGTTTACTAGCGGCTGTATTCACTAGGGCTTGAAGGGTGCCCTGCAGCCTCTGGCAGGGCTGGCTTTATTCTGCATATTTGATCGGTTCAGAAACAATGTGTAAAATGAACACTTTCTGTAGAGTCCCATGTCCCCACTCCCAGTGTCATTTCAGACACATACTTTCCAGAAAGCATTTGGCCCTAGGATCTAATGAAGCCACCTCTCTTGGGTGAGATTCCAGGAGTAAAGTGGACAGGCAGGCACACACCTGAGTGCACACCTGTGTGCACACACAGACAACACACTCGCATGCACACAGAAAACACACATGCCCACACAGAACACACATGCACACACACAGAAAACACACATGCACACACAGACAACACACATTCACACACACAACACACATGCACACACAGAACACATGGCACACAGACAACACACTCACATGCACACAAACACGTGCACACACAGAACACATGTGCACACACAGACAACACGCTCACATGCACACACACCACACATGCACACACAGACAACACACATGCACACACAGAACACACATGCACACACAGACAACACACTCACATGCACACACAGAACACACATGCACACACAACACACGTGCACACACAGACAACACAAATGCACACACAACACATGTGCACACACAGAACACACATGCACACACAGACAACACACTCACATGCACACACACAACACACATGCACACACAGTCAACACACGCACATGCACACACACAACACACATGCACACACAGATAACACACATTCACACACAACACACATGCACACACAGAACACATGCACACAGACAACACACTCACATGCACACAAACACGTGCACACACAGAACACATGTGCACACACAAACAACACACTCACATGCACACACACCACACATGCACACACAGACAACACACATGCACACACACAACACACATGCACACAGACAACACACTCACATGCACACACAGAACACACATGCACACACAGACAACACACATGCACACACAACACACGTGCACACACAGACAACACAAATGCACACACAACACATGTGCACACACAGAACACACATGCACACACAGACAACACACTCACATGCACACACACAACACACATGCACACACAGACAACACACTCACATACACACACATGTGCACACACAACACACGTGCACACACAGACACAACACACATGCACACACAGAACACACATGCACACACAGACAACACACATGCACACACAACACACATGCACATGTGCACTTAACCACAAGCACACACATGCACACCTGCAGACAGTTGTGCATGCAGTGTCTCTCACATCCATGCTTGCACACTGGTACACACACACTGCACATGCACACCCTCTGTGCACCTCTTGTGCACTTGTACACACACCCTCTGCACAGACCTGTGTTCTTGCCCCAGTCCCATCTCAACCACTGGCAACTGGAATCTGTTCCCCAACTGTGACCACATCACTCTCCACGCTGAGCACGCTGTCTGAGTGGAGCCATAACATGTGTAAGTTTTGGGGGCCAGCTTTTCCCCCAGCATGACTCCCTGGACATACGTGCAGGACGTCCCATCACCCAAGGTTCGCACCTTTCCGCCGCTGAGTAGCTCTTCACAGCACAGGTGGATCTCAGTGTGTTTAACATTCGCACGAAGAGCATCCAGGTTATTTCCAGATGGGGCTGGTATGCATGCAACTGTTATCAACATTTGTGTGTAGTTTTTGTGCAAACACAAGTTTTGTTTGTCTGAGATAAATACCCAGCAATGCAGTTGCTGGGGCACGTGCTACGTGTATGTTTAATGTTTTAAGAAACCGTCAAACCGTTTTCAGAGGCGGCACCACTTTGCATTTCCACCGGCAGGTGCTGGGGATCCGGTTTCTCTGCATCCAGCGTGTGCTGTTGATGCTATTTTTTATTTTAGCCATGCGGATAGGTGTGTTGTGATATTTCATTGTGGTTTAAATTTGCATTTCCCGAACAGCTGACACTATTGAACATCTTTTCATGTGCTTATTTGCCATTTATAGATCCTCTTGGTGAAATATCCCTCTCTGCCTTCTGTGCATTTTATAATTGGATTTTTTTGCTATTGGGTTTTGAGAGTTCTTTATATATTCGAGATACCGGTTCTGGGTTAGAGGTGAGGTTTGTAAATATTTTCTCTTAGCCTGTAGATTTCATCCTCTTAACAATGGACTTTCACAGGACATGTATTTTACATTTTGATGAATTTTGAAAGTCTAGTTTATCACTTTATCCTTTTATCGAACATGCCTTTGGTGTCAAGTCTAGCCCTAGAGATCAAAGGTACTGAAGATTTTCTCTTTATGTTTTTTTTCTAAAAGTGTTACATTTAAACCTATGGTCCATTTTGAGTTAATTTTCATGTAAGGTGTGAGGTTTAAGTCCAGGTTCCTGTTATCTGCCTGAGGGTGTCCACTTATTTCTGCACCATGAGCCCATCTCCAGGACGCCCACCAGGCTGCAGACCCCAGGCCGGGTCTTCCCACTCTACTGTCTTCCTAGGACCCTCTCGTCCCCTGGGCAGTACTGAGAGGCTTCACGCATTCTAGGTCCAGCCAATATCAGGTTTGGTTTATGAGAGAAGGAGACCTGGCCTGGATCAGACCTGTCCAGCCAGGCTGGCCATGGAGACAAAGTGCAGGCTCAGCAGAATTCCACCTCCATCCCCTGAGCCTCCCGGTGAGGCCCTGGTGTCTCAAGGCCTGTCCTCACGAGTCCACCTCCATCCCCTGAGCCTCCCGGCGAGGCCCTGGTGTCTCGAGGCCTATCCTCACGAGTCCACCTCCATCCTCTGAGCCTCCCGGCGAGGCCTTCGTGTCTCTCCACGTCCATCCTCTGAGCCTCCCGGCGAGGCCTTCGTGTCTCGAGGCCTGTCCTCACGAGTCCACCTCCATCCTCTGAGCCTCCTGGCGAGGCCCTTGTGTCTCTCCACCTCCATCTTCTAAGCCTCTCAGCGAGGCCCTCGTGTCTTGAGGCCTGTCCTCATGAGCAGATTAGCATCAAAGTGGGTTTGTTATTGTGAGTGTGCTTATCACAAACATGAGTTTCCCCTCCTGTCCCCTTGCTGTTGCCTCCTCTTGCCCTTCTGCCCTCCCCGATGGGCTGCCACAGCATGAAGGCCCTTGCTGGAGGCCAGCACTTTGCCCTGGGACTTCCTCAGTCACCAGAAACAGCAGCCAAACACATTTCTGTTCATTATAAGTTAATCAGTCTGCAGCGCTGTGTTATAGCAACACACAGTGGAAGGAAACAGGAAGCTGGAAAGATGACTTATTCTAACAAGGTCTCAAGGGTGTCCTGTCCTTGAAGAGAATCCTGTGTTCTTGAACTTCTTGTCCTGGAAGATAAAGGTGTTGCTTCCCTTCCAGTGCAGGACAGGTGCTTTCCACATGGGAATTTCATCTGCTTTTAAGAAAAAGCGCAAAGATCAAAGCGACCTGGCCGCACCTGCTGTGTTTCATGTGTCTTTAACTTAAAGTCAGTCTGCCAGAACAGCCTCTTTCAAGCCCTTCACTAACAAATATCAGCACCTGGGAGCTACGCATTCTACCCGGGGAACTCGGCACCCTGGGCTCCGGAGAGCTGGCCCGCACAGCCTCTGCTCCACGCAGGGCAGGAAGTGTGGCCTTGGGCCTGAGTCAGGCCCCAGCAGGCCTCGGGCCAGTGAGCCCTTTCTTCAGCCCCGATGTCCTCTCCAGATTTTTTTTTTTTTTGAGACAGAGTCTCGCTCTGTTGCCCAGGTTGGAATGCAGTGGCACAACCTCTGCTCACTGCAACATCTGCCTCCCAGGTGCAATCCGTTCTGCCTCAGCCTCCCAAGTAGCTGGGACTACAGGCATGTGCCACCATACCTGGCTAATTTTTGTACTTTTAGTAGAGATGGGGTTTCACCTTATTGGCCAGGCCAGTCTCAAACTCCTGACCTCATGATCTGCCTGCCTTGGCCTCCCAAAGTGCTGGGATTACAGGCATGAGCCACTGCACCTAGCTGTCCTCTCCTGATTTTAGAGTGGTCTGAGGAGCCTCTGGTAGAACCTGCTGACCAGTGGCTGGACAGACCCTGGCACCCCAGACCCTTCCAGACAGGGCTGCACACGGCAGTTGCTCTCCCCTCCCCAGGACCCCCATGTGCTTGAAGAGGCGATGCCCCCCCACTGCCCTGCAGGGCTGCAGCCGGGAGTCGACTCAGGGAACAGCGCGTTATCAAAACGCAGAGGAGTTCAGATTCTGCCTCAGATGCCAAAGCCGCTTACACGTGCCGCAAATTAATTCAAGGAAAGATACGAGGCATCGTTTATGCCCTTTAGCTAATAAAAGGGCACGCAAAGCCATCAGTTTAATATCTGAGTGCTGCATTACATGCATTTCCTATTTTATAACCTCCACTTCCCCCAAGAAAACTTAGACTGGAACACTTTCCCTGGTTCCGTGAGTGTACCTGCAGCTTTGTGCATCATTTCTACCTAACGGACGTGGCTCCTGCTATCAGCTCTGGGCCACCACAGTCCCCAGGTCCCCTGGCCTTTCCCGTGACTGTGTGGCAGTGGCTGGGCTGCCTGCATCCTGCTGGGTGCCGGCTCACACAGGCCATGGGACGTCCTCTCAGGGTTTACACCACTTGCCCCAGCTGGTGGGGTGAATTCAGGGCAGGGTGCTCTCTGCAGATAACAGGTGGGAGGGGGAGTAAAGCCTCCTGAGTCTCCGTCATCCTGAAGCCAGAACACAGGGTGCTCCAGCAGACAGAGTGTCCTGCTCGGTCCCAATGCCTGGACACTCTCTCCTGGTGACTTGCAAAGTGATGGTTTGCTCTCTGCTGAAAGGGCCGTTTGACAGAGGCTGTTAGAGGAAGGTGCTGGTCATTTCTCAGGCCATGGTCAGTCTGAGGTCAGGCAGTAAGTTATTAAGCCATGCAGAGATACAGGTGAATCTTAGACGCATCTTGCTAAGTGAAAGAAGCTAGTCCGAACTTACAGGCTCTGTGATTTCAACTATAAGATATTCTGGAAACTCTTAGGTTGGTAAACACATCAGTGGTTGCCAGAGAATCGGGCAGGGTGGGGAAGGGGGAAGGTTGACTGGATGATGCCCAGGGAATTCTTTCAGGGAGGTGGGACTGTTCTGTGTGATTCTGTGACGGCAGAAACGTAACAGTGTCTATTTACCAAAGCCCGTGCAACTTTACAGCACCAAGAGTGAGCCTTAAGGTATGTAAATTTGTAAAAACTCATTTAGGAGGTTGGGGAACCCCAGGACGGAATGCAGAATATGACAGGGAAAAGAATCCAACTGTATTACAAACTTAGAGACAACCTCACTGAAGGGAGTGGAGGAAAATGGGGCCAGGGCAAGCCACACGGGAAATAAGTGGCGTTTGCAACATTAAATGCAAAGGAGCTGTGCGTAGACTCTGCTCTCTAGTTGATAAGGTTGTTTCACATGGGCTGTGGGCTGACAGTTTCGAGGCTGCTGTGCGTGCACACTGGAATTGAACAATTAAGTGCACAGATGGTGGATGGTGGGAGCTGGGTTCCGCACTGTGCAGTAGGAGGTCACAGATGAGGAAGGAGGGACTGGAATGATGCATGTGGTGGTGGGTTAGAGTCGGAGCCTCAGTATGTATGCACGTTTAGCTTCACGTAGATATAAACTCTTCCATGGTGAGCTGGTCTAGGCAAAGCTACCCCTGGGGCTGAGGAAGCTGAGAGGCCAAAGAAAGAGGCTGACAAATCCAGTTTCTTAGAAAGAAACATTTAGGTCGGGCGCGGTGGCTCACGCCTGCAACCCCAGCACTTCGGGAGGCCGAGGCGGGCGGATCACCAGGTCGGGCGCGGTGGCTCACGCCTGCAACCCCAGCACTTCGGGAGGCCGAGGCGGGCGGATCACCAGGTCGGGCGCGGTGGCTCACGCCTGCAACCCCAGCACTTCGGGAGGCCGAGGCGGGCGGATCACCAGGTCGGGCGCGGTGGCTCACGCCTGCAACCCCAGCACTTCGGGAGGCCGAGGCGGGCGGATCACCAGGTCGGGCGCGGTGGCTCACGCCTGCAACCCCAGCACTTCGGGAGGCCGAGGCGGGCGGATCACCAGGTCGGGCGCGGTGGCTCACGCCTGCAACCCCAGCACTTCGGGAGGCCGAGGCGGGCGGATCACCAGGTCGGGCGCGGTGGCTCACGCCTGCAACCCCAGCACTTTGGGAGGCCGAGGCGGGCGGATCACCAGGTCGGGCGCGGTGGCTCACGCCTGTAACCCCAGCACTTTGGGAGGCCGAGGCGGGCGGATCACCAGGTCAAGAGATCGAGACCATCCTGGCCAAAATGGTGAAACCCCACCTCTACTAAAAATACAGAAATTAGCCAGGCGTGGCGGTGCGCACCTGTAGTCCAGCTACTCAGAAGGCTGAGGCAGGAGAACTGCTTGAACCCAAGAGACAGAGGTTGCAGTGAGCCGAGATCACATCACTGCACTCCAGCCTGGCGATAGAGTGAGACTCTGTCTCAAAAAAAAAAAAAAAAAAAAAAAGAAAAAGAAAAAGAAGAAAGAAACATTTAACAGGGACTCACAAACAGAACCAATGTCCTGGGCAGCTACCAGATGAGATGGTGGATCCCCTGCCAACACCCCGCAGACCCAGGACGATGAGATGGTGGATCCCCGGCCACCACCCTGCAGACCCAGGACAATGAGATGGTGGATCCCCAGCCACCACCCCGCAGACCCAGGACGATGAGATGGTGGATCCCCGGCCACCACCCTGCAGACCCGGGGCTTCTACCCCACAGGGAAGGGCCTTCCAGGACAATTGAAGTCAACCCTTCAAGGAAAGGCGAGGTCGCTGTGTGACTCTGCTTGAGGGCAGCATTGTGGTTGAGGTTGTTTTGACCTGAGGGCAGGATTTATGGAAACAGTAGAAAAAGTAGAAATCTTAGAGGAATTTGTCAATGAAAAGAGTTAAACTCTGTAAAATATTTGAAGTGACTTATTCTGAGCCAAATATGAGTGACCAATGGTCCATGACATAGCCCTAAGAGATCCTAAGAACATGTGTGCAAGGCGGTCAGACTATAGCGTGATTTTAGGCATTTTAGGGTGACATAAGGCATCAATCAATTGGTTAGGTCTGGGAAGGCAGGACAACTGGAAGGGGGTACTTCCAACTCATTGGTGGAGTCAAAGATTTTCTGATTGGCAATTGGTCGAAAGAGTCTGTCTAAAGATGTGGAATCCATAGAAGGGAGTGTCTGGGTTAGGATAAGGGGCTGTGGAGACCAAGGTTTTTATTATGCTGATGAAGCATCCAGGTAGCTGGCTTCAGAGACAATAGGTTGTAAATGTTTCTTATCAGACTGAAAAAGGTGCCAGACTCTTAGTAAATTCTCTCCTGGATCAGGGAAAGGACTTGGAAAGGGAACACGATTCTCTACAGAATGCAGCTTTTCCCCATGAGAGACAGCTTTGCAGGGCCATTGCAAAATACATCAAAGAAATAGATTTTAGGGTAAAATACTTTCATTTCTTTCAAGGCCTGCTCTCTGTCATGTGATGCTAAACTAGAGTCAGGCTGGAATTTGGTGTCTTACTGCTACAAATTCTTCAGGTCTCTGTTTAATGTTAATGTTGATCACCTGTGCCTGAATTCCAAAAGGGGGAGGGTGTCATGAGTACGTCCAACCCACCCCATCCCAACATGGCCTGAACTAGTTTTTTAGGTTTACTTTGGAATGCCCTTGGCTGAGAGGAGGGGTCCATTCAAATGGTTGGAGGGACTTAGAACTTTATTTTTGGTTTGCACATTCCTGGAGCTGGCATTAATCAGAAGCCAACATGTTGGATTAGCATATGAGATGGAGCTGCTCTATCCTGCTCACAAATGGTCACATGGGAACATTTAAGGTATGAATGTGGTTTAGTACATGCACGTACGTTTAAGATGTGAATGTAGTCAGTACATGCACATACGTTTGAGGTGTGAGTGCAGTTAGTACATGCACATATGTTTGAGGTATGAGTGTGTTTAGTACATGCACATATGTTTGAGATGTGAGTGTGGTTTAATACATGCACATACGTTTGAGGTGTGAGTGCAGTTAGTACATGCACATAAGTTTGAGGTGTGAGTGTGGTTAGTACATGCACATATGTTTGAAGTGTGAGTGCAGTTAGTACACGCACATACATATGAGGTGTGAGTGCAGTTAGTGCATGCATATACACTCACTTGCTCTGTTGGCAGAGGGGGCCTGCAGTCAGTGACACCCCAGGAGCAGTGAGCACCCTACCACCCAGACCTTGGCTTACAAACACCCTTCTCCAGTGAAAGCAGTCAGGGTTCCCGATCTTATGACTGAGGCAAAAAACACACAAGGTGTGACTGGGGTATCTTATAGTGCCAGAAAGTGAGGAAGTGCTCAGATGCACAAAGAAATCAAGACAAAACACCCACAGTCACATCAACCGAAGGAGCCCCTCCATGAGGCAGGCCACGTGGGAACTCTGCACCATCTTCGCAGGGTTTCTGTAAATTTAAAACTATCCTAAGATTAAACATTTATTTACAAAAATAAATGCAGTGTGCATGGTGACTGCTTAGGCAGTTAGCCTCTGTGGGCAGAGGCCACTGGGCAGGGGGAGGAAGCATGGGCATGGGCTCCAGACGTGGGCAGTTGGGAGCCGAAGTAGCAGCTGGAGGGCTGAAGTCCTGGGAAGCACCCTCAGCCGTGGGCCCTCCCTTGGTCCTGTCAGCCCAGGATGCTGCATCCCATGGCACATCCTCCAGAACTAAACAAAACCCTCTGCGTGCATTGTTTGGGTTGAATCTAAAGCAGCAGCCTGCTGTTGTTTTCCTCGGGAGCAACTTCTTGTCTCAGGTGGGAAGGGATGCTCACTGCTCATTGTAACATTGTAGAAAATGCTGGGGTGGGGGAGTCACTTGTCACCCCAGGTCCTGTAGCTCTGTGGCTCAGGACATGCTGTGTGGCTCTGTGGCTCAGACACGCTGTGTGGCTCTGTGGCTCAGACACGCTGTGTTGCTGTGTGGCTCAGGACACGCTGTGTTGCTGTGTGGCTCAGGACACGCTGTGTGGTTCTGTGGCTCAGGACACGCTGTGTTGCTGTGTGGCTCAGGACACGCTGTGTGGCTCTGTGGCTCAGGACATGCTGTGTTGTTCTGTGGCTCAGGACAGGATGTATCCCTACTGGCTGTTGGTCCCAGGGAGCCTCTGGCCCCAGACGAGGCTGCATCGTCACAGCAAGCCTTTCCCGTGGGCCCAGCATGTCTCTGATGGGCACATGGGGTGTCTCTGATGGGCACGTGGAGCCTCTGCGTGGCGTGCACACAGGTCAGGTGTGGAAGTCCTCCAGCAGTGCCGGAACGTGATGGGGGTGGATGTCCAGGGATCAAGCCGACCCCCACAAGGCCAGGTGTCCTGTGTGCGGCATCACCACCAGCTGTTGCAGGTCCACGCCGCCGTTCTGGAGACACAGTGTAGCTTCCGTGTCTGGGAATGACCCTCCGTGTCTGGGAACGACCCCCCGTGTCTGAGAACGGCCCCCCGTGTCTGCAAACGGCCCCCCGTGTCTGAGAACGGCCCCCCGTGTCTGCGAACGGCCCCCCGTGTCTGAGAACGGCCCCCCGTGTCTGCGAATGACCCTCCGTGTCTGAGAATGACCCTCCGTGTCTGCGAATGACCCTCCGTGTCTGCGAATGGCCCTCCGTGGACTCGGACGTAGCGTTTCCCACATAAGGAGCCTCCAGAGGCTGGGCCACGAGCTGCGCCCTCACTGTCT
Organism: Macaca mulatta; assembly: GCF_049350105.2. Lineage (NCBI taxonomy): Eukaryota > Metazoa > Chordata > Mammalia > Primates > Cercopithecidae > Macaca > Macaca mulatta. The sequence continues at coordinate 145,114,487 of NC_133414.1, forward strand.
CGCCTTTCTGGTTTTGTGGAGGTTGTTGTCAGAGACAAGCAAAACGACAGCGGAGGAAATTAGAAGATAAAGGGAAATCACTGCCCATCACGAACCTGAAGTCACGTGGGATGAGGCTTCAAAGAAGGAAAATGGAAATGAATCATCACCAGTGCGAGCGTGAGGCGTGTCCTGGAAACCACGGCCTGGGCTGCTTCCCACACCTCAGCCCAGCTCAGCCCACATGGGCAGCTCCAGTGCCTGACGGGGGACGGTCTCCGACTGAGAGCCCATTTCTGCATCCGGGGCCTGTTCACTGGGGTCCTTTTCCTGTTTACATAAGAGCTTAACTATCTCTTTTCCTCAAGCAAAAAGCAATCCCAAACATGGCTTTTCTCCTCTGATGTGAAAAACATGACAATGAAGATTTTGCATTTAATATCCGGGAGATTCCTGCCACCGTGTGAGGAGCTCCCTGCCTGGGCAGCGTCGCTCCTGGGCTCCCTCCAACCCTCCAGGGGCTGATCCAGTTCAGCGCAGTGAAGTCCTGTGGTTTGCAGACAACGTCTGCCTTTTGCATCTCCTGGGCAGACACCAGGAAGCAGAGACGGTGCTTTGCACCGAGAGGTGGCTGTGGGAAGGCATCCCCTTGTTCCCAGCCAGGCCCCTCCCGCCCCACGCCACGCGAGTCTCACCCAGAGACGCAGGTTTTGTGGGCGTGTCGGCTCTGGTTGCTCCCCTCCTCCACACCAGCTGGGACCACAAAGAGGGTCCTGGGCAGAGCCTCTGGCTCGTGGCCAAGGAGGGACCAGGCCTTCACTGGGTGACAAGCTTCTTAGGGACTTCCCTCTGCCGCAGAAGCATCTGGGGGTCTGGTGTGGCTCGGGGCTTCCTCTGGACCCTGGAGGAGATGGCCTGGCCGTCCAGATGGGAGGCTGGACAGCAGCAGAGGCCACAGGCGTTGTCCTCTCACAACCCCAGAGGCTGCAAGCCTGAGATCAAGATGCCGGCCGGGCTGGGAAGGGTCCTCGCGTTCCCACAGCGTTCCTCTCAGTGCATGTCTGTGTCCAGATGTCCCTTTCCGTCAGGACCCCAGTCATGCTGGGCCAGAGCTCATCCCGTGACTGAACTTTCACCCACTTGCCTCGGGAAAGGTCCTGTCTCCCAGGAATGCCACACCCGAGAGCGAGAGACGGGGATCTAGGGACACAGTTCGACTCACACAAGGCCACCTCCCGTGGACAAGTGGTCCCCGCAGGACGGAGAGTCCATCAGGCCTTCCCTGGGCCAGGCAAGGGTTTAGCTTCTGACGACCGCGCACTCTGTGGCCTCAGGTGGACTTGGTCCTGCGCCGTGAGGAGGGCCCGAGGGAGAGCACGGCCAGGGCCCCGGCTCATTCCACAGCCCAGTGAGCGGCCGCACCTGCCTGGCTGTCCAGAAGGTTCTGGGACCCTGTGATACTCGGTGTGGTTCAGCCCTCACAGGAGGATTTGGCGTCTCCCTGGGGGGGAGGAGCTGCGCCTGCCGTGGGGGCACAGGGGGCTGAGGGTGGGAGCAGGTGACATTCGGGGGAACAGGAGGTGAGCTCCCCAGGATCCACGGTACCTTCACATCGCACGGGGTGACAGTCCGGAACCCGACCCAAGACGGCCGGGGCTTCCCAGCACGTGGGCCTCAGTTTACCTTCACCTGGGGCCCACTGAGCGGCTCCTGGGCCCTCCACCCTTGGGAGGGGCTGGCCAAGGCTTTACGTCCAGCTGGCCCAGGGCGCTCAGTCCCACGGGACATTCTCGCCTGCCAGTTCCCTGTTCCCCTCCCAGCCCCCAGCCAGGCACATGGCGGAGGCAGAGGTATCTCACCTGCCCGCAGTGGTGACAGCCAGTCCCTGGGGAGGAAGCGTCCGGGACGGGACACCCAGGCCAGGCTTTGAGGCCGGGAACCAGGGGCACAGCTGGCTTCCCAGGGCCTGGGTGGCCTTTGAGACCCCGGGTGTGGGACAAGTGAGTCAGCACAGAGGCCCGGACCCCGAACAGCCGGGCGGCAGCCTGGAGATGCCCACCGGGCCCAGGTGATGTCAGAGTCAGTCTGGGAACAAGGCAGAGGGCTGGGCACCTCCCCAAACACAGCACCACCCCGGCTGCCTCTACTGGGCAGGGGCAGGAAGTCCGGGGGCTCCGGGTAAACCTGACCCAGAGGACGAGTGTGCCGGGAGAGGGAGCCCCGCCGCCTGGGCACAGCTGGCACCTCCCTGGAAAGAGGGGCTGGAAACAGAGGGGCAGACGGTCAGTAAGCTGAAGAATTGTCCATAATCACGAGGGGGCCTCAGTTAAACGTTTCCCACACTTGGGACTTGAGAGAGATGGCAACGGAATGCTTGTCATCAAAAGAACAAAGTGGAAAAAACCCAGCCAGCTTAAAATGAAGGAAGAGCGTTCACATTTAAAACACGGATTAACGTAGCTTCCTCTTTCTCTCCTGGACGTTTCTCAGCCTCCTACGTGCTCTGTCCTTGCCTAGAATGTTTTCCTTTAATCTGCGTGTCCGGTTCCACCAGCCTCCCCTTTGTCCCACATCCAGGAGTGGTGGACGGATAAGACCCTGCCTCGGGACCACGTTTAGAGGGTCCCGCCAGCCATGCTCCGAGCGTCAGGGCAGCTGTGGTGTGCAAGGTGTTTGGATGAGACGGGGAGGACCAGCACTGGGCCACCACCTGGGAGCATCTCTCTCACACCTCCCTCAGTGACGGTGACGGGGCAGGAAGGAGGGCCGGGCCCCCAGGAGCGTCCCTCTCACACCTCCCTCGGTGACGGGATGGGAAGGAGGCCCTCGCCCCCAGGAGTGTCCCTCTCACACCTCCCTCGGTGACGGTGACGGGGCAGGAAGGAGGGCCGGGCCCCCAGGGCCTATGAGAGAGGGTCTCAGAGGAGCCCATGGCTGCACAGCCCGATCTGGTGGGGGACGGCGGCTCACATCTCGGAGCCGCAGGCTGAGCGTCAGGCCAGGCCCCACAATTCCAGAGGATCCGGTGCAAAAGCGCTCGCTCTGCTCCAAACCCGGGTCCTGGTCTGGACACAGCAGCCTGAGCCCTGGGAAGAGATTCAGCAGCTGCCCAGGAGCCGGGCGGGGAGGGCTCCTCACCCCGACGTTGCCCTGAGTGCACTCGAGGTGCCCCCACTCACTGCACGGCAGCCGGGAATGTCTCCCGACCCACAGGGCCCAGGCCAAGCCGCAGGGCGGACAAGGCACCCCACACGTGCACTCTCCTGGACTCCAGGCACAGATTCTCTCAGACTGAGTGCAATTCCCAGTGGAGGTCACCCTCCCAAGCCCAACACAACAGCCTTGCTGGAGTCCATCTCACGCCAGCACAAACAGCCTGCCCGGACGCAGACATCAGGTATGGGCTGCACCAGGCCCCTGCAGACAGGTGTGCCCCTCACGTCGCTGCGAGCTGCAGCCTCAGCACACTTTGGGAAGAAGCAGAGAAGCACAGTAATGTTCGGGACTCAATGTGGCTGTAATTAGCCAGAAGGAGAACGGCTCTTTCCCCAACTTCGGAGTCAGGAGAGACGTCTGTGAACGACCACTTCCACGCTCCCTTCAAACCACACTGTAGGCACAGGCAGCTGCCACAAGGCTGAGTCTCTGTGGAATCCCTTCGTCTCCGAAGGGGCCTATGAACCGTGACCAAAGGCAGTGAGGAGGGGTCTGGAGAATCTCAGGGCGCGAGGACACCAGCAGGGGAAGCACGGGGGCGAATCTGCAGTGGCAGCTGCCAGGAGCCAAAATCAGGGTCAACTTTTCTGTGAGGCACTTTTGTACGATTAGATGTTTAACTCCTGACTTAAGCAAAAAACATCCTTACGTCTTAGGTACATTTTTAAAACCTGGGTTTTACATTCGATGGAAATAATGTACCATCAGTATTGCAGCACTGCTAAAATGGGGCACGGGTTTTCCATTATCGGGGTGACCCTGGCTCCCGTGGCAAATGCAGTCCCCAGTTGCACGTGGGGTTCTTCAGTGTACCCAAGTGCTGCATCTCCATGGGTGGCAATTTCTCCGAAGCCTGGCACGGTGGCACCAGAAGCGGGTACTGGTGCCCTCAGGAGCGGGAGGGTCAGGGTCCAGGGCCTGCCCTGCACTCGCCGAGGCGATGGGTTGATTAGAGGAGCCACAGTTCCTCTCTGTGCACTCACGCGAATTACGCACGATGACTCAACAGCCCCAAGACATCACGGCTCTGAGCGAGCGGCCGCGCATCGGTGCCCCAGTCCAGCCCTTGCTGCTCCTTCACACTCATGTTTCCAAGCTGAAAACACAAAGGGCTCCAGGCTGGAAAGGAAAACAGCGTGGTCGGCCTCTCGCTCCCGCAACGCATGCTGTAGGTGACGGAAAGATGGGGAGGAGGAGAGACCACCAAGGGTGCCCCCCTCTGACAGTTACCCGCCCTTTGCCCCAAGGCTGTCTTTGAGGCTGGTCTTAATTGAAGCATCGGGCATTGACTGTCCCCTCGTGTGGGCCGGGCGCTAACCCTGGCTGGGGTTGCTGGGCACCAGCCCTCATCACAATAAAAAACCCACAGTGCAGACGGGTCAGGGGCTTGCACTGTGCCAGGTCTGCTCATCCCCAAAGCCACGGGTTTCCCATCGCAGGTGGTCTGGAAGCCCCAGACGGCGCCCGTGTGAGATGGCCAATGACCGGCCACCACGGAGGTGTGCAGACCTGCAGGCCACGGACATTCCCAGAGAGCTCCTGTGTGTAAAACCTGGGCACGCGGTGTCTGTGAAGCTCTGGGATGGCGTTTAGCAGGAGTAATGGGGGGTCTTCATAGAATCAACAAAATAAATGTAGCATCTTGGGTTATGAAGCCAGTTTTTATTAGGAAGGGACTTAGGGCAGCTGATGAAGAAACAGGAAGACAACAAAACTCCATGTCCAAGAACAAGGAAGCCGAGGAAGGAAGCAGCCACCGCGTAGCCGCCCAGAGGCCGGCACTCACCTGGGCTCCGCGCTGTGCGAGGAGGGCTGGGTCTCGCCAGCAGCCGGTGGCACAGGTGGGCAGCACAGGGGCTGCGTGGTGGCCTCTGCGATGTCCCCTGGCAGAGGTGCCTGAGCTGGGCCTGGCGTGGAGGGCACAGGCCTCACTCCCTGACTGCCTGACAGTCCCTGCAGTGAGCAGGACCCCCTTATTAAGGCTGTGGGGCAGAGTGGGCGGCAGGCGTTGAGGGGTGGGGCCCAGCCCCAGGCACCCGCACGTTCCTCTCTGCCCCGGGAGAAGTGTTGAGAGACGGAGCTCGGGATCAGCTGGCATATCTATCACGTTCCAGTGTCAGCCAGGGAGCACAGAGCCCTGAACATGCCCTCGACAGCACTCCACACACTCCTGGCACAAACTCCAGGCCACAGCACAGCACCCAGACGGCAGCAGCCACGCAGGTGACCCAGGATCCAGAAGCCTTGACAAAAAAGAGACTTTGGGGCATTGGGATGTGTGAGGCTCAGGTGGGAGGAGAAGGCTCCAGCCCTCACCACGCCTGGCCCTGCCTCCAGCAAGGACCCCCACCCCAGGGCTCCGGGCCTCGGGCTGGCGGCGTGTCCAGGGCCTGCTGCCTGTCTGATGTGAGCGTCCTCACCCTGTCCAGAAACCCACAACTGCCGGGACCGTGGGGTGACAGCCACAGTGGGCTCTGCAGGACCCTCTGTTCTAAGACACCAGGAGGCCACGTCCAGCAACCAAGGCCACTGGGCAGGACGCGTCAGGACGGAGGTGCGGTGAAGACCACGGTGGATGCCTCCAGAGGTTCCTGCCTGGCTTCCAGTGGAGCCTCTGCCAAACCAGGCCTGTGCAAGGGCAGAGACGAGGCCTGGCAGGGTCTGAGCAGGCCCGAACCCGCGACGCAGCTGCTGTGCCTGGGTCTGAGCTGCACCCACAGGTGATGTGAGGGGCGCCGAGGAGACGGAGAAGGCGCGGGGCTGGGGAAGCTCGGGGTCCCAGAGCTCTCAGTGCATGCGATGCCAGGCAGCCTGGTCAGTCAGGGTCACTGTGGCGGGGAAGTCGGGAGCCAAGAGGCAGCTCTGTTGGAAGCAAGCCCCCCAAAATCTGGCCATAAAGTGGCCCCAGGACTGGCCGTAAACAAAATCTCTGCAGCACTGTAACATGTTGACAATGGCCCTAACGCCGGCCTGGAAGGTTGTAGGTTTACAGGAATGAGGGCAAGGAACACACGGCCTGCCCAGGGTGGAAAACTGCTTGAAGGCATTCTTAAGCCACAAACAATAGCATGAGCAATCTGTGCCTTAAGGGCATGCTCCTGCTGCAGTTAACTCGCCCAACCTAGTCCTTTATTGGGCCCATCCCTTCATTTCCCATAAAGGATACTTTTAGTTAATCTAATGTCTATAGAAACAATGCTGATGACTGGTTTGCTGTTAATAAATATGTGGGTAAATATCTGTTCGGGGCTCTCAGCTCTGAAGGCTGTGAGACCCCTGATTCCCCACTCCACACCTCTACATTTCTGTGTGTGTGTCTTTAATTCCTCCAGCGCCGCTGGGTTAGGGCCTCCCCGGCCGAGCTGGTCTCGGCACAGTTCAGCTGCAGGTAGCTCAAGACAGCAAGGGCTGCAGAGGGACCAGGAGGTTCAGGCAGCCAATGGTGCTGGCGATGGGACCAGGATGGGGCAGGGCGGGTCCCCGAGGCCTGCTCACTGGGTCAGGCTTCCGAGGCCACTGCTGGGGATGAGACAGAAGAGATGGCACGGCTCGTGTGATGGGTGGGGGTCCAACACTCCAGCCCCAGCCCCTCCCTGGCTTCTGGGAGGCCTGGGCTGCTTCTGGGCAGGAAGAGACGCCGCTCCCTACAGGCCCGGCCAGCTCCAGTGGAAGGAAGTCCTGGGCGTCCACTGCAGGCTGAGGCCTCTCCTGTGCACCTGCCCTCAGTGCAGCTGTAAGGACGGACGTGTCGGGACCGCAGGGCGGATCCTCCACGGTTGTCCTGGTCTGTGTTACAGTTTTCCTGGCGTCGTGTCCCTGGATGGGCCTCTAGGTAAACATAAACTCCCGGAGACTGCAGAGAGCAGTATTGTCGACGATGCCACCACTAATGAAATATTTACCGAAAAGCCAAAGTGAGACATTCTTCTAGTTAATTAAAACAGTGCGTCTTTCAAGCAAGCTCCCTGGAGGGGCCAGGCCCACACGGACCCAGTGGGCAGGCGGCCCGAGGTGCTCCTGAGCGGGTCTCGACTGGGAAGGGGGCGCTCAGGACACAGGAGAGGTTCCTGCTGCACGATGCTGAGGGGTGGGGGGACAGACGCCACAGAGACCCTGTGGAGGCCCCTCCCAATGCATAAACTCACGCATGGTATGTGCTGGCAGCGGCGTCTGGGCCTGCGCTCTGGAAATGGTGGGGGCCCTGGGAGGGTTTTTTGGCCAGGGACAAGAGTACTTGGGTTTGCTTTCTGGAAAGGTGAAAAGAGAGGTTTCTGTGCTCTCTTGGCTGTGTTAAGCACTGGCAGAAGTCGCCTTTTGGGCCCTCCGCAGGGCTACGAGAGGCTGGGGAAGTGGGGGCTCGGGAGGGAGGTCAAACAGCCTGCAGACTCCGCGGCAGAGTCCGCACCCCTGGAAGGAAGCGTCAGGGAAGGCACCGCACCCACGCGTGGCTTCGAGGGCAGGAGGGAGGTTACACAGCGAGCGGCCCCCGCGGCTCTCCTTCCCTCCTTCCTTCCCGCTGGACCGGGCACAGGTGGAGCTCGCCGTCATCCCCCTTCATCCCTTGGCCCCTCCAAGGCTCAAGAACTGGGAACCCGCCTGGGTGGCAGACACGCTCCCGGTCACCACGCTCCCAGTCACCAGCTCCCCGTCACCACGCTCCCCGTCACCACGCTCCCCATCACCAGCTCCCCGTCACCACGCTCCCGGTCACCACGCTCCCGGTCACCACGCTCCCCGTCACCACGCTCCCGGTCACCACGCTCCCCGTCACCACGCTCCCGGTCACCATGCTCCCGGTCACCACGCTCCCCGTCACCACGCTCCCCATCACCAGCTCCTAGTCACGATACCCCCTGTGGGTCTCCCCATCCCCCATGCAGCAGAGGGGGCCGCGTGCAGTTCCCTGAGTCTTTGGAATGTGCAGGGCACCTGTGGGGCAGTTGCCACCTTGGAAAAGTTTGCATGGTTCTGGCCAGGGCTGCCAGCTTCCAAGCACACCCTGAAGCCGGCAAGGAGGGGTCCGACCATTTCTCGTGTACGGCCACGCACCACTTCCGTTCACAGAGACCCCAGCCTCTCCGGGCGCCAGGTGCCGACACGCCACATGGGTGTCTAGTAGACACAGATGCCACATGGGGGTCTGGTAGGAGAGCGGGACCCGCAAGGAGGGTGGTGACAGTGACCGTGGTGACCCGGACCGAGTGCAGGGACCTGCCCTCCTGCTGCTACATAAACGTTTGGGGGTGGGGGGCTCCAGAACGGGGCACCAGGCGCTCAGGAAGACCCGGTGGAACCTCCACCCCCCAGGCCCAGGGGCCGTCCTCTTTGTCAGCCGGGGGGCCTCACAGCCAGGGGTCTCTCCCCCACCAGAGCCAGAGTCCAGAACACGCTCCAGGAGCCGCGGCACGTCTGGTGCCCCAGGACCGTCTCTGGTGTCTGCAGCTCTCCTCTGGGGAGAAAAGGATTTCTCTGCTGAACGCTCTTCCCCCACATTAAAATCCAGGCTGTTGATCTGATTCTTAGCACCGTGATTTTGTACAGTGTGTTTTCTTAAAAGAGAAAAAGGGATTTTTGTATCCTGAAAAACGCATCATCTTGCTTTTGTAAAATCTATAAAAGAGCCTGTGATTTCTTTTTTGTTCCACATGGTTTATTGAGCTACGAGGCTGGAGTTTCTTTCTGACAGTTTAATATCGAGTGACAGCCGAGGCTGCCTCCAAAAAACGCTGTTTCTGAATAAATGAAAAAATACACTTTTCCAGATTTAGATAAAGGTGAAGGTTGCTTGGGGTTTGAAATGTTTTCCTTTTCATGCAGCGTAAACATGCATCAGGCACACACCTGAGATTCCTTCCGGCACCTTCCACGCTGGGTGTGTGCTGCCTCCGGAGCGGGTTTGCAGGCGGGGCCCTTGGGATGTAGGTACCTGCCTCGCACTCTGTGCAGCTGGTGTCCTGGTTCCTGGAGCGGCGGTGGTGGCCTCGTGTGGGTGGGGGCGGCTGGTGAGTAGCCATTGGGTGCACGCACCCCACCTCACACAGCCACCGGCTGGAGGGAAGGACCCGAGGGGACATGACCCAGGTGGAGCCGGGGCCCCTTCTGTGGTGCGTGGGGTGGGGGGATGGGGGGACTCCACCGACCTCCCCAAGGGCAGTTGTGACATTTGTGTCCAGGATAAAGGCAGAGTCCACCATGGTGAAGACACTCCTCCCAGTAGCAGGTAACACGAGCCAGAAACGGGGTCCCTCATCCTCAGAAGGGCCGGGGCTGCCCCAGACCTGGGCCAGTCAGCGGGGCACCCCATGCTCCAAGCCGCTAACAGCGTGTGAACTTCAGCCTGGGTTCAAGGTCATCCTCGGACACGCCTGCATGTTGGGAGCACCCGCCCCTTTGTGCCACAGTGGCTGGACACGCGGCTGCTCCAGAGGGCATCCAGTCTGAATTCGTGTCCGCCCGTCCACGCCCCCAGCTACTTCCAGATGCATTTGAAGAGGGGGCCTGTGCCCTGCTCAGCTGCTTTTCAAAGGGATGCCAGCACCTGTCCATGCGTCACTAACTGAAGCTCCATGCCGGGCACAGGCTGGGTGTCAGAGCCACCGAAACACCAACCTCTGCCCCAAGTCACTGGGCAGGCGCCTGACATCGACATGCAGGTTGTACCCCCCATGAAGGGCACAGGGATCCCAGGACCTTCAGAGGAGCCAGAGTCTAGAACGGGTGAAAGCAAGGGCTCTGCCGCAGCTGGTGGGGGGTCTCGGGCAAAACACAGAACCTTCCAGAACTCAGCATCTTCATCTGCAAGTGAAGAGATGGGCTGGGACCCCTACACTGCACCCAACTCTGGCCTCTGACGTTCTAGGTCCAGTTACCTGCTTTGGGAAGTGCCGTCTGGAGCCCGGGGCCACCGCCTTGCAGTCCCATCCAACACCCAAGGACCTGAGTCGCTGGGGTGGGTGCCGGCTGTGGGGGCAGAGACACGGCTTTGCATGTGAGGAGCTGCCGCCTCCCCAGCGGGATCCCCAGCTCTGCCCACGCTCTCATAGGTGATCACTGACCAATCATGTCCGAGCAGCACCAGATGGGCCCGGCCATTCACACGGCCGCAGACCAGTGGCCCAGACCACCTGAGGTCCAGCCAGAGCCAACGAACTCAGGGCCTCACCTCACCCCAAGATCCGGGGACCCTGCCTGCCCCTGGTCCAGCCAGGCACCAGGGTGCGGACTCACGCCTCCTGCCCTCACAGCCCCTCAAACCGCCGGTGGAAGCCCCACTGTCCTTTCCTGCCGTGTGGACAGAAGTCATCACAGCCCTGACAGGACAAATGAGAGAGTGGGACTCTCGGCGGGACGGCCACCTTCTCCCCCAGGGGACGGCCACCTTCTCCCCCAGGAGACTGACACCTTCTCCCCCAGGGGACGGCCACCTTCTCCCCCAGGGGACGGCCACCTTCTCCCCCAGGAGACTGACACCTTCTCCCCCAGGGGACGGCCACCTTCTCCCCCAGGGGACGGCCATCTTCTCCCCCAGGGGACGGCCACCTTCTCCCCCAAGGAGTCAGGAGAGGGGGTGGCTCCAGGAGTCAGAGGCAGCAATGCTGTTGCCCGGGACACCTTCTCTGAGGGTGTGTGTGTCTGTGGGGAGCTGTGAACACTATTAGTACCCCAGTGCTTCTGTGGGAACGCGTGTTTCCAGTTCCAAAAAGCCAACCAAATGTTCAGAACCTCCCCCCAGGCTGGTTGGGATGACTGAGACTGGTCGCTCCAGCCTGAAACTGTCTGCGGCGATGGCCGCCCTCCCGCCGGCCCCTCTGCAGTCCCAGCCCCAGCCCTGGGTTGAGGGAGGGGTGGGGAGGAACAGGGACAGACGGGCAGGTGCCAGGGCGCTGGGTGCTGCATGAACGTCGCCTGTGGTCACAGCTGGCGCCCGGCGGGCCTGGGCATGGAGTCAGGACAGGAAAGCGAGGCCGGCAGCAGCGCCAGCTCCTCAGCAAGGCCCCCGCTGCCGACTGGGCACAGACACTTGAGGGGTCGTCTGGCACGGGCCGGGATCCATGCATGGAACAGTTTAGAGAGATGACGCCGTGCACAGCGGTGAAGCAGCAGAGGACCAGAGACACTGTGGCTTAATGCCTGAATCCCACGGTTTCTTGGCACACAAACAATTCCTAACAAGTGTAGGTATTTATCCCATTCCCGCTGCACACAGCTCCTCGTTTTCACTGTTCGGGAAAGGTCAGGATCTCACACCGACGGGCACACGGCGGTCACAGAGGCCCTTGGGTCTCCGGGGATGGTTCCTCCAGCATCGAGGTTGGCGGCCAAAGCGTCCAGGCCAGGCCGACTCCGGGTCCCCTTCTGAGTGGGAGTATCTCATCCTCGTGAGTCAGCGTCTCAGCCAGTAGGTTGAGCTGACTGGGGGCTCCTCTTTCTACAGTCCCTGGACGGCATCCACCTGTGTCCGGCTCTCCTGGAGGTCGGCGCACCAGGCTCGTGACGTTGTCCCTCCTTGGAACACCCCAACGCGGTTGGTCTAATCAAGTTTGGGCGTTCCAGACACTTTGGCAGACATCTGAGCTTACAAACTGTGAGAACGTACCCACATTACACCCATAAACTGCACTCCCAGCAGGCGAGGCCCTGGGGCCTACCCCACGTCAGTCCTGCCCGCGCGTGACTGCAGGCCGAGAACAGCCTCTTACCTCCGTTCCCTCCCCTCCGGTGTCTCTCGGCACCCACCAGCCCCAGCGCGGTTCTCTCTGACCTGCAGCGCAGCCCCCAGAAGCATGCAGAGGCTCGGGTCATGGGTTGGTCCCACCCCACAATGTCCTTCGGGGGCCGCTGAGCCCCGCCGTCACCCACGAGGAGCCCCAGTGCTGGCAGGGCCGGCTCTGCGTGAGCGCCGTGGAAAGAGGCCTCCGCCGAGGGTCCAGGCGACACGTCCTGCTCTCCGGAGTCGGCCCTCGGCCTGGCTGGGCTCTCCCGCAGACCCCACCGGGGCAACGTCAGCCGAGTCCTCTGAGCTGCGCGGAGAGAACCCCCTTTGGAATACACGGGCGGCCTCCTGACGTTGCAGGGCAAAGGTGGACAGCGGTCGACCCTTTCTGCCCTGGAAGTGGGACTGCCCCGGCCCCCAGCCCCCACCCCGTCGTCAGGAGGCAGAGGTGCTCACACAGGCACGGGTTTGGTGTGGCTGCTTGGCCTCTGGAGCGCGTGGAAAGCCGGGTGCCTGGCGGGTCCGAGGCTCCTGGCTCTGCGGGTCTGGATGGACACCACACTCCTCAGGATGGTGGTCCAAGCACCGCAGCGTGGGTGGCAGAGCTCACGGCGAAAACGGACTTAAACTGCTCTGCAGAATTCGGTTTGAATCATTAGCTACAAACTCAGAAATGCGCCTGTCACGGGCGACTCTGGGTTTCTGGCAGCTCGAAATCATTTCCACCGAAGGATCCCTCAGCCGCGGCGGCTCTGGGCCGGAGGAGAACTGTTTCCTGCCTCCCTCCTGCCCGGCCGGCGTCTGTTAGATTCTCCCGAGTCCTCGGGAGGCCAGCCTGCCCTGAGCCATTGGGAAAACACAATTTATTTGTAAAGAATTTGCTGAGCTCTTGTCACTGCTCAGGGGACGTTCCCAGGAGCCCTTTGGCCTTGGAACCCAGTGGAGATTTGGGCTTAGGATGGTCTCAAAATGGCCAAGCAGGTGTCTGAGCCTCACTCCCTCTCCCTCGTATCTCTCCGGCCGGGGCACTTTAATCAGCACCTTTCAACTTTGCCTCCTCGAGCACAGGAACGGAAGGGGCTGCCTGTACCCTGTGGGGCTGGTCCAGGCCTCCCCAGGCACCGGCCAGCGCCTGCGTTTCCAGGAAACGTCCCCCCGACCACCCACACTCGCAACCCAAGCCTGGCCCGGCCGTCTGCAGCACGTCTCAGACAAATAGAAATCGGTGACACCAACGTGACCACGGCAAGAGTGAGCTGGAGTGGAGCCTCCGGCAGCCGCGACTGACAGACGAGGTTCGCAAACACACGCACCTTCCAAGAACGCCAGGCTGGCCTCACACGACCGGGGTCTCACAGAGTGCAATGCGTCCCTGGGTGTCAGGGCGGCTGCCCAGAGCTGCGGCTGCTCCCGTCTTAGCCTCAGCCTGTGCCCGGGACCCTGTGGATCCACGCGGGGCGGCGGTGTTCAGGTCCATGCGGGGCAGCGGTGTTCCAGGTCACAATGGAAGGAGGTGGGGCCACAGACGACTGTCCTGGATCTCCGGCCGCTGAGCCTGCAGGCGTGACCACTGAGAAGCCAGCTCCTTCTCCTTCCAGCCCCAGGATCTTTGAGCTCCTGCTCCTTCCAGTCCCAGGGTCTTCACTCCCGTTGCCAGGATGAAAGTGTGAAAGACGTGGCTGGGTGGGCGCCCTCGCGTTTCCTGCTCACAGGAAGGCACCTCCTCCTGAATGCGCTCGTGCTGACCTGAGCGGACTCCAAACCGGGGCCGAGGCGTGGGGACTGGTGATAAAATGCCCCTGGCTCACGACGACCTCATCTTGCTAGAAACACACGTTCTCCTCTATGACAGCCAAAACCCAAAGTTTCCCTTTAAACATGTCTCCAGGCAGAGGTTTTCTGGGGTATGAAGCCTCCAGGGGCTGTTTGGTGACTCTGGGCTTTGCCGAGGGCCGGGTGGCACCGTTCCGTTGACTTAGATCGGACGTGGCTGCCGGAGTCCGCGTCGCTCCTGCAGCCGGAGCAGCATCTGCCCTGGCTGGTTCGGGGCCACTGCCGCCTCAGTGTTTCCGAGGTGTCCTGCGTTGTCTCGGGAATCAGTGAGCAGTTTGGAGGCAGCATCCTACTTTTACACTGCTTTTGATTTTTTTTCCTCCATGAATTGAACTCTTACTGTCTCTGAAAACTTGAAATCGGCTCCTTTGTCTCCAGGAAGCATAAGTCAGTCACATAAAACTTTGCCCCAAGCATTTCAATCGCTTTTAAGTAACAATGGAAATGTCACTGGATCCGCTCTTGCCGCCTGTGAAGCTCTCACTCCTCCCGCCTCGGAAAGCGACCGGTCTGTTCCCGCCAGTCTCAGGGTCACACACCGACAACAAAGTCAGCTCTGGAGACGCCGGCAGGGCCCCAACCAGAGTGGCAGCAGCTGGCACTGCAGCAGGCTTGACGGCCTGTGGGAGGTCCAGGATCTATGGCCACGTTATTTTTACCATCTCCCTTTGCCGTGAGACCCGGGCGGAGCAGTCCCAGAGTAGCACTGCGGAGATGCGGGCCCGGGACGCGGAGCTGGAAACGCAGCATCCTGAGAGAGGGAGGAGCTGGCCTGGCAGCCGGGCTCTGTTCCTGTCCCCCATAGAGCAGGTGTGCTGCAGGACCGCAGCCAGAGCAGGGTATCCAGAAGCACCGCAGCCCAGCCAGAGCAGGTGTCCTGCAATACTGAAGCCTGGTGCATGCTGTCCCCTCGGTGTGGACTCAGAGCAGCACCTTCTGGATCCCTCCGCTGCAGTGCAGCATCGCGCAGTGAGGCCCGTCCCGCCCTGGGCTCCTTTCCTGAGCCCCGGGGGACCAGCTTGTCACAAACCCTGTGAGCCTGGGGGGTCAGCTTGTCGCAAACCCTGTGAGCCTGGGGGGCCAGCTTGTCACAAACCCTGTGAGCCTGGGGGGCCAGCTTGTCACAAACCCTGTGAGCCTGGGGGGCCAGCTTGTCACAAACCCTGTGAGCCTGGGGGGCCAGCTTGTCACAAACCCTGTGAGCCTGGGGGGCCAGCTTGTCGCAAACCCTGTGAGCCTGGGGGGCCAGCTTGTCGCAAACCCTGTGAGCCTGGGGGGCCAGCTTGTCGCAAACCCTGTGAGCCTGGGGGGCCAGCTTGTCGCAAAGCCTGTGAGCCTGGGGGTCAGCTTGTCGCAAACCCTGTGAGCCTGGGGGGCAGCTTGTCGCAAACCCTGTGAGCCTGGGGGGCCAGCTTGCCGTGAACCCTGTGAGCCTGGGGGGCCAGCTTGTCACAAACCCTGTGAGCCTGGGGGGCCAGCTTGCCGTGAACCCTGGGCTTCGGCTCTCTCTTGCTGCCAGTCTGGATAATCAGGTTGCTCCTCCTAACTGGTGTGAGTGCCCTGCCTCGCCCAGCTCAGGCGAACACTCTGATCCCCACGTGTGTGAGCTGCGCGGTGTTTCAAGTCCTCTCCTGAGGTTGGTGCCTGTGCACTGGGAGCTTCCCAGAGCTCACGGACACAGCTTTGCTGTGAAATCCGAGCTTGAAATCCGAGCTGAACCCACGGCACAGAATGTGGAGCCCGTGACCTCCGCAATCTAGCTGTGAGGGCCTTGCGGGGAGGCAGGCGGGCTCACGGTCTTCAGGTCACATCACGTTTGTCATTTGAAAAGTCAACTGCAAGTGCCTTTTCCTTCTTCTTTCGTGATCAGTTGGCCAGTAGTCAGGCTAAGCATGGATCGCAGGACCAGCCTTCCAGAGCTCTCTGACGTGGGACTCAGCCCAGATATGGCCTCTTGGGGAGCTCGTTTCTCCTCTCCCAGCCCACCCCTGGAAACAAGAATCTCTTTTGTTGGAAATACTTTCTCCCTTCTGCACTGACGTTTATCTCGGTGTTTGAGGAGTCAGTTACTTGTGCCATGCCTGGAGGCTTTGATTCTGGAGAGCAGGACGTGCCTGTGTTTCATCTCCGCACCTCATTGTACCCGGCAGTCAAAGGGGCTGGATGTGTCTGTTGAGTGAACAGCAGGATGAGTGGATGAATGAATGGATGGACGGGTGGGTGGGTGGGTGGGTGGGTGGATGGATGAAGAGGCAGGTAAACAGATGGATGGGTAAATTGGTGGGTGAGTGGGAGGGTGGATGGAAGATGGGTGTGTGTGTGGATGGGTGGATGCATGGGTGGGTGGGTAGATGGGTGGATGGGTGCGTGGGTGGGTGGGTGAGTGAGTAGGTAGATGGGTAGATGGGTGGATGGGTGGGTGGAGGGATGGGTGGGTGGTTAAATGGGTGGGTGGATGGGTGGATGGTTGAGTAGATGGGTAGGTGGCTGGATGGGTGAATGGATGAATGGATGGATGGGTGGATGGATGGGCAGGTGGGTGGATGGATAGGTGGTGAAACTCGGGGGCTATTCCCTTGGGATAGATAGCTCTGGTGAGGACAGGGGTGTGGGCAGCAGGGTGGCCGTGCTGGCTGAGGCCTCTTGGGAGCATGAGACCCTGTTATAATTTACTCATTTAGGATAGAACATGGCTGCGTAGAGCACCCCTGGAAACTTGTCCAACCCCTGGGTCCTCTGCCCTCCTCCTAGATGTCGTGAATAATTTAGGAGCTTGGCATTTCCCTGGCAGGGCCATTGCCCCCTTCAGCGCTGCCCAGTTCACACTGAGTGAGCCGTCCCAGGATCAGGGCAACACAGTTGCCAACGGACCCGTGGGTGGGTGGTGGGAGGCCAATCTCCGCTGCGTCCCATCAGAGGGCACCTGCAGAGGGTCCGAGGGCAGCCACAGCTGGCCTACCTCCACCTCCACAGGCGCAGCTCCTGGGCCTCTTCCCTAAGGGTGAGGGTCTAGGTTGCCCTGGGGAGACTCGGATTGACCAGGTGCCGGCCGAGCCCTGGAGCAGCTGAGCCTCAGTGGACACGTCTCCCTGAGAAGCCAACACAGCAGACGCGCCTCCCTGAGAAGCCAGCAGCTTGCACCAGGTTTGAGCCGAGGCCCAATTCTCACCGGCCACGTTCCCAGGCTCTGGGTTCGGGGCTGCAGAGCTGCAGGACTGTGCAGTCCTTTTCAGTGTGAATGTTTTCACCTTCCTGTTTCACGTCACCAGGGAATGAGGCCATGGCCCCACCCACTTTCCTTCGACTTCTTTTCGGGGAGCTGATTCAGGGGAGCCTGGATGCCAGAGTCTCGGGGGCTGGGAGTGCCAAGCCGGAGTCCCCACGAGATGCAGAGGAAACGGTGGTGCCAGGAGGCGTCCCTGATGAACGGGCAGCTTAGTTCCGGATCACTGGAGGTTCAGAGCCGTAGTGAATAATTCAGCATCCTAAATAAAACATGAGAACATTTAGATGAGCCAGCATTTTCCATTCTTTTCTTCAACAAAAACTGCGTGACAATATTGAACCAGGATGTGGTCCAAGTGCCACATGTCCCCTTCCTGGGTTCTCTCCCCCAAGGCAGAGGCTGCTCCTGAGCCTTGGGCCGTAGAAATTCAGGGCGTCACACTCCCAGAGGGCTGTGAGACCGGCGGACTCCTCGCCACATGCCTGGGCTGAAGCGCTGTCACAAGAACAGAGATTGTTGCCACCCCAACAACGCACCGGGAAAACCAAACCACAGGCTGCCCCTGTTACTCCGGGACCGTGAGGCCACACCCACCATGGGGGAGGCACCGGGGTCCCGTGTGCCGGGGTCTCTCAGTGACACAGGGGCTCCTTGTCCACAGGGGCACACGCCTGAGTCACCTGAGCTTCACGATGTCCCAGTTCCATTGCAGAACCCACGGGCGGTGCTCAAGCCCGGCTCCGGCCTGGTCCCATTGAACTCCTGGGTGTCCGAGGGCTCTGCACAGACAGACACACCCTCATTCCAGCAGGCGCAGGCGGGTTGGGAGACGCACAAGAAGCTCTGGAAGCTGGACTTCAATTCGTCTTTCCTCATTCAACACAAGGACGTCACTCATCGCAGGAGGGACCCTGCCTCCCAGGCCTGGACCCCAGTCGCTGCGATTGGACGTTCCAGTTAAAAATACAACTTCAGAAGCACATCATTCGAGCTGGCCTCGAGAGCAACCAAATATTCTTACACAGAAAGTCCAGGACCACTCGCAGCTAGCACCAGTAAATGCCGTTCTCTTCCTCTAACAGCAATAGGTTTGTTTAAAAAAAGTCCGCACTTTCTAACAAAAGCCAAGGGCGCCTGTCACTGTGCAACCATCAAAGGGAAGGTGGATGCATCCCTCGTTACGGGCCGGCCCTCACAAAGTCTGCTCCGTTTTATTTTTGAAGCATGTATCAAAAGCCCACTGGTTCCTCTGGTACTGAAGCAGCGATTCAATAATGCGGCTCAACGGGCCCGCCCACCGCTGGCCAGGAAGCCGGCTACGAGCTGCCTTTGAGGACGCACCTGCCGCCGGCCGAGCTCCGCGGGGCTCTGAGGTCTGATCTCGCAGTAAATGGAAGAGTGGAAGGAACATCGGAAAGACAGGCGCTGTCTCCTGGGATGGTAGCTGGAGAATGCTCCGTGCCTCGGAGGCCGCGTTCGAGGCCCAGGTGGCCTTTATAATTGATGGTGGATGAGAAGACGGGCCGTGGGTGGCATGTAGGCACCTGGCACACACGTTGTCTTTGACCTGCCGTTAAAGTGCATTCCCACGTGTCACAAACAACGCTGTCCCTGGCGTTTCCCCATCAGGAGGTGTGAGGTGCTTCTGCGGTTTCTCCTCCGCTGAGGACGCAGGCCGGGAGTTTGCTACGCTTTTTCTCATTTAAAGTTTTCATTGTCTTTCTTCACCCGGAGCCTGCGTTCTGCTCTGTGTGTCTTCCAGCGTGATCAGCGAGCTGTGGGAATGAGGGCAATTTTTCTTCCAAGCTCCCTCTCCCTGGGAACTGCAGGAGCCGCGCTGGCGGCCGGAGATGCAGTGGGCTCTGCTCTTACCGCGAGGTAGATCCCCAACCGCGTTTGCCGTTTAGGGTGAGGTGGGGGAGGGGAGCTGTGCTCCACGTCCCTCCGAGGGGCCCGGCCGCTGGCTGACTTGCCCGCCTGGCAGGAGGCACCTGCCCAGCCTTGTTCCTCTCCAGCCCCACAGATCTCAGGCCCGGCATCCCAGACCTGGACAGGGCGATGGGACTCCCGGCGACTGCAGGCTCTCATCGCCAGAGCGGGAACAGGCTCTTTCAGGCCTCCCCCTGCTGAACGGGGCTGCACTGGGCCGGATCCGGCTCCTGTGGGCCCCCACGAGGCTCCTGGCTCCGGCTCCTGCTGGCTGTCCATCCTCCTGGCCTGGACACATGTCCCTGCTCTGATTTCTCCAAGCCCAGCTCTTTCTCGCCCGGGGCCTGTGTCCTGGCTCATCCCCCTGCCAGGAATGAGCCTCCCCCACTCCTGGTATGGGGGTACAGCACGGCCATTCCCCCACTCCCCAGGGCTCGGTTCAAGGCCTCTCCCAAGAGAGGCCATCCTGTCTCCCACACTGTGGCTCACTGGGTCCCCAGCAGGAGCTCCGAGGATGAGGCCAGTCTGACTTGTCGAGGCTGTGGTCCCAGCACCAGCCCAGTCGGCCCGTGGAGGCTCCCACAAATGCCTGTCAGATCAATCAGTCAATTGGCCTGGAGCCCGGGGGTAAGGCAGGGGGATCCCACCTGAGCGGATGCGGGGAGCAGGCGCCCAGCCGTGGTGACGGCTCCATCCTGGGACTTGAGATCTGTCTGTGGGTGCAGGAGGTGGGAGGCATGTGGGGTGGTGGGGGCCTTTGACCGGCCACCTGGGATGTAACAGAGGGGCAGGAGCTAGCCAGGGCACAGAGGCCATCACCGGGCACCAGTTGCTGAGGCACCAGACAGGTGGGGCTCCAGGGGACTGGTACAGAGGGCGTCTTTGCCAAACAGCCCAGAGTTTCTATCGTAGCTCCCACCTGAGCTCACAGCCTCCTGGAGCACAACGGTGGGAGGGCCATGTCACTGGCGTGGGGAGTGGGGAGTGGGGCTGCCTCTCCCGGAGCCCCCCAGGCAGCTCACGCTAAAGGCCAGCCCAGGAGGAGCCTCTGTGTGACGGACACTGTCCTCTCCCCGCCCCCTTCTCCCTCATGGGAATGTGGCTATCCCGGGTCACTGTGGGTCAGTGGAGGAAGTGGACACAGGTGGCCCTGGGGGCAGACACCTGCAGTTGCGCAGAGAGCAGGGCCCGGTCACAGCTCCTCGGTCATGCCAGCCCGGGAAACTCCGCTGTGGTGTGAATGTTCATTCTCCCAACCTCGTGTTGCACTGTGATCCCCCGCGTTGGAGGTGGGACCTGGTGGGAGTGCATGGGTCACAGGGTGGATCCCTGAGGAAGGGCTTGGTGCCCTCCCTGGGGCAGTGAGTTCTTGCTCTGAGTTCCCCACGGAGCTGCCTGTTGAACAGAGCCCGGCACCTCCCACCCCTCTCTCTTCCTTTCTCCATCCCCATGAGATGCTGGTTCGCCTTCGCCTTCCACCAAGCGTGGAAGCTTCCTGAGGCCTCAGCAGAGGCAGGAGCTGGGGCCACGTGTCCTGTGAAGCCTGCAGAGTTGTGAGCCAAAGGAAGCTCTTTTTAAATAAATTACCAGCCTCAGGCATTCCTTTATAGCAACACAGACAGACTAAGACCCCCTCTCTTCCAAGGGGATGGGCGCCCCAACCCTCCATGCTCCTCATGCAGCCTGGGGGCCTTGACAGCAGACCCCCACCCAGCTCTTCACGTCTGAAACCTGACCCTGTCTGCATCCTCTGGGCTGCAAAAACAGAGCTGGGGAAGCATCAGAGGCCTAAAGAAGCCGCAAAGCAATGGAACCAAGTCACCAAGTCAAAGTCCCAGTGGAGGGAGATGCAGGAACACGGGGGCTCCACAGACGTGCTCCTGGGGAAAGAACAGAAACGCAGGACAGAAAACACAAAAAGCCGCGAGTGATGAACGCAGTCCGGAAACACCCAAGAGGACGCAACAGCACGGCCGGCAGAGGCCTCTCCCCGCAAGGCTCCCGGATTGCAGGGAGACACGGCATCCTATGGGTACTCAGGCAGAAAAAGCAGGTTACATGTGGGGAGAGAAGCCTGTCCTCAGGCTTCCCACAGAATCCCAAGGCCCAGAAACGTGTGAATTCTGCATAAGGAAACTATGGCCAAAAGTGGAATCCCAGGCAACAGACAGCAGCGGGAATTTCTCACATACGAGGGCACCGAGGGGATCGCGCCCGTGAACTCCTCTCCCACGCGGAGGGAACGCGGGAATCACGCCCGTGAACTCCTCTCCCACGCAGAGGGAACGCGGGAATCACGCCCGTGAACTCCTCTCCCACGCGGAGGGAAGGAGGGAATCGCGCCCGGGAACTCCTCTCCCACGCGGAGGGAACGCGGGAATCACAGCCGTGAACTCCTCTCCCACGCGGAGGGAACGAGAGAATCACAGCCGTGAACTCCTCTCCCACGCGGAGGGAACGAGAGAATCACAGCCGTGAACTCCTCTCCCACGCGGAGGGAACGCGGGAATCGCGCCCGTGAACTCCTCTCCCACGCGGAGGGAACGAGGGAATCGCGCCCGTGAACTCCTCTCCCACGCGGAGGGAACGAGGGAATCACAGCCGTGAACTCCTCTCCCACGCAGAGGGAACGAGAGAATCACAGCCGTGAACTCCTCTCCCACGCGGAGGGAACACGGGAATCACGCCTGTGAACTCCTCTCCCACGCGGAGGGAAGGAGGGAATCGCGCCCGGGAACTCCTCTCCCACGCGGAGGGAACGAGGGAATCGCGCCCGTGAACTCCTCTCCCACGCGGAGGGAACGCGGGAATCACGCCCGTGAACTCCTCTCCCACGCGGAGGGAACGAGGGAATCACAGCCGTGAACTCTTCTCCCACGCGGAGGGAACGAGGGAATCACAGCCGTGAACTCCTCTCCCACGCGGAGGGAACGAGGGAATCGCGCCCGTGAACTCCTCTCCCACGCGGAGGGAACGCGGGAATCACGCCCGTGAACTCCTCTCCCACGCGGAGGGAACGAGGGAATCACAGCCGTGAACTCTTCTCCCACGCGGAGGGAACGAGGGAATCACAGCCGTGAACTCCTCTCCCACGCGGAGGGAAGGAGGGAATCACGCCCGGGAACTCCTCTCCCACGTGGCAGGTTGAGGGAATCACGTGAGCCCGTGAGCTGCCGTCACACATGTAGAGAATCCAGGGGACTCTGGCTGTACAACTGCTCTTGAAAACTGACTATTGCCCGAGTCCACCAGCCAAGACCAGAGCCGGAAAGAACCTCACGTTCGGGTAGTCCCAGCCCCACGATGCTGCCCGGGAGCCCCTTCCGTGCTGAGCACAGGGAGAATCACGGCTGTAGGAGCCAACACGAAAACCGTGTGCTTTGCATGTTCACATGGTTTGGCTGTGCTCCCTCCCAAATCTCCTCTTGGACTGTAGTCCCCATAATCCCCACGTTTTGCGGGAGGGCCCGGTGGAAGGTGGTTGGACCGTGGGGCGGTTTCCCCACGCTGTTCTCATGACAGTGAGTGAGTTCGCACGAGATCCGGGCGCCGGGCATCGCCCCTGCTTGCACTTTTCCCTGCTCCTGCCTTGTGAACAAGGTGCTGCTTCCCCTTCAGCCACGATTGTGATGAGGATGAAGCTCTGATTTTTTTTTATCTCGCCGAATTCCTATCTAAGGAGTCTGGGGAGTCAATGCCCTACAAACCATCAATTCTCATCAGATGGGTTTCATTTAACCCTGTACGTCGTGACTTCCTTTCTAATCTTACTCTGGCAGAACAAGGGAAAAAATCAAAATGTTTTACCCTAAAATATAGTTTCTTGCTGTATCTTGAAATTGCCCTCCAGAGTCTCCTGTGGGAAAAATCCGCATTCTATAGAGAACCCCTTTCCCCTTTGTTTTCTTTCCTTTCTTTCTAGGTTTGGTAGATAATCAACTAAGAGCCAGGCACCCTTTTAGGTCTAATAAGAAACTTTTTACAACCTACTCTCTCTCTGAAGTCTGCTATGGGAGAGCTTCCTCCAGACAATAAAACTTGGTCCCCACAATCCTTTATCTCAACCTGAACATTCCTTTCCATTGATCTCAGGTCTTCAGATAAACTCAGCCAATTGTCATCCAGAAAATGTTGAAATTCACTGATAGCCTGGAAGCCCCGCTCGAGCTGTCCCAACTTTCTGAACCAAACCAATGTATTTCTTCAATGTATTAGATTGCTGTCTCATGCTTCCCTAAAAATGCATAAAACCAAGCTGCACCCGACCACCTTGGGCACCTGCTCTCAGAACCTCCCGGGGGCTGTGTCATGGGCCATGATCACTCACATTTGGCTCAGAACAAATCTCTTCCAATGTTTTATAGAGTTTGACTCTTTTCATCAACAATTTCATGTAAAATTCATTTGTAATGTTTTGTTGAAATAGTATATTATTCCAATAATCTGAAATAAATTCTTTTTTTTTCGAGCTGTGAGTATGTACAAAGAAGTATCTGATTGTGTGGTTGGATTTTAGGTAAGTTTTTACTTTCTTGGTAATTTTCTGCACAACTTGAATTTTTCTGAATGAGGAGCATGTATCATATTTTACAAACACAATTAAGTCATTACTATGAAAAGAGAAATATCATGCAATGAGATGATGGACTGAAAGCAATAAACTGTCGCTGCTGTAGGAACTGAGGGACTCAGGTACCCTCCCGGGGGTCTGGCTCCCCACTGGATGCTGAGCGGCCTCCCCCGGGGTGGGCAGAGGGAGCTGAGCCTTCGCACTACCACCTTGTGTGCCTCGTAGGCCAAGGTCTCTTTCCTGCCCCCAGAGCAAGATGATGATAACACCTGCCCAAACACCTTTCCAGAGAGTATTTTTTTTATAGCTCAAATGAGATGCTGATGTTTGTAAAAGAGATCCACAGACCGTAAACAACCTCAGATATGCCTGGGGTCCCGGGATGTCAATCAGTCTGTACTAAATGAATATGCTAATTTAACAAACCTTCCCCTTGCCAGGAAGGACAGCTAACATCCACTAAGAATGTTTTTAAAATCACTTAGGATATAAATTTTTAAATGAGTAAACATCTTTTTGGTTTGCAGAGAAAATCCATTGTTTTTAGAAACACGTTAATGTTTAAAGTACATGTAGATGAGGATAGAGATCTATCGCTCAATCTAAGAGAATTTTAAAATGTAAGCGTTTCAAATAGAAGCTAATGAATTTTTAATTGATTTAGTTGCAAGTAAGTGCAGTTTCAGAATATTTTAGTGTAAAACAAAATAAAATTCTAAGCCCCCCAACTAACTGGACGGATCCCCTTTCATGGCCAAGGGAACCTGAGACACGGGATTCCCAGCCATGGTGGGAAGAGGCGGACACCTCTCGTTACACCCCTCCCCTTTGGTGTCTGGGCACCACTGACCAGCGCTGAGGTTACAATAGAGTTCTTAGGACGGACAGACAGACTCCCGGCCTGACTCTGGTGCAGCCTCCCACACAGACGGCAGACGGCAGGCCCTGAGGACGTGGACACGGTGCTCGCCACAATACACGCCTTTGGCCTGTCTGCTGCGGGGGGAAAATTGCATCTTAGAGGGTCTCCTTCCCTTTCTAGGTCTTTCCCAGACCTACAGAGGACTAACCAGGAGTCCGACATCTTTTAAATTTGGAAGAGAGATTTCCACCCTCCATTCTCTCTGAAGGCTGTTTCCTACCTGGGAGCCTCAGCTGCTTAACAAGAACCTTGGCGTCTACAGCCCACTTGATCCCAACCCAAGCTTTTCTGTCTCCTGACTTTTTAAGTGCTTAGATGAAGCTTAACTCTTTCAACCAACTGCCAACCAGAAAACCGTTGAATCCAGGTGCAAGTCCCCACGTCCCACCTGAACCTTCCATGGACTGATGGACGTCTTTGCCTGTAACTTCTGTCTCCCTGAAATGCACAAAACTGAACTGTGACCCACCCACCTTAGGCACATTCCCAAGACCTCTTGAGACTGTAGCTCAGGCCGTGATCAATCATATTGGCTCAGAATAAACCTCTTTCAATATTTTACAGAATTTGGCGCTTTTTTTTTTTTTTTTTTGGTCAACATTAGGAAAACCTTTTAAGATACACTTTCCATTTCTGCCAGAATATCACACTTTACATTACACTGATATAGAAGACAACATTATGGAATTCAGTGTACGCCCCACCCCAAAATTCGGAAAGACGGTAGAAAAAACTTGAGGTAACTCAAACTAGACCGTTTTCCTTTCCTGAGAAAATCCTCATGTCCTTAGCTCCAAAGTAAATTCCAAATAAATAGTGACAATGTAACAAAGTAAATTATGCCAGCACTGTTGAACCTGTCTGTTGGGGAGCGGCAGGGCTGTGCTGGCTCCAGGCCTCTGTGCCTTGACGGGGTCGTCCCATGACGCGGGAGTGTGGGGTCCACCCTGCCTCGTCGGCACTGATGCTGCCCCACACACACGCTCACCGTGTAAGGGTCCCTCCCGTACGGGGATGCAGAAAGCCACAGCCTCGCACAGCTGCCTGACTCTGCCGAGGCTGGGAGGGTCTGGAAAGAAGCCCCTGGAGTCTGGATCTTAGATGTGAGCCCCACGGACCACGGCTGTGTCCCTGACACCTCCCCGCAAACACCGGCGGCTCTCTCGCCTGGCCTCAGCTGCCCTGAGTCTGGATGTGTTCCCCTGGGAGGCCAGCCCTGCACGCAGCCGGTCCACCACCTCCCGGAGGCTCACACCGTCTCCGCTGGCGAAGCCCACGTTTGGGGTCTCCGGAGAGAGACCTGTTCCCATGCTGGATCCTGCTTCTCTTGCAGTCCCAGCTCCCAGGCCCAGGTGCCCACGAGGAAGGCCCTTCACACAAACCTCGTCCTCCTGTCTGCTCCTGGCTGCAGTGTCTCCGCCCCCCTCACTGCACCAACTTCTTCCACCTCCCTCCTGGGTCCACCTCTCTCCTGGGTCTGAGCAGTGGGTCCCTGGGACTGAAGAGTGTAGCACATTGAGTAACGATCCCCAAAGAGATGTGTCTCCATCTTAACCCCAGAAGCACTCAGGTTTGGAAAAAGGGTCTTTCGAGGCAAGGTCATCCTGGGTTGTGGGAGCAGCCCTAATCCAGGCGCGAGTGTCCTGGTAAGGGAACATGCATCTGGGGGCGTCAGGGAGGCCATGCGCTGGGGCCGTGCTCCCCGCCAAGGCTGGGACCCTCTGCAGCTGCAGACGTGGCCTCACGCTTCTCTCACCTTCCTGCTTCCCACAGTGACCTATGACCCTGTCATGACTTGGTGCCAGCCCCTTGGAGACACTGGTGTCCCTCCAACTCCACTGCCTGGGGGTCAGCAGAAACCGGAAAGAGAAGAGCACGGCCGCCTCTGCCCGCCTGGTCCCCGGAAGCCCCTCTGACCCGGAGCAGCAGCCGCTCCCTGCAGCCTGTCCCGGAGACCAGGAGCCACCGGGGCAAGGCTGGAGCTGGGCCGGGAGGCTGCTCTGTCAGACGTGGAGTCTCTGAACCTGCTCAGTGCACGTGCACGCTCCCCTGAGCCCCACTGTTTTCCTTACAGGACCCTGTTCTCATCCCTGGGTGGAAGTGGAGAGAGGCAGAGCCGTTTGCAGGACAGTCTGAGGGGCAGAGCCCCGTGACTTTGAGACTGTGCCGATCTCTGGGACCTGGGGACCGGGTGAGGTGGGTTGGGGGCTCCCTTCTGCAGCCCTGAGATTAGAGCAGAACTCAGGGGAGCCCCCCCAGGGCCAGCACTGCCCAGGCCTGGGACTGGGGAATGGGCCAAGGGTCCCATCTGTGGAGCAGCTGTGAGGCCCCTCGCAAGCCGGTGTGGACGCTGGAACCCCATGTGCAGAGGCTGCTGAGCAGACAGGCTTCCTTGTCGGCCTCCGTGCTGCCCCCGGGGCTCGTCTGCCCGACGGCCTCCCCAGCCAGGAGCACCCAGGCTCCTCCGACACAACAGGGCTCAACAAAGTCTGTGTGGAATGGGGATGAGATCACGGAAGCCCCCAGCCCCGCTGAGGCAGGAGAGACGCGGCGCCGCCCGGAACAGGGGTCTCTTATCAAAAGCCCTCGGCTTGCGGGGCCATTAGGGATTCTATGCACACAACCGGAGTGTTGAATCATGAATCAGACTGCCCTGGTGTGATGAGATTTCATAAATGAGCGATTTGCATATTGTGATTGATCACGGCCGCAGTCGGAAGCCTCTGGGGCTGGAGCTGGAGGAGCCGGCCAGGTGCCGGCTTCCATGTCCTCAGCCGGTGCCTCAGTCCTGCCCCGGGGGCTGCAGGGACGCAGACTCCCCTGGCGCATGGACCCTGCCCCGGGCGGCCGCTGGACTTGAGACTTGGGGAGGAAGCAGGCGATGTGGAAACGCAGGACCCCAGCAGAGGCCTCCAGAATCCGAGGGGACAGTGCTGCTGTCCTCTCCGCCAAGGGGACGAGGGCCACGGTCCCTCTGAAGGTCCCTGCCTTTGGGGGAAGCCGGGGTCGGTCCTCAGCGTTTGTGAGACGCAGCTGATGTCCTCCGCCTGGGAGCTGTGCCCTTTCTGGCCAAGGGCTCGAGCCCAGAGGTCGCTGCCCCCACACGGCTCTGACATTCCCACACCTTCTGGAAGAATTCCAGCAGTAATGACGGCAGCCGCTCCTAGAAAACCCAGGGCAGGCCGGCTCAAGGCAAGTCAGGCCGGGTGGCTGCAGGACTTAGCAATCTTCCCACCGGCCTAAGCAGCCTGGAAACCGCATCCACCTTCACGAAGCTGACACCAGCCAGCTGTCCCTGAGGATGTGGGATGCAGTGAGGCCAGAGGCACCCTCGGGACAGGAGGGGCAGGAGGGGCAGGAGGCCATGAGGTTGCTGAGTGGAGGCGAGAGGGACCTGGGACACCAGCAGCTTGGTGTGGGGGGCTGTGGGTGAGGTGGTGCAGGGTCAGGGCTGTGGGTGAGGCAGAGGGCGGGGGAGCTGTGGGCGGGGCAGGGGCAGGGCTGTGGGCGGGGCTGTGGGCGGGGCTGTGGGCGGGGAAGAGGCAGGGCGGGGCTCTTCTTCAGAAGCGAACATTGTGATGTCCACTGGGGGAGGAGACACGGAAAGCCCAGGTCTGAAAGGAGGCCTAGGCCAGGCATGGTGGCTCACACCTGTAATCCTGGCACTTTGGGAGACTGAGGCAGGTGACGCACTTGAGCCCCAGGAGTTTGAGACCAGCCTGGGCAACACAGCAGACTCCATCTCTAGAAATAGTAAAAAGATTAGCTGGACATTGTGGTGCACGCCTGTGGTCCCAGCCTCGAGGGAAGGTGTGGAGGGAGAGTCCTCACGCCCAGAAACAGCAGTGAGCTGAGATGGCACCACTGCACTCCAGCCTGGGTGACAGAGACTCTGTCTCAAGAAAAACAAAAGAGAAAGGAGATTCAGTTCCTCACAGACCAGCGGAGCAGGGATCAGGGCTGGGCCGTTCTCTGTGGCCTTCTCAGGGGTCCAGAGAGGGAGCGGGGCTGGCATTGCCAACCTTCAGCCCCAGGTCCAACTCCCTTCAGGGGTGGGGGGACCCTAGACCCATCCTCCTGGGAAGGGCTCCTTCACAGCAGCCCACCACACCCACCACGCCTGGTCCTGGACACATGTACCTTGTGAAACCCTCACCTCCGAGTCCCCGGGGACTGGCAGCTTTCCAGCAGGGGCACCTGGCAGGGGTCCGGGAAGGCAGGGTCCAGGAAGGCAGGGTCTGGGAAGGTTGGGTTCGGGAAGGCAGGATCCATGGGGACAGGCAGGGTCCATGGGGATGGGCAGGGTCCATGGGGTCAGGCAGGGTGTCCCACACGATGCAGCCTGTCCTCATACGGGGAGCCCTGAGACTCCCTGCGTGAGATGTTTGGGGACAGAGCTGTGAAGACACAGAAGGAAAAGTTGCCATCTGCACCAGGTTCCCCACTGTTGGTGGCCCTGTTGTCCATGGCCCTGTGGCCTGTGGCCCTGTCTGACGAGGCCACACCACATTCACGTGGACAAGCACCAGGAGCCCCAGGTCACGTGAGAACACGGTTTCCTCTGACCTGACTGCCTCTCTGCCCAACGGTGTCTGAGCCAGCGTCCAGCCGGCCTCGGTGAGGTCTCCTGTGACATTGCCTCAGAGGCTCTTGCTATGGGGCCGTCCAGTTTACCTGGGGTGACCTGCACCTTGAGCACAGCCCAACAGTTGGCCACACCTTGGGGGCCCAAGGGGCTGAGTTCTACCCAGAGCAGCTGGAGGCTCACAAGGGACTTTTCCCGCCTTGGAGGGAGCCAAGTTCCCCTGGGGGGCAGGTGGGCTGCTCAGCTCTGAAAGACCTCAGTGCCACCGACACGCTGGGGCCTTTTCTGCAGACAGAGCCCAGGAAAGCACCGCGGGTGTGGAGCTGTGTGTGGAGGCAGGGTACTGAGCCGATTCCCTGAGAGTGACTGTAATAAAGATGGCTAAATAGAGCATATTAGCACATTTTTAAACATTTATCAAAGCGAGCCCCGGCAGACACCCTGGAAATGCAATCTTCCCTCTCACTGAGCGTGTCATCAATCCTAGGCCGTGGCCGGAGCTGGGTCGCGATGGAGATGGCGGCTCCGTGGCTCCCCCTGATGCTGACACAGATCACTGTCCCCTGCAGCTCCTCAAACCCCTGAGAGAAATTTGAGGGGGAGCTTTGGCAGCTCTCTAAACACCTCCAGCTCAACTGGAGCCCTCTGGAGTCAAAGTGAAATCTTTCTGTCCGGGTTCAGGACGGGGAAGCGTGCTGTCCAGCTCTGTGGCAGGCCGGGGACAAAGCCTGGACGTCGGCATCCTTGAGACCGGCCTGGACGGACGTCCCCCTGCTTGGGTCCCTTGAATGGACATCCCCATGCCTGGACACCCCACTGCCTGGACACCCCCGTGTCTGGATGTCCTCCTGCCTGAAAGCTTCCCTGACTGGATGCCCCCATACCTGGACGGCCGCATCCCTGGACACCCTCCTGCCTGAACTCCCCCATGCCTGGAAGCTCCCCCTGGGCTGGGACAGTGCACTGCACTGAGTTCTGGGCCACATGTCATGCGTACTGACCCTGTGACCCTGGCCCCCAGGCGCCTTGGAGAGGCCTGGGGAAGGTCAGGTTTGGCCCAAGGAGCAGGCATGAGGCTGTAGCGTCGCAGAACTCCTCCACTTAGGGACCTGGTGGGAAGTCACAGCCCACGCTCGTGTGGGCATTGACCAGCACAGCTGACCGTCCCCTGGGGTGCTGTCCAGGCTGCCCCACCTGCCCTCAGGTCTCCTTGACCAGTGAGTAGGTTGGGGAAGTGGGGCTGGAAGACCTGAGGGAGTCTGGGGTCAGGGATGGCAGCCAGGCAGTGGGGGCTGTGACCTTCCTTGTGAACGTGGAGACTGGAGACCCCCAGGCCCCCTGCTTCCAAGCTGTACCCCTGCAGCCCCCTTCTCCACCCCCCGGCTCCCCTCCCCTGCCTCCCCTCCCCTGGGGCCTGAAGCTGAGCCCCACAGCAACATCCTGACACCGCCCTGTCCCAGGGACCGGGGCCTTCTGCCTGCCCCGCCCACCACAGCACAACACAGGGCCTCACCCTGCCTCGGGTGGGGGTGGGCGGTGTCCAGTAGTGTGGAGGCTTGAATGGGCTGGAGCCACCTTGATCCCAGGTAGGAGCTGAGCACACACGGGGAGCCTCATCCTGAGGCCGCTGGGAGTTGGGGTCAGTCATCGTAGGGGCTGACCCCCAGTCGTCCTTCTCAGGCGCGTCCCCTGGAGAAAGCCCATCTGAGCACTCCGGCCACAGGCTCCTCGGTAGGGAAGAGCTCCCGCTCCCGCTCCCGGCTTCTCTAAGCCCAGATGAGATACAGAAGCTCATTTGATTCAAATGCAAACTTTTAATGGATGAAATTCTTCAACAGTGACTTTTTGGCTTTTCGTAATGAGAAAAAGATACGTTCTTCTCTGGCAACGTTCTAAAATTTTGCGGCGAGACATTTTTAGAGCCTCGGAGTCTGAGGCCAGAGGAGGCCGAGCCGTCGTCATGCCCAGGGCCAGGGCTGCGCACAGGAGGGCCCAGGGCGAGAAAGCCCAGCCCTCCTTTCCCACCGGACTTCCAGGGCGCTCAGTGGAAGGACGGCGGGGAATGGAGGCAGCAGGGGCGGGACGGGCAGCTCGGCGGGACGGTCAGGTTGCCGCCGGCCCAGAGGGAGGCTGCAGCCCAGCGGGGCTGGAAGGCACTGCCCTGGGTCTGACCTCACTAGGCCATGGCAGCCACGCGTGGTTGTGCTGGCTGGAAGCACCCGTTTGTCAGAACAACTCACAATCGGGCCTGGCCCTGGATCTTACCTTCCCGCCCCCGTGTCTCTTTGCCCTCCAGGCAGGGGCACCTCGTTCTGACCACAGGGCATCTGGCCGTCCCTCAGGTCACTGGCTCACTGCTCCCCAGCTCCTGGTCTGCCCCAACCCATGGCCCTGTCCAGGGTTTGTCGTCCCTCAGACCGTGAGGTCACTGCTCCCCAGCTCCTGGTCTGCTCCTGCCCCATGGTCCTGTCCAGGGTTTGTGAAATCATCACGGACTGATGACTCAGAATCAGATCAAGATTCAAAGTGTCCTGTGTCCCTTGCTCTCTAAGTGGCCTGGGGGTGAACCCATGAACCTCTTAAGGTCTCAGAAATGTGGGGAGAAAACAACATCAGCTGTGACACGAGGAGTCAAGCCATGGACTGAGGACATGGGGCTGGTCCATGCCAAGACACTGAGGACACGGGGCTGGTCCACACCGAGACACTGAGGACACGGGGCTGGTCCACACCGAGACACTGAGGACACGGGGCTGGTCCACACCCAGACACTGAGGACACGGGGATGGTCCACGCCCAGACACTGAGGACACTGGGCTGGTCCACCCTGAGACACTGAGGACAAGGGGCTGGTCCTCATCCAGACACTGAGGTGCCCTGAGCCTGCTGCTCAGAAAACACATGAAAGCTTCCTCTCTGCACACAGCCCTGTCCCGCTCACCCGGAGCTCCAGGCCTGGCCCTGGTAACCAACACCCAAGAAACTCAGAAACTACATTCAGCTGCCCTCTGGGAGGAGCAAGACGGTCACACATCAGTATGTGTGTGTGTGTGCACGTGTGTGAGTGCAGGTGAGTGTGTACATGTGTGTGTGTGCCTGTGAGTGTGTGTGCATGTGTGTGTGCATGTGTGTGCCTGTGAGTGTGTGTGTGCATGTGTGTGTGCATGTGTGTGCCTGTGAGTGTGTGTGTGCATGTGTGTGTGCATGTGTGTGCCTGTGAGCGTGTGTGCATGTGTGTGTGCATGTGTGTGCCTGTGAGTGTGTGTGTGCATGTGTGTGTGCATGTGTGTGCCTGTGAGTGTGTGTGCATGTGTGTGTGCATGTGTGTACCTGTGAGTGTGTGTGCATGTGTGTGTGCATGTGTGTGCCTGTGAGTGTGTGTGCATGTGTGTGTGCATGTGTGTGCCTGTGTGTGCACGTGTGTGTACAGCAGGCGTGCATGTGACTCCTCTCCTCCCCAAGACAGAAAGTCCCCACAGGCTGCACATGAAGGCACCTCGCTGCGCCCCACCCGAGGACGGCCCCAAGGGACTTGGCGCCTGGCAGGTGTTCGCGTCCTGGAGCAATCGTACATGCCAGGACATTCTAGATCACTCTGCAGGGATGTGTTAAGCTTCAAAAGTAAAAGGAAGAAAAAGCTGCGGGCACAGTGGGGCATTGGCTGTTCTTTTCAGTAGGAGTCCGCCGAAAGATTCCCGCCAGGCAGGCGGTCGCCCACGCGTGGTCTCCAGCCTTGGTGCTCGGCGCAGCCACACGGGTTCCTGCTCTCCTGACTTCCTGGAGCTGTCTCCTGCATGTCTGGCCTGCTGGGCGTTATCGTGAGGAGTAAAATCCAAACTCTGATGACACCCGCCTGGAGGCCAGCTAGGGCTGAGTGTTTCTCCGAGCTGCTCAGTCCCTTCCATGACCTGCTCCACCACCAAAGGCTCTCGGACCTCGGAACGGGGGCGTCTGCTCTCCCCCGCCCAGAGCGTAGCCCCCATGCGGGTGGTCCTGGGCCCCTGAACGAGGAAAACAGCCCCTTCACCTGATTCTAACTCCACGCCTGGTACTCTCAGCAGCATGAGGCCTCTTCAGAACTGGTGGAGCACTTAATTGAATCTGCTCCCAAACTGCCAGCTAAATGTGCGCTAATTAAATTTGCCATTGAAGCCAAGACAGAATTCCATGCGTCGAGGTCCCTGGCTCGGTGGCCTGTGAGGTGCATCCCAATCGGGGACTCAGAGGCTCCTCTTGCACCTCTCGCCCCGTCCCGTCTCCCAGCTGAGTCACTGGACTCTTCAAAGCTGTATTCATGTCAGAAATAAATTGGCTTTTTTTTTTTTTTTTTTGGTTTTGCTTTTTTCATGGGAGGAGAGCATCTTCAAATGAAAACTG
Source organism: Macaca mulatta (assembly GCF_049350105.2). Taxonomy (NCBI): domain Eukaryota; kingdom Metazoa; phylum Chordata; class Mammalia; order Primates; family Cercopithecidae; genus Macaca; species Macaca mulatta. Next base: position 145,147,837 of record NC_133414.1, read on the forward strand.
TTTTAGCAAATTAAGTCCAAATCAAGGAAGGAAGCTTGAAATTAATTTTTTAAAAGCCTTCCATGCGTTATTGTTCAGTGCCCAGGCCAGTGGAATTGCAGCGGGGCACCAGGCTGTTTCGGGGCCAGCTCAGGAATCGCTCACCAGGAAGGGGGCAGCTCCAGCAAACTTGAGCTTCTGTTGTTCCCTGGGGAAGGTGCCCGGAGGGCTCGGCACGCCTCAGAGACCAGTTGCTAGGAAGGCCCCAAAGCAAGTGTTTGGTTGGGTCGAGGGGTCACAGATTTGAGAACGATGCAACTATTTCCATGTACAAGGCGCAGAGGTGGTTTTCTCCGTCCGAGCTCGATTTGACCAGGGCCCCATGGGCAGAGTCGGGCAGTTCTTGGGGAGCAGCCATCACCACCCAAGAGTCTAAGTGCCCCCCGACGTGTCCTCCCAGGCGTCCCCCCCAGGCATCATTTCCAGGTGCCCCCACAGGTGTCCCCTCCAGTCACCCCTTTCCGGAAGCCTCCCCACGCAGAAGCACAGGGAAGCGCGACCCGCTGAGGACTGTGCATCGCTCCGGGTCTCTGTCTGTTCTGAATTTTGATTATTTTCTACTCAGGGCCTCAGAAGCCACCTTGCGATGTTGCCTTCGTGCAGCTGGCTCTGGTCAGCGCCCACCTCGGCTCTGACGTGGTCCGCACCTGGAGTCCTTCGGGACAGAGCCTGCCCAGTGCACACCCGGCCCTCGGGCCCCCACTGCCCACTGTCAGGACCGGGGTCTGGACGCCTGGCCACAGCTCCAGGACAGCAGGGCTCAGCACCCACCCCCCTGCCCCATGCGAGGCTCTCAGATTCTGATGCACGACCCGCATGTGGCCTCCTGCACCCGAAGTAACCTCCTCTCCCTGCAGAGGCCGACCACACACTTCAGCCGCCCCCCTCCAGTGTCACCGGCCAACGGCACCGGCAGCGCTGCTCCATTCACGCGTGCACCCGGCTCCTGCCCGCGCGTAGGCCCCGTCAGCTACGTCTCAGGCTTCTCGGGGTGCGGCTGTGCAGGCAGCGACCTCTGAACGCACCATGGCTCACCGTCTGTCCGTGCAGAACCGACTCTAGACGCTCTGTGATGCTGAAGTTGGTATTGATCCACGGGGCCATCTGTCAGCGACGTCTTCCAGGTGTGGCCTCTGTCGCTCCGTCAGGCCTTTTGCCCACAGGACGGAAGCGTCAGCTCCTGCTCTGAGATGCGTTTGAACCCCCGGCGGAAAGCACAGACCCCGGGGCCTGCTCCTGCCTTGTCCCCCCCTGGCCGACTCAAGGCCACCCTGCACCCAGCCACTGGCTCTGTTCAGTTGTTTCTAACATTGGGCAAATGATTAAGAGGCCGATCGTGTGTTGACAGGAGAGAGGAAGGACCTCGCCGGGGCCAGAGCCGGAACTTTCTTCTCTAAGTTCCGAATGTCGACGGCACACCAGGAAGCTCAAGTTGAGACGGTTCCTGGTTCAGCTCAGAGGCAGCAGGGACTCGTCTCCCGCCCCGTGACCCAGGCTCAGAGAGCGGGCACCTGAAGTGCTCTTGGCAGCTGCTGGGAACCCCACCCTGCACCCCACGACCTGAGCCTCCCACGGAAGTGCCGCTGGTGCAGAGCTGGCAGCAGAGAGTCCCCGGCCTCCACCGGGTCCCGGGCTCCAGACTGCAGGTCCCACCCGAAGGTGCAGCTCTGTGGCCCAGAGGGTGGAGGCGGCAGGAGGAAGCCGTGGGATACGTGGGCTTGGACCTCACCCCCACCGACCCCACCAAGGACACGGAGCCTCTCTGTGTCCTGAAAATGCAAAAGCTCTGCTGTTCACGTTCCTGTCTTCATGGCAGCTTAAATACTCCTGAAAATGTGTATCTGTCCTTTCTCAGCATCCATTGATGTGGTGGTTTCCTCCAGGTCTGACGGACAAGAAACAGGCGCTTCCCAAGCCGCTTTCCCGGAACAGCAGGCGGAGGAGAGGAGGACGCCGCTGCATCCCGAGGAGGATCCCACCTCCCTCGGCCGGATGCTCCTGGGCGCAGGGCATGGGGTGAGAGAGGACAGGACTCCCGGTGTCAAATGTGTGAGCAGAGAGGGGACAGCAGGGTCCAGAGGAGCACAGGGCACCCACAGCGTGGGGGTCACACAGGAAGGAGTCAGGGCCACGCCTGCGACAGACGCCCCCACCCCGGAGCTTGCTCCACAGACTCTGGGCTTTCCACAGCTCCACAGCCCTGACCCCCACCCCACCCGGACCCACAACCCACCCAGGCAGGGAGCAGCAGCCATGGAGCCAAGTCCCCAGGCCCTCGTCACCAAGCGCTGAAGCCCGTCTCCTGTCACCCGGGGGCTGGACTCACACGGGACTGCAGCAGGAAAGACAAGCGTTCTCCTGTCTCCCATTCGTCTTTCTATCTCCCGAGTTCCACCCAGCGTGAGAACCTGCGTGTCCACCTCCCAAAGCAGATCCTGAGTCCGTTGGTTTCCTCTGCGCCAGGAATGCCTGGTGTCCAGCCCCTTCCCGGGAGGCGTGGAGCGGATGCTCATTTAGACGGCTCTGCTGTGCAAACACATGGCGTTGTGAAGCTACTGGCTCTGCCCACTGCCCGTCAGCCCCGTTCATCCTTCTCAATCAATAGGCAAACAGCTAACCCAGGGACTGACTGGGCCTTCGTTCACCCCTGAGCTCCCTGGGGGCCGAGGGGAAGGGAGAAGCCAGCGTGTTGCCCTGGAGAGACTTGTCCACGTCCTTCCTTCCTTGACTGACAGCGAGGGTCGTGTCGGCCACAGCCACGGAGCGGGCCAGCTCCTCCAACGGGATGGACAGTGCCTGGCACAAAGGCCCTTCTGAGGCACCTCAGGCTGGCCCAGCCTGGCAGGGACCTTGCCCCACAGCGGGTGGTGGCCCCTGCTGCAGGTTCCTCTTTGAATCTCTGCCTCCACCACCTTGCGGACCTACTGGCAGCACTGGTTGCAGGGTCTGGCCTGGACTCTTCTCCAGCTCTGGGTTGCTCTCGCGAGAGGCCTCTCGGTGCAGGCTCTGCAAGCCCCAGAGGGGCCATGTGCGGTTTGGAGGGCCCCCAGCAGACCAGGAAGCGAGGACCCCACCATGGGCCCACCTCCCGAGGCTGCACGTCCCAGCTCAGTGCCCATTGGCGCTGGGAGAGGCCTGGCCCCATCCATGATCTCCCCAAGCCAGCAGGGCCAGGGAGGGTGGCTGAGCCCCAGCTCCAGGAAACCGGCCCTAGGTGGACGGGTGGTCCCAGAGGCTGGCCATGCTGCAGAGGCTTAGCCGCCCTCCCTGGCCCTTCCTGGAGACTCGTTCAGCCCAGCTTCCAGGGCCGTGATGGCTCGGAGAGATCGTGGATGGAGTGGGGGATGCCTCCCTCACAGTGGGCATGGGAGGGGGAGTCAGCTCTCCTGAGCGGCTCTCAGGGCCTCTGTCAACAGAGCTGCCCACCCCCAGCACATGAAAAGAGGGGGTTCCCATCTGCACAAAGGGCCTACGCCCCCACCTCCCCACCAGCAGGCAGCTGTGAGCCTCAGGTGGACAGGAAGAGGGGCTGGCACTCCCCGTTCAATCTGGTGTAAGTCCCCAGAGAACAAAAACTTGAAGGACAGATTTGCGAGGACACGATGCATTTGGTGTGGGGCCAGGGCTGTCGGCCGGGACAGGGGTCCTGGCCCCCGAGGCAGGGAGGGCAGTGGGTTTGTGTGAGGGAGGTCCCCACGGTGAGCCGCTCCGCAGGACGGGTGGGGCCGGGCTACAGGTTCCTCCGAAGCCTGGAGCCGGCTGCAGGGCTGGGACTGTCTGCCGCCCAGTGCTTCCTGATGAGGAAGACGGCAGGGGGCAGCTGCTTGGAGCCTTGCCAGGTTGCAGGCCACCCCTAGATGCTTTTATCAGGCTGGACGGCGATTCAGCTGGGGTCCCGGTGCTGGTGTCTAAATTCCGGCACTGATGTGGGGTCCTGGGCACTGGTGTCTGGATCCCTGCACTGCCTCTGGGACCAGGCTCGGCAGCTCCGTGGCTCCGTTCTAGGGCCCAGAACGCCAAGCCCCTTCCACATTTGTTTGTTCTCTCAGGCCTCACAGCGGTGGCCCCGCATCAACGCTGACCACGAAGTCCAGCGGGCCTGGAAACAGGGACGGGTGGGGATGCGGGTCCTGCCGGGAGGTCGGCCGCCCGACCACACTGACTCCAGCACTGAGGTCAGAGTGAGTTATCTCTTCATTTAAATGCAGATTTCACGTGGAACCAAATCGTTTTCCTCTTAAGAAATTGCCAACCTAAGAGTGCATGCTGAATTAGAGCAAGATAATTCCAGGTTATTTGAAAATCACCTTCTCCAACACGGTTTTCAGAGGAAAAGAGGACAGCCGACGAGAGGCCTGCTCAGCCCTGGAGTCTGTTCCCGGGTGGCAGGGCCCGCGACTAAGATCTCACCGCCGGGCTTCCCAGGACGGAGCACTGACTCCCCCAGCTACTGACAGAGGCCCAGCAGCCCCCTGAGGAGGCCTCCTGACTGGAGGGTTCTGTTTGCAGGGCTGCGGCCTGCGCGTAGTGTCCTGGGTGGCGTCTGTAGGGCTGCGGCCTGGGCGTCGTGTCCTGGGTGGCGTCCGCAGGGCTGCGTGTTGTGTCCCGGGTGACGTGAGGCGAGTCAGTCCAGGAGGGTCATCAAGGTGACTTCCTGGGCTCTGAGGGCCACGTCCAGCCGCTGCCTGAGCCTTGAGGTGCTGGGGGCTGGGGGCTGTGCGGAGAGCAGGGGGCCGCCCACGGGGCCAGCCGGGGCCCCATGTCAGAGTTCAGGGAGACACTGGGCCCCGGTGGGATTCTGGCCCCAGCTGAGGTGGGCAGGGCTATGCTGGCTCCCACCACCCCTCACCCCTGCCACCAGGTCCTCAGGGCACCACGCTAGGCAGAGGCATCCACCAGCCTCCCAAGGTGCCCACCAGCAGTGGCAGGAGAGACCAGCACCTAAGACCGTACATGCAGGAGCCCAGAGGGCCGGCCGCTCGGCCAAGGTCAGCCGGCTTCTCTGAGAAGCCACGGAGCTCAGTGCCACAGCCACTGTGCAGGCTCCTGGAGGCAGAGGGAACCTGGAAGGCCTCCTGGGCCCCCGACCCCAGCAAGTTCAGCACTGTGGGGTGAGGACACCAGACTGCACCGAGACCACCCTGCCCCAACCAGGACACACGCTGTATTTGTCCATTTCACACCAAGACCACCCTGCCCCAACCAGGACACACGCTGTATTTGTCCATTTCACACCGAGACCACCCTACCCCTCAACAGGACAGATGCTGTATTCATCCGTTTTCACAATGCTATAAGAAATACCCAGCCGGGCGCAGTGGCTCACGCGTGTAATCCCAGCACTTTGGGAGGCCGAGGTGGGTGGATCACGAGGTTAGGAGAGTGAGACCATCCTGGCTAACATGGTAAAACCCCATCTCTACTAAAAACAAACAAACAAACAAACAAACAAAAATTAGCCAGGCGCAGTGGCAGGCACCTGTAGTCCCAGCTACTCGGGAAGCTGAGGCAGGAGAATGGTGTGAACCCAGGAGGCGGAGGTTGCAGTGAACTCAGTTCGCACCACTGCACTCCAGCCTGGGTGGCAGAGCAAGACTCCATCTCAAAAAAAAAAAAACAAAAGCAATACCCAAGACTGGGTAATTTATAAAGGACAGAGATTTAATTGACTCACAGTTCTGCGGGGCTGGGGAGGCCTCAGGAAACTCACAATCATGGCAGTAGGTGCCTCTTCACAGGGCGGCAGGAGAGAGAACGGGAACCAGCTGAGGAAATGCCAGACACTTACAAAATCGTCAGCTCTCATGAGACTCACTCACCACGGTGAGAACAGCGTGGGGGAAACCGCCCCCACGATTCAATGGCCTCTACCTGGGTTCTCCCTCGACACGTGTGGGTTATTATGATACGATTCCAGGTGAGGTTTGGGTGGGGACACAGAGCCAAACCACACCACGCACTCTGCCCCCAACCTGCAGCCTGAGAGTCTCGCTTGCTGGAGCAGGTGGGCCCAGGCGCTGGTGCTGTCCCTCGGGGGTGTCAGTTGGGAGCCGGGGTTCTCTCCCAGCCAGCCCGGGGCTCTGCATTTACACAGTCAGGCTCCCGGTGGGCAAGGCAGCTCACGCAGATCCCACATCCTGGAGAGCCCGTGTGATATTCACACCGCTCCGCTGGAGCATCCGAGGCCAGTGTCCTGGGCCTGCCATTCTGGCTGCCCTGGGGACCTCACCAGCACCCGGCTCCTCCCCGCTCAGGTGAAGCCCCAGAAGTGTGGGGCCCTTTCCTCTCCTGAGCTGTGGTGGGCAGAGCCAGACACGCCCTCAGCCCTCAGGTTGGAGGGTTCGGGTTTCTGCCTTGGCTTTGAACCCCAGCCCAGCACCCAACGAGCCAGGCCAAGACCCCGCCCGGAGCCACCTGGGGGTCCATTTGCAGCACACATTCTAGGGCCCACCCCAGCCTTGCAGAAGCAGCTGCCAAGGAAGGGCCCCAGGAATCTGCATGGCTGACAGCCCCTCCTACCTTCAGAGACCCCAAGAAACTTGAGGCGTTACCCAGCCTTGAGGTCACGTGGCTGCCTCCTCCTAACTGTTTGAAGCATGTTGTGTCAGAGAGGAGAGAGGTGTCACCCTGGGCCGTGGTCCCAGCCCGTCATGACCCCATGACCCCACACAGGACCCAGCCATGACCTTGTGACGCGTGAGCAGACCTGAGCCCAGCCATGAACCCCAGGGCCTTGCACAGGCAGATGAATCAGGGAAGGCAGCTCGTGCTTGGGACCTGACTCGAGCATCCAGTCTTGGGGATATTTGCCCCAGCACAGGGAGCAGATGGGCTTTCAGATGGGTGGATGGGGTCTCAGGTGGGCAGAGGGGGTCATAAATAAACAGATGAGATCACGGATGAACTTATGAGATCTCAGATGGTCAGATGGCGTCTAAGATGAGCAAATGGGGTCAGAGATGAGCTGATGGGATGTGCAGATGTGCAGATGGGGACATGGATGAGCAGATGGGATCTCAGATGAACAGATGGGGTCATGGATGAGCTGATGGGATCTCAGATGGGCAGATAGGGTCACAGATGAGCTAATGGAGTGGGATTGACATATGAGTTCTCAGACAGATGGGGTCTCAGATGAACATATAGGGTCTCAGATGAACAGATGGGGTCTCAGATGAACAGATGGGGACATGGATGAACTGATGGGATCTCAGATGGGCAGATGGAGACACGGATGAGCTGATGAGATCACGGAGGAACTGATGAGATCTCAGATGAGCTGATGGGATCTCAGTGGTCAGTCTCGGATGAACAGATGGAGTGGGATGGACATATGAGTTCTCAGACAGATGGGGTCTCAGATGAACAGACGAGTGTCAAATGGGCAGACTGGGTCACTGATGGGCAGATGGGATCATGTGTGAACAGTGGGTTCTCACATTGATATATGGGGCTATGAACGGGCAGATGGGGTTTTAGCTGGACAGATGGGGTCACAGATGACAAATGGGGTCTCAGATGAACAGACGGTATCTCAGATAAACAGATGAAGTCATAGATGACAGGTGGGGGCTTACATGGGCAGATGGGTTCTTGGCTAGACAGATGGGGTCTCGAATGGACAGATGGTGTCTCAGATGAACAGACGGGATCTCAGGTGGACAGAGAGGACCAGGAATGGGTGCTGGGACTTCAGATGAGCATATGGAGTCTTTGATGCACAGAAGTGGTCACTCCTGTCTTGATGGGGCCTCAGGTAGGCAGATGGAACCTCGGAGGGACACGTGGGGTCACATATGAACAAATGGGGTGAGATGATCGAAAGGGTTTTCAGAAAGATATGGTGTCAGATGGGGAGACAGCATCTTGAATAAACAGATGGGGCTTTGGATGGACAGATGGGGTCTCAGATGGAGCTTCCCACAGCCACACACCCCACGGCCACATCACTGACGCGAGTCTGATTCGCTCCTGAAGCCGTAGAGAGGGTGCGCTGGGCGTCGGCGAGGAGCAAGGCTTCTGCTCACCTGGCTTCTAGCACCTGAGACAAGTCCACAGAGAGGCTGACCTTGGTCCCGTGTTCCCCAGCAACAGCCACACGGCTGAGCACTGGACTCCTTTTCAGACCTTCAGACCTGACCTCCGTGTGCACAGCAGGTGTAGCTTCCTGAGGAAGCCTCCCGGGTTGGGGGTAAGCAGGGGAGGGGAGAAGCAGGAAATCCCCGCTCTGCCCTCGGCCCTTGCTGTGACTCTCTGGATCTCCCTGGTTTCTTTTTTTTTTCTTTAATTTTCTTTCTTTTTGTTTTTTTGTTTGTTTGTTTGCTTGTTTGCTTGCTTGTTTGTTTGAGACAGAGTCTTGCTCTTTTGTTCAGGGTGGAGTGCAATTGTGTGATCTCGGCTCCCTGCAACCTCCGCCTCCCAGGTTCAAGCAATTCTCCTGTCTCAGCCTCCCAAGTAGCTGGGATTACAGGTGCCCATCACCACACCCAGCTAATTTTTTATATTTTTAGTAGAGACGGGGTTTCACCATGTTGGCCAAGCTGGTCTCAAACTCCTGACCTCAGGTGATCCACCTGCCTCGGCCTCCCAAAGTGCTGGGATTACAGGCGTGAGCCACCGCACGCGGCCAGGGTCTCCCTGGTTTCTGAGTGCCCCCAGGACAGGCTGTGGTCTTCTGTGCTGGCATGTGGGGCACCGCCTTTGCTGTGCATCTCTGTATAATCCTCATGGAAACTGCTTGTTGTGCAGTGAGACCCCCTTGGAGAGGACCTGCCGCTCCTGAGTGACCTCACTGAGGAAACAAGAGGCCCTCGCAGGAATGTGGAGCTGAGAGCTGCCATGGTGTGGCTTCCTGAGGGCTGAGGGCACCGTCCAGCCTATGTAATTAAGCCAAGAGGCTAAAGAAGAGACAGAGAACCCAGGACGGCATCCTCCATGGCTGGGCAGCTCAGCCGCTGTGGCCGAGGGACAATAAAGCTGGCCCCGTGCAGGCAGGTCCCGGCCCTCTCAGAGGGAGGGGAGTGGATGGGGTTCTGGAGAGTGGGGTGAGGGGGTCTGGAAACAGTGGTGAGTAGAGGGTCTGCGTCCGGCTTGGGAGGTGAGCTGGCCACACGGGAACTGTGGCTGCTGGAGCTGAGAGGGGCTGTGGTTTCCACGTCGAGCCACGAGGAGGCTCTTTGTGAGACGTAAGGGTCCTGGGAGCTTCCGAAAGCAGAATGGACGCTGGCCCCCGGGACACAGGCCTGAGGCTGCCCAGTGAGCTCTGGCCCCTCAGAAACCCCCTGATAAAAACGGCCGTCAGACCAGCTACTCGCTTAGAGATGGCCTGGGCATGGCTTCACAGCTGGGAAGCCGGGGGACTGGGGAGCCGCAGGCCCAGAACCCAAGGTCGTGAGAATGGCCCCCACAGAGAAGGCCGTGTCGTGGGAACCTACTGCCCGCACACAGCCCATCCACAAGCTCATCTTCTGCACCAGGCCCCAGCCCCTGTGCTGGAGCCCAGGACGCAGGAAAAGAGGACGGGAGAGAAGCTGCAGGGGGTGGAGGGGACGGAGGGTGAGAACATCATCTGTCTCCATCTGTCTAGGACGTCTTTGCACAAGGTTTACAGCTGAGAGGGCTAATTTAGAAGGAATAAAATAAATGATATTGACCTTGGTGAAAACCTTGTCCAAAATAATTTTCCACTGCCTTTGCACGTCACTTGGAGACTCTGAGGCCTGAGATGAAGGGAGGGGCAGCTGTCCAGGTCACATGGCCAAGAAACCTCAGGCCAGTCAGGAATCCATCACCCAGTGGCCACGGGGCCACGGGGACAGCCACATGGCCACGGGTCACAGGCTCCCTTGCAGCTGTTTAGGAAAAGAGAAGAGGGGAACAGAGCCCGGGCCTCAGGGCGGGTGCCAGCCACTTTCTGTGCTTCTTCCTGCACGTGCCTGGGGCAGGGGCACATCAGACATGGAGGGGAGAGTGGGTCTGGATGCCCAGCCACAGGGGACCTGGGGAGCAGCCCTTCCGGGGTGGGACAGGCTCAGGCCCGAGAAGAGGAGTGGCCGTCACTGACATCCAGACAGCGTCAGGCTGCAGGGACTCCAGGGCATTGCCTCAGACCCCTGGGGCCCCTGTGCCTGCACCTGTGGACAATCCGTCAGCTCAGGGCCTCCCTCCCAGGAGGCCGGCTTCACCCGCAGGTGGTGATGCCCTGCGGCAGGTGCAAAGGCAGGTGAGGAGGGCAGGAGGAAGAACCCCAGCGGGATGAGGCAGCCCCACACCCACTGGGAGACAGCTTTGAAGGGCTGAGGTCAGCAGCGACCAGCGGGCGGAGGCACAGTTCGGACGCAGGAGGGACCGAGCATCAGGTGACCAGCACAGGGGTCCCATGGCCTCTTCCAACCTGGAGCATTGAGCAGAGGAGGGAGCAGGTGATTTCACCCCAACCTGTGCCCTTCACAGGGAGGAGGGCAGGGCAGGTGTGCACTTCCTGGAGAGGAGGGCAAGGCTGAGTGAGTGCAAATCCCCCTCCACACCCCACAGGTTCTTCCCTGGCTCCCACCTGTGGGCTGTGCCTTGATTTTGACTTTGTTTATACAGGGCCTGGGAAGAGCGACATTTAGTCCTATTCATCAGGAATTAGCCAAGGTGCTTTCTGAGAAACGGTGTATCAGGAGATACAGTTTCTGTGTCCTTACAAGTCACAAGTCCTCGTTCTGCCACAAACTTAATGGATTGGTTCTCAGAACCTCATGTCCCTAAATAAGAAGCCAGGCTCTGGTGCCTATGGCCCCAGGGCAGGTGAGGGTATGTGCAGGTGAGGGACTGGGCAGGTGAGGGGCCCTGCAGGTGAGGGACCGGGCAGGTGAGGGACCGGGCAGGTGAGGGGCCCCGCAGGTGAGGGACCGGGAAGGTGAGGGTATGTGCAGGTGAGGTACTGGGCAGGTGAGGGACTGGGCAGGTGAGGGGCCCTGCAGGTGAGGGACCAGGCAGGTGAGGGTATGTGCAGGTGAGGGACCGGGCAGGTGAGATACTGGGCAGGTGAGGGACTGGGCAGGTGAGGGGCCCTGCAGGTGAGGGACCAGGCAGGTGAGGGTATGTGCAGGTGAGGGACCGGGCAGGTGAGGGACTGGGCAGGTGAGGGACTGGGCAGGTGAGGGGTCCCGCAGGTGAGGGTATGTGTAGGTGAGGGACCAGGCCAGTGAGGGTATGTGCACGTGAGGGCCCTGTAGGTGCTCCCTTGCCTCCTCTGGAGTCTCCTCTGCCGTTTGTGGCGGTGCCTGTGGGTTGGTGGTTTTCCTGGGGGGCTGTCCGTGCCCTCGGGTGTGGAAGTTCCCGTCCTCACTCCCTCCCTCCCCTCCGTTTCTTCACTTACCCAGGTGGTGGCCTCTGGGTCAGCCCTGCAGTGGCCTCACCCTCTCCTTTCTAGGAATTTCCTGGGCTTTCCTCCCAACCCCTCCACAGGACGTTTCTCACCCCCACAGTTTAATTTTTGGTTTCAGAGAGCTCCTTCTTTCTCTGACTTCTCTTTTCCGCTCATGTCTTGGTTTTGGTTTGTGGTTCTAACATCGTCCTAACCCTCGTGCTCTTGTGAAGAGTTTGGCTCCTGTGGGTTTTGTTTGCTTGGGGAAGGAGCTTCCTTTTGCCCCCCAGGCTCCTGTGTCTTCCATGCACCTTTTCAGCGTTTGGCCATCAGAGGCTGGACACTGCTGGAGCCGGTACCCCTGGGGTGGGGGCCTCCTCAGGGCATGGGGGCCACTGTCTTGACTGACACAGTCACCCCATCACCAGCCTTTTGGGGGGTGGGAGGTGGAGGACTTGGATGTGTGTGGTCAGCCCTCCTCCCTCACATATCATGAATCTGTTAATATCATCGATTAAACTGCAGATTGAACTCAAAATGTCATCCAACCTCACCCACTGCCTGTTCCCCAGCCCTTTACACAGAGGGGCCACTCCCGCTCCTGCCACTTTGTGTCATCACCGTGGGACGTCCCAAGTCTTGTCTGGAGACAGCATCACCCGTTACCTTTATTTCCATTTCCTTTTCCTTTTTTGAGTCAGGGTCTTGCTCTGTGGCCCAGGCTGGAGTGCAGTGTCACAATCTCAGCTCACTGCAGCCTCGACCTCCCAGGCTCAAGTGATCCACCTGCCTCAGCCTCCTGAGTATATTTTTTTACGTTTTGTAGAGATGAGGTCTTGCTATGCTGCCCAGGCTGGTCTCGAGCTCCTGGACTCAAGTGTCCACCTGCCTTGGCCTCCCAAACTGCTGGGGTTACAGGTGTGAGCCACCACGCCTGGCCTCCATTTCCATTTATTTTCATTTCTTCCCAACTGCTCAGTGGAATTTAAAGTGGGGTTTTACCTTTCCCTAAGAAATAGACCTCTCTCGGCCCCAGGTGAACACCCTCATTTTAAACTACCGGGGCAAAGTGGAGGGAGCTGGGCTTTCTGTCCAGAGGAGCTGGACTCCCAGATTGTAGCCAGGTCTCCACGCCTCTGCCTGCGTCCTCGCCGTGTTGAGCACCTCTAGGTGCCAAGGGGGCAGGGCAGGGGGATTCTGCCCACATTTGGCAGCTGCCCACTCCCCACTCAGCCTGGGGTCTCAGGGCCCTCCCTGAGCGACACAGGCCTGGGGGCATCCGGTCCTCCCTGAGGGACTTCCGGTGGCTGCTGCCCACACATGCAGCCTCTGCCCAGATCTTCGCTCCTCATCCTGAAGGAACAATCCGGCTCTGCGTGTGTGCCCGGGGCTGGGTCCGGGGACCAGCTCGATTTCACGTGCAGGGAAACAGAGGTCTTCCAAAGTCACCTGCGGCTGTGCCAGCTCACTTCGAAATGAACACATCACATTCACTTTCCGTATTTCACGTTACACGGTGCGGTAAAGAAACCCCCTAATGTACACGAGCTGGGGCTTCAGGGTCGTTCCTCCGCCCCGGGCTCCCGGTCGCCCTCTACGTGGGGAGGCCGGCGGCCAGCCTGGGTGGCAGGAGGACCCCTCCCCAGCCTGACAGCCTACGGTGCCCACCAAGCAGGAAATTAGGGATTGGGAGCCAGGAGACACCCGGCAGTAACTTCCAGCAGGTTCACACCCACCCCACCCGGGTTGGGCTCAGCACAGAGAGACTTGCACAGCATCTTCCGACACTCCCCATGTAACACCTTCAGCAGCAGATGGTTCTGGTGACTTCCAGATGAAAGAAAGCTCCACAGCTGGCACCAAACTGGCCGTTCCAGAGGCCCAGCAAGGCCACGGGTCAGGAGGGTGGGCACGGTGGGACCCCCGATGCCACCGCCTCAGGGAAACCCTCCCCCTGAGCCCCAGGGACGGCTGCAGCTCCCGATCTGCCCATCACTGGCCTCCCCAAGGGCCAAAGGGCAAGGGCTGGGAGGGACCCTCGTGGGGAGCCCACAGGTGCCAAGAGAATGAAGCCGATCTGGCTTGCCCCACGGCCCAGACCGGCCTGCTGCAGGCTAGGAAGGGCCTGCTCCTTCTCTGAGGGTGGACCCATGTGTGGCTGGCCCGCTGGCCACGTCTGCAACACAGGCCAAGGCCTCGACCTCTGGGCACACTCACACGGTAGTCCATGGCCGATGGAGTTACACCGCCTGCCTCTTGCTGGGCACGCCATGTGTGCCCCCGTCCCTGGGACTCCCAGCACGAAGCTGAGCCTGCCGCCCCCTCTCAGCTGCCCGAATGGCCCCCAGTTGCCAGCCAGGTAAATATCAACCCACCCAGCCAGCAGCCAGCAGCCCAGGCCTCCATGGTTGGGTCAGGCCTTTCCCCTCCTTAAGTCCGATGACACCAGCCTCCCGTCAGTCCTGTGCCCTCCCGGCGGGGGCCACCCACAGGCACCCACGCTTCCTTCCTCTGTGCCCTCCTAAGCCAGGCGAGGGCCCTGCAGGCGCTCCAGGCTCCACACTCATCTCCAGGCTCAGGTCCCTTCACCAGCCGCCCTGCCCGGCGTGCAGTGAGTGCACAGGTGACGTTCCGTGTTGGGGCAGCTGCGGGCTCCGTGCGCAGGAGAAGACAAAGGCTCTCAGAAACAAAGCCCACGTCAGATTCCAGCCTCACAGTTGTACCCCATTAAGAGCTCAATCATTTCTAAAGGTCAAATATGCTGGTGCTTAAAAAATAATCCTATTTAGCTGTTTAGATTTAGGGCACCGACAAAAGTTCTATCCAAGAACGTCCTGTGGCTCGAGGTGGGCCGCGCTCCCCTTGGTGCTGAGTCCTGAATTCGAGGCGGCGTGACCCTCTCCTCCATCCGGGTGCCGGCTGCCGAGACGGGGACTCCTGCTGAAAGTGGAGTGGCCCGCCTGCTGGCCTTACACCTCCCCACAGGCAGCAAGGTGGCCAGAGTGGCCCGTGGGCGGCTTGGCAGGGCCGCTGAGCCTCTTTCTGCCTCACGCTGTTTCTCTTCCAGTTTCCAGGCACACGTCCTCATCCAGGACCCCATTTGGAGGGGTGGGTTAGCTTCTAGGCACCCATCCTCATCCAGGAGCCCATTTGGAGGGGTGGGTTAGCTTCTAGGCACCCGTCCTCATCCAGGACCCCATTTGGAGGGGTGGGTTAGCTTCTAGGCACCCATCCTCATCCAGGAGCCCATTTGGAGGGGTGGGTTAGTTTCTAGGCACCTGTCCTCATCCAGGACCCCATTTGGAGGGGTGGGTTAGCTTCTAGGCACCCGTCCTCATCCAGGAGCCCATTTGGAGGGGTAGGTTAGTTTCTAGGCACCCGTCCTCATCCAGGACCCCATTTGGAGGGGTGGGTTAGTTTCTAGGCACCCGTCCTCATCCAGGACCCCATTTGGAGGGGTGGGTTAGCTTCTAGGCACCCGTCCTCATCCAGGACCCCATTTGGAGTGTGGGCTGGACCCTGATTTGGGGAGGGTTTTCCCACAGCCGTGGCTGCCGGGCTGGACTCATGACCAGCAGAGCTGCACCTTCAGTGTGCGGGTGGCTGGGGCTTCAGGCTCCCCATGTCAGCCACAGGGCCCACAGGCAGAAGCGTCAGACCTGGGCCTGCCCAGCATCGCCCTGGAGTGTCACATGAGTGGGTCCTGTGCCGCAGGCCCTCCTGGAGTGGAACCCATCCCCGTCGTGGCCCCTTTGCCATTTCTGTGTGGCACTCCCCACATGGATACGCCCCAAAGCATTCGTTCTAACACTGGACATTCAGGTCACTTCCAGGCACTCCCCACATGGATACGCCCCAAAGCATTCGTTCTAACACTGGACATTCAGGTCACTTCCAAACGTTGGCTTTTAGGAAAAATACTGATAGGAACATTCATGTCCGTTTCCTTAGTAGACATACGTACTCATTTTTCTTGGGTGATTTCCCAGGATTAGAATTCAGGTCATGGGATATACATAGCTTAGCACCAGTAGACACCACCAAACGCTGTTTTCCAAAATGAGTGTCCCAGCATACACCGCACGAAAATAGCCGGTTCCGGGGGCTCCGCACCCGCGTGGGGCAGCGTCGGTCCTTTCCGTTTTAGCTGCATGGGGGAGGGTGTTGGTGGAACCATTGTGCTTTCGTTCCACGTTTCCTCAGTGACTCACCATGTTAAGTAACGTGTCACGTGCCTATTGGCCGCCACTGGCCGCTCCTGGGAAGAACCTGTCGACTCGGCTGCCGTTTTCCCTGGATCATCCGTCGTCTTTCTCTTGAGTTAGAATTCTCCAGGCTTTCTGGACCCGAACGCACATGGCAACACGCCCTGCAAATACCCTTTCCCAAAGCCACAGCTTACTTTGTAACGCTTCATGGTGTCTTTTAATAATCACAAATTCCTAATGTTAATGAAGTCCAATATTCCTGGTGTTTTCTGTGACAGTTTTTTTAATGCCTTCGTTTTAAAATCTTTGTCTCTGCAAGTCCTCAAAGATGAGTCGTCTCTCGGTTTCCCCAGAAGCTTCTCTGTCTTTCTTGTATTTCCCACCAGGTCTGCAAGCGCCTCAGGTCAGTGCCGGGGTGGTGTGGAGTGGGGCTCGACCCTTTTTCCATGGGACTTGGCGTGGGTCCAGGGCCCAGGGTTGCAGGCCCCGCCCTCCCCAATCCCACTGTGTGTGCAAGTCGATTCCGGGCCCTTTCCTGTCCCTTCCGTCAGCACATATCTCAGTTATTGCCGCGTTAGAGGAAGTCTCGGTGTTTGCAAGTAGAAGGTGCCTCTCATCCTCTTTCTAAGGTCGTCCTGGAAACAAGCGGGCTCCCACCTCCGTCCCTGGGTGTTCACCAAGTCCTGGGCCTGGGTAGGACGGGGTTCGGGCAGAGGAGCTCTGAGGGTACAAGAGCCACAGGCCCGCCTGGAAGCACGTTGCCTGGATGTGCAGGGACAGAGCCTCTGCCTGCACTCGTGCCCAGGGCCTTTCCTTGCAGAAAGCCACAGTCTGGAGGCCACGGGTGCAGAGGAATCCCGTCCTCTGGCTGCCCAGTGCTCTTAAGGGGAAGATTTTTCTTGGCAGATTTAATTTCATTAAAACTTACAGGACAGTTTACATGTCTGTTCCTTCTGGGACGAATAAGTCGTGTCTTTCAAAGAGTGTGCCTATGCCGTCGGAATTTCCCAAGACAAGCACACAAAACGGTTCCTCATCCGGGCTCCTCGCGTTGCCTTTCCACGTCAGCTGCACCCGTGGTTTTGTGACCCTTTCATGTCTGAGACGGCTGATTCGCCCTTCTTTCGTTTCTGAGATCCACACACATTTTTTCTTTTTCTCAATTGTCCTGCAGGGACCTGTGCATTTTGAAAGTGTTTCCAGTGAAACAGGGTTTGGCTTTAGCAATTTTCTGCTTCACGTTTTCCGTCCTGTTTCCTTTGCTCCTCCCTTTGCTACTTCCTTTGGCTTCGACTCGCTGCTTTTCTAGCTCCTTGAGACGGGAGGCCGGGTCCCCGGTTTCCCACCTTCCTCCCTTCTTGCGTGTGCTGGAGGGAGGAACGTTTCCATTCGAGAACCGTTTTAAGTACGGACCCCAAATATCGATAGCTGTTATGTTCGTTATTGTTTAATTCAAAATGTTTTCTATCTTTCATTTTAATGTCTTCTGTTACCCATTTCAAAGGGTATTGCTTGATTTCTAAATGTTTAGAGATTTTCTAGTTATCTTTCTCATTGGCTTCCTCTTAGTTCTACCAAGTCAACACGGTGCCCAGTGATTTTGGAGGCTGTGGGCTGGCTCATGGAGTGTGGCGTTCCACAGGGTGAACACACACACACAGTCGAGAAGGCAACATTCCGCTGGGCGAACACACACACGCACTCGAGAAGGCGACATTCCGCTGGGCGAACACACACACTCAAGGCGACATTCCACTGGGCGAACACACATGCACCCGAGAAGGCGACATTCCACTGGGCGAACACACACATGCACTCGAGAAGGTGGTAGTTCTGCTGGGCGAACACACACACTCAAGGCGGCATTCCACTGGGCGAACACACACATGCACTCGAGAAGGCGCCATTCCACTGGGCGAACACACACATGCACTCGAGAAGGCGCCATTCCGCTGGGCGAACACACACACGCACTCGAGAAGGTGGTAGTTCTGCTGGGCGAACACACACACTCAAGGCGGCATTCCACTGGGCGAACACACACACGCACTCGAGAAGGCGACATTCCGCTGGGCGAACACACACACGCACTCGAGAAGGCGACATTCCGCTGGGCGAACACACACACACGCACTTGAGACGGTGGTAGTTCTGCTGGGCGAACACACACACTCAAGGCGGCATTCCACTGGGCGAACACAGACACGCACTCGAGAAGGCGACATTCCGCTGGGCGAACACACACACGCACTGGAGAAGGTGACATTCCGCTGGGCGAACACACACACGCACTGGAGAAGGCGGTGTTCCGCTGGGCGAACACACACACGCACTCAAAAAGGGGGCGTTCCAGCTGGGTGAACACACACCCACTTGAGAAAGTGGTGTTCCAGCTGGGAAAACACAGACACGTAGTCCAGAAGGCAGCGGTTCTGCTGGGCGAACACACACACACACACACTCGAGAAGGCGCCATTCCGCTGGAAGAACACACACCCACTCGAGAAGGCAGCGTTCCGCTGGGCGAACAGACACACATTCTGCTGTGTGCAGGGCTCAGCATATGTCAAGTAGGTCAATACAGTCGGTCAAGCTGTTTCAGTGTCTAGGTTCTTAGTGATTTTCTTTCTGCTGTTACATCATACACCCAGCCCCACTTGCCTTTTCACCCCATCTCCTGCCAATCTGTACCCCGACTCCCAGGCTTCAGGGACCCTCCCCTCCCCGGGCTGGCCACTCCTCTGCTCTTCTCCCTCTCAGCTGCCAATCTGCATGTTTGCCCCATCCACAGGGATTAGGTCCTTATAAAAGGGTGGGTGGGCAGGTGGGTAGATGGGAAATGGAGACAGATAAGTGAGTCGGGGATGGATAGATGGATAGATGGGTGGGTGGGTGGGTGGATGGATGGATGGATGATAGATGGATGGAGGGTGGATGTGTGGAGGGTGGATGGGTGGATGGATGAGTGGGTGGATGGACGGATGGTGGATGGGTGGATGGATGAGTGGGTGGATAGGTGGATGGATGGATGGATGGTGGATGGATGGTGGATGGGTGGAGGGGTAGGTGGGGGATGGATGGAGGATGGATGGATGAGTGGGTGGATGGGTGGGTGGATGGGTGGATGGATAGTGAATGGATGGATGGCTGGGTGGATGGGTGGATGGATGGATGAATGAGTGGGTGGATGGGTGGATGGGTGAATGGATGGATGAATGAGTGGGTGGATGGGTGGGTGGATGGGTGGATGAGTGGATGGATGGAGGGTGGATGGGTGGGTGGATGGATGGATGGTGGATGGATGGATTGGGTGGGTGGGTGGATGGATGGATGGATGATAGATGGATGAATGGTGGATGGATGGAGGGTGGATGGGTGGATGGATGGTGGATGGATGGATGGATGAGTGGGTGGATGGGTGGGTGGATGGATGGGGAAGGGTGGATGGGTGGGTGGATGGTGGATGGATGGATGGATGAGTGGGTGGATGGGTGGGTGGATGAATGGGGAAGGGTGGATGGGTGGATGAGTGAGTGGATGGAGGGTGGATGGGTGGATGGGTGGGTGAATGGTGGATGGATGGATGAGTGGGTGGATGGGTGGGTGGATGGGTGGATGGGTGGGTGGATGGATGGACGGTGGATGGATGGAGGATGGATGAGTGGATAGATGAGTGGGTGGATGGGTGGGTGGATGGATGGGGAAGGGTGGATGGGTGGGTGGATGGTGGATGGATGGATGAGTGGGTGGATGGGTGGGTGGATGGATGGAGGGTGGATGGGTGGGTGGATGGATGGACGGTGGATGGATGGAGGATGGGTGGATGGATGAGTGGGTGGATGGGTGGGTGGATGGTGGATGGATGGATGAGTGGGTGGATGGGTGGGTGGATGGATGGAGGGTGGATGGATGGACGGTGGATGGATGGAGGATGGATGGGTGGATGGATGAGTGGGTGGATGGGTGGGTGGATAGATGGATAAGTGGGTGGATGGAGGGTGGATGGGTGGATGGATGAGTGGGTGGATGGGTGGGTGGATGGATGGACGGTGGATGGATGGGGGAGGGTGGATGGGTGGATGGGTAGAGGGGTAGGTGGGGGATGGATGGATGAGTGGGTGGATGGGTGGGTGTGGGGACAGGTGGGTGGTGGTTGGCAGGCATGGACAAGAGGAGGAAGAATGAACGAATAGATGGCTGGAGAATGGACAGGGCAACAGAGGGAAAGGAATACAGGATGGTTTCTCCTTTCAAAAGCAGAGGAAGGTTGGCTCCAAGGAACAGCCTTAAGCATTTGTGTTTCCCTGGGAATTCACTCTGTCTGTGAATACTGACACACGGGGAGGACATTTACGGATCCACATCATAAAGAAATTTTTCTATAGAAATTCCAAAACTGGATGAAATATTAGGAACAAAATTATGTTTCAAGGCCCCCACCAAGAAACATTAGCTGATAAGTAACAAAGAAGCAGAGGGGCTGGAGGCGGGTTTCCATCCCCTCCTCCTGGATCAGAGCACAGGCCTGACTCTAGCGGCGGGAGCTCCGCGGCGGTGGCTGGGCTCAGAAGGCCGCACTGTGCAGGCGCAGACACGGGGTGGAGACGCCAGGACAGCTCACTTCATGGAAACCGCTGAGAAAGGGAGGAGAAGACTGAGGGAACCAATGTTTTCTCAGTAACTTTCTCTTAAATGAGGTTAAGTATCATAAATATACAAATTACTTTAACAAAACAAACATGTCTGGGACTTCCTCAACTACTTTGTGAAAATTATTCTGGTTTTATGTAAAGAAATGAAAGGTTTAGTGCTGTTTCTAAAAATGGCCATTACTGAATAAGGATGCAAAAGGCAGTGACACAACAGTCCGGAAATGCGTGCGGTTTCCACAGCCTGCCGGAGGCGGTCAGCGTGGGTGTGCATGAAAGACGGACACACACAGACAGGCAGACACATGGACGCACGGGCTCGCGGACACGCAGCGGGAGTCTCTGCCCCACACGTCAGGGCGCTGTGGCCCGGTGCCGGCCCGGAGTGGGGACGGGGCTGCTTCTCCCGTCCTAGCTGGGGATGTGCTGCAGTGAGACCACCTGGGAGGTGCTGGACCTTCCTCCCGGGACAGTGAAGAGCGGAGCTGTGAGCCCCCAGTGTCCAGGCCCACCTGCCTGCCGCCCCACCCCCACCCCGGCACTGTGCTGGCCGTGGCAGCAAACATGTGTCACATGTGCTAGAAAGCCTGTTCCCGGAGTCCCCTGCTCCCACCTCCAGCTGCCTCCACTCGTCAAGTGCTGGCCGTGACCCTGGGCCAGGCTTGCTCAGGGACAGATGTTTGGGTGGAGGGAGGCAGCGGCATCAAGCCATCAGGGCAGAGGCCAGGGGCACCCTGGTCTCCTGCACAGCCTGGTAGGTGGACACTGGACCTTCTTGGCCTTCACAAAATGGCTCCACTTAGCCCCACAACACTGGCTGCACCACACACCTCGGCCAGCCGTGGGTTTGACTCTGTAAGGGGAGGGCTGGGCTGTGCGGCTGCTTAGCCCATTGGCTGAAAGTTGGGAGAGGTTCCAAAATGTTCTGCACTGAGGGGCAGGGCACCTGTACCTGGGCAAGCATCCAGTCCAAGCATCCATGGTCACACAGACGAGAGGCCCCACCCTCCCCTGGCCACAGCGTGGCTCAGCAGGAGCCCTGAGAATCCAGCTTGGGGGAGCCGGTGCTGGGGTGCACGAAGGGGTCTCTCAGCCCCATGAGTTGTCAGCTCTCCTGTGCCCTGGGAACAGCCACCCAGGCGTCTGCCCCACATCATCCGAAGGGGGCTGACAAGTGCTGACCCTGTTCAGACCACGCTGGTGTGAGGTCCCTGCCAGCTGCCACCAGGACTGGCCCCGAGCCGAGGGGTGGCCCCGCCGTCTGCCCGGACTCCCGGCAGGTCCAGTGCTCAGAGCAGCCTCCCCCGGGTGTGTGGGGGCCAAATTCCAGCCCATGGCCCTGACTGTGCAGCTGAGCCTGGGCCCTGAGTCCCAGATCTGCCATTTCCCTGCGTTCTCTGCAGCCCCTGGGGCTGTCATCACTTTATTCTTTTAATTAACTCGGCGATTATAGCCTCCTGTCACTCGTGCGGAAGCAGATTTGGGCTCTGTGGGGAGACAGGAGAGCGCTCCTCTGTGGGAGCCACCTCTCAAACAGCACCTGCGGCCGGCGTGGCTGCGTTTTAATTATTGCAAAACCCTTTGGTGGCTTTTCATCTGTTTCAGGCCAAAACCAATAAACACATTCATTTATGTCTAAGTGAGGCCGGCGCCAAGGGCTCAGTGTGGTCACGGCACACAAAGACCTTTGGAGAAACCCAATCGTGCCCTTCGCTGGCCCGACGTCCGCAGGATCGGCCGCCCCGGGCCTGGTTCCAGCTCCTGCCGGCTGCTGTGGGGGGCCTCAGACCCTGGGACCCACAGCTGGGAAGCTGGAAGGGAGGCCGGGGGGCTGTCAGCAGGTCTCAAGCAGGCCTCTGGGGTGCTCACACCAACCCTGTCCCGTGTGTGACCTCAATGGAGCGAAGAAAGGGGTGGGAAGGCGGCTGACGTTTTTCTAGAAGCACTGGGAGATGTACTTGGCGTTCTGTTGTGTTTACAGAGGACGTCCACATTTTCCCGGGGCAGTGTGAGGAACCTCGCCCCTGTCCGCCCAGGGCAGGCGTGGGAGGGCAGGGGGCTGTAGGGTGCAGAGCCAGGGGTCCATGGGGTGCAGAGTCAGGAGGCCGTGGGGTGCAGAGTCGGGGACACTGGGTGCAGAGTCGGGGAGCCCTGGGGTGCAGAGTCGGGGGGCCGTGGGATGCAGAGTCGGGGGGCCCTGGGGTGCAGAGTCAGGAGGCCGTGAGGTACAGAGTCGGGGACACTGGGTGCAGAGTCGGGGGGCCCCGGGGTGCAGAGTCGGGGACACTGGGTGCAGAGTCGGGGGGCCTTGGGGTGCAGAGTCGGGGGGCCCTGGGGTGCAGAATCAGGGGGCCGTAGGCTGCAGAGTCAGGGTCCCTGGGGTATGGAGTCGGGGGCCTCTTGGGGGGCCATGGGGTGCAGAGTCAGGGTGCCCTGGGGTATAGAGTCAGGGGGTCCTGGGGTGCAGAGTCGGGGGGCCATGAAGTGCAGAGTCAGGGGGCCCTGGGCTGCTGAGTCAGGGGACAGAGGTGACAGAGAAGCCACACCCTGCGACGTTTGACCTCCCTGTGCGGAGGAGGCCTCCCCGAAGCCCCAGGCTCCTCTCTACCAGCAGCTCGCCCTGTGCTGGGGAATCTTTGAGAGCTCAGCTTTTGTTCTTCTAGAGACAGGATTTCACTCTGTCGCCCAGGCCAGAGTACAGTGGGGCGATCACAGCTCACTGGAGCCTCAACCTCCTGGGCTCAAGAGATCCTCCTGCCTCAGCCTCCGGAGTAGCTGCTAATAGAGCTAGACACGACAATGCCTGGTGAATCTTTCTATCTTTTACTATGTAAACATGGGGTCTTGCTATGTTGCCCAGGCTGGTCTAGAACTCCTGGACTCAAATGATCCTCCCACCTCTGCCACCCACAGCGCCAGGATCACAGGTGTGAGGCCCTGCGCCTGACCAGAGGCTCTTCTGACCTCATTTCTCTTTCTATTTCTGCCCACTGGCCTTTGAGGCTCAGAGGAGCTGGCCCTGAGGCCCTCACCACTCAGACTCGCCGGCCTTCCTCGTCGCTCTGCCCTGGGCCCTTCCCATGACTTCTCTCCTCTCCACTTGGTTCCTATTCATCTTTCAAAGCCACTTCCTCCAGGAAGCCCTACCTGCTTGCTCCTCCCTTCCTTTGCCTCAGGTGAGCGTCTGTCCCTAGTGACTTGAGCCACAGCTATTTCTGTGCCTGTCTCTCCTCAGGGGCCGCCCACCCGGCTCACATCCTCCGTGTGACTTTGCCCATCTACACAGGCTGGTGACCTATTAGAAGGCTTAAGGAGCAATTTCAGAGATCAATTCCTCCATTGCTCTGCAATCTCTGATCTGAGTGGAGACCCCAGCCTCTCAGGGGGTACAGCAGACCCAGGAAGGGGCACATGCCAGGCAGATGCAAGGCCATGGGAACCACTCGCGGCTGAAACCCCGATATGCTTGTCTGGGCAACGTCCATCACCGCTAGGCACAGATGGCGCACAGTGCACCCTGCCGAGGGGGCTGTATGCCACAGTCACCTGACAGCCAGGGCCGGAGAGCTCGGGGCCACACCCAGCACAGTTGGACGGACAGGCCAACCGAGGCCCTCATCAATGTCAGCCTTCCCAGAGCAAAGGTGCTGCTGGGATCTGTGGCAGCTTCCCCCAGGACCCAAGCCCCAAAACCCATGTGCAGAGGCCCTTCCGAGGTTAACTCACACCAAGAAGCCTCCAGCCAGGAAGGAGAGAGTGAGGGAGCTCAGGGGCTTCCAGTACAGAGCTGTGTCCCTCCTGCTCTCCCTCCCTCTCTCCCTCTCTTTCCTTCCCTCTTCTCCCTCCATCCGTCTCTCTCCCTTCTTCCCTCCCTCCCTCCCTTTCTCTCCCCGTCGGGCCTCCCCACAGTGCTGCTGCTCCCCCAGGGTCAGACTCAGTAGCCTGTGGCCCCCAGCCTCACACACCCTGAGCCCTCAGTGGATGTCATGAACCAATGACTTTAAAATGAGCCAACCCACTCTCACCCCGGGGCCAGGCACAGCAGATTCCTTAACCCAACTGCTGCTATTGCTCAGGGTCACAGGCTGGCTGTGGCTGACAGCGTCCAGCCACACACTCCTTCCCCAAGACGTGGCCTCCCAGCTGGGGGGTCTAAGTGGGCTCTGGCAGAGGGAGGGCAGCCCTGGGGGCCTCGGGAAGCCGTGGGGTGGAGCACAGGGCAGGGCGACCCAGGCCTGGCCTTGGCCCTGGAGAAGAAGAAGGTCCACAGCTGCTCTCTGGGCAGCAGATGCCCCTGCCAGACGCCACAGGCCTCCAGGCACCTCAGGATGGGAGGTGTCCTCATGGACGAGGGTCTTGAGAAGTGGCTGTTCCCAGAGACAGGCTGGTCCTGGGCTTCCTGTCTCCACCCGCGTGGGTGCCTGCCGGTGGCAACACCGTCCAGGCAGGGACTCAGGTGAGGCTGGTGGTGCCGGGGCCTGCAGAGGACGCCCTTCCAGGAGATGGGCAGCCGTGGGGAGAGTGCGGCCCGGGCAGCACCGTGGGCCTGAGAACATCCTCCCGGACCACAGCCTGGAAGGGGAATGCCGGAGATTCCTGCAGAGGAACGGGCAGAAGCCTGGACTCCAGAGGGCTGCCCACAGGTGGGACACCTGCCTGGGGAAGGGCCTGAGGGTCCTGGTGACTAAGGACACTGGGAGCCTCTTCACTGGAGGAAGAGTCGGCTCAGGGTGGATGGAGTCTGGCCAGACAAAAGCAGTTTATCCCCCAGGAAGAAAGGTGCCCCCGGGAGCCCCAGGCTGTGACCAGGAGGCCCTGGAGCTGCCACAGGTGCTGACGAACCTGCACTCACCACAGGAGGTCTGGCCGGAGGGTGGGTCCAGGCAGGGGCCCCAAGGTCTGTCCTTCCTGGGGCCCTCAGGGTCTGTCCTGCCTGGGGGGCTGCCTGGCCCTGCCTGATTTGCCCCATCACTGGAGCACCAGTTGGATGCCAAGTGCCAAGCTGGCACGGTTGTATCCACGGGTGTATCCACGGGTGTGTCCACAGGTGTATCCACGGGTGTGTCCACGGGTGTGTTCACCGGTGTGTCCACGGGTGTATCCACGGGTGTGTCCACGGGTGTATCCACGGGTGTGTCCACGGGTGTATCCACGGGTGTATCCACGGGTGTATCCACGGGTGTGTCCACGGGTGTATCCACGGGTGTGTCCACGGGTGTATCCACGGGTGTATCCACGGGTGTGTCCACAGGTGTATTCACCGGTGTGTCCACAGGTGTATCCATGGGTGTGTCCATAGGTGTACCCATGGGTGTATTCTACCTCGCTGAGAACTGAAGAACTGTAAGTAGCACATTCACAAAATTCACACATCAAGCTTTTAAATTTCATTTCCAATTTAATATCATCTGTCTGAGTCTGTTTCTCCCGTAATGCAGTCTTTAAAGTTAAGTGGGCGCGACCCACTTAACTGTTCCCACCCCTTCCAGCGCGGCACCCTCACCACCCTGGGCGCCCCTCAGGATTCTTGGGACCTGGATTTATTGACCTGCTCAGAGGCGAGCCCAGCGGCCATGCAGATGGGAAGGCAGCTGCTCAGAAAACAGGGCGTCTTTATTTGTTCCCGACTTTCCTAGGCAACAAATAACCAGGGGCCGCCGACTCGTTTGGGGAAATTGCTTCTGAGAACAGGGTTATTTTTACCTCCGTCTTGCAATCCTCTCACCCACCCGGCACCCCACCGCCCAGTGCACGCAAGCCGAGTCCCGGAGCTGCCATGCTCGTCTGTGAGGAAACGCTGGAGCTGGGTCCCCAGCGCTGCTGGGGGTCCGCGAGCCCCCAGGGCCAGGCTGTGAGCTTGGTGAGTGGGCCCACGGCCGGAGGCTCCAGGCTGGTGAGGACCCCAGGCAGCAGGAGCCCCCATTGCCTTCTGGGATCAGGGCTGATGCTACAACGCTGGCCCAGTGGCCCCAGGTGGCCTTACGGCCTCAAGGACAAGTGGATGCCAGAGCCCAGGTCTCCCTGGAGGTCCCAGTTACACAGGAGTCACCGAGGCCGACGGCGGGGCCTTTACCCACACCCCATGCAGGCCTTTGTACAAAGGTCCCCCTGCAAGTCCTGATAAAAGGGCGATGTGTGTGCAAACACGTGCACGGTGTGTGGGTAAAGTGGCAGAAAGGGTGTCATGAGGCAGTGACACTGCCGTTCCCACGGCCGCCCTCATCTCACTGATGCCTCCCTGTCCTCACGCAGATGATTTTGAAGCGAATCCCCAAGATTGTATCACCGATGAAATATCCAGTGTGCATCGCTAAAATACAACGGCTGTGAACTCTTCGAAAATTAGCAATAAAATTCCTGTTTGATCAAGTATTAAGTCTAGGTTTCCATTTTCTGGGTTTTCTTTGTACAGTTTATTTGTAAAATCAGGACCAGCACAGGCCCCAGGTGTGGCTGGCTCATGTCCCACCCTCCATCTGGGCCTGCCAGCCTCCGCCAGCCACCTTTGTCTCCCCGAATACTCTTTGCTGAAGAGACGCCAGCATCCTCCCACTGAAGTTCCACCTGTGGACTCAGCGGTGTTGCCCATGGTGTTGTTTACAGGGTCTTGTGGCCCCTTGTCTTTTTTTTTTTTTTTTTTTTTTTCCTTTTTTTAAGAGACCAGGTCTCATTCTGTTGCCCTGGCTGGAGTACAGTCACCTCATCTCAGCTCACTGCAGCCTCAACCTCCTGGGCTCAGGTGATCCTCCCGCCTCAGCCTCCTGAGTAGCTGGGATTACAGGCACACACTACCACACTCAGCTAGTTTTTGTATTTGTGATGGAGATGGGGTTTTGCCATGTTGCCCAGGCTGGTCTCGAACTCCTGAGCTCTAGAGATCCTCTTGCCTCGGCCTCCCAAAGTGCTGGGATTACAGGCGTGAGCCACCACACCCAGGCCCCGTGTGTCTTATAAGTTTGCAGCTGTGTCTGAGGTACTGACCACTCAGAGGTGATGGAGTCTCTCTTCCTGCAATGGCTGTTGCATGTCCACTGACCCAGCAGGGGTCGGAAGGCCAATCCCCTCGTCTCCTTTTCTTTCAGTGGTCCCTGTAGACGCCTGCACAGCTCCCCGTGGTCCGTGGTCCCTGTAGATGCCTGCACAGCTCCCTGTGGTCTGTGGTCCCTGTAGATGCCCGCACAGGCCCCCGTGGTCCGTGGTCCCTGTAGACGCCTGCACAGCTCCCTGTGGTCCATGGTCCCTGTAGACGCCTGCACAGCTCCCCGTGGTCTGTGGTCCCTGTAGACGCCTGCACAGCTCCCCGTGGTCTGTGGTCCCTGTAGACACCTGCACAGCTCCCCATGGTCCGTGGTCCCTGTAGATGCCCGCACAGGCCCCCGTGGTCCGTGGCCCCTGTAGATGCCTGCATGATCCTGTGTGGTCAGTGGCTCCAGAGTTCCCCCGAGATGATGCCGGCAGCAGCGGCCTGGATTTCTGGTGCTGTCAGACCCCGGCCCCTGATGCCACTCTTCCTGCTCCAGCTGGACATCACCATCGTGCCCAGGAGACCGGGCTCCTTACAGGGGCTGCATGCTTTAGAGACCTCAGAGGGTTTGCCCAGAGTGTTCACTGAGACTGGGCTGCTCAGTGCCTCTGGCCTTGTTTAACTGGGCAAACTAGGAAACATGGCAGCCGCCAGGCCTGGGGACTCACATTGGAGTGAGGAGTGGGTTGGGAACCACAGGTGCTGGCAGCCCGTGGGGACCTTGGCTCAGGGTGAAGATGGGGGTTGGTGTGAGGACAGTGACACAGCCCTAGGGCCCGGCCATGCGCTCAGAAGCAGTCGCCCCTTGGGACCCTCCCCTCCGACCTCTGTCACGAGTTCCCTGGGGGTGGAGCAGAGGCTCCCGCTCTTCACAGGCCACAGCAGAAGCCTCAGGCCCCAGCCCTGGCCTGTGGTCACAGCAGGGAATAGCCACAGGCCCTGAGCTCTGTAGCCCACGGCAGCCCCAGCAGAGGCCCAGCGGCTGACCTCTGTGCTGAGGCTTGACCGACAGTAACATGTCCAGCCCTGCTGAGACTTCCATGTAAACTGCAGAGCATACAGCTCCTGCACCTCCCACACAGCACAGCCCAGTCAGGGAGCCCCAAGTCCACACAGGAACCAGCCGTTTTCTCCGGGTGAGCACCCTTACCGGGCAGGTAGGAGAGGGCAGAGTGGCGGTCGCAGGGCCACCCCAGGCCACGCCAAGCCGCATGGAGGGAGCAACAGGCCCAGCCTGGAGCGGTCACAGTCCCTGTCTACCTGGCAGGCAAGCTAGAGTCATGTGGAATCATATGTGGGCGCCCTCGGTCAGGAAGACAGCACCCACGGACCAGACATCGAGCGCGTTTCTCTGCAGCCTTGCCCTGGGAAGAGTGGGCGCTCAGGTCTGGTCCAGGAAGCAGCTGGGGCTGAGGCGGCCCACGGGCGGCAGGGCTGGCAGGAGGCTGGGGCCTGGTCTGTGTGTCCTCCCTGCTGGCCACACACCTGCTACCTGGGTCCTGTGGCCCTCGGGGTGTCCTGGGCGTGGCACGACCAGCGTGGGGAGCCGCCTCTAAACCTCCTGGCTCTTTGAGGAGTGAAAAGGGAGGGCGGAGATTTGGGGGAGGAATTTTAAAGTCCATTTGAAAGGCCAGCTTCGTGGATCTGGCTGTGTCCAAAATGCATTTGGAGAAAATTGCTGTGTCAGGAATCTTTTTTTAACCTGCGGATGAGGAAGGCTTATTCTATCCGTAGTTTAGGAGTGACAGGGTTGCGCTGTGTGATGAGGTGAGTGCAATGCTGGCTCCTCATGCCCCAGTGGGGGGCCCCGGGGCCCCTGGCATCCATGGGGCCGCAGGCAGGGTCCTCTGGGGAGTGGCCCACATGGGAAGATGCAGCCTTTTCTCCATCAAGGGCTGTACCCGCCCCTTGCTCCCCCAGCATCACAGGCCAGAGGTCTGGACCTGGCCTGGACACCATTCCTGACGTGCCAGGCAGCCTTGGACCCTTCTTCCCCCACCCCGGGCACCCTCAGGGCGTGGGGCAGGTGAGGGGCAGACAGGAGCAGACCCCCCACAGCGCAGATCCTGCAGATGCAGGCACAGCAGGCCACGGGGTCCAGGAGGAGGACGCGGCAATGCTGGGTGCGTGGGCTGCGGGCCAGGGGCAGGATCTGAGCAGGATCCACCACATCTGAGGGACACGGGGACGCCTCACGCCCTCTCAGCCATGTCCCTGCACCTCGCTCACCCCTCCTCAAGCCCACAGCCCTTGCAGGGCAGGTGAAACTGGGCACCGTGGACAGGCCTTTGCCTCCGGCTCTGCCTCCACCTCACGCCTCATCCTCTGAGTCTCCCGCCAGCTGCTCTGGCTGTGAAGATGGCTGAGCATATGGACGCACTGGTCAAATATTTGGAGTTTGTGAACTGTGTTTTGAAATTAATGAGGATTTTAGTATTCATAGACTTCCAAAATACACAAACATGCCAGCTTCTGGGGAGGATGCGACTGACACCAACCACTTGTCAGCAGGGCTGTTTGCTTCCGGGTGGCACCTTTAGGAGCCGGGCTCTGTGGCCGCGCGTGCCGGTGCCCGTGTCTCAGGCCCTGGGGGTTCCCCTGCCTCCCGGGTGACGATGTGGTTCCCAAAGTCTCCGCATCTTCCAGGGAGGGTGTCTGTGCTGCCGTGGCCCAGCCCAGATGGAGCCGCCATCTCATCACCAGCCCCCAGGGCCCCTGGCCCGGTCTCCCTATCTCTGTGGCACCAGCTGCTACCCACGGATGCAGTTGGTTCAAGTGCTTATCACCCCCCAGAGCAATTCCTGAGGGCAGGGCCTCCCAGCAGTGCCCCCCACCCAGCCCAGTCCGGGAAGGTCCACTCGCTGCTTGCACGGGAGCCTTGTTTGGGGAGATGGGCTTGTGAGGCTCTGACGAATGCCCTCAAGACCCCAAGCACGCGCTGCAACCATCTGTCCACCGCTCTGCGAGTCACCGGCTTCTCTCCCTTCCACAACGCGGGGAAAGGTCCCCACGGAGGGCCTGAGTCCCTGCAACCGACCCCCGCTTCTGGTATTAGCTTGTTCTGGGCTTCGGCTATTACCAACAGCTCAAAGCAGGAATCACTGGCTCAAAGATTATCAGAAATTTTTAAATAAAAAGATTATTTTTAGGCTCAAAGATATTTTGAAAGGAGAGAAAGCAATGTCTCAAGACACAAAGAACTGAAAAACTGCCCCACGGTGTGCCAAAATTGCTAATCCTAGAAAAACCAGCGACTCGGGAATATTAATTTTCAAACAAATAATTATTTTAACAAAATTGCCAGGTGGAACGACTCGCTTCCGACCACATCTAATTTGGTAAAATTGCTTTGGCCCAGTTGCCAGAGCCTTGGCAGGAGCCAGGCTAAGGCAGCTGGGCCAGCCGTGGAGGGGAGCGCGGCCGAGCCAGGCAGGGCCAGGCGGCACCAGGCGGCAGGTGCGGTCAGACGGAGCAGGTCCCACGGGAGGGCTGGGGCTTGAGCTGGACAAAGGCTGGGCCATCAGGTGGGCAGGACTGCAGGGACCAGGCCTACTCTGGGGAGCACCAGGGACAGCTCCCAAGCTGCGGCCGGCTCTGGTCCCCAGGGAGGGGCTGGCTGCACCACGGGCCTGTTCAGAGTCCTCCAGGCCAGACGCCCTGGGGACAGCGCCTGGGCTAACCCTCGAAGACACGCCAGGGCTGTGGGTGAGGCGGGGAGGGCTTCACGAATGTCAGGACAGTGCGGCCCGGGGGTGAGCCGGAGGCAGGCAAGGGTGTGGTTGGGAGGGAAAGCATGCTTGGTCCTTCCTTGGTGGTTCAGGGACAGTATTATGGGGCCGCCTGCTTCCTCCTCACTGGACCTGCCCTTTTGCCTAAGCAGGATCCAGAGGGCCGCGGTGGGGGCTGGGCCCCCGTCCTTCCTGTGACCACGGCCCAGGGACGGCTGGCCGGAAGGGGACGGCGTCCCAGCCCCGACAAAGCAGGGACGGGGCCAAGAAACGCCCCAGAGTCACCCCCACTCCTGGGAAGACCCCAGCGGTGGCCTCGGCCCCGGAGGGACCAGAGGTGGCTCCCGGCCCTGGAGGGACCAGAGGTGGCTCCCGGCCCCCAGGGCTGGAGGCTGTTGTGAAAAGCAGGTCGTGTGGCTGATTATTCAGGTCTGGAAACTGGAATTGTCTCTAAAATGTAAAACCATCTGGACACTTGGCTGTTTCTGTTTCAGCCTTTACCCCACGTTGAGATCAGGGTAGACCCGGGAGCCAGCTGGGCCGGACGCGTGGCTCTGACACAGGGAAACCAGAGCCGCAGACAAGTCCCACGTTGAGATCAGGGTAGACGGTCTTGGAGCCTGCTGGGCGGGCAGCACCGCTCTGACGCAGGTAAGCCGGAGCCGCAGACCTGGATGTAAAAGCCCCATGTTTACAAAGCTTCCCAAGGACCCATGTTAACTTCTGAGCCCGCAAGGAATCATCCGCATGAAATCGGGGGTCTCAGCGTGCTCCCGCATCTTGGCGAAGATGGTGTCTGGTGGCTGTGGGCTTCGCCATGCGACTTTGTGGACGTTAAGGGGCAGGAGCGCGTGCGTGTTGCTGGTAAGGTCGGCCCCGCGGCTCTGTGGTGTCTCTCATCGCTCCCTGTGATGAGCCCTCATTACAGTTCCAGGCTGCATGTGACGGTTTCTGCGGCAGTTCATAGGAAGCGTCCTCACCCCACATCTGTGGCCGGGTGCCCAGGCCGCGTGTCAGCCCTGGGAGGGGTGGACAGAGACTCACGTCAAACACTCCTGAGCCTGCCTGGAGCAGCCACAGTGCTTGGGGTGCACCAATGGGAAGCCCTCCTTGGTCTGCTGAACCCCAACTCCTTGTAGAGGGCTCGGGCCTCACCAGGGCTGCCCTTGTGAGTCCAGGGCCGTCAGGGGTGGAGGAGAGCATCAGGAGGGCACGCTGTGTGCTGGTGGGCCCCCCGAGATCATCCACCCACAGAAGCTATGTTCTCATTATCAACACGC
The DNA here is from genome assembly GCF_049350105.2 of Macaca mulatta. Classification (NCBI taxonomy): domain Eukaryota; kingdom Metazoa; phylum Chordata; class Mammalia; order Primates; family Cercopithecidae; genus Macaca; species Macaca mulatta. The sequence goes on from NC_133414.1 coordinate 145,180,118, forward strand.
CCTCTGGCAGGACCCCCTGGAGACAGAGCTTCCTCGGCAGCACCAGGCGCTACAACCAAACCCAGGCACCAGGCAGCCGGCAGCAGGGGCCGCGCTTGGATGCAGCTCTACGCGAGGATTTTGTCCCTGGCACAGCCACTGGCAGGCAGGGACACTGTGGGTTCCCAACTACTGTGGCCTGGTCACATCCGCTCCCTTCCCCAACTCAAGTGTCCAGACAGAGGCCGGGGGAGCTCCTGGGCTGCAGAGGTTTTATCCATCAACGCGCAGCTGAGGACGTCAGAAAGCCATGTCTGGGGTGGGGCCTGTGGGGCCGTGGGGAGAACCGGTGAGGGCGTGCCGCCCCCAGTGTGTGAGCAAAGCTGCAGCACAGCCGTTGCCCCAACAGCCAAGTGCACACCTGCCCCTCACACTCCCCACCCCCGACACCTGCGTGGCTCCCCTGGCCTGCAGAATGAGCAGAATCCCACACCCATCCAGCCCTCCCCACCGGATCCCAGACTGCCCCAGGTGCTCTCTGCCTGGGTCCTGGGTGGATTCAGTGAGCGAGGAGGCCACGTGACTCCTCCAGGGCCACCGGCAGGAGCCAACAGGAGCTGTGGGGGCCCCAGGCCACACCAGGGACCCCAGGACCTTGTAGGATCGGGGTTCTGCATAGGGCCTCCCTTCCCAGGAACACCCACTCAGAGCCTCCTCCTGCCTTCTTTCAATACTCTCCACAAGCCTTCAGCAAAACCAAGGTTCACAGCTTGGAGAGGGGAGGACTTTATGCCTTTTCCGAAGAGGAGAAGGTACCTGAGGCCCAGCGGGTAGAGGCCTACGAGACCCCACAGCCTTGGCCTGAGGTGGGCATAGGATGCTGAGACAGAGCACACCCCTCACACAGCCGGAACCCTGATCCTCAGAGTCCGCCCCACAGTACAGGCTGATGGAACCCTGCAAGCCTGGATGCGTGTGCCAGGGCCTTGCACTGGACACAGAGGCCTGGCCGAGGCACCTTGGACGCAGGCCCTGTGCAGTGAGGCCTTCCAACGTAAAACCCACCAGAGGGGCTCATTCTGCAGGGGACCCACAAGCGCCAAAGGGCCTGTTCGCCACACGTGGTGGTCAGTGGAGCCACGTGAGGTTCCCCAGGGCCTCCTGCCTCCGAGGGAGACTGTGCTTGCGCTGCGTGCTCTCGGGGGCTCTGCTGAGTGCTTAGTAAAGAGGCAGCAGCGAGAAGATTTTAGGTTTGTTAATTTTATTATTTGGTTCTCAAACGAGGCTTCACCTCAGGGTAAGCACGAATCTGTTGGCTTGAATCTTGGCTAGGAATGGTCTGCACAAATTCAAATTGACGCTGGGGGGAGACGGCTGGTTGCCGTGGCAACCAGAGAGCCGTTTTTAATTCCTCTGGGTGAGTGGCGGCTGCTGCGCGCTGTCTCGGGAGGACGGTGGCCCTGGGTCCCGCTCTCAGCGGCCAGGCTTCCCACCCCCGGAGGCCGCCATTTCCTCTCTCGGTGGGCTTCTAAGTTCAGGCTCTCAGAGTCCCCACCAAATGCCTGGAAACGAACACTCTCAGAAGTGTTCCAAAAAGAGGCAGGTCCTGCCCGAGACACCAGTGACATGAGGCCATTGTTGCTCCAGAGTTCAGTGATCACAGCGAGCTCCGCACGCGAGTCCCCAGCAGCCACGGCCCTCCAAACGCGGGGCTGGGGAGGGGCTCACCACCGGTGAGGGAGGACGGGGCTGGGGGCTCACGCCTGGCGAGGGAAGACGGGGCTGGGGAGGGGCTCACCCCTGGTGAGGGAGGACGGGGCTGGGGGCTCACGCCCGGCGAGGGAGGACGGGGCTGGGGAGGGGCTCACCCCCGGCGAGGGAAGGCGGGGCTGGGGGCTCACCCCTGGCGAGGGAAGGTACCCATCACCATCCTAAGCCTCCTGCGTCGGCCTGACCTCCAGCTCTGTTACCCTGCCTGAAGCAGCGTCATCCCTGGGACTGTTTCCTGCTCTCCCACAAACAGCCTGCAGATCCCAAAGCCACAAGATGTGGAGACGCGTGGTCCCCTGGCTGAGGCCTTGCAGGCAACACGGCCCACTCTCTGGGTAGGGGTGGGCCCAGCCCCCATTGTTCCTTCCCTGCAGAGGCAGTAGCCGCAGCTCAGGCCCTGAGGTGGGACTGCGGCAGGAGCAGGTGGCCACCCACGGGCACCCCACATCTTGTGTCCAGCAGGATCCCCTCAGAGGGAGGAAGCCCACATCCACTGCTAAGAGGGCCGAAGGCTCCTGGGAGGAGGCAAGGTTTCGGCCACGGCCCCAGCATTTCGGAGGAGGTCCGAGTGGCCTCCCCAGTGAATGGGGCCAGGTTCCCCAGTTAATGGAACCCCAAACTGACCTTTCCGGGAGGTAGGCAGAATCGCAGAGCAGTGGGAAGGGCTGGAGGGTCCCGTGCACCCGAGACCCTGTGAGCTGGGGCCTCGGATGCCAAATAAATGACAAAGCCCTCGAGAGTTGCCTCAAAAGTGGGGTTCTCCGTGCTGTCAGGGCAACGTCCAGCAGCTGTTTCTTTGGAAGGTCAGTGTTGAAGGCGTTAGGATTTGTATCAGGAAGAACTGCCCCCCCGTGCCAGCCCCATCTCCACCAAGGCCAGCTGGGCTGCGTTCAGACTGCCTGACCCTCCGAAAAACCCTCTGCAAACTCGGCCATTTCTTCTGAGAACATCTTTCCTCCCACAGTGAGGCAGGAGCCACGTGCCTGCTTCCGTGTGGACTGTGAGCTGCGTGTTCTCACAGTTTTAAACCATCAGAAAAAGTCAAAAGAAGAATAACTCTTCGGGGCACGTCCGTGGGTGATGCTTCGTGGCACACCCCTCGCTGGTGTGCTGCCCGCAGTGCTGAAGCCGGGAGGAGGCTGCCCTGATGAAGGACGCAGCTGGAGGGGCTGCAGTGGCCGGCCCTGGGCGTCCGCTTGGCAAGGCTGCTGTCCGCAGTTTTCCATCGAGCACTCGTGGAGTTGCTGCTGAGAAAGGGGTGGTGTAGACGCGGTGACCATGACCGGCACTTGGCCGTCTGCGCTATAGGCCAAGGAGGCCTGCGTGGGCCCACCTGGCTGCAGCGGGGAGCTGAGCCTCCCTGAGGAGGAAGGAATCACGCCTGAGGCAGCAACAGCAGCTCCTGCGTGCGTCCCTCATGGAGTGAGCCGACTCCTCGATTCCTCTATTCCTCGCAGTAAAGCTCTTCACCTATGTAACTATGCATCATGGAAACAGGAACGTATCCTCCGGCTCTGCAACTCTGGTGGAATCCAGGCGATACCTGGTGAGACACCTTAATAAACACGTAAATAGACTCTGCCGTGGTGAGCACCTACACCCACGGGGCAAGCATGGGGTGTTTTCCTGGCTAGGAATTCCATCTTTTTCACCACGAGACTCGTCATGGACTTACATTTTGAAATAGCATTGTTTGGGTTTGTTAGGGTTTTAAATTTCATTCTTCTTTGCCTTATTTCCATTTCCTGGTCTTTTCTATCTTTTTTCTTTTGTTTTCCTCTCTTGGGGAGGTAAGAGTCAGGAAGGCAGGCGGCACCTCACCCATGTGCCTGCAACATGGACAAGACGCTTCCCTCTGGCCGGGACTGGAAAGGTGGGCCCTGTGGCCAGCCAGTGCCACGGCCAACCCTGCAGTCCGGAAAGTAGAGGCTTTGCTGATGAACAGCCAGCAGAGAGAGGGCCGAGGGCCGGGGGCTGGGAGCCGGGGGCCGTGACATCTGGGGACAGGGCAAGTGCTGACGTCCCCTGGCTGCAGGGCAGATGGCCGCCAGCTCACTTTCTGAATGCCACCCAGAGGCCTGCATGATCCTCCAGGGTGGCACGAGACTGTCTGTGCCTCAGTTTCCCCATCCACAGGCAAGCCACCAAGGCCACCATGTGGGACTGTTCAGGAGACAGCACCCGGTCCCCAGCACCACCCCAGAGATGAGGCCTGAAGCAGGTGCCTTCCAAGGGCAGCTCCAGGAAGGGGCTGGCAGAGCAGCGGGGGAGGGGCCCAGGGGGGCAGCTGTGAGTGGGCAGGAGACGCCCGGCACCCCCACCCCTCACAAGACTGGGCCCCACAGACTCTCCCCTAGGGCAGCTCTGGGACATGTGGCAGTGCCAGCTCCCCCGGGATCCCTCTCCTTCACCCGGGTTAGCACTGGGTGTGGAATGGGGGGAGCCCTCCCGGGTCCCAACCACCACATGCGAGGGCAGGGGGACATTCATAAGCCAGTGGACCTGTCTGCCTCAAGTGCCGGACCCCAGGGCCCCCACAGCACCTGGTAACCTTCTGTGTGTCCTACCCAGATACCAGCGGCCTTCAGGGCTTTCCCTTGGACAATCTTTCCCTTTGGAGCCTGTGGGGGCCCAGTCCAGGGCCCAAAACCAGCTGGGACTGAGAGGGGTAGTGGGAGTTCTCTAGGGCCTCCCAGAGCCTGGCTGGCTCCACCACCTCCCTCTGCCCCCACAGCACCTTTGAGAAGTTCCCCCGCAAAGCCCCCATGGGACTCAGGGCAGGGCTCGAGTCTGTGTGCAGGGAAAGAAACAAGCCAGGGCCCCCACACCAGCCGGGGCCTCCTCTGGGCCCCAACCGTGATGTGCCAGGAGCCCCCCGGGAAGACAGGTTGACCTGTGCTCAACTTGGTACCCCTCACCTGGAGCAGTCTCTGTGGTGGGAGCTGCTGGGTGCAGGAGGAAGATATCAGGGCAGAGCCCAGGGAGACCCCTGGCCTGGGGGCGCTGGGGGCAGAATCCTCCCCTTCCCAGCCCTCTTGTCCAGGACCATCACCCAGGGGATACCAGGGGGCTCTGAGGCTCCAAGGGGAACAGTGTCCAGGGAGTCAGGGCGGCCAGGGTCTGGGGTGCCTGGAGTGTCTCCAGCTGGGAACTGGACCATTGCCTGCCGGACCCTGTGTCCCTTAGCTAGAGTTCAGGGCCCATCACAGTGTCCCCACAGAGGGGCTCTGGGGACACCAGCTAGATGGGGCAGTGGGGCCCTAAGGGAAGCGGAGTGCTGTCACCCCTGCATCTAATTCTACCTCTGTGAGTCTTCATGACAACCCCCCACTAGTACATCCTTCAGGCCCCTCAAAATCCATGGCAGCAGGGCCTGGGGATCCCCTGAACAGGTGCCAGTGTCAGAGAACCTGGGGCAGAAGCAGCCATGCAAGGGTGGAGGCCAAGGACAGAACAGGTGGAGGGGGAGTGGGGTCACCCAGGGCCAAGGAGGGAATGAGTGGAGGGGGAGTGGGGTCACCCAGGGCCAAGGAGGGAATGAGTGGAGGGGGAGTGGGGTCACCCAGGGCCAAGGACAGAACAGGTGGAGGGGGTGTGGGGTCATCCAGGGCCAAGGAGGGAATGAGTGGAGGGGGTGTGGGGTCACCCAGGGCCAAGGATGGAACAGGTGGAGGAGGAGTGGGACACCGAGGGCAGTTCCTGAGACTCTTGCTGAGGCTGCCACCAGGCCAGCATGTGCCCCAGAAAACTGATCTTGTGACGAAAACTGGAGTGGACTTGGACCCACCTTGTGGGGTAGGAGGCCCCTGGGGGCAGGATAGGGGCCTGTGGGCTGTGCACAGAACCCACACCTTGCTGCGGGTGGGAGGCTGGGCTGTTCGGCCCCTGGCACCCCAGCTTCCACACTCACCTTGGCTCTGGGTGCCCGGCTCTGTGGCCTAGGATGCAGGAGGGTTGGGGTGGAGGGACAGGGACGCTTTCAGCACAGCCACGGGCCCTGTCTGTCTACACCAGCTGCGTCTGCCCTGCTGACTCACACTCAGACGGGTTCATGACAGGTGCACCTCGGTTCTGGCATATCTGGACTCGAGAATGTTAATAAAGGATGGAAAATTCCGTCCAAATCCATTTTCTTGTGTATATTTCTGTTCTTGCAGCTTCTCCATGGATGGAGATCTCCTTTGGGAATAACACAGGGTCGTGCAGTCCGCCCCCCGGCGTTTTCAGGCGAGGGTCTGGTGCTGGGGCGCGAGCGCGGAGCCGGGTGTCTCTTTAAATGCGCTCTGCAGTGTGACGGCGGCCGCCCGGCTGGAAGAGCCATCCCCACCCTGCGGCAGGAGCCCGCCCGCCGCCATCGCCCGCCCCGGTCCCCATGGTTACGCGCCTGCCTCCGGCCCTGGGTCCCCCCTGTCGCCCAGGGAGCTACTCGCAGAGGCGGCGGCGCTGCTGGCCGGGCCGGGGCCGCCCGTGCGCGGGGCTGTGACTCACCGGCCGGCGCCGCAGCCCCGCAATCTGTTGATAACTGGCTCCCAGCTCGGCCGCTGCCCTCGCGAATGGAGAGCGGGTCCCCGGCGGGGGGAGCGCAGCGCGTCCGTCTCCAGGAGCGCGGCCCGGCCGCCCCGGCAGCCGCTTAGGCCACAGCAGGTGGGAAGGACGAGAGGGTCTGGGCGCGGGTCTGGGCGGCGGGAGGGACGCGCGGGGCCGTGGCTCGGCAGAAACGCTCCCGCCCCGGGGTGACGCCGGCCGCGGGGAAAGAGGCTCCGAGTAACTTTCGGCTCCGCTGGGGCGGGAGGAGCAGCGGATAATCCAGGGCCCCCGCCCCGCGCGCCCGGCCGCAGCTCGAGCCACATCCAGGCAGAGCAGGCGCCGCGGCCGGGCTGGGGCGGGCGGGTCACTCGGTGCCCGTTCCGGGTGCAAACGCCTCGCGCGCCTCTGGCTTTGTGCAGCCCGAGATCGTTGAGTTTGGCTCCGGAGCCGGGAGTGGGGCGCAGATTGATTTTTAAACATGGAGGAGACGCATCTGCCGCTGGCACGTTCGGTCCGAGCCCCCCGCCTCCCCCCGGTCCCCACCGGCACCGCCTCCACCAGCCCCAGGCGCAGCCCCCACGCCGCCCGCGGAGGGGAGGGAGCGACAGGCGCCGCGGCTGCTCGCCGGCGGGGTCGGGGCTGCGAGCTGCCCTTCGCGGGGACCCTCCTCCCGCCCCGCTGACCGCCGCTGTCTTCGCAGATGGGAGCAGCTCCGGGACTGCGCCCGCCCCGCCACGGTCACCCTGAGGCCCGGGGCCCGGGAGCGCGACCTCCTGGCCGCCGTCTGGGACTTTGACCTTCCGGAGGCCATGGAGGCTGGCGGGGAGCAGGGCGCGACCTGATCGCCTCCCCCTGGACGCCTCCTCCCGCGGCGCTCACGCTTCGGTAACTTTGCAGCGCTCATGGTGAGTACGGGGGTCCCGAGGGTCCTGCAGCTGGGGCTGGGCCGCTGGGGGGGCCGCCACCCGTTCAGGGACTCCCAGGCTGGAAAAGTTGTGGAGTGGTGAGCTGGTGACCGGGCTTCCGTCCGGGCTCAGTGCGGGGGTGGGAGGCTCTATGGGGTGGGGGCCGGGGACAGGCCCATGTCTTGGTGCCTCTGCTCCCGGTGGCTGGGTGCTGGTCATACTAATGAGTTGCAGGCATACAGCAATGTCGAATCATTTAATCAATGGAGGTGACGTCCCTCCCGCAGAGCCGGCATCGTGTGCTGTGAAAACCCGGTCTGTGCCTGGGCTGAGGTCCCTGCCACCCCAGGCCCCTCCAGCCTGGTCACCAGGCCTCCCCCACGCCACCATGCCAGCCCCTTCCCATCAGAAAGTTGATGAAAGGCAGTGGGGACAGACGTAGGTGGGCTTCAGTGGAGGCTGTGGCGGAGAGAAGGCGGCCGCACACACGACAGGCACGGGAAGGGTGTTTCACCGGGAAGGGGCTCGTGGCTGGCAGCTGGCTGGAGCGGCAAGCGGGACCCATCCTGAGTCCCTCCCTGAGGCTCCAGCAAGCTTTTGCTGCAGTTGCTGAAGGTCTGGGCTCCGGAAGGGCTGACAGCTGAGTGCACAATGCATTGTGTGTGCTGGTAAGGGGCAGCTGACAGGCGGTGGGGACCCAGGGCACGTGCAGAGAATGCCGATGGCCCCAGAATGTGCGGCTGCCACAGACGCCGGCTGGCGTGCCTCGGAGCAGACCCAGTGTTCGCTGTGTAAGGAGCCATCCGTCTGAGTCACTTGTTCATTTTCTTCTTGTTCCATTCAAAATGTCCAAGCAAGAGCGATGCCTTTGCCAACATTCAGTATCATCTTCCAGCGGCTGCTTCACCCTGAGGCTGGCTGAGGCCTCTGCACTTACCTTTCAGACACCTGACAAGGTTGCGTGTCCAGCACCGGCAGCACCTCAGGGGGCAGCAGGCCGGCCCCAGGGCTCCTGCCCACCCCCGGGCTCCCACCAGCCTCAGGAACCATTGCTGTTGTCCCACAGGTGCCACACCCAGCCCAGCCCCAGGCCTCCCAGTTGGCAGGATCTGTGGCTTTTCAGCCTCAAATTCAGGCCCTTATTTGCAAAATGGAAAGCTGTCATTGACAGAGGACAGTGAATGGAGAAGGGCTTCTGAAGGTGGGGGAGAGCGTGGCATTTCAGCTGCTCACTGGGTTTTTATTCACAACAAGTAACATTTGCACCTGAGAGAATCTCTGAAAGGGACAGAAAGTGTGTGGTGTTGCCCTCCTGTGCTACATCAATCTGGTACAGCACTTTCCTGCATGTGTCTCCAAGTTCACAGTGTAGATACCGGGGCAGGCTCACCCCATGGCCGTGGGGTCTTGGGAAGGAAGCCTGGAGGCCGTGGCCAGGGCAGGGTGGCCCTGACTCTGCCTGTCCCATTGCTGCGCTCTGGGGGACTCCTGACCCCTGCCAAGGGCAAGTTGACTGCTGAGCTCCCAAGTGTAAGGGCATAGGGCACAGGTCACGGGTCAGATTCTTTGGTGGCACCGCTCCTGGTCGTGCACAAAGGCATGAGCCAGCCCTGGATTCTGAGCTGCTGTCCAGCAGGTTGGCTGGGCCAGGCCGTCCTCCCAAAAGGCTGGTTTGTCGGCCCATGGTGCTCCACAGGATGGACAGTTTGCTCCCCTCTGGAGGACCTGCGGGCCACGTGTCCAGTGGTTAAAGCTGGGGCACCTCCTTCTACAAGCTGTGTCTCCGTCACCACCGTTAACAAGCAAAAGCAAACGTGAACTTGCCTCTGTCTCCGCAAGGGGTGCCGTCAGGACTTAAGTTCCAGCAGGCTGTGAAATGGAACAGGTGTCCCTTTGCACCCTGTAACCTGCAGTCCTGACACTTAACCCGGAGAACAGTTGTTCTCGTGGAAAGCCAACCGTCAGTCTTCGGAATTAGATACAGCTGCGGAGCTTTTGCCTTCCCTGGGACCATTTCCCTCAGAGAATGTGAGTCTGGTGGCTTCACACTCAGCACAGACTCTCGCTCTCCTGGTAACACTGTTTGTGGCCAGAAATTAAACAGAATAATAAGATTGGCATGACTGATGTGGTGTGGTGTGTGGTGTGGCTGGTGTAGTGTGGTTGTAGGGTTGGGTGGTGTGGCTGGTGTAGGGTGGTTTTTGTGGAATGGGGTGGTGTGGGCTGGTGTAGTATGGTTGCTGTGGGGGGGCAGTGTGGCTGGTATAGTGTGGTTGCTGTGGGATGGGGTGATACAGGCTGGTGTAGGGTGGTTTTTGTGGGATGGGGTGGTGTGCGTTCGTGCAGTGTGGTTGCTGTGGGAGAGGCAGTGTGGCTGGTGTAGTGTGGTTGCTGTGGTTTGTGGTGGTGTGGGCTGGTGTAGGGTGGTTGCTGTGGGATGGGATGGTATGGGCTGGTGTAGTGTGGTTGTAGGGTTGGGTGGTGTGGCTGGTATAGTGTGGTTTTTGTGGGATGGGGTGGCGTGGGCTGGTGTAGGGTGGTTGCTGTGGGATGGGGTGATATGGGCTGGTGCAGTGTGGTTGTAGGGTTGGGTGGTGTGGCTGGTGTAGTGTGGTTGCTGTGGGATGGGTTGGTGTGGGCTGGTGTAGGGTGGTTGTGGGGTTGGCTGGTGTGACTGGTATAGTGTGGTTTTTGTGGGATGGGGTGGTGCAGGCTGGTGTGTGGTTACTGTGGGATAGGGTGTGGTATGAAGATGTCGTCTGGCCTTTGTGGCTACTTTCATTCCACAATTGCAATATTTAGGTGCAGCTGGCGGCATGAGCTCACCCTCCCTCAGTGCTCAGCCCCGTGCTGGTGGCACCACTGCTGGTCAGCATCTGTGTCCTGTGTGGTCACCTGAGAGCCGCCGGCTTTCTGTGATTAGGGTGGAGGCTCTCAAAGGAGACTGGACAGAGCCCCTTCCGGCTCTCAATTCAGGGCTGACTCTTGGTCATCAGAGGCACTGTTTGCTGCATCCTGCGGGTTCCCAGTGCCTGAATTGAGTGAGAGGCCAAGGCTGACCTGCTCCAGCTTGGGCTGGGGGACCCGAGAGACCTGGTGTGTGGGGAGCCCCTTGAGTCTAGCACTTCACTTCCCACCTTCCGAAAGGCCAGGTGCCTTCGAAACCGCCAAAGAGACAAGGCGGGTAGCTGAAGGGTGAAGACCTCCCACTGGAGGGTGACAGGCTCAAGGTCAAGGCCAGGCTCCTGGCGGTGCCCCCAGGAAGGCAAGTCTCAGAAGCTGAGACTAAGGAGGAGCCTGCAGCTGCTCCCCAAGGCCAGGCCCGTGCAAAGTCCACCCTGAAGGGAACCAGGATCAGGTGCTGGCCCACAGGCGGGTTGTGGGAGTGTCGGAGCTCTGAGCTGTTAGGAAGTAGGTGAGCCCGCCTGTGGTGGGTTTATCTCTGCTGCAGTTTCACCCCACAGCCTCTACCAGGAATGGCCAGTTCAGGAGATGGGAGGGGCCTGTCACAGGGCGTAACGATGGTCGAACATTTCAGAACATTTACGAACATTTCAGAGCCGTACCGAGTTCTTTTCAGCTGACTGCTTTTTAGTTTAATATCTAAATTACTAAAAATGGCTACAGTCTACTTCCTTCATCTCACGGATGGAAAGCTTCTCATCCCACCTCACATCTTCCCGAAAATTAAGAACTTTAAACAAGTAACTACCAGTCTAGAAAGAAGGCGTCTATGATATTTTAACACTTTTTTTTCCAAATCTCTTCAAAACTTCACTAGCCCATCTACCCCTCCAAGAAGAAAATCATAACACACCTTACAAACGTAATGCCGACTACAGGTCATCTGTGTTCTCTACCTTCTGCCTTTCCCGTGGAACACATCCGTGAAAAGTCGACAGATCTGTAGAGGCAGTTATTATTTTAAAGGCAGACGAGGGAATACATCAGGCTCTCAGGAAATCAGTCTTTGTTGGCACAGAACCAGGAAGTAAAACAGAGAGAACCCGAAAAAACAAGAAAGAGAACCAGGAAGAACCAGGAAGAAGCACCTGAATGAAGAAGGAGAAAGAGGGAGGGAGGGAGGGAGGGAGGAAGGAAGGAAAGAAGGAAGAGCTTGAACCCGGAAAAACGAGAAGGAGGAGGACTCGAAGCACCTAGGAGGATATGTGTTCCTTCCTCAGCCAGTCGGAGCTGCGGACCCAGCCCGGACGCCTCACCCTCTGGGAAGAAGGTTCCTCAGTCAGTCGGAGCTGCGGACCCAGCCCGGACGCCTCACCCTCTGGGAAGAAGGTTCCTCAGCCAGTCGGAGCTGCGGACCCGGCCCGGACGCCTCACCCTCTGGGAAGAAGGTTCCTCAGTCAGTCGGAGCTGCGGACCCGGCCCCGGAAGCCTCACCCGCGGGAAGGAAGGTTCCTCAGTCACGGAGCTGCGGACCCGGCCCCGGAAGCCTCACCCGCGGGAAGGAAGGTTCCTCAGTCACGGAGCTGCGGACCCGGCCCCGGAAGCCTCACCCTCCGGGAGGAAGGTTCCTCAGTCAGTCGGAGCTGCGGACCCGGCCCCGGAAGCCTCACCCTCCGGGAGGAAGGTTCCTCAGTTACGGAGCTGCGGACCCGGCCCGGACACCTCACCATGCAGGGAAGAAGGTTCCTCAGTCAGTCGGAGCTGCGGACCCGGCCCCGGAAGCCTCACCCGCGGGAAGGAAGGTTCCTCAGTCACGGAGCTGCGCACCCGGCCCGGACGCCTCACCATGCAGGGAAGAAGGTTCCTCAGCCAGTCGGAGCTGCGGACCCGGCCCCGGATGCCTCACCCGCGGGAAGGAAGATTCCTTCAGGCCACTGGCGTTCCCCAGGTTTGAAGAGGTCACTTTCCCACCTCTCACTGCTGCAGAAAGGTTGTTTTTATCAGAAAATTCACACGTAACTTGACTGACTGCTTTCTTCTCATCTTTCCTCCTTTATTTTTGTCTTTAACACCCTGACCCACTTGATTTGCAGAACACACCAAGGAGGAGACCTCCAGTGAAAATGAGGAAACAGAGGAGGAAGTTATGACTCAAGAAAGAGGAGACACAAATAAGCCAGAACACGAGTCCCCCGCACGCCGGGCTCACACGCTGGCGGGACTGTTGGCTCCGAGGCCGGTGGATGGGAGATGGAAGCCAGCCTTCCCCAGGGGAAGCAGAGACATCTCTGGGCGGCTTCCAGAGCAACCTGGGCCATGCTGCAGGCACAGAACCAAGCTGGCATTCTGGCCATTACATCTGGGCCAAGAAGGTCGGGGTCACCTTCATCCGCCCCTCCCCAGCCCCCTTGGGTCCTCTGAGCCGCGTTCTTCACCCCCCAGGAGCCCGGCTGCTTTCCGTGCCGAGGGTCCAGGAGCTCTGCTTCTGTGGCCTCACGGGGACTGATCAGCCCACCCCCGTCAGCCAGGCTCTGTTCAGCCACAGATCAGACCATCAGGCCCTGGGAACACTTGCAAAGAGGAACCCGTGCATGTGCAAACTTTAAAAGACAACACACGTCTCCACTGCGCGTGACCCACTTGGAATTTTAAATGTCATCTCTGAAAATATAGAAAGGCACTGTTGATAACTATAATTTGGGGAAAAGAAAAGAAAAAAAGGAAACCAAAGCAAATCACATGTCTGTTTCTTATAAAACATTTTGTTGACCCACGGATCATTGCACAGGTGAGGACTGTGGCCCAGGCCTCCAGCTCACGCGGCAGCTCCGGGAGTCCACAGCTGCCCTTGCCACCTCAGTCCATGTGAAGCTTCACAGCTTGGCCTTCAGACAAGAAGCCCCACGCCAGGCGGCACGGCCCCGGCTGTCACTGGAGCTTGGGCGGCGTCCTCCCAGCGCAGCCGCACCTTGGACTCACGCTCTGCCGTGTTTGCCTCCTGCATGAAAAGCAGCTCTGACTGGGCTTAACACAAACGGGTTTGTGTCTGTGACGAAAAGCGGCAGACGGGAGGCTAAAGTCTCCTTCTGGCCCTGGGGACGGAGGCAGCGGGACAGGACGTGGCTCGCAGGCACCACACATCAGGGCACACACTTTCCCGGCTGCCATCTGCGCCTCCGTCTACCGTGGCTCCACCCCCCGCCCCCACCCCTGCAGCTGAGCAGGAGTCTGAACCCTGCAGGAAGGTGCGAGGCGGCCACAGCAGCCCCAGGAAGGCCATGGGGGGACATGTGAGGGCCCGGGCAGACCACCCCAGGATATTCAGCACACAGATGAGAACGAAGTCCTGGTTCCAGGCAACTCACGGAGTCCTGGTTAGACTCGGAGAGGGCTGGACACTGAGTGGACCCCACTCTCTGGGCTTCTCTCATGGATCTGGGTTTGCAACAGCAGCTCGTGGGAACTGTGTAGAGTGTTCACGTTTATTTTAGACCCTGGGTCTACATCATGGAGGAAAAGCCATTGACTCTCGTGGAAGAATCCCGGGGACAAGAATCTCGGGCGTCACTCGCGCCCTGTTAAACCTTCACTTCTTCTACCCACATGGGGTATTCCCCACCTCCCAGCAGCAGAGAACTCACTGGACAACCTGATGTCGGGATGTGGCCGGGAAAACGTGCTTTTCTGTGACTTTGGAGCTGTTTGCAAGTGGCAGAAAGCTGGCGCCTACTAAACCAGCAAACGTGGGACAACCGGCCCGGCACTGCCCGAGCCACGTGAGGGCCCCCATGCATTGCCTCCCAATGGCGAGTGCTCCAGCAGCCAGAACACCAAGGAGGGGTGTGGGAGAGCGTCCACAGCTGGCCGGGCTGTCCCTGGGCTCTCTGGGGAAGCAGCAGCCCCAGCTGGAGCGCGGACCGGACACTCACCCCACAGCTGTCGCAGGAGGCAACTGACGCTTCAGGCTCTGGGGCACTCAGGAGAATCCGGACAGAGGCCCGCCCAGTTCACCTCTTTACAGAGCGGCTGAGTGAGGGTGGGGCTCTCCTGGGCCCTGACCCTCCCGAAAACCCTCAGGGGCCTCTGTCCAGGGTGGGCCTCAGAGCCGAGCCTGAACCACAGGGTGCTCTCTCTGTGGGGTCCCGGTGTCCAGGAAGAAATGGGCAGATTCTAAACACTCCCCAGAAAGCAAAGTGTCTGCCGTCACTCCAGCTCCGCGGCCTCACACCGATACCCGTTCCTCTCCCAGGTGCCTTCGCCCTCGCACAGGTCCAGGCTCCTCCTCCCAGGATGCAGGGCCCCTCCAGTGCCCACCTGGCCAGTGCTGCTCGAACCCTGGGACAGGGGCCCTATTTCGGACTTTGTCAGCCAGTCCCGTGGCTCCCCAGAGCGCCCTCTGTCTATGGTGGACACTCTATAGCCAGCCAGGGCCTCGTCTTGGCTGGACGGACAAGAAGTGTGGCCTCAGGAGGGAAGGAGGAGCTCTCGGGCCACTGGCTGCCTGGGTCCTGACACAGGTGACACTGCCTCCACCCATAGCCCTTCAGGCACAGGAGGGTCCCTCTCCACTTCCCGCCTCACTCAGCTGGGGCCATCCCAGAGGCCCAGCCGGCTGCCTCCTCCTGCCCCGATGCCCAGGGCAGCACCCACGACATGGTCAGAGCTGCCAGAGCCTGGCACAGGTGCAGCGATCACCAGGGGGCTGGGGAGGGGCCAGGTGGCTGCAGCCCTCACCCCTGCTGGCACCCACCCACAGGGTTGTTACAGGAACATGGCACCCACTCCGCGGGGCACACTCGCCTGCCTGACGTTCACAACGAAACACCACACACTGGGGCCCTGAGGCAGACGTGTTTCCCACAGTCTGGAGGCTGGAAGCCTGAGACAGAGCTGAGTGCAGGCTGGTGCCCCAAGGCCCCCGTCCTGGGCCTGTACACGCGTGTTTCTGGACTCTGGTGCCCCAAGGCCCCCGTCCCGGGCCTGTACACGCGTGTTTCTGGACTCTGGTGCCCCGAGGCCCCCGTCCCGGGCCTGTACACGCGTGTTTCTGGACTCTGGTGCCCCGAGGCCCCCGTCCCGGGCCTGTACACGCGTGTTTCTGGACTCTGGTGCCCCGAGGCCCCCGTCCCGGGCCTGTACACATGTGTTTCTGGACTCTGGTGCCCCGAGGCCCCTGTCCCGTGCCTGTACACGTGTGTTTCTGGACTCTGGTGCCCCGAGGCCCCCGTCCCGGCCTGCACACGCCTCTGTGATTCCCTGGTGAGCTCACCTCGCTCACCTGATGAAGGAAAGATGAAACCCCATCAGCTCCAAGCCTTTCCAGCCGGGGCGATTTTCCCCCAGTCTACTCTGCCACAGAGAACACACATTTCCCTTTGAACTCTGACCCTGAACCCTCTTCTTGGGCAGTGAAGCAGGTGGAGTTGGTGCCCAACAGCCTCCACTCTTTCTGCATCTCACAGAAGCTCCTACAGGATCCTCCCGGGAGATGTTGACAAGCAGGGTTTCAATGAGTGTGGGGCTCCCAGTGCGGCTGGGGGCCATCCCATGGGTTTCCCTGCCTCTCTTAAGGCCCATCCAGACCCACCCAGCCACCCCCAGGCGATGAGAAGAGAGGAGGCTAGAGGCAGGCATCAGTCGGCCGAAACACCGTCTCAGGACCTGGCCTCAGAGCCACACAAGGATGCCTTTGGCCAGCAGAGCCGCTGGAAAGCGAGGACAGACGTCGCTTGGTGGCCACATGAGGCCCCTCCCGTGCACTCCCTGAGAATCCACAGACGAAGCCTGACCGTCCTGCCCCAGGCAGCCCCTTTCCCTGAGACCCCACACGAAAATGCCTGGAGCGGCTGCAGGGGAAGCCGAGCCCCAAGGGGATGCCCAGGGGACAGCACCACCCACAGACCCCTCCAGGTCAGTCACGCACATCTGCTTTGCTTTCTCCTCAGGATCTGAAGACAGTGCTCTCCCTGCCCCGCTACCCAGGGGAGTTCCTGCACCCCGTGGTGTACGCGTGCACGGCGGTCATGCTGCTCTGCCTCCTGGCCTCCGTCATCACCTACATCGTGCACCAGAGGTAAGCCTGGCATGGGCAAGGGCGCCCACTGTGCCCGAGAAACCTGTTCTTACCTTCAAAGGCAAGTCCCTGAAGGGCAATGTCGCTGCCCCCTCATGTAGCAAGAAGTCCCTGAAGGTACAACTCAGGTCTCCAGCCAGCTCAGACTTGCTCGGCAGCCTGGTGCCCACCACACAGCCGAAGGGTGGCTGGAGCTCGGGGGAGTCACGCCCGTCCACTCAGGCCTCCGTCAGGGTCTTCTTGACGGCATCCCCTGTGTCCTTAACTGGGTGAAATAAGTTCTTCCAGAAGTGGGTGCAGCCCTGAGAAGCTCAGGTCCCCCTGGGTGGTCACTATGGCCGGCAGAGCCTGGGAGAGGCACCGAGAATATGAGGGGGTCCAGCCGCAGTCAAGGTGGGCATGTCCACAGCCAGCCATGGGCGGGGGTTCAGGTATGTCTGAGGCTAAGGTCGCCTTGGTCACGGACAGAGCTTGGATGCGCCCAGGGCCACAGTCTCATCGGAGACTTGGGCGCACACAAGGCTGTGATCACAGGAAGAGGCTTGGGCAGGTCCGAAACTGTCATCTCTGCTGTGGCAGAACACGGGGGCCTTGATGGTTCATTGATGGTAGAAACTTGACTTCTCAGTTCTGGAGGCCAAGGTCCCAGATCAAGGCACCCGTGACGCTGTGTCTGGAGAGTCTGGAGAAGGCCGGCTCCAGGCTCACGGACGGCGCCCACTGCCTGTGTCCCTGCCTGTGTCCCTGTCTGTGGGGGGTGAAGCCCTCTCGGGGCCTCTTTCTCGAGGTCCTTGATCCCATCACAACGGCTCTGCCCAGAGGCCCCCGCTTCCGAATACCATCAGCTTGGTGGTTAGTGCCGTCCTACCAACTGTCGGGTGGGATAAAATACATTTAGACCAGAGTGGCTGTGATTACAGGGACAGGCTGAGGCGAGGCCATGGCTAGAGTCACAGTGGCCGCCGTGCAGCCGTACCTGTGCTGGCCACAGCCTGGATGAGTCGGGCCCCAGACATGGTGGTGGTCATGGAGAGGGTCACAGCCACAGGCGTGCACGGCGGGCTCAGCCCCAGGCTATGGCCGAGGTCATGCTGAGCCAGTCTAATCACAGTCTCGTCCTGATGTGCCTGACGCCTGCTCCGAGGGACGCCCGCGGCCTCTGTCTCTGAGACAGTGTGTGGCCGAGTCCTGGAGTCTCAGGGCCTCAGTGTCTTCATCCACCAAGAGATCAGGTTGCTCAAGCTTCTGCAAACCCCTTTCAGCCTCAGTGTGCCAGGGTGACGTAAGGCAGAATTTTCCAGTGGCCACCACTCAGGGCAGACTCAGACGGCCTGTCTGCTCTCCCCTGACCGGGTCCTCAGACAGCTGCCCCTGACTCCACAGAGAGCCTGGACTTCCCAGGGACAGAGCCTGCGCCCCAGGGGGCCCCTTCCACGCCTCCCCGTGCAGGGGACAGAGCCTACGCACCAGGGGGGCCCTTCCAAACCTCCCTGTGCAGAGCCGCTGCTCACATGAAACCTCCTTCCTGCCCCACAGCGCCATCCGCATCAGTCGCCGGGGCCGGCACACGCTCCTGAACTTCTGCTTCCACGCGGCCCTGACCTTCACGGTGTTTGCCGGCGGCATCAACCGCACCAAGTACCCCATCCTGTGCCAGGCGGTGAGTGCCGGGGCGCCTTCGCTGGCTCCTACCAGAGGGGAAGTGTGGAGCATTGTCTTGTTTACTGAATAATATTCCAGCATTGGCTCAGCTATTTCCCAGGAAGGGGTTGGGCCCCGGTGTGTCGGCGTCTTGGCTTCACGCCGTGCGAGGCCCGTGTGCCCCACGTTTGACCCCAGGGTTGAGTCCACCACGCGGCCCCCTCCAGGCCTGCGCTAACATTTACCGTCCCCAAAGGGCGCACTCCCTGAGAGCAGGGACACAGCCTGCCCCTCCCGGAGAAAGTGGTGGGGCAGCTCGAGGAGGGACACACGCTCCGGTCAAGGGAGGAACCTGCAGGTGCCGCTGCCTGAGTCCCCAGGAGGGCAAGTGCATCCTCTACACAGACCCCTGGAAGCCAAACAGAAATGTCACTCGGGAAACCCTCCTCCCCCGTCGCAGGGAGAGCTGGAGACTTGAAGCACACAGGAGGGCTCCTCACTTCTAGGGGCCCAGCCTGACCTTGGTTTAAAAGGGGGGACGTGTACCTCACACTCAGTTCCTGGCAGAGCTCATTGTAGAGACCCTCACATCAACACTAAGCCCCGTCCTCATCCACTTTGGGCTGTGGCTCATGGCCAAGGAGAGGACCTGCCCGGAGCCTCTGTAGCCACAGCTCTGGGGCGGCTCCTCCCTGCGCACCCAGCCCAGTCCCGGTGGCCACCCCACTTCAGCAGCCACACAGCCCCGTACAGTCACCTCCAGGGCCCAGACACAGCCAGGGGGTTGCCATGGACAGCAGGGCAACTTGCCAGGGATCTGCCCTGTGGTTTCTAGGACCCTCCCGTAGTACCTGGCACTGACGTGCACCTGCAGACAGCAGTGGTCGAGACTCCCACAGGGGCTGCTCCACAGGGGTGTCTGGGGAGAATCCAGGCAGAGTGCACAGAACCCCCCCGACTCCCCCTAGGCTCCCGTACCTGCCTGCAGCGGCCACGGGCTTCCTTCCTTCCCAGCACCACACTTCCATGTGCCAGGCCGGGACGGGCTGGGCAGGCGCTCTCACAAACACAGGGCCCTGGCGTCCGGCACGCAGAGGAGATGCCCTGTCTGTGTGACCGCACATCATGCCAGCCTGCCCCGAGGCCGAGCCCAGCATGGCCCCAGGCAGAGGGGTCGCTGGCACGCACCTGAAGGTGGCTGAGGTCGGATGCACCTCCTGCCTCCTTAATCGTTCCTCTGATACGCTGGAAACAACCACAGCAAGTGCCTGGGAAACACCACTGATGTCCCGCCTGTAAGTGCCTGCGAGAGGCCATCACCGTCACGTCTGCACTTCGCCACCAATCACGCCACACACAGACAGAGCCTGCTGGATCCGCAGGTGGCCCCCCACCACCACCAGCCAAGGGCCCTCGGCAAACCCTGCCCACGCCTTCGGGAGCACCTGCCACCGCCTGCCTGGATGGAGCTCCCGGGGCCCGAGCCTGTGGCGACAGCTTGGGGCGGATGCTGGGGTGTTGGGGCTGCGGCGGGCAGGTCTGGAAGGTTCTGGAGGGTTGCAGTCTTGGAAGACATCTTGGTAAGGCTGCAGTCCTCAGGAGGAAATCAGCGGAAAAGACTGTGGCCTGTCTCCAGATGCTGTCCTGATCTCCCAGGGAGCACGGTCCACTCACTCGCTCACTCAGCAAACGTGCTGAGGGCCTATGAGGTGCCAGGCCATGCTCTGGGCACTAGGGCACTGCCAGAGACAAGCCCACATGGCTCACTGTGGAGCCGCATTCCAGGACAGGAAGCAAGTGTGGAAGACGAACCGTGGGAGCAGCCGGGGGTGGGAGATGCCTGCCGGACGCGTGACGCCAGGTTGGGGAAGCGGAGGCAGGGGCCGCAGTGGCTGCAGTCCCAGAACCACTCGGGAAGCTCACAAGGCAACGTTCTCCGAGCCCCCAATGCACTGTCTTCCCCTGTGCTCTGCCACGTGAACAGAAGCTTTCTCACTGATCTAACACTGAGGCCAGGCCGGTTCCACATTCGCAGCCTCTGGGTAAGGAGGAAAATTCAGCCACCACCGGCTGGAGGAAGAAGACCTGGGGGTCTAGTAAAAACTAGACTTGGAGCCCGACCTGCCCACACGTGGGCCAGTGGTCCCCGGTCCGCCTGCCCCCCCGCCCGCCTCACGCTTGTCACACCCACCTTCCTGCCCGCCTGCCCCGCCCACCAGGGCCACAGCCCAGCACTGAGTGAAGCCTGGTCCCAGGCTCTGGATGGCTGGAGAGGACGGACGGTTGCTATGGCGACAGAGAGATGGCCACAAGCCCGTTCGCAGGCTGAGTGACATCGTCAACAGAGACAGGCGCTGGCCCTGGGTCTGGCAGGGTAGGCCGGCCGTGGAGCACTGTTGGACGCCGATGGCTTCCCTGCAGCCTCCCCACCTGTCCAGCCTGAAGTCAGTGTCTGGGACTCCAAGCTCTGCCGCTTATACCTTCTCGTGATCCCCAAATGCACACGGCCTGGGTGAGGCTCAGCCCAGACAGACAAGGGGCAGGGCCAGCTCTGCCATCCTCCTCAGCGCCCCAGGCAGTGACAATGACAGCCCCACGGCTGCTTCCTTGAAAGAAAGAACCCGAGGCCCAGCTGCGGGGCCTCTGCCCCGCTCCTCCACATGGTGCCCCGGTTTCCAGGCCTCCCTGTCTGCACCAGGCTGCACGAGGCCTGGGCACGGGGATGGGACTCGCCAGGCCAGGAGAAAGGGTGGCGCCCCCGGGGCCTGCTGTGTCTCCTGCCGCCAGCGGCACGCAGGGAGCTCATCTGAAACTGCAAACGCGGCCGTCCGGTCTTTCCAGCCCACCCCACAGCATTCTCATCAATTATTGCAGAGCCTCCTCAGAAGTGAAAATGGAGCTCTGGATTTGATAAATCATTATAATGGTGTGACGTTAGCTTTATGCGGCGAATCTCTATATTCCTTAAACATTTATGTCCTTTCCAATTATAGCAGTATTTTACCTGTCATTTCAAAATGTCAGGTTATTACTCCAAAGGTAGCAGTGTGGCCCTGGTAATCAACTAACGCAGGAAATCTCCATAGCAATGAGGAAAGGCGACCTGCAGGGTCACACGAATGCGTCCCCATGGGGGGCTCATCCTATTCACAGTAAGAGCATCCTGGCATGACCCCCTGGAGGACTTCACCTCCTCTCCCTTGGTGGACACCTGTCCAGGTCTGAGCTCAGGGGACGTTGGTCTGCAGCTCACAGGGTCCCGTGCCTGGGCCACAGGGACCACAGTGGGTTGTGCATGCAGGGGCGTGTGAGTGCACAGAACCATTGGTCCCCACAGACTCCCTGCTCCCGTCTCTGTGCGGAAGGGGAGCAAAGTCGAGCCGTTCAAGGGTCTCTGCAGCTCGGCGTCTCCCTGTGACTCCCGGGCGGCTGTGGGGTGGCCGCCGTCTGCCCTGGGATACAGACGCTCCTGGCTGCCTGCTGCTCTCATTCTTGAAGCCGCAAGCCCGGGCCGGGGCTGCTGGGCTTTGGGGGGTGGGTGCCCACCGCTGGCCTGGCTGACCGCTGCTCCCCCACAGGTGGGCATCGTGCTGCACTATTCCACGCTGTCCACCATGCTGTGGATAGGAGTGACCGCCAGGAACATCTACAAGCAGGTGACCAAGAAGGCCCCTCTGTGCCTGGACGCAGACCAGCCGCCGTACCCCAGGCAGCCCCTGCTCAGGTACTGAGTGCACATGGGCGCGAGGCCCTGCCACCTGGGCCCTGGACACTGCATGCGCCTTCTGGGCTCG
The DNA here is from genome assembly GCF_049350105.2 of Macaca mulatta. Taxonomy (NCBI): domain Eukaryota; kingdom Metazoa; phylum Chordata; class Mammalia; order Primates; family Cercopithecidae; genus Macaca; species Macaca mulatta. The sequence continues at coordinate 145,201,711 of NC_133414.1, forward strand.
CCTTCTGGGTCTTGGCAAACCTCGCCAGGCCACCAAGGCCTGAGGACGATCCGGTCCGTGGGGGAGGGTCAGTGTTCCCAGGGAGGGTGGAGAGCAGGCGAAGGAGCTGGGGGTGGGGCAGTGTGCTGGAGGGGAGGGGCGACGGTCCCTGGGGGTGAGGCGGAGGGGGCCCAGAGGGTGGAGGGTCCCGGGTGGGGTCTGAGGCAGGCGGTGCCCTGCCCTCCACATCTGCGGCTGGAGCCCAGCTGGTCTGGGGCTGGCATGTGCTGGGGCTGGACGAGCCTCCTGTGCTACAGAATTGCTGGCACGAGACCCTCTGTGCCCCGCAGGGCAGCCACGCCGGGGAAATGGGCTCTGGGTGGTTTTGGCTTTGGCTTCATGGTCTCCGTAACATCAGGCAGCTGACTGTTGGTGGGGGAAAACCTCACATGCTCAGGCACTCATTTCAAGGTGGCCCTGGCCTGGGCCTTTCGGACCAGGAGGCAGGTGTGGTCCCCCAGTTCCCAGCACCTCCCCATCTCTGCTGTGTGAGGCCCGGGTGCTGGGATGGGACACTTGCCCCCACCCGCGGCCTACACCAGCTCTTGGTCCCCATCCATCCCCAGGCCGGGAATTCACCGTGGCCTTGGTGGGAACCATGGGCCTGCCTGGGGGTGGAAACAGCCCATGATGGCATGGGCGCAGACCTCCCTCTCTCCCTCCCTCCCTCAGTCCAGAGCCAGGGAAACCCAGGTGTCCACGTCTGGGCGGTGGCAGAAGCTCCTCTGCACCAGCAGGAAAAAGCCGGGTCAGGGAGCCCAGACAGCTGCTTTAGACAGGGGTCTGGCCGCAGCCGTGACGGGGCCGCGGAGCTCGCCAAGGAGTTCCAGCGCCTTTGGTGTTTCCTTTTCTGAACTGAGACTGAATTCCAAACACTCAGTCGGCAACAGCCAGGCTCAGAGTGTGGCCTCGAGGCCTTGGGTGCCTACCTGGCCCATCCTCTGGGGTTCCCTGAGGCTCCCTGAAAGCCTGCCTTGGGCACCTTTGGTTTGCCCGGAGCAGCGCCCTGTGTGAGGCACCCCTGCCAGAGGCTGCTCTGAGGCCGGCGGTCCCCGGGGGTCTTGGAGGACATTCGTCCAGTTGCGTGTGAGATGTGGTTCCTGCTGGTGCAGGGACACCTGCTTCCTCGGAAGGGCTGTCTGGCACTGTCCCATCCAAAACCGTCTGAAGAATTCATTTCAAGGCAGATACAGCCACGTCCTGTGTTGTCTCGGTAAACAGGGCTCACCTTCCACCCGGAGCATTTTCTGGCGCTGTTTGATTTTCAGATCCACGCAGACACGTTGCCACTTAGCAACCAGGGCTGGGTGGTGCTTCTGCCGCTGGTGGGGGCTGGGGAGGTAGGGTTTCATTATCTTGCCTCTCCTGCCAGGGAGGCCCCAAGTCCCCTGGGTTTATAAATCACTCTCAAAATGCATTTCCTCATCTGTAATTGATGGAAGAGCTGCCTGGTTTTGAAGACCAGGCTGGCAGCCGTGGAGCACCCCGGCACTCTTCTGTCTGCCGTCTGCCAGTGCGCACCACAGAGCCGTGCGTCTGTCCAGGTGCTGGGGGGCCAGCGGGCCCGGGGTTCGGCACTGACCGGCGGGCCCAGCGACGGCAAGGCCCTGCTTGCGGCCACGGCGCTGAGGCGACTGCTGTTCCTCCTGGGGCTGCCTGGAGACCCCCATCCTCCACCCCCTGCCCTCTGGGCCCCCTTCCTCTGTACAGAAAGGTCTTGACATTGTGGCAGGGGGAGTCCACATGGTGCCGTGTTCCAGCTGTGTTCCTTGGTTACTGGCCTGCCTGGTCACTCTGTCTCCCCAGCCGCTCCCCAGGTGCCTGGTTAGGGCTTGGCCTGTGCACCCCTGAGGCAGGTGCAGACTCGGGAGTGGTGGGCAGTGTTAGCTTGGACTTGGCTGAGGGCCTGCCCTCTCCATGGCCAGGCCTGGGGCTGCTGGGAGACTGTGCTGGGAGACTGGGCGTCACCTCCTCAGGGAGACCAGCAGGCTGGAGCGGAGCCTTTCTCCCCACACCCCAGAGGGGCTCACGATCAGCCCTGCAGGCCCTGGCCCAGAGCCTCTTCTCACCTCCCCCTCCTCCACCAGGAAACCTCCTCATCAGAGAGGCTCTTCCCAGCGGCCCTGCCTCCCCAGCCCCATTCCCTGGCCTACACATTATCACCGCCAACAGAAATTTGGTTCCTGAGTTCCAAGAATCTTGCAGTCTGGGAGGGAAGGGTGTGGACACCTCTCCAGGCAGCATGTTGCCCACACCCTCTCTGGCTGTTCCCATCCTGCCCTCTGAAAGAAGACCCACACCACTCCCTGCCTGACCCCCCGCCGTGACGGGGCGGCACCGCCAGCTCCCACTCACACCGACAGGGGCCGAGTCTCAGCTGCTGCGCATGAAGGAGCCGTGTGTACCGCCCGCCCACCGCCGGCCCAGCTCTGCAAGTGTTAACAAGAAGTAACGAGAAAACGGCCGTCCCCGAGAAGCGGCTGTGTGAACTCAGAGGACGCTCCTGGAGCTGCCGATGTTTTGAGAAAGCTCTCGCCATCCTGAAGGCCCACAGCCAGGGTTTGCCACGTGCAGCGGCCGCCTCTGCTTGACTTCGTGGAAACCAAACCTTCAAAGTCCAGGGAAGATACAGCCACGTCAAATGTTGCCACACTGGTGTCCGTGAGCATTTCACATGCCTGAGGCCCTCTCTGTGTGAGCATGGGGGATGCCCCACCTCTGCGTGGGACCTCCCCTCTCCACAAGACAGCCTGGTTGGCAGAGGGGGCGGACACCCCCCAAGACCCCCAACTCTGCAGGGGTTGGACTCCGTGGGCAGGAACCTGCCCTCTGGTCAGGGTGAGGTCAAGGAGTGGAGGGGCCAGTCCAGGGAGGCCCAGCAGCGAGAAGCCAGAAGCTTCTGTGGCACAGCAGGGGCCCCATGACCAAGGTCACAGCCACCGTCCACCTCTCCCCTCACGCAGGGGTGTGGCCCTTGTTACTATGACAACACAAGCCTGGGCTCTGCGCGGGATTCTGCCACTTTCTAGATGGGGATTCACCTGATCTCATCTCCCCTTGGTCCCAGGATGAGCCCCCGACGAATGTGGGCCTGTGTGGAGAGATTTGGGGGCACCCTCTGCCACCCCAGTTAGGAGGCACTGCACAGTCAGGCCCTCAGAACTGCCCTGGGCCTGCGGAGGGGCAGTGGCCTGACGGGTGTGTGGTCTGAAGCCCACACCAGGGCGAGGGCGGCAGGACTGGAACCCAAGGGGGGTGCCTTGGATTTGGGGGGCGCTGGAGCCCTTGCTGGCTGCAGCTTCCCTGCTTTGGTCCCAGGCCCATCGCTCCCCTCCATTCACACAGTGTTTTCTCCAAATTCCAGCAGCATCGCAGCCGGTGAGGCCCCTGCCGACTGAATGAGTCACACGCAGGCCCCAGCTCCTAGGAACCTTTGGAGACCCTTTTCCAGGCCCGAGCTGTGGCCCTGCCTGGGCCCCTGCCCAGCAGCCCCACCAGGATGGGTCCCTCTGCTCTCCTCAGCTCCTGCCATGCCAGGATCTGGTCATCTCCATCCACCCACACGGATCCCTGTGGGCGTCCCTAGCACAGCGGCTCTGGGCCAAGGAGGGTGCACAGGATGGGCACAGCCTGGCCTCAGGGCACAGGGGACTGGAGAGCCCCCAGGAAGGGCACCAGCCACCAGATGCTGGCTTCCCCACATCGGGGGCACCGTGGCAGACACCTATCCCAGATCCTGTTGAGGTGAGGCCTGGGCGACTGGATGGACGTCCCACAGAATGTGCAGCACGCTTCCTGGGGGAAGGCCGTCAAGGCCAAAGACACTCAGATAACGTGGCAGGTCATGTCTCTGCACACAGTCTCACCCCCGCGGCTCAGAGTGGCTATCACGGGCTCCTGGGCAGTGTTTATCGGGGCCACGCCAGCTCTGAGCATCACTGGAGTCACAGCTACATCTGAAGGCCGTGTTAAGAAGCACTACGTCTTCCAACCGTGAGCACAGGACGTGTTTCCTTTTGTTTAACTCTGTAATTTCTTCCAGCAAAGCTTTGCGGAAGAAATTTCCAGTGCACACATCTTGCACCTCCTTGGCTGAATTTTCTCCCAAGGATTTTATTCTCTTGATGTTATTATAAATGGGATTCTTTTCTTAATTTTCTTTTTGGATTGTTCATTTGCTTGTGAACAAAACACAACTGATTTCTGTGTGCCAACCTTGTGTCCTACAGCTTTGCTGAGTTCCTTTATTGGCTCTAGTTAGTGTTTTGTTAATTCTTTAGTATTTCTTGTATATATAATTATCACGTCATCTGTACACAGGGATAGTTCTACTTCTTCCCTTACAGTCTGGAGGGCTTTATATTTTTTTCTTGCCTAATTGTGCTGGCTACAACTTCCAATACAATGTGATTCTCTCTTTTTTTTACTTGTCAGTCTAGCTAAAGGTTTGCCAATTTTCTTGATCTGTTTAAAGAGTCAGTTTGAGTTTCATTGATGGTCTTCATTTTTCTGTTGTCTATGTTATTTATCTCCACTCTGATCTTTATTACTTCCTTTTTTCCATTAGCGTTGGATTTAGCTTGCTCTTCTCTTGTCAGGTTTCTTATGGTGTAAAATCAGATGGTTGACTTGAGCTTCTTTTTCTTATGTGGATGTTCATGGCTATGAATTTTCCTCTGTGTGCTGCTTTTCCTGCATCCGTGAGTTATCTTGTGGGGTATTTTGTTTCACTTATCTCCACAGTGTCACTTCTACTTTTCCTGGTGATTTCTTCTCTGGCCCACTGGTTGTTTAAAAGTATGCTGTTTAATTCTCACAGATGTCTAGATAGTCAGGGAAAAAAACACCCTAAAATTGTGCTGCAACTGTTAGTGTCAAGCTGAATGAAGGGAATCCCCGCTCGATCAAAGCAGCATGGCTTTGGGGAGCTTGTCTCTGTAAGGAGATCTTCATTACAATGATGAAAACATTGTTTCATTTCTTCCTTGTGATTTGGGTACAGCAGAGGGGTGGGAGGGAGTGGGTGACCCTGCGCATCCTACTGTGTGGCCTGCCCTGGCCAGGCCAGCCTTCTTCCCTTTCTCCACGTGTGAGGAGTGGAGCAGGTGTGGGCATGAGGGGCCAGGGAGTGCCTCAAGGTTAGGCCTGGACCAGACGTCACACAGACCTTTCTGAGCACACCTGGGAGTGTGCAAGGCCTGCTGCCCTGCTGGTGTCTTCAGTGCAAGTGTGGTTGTAGGTTGAGTGTGAGTCTGTTTCCTGGCCCCAGAGCTCTGCCTTGGGGCCTCCTGTGGGTGAGGAACCACACAGAACCTGGCATGAGCCTTCAGCCAACAGAAGTGCCACCCTCAGCCTTGCAGGAGGGAGTTTAGGGGAAGGACAGATGCAGCCTCAACCGAGGAGTCCATGGACTCTTGGCACTGCTAAGTGGGGCTAGGGTGACTCCGTGGAGAAGGAAGTAGGGAGGGACGCCAGACGGGGAGAAGGAAGCAGCTTGGACACAGGACCCCCCAGGCCCACAGAGGCACTGGCTCAGCCACCTAAGCCCTCACAGTGGCGCCTCCTTGGATTCAAGCACCCTCACCTTTGACCAACATGGTGGCCACTGTCACCTCCCAATACTCTCAAGATTCTAGACACTAGACTCTGTTGCAATACTCTGTCCCAAAAACACCATTTGCAGTCTGCACACCAGTCCTGACCACCACACACATTTGCCACAGCCTCCTGTTGCCTCCCTCAGATATCCCAAGACAGCTCAACACTGTGTGCATGTGGCCCCAGCTCCACTCCTCCCTCAGTCCCACAAGGGAACCAGCTCCATTTGGTCCCAGCTCCACCCTTCCCTTCATGTCCTCCATGGCCCCAGCCCCACCCCCTCCCCTCATAGCCTCCATGGAAGCAGCCCCACCCCCTCACCTCTCGTCCTCCATGGAACCAGCTCCACCCCCTCACCTCTCGTCCTCCATGCAACCAGCTCCACCCCCTCACCTCTCGTCCTCCATGGAACCAGCTCCACCCCCTCACCTCTCGTCCTCCATGGAACCAGCTCCATGCCCCCAATGTCTTTGCAGCTCAGCAGCCGGCACTGCTGTCCCAGCATTCGTGTCTGGGTGCTGGACATTGTGCCAAACTCTCTACCTGCTTTCCCAGATGAGGCCACACCTCCAGGCCCAGGAGTCTTCCCCACCTCTCTTGTCCCTCCTCCTCTCCCAGCCCCACTCCCTGGACCTCATTTTTCCTGCTCTGTGGACTGCCCTGACCCCAGCGGGCCTCCGTGCCCTTTTCTCAGCCTGCTGCTCTGCCACCTCCACACCACCTGGATACTTTTTCTCCCCAGCTGGAAGCCTGACTGCCTGCCCCCACGACCACCCCCCAGACCCCCCATTGCTGCTCAGCTATGGCTCAGAGACTTCCTATCTGCCCCTTCCTGGCCTCGCCTGCCCTTTGGGCACTGAGGGTCAGTCCCTCCAGTGGGATGGGCACCTCCCATCTCCACTCCAGTCTCCTCCCTGCACCTCAGCTTCCTCTTAGGTGAGACCCCTGACCCTCTGCCTGGTGCCCACCCACTATTGCAGAGCAACTGTCCCCTGACCTCTCCTCCCCTAGATGACAATGACAGGAAGGTCCCTCCTGCTTCGTATTCTCCAGGCTTGGCATCCAGCCCCTCCTGGTTAAATGTTGAAACCAGAAAGAGACAAACGGCAGGGATGTAGCAAATACGTGTGAAATTGCCTCCATGCTCAGCTGGGCTGGATGTGTCGATGGAAAGCAATCAGTTTCGTATTTGTTCTGACGCGTGGGTGAGCAGCACACTGCCCGTCAAGCGGTGTCAGGCCCCACAGCCTCTGCACACTCAGGGAGGGGCTGGAAGGACCCAGGACTCAGCAGTGGCGGCGTTTCTGGGTGTGGTTTGTCTCCATAGAAGGATCCACCACAGGGTCAGCGAGGGAAAAGGCGTCCGGCAGAGACCGAGACTCCAAAGTTCTCCCGGGAGACGGCAGGTGGGGAGGACCCACACAGAGCCTGCTCCTTCCCCCAGCAGCAAAACGCAGCAAAGTGCGCCCTGCACTTCTGCCAAGGAGGCCGCTCAGGCTCAAGCTCTGGGTTCTTGCTGGGACGGGTCACTCCTGTGTGCTCTGCCAGCTCCACTGGCCACAGCTACGGATCCTCACACTCCGGCGGGAAGGCAGGTGCCGCCATCAGTCTCAAGGTTCATGCAAACAGCCCAGGCTGCTGTAGTGCTACATCCTGCGTCCCTGCACACAGAGCAGCCTTATCAGGCAGGGACGGGGGGAATGTGTTGAAAGCCACTGACCCAGGCCCCTGCCACGGCCCCGGAGCCTGGCCCTTCTGCAGAGCAACACCGGGCTGCACAGGGTCGAATGTTCTTGAATCCGTCGTTTCTAACTATATGGGTAAGAAGAAAGAAAGGCTGAGAGAGAGATTCGGTAAGAAATATAAAGAAATACTGGAAGAAAAAGAATAAGAGCAAATATGATGTACCCTGAGCTGATCCTTTCTACACAAAACAGGGGCCAGCAGCCTGATGCCCGTGTCTGAACGATTAGCCTGCTTCCTCTACACCCAGATCTCACAATCCAGATTTGTTATTTTCCGGAATTCCGTTTTGACCTCTATTCAGCCACTTCCCCTTCCTTGTCTTTAGTTTCCTGCTCAGTCTCTTTGCCACAGAGTGATGTCTGCCTGGGGCCCTGGACGCAGGTGCTGCTGGATAATTCAGTGATCCCCGGTCCCCAAGCACCTGCTCAGATGTGAGCAGAGCCCACTGAAGGGTTGTTTCTGCATCCTTTAAGTGGAAATGTGGCTGAACTGGGGAGGTTTTGGGTAGGCTGGGCCTCCTGCCCACCACGGGCACCTCCCCTCCTAATCCTGCCAAGCCACATGCCTGCCATGGGCACCTCCCCTCCTAATCCCACCAGACAACCTGCCTGCCATGGGCACCTCCCTCCTAATCCCTCCAGACCACCTGCCCGCCACGGGCACCTCCCTCCTAATCCTTCCAGACCACCTGCCTGCCACAAGCACCTCCCTCCTAATCCTGCTGGCCAGCCCACTTTGAGGAAGGGCCTCTAAATAGACTGAACTTTCCACATTTTCTGCTCCCACTGCCAGCCAAAGGGAAGCCACTCCAGAAACAAGCAGGACTTTTATGATTTCACAGGTGCTTGGGGGCTAATTCCCCATTCAGCAAAGAGTAATTACATCCTAATTTTGCAATCTGGCCACCCTTTCTGGTCAAGTGCACCAAGCTGTGTCGGTTATTTGAGGTCTGTGGGGTGTGTCGGTTATTTGAGGTCTGTGGGCTGTGTCGGTTATTTGAGGTCTGAGGACTGTGTCGGTTATTTGAGGTCTGTGGGCTGTGTCGGTTATTTGAGGTCTGTGGGCTGTGTCGGTTTGGAATTCCACTGGCACCAAGACACTTGGATTCTGTGTCACAGCCCGGCTTGCTGAGGACACCTGCTCCCACCTTTACCCGCCTCGCAGCCTCCCCGGTGCTGGCCAGCCACAGAGGGACGCTCGTCCCCACTGCATGGATGAGTGCTTTCCTGGGACTCTCAGCCAGGAACCCCCTCTAGGCCACAGGGCAAACTCTGGAGACTGCCTTGGGCTTGGGACCTGACCGTGGCCACGCACTGGGCCTGGCTTGGACCCCACAGGGCTGAGGCCCTCGGGCTCTGGGGCCCTGGGAATGGCCAGTGGGAAGCGTCCACTCCCTCCTGTTCCATCTGGAATGCGTGCCCGAGGCCAGTCCTCAGGATGAGCTGCCTAAGAGCGGGCAGAGGTCACAGGCCAGTGAGCAACCTGGCGCCTGCCACTTCTAAGAATGTGGGTTCACACGGAGAGGGCAAGGATGGGGGTGGGTGGGAGGCAGCCGAGGGAACTTTGTGCCGGGAAAGCCCTGGAGGGAGCAGCTCTGAGGTCTCTGCGAAGCAGCCCTCCCTCCCTTTCGCATCTCCCTGTGGACGCTTGGACGTCAGGCCAGGAAGGGCTCGGGCCTTCCAGTTGTGTGGACCCTTGGACGTCAGGCCAGGAAGGGCTCGGGCCTTCCAGTTGTGTGGACGCTTGGACGTCAGGCCAGGAAGGGCTCGGGCCTTCCAGTTGTGTGGACCCTTGGACGTCAGGCCAGGAAGGGCTCGGGACTTCCAGCTGACCCTCTGGTCCAGCCCTGAGCTTTACAGATGGGGAAACCGAGGCCCCAGAGGCACGGAGGCTCGCCCAGAGTGCTGGCCGGGCCACCAGGACCTGGCATCTCACACTTTGGCGGTCCCCTGACTCTGTAGACACCGTGAGTACCTCCCCCTCCTGCTGGTCCTGTGTCTGCTGACAGCAGCGTTGGTTGAGGATGGGAGGAGGGGCCACGTGGCACAACCCCTTCTACACCCCCAGGAGTAGCACCAAGCCCAGTGCCAGCCGCTTAGCTCCCCTGAGCAGGAGCAGAGGACACTGGAGCTTCGAGGGCAGAGCAGGACACACCGCCACTGATGCCTGGGTCCAGTGGTGGCCCCTCGAGGCCACACGTGGCCTGACATCCTGGAACACAGGTGCTCTTCACATCACAAGTGATCCTGCAGACCCATCCGTGGGTACCCACTACGAGTGGACATAGCGACAGTGCTATGGCGTTCAAAGCATCTTGTCAGTCATGAAGCATCCTCGGCTCGTGTCTGGAGCCGGGCATCGTGGTGCCATCTGCAGGGCACGGCTGGTGCCTGGGACAGTGGAGCTGTCCTTCTCCACCTGACTGCTGTCTTGCCAACCTGCCTTCCTCCTGGTGCCCACGGCGTCCTCCTCCATCCATCCTCAGCAGTGATCGAATGCAGAGGAGCCCAGGATGCACTTCTGAGGCTCGCCTGTGACTTTCCAGAGATACTTAGACAAATGGACATAAATAGCTCTTGGATCCTAGCAGGAATTCTCAACCTGATTTCTCTGAATTCATAAGTCACAGTTAACTCAGAATGCTAACCGGGCCAGGGACCACGATCTCACAGAGGGGTCCTGTGTCCCAGGGAGGTGAGGGTGCCAGGGCTGTCTCCTGAGGTATCTGCTACCCGCCCCTGCACTGCCCGCTCCCCGAGGCCGCGTCTGCACATGTGATTTCCTTGGCTCCTTCTGCTCCTGGGCGGCGCCAGCCTCAGGTCTACACCTGGAATCCACCGTCTTTCCTGTGACAAATGACCTCGGCGCATCGAAGGCCCCCGGGGGCCACAACCTCTATGAGTGTGACTGGCTGGTGGGCAGCGCTGCTGTCCTGGGGACACGCTTCCCGTGGAGAGGCGGCTAGGAGCCTGGGGGGCTTCATCAAGGGGTTCTGGAAGGGCTCAGTGGTCAAACTTCAATGTGCACCTGGGCCTCACCCATCACCTGAGTGGGGCTGTCCCGAGTCCACCCCCAGCTCCTGAGCCCTCCTCACCCCTCAGCCTTCCCCTGGGCGGGGCTGGCACAGGCTGGGATCCTCCACATCATCTCCGGCAGGGCAATGGCACACAGGCTCTGCCCAGTGGTCAGCAGCAGGCACGGGCAGGCACAAGGAGGAGGCAACCCCAGAGTAAAGGGAAATCGACAAGGCCTCTGTGCCCGCGAAAGCCGGGCTCTGGATCTGGCCAAAGAACGGTCCTCATGAGGCCACAGCTGGACTCAGCCTAGAGGCCTGACCCCAAAGGACATGGTGGATCAGGGGTACCCTGAGAAGGGTGGCCCCCAGGCCTGGCCCATGCTTGGCAGAAGGGTTTGCAGCGCTGGTCAGCCGCCTCCTTGAAGACGGGGGGAGATGAATAATCACAGGTGGCTCCCCGGGAAGGAGCCCAGGACCCCACGGGCACTGTGAGGACTCAGCACAGCCAAGGACCGGCTCATGGCGCTGTCATCCCTCCCGGGCCCCTCGAACCACCCACTGCTGGGACCCTGGACACGTGGGCTGCAAGTCTCCAGCCCTCACTGTCCTCAAGATGGCCATGTCCCCTCATCCTCTGAGCTGCCAGGGCCACACATCAGACCCAGCCCCGAGACACCACTGCCAGGTCCTGGTGTACTACAGCCCCCAACCCCTCCCTGCCTTCCAGAGACTCTGCCCCAGGGGAGAGCTGGCGCTCTGCTCCAGCATCCACCCAGCAAGACCCTCTCCCTACCTTATCCCTCCCTCTTACCCCTCCCCCTTTCCCTCCCTCCTTTCCCTCCGCTTTCCCCTCTCCCTCCCTCGACTCCTCCCCTCCCCTCCTCACCTTCCATGGGCTCCAGGTCAAGCCCAGGGCTAGATGCATGCCTGGCCCACCCATGCCGCTCTGCAGGGGCACTCCTGGTGGAGCCCAGGCCCCCTGCCGCCCTACCCTGGGCCGCTGCCCAGCTCAAGGCCATGATGGACGAGTGTGGATTGGGTGAAAGACACAGTAATGAAATGTGGTGAAAATGCTCCTAGAAGCCCAGCTGTCGCCTTGCACAGTCCCTCGGCCTTTGGGGGATCCCAAAGCTCTCAGCTCCTACATGGTCCAGGCTTTGTCAGTGCCCCCCGCCCCCCTGCTGCCACACACGGTCCCTTCAGGGCCACCACGGCCACTCCAGCTCCCTCAGTCCCTGTCTGGTGGGCGTCCCCTGGCCCTGCCCAAACCCTCCTCCCACCAAACCACACCCAAGGCCGCCCCCAGCCGCCCCGCAGCACACCCAACCCCCCACAGGCATCCTCTCCCTCCGGTATGGCAGCCCTCGGCCCCCACAGGCATCCTCTTCCTCCGCTGTGGCAGCCCTCAGCCCTCTCATGATGAAGAGCCTCCGACACCCAACCAGAAATATGGGGCAGCCTAAGGAGGGCCCCCTTCCTCTGTGGTGGGGACACCGCCGATGGAACCCCAGGCTTCCTTCCTGTTGGCCATGCCTCTTTCTTTCCTGCATCCTCTCCTGCCCATCAGACCCCACCCTCTGGTCAGTTCCGAGTCAGGCCAGGGGTGGGCAGGCCCCTGGAGCAGAGGCTCCTCTGGGAACCCAAGGCGAATGAGGAACACCAGGATAGTGTCAGCAGACAGATGCAGGTCTGACCCCTGGTTCGGGACAGAGGACGGGGAGGGTAGAGGGTGGTGGGGATGCTTTTCACCATCACTGTCCCCATCCAGTCACTGGAGCAGCTTGTGGAAGGTGGCCTCGGTCGGTCATGCTCTCTGTAGTGGGGTCCAGGTGCTCTCGTGGAGGCACAGTCAGAAGGGGGAAGGTGAAGGTATGAGCCAGCCGGATGCCAGCGTCAGAGCACCCCGAGTGAGGGGTCAGTGCCCGGCAGGAGCTGAGAGTCACATGCTGTCTGGTCCAGAGTGAGGACTGCTGGCCGCCCTCCTGCGAGTGGACAGAGGGACACAGTCCAAGGCACAGAGGCAGCACCCAGAGTCCACCCCTGCCCACTGCCTGGGTCCGAGACCCGAGAACTGTGCACACAGAGCAGGCACCTGCCCAAAGCCTGGCCTGAGTGAGTGCCCAGGGTGCCCAGCAAACACCCACGGAGCAGCCAACTGACGGTGCATCCAGCCTGGAGCCCCACAGAGGCCAAGCGCTCAGTGTGGCCACACCAGACCTGCCCCCTGGGAGGTCCCATGCACTGTGAACGCAGCCAGGGCACGGCCCGAGAGATTGCCTGGGCTGGGAGGCCCCAGGATCAGGCCCTCACTAGCCCAGGCACCTGCTCAGGGCTGGTGCTCCCTGGTCTTACCCCTGGAGCTCAGGCCATGGACAGTCGAGAGGAGATTGGCAAGGGTCAGCTCAGCATCTGGAATGGGCCTGGAGAAGGGGATCGACTGTGTCCCTAACCTCAGCCGAGTCCCATGTGTTTCTGGGTTCTGCACACGTGGCCTCAGTGGCTGAAATAACGGGCAGCCAGCAGTGACTTAGAGACACGAGACTGGCTGCAAGGCCACTTGCAATCTGGTGACTTCATTCTGGGATCCTGGGAGGAGTCCCTGCCAGGCCCAGCTCCCCTGTCACCCTAGTTGCCAGCTCCAACCAGTGGCCAGGCAGCAATCATCCCCACCCGTCCCTTTGCCCACACGCTGGTCGTCCTCCTGTCCCGTCCGGGACAGCAGGTAGGGCTGTGGCCAGTTGACTGGTAAAGCTGTGTTTGACAGTGGAGCCTGGGAGGGAATGAGCCAGCTGATCAGGCCAGCCAGGTGAGCCCTGTGGGGAGCTGGACGTGTCCCCAGGCTGACACCACTGCACCCAGTCAGCACTGGCACCAGCTTCCAGATGATTCTCTGGTCTCACCGTCTCCAGGAACTGCGGCCCCACCAGCCTCTTCCTGCCTCATTTCCCAAACTTCCTTTTCATTAGAGAGCAAAACCCCTTGAGGACCAGCGGCTGTATGGTCCACGGAGGCCTCAGGTAACAGTGCCCACAGGATTTTTAAGTTAAGGTATGTACGTTGTTTCTTTAGGCATAATTGCTGTCACACTTAGTCAGCTACAGTACAGTGTAAATACAACTTTTATGTGTTGTATTAGTCCACTGTCACACTGCTATAAAGAAGTACCCAAGAGTGGGTAATTTGTAAAGGAAAGAGGTTTAATTGACTCACAGTTCCGCATGGCTGGGAGGCCTCAGGAAACTTACAGTCATGGTGGAAGGGGAAGGAGAAGCAGCACCTTCTTCACAAGGAGACAGGAGAGAGAAGGGAAGAGCAAAGGGGGAAGAGACTCCTATAAAACCTTCAGTCTCGTGAGAATTCACTCAATATCATGAGAACAACATGAGGGAAGCCACCTCCTGATCCAACCACCTCCCACCAGGTCCTGCCCTCAACACATGGGGATTACGGGATCACAGTCTGAGATGAGATTTGGGTGAGGACACAGAGCCAAACCATATCATGTGCACTGGGAAACCAAAAACTGTGTATGATTCACTTTATTGCAGTGTTTGGAACTGAACCTGTACCATCTCTTCAGTGTGCACACACATCACACACACATGCACTCACACACCACACACATGCATTGCATACATGTGCACATACACTCATGCAGTTACATCACATGCACTCACACACACACCACACACACATACACACACTTGCACTGCACACGTGCACACCCAGGCACTTACACGCACTCACACTCACACCACATACACACACACTGAACACATGCATACTCAGGCACTTACATGCACTCATACTCACCACACATATACACACACTTGCACTGCACATGTGCACACTCAGGCACTTACACGCACTCACATCACACACACACACTGAACACGTGCATACTCAGGCACTTACACGCACTCACATTCACCACACACATACACACACCTGCACTGCACATGTGCACACTCAGGCACTTACACGCACTCACATCACACACACACACTGAACACGTGCATACTCAGGCACTTACATGCACTCACATTCACCACACACATACACACACTTGCACTGCACACATGCACACTCTGGCACTTCCATGTACTCACACCACACATACACACACCTGCACTGCACGTGTGCACACTCAGGCACTTACACGCACTCACATCACATGCATACACTCTTGCACTGCACATGTGCACATTCAGGCACTTACATGCACTCACACCACACACAAACACACTGCACACGTGCATATTTAGGCACTTGCATGCACTCACACTCACCACACAAACACACACACTTGCACTGCACACATGCACACTTAGGCACTTACATGCACTCACACTCACCACACACATACACTCTTGCATTGCACACGTGCACACACACTCATGCACTCACGCACTCACATCACACACATACACTCTTGCACTGCACACGTGCACATTCAGGCACTTACATGCACTCATACTCACCACACACGTACACACACTTGCACTGCACACATGCACACTTAGGCACTTGCATGCACTCACACTCACTACACACACACACTGCACACGTGCACACTTAGGCACTTGCATGCATGCACACTCACTACACACATACACTCTTGCATTGCACACGTGCACACACACTCATGCACTCACACACTCACATCACACTTGCACACACACCCACGAAACGCCGTACATGGAGCACAGCTCAAGTCACAGCACCGGTGAAACTTCAGCTAAGCGTAAACTGAGGTGGGTGTGGCAGAGGAGGCCATGAACATGACCTGAGGCCTTCGCAGACCATACAGCCGCTGGTTCTTTATTGCTAAAAAAAAATGCTAGTGACTTCCGCAAGTCGTAATCTCCCTGCGGGCAGAGGGTCCCGCCTCGATGTGGACCGCTGGGGCTGACCAGGGTGGTGGCGGCTGAAGGCTGGAGTGGCTGCGGCAATTCCTTAAAATAAGACAACACTGATGTTTGCCACATTGATTTTTCCTTTCACAAAAGAGTTCGCTGTAGCACGAAGTGCCGTTTGATGCATTTTACCCGCAGCAGAACTCCTTTCAAAACTGGAGTCATCCTCTCAAACTCTGCCATGGCTTTGTCAACATAGTGTATGAAATATTCTCAGTCCTTTGTTGTCATTTCAGTAGCGTCCACGGCATCTTCACCAGGAGCAGATTGATCCCAAGAAACCTCTTTCTTTGCTCATTCATAAGACGCAGCTCCTCTTTGGTTACGTTTTACCACGAGACTGTAGCAATGCAGTGCCATCTTCAGGCTGCACTTCTAATTCTTGGGTGGCCAGGAGCAGTGTCAACTAGCAGCAATATTTTGCAAAGAATCTTTTTGAGCAATAGGTCTCAACAGTGGGCTTTAAATATTCAGCAAACCATGCTGTCAACAGATATGCTGACACCAGGCTTTGTCGTCCTCTTACAGAGCACAGGCAGAGTACATTGAGCATCATTCTTAACGGCCCCGGGATTTTCAGAATGGTGAATGAAGATTGGCTTCAACTCAAAGTCCCCGGCCGCGTTAGCCCCTAGCAAGAGCGTCCGCCTGTGCCTGGAAGCTTAGAAGCCAGGCACGGTCTCCTCTCTAGCTGTGAGAGTCCTAGAAGGCATCTCTTCCAGTAGAAGGCTGTTTCATCTGCGTTGCAGATCTCTTGTTTAGGCTAAGCGCTGTGGCTCATGCCTGTAATCCCAGCACTTTGGGAGGCCGAGGCAGGCAGATCACCTGAGGTCAGGAGTTCGAGACGAGCCTGGCCAAGACAGCAAAGCCCAGTCTGGACAAAAAAAAAAAAAAACACAAAAAATTAGCCAGGCGTGGTGGTGGGCACCTGTAATCCCAGCTCCCGGGGAGGCTGAGGCAAGAGAATCACTTGAACCTGGGAGGTGGAGCTTGCAGTGAGCCGAGATCACGCCACTGCACTCCAGCCTGGGTGACAGAGCCAGACCCTGTCTCAAAAAAAGAAAAATCACTCTTGTTTAGTGCAACCTGCCTCACCTGGCCAGATCTTCTGGAGAACTTGCTACAGCTTCTCCATCAACACTTACTGTTTCACCCTGCACTTTTATGTTATGAAGATGGTTTCTGTCCTTAAACTTCATGAACCAACCTCTGCTAACTTGGAGCGTTTTTCCTGCTGCACCTCTCTCGGCCGTCATAGGGTTAAAGAGAGTTAGGGTCTTGCTCTAGATGAGGCTTTGGCTTGAGGGAACGTTGTGTCTGGTTTGATCTTCCATCCAGACCATTAAAATTGCTCCACATCAGCCATGAGGTTGTTTCACTTTCTTATCATTCGTGTGTTTGCTGGAGGCAATTTTCTTCAATACTTTTCCTTTGCATTCACAACGCAGCTGTTTGTCACAAGAGGCCGAGCTTTTGGCCTATCTCTGTTTCGACATGCCTTCTTCACTAAGCGTAATGATTTCTAGCTTTATAAATAAAGCAACAGACATCCAACTGTTCCTTTCATCTGAACACTTAGAGGCCATTGTAGGGTTATTAATTGGCCTAATTTCAATATTTTTGTGACTCAGGGAATAGGAGGGAGATGGGGAACAGCCAACCCGTGGAGCAACCAGATCACACAGGACATTTACCCACTAAGTCCACCGTCTTATACGGGCGTGGTTTGTGGTGCCGCAAGACAGCTACCACGGAAACCTCAAAGATGACTGATCACAGCTCACCATGACAGACATAGTAATAGCGGTAAAATGTGAAATATTTAGAGAATTACCAAAATATGACACAGAGACATCAAATGAACACATGCTGTTGGAAAAATGGCCCTGATGGACTTGCTCAACGCTGGGTTCCCACAGCCTTCACCTGTGAAAAACGCAGGACCTGCAAAGCCCAGGTGCACCTGTGCGTGTGTGAGTGCCTGTGCGTGTGTGAGTGCCTGTGCGTGTGGAGGGCCTATGCATGTAGAGTGTGCCAGTGTGTGTGTGTGCGTGGTGTGTGCCAGTGTGTGTGTGAGTGTGAATGTGTGTGCATGTGCGTGTGGTGTGTGCCAGTGTGCGTGTGTGCATGTATGTACGTGTGTGCCTGTGCATATGGTGTGTGCCAGTGTGCATGTGTGTGCGCCTGTGCATGAGTGTGTGTGTGAGTGTGCATGTGTGCCAGTGTGCCGATGTGTGTACGTGTGTGCCTGTGCATGTGGTGTGTGCCAGTGTGCATGAGTGTGTGTGCATGTGTGTGCCTGTGCATGTGGTATGTGCCTGTGCGTGTGCCTGTGCATGTGGTGTATGCCATTGTGCGTGTGTGCCTGTGTGTGTGTGAATGTGCATGTGTGTGCCATTGTATGTGAATGTGTGTGCCTGTGCATGTGATGTGTGCGTGTGTGCCAGTGTACATGTGAGTGTGCATTCGTGAGTATGTGTGCTTGTGTGTGTGATGTGTGCCAGTGTGCGTGTGTGTGCGTGTGTGCCAGTGTGCATGTGGTATGTGTGTTCCAGTGCGGGGGGCATGTATGCATGGAAGTGTCATGCAAGCAAATGTGTGTGCACATGTGAGCATGCATGTGGTGTAAGGAGAGGTGCAGCATGGAGGCAGAGGCAGTGCCGCCCGCCTGAGCCCAGAGATGCAGTGTTGGTCTCAGAGGGGCTGTCCTGGGTGGCACCTGGGTCCAGGACCTTTTTGCTCGGGCTTTGATGGTGCCACTGCACCTGGGGAGAGGTGTGAAGTGTCAGCCATGGCGGGAACCGAGCCGTGGCAGGACCACACCCATGGTCTGAATCCTTGCTCCATTTCCCCATGTCCCAGCGTGCATTGATTCTGACCATCGGCTCCAATCAGCAGCGGGCAAGTGTGTCAGGAGGGATCACAGAGCCGGCAGCACCCAGGCGGGGCACGTGCTTCTGTGGATGGTTTAAGGCACCCATCCTCATGCCACATCCGCACCATGGCTCCTCCCCGAGGCTCCCCAGTCACCCGCCGTGAGCAGCAGCATGTCCATCCTGTAGCTGTGAGTGGCTAGGGTTCATGCACCGCTGGGGCCGCGCCACAAGCTCAGTGGATAAAGCAACTCAGGGGGATCATCCGACAGTCGAGAGCCGTAAGTCCAACATGGGCCCCGCTGGACCGACATCGAGGTGTGGGCAGGGCTGCCTCCCTCCCCCAGCACCTTCTGGGGCTGCCTCAGCCGCCATCACTCCTGGGCTTGGGGCCTCCTCCACCCTGAAAGCCAGCAGCCCTGCATCTTCTCTCCACTGGGATCTCTGCCCTCCCTCTTAAGAGGACCCCGGTGATGTTGTCAGTCCAGCCAAACAACCCAGGACAGTCTCCGCTCTTCACCATCGCTCATTTAACCACACCTGCAATGTCCCTCTTGACGTGTGAGGTGAAACCTTCACTGGTTTCAGGGAAGAGAACATGGATATCTGGGGGCATTATTCAGTCGACATAGGACGGAGCTCCTGTTCTCCTGTGCAACGCTCATCTACCTGCCCCAGCACTGATGGTCACTCCTCCCTCACTTGGCCCTGGGTCACGTGGCGGTGCACTCAGGGCTGGTCCCGGGCTCTGCAGCCTCCCCGGCCAGGCCACCCTCCCCAGCTCTGCACCCTCCCTGGCCAGGCCACCCTCTCAGGCTCTGCACCCTCCCCAGCTCTGCACCCTCCCCAGCCAGGCCACCCTCCCCGGCCTCTGAGCAATGTGCTCTGCCGTAAGTCAGCTCCCGCTTTGCTCCTCTGGACACCTCTGGGTGAGGTTCACAGCTCCCAAGGGGAAGCCATTAGGATTTCTCGAGATTCAGATCCGCCCTCCCTTTCTAGAAACCTTCATCTAACGCAGGCGTTGGCCTGAGCCCCGGAAATCATGTAACCGGGAGATGTTCCAGTGAGTGGCCTGGCATGGCGAGCCACTGTCCCGACGCTGGGACCTGGGCACAGAGGGGTGGCTGGACATTCCTCGACGCCCAGAGTCCACCTGGGGTTTAGATGGGATTCTAGGTAACAGAATAGGACGCTTGAGTGACAGACGCGTCAGCGCCCAGAGGAGGAGGACAAGCTGGACCCCCACCCTGACTGGGGCTCGGAGCCATAGGAGAGGGTGTTCCCAGCTGCCAGACGGGCAGGAACCACTCCCCGGACACAGTTGGGCTGAGGCGGTTGTGAGTGGCCCACGTCGGGCGGTGGTTGGTGGATGCTGGACCCAGCAGAGCCCCCCGCCCCGCCCCAGCCCCAGCCCCAGCCCCGCGCCTGCGAGTCCACGGCAGTCACTGCCCAGCGGCGGCGGCGAGAAAAGCGGCGGCCTCCAGCGCCCTCTGCCGGCCGACCTGCGCTGCGCGCCGGGACGGAGCCCGGAGCCGGTGGTCCTGGCAAGCAGGGCCGGGCAGGCAGCTTGGAGACGGCCGGCCGGGCACAGACAGACCCTCCCACAGGCTGCAGCGGGCGGCGTGTCCTCTGAGCAGCTGCCAGCAGCTTCTCCACGCCCGCTGCAGGATACTGGGGTCCTCAGGAAAAGACCTGCAGCCACAGGAAGGCAGGGGAGCTCACGGTGCTGCATCGTCTGGCCAGACCCAGGCAGGGCCTCTGGGACACGTCAGCTGCTCCATCATCCAGCCTTGGACGCGCAGAGGCCACTGCTGCAGGCCTTCTTGCCGGCTCCTTGTGGGTAACTGGGGCCACGGGCCACAGAGGAGCGTGGCGGGCTGGCCTTGCTGCACAAAGCACACCCTGAGCCATCCCTGTCACAGCTGTGCCTGCTGAGGATGCCAAAGGGGACTTCAAGGCCAGAACCTGTAGCTCCATCTCCTGCAGAGGGTGGAGGGCTGGCTCGGAGACAGTGGCCTCCTGTGTGTCCAGAGCGGGGT
Organism: Macaca mulatta; assembly: GCF_049350105.2. Lineage (NCBI taxonomy): Eukaryota > Metazoa > Chordata > Mammalia > Primates > Cercopithecidae > Macaca > Macaca mulatta. The sequence goes on from NC_133414.1 coordinate 145,221,938, forward strand.
CTAGGGGATCCCTGTGCCTGGCAGCAGCAGGACCCTGGGGGGCTTTCTGTGCCACCGTTGACTGTGGGAGCAGAGCAGAGGTGCCCGTGCTGACATCACAGGCCGGCCGGGTGTGGACAGCTGAGCCCAGGCCCTGCTAGAACAAGCTCTGGATGGTACTGTCCCAGCCAGGTGCCCGTGGCCTCTATAAGAAGTTGGGTCTGCTTTCCCACTCCATGTCCTGTTTTGCCACCTGTGGGCTTCACAGCCAACTCTTTGCCAAAGTCATGTGCGGCTCACTCCTCCCTGTCTTCACCTTCAGAGAGACATTGGTCTTTATTTCTCCCGGGCCCCCGCCCCGCTCGGCAGGAACAAACCGCCAGACTGGGTGACAGCGTCGAGCAGGTTTCTCCTGCTTCCCATCCACTGGGGTGGCTGGATGTCTTCTCAGAAAATCAAAGGACTGTCTCTGGTCTGTCCTGCACCACAACTGTGCACCGTGTGTCCATCCTGCACCACAACTGTGCGCCATGGGTCCGTCCTGCACCACAACTGTGCGCCGTGGGTCCGTCCTGCACCACAACTGTGCGCCGTGGGTCCGTCCTGCACCACAACTGTGCGCCGTGGGTCCGTCCTGCACCACAGCTGTGCGCCGTGGGTCCGTCCTGCACCACAGCTGTGCGCCGTGGGTCCGTCCTGCACCACAGCTGTGCGCCGTGGGTCCGTCCTGCACCACAGCTGTGCGCCGTGGGTCCGTCCTGCACCACAGCTGTGCGCCGTGGGTCCGTCCTGCACCACAGCTGTGCGCCGTGGGTCCGTCCTGCACCACAGCTGTGTGCCGTGGGTCCGTCCCGGACACTTCTGCATCCCATGGGCCCCTCTATCTCACTGTCTTATCATCGACTTTGCCTGGCATCGGTGTAACCGCTGTAGCTCTCTTAATCTCACAGTTGGCATTGCATGGCTTTTTCCATCCAGTTACTTTCAACCTACTTGTGTCTTATATTCAGTGTTTCTATTCTAGTCACCATGTTCCATGAGCTTACTATCTATCCTGATAATCTCTGCCTTTGGATTGGAGCTTTTAGCTTGCTAAAATTAATTGGAATTTTGATTTGGTTGGATTTAGTCTACATTTTACTCTTTGTTTTCTGTTTTTACCACTTTAAGTGATTGTTTTGCTCTTTGGAATTCTTCCATTTCTCCTTTACTTCCTTCTTTTGGATTATTTTAACATTTTTTAAAATTTCGTTTTAATGTATCTATTAGTTTTTTTGTTTGTTTGAGACGGAGTCTCACTCTGTCGCCCAGGCTGGAGTGCAGTGGTGCGATCTCGGCTCACTGCAACCTCTGCCCCCCGGGTTCACGCCATTCTCCTGCCTCAGCCTCCCTAGTAGCTGGGAGTACAGTCACCCGCCACCACGCCCAGCTAATTTTTTGCATTTTTAGTAAAGACGAGGTTTCACCGTGTTAGCCAGGATGGTCTCAATCTCCTGACCTCGTGATCCACCCACCTTGGCCTCCCAAAGTGTTGGGGTTACAGGCGTGAGCCACCGCGTCCAGCCTAGTTTTTACCTAGTTTTGTATGGTTGCTCTAAGGGATTATAATCCACAACCTTTCCACATCCTATGTAGAGTAAAATTGTTCTCTTCATATAACACATTTACAGAAAACTTGCAACTGTATAGGACTGTTTCCTGCCTCCCACCTTTCCTCCCACAGATGCTGGGCACAGCACCATCCCCACGTACCCTACACAAGGCAGTGCTCAAGTTCTTTCTTGAAACAGTCATTGCAAGAAGGAGGAAATTAAGAAGGGGGAGACAAAGCTTTTCTATTTATCCCTCAGCGTTTCTGGTGTCCTCCTTCCTTCCGGACAGTCCAAGTTCCCCCAAGCAGCCCAGGGGCTCCCTGCTGTTCTGATGAAGTCCACAGCATGGACCCCCCACCCAAGGCCCACCGTGCCGGTCTGGTTAGGGTTTTCCACAGGTGCGGTGCCTGCGGAAGGGTCCACTACCCTCCACCCTGAATAATTTCAGCTAGCATTTCCTGAAATACAGGTCCATACATGGCAAGTGCTCTTAGTTTTATTTTTATCAGAAAGTGTCTTTATTTCATCTTTATTTCTGAAGGAAATCTTGGGATATAGAGTCTGGGAGCACAGGTTTCCTAGGGGGTCCCCGAGAACTACCAGACCCAGGGCCACCCCTCCCATCCCTGCACCTTGGAGCCCACTGAACACGTGGGGCAGGGGTCCGTGGCCGACCTGGGTGTTCCCAGCAGCCGGGGAGACAGCACCCATGGGGGATGGTCTCTGAGCCGGCCCCTAGGTCACGCATGCTCCATAGGGCCGGCAGCCAGGGTCAGGCCAGGGGCTGGAGGCGGTGAGCAAATGCACCTGGTCCGGGACACACAGCATCATGCATGGACCCCTGGGTGCCCTCAGCACGATTGCCAGGCCCTGCAGAGGGGAAGGTCAGCCCCTGCCCTGGGCTTGGGCTGTGCCTGTCAGGATGAGACTCTGCCCCTCCAAGGCAGGTTCCTGGGTCTGACGGGGAGCAGAGACTTCCGCCCTCTGAACCTCTTCCCCTGAGGCTAAGCGGGGCTTTAAAGCTGTTTAAAACGGGGCACCACGGGTCACTGGCCACGCGCACTACCCGTGGGGAGGGGCCATGACCTGGAGACTCAGTGGGACATGCAGCTCCCTGTGAGACCCCACGCCAACCCGGGGAGCGGTCCCACCTGCAGCCAGGGGCTCCCTGCAGCTGCAGAGAAATCAGCGGCTAACAGAGCTCTCCCGGGGCCCACCTGTTCCGGGACCTGGCCAGGGCTCTCTCCAGGCGCAGAGGCCCGCGGGAGGCCAGGCGAGGCCGGCACAGGCTGCTCGGTCGGCGGTCGGGGGTCGGGAGTCTTGGTCCCCTCCTGCTCCGCCCGCGCCCGCCGCTCTCCCTTGCCCCGCGGAGTGGGGGAGGGACAGCGTGTCCCCGGAAGATGCAGGCAGCGTCTGCAAGGGGGTCAGCGCCTTCCACTCCGGCAGGTTTTACCTCGTCAGTGGAGGGGTCCCCTTTATCATCTGTGGGGTCACGGCTGCCACGAACATCAGGAATTACGGGACAGAGGACGAGGACGCGGCGTAGTGAGTACCGGGTGCCCAGAGCTGGGAGCTGGGAGCAGCGGGTGGGCTCTGTCCGAGGTCCCTCCCGGACACCTGCAGTGGGGGAGACCAGGACGAAGCAGCAAGGCCTGGGCCTGGACCTGGGGCTCGCCCAGAGCTGCGCCCCTCCCAGCTCGCGGCCCCGAGGAGTGCGCAGTGCCCCCTCCTCTCCCAGGGACCCCAACCTAATCTTTGCCTCTGGATGAGTCAGGCCTGGTTAGCCTTCTATGGGAGGGGCCTGGGGACAAATAGCGATTTGGCAGCAGCATGGAACTCAGCTGAGAAGGGAAACCCCATAGAGTAGAACGAACCCAGCCGTCCCGCCATCGGTGCCCAGAGCCAGCCTGGAACCCCTGATTCAGGCCCTCAGTTCCTTCTGCGGCCCCAGGATGGCCCGCCCGCCTGCCCTCCGCCTGGCCCCGCCCACCCGGCTCCACCTCCATCTCCACCTGACCCCGCCCACCTCACGCCGGCCATGCCCACCCGGCTCCACCCTCTGCCTGGCCCCACCCATCCAGCGCTGCCCTCTGCTCAGCCCCGCCCACCTAGCTCTGCCTCTTCCTGGCCCCACCCACCCCACACCGGCCCCACCCACCCGGCTCTGTCCCTGCTCCTGCCCACCCAGGCCCACCCTGCACCTGGCCCCCCGCCCGGCTCCACCTCCGCCCACACCTGGGACACTTTCCTGGCTCCCCGACCTCCCAAGCTGGTAGGGCCAATAGGGCCTCGTTCCCATCCACACTCTCAGCGACTCTAGAAGCCCCCAAGGCCCCCAAGCCGCAGTTGTGCAAAGCCACTTGCTGGTCCGGGCGGGTGCGGCGCCCTTTGCTCTGCAGGAGGAGTCCTGAGTCCTGAGTCCTGGCCGTGCTGGCCCAGCTGACGCTGACGTGCGTCTCCCCACAGCTGCTGGATGGCCTGGGAGCCTAGCCTGGGCGCCTTCTACGGCCCAGCCGCCGTCATTGCCCTGGTCACCTGCGTGTACTTCCTGGGCACCTACGTGCAGCTGCGGCGCCACCCAGGGCGCAGGTACGAGATGCGCGCACAGCCCGAGGAGCAGCGGCGGCTGGCCACGCCCGAGGGCAGCCGTGGGATCCGGCCCGGCACCCCACCCGCACGCGATGCCCCTGGCGCCTCGGTGCTGCAGAACGAGCACTCCTTCCAGGCACAGCTGCGCGCTGCCGCCTTCACGCTGTTCCTGTTCACGGCCACGTGGGCCTTTGGGGCGCTGGCGGTGTCCCAGGGCCACTTCCTGGACATGGTCTTCAGCTGCCTGTACGGCGCCTTCTGCGTGACACTGGGGCTCTTCGTGCTCATCCACCACTGCGCCAAGCGCGAGGACGTGTGGCAGTGCTGGTGGGCATGCTGCCCACCCCGCAGGGATGCCCACTCCGCACTCGATGCCAACGGGGCCGCGCTGGGCCGTGCCGCCTGCCTGCATTCGCCGGGCCTCGGCCAGCCACGGGGCTTCGCGCACCCACCGGGACCCTGCAAGATGACCAACCTGCAGGCCGCACAGGGCCACGCCAGTTGTCTGTCCCCGGCCACCCCGTGCTGCGCCAAGATGCACGGCGAGCCACTGATGGCGGACGAGGCACACGTGCACGCGCAGGAGGAGGGTGCCTTCGGGCACGACCCCCACCTGCACGGGTGCCTTCAGGGCAGAACTAAGCCGCCCTACTTTAGCCGGCACCCAGCAGAGGAGCCCGAGTACGCTTACCACATCCCGTCCAGCCTGGACGGCAGCCCCCAAAGCTCACGCACAGACAGCCCCCCCAGCTCTCTGGATGGCCCGGCAGGGGCACACACGCTGGCCTGCTGCGCCCAGGGTGACCCCTTCCCCATGGTCAGCCAGCCTGAGGGCAGCGATGGGAGCCCTGCCCTCTACAGTTGCCCCACGCGGCCGGGCAGGGAGGCAGCGCTTGGGCCTGGTCACCTGGAGATGCTGCGGAGGACACAGTCCCTGCCCTTTGGTGGCCCCAGCCAGAACGGGCTGCCCAAGGGTAACTTGCTAGAAGACCTGCCGTTTGGCACCGATGGGACCGGCAACATCCGAACAGGACCCTGGAAAAACGAAACTACTGTGTAGGCGGAGCAGGGGACACAGTGTTCCTGGAGGAGCTTCAGAGCAGAGTGGGGGGCCCATCTGCCACATGAGGTCACTGGGGGCACCAAAGTGACCCCACCTTTCGGAAGCAGTTCACACCCCTGCCCCTTCCTTGTGAAAGACCTCAGCGGGGAAAAGCTCTGGGCCACGCCCACTCCTTTTATCCCAGTTCCACGTGCTCGTCCCTGCACAAGGTCATCTGGTTTCTGTCCTGTGGCCTCCAGTCCTGGGACACCCCAGAGGCAGAGCAGGGGCTTCCATCAAAGGACCCACCCAGACCCCAGCGTGGCCCTGCCCGAGATGCCATCCACGGAGTCCTGGCTTCCCCTGGTGTGGCCAGGCGGGGCCGAGATCACAGCAGGGGGCTGCCCTGACCTTTCCCAGTGTTCAATGTGTGTGTCTTGCGTTCTGCTCCAGGGGTGGTGGTGGCAGGTCTGTCCCCAGCATTCTCACCCTGGGCAGAACCCTTGGGACCCACTGCTGTCGCGTGTCTGAGCCACCCCTGCAGCTTCACGGGACCCCTGCACACCTCTGCCCACTCAGTGTCCCCTGTCAACCTTGTCCTTGTCACAGCCCCAGCCCTGCAGGGCTGAGAGCACCACGGATGCTGTGGGCTGCAGCCGCGCTCTGGACTTTGGGGATGGCTGTCGGCTTCAGAGGGCCAATGGGGTGCTCTTAGGGGCCCAAGCCTTGGGAAGATGCCCAGACATCCGTTAGTGAAGATTCGACTTCCAAAACCAGCCACCGTTGGGACTGGATTCCACTCCAGTATAGGCACTTGGCAACAAGGTTTATTCCAAAAAGAAGAGGGGCTGGCAGACGGGATATTCTCATGGACAAAATTCCTTTCCCTTTTTCTCATCTCCATGAACATCTGGGCACCAAGCCCTGACTCAAAGGACAGATGTGGATGACAACAAGCCTTCTGTGAAAGCAAGTGGCCCGTCCCTTGGTGGAAGGGAGTCCAGAGGGCCGTGGGTGTGAAACTGTACAGTTTTCCCTCCCTCCCTCCTCCTTGTCTGTGACACGTGTTCACCCACACACACACGCACACAAACACATGTGCATATCACACACATATACATACACACAAACGTGCATATCACACACATACACATGCACACACGTGCATATCACACACACACGCACACACAAACGTGCATATCACACACACACATGCACACACACAAACACATGCATATCACACACATACACATGTGCACACACAAACACGTGCATATCACATGCATACACATGCACGCAAACGTGCATGTCACATACACACACAAACGTGCATATTGCATACATGCACACACACGTTCATGTCACACACATACACATGTGCACACATAGTTAACACACACATGCACCTGCCATGCACATGTGTGCATACACGTAGCGGTGTGTTTTCCAGCCGCCCACACACTGGGTTTTCATTGGAGAGTGTTTCACCCTGCAAACGTCAATGTCAGCAGACTCGTGGGTGCACTCTGCTATCCGGTCGGGAGGTCTCACCAGGCGCAGAGCCTCCCTAACGTGCACCTCCGCGAAGAGGGGTGTTGGGGAGTGTTCCCGGCACCTGCTCGGTGGAAGGGCTCTCTGGAGGCTGGCACTCAGTATGTGAGTATGAGGAGCCCCACTTCCCGGGGTGTTGGTAAACTTGACCATGACGCTGTAACCCACAGTGTGCTCCTCCCAGCAAACCCCGTGTGTCCTTACAGGTCAACCAGACGGGCCACCGGATGACTGCCAGGCAGCTCTGCCTCCGCCTCACCTTTTCACCTGCTTCCGTAGCTGGTGTGAACCCGAATCCCCACGCTGTGCTGTGTACACACTGTAGGTGCAGAACTGTTCACACAAAAATACAGTCTTGGCATCGTTGGTTCTTTGTGAGGCTGGTTAATAACATCCCCGTGTGTTTTTCTCACCCTAGATGGGGGTAGAGGGACACCTGAGCGTGTGGCCCCCTTCTGTGTCCTGGATCCCGGGGTGAGGCTGCTCTGCCTGGCCCCTCCAGCCCCTCATGAACTTTCTGCCCTCAGTGCTCCTGGCTGAGCAGAGAGGCCTCCCATCATTCAACCAAAGAAAGTCAACATTAAACATTAAACCTCTGTGTGTTTCTATACTGACTTAGCCTCGTGAGTCCACTTGGGACCGGTGTTGGGCCATATCCATTTGCACGTAACGTTTTGGAGCATAAACATCCACAGCCCGACCACCCCAAAGGGCTCCTGGCTCAACGTCAGCTTCCACCAGACCACGGAGCCAGAGCCAAACCCACGTTTCGCATCTGACTTTTGTGCCACTTCCTTCCTTGAGTGTGCCCGTGTGCCTGCGTGTCGGGTGGGATGGAGCGTGGGTGCGTGCCGACCTGTGTGGGCATGCTCGTGTGTATGCGTGTCAGATGCAATGAAGTGGTGCACGGTGGCCTGTGCGGGTGTGTGTGCCTGTGTGTCCTCGTGTCAGATGGGATGGAGTGTGGGTGCACGCCAGCCTGTGCGGGTGTGTGTGCCCATGTGCCTGTATGTCTGCATCTTGGATGGGATGGAGTGTGGGTGCACGCCAGCCTGTGTGGGTGTGCTTGTGTGCCTGTATGTTTGTGAGTGGCATGTGGGTTGTGTGGGTGTTGACGTGTGTGTGAGAGTGTGTGCCTGTGTGGTGTGCAGGTCCCTCTGTGGGAGTTGTGTGCGCACATGCACGTGTGTTTGAGGGTAAGTGTGCATGTGTGTGCATGCTCTTCAGAGGAACAGCTTGAGGTGGCCCCTCCGCCCTGCCTCTGTGCTGGTGTGTCACCTACCACACAGCAATACCGTGATGACTTTAGTCAGCTTAAAGGACTAGGAAGCAGAGGCCGCCTGTGCCTCCAGACCCTGACAGTTCTTCTCTGGAGCGGTCCTAGCTGAGGAGGCCTCCAGTCCTGGGAGACACACACACAGTGGGGTCTGCTGCATCTCCCGCGAGGGCCCCGACAGGGCTCAGATCTGGGCAGCTCTGTTTCTGAATGAGCTACCCCTGCAGGGGCTTTGGGCAGCTAAGGAGCCCCCACAGGTTCTGTGGGGAAGGGTCTGGGTCAGGGCCCACAGGCTCCACCTGCCTGACCGGGACTGACGGCAGCTGCAGGAAGCCTGTGTGGGGACCCTGGAAGGAGCTCGGCGCCCTGCCCTGAGGTGGTGAGTGCACCCCACATGCAGAGACCGGCTGCAACGGGCACTTCCGCACCTACCCAGTGCCCAGATGGTGCCTGACCAGTCCTGCCACTTGCCCCCTGACCCTTGGTGCTTGCATTTCTCAGGGGATGCTGTTGGGACCAGCATAGGCCTGAGGTGGAACAGTGGGTGTGTTCACTGCGTGCGGACCGTGGACCCTGCTCCCCCGTGTCCCAGGTGGACCCTGCTCCCCCGTGTCCCACGTGGACCCTGCTCCCCTGCGTCTCACGTGGACCCTGCTCCCCCGTGTCCCCCATGGACCCTGCTCCTCTGTGTCTCACCTCGTCACACTTCCCCTCCACTGCGCCGCCAGGGTTTGCACCCGAGCCCAGAGGCTTCCACAGAGCCGTTACCGCACAGGCAGCTTGGGGTGGAAATCCTGCCTGCCGTACTCAAGGCCAAAGACTGTTCTGTAGCCTTTGAGGCGGGTGGGGTGGGGGTACCTTGGGCAGGTGGAGGCCGGCCCTATGTCTGCAGAGGCAGCATGTGCGCAGGGAGGCAGGGGACAGAGGAGGTGGGGAGAGAACAGGGTGAGCACCCCATGAGGACAGACAAAGTGCTGTGAGACCAGGTCAGTGGTGGGGTAGGGGTGGGGCCTGGTGGGCATCCGGGGAGGCTACTGGGGACAGGGACAGAGAAGCCAATTTGGAGGGTCCCTGGGGCCAAGTCTGAGCAGGCATCCGAGTGCTGTGGTTGTTCAGGACAGGTGGAGCAGGAGGGGCATAGGAGGGCCTGGCACACGTGAGAGGCCTGTCCCTTGGGCCACAGTTAGAAGACCAGTGTCTCCCAGTGAGACAGGTCAGGCTGCAGGGGCTCAGCGGCCAGACAAGCCCCTCATGCCCACCGTGCCGGCTCCTCTGGGCCCAGAGGGAGGGCTGCTAGGTGAGCTGGGGCCCACCAGGGCAGCTCCCACCACCCAACGCTGGCTATCCAGGCCTCCTGGGGGCTGCAGGGCCAGAGCCTGAGCACAGACATGGCTGCCCACAGACGGTCCTGCACGGACCCCGGACCCCGGACCCCAGGCTGCATCCCCCCGGCCACAGATCTGCAGACGGCTGAATTCCAGAGCACAAGCAGCGCAGCTCAGGCCCAAGTGGGCGCGGACTCAGACCTCACACTTCTGTCCCGTGTCCCAGGAAATGACCGGGGCTGCCAGGGCCTGCCTTTCCTTTCCACTCCCGTCCCAGGACGTGGGTACTGGGAAAACCAGTGTTAAGAGGACACTCTTAAACTCACTCTAATTACTTCTTTTCTACATAAATATCAACAACTTCCCTTGTAATCACAGCAGACTCCATACTCACAACTCCAACCACACCCAGCGTAGCCCTTCAGGGGGGCCTGCACGGCAGAAGCAGCAGCAGAGGCACCCAGAGCTCAAGTCCCTCCCTGCCAGCCTCCCCCAGTCTCTTCCGGACACGGTCACTGAACAAGCCACAAGGGGATACAGGGCTGACATCAGCCAGGGACATAGCGGGTGAGTACCCGTGTCTGTGCCCTGGTTCAGAGATTTCTCCAAGTCCAGGTCCTAGAGGGGTGAATACTCCTGGTGAGGGATAGTCTGGGTTAGTCCTCCTGTATCTGTCCTGGTTCGGAGAGTACCCTTGGTCTAGGTCCTATGGACTGAGTACCCTGGTGAGGGATTGCCTGGGTTAGTCCTCCTGTATCTGTCCTGGTTCGGAGAGTACCCTTGGTCTAGGTCCTATGGACTGAGTACCCTGGTGAGGGATTGCCTGGGTTAGTCCTCCTGTATCTGTCCTGGTTCGGAGAGTACCCTTGGTCTAGGTCCTATGGACTGAGTACCCTGGTGAGGGGTTGCCTGGGTTAGTACTCGTGTCTCTGTCCTGGTTCGGAGAGTATCGTGGTCCACGTCTTCATGGAGTGAGGACCTCTGGCACGCAGTGCCTCCCTGTTAGGGTTGATGCTCATGCTGGATTCACAGTGAGGCTGTGTTGCTGGGTGAAATACTCGAGGTGACAGTAGTGAGCTGTGCTGCTGTAAGATGAGGACACATTTTCTGGGCTACTTTGTTGGTGCCACTGATGTGGGCTGAACTTTCACCCTCCGTGTGCTCAGGTGGCGGAGGTGGTGGTGCGTTTGCATGCACTGAGCCGAAGCTGTGCCCATGTGTCCTGTGTGTTTGGGAGGCTGAGTTCTCGTGGTCTGAGTCGTCTGAATTGAGTACTAGGTTCTGTGTCACATGGGCTGTGTATCTGTGGTCTGTGTCTCCTGGTAAACACTGCTTAAAATGAGTTCCGGGGTCTGTGCCACCAAGAGCGTGCAGGACGCTGGCATGGGCTGAGCTGCCAGGGTAAAGACTCCTGTCTCCACTGCAGCACCTGTGGCTTCGGTGCCTCGGTGGGGTGGGGCCGATGGCCTGCAGGTGAGCAGCGTTAAAGGAAAAATGATTCAATGACGCTTGTTAAAACACAGCAGACTTCATTCAGGGCCATTGGGTCCCTGGGTGTGAGATAGCCTGGGTTAGCACCATGGGGGAGCTGGTCTCCCGGTCCCTGTTGGGGGGTTCTGGTCTCTGGGTCCTTGTTGGAGGGGGGCAAGTCTCTGCATCCCTGTGGGGGTGGGGGTGCTGGTTTCTGGGTCCCTGTGGCGGGGAGCTGGTCTCTGGGTCCCTGGGGCGGGGTCTGTTCTCTGTAGGGGGTCTGGTCTCTGGGTCCCTGTAGGGGGGAGGTCTCTGCATCCCTGTGGGGGGCTGCGCTCTGGGTCCCTGTGGGGGGCAGCAAGATAGTCAGTCAGTGGTGGGATTCTCACCCAGACTTGCTCTTTGGACCAGGGTGGGCTCATTGGTTAACTGGGGAGGAAGGAAGAAGCAGCAGCCAACCTCAGCAAGCAGCTGGGAAGCCCCAGCAGGGCCTCAGCTCCAGGCAGTGCCTTTGGGGGGTGCAAGGAAGGGCCGCCAGGTTGGGACAGCCCTATGCGCAGCTGCGCCTGTATCTTGAGCTGCTCCAGGCCTGCGGTGGGGCCCACTGCCTGCTCCTTAAGCTGCCGCAGCTCCGCAGTGCTTCCCCCGGGGCACTCTGGGGAGTAAGGGGAGTTGGTGCCTGGGCTGCAGGGAATTTCTCCTCCTTCTTCGAGGGTGACCCTGAGAGTGGGTCCCGGCAGCTGGGAAAGGAACATGCACAACTAAGTGCCCGCTGGACCCTGAGGCTGGACTCGCAGTCGGACAACCGACCTCGGCAGCCCTGGGTGGGTCGTCCCTGCCCTGCCTCTGCCCCTGCCCTGCCCCTCTGCCCTGCCCCTGCCCTGCCTCTGCCCCTGCCCTGTCTTGCCCCTGCCCTGCCCCTCCCCTGCCCTTCCCCTGCCCCTCCCCTGCCCTGCCCCTGCCCCTCCCCTGCCCCTCCCCTGCCCTTCCCCTGCCCCTGCCCCTTCCCTGCCCCTGCCCCTGCCCCTGCCCCTTCCCTGCCCCTGCCCCAGCCCTCCTCTGCCCCTGCCCTGCCCCAGCACTGCCCCTACCCTGCCTCCCTGGCTTGCACCTGCTTCTCCATCCAGCCCGGTCTCTGGAGTGAGATGCAGCTCCAGCACATCCCTGACACCTCTGACCCTCCAGGGCTGTGAACTCGCGCCCATTCACACTCCTTCACGGGACCCCCCGGCCCACAGGCAAACCGGGGCCAGAGAGGGCCAAGCTGGCTGCAGGGGCATGGCAGACCAGTGGACGTGGCCCTACGTGGTGCTAGCGACAGCCTCACAGTATAGCCACGGGCCCCAGCCTGTGGGGCTGCACATTAACCACTCTAGCTTACTGTGTGTCACTACACGTCATTAAAGCTTAAAAATGATTTCACACACACCCAACAAGAAGCAGGGTGACGCTGGGGAGGGGCCAGGTGCCTGGGCCTGGCTGAGTAACATCAGAGCGGAGGGCAGGGCCGGAGGAGACAGCCCAGCTGCAGGGTGTCAGCCTCCTGGATGTGCTAAGGAGCAGCCTCAGGCTCAGCTGGATTTCACGGGCAGGACGGTCATCCATGGGAAGCAGAAATAAGAACCTTGTTAGTGTCTTGTGTGTGCAGGGCCTCAGGCCTGCTCTGGAGGTGCTGACCCAGGGGCCTCAGGAACCACGGTGGGCTCCACGCCTCTCACATGCCAGGTCCCTAAGCCACTGTCCCTCTCCTTTCGCATGCCTCCCGCCTTAGCACCATGCCAGGGCAGCGACCCTCCCCTGCAAGGCTGGGGCCTCCCCAGGTCACAGGGGAGAAGGGCAGGCAGGATGCGGGGAGAAGGGCAGGCAGGATGCGGGGAGAAGGGCAGGCAGGATGCGGGGAGGGCAGGGAGGATGCGGGGGAGAAGGGCAGGGAGGATGCGGGGGAGAAGGGCAGGCAGGATGCGGGGAGGGCAGGAAGGATGCGGGGGAGAAGGGCAGGGAGGATGCGGGGGAGAAGGGCAGGGAGGATGCGGGGGAGAAGGGCAGGCAGGATGCGGGGAGAAGGGCAGGGAGGATGCGGGGGAGAAGGGCAGGGAGGATGCGGGGAGAAGGGCAGGCAGGATGCGATGCGGGGAGAAGGGCAGGCAGGCCCCACACAGAAACTTCTGTGGCCAGATCCATGACACTGCCCTCTGACATCAGCGGTATTTGTGCCTCCCCCAGGGGTGTCTGGGAGCTGGTGGAGTCCAGGCCACAGCTGGGAACGCCTCAAGGGAAACCGTGTGTCCCGGCCTCAGCCTGCGGCCCTCCTGTAAGGAGGGGTGAAATATCACAGCGTCCACAGTTGGAGTGCCTGGAGAGCACCAGGGACCCCAGCCTCCCGCCCCTCAGGCCACAGCATCAGGAAGGACAGCAGCCCCTGTGGGAGGTGTGGCAGGGCTCAGGCAAGCAGCCTCCACTGTGAGTATGAAAGCAAGGCCACCGGGGAAGGGCCTGTAGCCAAGAGCACCCAGTGAGGTCCAGATCCCAGGGGGAGTTTGGTTGGGAGACGGCACCTCTGGTCCGTGGGCAACAAGGACACTCATGGTCCTGTACCGTCCCCTTCCCAGGCCCAGGAGCCACCGGCAGCAGCTGAGCCCTGGGAGCGCCGCAGCCAGGCTCTAAGGGAACGTACAGGGGATCTGGTGACTGGGGCTGGGTCGGGGCTGGGTCGGGGCTGGGACCTCCCGGGCTCTCTCACGTGTGTTTCGGCCCCATCTCCGGTGTTCAGATGAGGACGGGGCTCAAATCCCCACACTGGGCAGGGGTGGAGCTGGGACCTTGAGCATCGGGTCCCAGGAAGGCCCCTCCAGCTGCTCATAAACACGTCAGGGCATCAGTGGGCTCTGGGACCCTGACCCTGCTCTGTGGATGGCGTCTGGGCCTCAGCCAGGAGGAGGCCTCCTGCTCTGAGCTGGTTTTCAGAGAAGCCATTGAGGCACAGAGGAAATGCGGGACTGGAGGACATCCTAGAGGCCGGGACACCCTCACCAGTGCTGGGATCCGGGGGCCCGACGCCCCCCAGGCCTCAGCCTCACTGAGTGGCCACCATCACCCCGAGGGCCCACAGCACTACACAGCATCCCGGAGCCCCGTGGCCTTGTTCTGTCTTGGACCGAGCACCCCGCTCCCGGAAGGTCCTGCCTCCACAGACACCCCGTGCAGGCCAGGACCTGGACCTGCAGAGCCACACACCGAGCAGCCCTGGTTTCTGCTGCTGCCCTGGGGGCGGGAGCCAGAGTGTCCCGGTGCTGAGGAGCACGGCCCCAGAGAGAAAACATGAGCGCATTAAGTACGTACCTACTTCTCAGGTCTTTTCATCTTTTTCTGAGAAACGTATCCTATTTAATAGAATGAAAAGGAGCGTTCCATTATTTTCCAAGAAACGACCATTCATCCAGGAAAGGTGATGGGCTTTTTGAATTTTATTTACAGAACACTACAGTATAAAGTCAGTTTTGCTGTTCACGCATTTGGGAACGGCATGGCTGATGAGCTAGACATGTCTTGTTTGGATTCAGTTTGAGCTTATTCTGGAATTTTGTTTTAAAGATAAACAGTTGTTTATAATGGCTCAATCTAAGGGCCAGGAAGGTCTCACCTGGCCCTGCCCCTCAGACACGCACCCACCTCACGTCACCCTTTGCCTCACAGCCTGACTGCCACCTCTCCCATCACCTGGTAAGGCCCCTTGTGAAACTGTTTCCACGAATAGAGCAAGAGGAACAACAAGCTGTTCTTTATGTATTGAGGGAACTGTTTCTTGTAAGCGTCTGTATCTTCTTGCATTAAGTAGTGCATGTAATCTGCAACGTTCTGGCCCGTGATGCACTTCCATGTACTTCTGTGTTAAATTCCTTGTTTTCAGAATCATAACCAGGGAATTGTTTGGGGCTGTGAGGGACAGACCAGCCTCCATCCACAGCTCCATCCAGGGTGCCAAAAATTCATTGCCAGTGGTAATTCCGGCAAGGCCTGCATCCAAATAGCAGGTAAAGGCACCTGGCTGACCCTCAATGCTTTCCACATTGTATTCATCACCAGTCACCTCCACTTCGCCTTCTTAGATCTTGTCCAGGCCAGACCCATTGAGAAGCCTGCGGGCCAGCAGCAGCCAGGACAATACCCCGCAGCATCATTTATCAGGACAACCTTCACATGGTGTTTTGGCAGTTCATGTGCATATGCTGCACAGACTATCATATCCCCCTCTATCTGGTCATAAGCAATCTGACAAATGATTTCTCTGTTTGTTACACGAATGATCATCCTGTATTTGGGTGTGTTGTCTTTATTTTTATCCTGAATCACCAAGTGTTTCCGAGCATAGTAATCAGTTTTACCCTCTCATCGTCTTCTAAATTTCACCTGGTATCTCTTAAAGTAGGCCTTATTCTTAACAACTTTAACAAACCCTATCCTGCAAAACAGAGACCCGCATCTGCGGCTTGACAGAGACCAGCCTCTTGTCCCTTTTTTCACTTTTAAAAACCTGCTTGTAAGAATCAATGCAAGAAGTCCAGTAACTCAAGTGGCCAGAGTGCTGTGTGTCCTCGAAACAGCCACACCAGCTCTCCAAGAAGAGGTCTTCACCAGGCTGGTGAACTGCCTGGAGTGACAGAAACAGAATTCAGAATATGGCTAGGAGCAAACATCGTCGAGATTCAGGAGGACAGCAAAGCCCAACTCAAGGAAAATAAGAATCACTATAAAGTGATACAGGAGCTGAAGGACGAAAGGGCTAGCATGAAAAACAACCTCATGGATCTGACAGGGCTGAGTAAACACAATACAAGAATTTCAGGCTGGGCTCGTTGGCTCACGCCTGTAATCCCAGCAGAGCCAAGTCACACAATACAAGAATTTCAGGCCGGGTGCGGTGGCTCACACCTGTAATCCCAGCAGAGCCAAGTCACACAATACAAGAATTTCAGGCCCAGCACGGTGGCTCACACCTGTAATCAGCAGAGCCAAGTCACACAATACAAGAATTTCAGGCCCAGCGCGGTGGCTCACACCTGTAATCACAGCAGAGCCAAGTCACACAATACAAGAATTTCAGGCCCAGCGCGGTGGCTCACACCTGTAATCCCAGCAGAGCCAAGTCACACAATACAAGAATTTCAGGCCCAGCGCAGTGGCTCACACCTGTAATCACAGCACTTTGGGAGGCTAAGACGGGTGGATCCCCTGAGGTCAGGAGTTCAAGACCAGCCTGGCCAACATGGTGAAACCCCATATTTACTGAAAATACAAAATTTAGCCAGGCATGGTGGCAAGTGACTGTACTCTCAGCTACTCAGGAGGTTGAGGCAGGAGAATTGCTTGAACCCAGGAGGATGAGGTTGCAGTAAGGCAAGATCATGACACTGTACTCCAACCTGGGTGACAGAGTAAGAATCTTTCTCAAAAAAATTATTTAAAAAAGAATTTCACAATGCAATCACAAGTATTAACTTCAGAATAAACCAAACTGAGGTAATCTCAGAACTTCAAGACTGGTTATCTGAAATAAGACAGACAAAAATAAAGAAAAAAGAATGAAAAAACCTCCAAGAAGTGTGGAATTATGTAAAGAGGCCAAATCTATGAATCACTGGCAACCCCGAAAGGGAAGGAGAGAAAGCAAACAACTTGGAAAATTTATTTCAGGATCTCGTTCATGAAAACTCCCCCAACCTTGCTAGAGAGGCCAACAGTCAAATTCAGGAAATACAGAGAACCCCTGCAAGATTCTATACAAAAAGATCATCCCCAAAATGTCTGACATAATCATCAGATTTTTCAAGGTCAAAATGAAAGAAAGAATGTTAAAGGCAGCTAGAGGGAAAGGGCAGGTCACCTACAAAGGGAACCGCATCAGCCTAACAGCAGACCTCTCAGCTGAAACCCTACAAGCAAGAAGAGATTGGGGGCCTATATTCAACATTCCTAAAGAAAAAAGTCTTCAACCAAGAACTCAATATTCAGCCAAACTAAGCTTCCTAAGTAAAGGAGAGATAAGATCCTTTTCAGATAAGGAAATACTGAGGGAATTCATTACCACCAGCCCTGCCTAAAAAAGATCTTGAAAGGAGCACTAAATACAGAAACAAAAGACCAGCTAATACAAAAATGCACTTAAATACACAGACTAGTGGCACTATGAAGCAACCACACAAACACACCAGCATAATAAGCAGCTATCAGCACAGGGACAGGATCAAATCCACACAGATCAACACTTATCTTGAATAGAAATGGGCTAAATGCCCCACTTAAAAGGCACAGAGTGGCAAGCTGGATACAAAACCAAGACCCAATACTATGCTGTCTTCAAGAGACCCATCTCACACATAATAATACTCATAGGCTCAAAATAAAGGGACGGAGGAAAATCTACCAAGCAAACAGAGAACAAAAAGCTGGGGTAGGAATCCTAACTTCAGATAAAACATTTCAAACCAACAAAGATCAAAAAAGACAAAGAAAGGCATATATGGTAGAGAGTTCAATTTAACAAGAAGACCTAACTGTCCTAAATATATATGCACTCAACACAGGAGCTCCCGGATTCATAAAACAAGACCTACAAAGAGACATAGGCTCCCACACGATACTAGTGGGAGACTTCAACACTCCACTGGCAGTATTAGACAGGTCATTGAGGCAGAAAATTAACAAGGATATTCAGGACCTAAACTCAACATTGGACTAAATGGATCTAATAGAACTACTTATAGAACTCTCCACCCAAAACAACAGAATATACATTCTTCTCATTGCCACATGGCACATACTCTAAAATCACATAATTGGATGTAAACCAATTCTCAATAAATATGAAAGAACCAAAATCATACCAAATATACCCTCAGACCACAGCACAATAAAAAAAAAAGTCAAGACTATGAAAATCACTCAAAACCATGCAATTACATGGAAATTAAACAACATGGCCCTGAATGACTTTTGGGTAAAATTAAGGCAGAAATCAAGAAGTTATTTGAAAATAAAGATAACAAAGATACAACACACCAGAATCTCTGGGACACAGCTAAGGCAGTGTTAAGAGGGAAATTCATAGCACTAAATGCCCATATTAAAAAGTCAGAAAAATCTCCAATTAACAACCTAAATTCACAAGTAAAAGAATTAGAGAAGAAAGAACAAATCAACCCCAAAGCTAGTAGACGAGAAATAACAAAAATCAGAGCTGAACGGAAGGAAATTGAGACACATAAAACCATTCAAAGGATCAACAAATCCAGGAGCTGTTTTTTAAAAAAAAAATAATAATAAAATAGGCCACTAGCTAGACTAATATAGAAGAAAAGAGAGAAGATCCAAATAAACATAATTACAGATGATGAAGGGAATGTTAGCACTGACCCACAGAAATAAAAGCAGCCATCAGAAACTACTACGAACACCTCTATACACACAAACTAGAAAAGCTAGAAGAGATGAATAAATTCCTGCACCCATACACCCTCCCAGGACTGAGCCAAGAAGAAATTGATTCCCTGAACAGACAAATAATGAGCTCTGAAATCGAATCCATAATAAATAGCCTACCAACCAAAAAAAACTTCAGGACTTGATGGATTCACAGCTGCATTCTACCAGATGTACAAAGAAGAGCTGGTACAATTCCTACAGAAACTATTCCAAAAAATTGAGGAGGAGGAATTCCTCCCCAGCTCATTCTATGAGGCCAGCATCATCTCGACACCAAAACCTGGCAGAGACACAACAAACAAAGAAAACTTCATCCCTGGGATGCAAGGTTGGTTCAACATATGCAAATAAATAAGTGTGATTCATCACATAAACAGGACGAAAGACAAAAACCACATGATTTTCTCACTAGATGCAGAAAAGGCTTTCCATAAAATCCAACACCTCTTCATGTTAAAAACTCTCAATAAACTCGGTATTGAAGGAACGTACCTCAAAATAATAAGAGCCATCTATGACAAACCCACTGCCAACATGATGCTGAATGGGCAAAAGCTGGAAGCATTCCCCTTGAAAACCAGCACAAGACAAGGATGCCCTCTCTCACCACTTCTATTTAACATAGTACTAGAAGTCCTAGCCAAAGCAATCAGGTAAGAGAAAGAAATACAGGTACCCAAATGCGAAGAAAGGAAGTCAAACTATCCCCATTTGCAAACAATGTGATTCTATATCTAGAAAACCCCATAGTTGGCCCCAAAACTCCTCCAGCTGATAAACAACTTCACCAAAGTTGCAGGATACAAAATAAATGTACAAAAATCACTAGCATTTCTATACACCAACAACAGCCAAATCAAGATCCAAATCAGAAAGGCAATACCATTCACAATTGCCACAAAAAGAATAAAACATCTAGGAATAGAGCTAACCAAGGAGGTGAAAGATCTCTACAATAAGAATTATAAAACACTGCTCAAAGAAATCAGAGAAGATGCAAACAAATGGAAAAACATCCCATGCTTGTGGATAGGATGAATCAGTATCATTAAAAT
Organism: Macaca mulatta; assembly: GCF_049350105.2. NCBI lineage: Eukaryota > Metazoa > Chordata > Mammalia > Primates > Cercopithecidae > Macaca > Macaca mulatta. The sequence continues at coordinate 145,241,296 of NC_133414.1, forward strand.
GGCCATACTGCCCAGAGCACCTTACAGATTCAATGCTATTCCTATCAAACTATCAATGACATTCTTCACAGAACTAGAAAAAAAAACTACTTTAAAATTCATATGGAACCAAAAAAGAGCCCAAATAGTCAAGGTAATCCTAAGCAAAAAGAAGAAAGCTGGAAGCATCACGTTGCCCAACTTCAAATGATACTGCAAATCTACAGTTACCAAAAGAGCATGGTACTGGTACAAAAACAGGCACATAGACCAACGGAACAGAAGAGATCTCAGAAATAAGACCACACATCTACAACCATCTGATCTTCAACAAAGCTGACAAAAACAAACAATGGGAAAACGACTCCATATTCAATAAATGGTGCTGGGATAGCTGGCTAGCCATTTGCAGAAGACTGAACCTGGACCCCTTTCTTACACCATATACAAAAATTCAACTCAAGATGGATTAAAGACTTAAATGTAAAACCCAAAACTATAAAAATCATGGAAGACAACCTAGGTAATACCATCCTGGACATAGGAACGGGCAAATATTTATAACAAAGACACCAAAAGTAACCACAACAAAAGCTAAAATTGACAAGTGGGACCTAATTAAACTGAAGGTTTCTGCACAGCAAAAGGAATTATCAACAGAGTAAACAGACAACCTACAGAATGGGAGACAATATTTGCAAACTATGCATCTGACAAAGGTCGAATATCCAGCATCTACAAGGAACTTAAACAAATTTACAAGACAAACACAAACAATCCCAATAAAAAGTAGCCAAAGGACAAGAACAGACACTTCTCAAAAGAAGACATACACGCAGCCAACAAGTATATGAAAAAAAGCCCAGTATCACCGATCATTAGAGAAATGCAAGTAAAAACCACAATGAGATACCATCTCACACAGGTCAGAATGGCTGAGACTAAAATGTCAAAAAATAACAGATGCCGTTGAAGTTGCGGAGAAAAGGGAACACTTGTACACTGTTGGTGGGAGTGTAAATTAGTTCAACCGTTGCAGAAAGCAGCATGGAGATTCCTCAAAAAGCTAAAAGCAGAACTACCGTCTGACCCAGAAAACTCATTACTGGGTTTATATCCAGAGGAATAAAAATCTTTCCACCATGAAGACACAAGCACGCAAATGTTCATTGCAGCACTGTTCACAATAGCAAAGACATGGAATCAACCTAAATGCCCGTCAATGGCAGAGTGGATAAAGAAAATGCGGTACATATGTACCATGGAATACTATGCAGCTGTAAAAAGGAGATTGCGTCTTTTGTGGGAAAATGGATGGAGCTGGAGGCTATTATTCTTAGCAAACTAACACAGGAACAAAACACCAAATACCTCATGTTCTTACTTACAAGTGGGAGTGAAATGATGAGAACTTATGAACACTAAGAAGGGAGCCACAGACACTGGGGTGTCGTTGAGCGGAGAGGGTGGGAGGAGGGAGAGGAGCAGAAAAGGTAACTGTTGGGTACTGGGCTTAGTACCTGGGTGATGAAATAATCTGTACCACCAACCCCCGTGACATGTGTTTACCTACGTAATAAACCTTCACATGTTACCCCAAACCTAAAATAAGAGTTAAAAAATAAATAAAAACCTGCTTATAACAAAGGCTGAATGGAGCTCACAGCCAAGGCAACCTGGAAGGGTGTCCCGGCTGGCTGCTCCCAGCTTGGCTGAAGTGAACTCTAAAGTTGTGTTTTGTGCCTCAGTTTCCTCGTTTGGGTCCACAGAGATGTGCAGCCCAATGAAGGGTGGCGGCCAAGGTGCCCCCAGGGCCCAAGCCTCCTCTCCAGCCGTGCCTCCCTCCTGGCACCTCTCAGGCTCAAAGCCGGAAGCTCATCGGATCTTGTTGCTTGGGGTTTTCCAGAGTGTGGTCTCCAGACCCCTCTCCGGGAGGGCAGCGTTTCCCAGAAAGTTCCCACCTGGATCCTATCACTGCTGGTCTCCCTGAGGACTCCCGTCCTGGGGCCTCTCCAGGGGTCCCACCTGTCCACCTCATTGCCATAACCGTGGAGTTATCACAGGCCTCCTCACGAATAACAAAAGATACTCCCGTCACTCAGAACCTTCCTGGGGTCAGGGATCCCCATCCCACACACTCCAACAAAACAAGTGTGTTTCATAAAATACCACAAATGAAGAAGAAAAGAGGGGTGAATTCCTGGGGGCAAGGGGCATCAGCTGGGCCTGGGGGCAGACGCCTGTAGTCGCAGCGACTCAGGAAGCTGAGGCAGGAGAATCGCTTGAACCTGGGAGGCGGAGGTTGCAGTGAACCGAGATTGCGCCCCTGCAGTCCAGACTGGGCTACAGAGCAAGACTGCGTCTCAAAACAAACAAACAAACAAAAAAATAGTGCCAAAGGAGCAAACTAAAACTCTCTCTGGAGGAAGATAAAGTAACCCTAGGCCTCAAGTAATTTCCAAGAATACTTCTGTAAACACAGTAGCCAGCACACAATTTAAAACAATCAGGCACCCAAAGAGAAAAGATCACACTCATAAAAGCCAGCAAGAAACAGCAGGCAGCAGGAGAGACGCGTGGGGCCGCAGCTCGTGGAGTTCTCAGACAGGCTTGTGAAGGTGGCCCGCGCTTGCCCACCACGCTCAACAACACACGGGAATCAGTCACTCAAAACCAAAGTCCCTGGAAATCCACATGATTTTGAGTCCTTACGGGAATCAACAACAGGACCTGACTCACAGGACAGGCAGCTGCAACCTTTGTTCCCTGTTTGCAGATCAGCCTTTTCTTGACCAACATTGTTTTGTAAAATGTAGAAAACTGAAGGCGCCCGGGAGGACCCTTCCTCTTCCCTCCTGATCTTTGTTAGAATTAACTCGCCTTTCTTCCCTGACTGACAGCGACCTCATGGCCACCACATAGTGTAAGGCTGTATGCTCAATATGCTCTTCTAAATGGAAAACAGAAAACAAACAAGGTATAACTAATCAAATTGCTATCACTCACGAGCCAGCCTTGTATGAAAAATGTTGTAACCCTTTTAAAGTTCTCTGTTTTCTGCATATATAAGGGAGATCTTAACTTTTCGGCTTTTTCTTTGGAGTCTGTGTTATCCTGATGGCTATTTTCAGCTTCACACTTGAATATACTCTTTTAAACTGGATTCTGATCCTTTTGATGTTTGAGAGTTGACAGACATAGAAACTAAGGTTGAGAATTTTGGCAGAGAATCAGAAACCATTAAAATTTTAAAATAAAAGGCCTGAAAAAGAAATAATGGAAAAAATCCAATGAATGCATTTAATGGTAGATTAGACATAAAGAGAGTTTGTGAACTGGAAGATAGACCATCTGAAAACATCCAAAATAAACCTAAAAGATAAACTACAGGCCGGGCGCGGTGGCTCAAGCCTGTAATCCCAGCACTTTGGGAGGCCGAGACGGGTGGATCACGAGGTCAGGAGATCGAGACCATCCTGGCTAACACGGTGAAACCCCATCTCTACTAAAAAATACAAAAAAAAAACTAGCCGGGCGAGGTGGCGGGCGCCTGTAGTCCCAGCTACTCCGGAGGCTGAGGCAGGAGAATGGCGTGAACCCGGGAGGCGGAGCTTGCAGTGAGCCGAGATCCAGCCACTGCACTCCAGCCTGGGCGACAGAGCGAGACTCCGTCTCAAAAAAAAAAAAAGATAAACTACAGAATAGAGGGCAAAAGACACACAGTGCAGTGTGCACAGATCCATCACGCATGTGTCCCTGGAGTCCATGAACGCCGGGATGAGCTGGGCAGAACTGTCTGTCACACATGCGTCCCTGGAGTCCACGAATGCCGGGACGAGCTGGGGGCCGAGAGAGAGAGAACAGGAGGGAACGCTGAAACAGCGTCTAATGACAGAATGGTGAAAACTTTCCCAAACTGATTAAACACACAAGCCATGGATTCCAGCAGGTCTACATGAGGAGGGAGAGAGACCCTCTCATATTGTTTTATATTGTTTTATACTCAGTGCCTGTTTTAAGAAAAAAACAAGGAAGTAAAACCAAGGACAAGCAGCCCGGTGCCCAAACCAGGCCTGGGCCTGCCTGGCCTAAACTCAGTAGTTAAAAATCAACTCATGACTTAGAAACTGATATTATTCATAGATTCCAGGCACTGCATAAAAGAACACAGTGAAACTCCCGGCCCTGTTTTGTTTCTCTCTGACCACCGGTGTATGCAACCCCTGTCATGTACCCCTTGCTTGCTCAAATCAATCATGACGCTTTTTATAGTGTTGTGAGCCCTTAAAAGGGACAGAGATTGTGCACTCAGGGAGCTCGGATTTTGAGGCAGTAGCTTGCCGACACTCCCAGCTGAATAAAGCCCTTCCTTCTACAACTCGGTGTCTGAGAGGTTGTGTCTGCGGCTCGTCCTGCTACATTTCTTGGTTCCCTGACCAGGAAGCTAGGTATCTGATGGACGGCCCAGGCAGCCCCTTAGGCGGCTTAGGCCTGCCCTGTGGAGCATCCCTGTGGGGAACTCCGGCCAGCCTGAGTGACGTGATCCAAAGAGTGCCCCCGGATAGGCAATTGTCCCAGTGGAACGCCTCATCAGAGCAGCACGTAGCAGGCCCCCGCGGAGGATTAACACCGTGGCTGAACACCGGGAAGGAACTGGCACTTGGAGTCCGGACATCTGACACTTGGTAAGACTAGTCTTTGGAACTTGCCCCCCTCCATCTGAGTGGAAGCGTGGCCTGATCACCCACGGTGCGCCTGGATTGACCCTTTTGTTCTGGTTTTGTCTTGACTTGAATTGCTGGATACTTTGGATTTGGTTTTGACTTGGCTTAAATCTCTTGGTGCTCGATTTTGAATTTTACGGTATTCTGATGTGGGTTTGGTATAAAAGATAGAAGTGTGTGTGCCCTCTGTACCCGTTCTTTGTTTTGTGGTATGTGTGGTGAGAGTGTGGTAATTTGTCTTGGGAAAACATGGGTCAGGTGCAAAGTAAGCCCACCCCACTAAGAACCATGTTGAAAAATTTTAAGAAATGAAAAAAAGGTGGGGGAAGCAGAATTTATATAAAAAGAATGTTATATGGTAAATTCTTGTCCTGAAATAAATTAACTGGTTATTTTTTTAAAAAAATGTTTGTAATAAGTCAAAAAGTTAAGGCATGTCAAAAAAATTGCCTGTGGAAGTTGTAAAAGAAAAAAAAGTTATAAAAAATCTGTATGCAAAAAAAGTTACATAATTTAAAAGTAATAAGGCCTCCTGAGCACTCTTGAAAAAACAGTTTATGTGCAAGTTGTATAAAAAAGTAAAATATACCTTTAGTGAAAAGATTATAAAGAGGCATAAGAATGTGGATTTTTACCTACATTAAAAGGTCAAAAAAATATTGTTTTGAAAGTTTAGGCAAGTTTTAGAACATTAATTGTAAAGAAAATTCTGTGTGTAAACATAATAGCTAAAGTTAAAAAGGTATCATCCAGTTTTTCTGTGAACTGGACATTAAAGTAAAAACGCAACAGGTTTTTCTTAAAACATCAACCTGCTCTTTAACAAAAATTATAAAAGGTTAAAAAGAGTCTATAAAATCTTACCTTACGCTCAAACATGAAAAATTGGATGAATATGTCTACAAGGTTTTATTAAAATTAATAACACACTAATATAAAGGTAAAGTTTAGCTTATCTGGTATAAAAATCATATAAAAAGAATTATTAAATATAAAATGGTGTTTAGCTTTTTTTTTTTGGTCTAAAAACTAATAAAAATAGGTGCTAAAGGAAACATTCATTTTACTAGAGGATCATAGAAGTTAAAGACTTAAAACAAACTTTGGCAATCAAGACAGCACACCAAAATGCAAATGCCTGTTGAAATGGATCAAATATTCCATCTGCACGTTAAACAAAAGCAATTGTTATGCTTGTGCACATGGCAGGCCAGAGGCTCTGACTGTCCCCCTTCCACTAAGGTGGTCCTCCAGTCGACCAGGCATAGGCTGCACGGTAGCTCTTCTCCAGGATTCTACAGCCTGGAGTAATAAGTCGTGCCAAGCTCTCTCTCTGCTATATCCCAGAGTCCCTGCGGGTCAGCCCCCAAGGGCCATCCAGCTTCCGTCTCCCAACACTAAGTTCACTTCGTGTCTCTCATGGCAGGGAGGAAACTTAGCATTCCTTGCAGACCTGAAGGGATGCAGTGAGCTTAAGAATTTTCAAGAGCTTATCAATCGGTCAGCCCTTGTTCATCCCCGAGCGGATGTGTGGTGGTGTGTGGTGGACCTTTACTCGGATTTGTGGTGGTGTGTGGTGGACCTTTACTCGGATGTGTGGTGTTGTGGTGGACCTTTACTGGGATGCGTGGTGGTGTGTGGTGGACCTTTACTGGGATGCGTGGTGGTGTGTGGTGGACCTTTACTGGGATGCGTGGTGGTGTGTGGTGGACCTTTACTGGGATGCGTGGTGGTGTGTGGTGGACCTTTACTGGGATGCGTGGTGGTGTGTGGTGGACCTTTACTGGGATGCGTGGTGGTGTGTGGTGGACCTTTACTCGGATGCGTGGTGGTGTGTGGTGGACCTTTACTGGGATGCGTGGTGGTGTGTGGTGGACCTTTACTCGGATGCGTGGTGGTGTGTGGTGGACCTTTACTGGGATGAGTGGTGGTGTGTGGTGGACCTTTACTCGGATGTGTGGTGGTGTGTGGTGGACCTTTACTGGGATGTGTGGGGGTGTGTGGTGGACCTTTACTGGGATGCGTGGTGGTGTGTGGTGGACCTTTACTGGGCACTCTGCCGAATAACTGGAGTGGCACTTGTGCTTTAGTCCCTTTCACCCTGGCATTTCATCAATCAAAAAAAAAATAGCAATTGGAGTTTTAACCCAGACCGTAGGACCCTGGCCACGGCCAGTGGCCTATCTCTCAGAACAACCAGACGGGGTTTCCAAAGGCTGGCCCCCATGTCCAAGGGCCCTGGCAGCAACGGCCCTGTTAGCACAAGAAGCAGATACGCTAACTCTTGGGCAAAACCTAAACATGAAGTCCCCCCCATGCTGTGGTGATTTTAATAAATACCAAAGGACACCGTTAGCTAATAAATGCTAGACTAACTAGATACCAAATCTTGCTCTGTGAAAATCCCCGCATAACCCTTGAAGTTTGCAACACCCTAAACCTGCCACTTTGCTCCTGGTATCAGAGAGCCCAGTTAAACGTAACTGTGTAAAAGTATTGCACTCAGTTTATTCGAGTGGGCCCAACCTCCGAGACCTCCTTAAACATCAGTAGACTGGGAGCTGTATGTGGACGGGAGCAGCCTTGCCAACCCCTGCAAAGCGAATCTGAAGAGGACGACAAGCCCTGCTCCAGTCACACCCGGAAGCTGACTGGTCCACGCGGCCGAAGCATGAGGAAGCTCATTGCAGGACTCATTTTCCTTAAAATTTGGACTTGTACAGTAAGGACTTCAACTGACCTTCCTCAGACTGCGGGCTGTTCCCACTGTATACGTCGAGTCACTGAGGTAGGACGAAAGATTGCTACAGTCCTATTATTTTACAGTTATTATAAGTGTACCCAGACTCTAAAAGAAACTTGTTTGTATAATACCATTCTATCCAAGGTATGTAGCCCAGGAAATAACCAACCTGATGCGTGTTATGACTCATTTTAAGCCTCCCATGATCACAGTTTTTAAAATAAGACTAAGGACTGGTCCTTTTCGAAGTGACACAAGTAAAGTAATAGCTAGAACAGAAAAAAAGAGGGGTCCCCAAAAATGTAACCTTAAAATTTGACGCCTGTGCCACTGTAAATAGTAAGCAGTGTGGGATGAGATGCGGTTCTCCAGATTGAGAAAAAAAAAGTTACACAGCAGAAAACGAGTACATCTGTCAAGAATCCTGTTTATGTGAAATATGTCAATACTGGTCTTGTGTCATTTGGACTACTTGAAAAAAAATTTTTAAAAAAAGATCCTGTTTGGCTCCAAAAGGGAAAAGTCAGCCCCTCCTGCATGAGTAAGAACTGCAGCCCTTTAGAACTGGTCATCACAAACCCTCAGACCCTGAAGCCATGTTTAAAAATTAGTTCCCAGCACTGGGAGGATTTAAAAATCTTATAATAAAAGTTATAATAGTAGTAAGAATCTGCTTACTGCTCCCTTGTTTGCTACCTGTACTTCTTCAAATGATAAAAGAACTTCATCGCTACCTTAGTTCACCAAAATGCTTCAGCACAAGTGTACTACATGAATCACTATCAATCTATTGCACAAAAAGACATAAGTAGCAAAAATAAGAGTGAGGACTCCCACTAATAAAAAGTGAGAGTCTCAAAAGGGGGGAATGAGGACAGAGAGAGACCCTCTCATATTGTGTTATATTGTTTTATACTCAGTACCTGTTTTAAGAAAAAAACAAGGAAGTAAAACCAAAGACAGGCAGCCCAGTGCCCAAAACCAGGCCTGGGCCTGCCTGGCCTAAACCCAGTAGTTAAAAATCAACTCATGACTTAGAAACTGATATTATTCATAGATTCCAGGCACTATATAAAAGAACACAGTGAAACTCCCGGCCCTGTTTCGTTTCTCTCTGACCACTGGTGTATGCAACCCCTGTCATGTACCCCTTGCTTGCTCAAATCAATCATGACGCTTTCACGTGAAATCTTTAGTGTTGTGAGCCCTTAAAAGGGACAGAGATTGTGCACTCAGGGAGCTCGGATTTTGAGGCAGTAGCTTCCCGATGCCCCCAGCTGAATAAAGCCCTTCCTTCTACAACTCGGTGTCTGAGAGGTTTTGTCTGCGGCTCATCCTGCTACATATAAACTTCCAACTAATATAGAATAGAAATGAAACAATACAATAATAACTAATACAAAATAAGTCAGAAGGAAAAGGGAGTAGAGAACAAGTGGAAAACAGAAAACACTTAACAAATGGTAGATTTAGGCTGGGCGCAGTGGCTCACGCCTGTCATCCCAGCACTTTGGGAGGCCAAGGCAGGTAGATCACTTGAGGTCAGGAGTTCAAGACCAGCCTGGGCAATATGGTGAAACCTGGTTTCTACTAAAAATACAAAAATTAGCCAGGCATGGTGGCACATGCCTGTAACCCCAGCTACTCGGGAGGCTGAGGTGGAAGAATCACTTGAACCCAGGAGGTGGAGGCTACAGTGAGCCGAGATATGCCACTGCACTCAAGCCTGAGTGACAGAGTGAGTCTCTGTCTAAGAAAGAAAGAAAGAAAGAAAGAAAGAAAGAAAGAAAGAAAGAAAGAAAGAAAAGAAAAAGATAAGAAAAAGGGTGAAAATCAGTGAGTTATACAATCATCTCAAGAATTTAGGAAAATAATAACAAATTAACCAAAAATAGGGGAATGAAATCGTAAAGGTAAGAACAGTGGCCAGGTGTGGTGGCTCACATCTATAATCCTAGCACTTTGGGAGGCCAAGGCAGGCAGATTGCCTGAGCTCAGGAGTTCAAAACCAGCCTGGGCAACATGGTAAAACCCTGTCTCTACTAAAAATACAAAAAAATTAGCCGGGCATGGTGGCATGCACCTGTAGTTCCAGCAACACGGGAGCTGAGGCAGGAGAATCGCTTGAACCCAGGAGGTAGAGATTGCACCACTGCACTCCAGTCTGGGCAACAGAGTGAGACTCTGTCTCCACAATAAATAAATAAATAAATGAGAGCAGAAATTAACAAAGTAAAAAATATACATCCTTTTAAAGGGTTCATAAAATCAAGATAGTCCTGGCAAATCCAATCAAGAAAAAAGAAAGAAGGCACCAGCAAGAAATGTCAGGAATTAGTGGGGCTATTCCTTCAGACCCTACAGAAATTAAAGGGTAAAGAACAGACAGATAATACATGCGAGTTGATGCCAATAACGTGGAAAAGAGAGAAATTCCTAGGAAATATGAAAGCTTTTTTTTTTTAGAGATGGGGTCTCACTATGTTGGGCAGTCTTTAACTCCCAGCCTCAAGTGATCCTACTGCCTCAGCCTCCCAAAATGTCGAGATTATAGGCATGAGTCACTGTGCCTGGCCTGAAAGCATCTTAATAGTTGTATAAGTATTAAAGAATTGAATTCATAATTTGAAACCTTTGCATTTAAAAACAAATGCCTTTAGATCCAGTGATGGCCTCACCAGAGAATTCCATCAAACATTTGAGGAAAAAATAACGGTAGTTTTACTAGAACTAGAACTCTTTCCGAGAATAGAAAAAGAAGAAACGCATCCCAATTATGTCATGAAGAAGCATAATCTTGAGACTTACAGCTAACAAGGACGTTATAAGAAAGACACATCACTGGCCAATGAAAATAAATGCAAAAGTTCTTACACAAAATATTAGTCAACCACATCCAGCATGTTCAGTAAAGAGCCTATATCACAATCAGATGGAAGGAATGCAAAATTAGTTCAACATCAAACATCGACCCATGTAATCTAACACATTATTGGAAGATGAGAGAAAGTCACAAAATCATCTTAGTAGATGCAGAAAACACATTTGATAAAATCCAGCGCCTATTTGTGATTTAATAAAACACTTGGCAAATTAGCAAGAGAAGGAGACTTAATTAATCTGCTAAAGGGAGTTAAAAAAAACCTGAAGCAAAATTACACTTAACGGTGAAATGGAAAGCTGGCCTTCTCTCCCACGGGGAACTCAGCAGAGTGGACGGCCACTACACCTGCTATTCCATTGTTCAGGAAGCCCTGGCAGGGACAATGAGGAGGAGAAAGAAAGACACATGAGAAGGATTAGTAATGAAGAAGTCAGCCTGACATTATTCTCAGATGATATGGCTGCTTACATAGAAAATTCAAAGCAATGTGAAGATCCGAATTAATAAGCAAGTTTAGCAAAGTTGCCAGATATAAGGTCATTATACAAAATCCAACTTTATCTTTATAGGCCAGCACTAAACAGAAAAGAAGTGTTTTGCAAAGACAGAATCTACAGTAGCACCACAAAATATCAGACATTCATGCTAAACAGAATAAAAGATGCCTAAGGCCTTTTCACAGAAAACTACAAAATGTCACTGAGAGAACACGATGATGATCTGAACGTGTGGAAGGAGATGCACGTTCACAGATGAGGAAGCTGTGCAGGTCAGCACAACCCCAGCCATACTCCGAGGCACACGACATGCTGCTTCCAGGTGGGTCTCAAAATGCAGAGGACGGCGGGCAGCCAGGACCTTCTTGAAGAAGAAGGAGGCGGGGGAAGAGGCAAGGGTGGGCTCTGTGGAGACTTCTGTGTCTGTTGCAGAACTGACAGAAAGACCGATGGGAAAGGACACAGTCTAGAAACAGACTCACACCTGGGCACACTCCACCCAGTAGAAGCCAGGCTGGCAAAGCGGAGGGTGAAGGGCACCTTCCCAACACCCGCCCCCATGCCCAGCCATCGCCAGTGCGGGGAAAACAGGAACTTCGCACATGTGTAACATAGGACCCGGCAACCCCACTCTAAAGATAGGCCCCACAGAAACATGGGCACCCGAACAAAAGATGCCCCAAATCTAGAAGCCTCCCAAGTGCCCACCAGCAGTGGAAAGAGAACCAAGACTATGGAATATTCATGTAATTTAATACAATCCAGTAACAATAACCAATCAATTACTACTGCCCATAACAACATGGTTGAACCTCAGAGACAGTGAGGAAAAATGCACACACACACACAAATACACACACACACACACAAACACACACACACATACACACACATACAAATACACACAAATACAAACACACACATACACAAATACACACACATACACAAATACACACACACACAAATACACATACACATACACACAAATACACACACACATACAAACACACACATACACACACATACAAATACACACATACACACACATACAAATACACACAAATACACACACATACACCCACACATACACCCACACATACACCCACAAATACACACACATACACACACATACACACACATACATACAAATACACACATACACAAATACATGTACACACAAATATACACATACACACACAAATGCACACACACAAATACACACAAACACACACACATACACACACACACAAATACATACACACACACAAATACACACACATACACACACACACCCACAAATACACACACACACACACACAAATACACACACAAATACACATACACACAAATATACACATACACACACAAATGCACACACACAAATACACACAAACACACACATACACACACACAAATACACACATACACACACATACAAATACACACACATACACACACATACAAATACACACAAATACACACACATACACACACAAATACACACACATACACCCACAAATATACACAAATACACACATACACACACATACACACAAATAGAAACACACACACAAATACACACACACAAATACACATAAACACAAATACACACACACAAAAATACACACATACACATACAAATACATGTACACACAAATATACACATACACACACAAATACACACACACAAATACACACACAAACACACACATACACACAAATAGAAACACACAAATACACACAAATACAAATAAACACAAATACACACACACAAAAATACACACATACACATACAAATACATGTACACACAAATATACACATACACACACAAATACACACACACAAATACACACACAAACACACACATACACACAAATATAAACACACACACAAATACACACAAATACACATAAACACAAATACACACACACAAAAATACACACATACACATACAAATACACATACACACAAATATGCACACACACAAATACAAATACACACACACACAAATACACTCACACACAGGGGGACGGGGGGCTCCGTCTGCTCCCAGCTGCCCTGGTTACCCTGTGGGGTGAGCCTGGCAGGACAGGGCCAGCCCAGCAAACAGAGGCAAAGTGAGGAGGCCGCGTTGCCACCAGAGCCGCAGGGCAGCTCCCTGCAGAAGCCGGTCATGGTCCACAGCCATTTACTTCAACATTTACTTTTTTCTGTATTAAATATCTGATTTATTGAAAATTACATGTGTGTTGGCTGCAAAGTGTGATGAGGAGTTAACAGAAACTAGGGCATAAAAATAATTCATCATGAGATACAATCTGGGCAAAAACCAGATGGCTATGATGCATCTAAGGAAAAACGTTAGCATGAAGATCTCGGACCGTTAAAGAAGACTGTGTTTACGGATTCTTTAAATGACTGACAGTAGGTATCAAAACCATTTTGGCATTTGGCTTCCTAGATACGTTTACAGGAGTGACTGACAGTTTTATTTCAAAATGTGAGTATTTACATCACACCAGAAATGACATTATTAGCCATTATTTACATGTCTGGATTTTTAAAGAAACGTAGATGTTGACGTCAACACGTGCGAGTGGTCTGGCAGCTTTTCAGAATTGTTTTAGGGAAAATGAGAGCCAAGGCCCTGAAGACCCCTGCTCCACGTGCCTCAGCCCAGTCCAGCTGAGCGCCCACTGCGGGAGACCGAGCGAGAAGGACAAGGCCCATCCTGACAGTGTCCAGCTGTAACAAGGGCCCGGCAACCCCCTCCGAGCAAGGTCTCAGGAGAAGAATCTGGGTGTCCTACCCTGGGCCCCTCGTGGAGGAGGGAGGATGGGCAGGGTCTGGGCAGCCCGGAGCCGCAGTTCAGGCAGTTGCCTCTAGCAGAGGGGAATGTCTGGTGGGAAAGGGCAGTGAGGTGCGGCAGAGGATGGGTAGAGGCCAGGGAAAAGTTGGAAGTAAGAGGACAAGAGTGCCACCAAGTCATGGGCCTGGACCACAGACCTGATCGTGCAGCCGGGAAGCCCCTCAGAATTCCGACACCACTGCAAGCGTCCTCAGGAGGAAGCCGTGCCAGCACATGCTGGGCACACAGGGCTGGCACTGAGAGGCAGGAGGGCTTGATGAGGAGGCCGTTCCTTGTGGCTCACGGAGGGCTCTTGGCCGTTTCTGCATGGCACCCAGAAGCTGCTCACCAGCTCTAGAAGACACGGGGCATTGAATCCAGATCCTGGATGATCTCCAGAACTGTGCCCTCATCCAACACAACTGAGGCGCCAGGACCAGGACCGACATCACACCCTCCACTTGGGTCAAAGCTTTAGCACTGCAGGCGAGGGTGCGGGCACCTGGAATGACTCACGAAACATCTGGAAGTTCCCACCACTGCCCGAAATAACAGAGACCAAAGCCCACAGATCTTTAAAGGAAAGCAGCAGGTGGGTAAAAGAGCGAGCCTGCGGCCCCTGCCCGAGGCCCCTCCCCACACACCCAGATGCCCGGTCCTCAGCAGAAGCAGCTCCCAGTGACCCAGGTGCGGGAAATGCCTGCTGAGGGGTTTTAGGCTGCAAGAACTGAAACTTCCGCGGCCGACTCCAGGAGCCCCTGAATTCTGCATTTTACCAAATCGCATGCACTTCTTTCCAGGAGTGCTTGCCGTGTGGCTGCCCCCCAAATTATGGGGTTACCTTTGCCCCCTATTCAGTGTCTGTGTCCTCACTCCTAAGCCTGCGAGGTGACGTGAGCACTCGGTGAGAAAGTCCTGTGTTTGTGGGGTCCCTGGTGCCTTCCCTTTGGGGTCACATCAGCCCGGCGTTCCCCCAGAGGCACAAGTCTGGGTGGCCAGAGGCGTCAGGGCCACATCCAGACCTCACAAAGGAGGCAGCCCCAGCCTTGCAGCAGAGGGCCTGGAAGCCCAGGGCTCAGCTCCAGTGTCCAGGTCTGAGCACCAGGGTGCAGCAGGACCAGGCTCCTGGAGCGGAGTCTGCCTGCCACGTCGGCCACCTTCCAAGACGGGGATGGGGGCACTGCAGGCCCTGTGGGGCCCACAGAGAGCTCGGGGACAGCTGGCTGAGGCCACACTCGGTGAGACGACTCCCCTCCAGCTGCACCCCACCCCACCTTGGCTGCTGCCCAAGCTTCCAAACACCCAAGGATGGGGGAGGCTGCACCCGCCTTGCTGACTCAGTGGACCAGGGAGGGCCCCAGGGTGGGTATTTTGAATAAGGTGGGGCTGCCTGGCTGGACGCAGAGAGTCTGCCCAGCACCTGCCCCACTCTCAGCCTCGGGCTTCAGTGCCCACCTGGCTCCCGGGGAGCTGAGCCCCCCGCACTCCCTGCCAGGCCTGAGAGCCGGGTGACCCGACCCGGAGACAGAGTGCTGGGAATTCACGTCCCTGAGCACACTGCACCCTCCAACTCTTCGGTCAAAAGCCCTGCCTCCTTCAAGCCAGGAGCATGTATTAAGTGCCTACTGTGTGCCTGGCCAGTCACACGGTGGGGCCAGGGGGTGGGGGGGAGCTGACAGCCTGGCCCTGAAGCCGCCCCTCTACTGTGGGAGTACTGGGGGTGGCTGGGAAAGGCGAGATTCGCCTCTACCCTCCTTGCCCCATGGCCGAGCTTGGGGTTATCCTGGCTCTTCTGACCACCCCGGCGCTGAAGAAAGCCCTGGAGGGGCTTTGGGGCAGGAAGAGGTCGATCAAGAGCCCCAGGCCCCCCCGGGACCGGGGAAGGTCGGGTACCCCGTGGGGTCTCTCTGACGCCTCCAGGTGGGGATGAGGCACCGTTGTTGCCCCCCCAACACCCCCGGGCCTCCGAAAGACCCTCGCTCAGGAGGGACCCCGGCCCAGCGACCGCTCCGCCCCTCCCGGGCCCCGCCCCCACCCCGGGCCCCGCCCGGCCCTGCCCTGCCCAGCGCTTCTGCAGAGGCCACCCCGGGACTGCGGCAGCCCCGCCCGGCGGCAGCGGGGGTGGGCGGGGGAGGTGGGAGGCGGCGAGGGGGTCGGCGCGTCCGAGCTCTCCTGGGCGCCGACTCCGCCCCTCGACCGTTGGGGCCCAGGTGGGGCGCAGACCCCGGGCCTCCCCACGGAGGCCACACGCCTGGCTCCGCCCCCGGTGCCTCCCCCAGGAAGGAGCGACGTCCCCTCGGCGCTGGGTCCGGACAGCGCCGCGCAGCCCCCGCGCCCCCGGGGCCCGCCCCGTATCCCTGCCCGCGTCCCCCGGAGACACTGCGGCAGCTGCGGGCGGGCGGGGGCGGGCGAGGGCCGGGCGCGTCTCCATGGAGCCGGGGTGCGCGTAGCCGAGCCCAGCCCAGCCCTGCCGGAGGCCCCGGGGCCGGTGCGCGGCGCGGCCGCAGGATGCAGGCCATGGACCCAGCCGCGGCGGATCTCTACGAGGAGGACGGCAAAGACCTGGACTTCTACGACTTCGAGCCGCTGCCCACCCTCCCCGAGGACGAGGTGAGCCCCCGGCCCCACTGGGGGGCCCCTTCCGCCGCCGAGGGCTCCGCGGAGAGCGCCCAGGGGGTGGACCCGGGAGGGGCTGTGAGCTCCCGCCTCCCCAGGCGCCCTCCTTGGCCGAGGGGGTCCCACCGCCGTTCTCAGCCCCGCGTTAGGATTTTCACCTGGAGGGGACAGCACCCGCTAATGCGCACGGGACGGCGGCGGGTGGGCAGCCCCTGCAGAAGTTGGCGCGCCGTGGCTCCTGGTGGAAACCCTGGTGGGACAGTGTGGGGGCAGCAAGGAGGACGGTAGGGGGTCTGCTTACTCCCTGCCGGGCCCCAGGAGGCCAGTGGGGCGCAGGGCAGCAGAGCCCAGTCAGGCGCGGCACAGGAGGCCCCAGAGCTGAGGTTCAGGGGCCGGGGGTGGGGAGAGCGCTGGACGACCGCCCCCCCAGACTGAGAGGTGCTTCCCTCTCTCTGGGTCTCCGGGCCTTCACCCAAGACCCCCCTACCCCGCAAGGTGCAGAGGGGCTCTGCCTGCCATCGCATACCCTGGCGCTTCTGCTCATGGACCGCCCACCCTACAGCACTGACTGCCCAGACCCCACCTTGGCTGGGTCTGACCCTGTAACTCAGCTCTGGCTTGACTGGGATGGAGTGGACAAGCCAGGCCCGGCAGCGTGAGAGGTGGCCCCCCAGGGATGCAGCAGCTCCCAAAGGGACCCTCATCCTCCAGGGATTCGAGATCTGCCAAGCCTCCAACAGGCAAGAGCCCAGACGCTGGGCCCCTGTGTCTCCAGTGACAGCGTCGTCACCTGCAGCCATTAATGGGATGCTGCGGCGGCGTCTCTTTAAACAGCTGGCCAAGCGAGGCTGGAGCAGGGAATCCCGGGTGCAGCAGCCCCGGGCCTCACCCCCTCGCAGCCCCCACCTGCTGCCCCAGGGGAGTGGGCTCTGAAGGGATAGGGAGTTTCTGCTGTGGAAGCCCCGTGCTTCTGGGAAGGTTCAGCCCCAGGAGGCCCTCTGCTCAGCCACCTAGAAACTGCTGAGGCTGTGCGGGGGTTGGCGCTGCCCCCACCCCCACCATGGCCTGGATTTGGTGCAGTTGAAGGCTGTAGAGAGGAGCAGCCAGGGGAGTCAGTAAAGCTTCAAAGATCACCGTGGCTCTGACCGAGAGGGAAGCACAGCCCGCAGCCTTTACATCCCAGGATACATCCCAGGGTATCTGTTAGGAGGCCGCCTCCCCATCACTCTGAGAGGCGACCCTGAGGACGCAGCTCTTCCCACAGCCCCTTTGCGGATCAGGGGCCTGAGCCTTGAGGGCCTCCCCGCTCCACATGGAGGCAGCAGCCGGTGCCCCGAACACAGAACATGCCGCACCAGGCATGAGCCCACTTGAAGCCACAGGCTGTCCTTCTGCATGCTCCCCACCCCCACGCACACGCCAGTGTCCTCCGGTCTGCCGGACAGCTCCCGCCTGGCACAGTGCTGGGGTGGGGGCTCCATCCTGTGATGGCCACAAAGGCCTCCAGGTGACACTGCGGGGTTAGCAGCGTGCAGTGGGAACGTTCAGGTGGGCCCATCGCAGACACTCCTGGAAAGCATCAGGGGTGGTCCCTGGCCCAACCCTGTGCCCAGCACTGAGCCCAACATGTCCTGTGTCTCAGAACTCCCCTGGCATTCAGACTCTGCTTCCTGCATATGTTCGGCTTGGAAGGTTCTGAAATCTCCATCAGGGCACGTGGCTGCACCTGACTTGCATTGGAAAACCATCCTGGGTGAGGTGAGAGCACGGTGAGGCTGCATCATCATCCCAGAGTGCCAGGAAGGCCAAGGGAGCAGGGCAGCTGCTGGGAAAGCACGGTGGCGCCAGGCCCAGGACACATGCAGGCTGCGTAAGATGTAGGAGCTCACTCATTCTACAGCTAGTTGTAACAGCTGTCTCCACGATGGGGCCAAGAAATAGACCCTTATGGACACCCACCAAAGCCCCTGGAATGTCCCTCCCTTGACATGATCCCAGAGAAAATCCAAATGGCTGCTGAACATGTGCAAAGATGTTTGCTCATTGCAATCAGGGAAATGCAAAATACACCCCCACGAATGCCTTCCCAAGACCGCCAGGCTGGCAAGAACTGAAGAGCGGACAGCGGCGTGTGCTGGCAAGGACGTCGCAGCAGCTCTCCCTCGCGCCAGTGGGAGGACAAATGGAGCAGCCTCTTTGGAAAACAGCCCAGCATTCGCTGGCAAAGTAGAAGGCACCAGTGCCCTGTGTCCCAGCAACTTCACTATAGTGTGGGCCCCAGAGACACATGGCCGTGCATGTGTGAGAACATTGTCAGCTGGAACCCACCAGAGCATCAGCAAGTGGGCCAGCAGGTCCTGGAGGATTGGATCCCTGGCCACTTGCAGGCAGCACCACTGGGTCAGCACAGGCAAAGAACCACCAGTACACAATAGACAGGAGATGTTCTGTGGGGGTGATGCAAGGAGGGCTTCCTGGAGGAAGTGTCCTTCCCGGGATTCCCATGAGATTTCAGCTACTGTGGATGGCAGTACGGGATCTGAGGCAGAACAGCGTGATCCAGACAGAACAGTGGCTGCAGAAGAGGCACACAGGCCAGGCGGCCGGGGTCGATGGATGGGCAGTGCTGGCTGCCCCACAGGGATGCAGATGAGACAAAGCATGTGCACCAGTTTGGGTGCCAGAGCAGGACGTGTCCCAGGTCCCTGAGAGGCAGGCAGCACTGTCAACCCTTCTGGAGTTCAGCAAGTGCCTCCCAGAACCTCCTGTGTGCCGGTGTCAGGCTGCACTCAGAGTCTGAGGGTGGACAGGATGCAGTTACTGCCTGGAGGGGCACACAGCTGGAGGCTCTCAGTAAAGAAGAGCATGTTCCCTCTACAGGGTCCATATGACATCTGTGCCAGGACGAGCTCACAGCAGAAGGCACCTTGGGAGCCGAGGTGGTTTTGTGGGGGGGCCTGGCAGTGTGGAGAGAACTGTCCAGAAGGTGGTTTTGTTGGGGGGGGTGGGGTCCTGGCAGTGTGGAGAGAGCTGTCAGGAGAAGGTGGTTTTGTGGTGGGGGGGCCTGGCAGTGTGGAGAGAACTGTCCAGAAGGTGGTTTTGTGGTGGGGGGGCCCTGGCAGTGTGGAGAGAACTGTCCAGAAGGTGGTTTTGCGGGGGGGGCCCTGGCAGTGTGGAGAGGGCTGTCAGGAGAAGGTGGTTTTGTGGTGGGGGGGCCCTGGCAGTGTGGAGAGGGCTGTCAGGAAGCCTCTGGGGATTGGCAGCCAGTGCTCCCAGCGGTGACTGGAGTTTTGTATTGGTCCCGTTAGAATCCCACGGCTGAAAGAATCAGTTGGTCATAAGACAGTGATTTGAAATGTGCCAAATGATCCAGGCGTCCCTGTGTAACCCTGGCTCAAAGTCTGCCGTGGCGGGGGGTGTTGGAGCTTTCTGAATGCACAGAAGCCCCTAATGGGGACTTTCATGAGATGAGGGTCCCCGGTGGGAAGTGTGCCCTGCCCTCTGAGACCCAGGGACTGGCTGATGTGCTGCTGTCCCGGAGAGCAACCCAGTCCTGGGGGTTCATGTCCACCTGCCTTCCCAAATCCCTCCTCCCACCTGGGATGGGGGTGGAGTTCGTGGCCACACCATTGCAAAGTGGGGACCAGTCTTTCCTGCCCTGCTAGGAACAGGTCTTAGGTGGTCCTCGCTCTCCAACCTACCCCATGGCTCACCCAGGCACACCTTGCTAGGGATGGCGAGGGGCAGGGTGGGTGGTCGGTGGGCTGGGCTGGGTCGTGAAGCACCCTCTGGGCCTGCTTGAGAGGCTGGGTCTGTGCCGGCAGACGGAGTCCCTGAGGGCTGACCAGCCACGACAAGGTCAGACTGTGTTAGCAGGGGCAGGAGAGGCTGAAGTGTGGAAAGTCACGAGGCCCCAGCCTGCCGTGGGGCCCTCATGGGTGCCGGGCAGGCAGGTGCACAGGAGGGGGCGCTGGCCAGACAGACAGGCGTCCGCCAGCCGAGGCCGGCATTGCTATTCACAGCACGTCACCTCCTTCCCAAGTGTCTGCACAGCCCATTAAACTCCTGTCCGGGCCACCTCGGCAGCCCCGCAGCCCAGCTGGGCGTATTTTACTTGAGCACAAAGCCTTCTGGCCCAGCTGTGGACTTGAACCCACCTGGTAGCAAGGCTTAGAGCCCCAGGGTCTCCAAGGGCCCCTTCTGGAGGTGACTGTAGGACGCCCAAATGGCTCCTGACCTCGGAGGTGGTCGTGGGGGTGTCTGCTGGGATGTGGGTGGGGCCCCCGCGGACTTGGGGTCCCGAGGCTAGTGAGTGCCGCCTGTGTCTCTCCCAGTCTCTCTCGTCCTGTTCCGGCCTCTTAGGCCTGTCTGACACCCTTCCTCACTCATCCAGCCACTGTGGATTCGGGCACGCGGGAGTAATTCCTCTCACCTGTGCCAGAACAGGGCGGAGTCTGCAGGTCCCAGAGGGCAGGTGACCTGGGGCCCAGAGTTCAGGCCTGGGAGCCCTCAGCACGTGACAGGACCCCCTGGGTGGCTCTGGACCCTGTGTGAGCGGAAGCCCACCCTCTAGACAGCGTGCACCAGAGGGGCTGAGACAATCCTGAGGGGAGGCTTCAGCCACAGACCCCATGGAATTCACCCCTAAAATCATCCAGAGAATCTCCTATGGAATTCAGACACGCCCGCCTCTTCTAGGCGCTAGGGGCTCCAGGTGTCCAGCTTCCCTGAGGGGAGGAGGGGGCTGCCCACCGGCAGGTGTCTCCCCTCTGGGTCGAGCAGGAGGGCATGCTGTGCGCGAGGAGTGGCCCTGCTGGCACGGCTGATCTGGCTCCCTTCCCAGGTCCACAGGTCTCGACACCACTGTGTGAGCTGGCAGCAGGCCCCTGGCCCCTGAGCAATAGCCAGAAGGCTCCCCAGGGCCCCGCAGGGGAACAGGGACCGGCTCAGACACGTGTCATGCTGGCTCCCTTCCTCCTAAGCAGCACAACCTATGGGGTCCTCAGACTTATTTACCGCTTAGTGCACATCTGTGCCCATGTTTGCAGGCATGTGTGCGCGGGCACGTAGCGCTGTGTGCATGTGTGTGCCAGTGCACAGGAGTGTGTGCATATGTGTGTGCCTGTGTGTGCAGGTGCGTGGGTGTGCACACGGGTGTGCATGTGTTTGTGTGTACACAGTGCCCAGGCGCCTCATTAACCAGCCCCACAGGTGTCGCTGGGAGCTTCAGGCTCTCTGGAATCCTGAGGAGTCCTGGGCGGTGCAAAGAGGACGGCAGGCTTGAGCGAAAATCAGAGACACCTTTGATCAATCAGCGAACACAGGAATAGGGCAGGGAGATTCCTGCGATAGAAAGAGCTGGAAGGGCCTGGGTAATGATGTCATCAAGTCCCTCCCTGGACCCCAAGAAGGAGATGGATGGGGGATGTGCCAAGACCCCATGGGCAGACACAGACCCGGCCCCATGGCCAGGCCCCACCGGGCGCCTGTGCCCTGATTCCGTCACTTGTTGGCCTCCTGCTTTGGTTTGAGCCCTTCACCCCTTTCCTGTGCCTGGAGGGCCTCCTGCAGTGCCAGCCGCTGGGGCGTGGTGGGGGGCCAGAGGTGGGAGGTGCCTCTCAGGACCTCAGCCCAGTGGCACCGGTAGAGCCAGAGCTGCCCTGTGCACTGGGAGAGAGGGGAAGTCAGGGATGGGGGAGAAGGGACCTCTGCCTCCTCCTCACCTGCCCTGTCCTCTGAGGCCCCGTGTCTGGAGCCTTTCTTGACCTCACCCACGTGCATCCAGGCTGCATCCCCCAGCCACCCCCTCCTACCTGCACATGGGGTGCCCTGGCCGGGAGCAGCACACCCAAGAGGGTCTTCAGCTCCACATCTGGGTACGTGCGAGTGTGGATTGTGCAGCCTTGGGTGTTCCTGTGAGGATGTGTGCACCAAGCGTGGGAACGGGTGTGTGCGTGTGTGCGGGTATATGTGTGTGTCTGAGTGTGCCTGCAAGTGGTCAGTGTTAGGCACGTGTGCAGTGGCATGTAGTATGTATGTGAGTGTGAGGTCTGTGTGTGCATGAGGCTGTCCGTTCTCATTGCATGAGTGTGTGTGAGAAGCGATGGGACCGTGAGTGCGTGTAAGACGCGGTGGGACCGAGTGCGTGTGAGATGCGGTGGGGCAGTGAGTGCGTAAGACATGGTGGGACTGTGAGTGTGTGTGAGATGCGGTGGGACTGTGAGTGTGAGAAGCGGTAGGACTGAGTGTGAGTGTGAGTAGCGGTGGGACTATGTGTGAGAAGCGGTGGGACTGAGTGTGTGTGAGTAGTGGTGGAACTGAAGTGGTGAGACTGAGTGTGCACACACCTTGCACCAGCATCTGAGTGTCGATGTATGAGCGTGCCCTGTGTTGTCGTGTGTCCGTGTGGGATGCATGTATGGGGATGTGTGTATCTGTGTGAGGGTGAGCACACGTGTGCTAGGTGGGGATGTTTGTGCGTGTGCATGTTCATGGGGGTGTGGGTGTTGGTGGCTGCCATCATGGTCACAGCTGAGCCCTCACGGAGTCCAGGAGCCCACTCAGATTTGGAGGTGGGTCCACATGGGGGTGGCCGGGCCATGTGGAGGGAACCGCCGTGATTGTGTCCTCGGTGTGAACTGCCTGGAACAAATGTTGGCAGCGCGTATGGTTGTGCGTTGTGTGAGTGTGTCAGCGTCACGCCCCGTTAGCTCTGCACAAGTCCACAGTTGGGGATCTCGACTCAGTCGCCTCCTCATCTGTTGGCAGCCTCCACAGGCCGCTCGAGCCGTGAGCCTGTGGGGTCAGGGGTGCCCCAGGGAGCAGGTGACCCAGCAGCTCTGGCCGAGCCTCCAAGAGGAAGGCCCCGTGCCCAGGCTCCAGGAGCAGACACCTGCTCCAGGCAACCCACTGATGGTGCCACCAAATGTTCCATGACTCTGACGTCCAGGGAACAGCAGGACGACTCTTGAAACAAAACGAGACGTGGCCTGAAGCCCTTTCCCTGACCCACGCGTTGAAACCCTGCCACGAGCCGTCCCTTTCCCCGTGGAATCGTCTCGGTGGGGGTGCCGGGGTGCGGCTGAGGGTCCTGCCGGGCTCACGGCCAGGGCCTGTCTTGACAGGAGAATGTGTCTCTGGCTGACATCCTCTCCCTGCGGGACCGCGGCCTCAGCGAGCAGGAAGCCTGGGCCGTGTGCCTGGAGTGCAGCCTGTCCATGCGGAGTGTGGCCCACGCCGCCATCTTCCAGAGCCTGTGCATCACGCCAGACACCCTGGCCTTCAACACCAGCGGGAACGTGTGTTTCATGGAGCAGCTCAGCGGTGAGGCGGCCGCGGGCACGGGGCGGAGGTGCCTTTCGGGATGGACGTGAGCACAGGCTCTGCGGGGGCAGATGCTGGGAGTGTGCCTGGACCCGGGTTTCCTGTGGAGACCTTCTCTTCCTCAGGAGGGACTCAGGCTGGAGAGTGGCCGAGGGTCCGTGGGGTGCCTGCTGGGCCAGGGCAGTCAAACCCACCCTCAGACGCCAGAGGGACACTCAACCCACCCCAGCCCCGCTCCACTCGGGACTTCCCCTAAGGGCAGGCCGTGCGCCTCTTCTGTCTCCCCCGGGCCAGTCCCGCAGGCCCTGCTGTGAGTGGACGCCGGCCCGGGAGGGTGGGACACCCCTGCCTCGGTGGGCCACCTGCTCCCACTGCGTGGGCCCTGCCTGGGAGCTGCTTTTCCCTGGTGAATGTCACCTTCCCTCTTCCACTTTGGAACCCATTTCCCACCGTAACCGTTAAGGAGCTCATTTCCCTTTTTCGCAGCCTAAAATGGTCTGGGGACGCCAGGTCTGCGGGGAGGGGACCTTCCCGGCTGGCGGGTTCAGGTTCACAGGTGTGACTAGAAGCCCTTCTCTCCTTCTCTCTCTCCTCCCTAAGACGACCCTGAGGGCGCCTTCGTTCCCCCGGAGTTCGACGTGACTGGGAACACCTTTGAGGTAAGTGCCGGTGGGGGTGATGCGCCACGCCCCCCCTTTACCTCTAAGGTGGCCTCTGCCATTAACTCAGAAACGCGCCTGCCTTGGGGCAGCCTCTGTGAGTGGCCTCTGGCCAGGAGCAGAGCCTGGTTCACTGGGCTGTAGGGACGGCCTCTGGGACACACCCAGCTTCGTCCCCTGCAGTGTCCTCTGCGGGTCCACACAGACTGGGAGCAACGGCTTCGGTCACATTTGTCGTCACTATCGTTTTATAGCATGTTTTCTGGAATGCGAACTTACTACACTTAACACGTTAAAAGTGACCAAAATGACCAGTGATGGTCGGTGGGGAATCACAGCTCCTCTGAGGGAGTTAGCAGCCGGGTCACTCACAGCCTTTGCAGAGACACAAGGCCTCCAAGCACAGCTCCGGGCATGGGTGTGGGCGTGGGCCACCCTGGGGGCCTCATCGCCCGAGTCATAGAGGCTGCTGCTCCCAGAGCAGACCCCCGTGTAGCCCCTCAGGAACCCTTTGTGTGGGACGAGTCGGGCAACAGCCCAGCAGCTCGGGGTCAGCACCTGCGTGGCTGGCTGGAAAGGGGCAGAGTCACCCTGCGGCCCTCAGGTTTGGTCTGTCCATCAGACTGGGCTCTGTCCCCGGGCAGGGAGTGGCGCGTTGGTGGTTCCTACTGTCACAAAGCCCATGGCAGAGAAAATAACGCAATCCTTTACAAATAAACAAGTAACTAGGAACTCAAAGATCTTCCCAATAAAAGCCCATCGGCTGTGTCATGACCTTAAAATTTGACCTTGAAAGTAGAGTCTAGGGGCCAGGCGTGGGGGCTCACTCCTGTAATCCCAGCACTCTGGGAGGCCGAGGCAGGTGGATCACTTGAGCCCAGGAGTTCGAGACCAGCCTGGCCAACATGGCGAACCCCATCTCTACTGAAAACACAAAAATTAGCTGGACGCAGTAGTGCATGCCTGTGGTTCGAGCTACTCGGGAGTCTGAGGCAGGAGGATCTCTTGAACCCAGGAGGTCAAGGCTGCAGTGAGCCGAGATGGCACCACTGCACTCCAGCCTGGCCGGCAGAGCAAGACCTTGTCTCAAAAACAAGAAAAGAAGAGTTTTGGGATGGCTCCCCTTGTCCCTCTTACTTTCACTTTGAAACAAGTGAGCCTGGTGCCCTTTGCCCTGGGAGGCGGGCAGGGTGCCCCACGGGGCCTCTGCTGCGGGAGTCCTATGTTTTAGTGCACCCCAGTGTCCAGAACCCAAGCCCCTGTGGCACATGGCCTGGTGGCTGTGATGTGGTGTATGGCCTGGTGGCTGTGATGTGGCACGTGGCCTGGTGGCTGTGATGTGGGTGTGGCCTGGTGGCTGTGATGTGGCACGAGGCCTGGTAGCTGTGATGTGGGTGTGGCCTCGTGGCTGTGATGTGGCACGTGACCTGGTGGCTGTGATTCCTGTTGCACGTGAGGGTGTTTTAGTTTTGTGCTTGCATTCCTAGTCACATCGTAATCCAGCTCAGACCTGGACGTGACCTCAGCCCAGCCCGTGCCTGGCCCCCCCACTCTGTGGTTCCCCCGTGGGACTCTCATTCCTTCGTTTTTATCCTGCGTTGCTCATTCCTCCAAGTCCTATTGTTTCATTGGCGCCGTTTTTAACTTTCTGAAGAGTCCAGGCCATGTGTGATTTTCCGGGACTTAATTTATGTATTCTTGTTAAACTTCATCTGCAGAGCAGTGTGTGGCCATAATGTGCCACCTGCTGTGTGTTATCCCATCAGGTGAAGGCCACGTTTAAATCCCCGCTTGTGGGGGCACCAAGGGGTGCAGGTGTTTCCTGGTGTGTACACCAAGAACAGATCTGGGCGAGGTTTCTCTAGGGTGTGTGCCCAGGAGGAAGTGTGGCTCGTGGGGCAGGTGGACGTACATCTGTTCCTGGAACTCCCCCAGCCACACGCTGGAGAGCACAGTGTGAGGATCGCTGGCTCCCACAGGACGTGGACGTGGTAGGGACCTGGGATCTGGGGTCTGGCCTGGGGTCTGGCTTCTGCAGGATGCAGGAGCCTGGGGTCTCGTGCATGGGAGGGCACCGCGCTGCATCTCTTTCCTGCGTCATAGGGGATGTGGTGAGGAGTGCCTCTCTGGTGAAGGTTTATAACCCTAAAATGTATTGACTCCCTGTTTGCTTATGTGAGTTAAGTTTTAAGTTAACTATTTTTTCATTTTAAGTTAACTATTAATTCATTTAAAAACCACAATGCCCATTGTATGTTAGCATACATAACACTTTTATGAAGAATATTTTCCCTCCAAAATTAGTGAGAAGAGTGGCATTGGGTTGCGTATTTGTAAATCTTTCACGTCTGGGTTGTGGAAAACGCCTGGATTTTCACGGCAGCTTCTGCATTCAGTCGGCTGTGATATCACGTCGCGTGGCCCCAGCCCCAACCCCAAGCCCAACCCCAGCCCTAACCCTAACTCCACTGTCCGCTCGGGAGGGAGGGGGAGTGACCGAGGCGAATGCCGTCTCAGCATCGTTACAGAAAGAGCTTAACCTCTTGAGCCACACTTGGAGAAAAGCTGGCTGATGGTGTCCTCTGCCGAAAAGTGGTTGCTCAATTTTAACATCATCAAATATTTTAATGGTTCTTCTTCCGTTGGGGTCTAACCTTCACAAGAAACCTTTCCTGTTTCAAGGTTGAGCCGATAGTCACTACTATTTTCTACCAAGAGTTTTAAGTTTTGTTTCACATTTCATCCACCTGAAGTTAGTTTAACATTGCAAAGTTTTGCTGTAGGGGTCTTAGATATCGTTTATTAGATTTTCCTCAGGAATGTGATGTTTTCTGATTCTATTCTAAAATTCATTGTCCTCTCTTTGTTTTGGTTTGGTTTTGAGGCAGGGTCTTGCTCTGTCACCCAGGCTGGAGTGCATTGGAGCAATCACGGCTCACTGCAGCCTCCACCTCCTGGGCTCAAGTGATCTTCCCACCTCAGCCTCCCAAGTAGGTGGGGCTACAATTATGTACCACCATGTCCAGCTAATTTTTCAAAATTTTTGTAGAGACAGGGTCTCGCTCTGTTGCCCAGGCTGGTCTCGAACTCCTGCCTTCAAGTGATCCTCTCTCCTTGGCCTCCCAAAGTGCTGGGAATAAAGGCATGAGCCACTGGGCCCGGCCAATTGCCCTCTTTTTAATTACGTTTTCCTGTTTGTTTGTTGCTAGTCTACAGAAATGAAATGCACTTTTTTTCTTTTGAGACAGGGTGGAGCACAGTGGCATAGCTCACTGCAGCCTAAAATTTCTGAGCTCAAGCAATCCTCCCACCTCAGCTTCCTGAGTAGCTGACACTATAGGCACACGCCACCACGCCCAGCTAATGTCTTTATTTTTATTTTTGTAGAGGAAGGCTCGTGTTATGTTGCCCAGGCTGGTCTCGAACTCCTCGGCTTAGGTGATTTGCTTACCTTGGCCTCCCAAAGTGCTGGGATTACAGGCATGAGCCACTGTGTCTGGCCACAATTCACTTTAATATCTTTATTTTACATCCAGCCATCTTGCTAAAGTTTTTTTTAATATTTCTAATAACTTACAGATTCTTTCAGTTTTCCTATTTAACTGATTAATCACTGACAAAAAAACAAGTGTCTTTCCTCCCATCCCATGGTCCTGCTACACGTTTTCCTTCCTTCTCTTACTCAGTGCTGCAAGGAACAGAAGCAGAGTGAGGCTGAGCGCTGTCCCATCTCAGGGAGAAACTGACCACTCTCCCCATCCCCATTCTAAAAAGAGTGCTTTTCACCTTCCTCATCCAGAATGGTGCCTGCCTCCACCACGAGTCCCCTCGATGCTGAGTTTTATCGTGAATGTGTGTGTCAATTTTACAAGATGTTTCTTCTGCATCCTTTGACATGATCCTTTAATTTTTTCTTCATTAAGATTCTCATAGTCACATCTTTATTTTCTTATATTAAATCATCCTTTCTTACATAGAAAAATCTAAATTGGCCAAGTGTCTTGTCTTTCTTATACACTGTTTAATTTGATTTACTAGTGCTTGCTTCAGATTTTTGTGCATGTTTGAGCGGACTGGCGATTTTCCATTCTGTTGATGTTTTCACTGGTGTTGGCCTCAGGATTGTTCTAATCCTGTATGGGCAGCACCCCTTCCCTTTCTTTGTGCTGTTTATATAAGAATGGGATGATCTGTTCCTTGAAAGTCTGGTAAAACTCACTTACAGGGCCATCTGTTTTCTTTAGGAAAGATTTTTAACTACTGCTCAGTTTTTAATAGCTACAGGACTGGCTGGGCACAGTGGCTCACCCCTAGAATCCCAGCACAGGGAGATTTGGGGAGGCTGAGTCAGGAGGATGACTTGACGGCCAGAGTTAGAGACCAGCCTAGGCAACAAAGTGAGACCCTGTCCCTACACAAAATTTTAAAAATTAGCTGGGCGTGGTGGCATGTACCTGTAGCCCCAGCCACTCAGGAGGCTGAGGCAGAAGCCCAGGAGTTGAAGGTTGCAGTGAGCCGAGATTACACCAGTGCACTCCACCCTGAGCAGCAGAGTGAAATCCCACCTCTTAAAAAAAGGCTTACAGGACTGATCTCTGGTGTTTCTTACTGAGTCAGCTGTGGGTCTACTTTTTATGTTTGTAAAATCTCCGGCCTTCAGCTGCAGGTGCTCTCCTCTTCAGCCGCTGCGCTGGCCGCAGGTTGCCCTGATTCTCTGACTGGACAGTTAATTTGTGCTTTCTCTTCTCAGTCTCACTAGGGCTTGTTTAGTACATTCATTTTTCCGAAGAGCCTCCTCTGTGTCCCGTCTGCGCTCCTGGCGCGTCTGTGTTTTCTTTTCCGTTGATTCTTGTTTTTCATTCTCTCTTTCCTTTCCTTGTTCTGAGTTTAGGATCCATCCCTTTTCGGACTTGAGCTGGACATTTAGGTCATTGGCTTTCAGCTTTTCTTCCTTTCCAGTATCAGTAAGAGCACTTAGGGCTATGAATGTTCCTCAACATGTAAGTTTTGTTGCATCCTGTGAGTTTTACTATATAATGTTTGCATTATCATTTACTTCTAATTTTTTTATTTCCACTGGGATTTTTTCTTTACCCCTTAGTTATTTAACAATGTGAACAGATTGGTTTTTTCTTACTTTTTATTGAGATATACATGCAGAAAAATGTATATATCACAAACATACAACTTGATGGATTTTCACACTGAACATCTGTGTAAGCAGCACCCAGATGGACGGCAGCAGCCCCTGCCTGTCCCCCGGGTCACTGTCCGGACAGCACAGAGCAGAGGTTGTGATTTTCCTGTTTTTGTGCCTCCTGTGGGTGGGCAGGCTCATGCAGCACTTGTCTTTAGTGGCTGGTCCTCCGCCCAGCGTCTGGGTGTGAGATTTATTCTATGTGACCATGGGTGGCCGGTCCTCCGCCCAGCACCACGGGTGTGAGATTTATTCTATGTGGCCATGGGTGGCCGGTCCTCCGCCCAGCACCACGGGTGTGAGATTTATTCTATGTGGCCATGGGTGGCTGGTCCTCCGCCCAGCGTCTGGGTGTGAGATTTATTCTGTGTGGCCATGGAAAGCATTTATTTCCAACAGTCGTCTCTAAACTTCCAAACACACTAGGGCTTTTATGTGTCATTTTCATTCTCTTCTTAACTTCTCCAGCCTCCACCCCATGCGGCTCCCCTCTCCACCCTGCTGCCCTGAGCACCGGTGGGCTCAGTGGCCTGGCCTGGAAGACTCAGACTCCTCCCCCATTGCTGGCCTGTTTGCTTGGCATTCATCCCCGACATGCAGACTTAGCGAGTGTCTGGGCTCACAGAGAGCAGGGTGAGTGGGGTCCTGCCTCTTGCTGGTTCCGGTCTACACAGGTGACAGACTTAATGTGAGACCCACAGGCTGGGGATCCAATAGTGCTGGGATGTGAGAATGGAGCTCCAAGGCTCTTGTTTGCATCAGAGGCCTCCAGAGGCCACTGTGAGAAGGTGGAGTTTAAACTGGGACCTGAGGTTGAGTAGGGTTCACTAAATGAAGACGGGGAGCTTCCAACACAGAAGGGCAGGCGGTGAGTGAGAAGGTTGCTGATTCCACCAGGTGTGTAGCAGGCAGTGTCAACCAACAACTAGCCAGAAGGTTATTTGCTAAGTTATTTTCTAAATAAATAGATTGATGGTTGGAGCATAGATGATTGATGATGGATGAATGGAGGGATGGATGAGTGGATGGACAGGTGGGTGGATAGGTGGATAGGTGGGTGGTTGGGCGGGTGGATGGGTAAATGGATAGGTGATGGTGGATATGTG
This sequence comes from Macaca mulatta, assembly GCF_049350105.2. Lineage (NCBI taxonomy): Eukaryota > Metazoa > Chordata > Mammalia > Primates > Cercopithecidae > Macaca > Macaca mulatta. Next base: position 145,271,873 of record NC_133414.1, read on the forward strand.
GATGGATGGGTGGTGGATAGGTGGACGGGCAGATAGATGGTTAATATGCAGATGGATGGGTGGATGGATGGGTGGATGAACAAGTAGATGGTGGATATGTGGATGGATGAATGGGTAAATGGGTGGATAGTGGGTATGTGAATGGATGGGTGGATGAACAGATGGATGGATGGTTGGATGGAAGGGTGGATGGATAGATGGATGGTTAATTTGTGAATGGATGGGTGGATGTGTGGATGGGTGGGTGGATGGGATTATGAACAGGTAGGTGGTGGATATGTGGATGGATGAGTGGGTGGATGGGTGGATGATGGATATGTGGATGGATGGGTGGGTGGAAAGATTGGTGGACAGGTGGATATGTGGATGGATGGCTAAATGGCTGGGTGGGTGGATGGGTGGATGGACAGATGGATGGTGGATATGTGGATGAATGGGTTGGTGGATGGACAGGTGGGTGGACAGGTAGGTAGGTGGGTGGATGGGCGGGTAGGTGGGTGGGTGAATGGACAGATGAATGATGGATATGTGGATGGATGGGTAAGTGAATAGTTGGATGGACAGATGGATAGTTAATATGTGGATGGATAGGTGGATGGGTGGATGGATGGTGGGTGGATGGGTGGATGAAAAGGTAGATGGTGGATATGTGGATGGATGAGTAGGTGGATGGTGGATACATGGATGGATGAGTGGATGAACAAATGAATGGATGGGTGAGTGGATAGATGGGTGGACAGGTGGATGGTGGATATGTGGATGGATGGGTAGATGGATGGGTGGGTGGGTGAATGGGTAGATGGACATGTGGTTGGATGGATAAGTGGATGGATGGGTGGGTGGGTGGATGAATGTATGGAGGATGAATGGGTGAGTGGGTGGATGGGTAGATGAATGGATGAGTGGATGGATGGGTGGGTGGATGGTAGATGAATAGGTGGATGGGTGGGTAAGTGGATGGATGGGTGGATGAACAGGCACATGGATGGGTGGGTGGATGGGGTGTGTGGATGTTTGGGTGGAGGACAGATGAGTAGATGAATGGGTGAGTAAATGGATGGATGGATGGATGGATGGATGGATGGATGGGTGAATGGATGGATGGATGGATGGATGGATGGATGGATGGATGGATGAATGGATGGGTGGATGGGTGGATGGATGGGTGGAGGATGGATAGGTGGGTGGATGGGTGGATGAACAGGCAGATAGGGATGGATGTGTGGATGGATGGGTGAATGGATGGATGAGTGTATGGATTAGTAGAGGACAGACAGGTGGAGGATGGGTTGATGGTGGGTAGGTAGATGGGCAGATATGTAGATGGATGGGTGGGTGGATGGGTGAATGGACATGTGGATGGGCAGTTAAGTGGATGGATGGGTGGATTAATGGATGGATGGGTGGGTGGATGGATGGGTGGATGGATGGGTGGATGGATGGATGGATGGATGGGTGGATGGATGGGTGGATGGGTGGATGGATGGATGGGTGGATGGGTGGGTGGATGGGTGGGTGGATGGATGGGTGGATGGATGGATGGGTGGATGGGTGAATGGATGGGTGGGTGGATGGATGGATGGATGGATGGATGAATGAATGGATGGGTGGATGGATGGGTGGATGGCTGGATGGCTGGATGGCTGGGTGAATGGATGGATGGATGGATGGATGGCTGGGTGGATGGATGGATGGATGGATGGATGGATGGATGGATGGATGGGTGAATGGATGGGATGATGGATGGATGGGTGGATGGGTAGATACATGGATTGGTAAGTGGATGAACAGGAGGATGGATGGGTAGATTTGTGGATGGATGATGGGTGGGTGGATTGATGGAGGATGGATGGGTGGGTGGATGTGTGGAGGATGGGTTGATAGATGGGTGGATATGTAGTTAGATGGGTGGATGGATAGATAAGCGGATGGATGGATGGGGGATGGGGAATGGGCACACATATGAATGGATAAGTGGATAGAGGGTGGACGGATGGATTCCAGGTGCCTGGATGGAAACAAAGGGGAATGGAGGGAAGGAATGAATACCCTGGCTTTCCGTGTGCTATGGAGCTAAGTTCTATTCTCAAGGCTGAGAGAATCACTGTTGAGAGCATGATCTCAGGAGTGGTTGTTGCTGGTCTCCTGCCCTCTGTGTGTGCAGTGCCTGGTAGGCATACGTGCAGTGGGCCCTGGCTATCTGGATGCTCAGCCAGGTTTGCAAACCTCTGGTCCACACTTTTGCCTCCACATCTTTGCCCAGGTTGCTCCTTTGTCCTGGAGTGTCCTCTCTTGTCTTCTCATAGCTTCACTCACATCTCCTTCATGGAATCCTCCCTGACCCGTAGCCCACAGAGGCTGGCCCTGCTCCTGTTCCTTGAAACTTGATGTAGTGTTGCTAAATGTTCTCTGGGTCTTCAGGTATTAGATCCCCTGGAGATCTGGGCTGTGCTTGGTGCTACTCAGCACCCCTGTGTCCAGGCTGAGGGAGATACCATCTGGGGTTATTCTGCTCAAGCCATTGGCCACAGACAAGAACGCTGCTGCCCACTCGGAAGGAACACTGTCCACAATCAAGCTGAGCCCAGCTCAGAAATGTGCAGACGTGCCTTAGCTGGCCTGGTCAGGCCATGGCAGGGCCAGAATTCAGATGCAGCCTCTGCCATCTGAGTCTACATTCCCTGCTGCCCTGCGTGACAGCTGACCCAGCCCACAGTAGATCACCCAGCTGTGTGCCAACCTCTGCTCACCCTCTTCTGCTGGGGACCCATGCAGCTGCTGCCTGGCAGAGAATATATCCACGTCCATGTCCAATTGTGAGTCTGTGTCTCTGTGCACATGTATACAGTGTAGTGTGTGTCATGTGCATGTGTATGTGGTACAGTGTGTGTGTGCAAGGTGTGTGCATATGCATGCAATATGATATAGTGTTTGTGTGCACATGTATGTGGTGTGGCGTCTGTGTGCATGTATGTAGTATAGTGTGTGCATGCATGTAGTGTGGTGTGTCGTGCTCATGTGCACATGCATGGCATGCTATGTCTGTGAGTGGGTTGTGCACACATGTATGCAGTATGCCGTGTGGTGTGTTTCATGCACATGTGTGTATGATGGTGTGCATGTATGTACTGTGGTATGCATCTTGTACATGTATGCTGTGTGTGCATGCATGTAGTGTGGTATGTATCATGGGCACATGTGTGTAATGTGTGTGCATGCACATAGTGTGGTGTGTGTCATGAGCACGTATGTTGCATGATGTGTACATGCATGTGGTATGGTGTGTATCATGGGCACATGTGTGTAATGTGTGTGCATGCACGTAGTGTGTGTCATGAGCACATGTGTTGCATGGTGTGTACATGCATGTGGTGTGGTGTGTGTCATGGGCAGATGTGTGTAATATGGTGTGTCTGTGCATGTAGTATGGTGTGTGTTGTGGCCATGAGTGTTGCATAGTGCGCATACATGTGTGTTGTGTGGTGTGTGTAGTATGCCTGTGTGTGAACTACAGTGTGTGCATATTTGTGGTATAGTGTGTGCATGCATGCATGTAGTGTGTATGTGTCATAGGCACATGTGTGTAGCATGGAGTGTGTGTAGCACACATGTGTGTGCAGTGTGGTGTGTGCATGTATGTGGTGTGTGCATGCATGTGGTATGTGTCACAGGCACACATGTGTAGCATGGTGTATGTGTAGCGTGCATGTGTGTGCAATGTGGTACGCGTGCATGCATGTAGTGTGTTACATGTCATGTGCACAGGAGTGTATCACAGTGTGTGTAGCATGCATGTGTGTGCAGTGTGGTGTGTGTGCATGTGTGTGCAGTGTGGTGTGTGTATGTATGTGGTATGTGTGTGCATGCATGTAGTCTGTTATGTGTCACGGGCACAAGAGTGTATCATGGTGTGTGTGTAGGATGCATGTGTGTGCAGTGTGGTGTGTGCATGTATGTGATGTGTGCGTGCATGCATGCATGTAGTGTGTTACGTGTCACGGGCACACGTGTGTAGCATGGTGCATGTCTGCAGCGCTGGATTGATTCTCAGTCTTTGGGTGAGAACAAGGCTTTCGGTGGGTGGTACTTTTTATTTTTTAATGTTCGCGATGAAATGTTTTAAACATACAGAAAAGAGAGAATAAGAACAGCACACGCGAAGCTACATTAGCGAAACTACAGCAAGTTTCAAGGAATAGACTTTCCACCCAGCCTCAGAAATGACCCACAACTGACTGGGCTCAGATTTACCTCTAAAAGATCAGGCCCCTCTTAACATGTAACCACAAAGCCTCGGCCACACTTGGAAATGTCCGCAGCCACTCCCAGCCTGGGTGGGTGTGGACTGAGGGTTCGGGTGCCCCCTCTGCCGCCCAAATCTTGCTCTTCCAGCCATTTCCCTGCGGGATCTGAGTGGGATCCACACACCTGGCTGCCTTCGTGCCTCCCGAGTTTCTTATGACCCCACACCCCCGACTCTCTTCCTTACGGTTTTTGTTGAAGAAAACCTGGTTTATCTGTGAGGCCAAGTCCAGGGTAGTCAGGGGCTGTCGGACTCAGGTTCCCACCAGGCCCATCAGGGGCGTGTGGCCTCTGCTCCCCGACAGCCATCAGTGGCCGCCATGAATCCTTGGAGCCGCCACGGTAGTCCTTGCCTCAGTTTGTGAGCAGGGCTCCCACTGTCAGGAGAGCCACCCTCACTGACACCAGGCAGCCGCAGCAGACGGTCCCTGCCGACAGGGAGGTGGCAGGCTCGACTCCTTCTCTTCATCCATCCGTTTTCAAAGCAGCGAGTGCATCCAGCGTCCTCCAGCGCTAACCAGTGAGCTTGGTTTTATGATTTTATGAATTTAAGATTCACACGTCTTTGATGGGATTTGGTCCATTCTGCTGATGCCAACTGAAGCTCAGAAGGCACCCCGGTCCTTGGCACCCAGCTCTGCTGGGCTCCGACCCACTTCCTGGTGTGGCAGGGTGCTCCAGCCCCTTCTGTGGGGTTCCTGTCCCAAATCTGCTCAGCCATTTGTCTGCAGAGCCCTGGCCAGCGAGGCCCTGTCTGGGCCCAGGCGGCCCTTGGAGCCCCCGGTGCGTGTTCATGGTGCCCTCCTGAGGCCCGGGCTGCGACGGGCCCACCGCGCTGAGTGCTGCAGCCAGCACTTCTCTGAACCGGTCACCTCAGGTCCACCGGAAGTGCTTCCCAGGGCCACGAAGAGCCTCCCAGGCTGACCCAGACCCTGATCCAGGGATCTCCGGCAGAGCAGAGGAGGGGTTTCCTGAAGTGAGACTCGGGAGAGTGGAACCTACTTCCTACCCGCTAGAGAGGGGCCTTTTCAATTTGGAGAAAAACTTTAACCAGTGCTGAACCGAAGCCCGTTTGGCTTGAGCGCATTTGCTCAGGAATCGCATCTCGAGGGGGGTTTTGCGTCCACTTCCCGCGGGTGGCCAGGCCCTGTCCCCACTTGAGGCGAGAGCCACGGGGATGCCCATCGTGAGTGCAGGCGCCGTGGGAGCTACAGGCTCAGACCACACTGAGGCCTGGAGCAGGAAGCTGCAACATCCACCTCCTCGACCCGGCTCCCCGTCGCCCTGTGGCCCGAGGTGTGATCATTTCATGCCTGATCAGCCTCCCTCTGGCCTGTTCCCCTCCACTGACGGCCAAGCCCAGCCAGGCAGGGCCACTTGGTGCTCCCAGGACAGCCTCCAGGTTCTCTGGCCCACAGGCCTGGAGAGCAGGCCCCACCCTCCCTTCCTCTGCTAGACGCCTGCCCGCGGTCCAGCCTTATCCCGCTGCCCTGGGGCCTCTGATGTCCTTGTTTCCTGAAAGGGGCCTTCCCTGACAACACAACCCCCAGGGAACTCACTCAAACAGCTGCTCTTAGCCAGCAGCTCAAATACTGCGGTTTCTCAGATTCCGGCACAGTCTTCCCACAGAAAGCTGGCAGCTTCGTCAAATACTGCAGCTTCTGATTCCAGCACAGTTTCCCACAGGAATCTGTTTCTCTGTGTGTCGCCATCTCCTGACCCCGCCGGTGGTACACAGCTGTGTTTCCCTCCTTCAGGGCGCACCGCCCTTCAGGCCAGAAGCTTCCAGAAGGCAGAAATGCTGAGCTCCCTGCAGCGATGCAAGGCGGGCCCCGTACGGCTCTGCACCTTGAGGGCCGACTGCGTCCTCTGGGCTCCGAGGGGCCACTCTCCCGCGGCCATGCGGAGACCCGGAGATCTGAGGCTCCGCGGCTGCAAGGACAGCGTCTCGGGGCAGGAGGGGTCCTTCCTCACGGTGCCAGCCGGAGGGTGCTCTCCAAGTTCACACCCCAGAGAGTGAGGCTGCAAACGGATTAGGTCTGGATATTTTAAAATTATAAAAATATTATCAGAAACAAAGGAAAGCTGACCCTGTCGCCTCAGGGTGGAGAACATCCTCCTACAAAGCTGCCGAACACAAACAGGTTGGATTCCACACGTTAGAGCGTAGAGCTCTGGGATGCGAGAAGACGCATAAACAACGTCAGAAGCCGGCAACAGACGCAGCGAGCCTGTGCGGCAACCAGGCTGAGGCGAGCCCTGATGTGCACAGCCACCCGGAAGCCCCACCTCAGCGGAGAAAGCACAGTCCTTGCATGGGGATTTAGAGGGAAAAATTAAAACTGCGAGTCGATGCGAACAGATGCTTGGTCTCATTCATAATTACAAAACAGCAAATTAACTCGGTGAGTGAGTTTCCCCTAACAGATTGGCAAAGCTGCGGAGACTGGTGCTTCGGCTGCGGCTGCTGAGTAAACCGGTCAGTCATTTATCAGGAGGGTTTGTCACAGCTGTCAGAATTGTAAGTGGATGTGACCTGGGACCCAGCGTCCCCCTTCCTGGAATTGAGGCTTCGCACACCTGACGTGGCTGCACCAACGTCACACGGGGCCCCCCCGACGCCACACGGGGCCCCCACTGAAGCGTCGGTCATGACAACAGAACATGAGAAGCACCCACAGCGGCATCAGAGCGGAGGGGATGGACCCTGTGTGCCCAAACACGCATGTCACAGGTCCCCCAGGGAGGCGGATCCCAGCCCGGGCACGAGAGTGTGGCAGGTCCCCCCAGGATGGCACAGGAGACCCCAGGAGTTGGCAGCGGAGCAGCCATTGGGGCTCCTGGCCCAAGGTGCAAAGGCAGAGGTGGTGGTTGTGGCCAGTGCCAGGCGAGCCGTGAGGGGACGGGGAGGTGCCAGGTCCCCTACCAGAAGCACGTGCACAGCAGGGAGTCTGTGGGGATGGCCAATGGCCGGGGGCCTGGCTGGTGTGCCAGGTGGGCTGCCCCAGGGCACCAGGCAGGGCGCAGGAGGGAGAGAGTAGAGGAGAAGCAGAAACCAGCCTGCGGGGAGGCAGGGCCAGGCATGGGGCAGAGAAGGTCAGTCTGGGTTCCTGACCTGGAAGGAGATTCATGCCATGAAAAAGCCAGGATGCAGGGCAGAGTGCAGCTCGGGAGAGAGAAGAGATGCGTGTCCAGCTGCCTGTGTGTGCTGGGTGTGCACGTATGTGTCTGCATGTGTGCCCATGTCTAGACTGGGAAGCCCCAGGACCGTCCACAACACACACACACACACACACACACCCCAGACTGTGGAAGTGGAGCCGTCTGCGAGGTGCCGTTCATGCCCCAGAGAAGAAAGTGTGGGGTGCTGCGTGCTCCTGGTTTCTTTGTGACACTTTCTGTCTTGCTCAAATAAGACATCTCAGGAGAAAAAGGAGTTTGAGGCAGAATTGGATGAACTTGGTGATGGTGGTTGGAGCTGGGCTCAGGTGGAGTCAGGGGCCCTGGGATCTGGCTGGGTCCCTGCAGCCTGACCCTGAGACAGACCCTGGCAGAGAGGGGGAGTCGGCCAGGATGACCAGCTGGCCTGGGGCCCCGGGATGCAGGGCTTTCTGTGAAGACTGGACGCTCCCTGGTCACCCTGGACCTCACAACGGAATGGAGAGGCAGGTCTCAGGGTTCTGTGACGACATCTCGAGACCACCCAAGGAGACGCCTGGGGCCAGGGCAGCCCAGGACACGGGTGCATGTCCACTCAGCCAGCCCAGGACACAGGTGCCTGTCCACTCAGCCAGCCCAGGATGCGGGTACGTGTCCAGTCGGCCAGCCCAGGACGCGGGTGCGTGTCCACTCGGCCAGCCCAGGACGCGGGTGCGTGTCCACTCGGCCAGCCCAGGACGCGGGTGTGTGTCCAGTCGGCCAGCCCAGGACGCGGGTTCGTGTCCAGTAGGCCAGCCTAGGACGCGGTTGTGTGTCCACTCGGCCAGCCCAGGACGCGGGTGCGTGTCCACTTGGCCAGCCCAGGACGCGGGTGTGTGTCCAGTCGGCCAGCCCAGGACGCGGGTGCGTGTCCACTCGGCCAGCCCAGGACGCGGTTGTGTGTCCACTCGGCCAGCCAGGACTAGAGTGGACACTGAGGGACACTTGGGGACCCCAGACTCCCCTCGGGAGGGGAGCACAGGTGCAGGGGCAGAGCAGGCCCTGGGTCGGGTCCCAGCTCCACACGTGAGCTGTGTGACCTGCGACGTGACCCTGGGTCAGGCCCCCGCTCCACACGTGAGCTGTGTGACCTGCGACGTGGCCCTGGGCCAGTCCCCCGCTCCACACGTGAGCTGTGTGACCTGCGACGTGGCCCTGGGCCAGGCCCCCGCTCCACACGTGAGCTGTGTGACCTGCGACGTGGCCCTGGGCAGGTTCCTGAGCCACCCTGGGTTTTGCTGCTGCTTGTGGGGAAGGTGAAGCCCCACACGCAGCCGTCCTGGGAAGAAGCATCCAGGCCTGCGGTGCGGCTGTGTCCAGGGCGGACCTTGTGCAGAGCCCACGTTCTTAGGCAAGGGAGGAAAACTCAGACTTTCAAACAAAAAGAAAAACCCATCTTTGCTTCTACTGAAATCCAGTTTTTGAAGTTTTGAAGTTTTCGACCTAAACACTGAAAGGCTCCACCCTTGAGAGACGCAGCAGCCGGAGGAGTCTGTGCCCCTCAAGGCTACTGTGGGCAGGAAGCCCAGAGGGGTGGGGCCATGAGCCAGCACAGACCAGGCCCAAATGTGTGGGTGGCATGGGTGCGAGTGGCATGGGTGCAGGTGGTGTGGGTGTGGGTGACATGGGCATGGGTGGCGAGGCCATGGGCAGTATGGGCACAGGTGGCAAGGGCGTGGGTGACATGAGTGCAAGTGGTGTGGGTGGTGTGGGTACAAGTGGCGAGGGCGTGGGCAGCGTGGACATGGGTGGTGTGGGCGCCAGCGGCAAGAGCGTGGGTGGCGTGGGCGCCGGCGGCAAGAGCATGGGTGGCATGGGTGCGGGTGCTGCTTCCCCTCAGGGGAATCTCCACGATGCCTGAAACTCGAGCTCCTGGCCCGGAAAAGCAGTGGCCGCGGTCGGGGTGGCACACACGCACAGACCCCAAGCTGATGGCCCTTCATGCCCACAGGCGCACATCTACTCCCTGGGGGCCACACTGAAGGCCGCCCTCGAGTACGTAGCAGAGCCCACACTGGAACTCAGGCTGAGCCAAGACCTCGAGGCGCTGCTGAGCCGGATGCAGGCAGAGGACCCCAGGGACCGGCCGGACCTCGAGGTAAGCGAGGCTGCCCTGGGCCGCCCAGGTTGTGACCCTGACCTCACAGGCCCAGACACCGTGTGCTCACCCCACACACGCCCGGCAGCCTCCCCTGGGTTCCGTGACCACAGTCCAATGGCATTTTGCTTAAAGGAGGACTTGGTTTTTTATTGTCCATTTTTGATATGAAAGGTCTTGCTTGTGACAAGGCTCCTGGTTTTCTGCAACCCGGATGTGCTGCCTTTTCATACTAGAAAATGGGCGAGACAGGCGCAGGCAGGCTGTGGGGACTGTCCCCAGGTCACCTTCAAAGGATCCGGCCCTGTCGGGTGGGTGGCCACGGGAGATGGCCCCTCCTCCGAGCCTTCCTGTCTGAGGCACTCACGTCCCCAGAGCATCATCGCGCTGTGTGAAGAGAAGCTGCAGCTCACGTCCTCCTGCCGCGTGTGCCGGAGCCTCTCTGCCGTGGGGAGGAGGGTCCTCTCCATCGAGTCCTTCGGAGCACTGCAGGGTGAGCTCTTGAACCCACACACATGCATCCTTGTGTGTCCACATATACCTGTGTACCATGTATACACACGTGCACATGCTGCACACGCATGCACACACACATGCACACATCCATGCACACACATATGCCGCACACATCCATGCACACACCCATGCACAGACACACTACACACACAGACACACTGCACACACACCCATGCACACACACGCTGCACATACCCCTGCATACAGACACATGCTGCACACACACCCATGCACACACACACGCTATACACACCCATACACACACACACTGCATACACACCCATGCACACACGCACACACCCACTCATGCATTCATACAGATCACATGCACTTGTGTACTCACACAGCCACACACAAGCGTTCAAATAGATCACATGTGCCCCGTACACACATGTTCACACTTGCTCACAGTCACACACATGCAAATTCAGACATGCCTGTTCACATTGCACACGCCCACACCAGAATGCACACATTACATGCCCGCTGTCATGCCTACCACGTCCACTGTCTCACACGTGGTAAAACACGCGAACATGCTGGTCCTGTGCACACACCCGTTTCCACACTCTCATGTGTATTGATTGTGCCAGCCTTGCAGGCACCCATGCAGGCAGAGGTGACTCTGGGTCAGCTTCAGAAGTCCGTGGCATTGGTGCCGGGCACATGGGTGTTAGTCTCATGGGCATTTACATAAACGGACGCGTTGATGTTTCACAGCTGATTTTCACCTGCCCCCACCACGGGTGCCAGGCAGGTGCGTTACAGAGCTGCAGCCGCAGCATTTGGGGTGTTCGTGGCTCACGCGGGTTCTGGCGTCTCTCAGGCCGCCTCTGAACAGAGGCCGTGTCTGGGGGGCCTCAGGCGGGTGGCCGGGGGCACAGTCCCGAGGAGCCTCACGGTGGCCAGCAGGGCCCTCCCTGCCGAGTGAGCACGTTTGCAGCTCAGGGTTTGTGCTGCTGCGGGAGGCAGCTCAGGGTTTGTGCTGCTGCGGGAGGCAGCTCAGGGTTTGTGCTGCTGCGGGAGGGGCGCAGTGTGGAGCAGGCAGTTTGTGCAGCGTGGAGTAGGCAGAACAGAGACGCACAGCAGAGAGAGAGCGATGCCGTGTGTGGGAGGCGGCCACTGACGGCTGTAGCCACATCAGGTTCTTCCTGTGGGGACTCACGTGTGTAATCCTCGTGGAAAACGACGTGCCTTTGGGTGAGATAATTAGACAGTCCCCGGATCCCGCAGGAAGTCCCAGCAGGAAGCCCCACCTGGCCTGGGGAGAGGCAGCCCCAGCCTCTAGTTAGCCAGGATGATGTGATGAGTGGGGCAGGTGAGGAAGGCGGGAGCCTCCTCCTGTGAGAGCCTGCGCTGGGGTCTGTGGTCAGGGGAGGGGAGGGGAGGGGCGCCCAGCAGCTGTGAGAGCCTGCACTGGGGTCTGTGATGGGGGAGGGAGGGGAGGAGTGCCTAGTGGTGGTCCAGCGGTGGTGAGAGCTTGCGCTGGGGTCTGTGATGGGGAAGGGGAGAGGAGGGGAGGGGAGGGGAGGGGTGTCCAGCAGCCGTGAGAGCCTGCGCTGGGGTCTATGATTGGGGGAGGGAAGGGGGGGGAGAGGAGGGGAGGGGAGAGGAGGGGAGGGGAGGGGAGGGGCGCCCAGCAGCGGTGAGAGCCTGCACTGGGGTCTGTGATCGGGGGAGGGGAGAGGAGAGGAGGAGGGGAGGGGAGAGGAGGGGAGAGGAGGGAAGGGGAGAGGAGGGGAGGGGAGGGGAGGGGCGCCCAGCAGCCGTGAGAGCCTGTGCTGGGGTCTGTGATGGGGGAGGGGAGGGGAGGGGAGGGGTGTCCTGCGGTGGTGAGAACCTGCGCTGGGGTCTGTGATGGGGGAGGGGAGGGGAGGCGAGGGGAGAGGTGGGAGGAGAGGGGCAGGAGGGCGCCCAGCTGTGACCACGTCTTGCTTGTGCCCAGATGTCAGCGAGAGCAGCTGGCGGGAGAGGCCTGTCCCAGGAAACGCTGGGCCCAGGAGGCCACCTGGGGACCCCAGCGCTGACCCGGAGGTTCTGCCAGCCCCCAAAGGCCCAGTGTCTGAGCCCAGCCGGGGCCCCAGAACCTCCCCAACCAAGGCTCTGCTGTCCACCCCGGTGAGAAATGGCGAGAGCCACAGCCGGGAGGAGCTGGCCAGCCTCATCCTGGATGCCGAGCGCACCCTCGGGGACCCGGACAGAGACGCCCTCAGGAGGAGCCGCCTGCGGAAGGTGCAGACATTTCCCAGGCTGCCGTCCGACAGCCCCGAGGCCAGCCCCTGCCTGCTGCTGACCCGCGGGAAAAGCCAGCTGCCCACATCGGAATTATTCCCTCCGGACCCCAGGAAGGCCTTTCTGGACAGGAAAAATGGCCTTTCTAGCTTCCAGGCTCAGCCCAAATGCAGGCTGTGGCCGGAGCAGGAGCTGGAACACCAGCTGGGAGGGGTTCCCTGTGCAGGCCGCAGCGCGGACAGGGGCCCTGGGGCGCCCGGCAGTCCAGGACGGCCCGAGACTTCACACCCGAGTCTGGGGCCAGCAGAGGCCGGACCCCCAGCCTGCCCTGCACACCCTCAAGATGCTAGCAGTGAAGCCCAGACTCCCGGGGACGATGAGAGAATTCCAGAAGGAGCCAGGCAGCCGGAAAGTGCAGCCGCAGAGCAGGTGGGTGGCCGGGTCTGGCCGGGTCTGGCCGGGTCTTGTGTGTGGCCGGAGGGTCAGTGGTCAGTGAGTCCGGGCTCAGCCTCTCCACAGCCACAAACGCTTTAACGCAGGGAATTAACCTTCACCCTCGCTCCATAATTAAGACATTTTTGTTGAGCTGCCCCGTTTCTGAAGGAAGCTGTGGCTGCGGCTGGGGATGCCGTCACCCAGGCATGGCCTCTCGGGTGGACATTTGCCTCAGGATGACCCAGAAGGCAGCCGCCTCCTCAGCCTGGCCCAGGCTCCTCGCACAGCCCTGCACGGCCGTCTCGACGGTTAATTTTCTTCCGGGAAGCAAGGCCAGCAGCCCCGGCTCCAGGACGTCATGTCAGGGGCTGTCTCCCCAGTCCTGACGCTCACAGCCTTCCTCGTCTTCCTGTTCCGATGGTTTTAAAAGTTAGAAACCAAAGCTGTGGGCTGAGCTTGCTCATCTGTGGGGCTTGGTGGTGTTGGTGCTGGGCCACCTCCGCAGCCTCCACAGGGACACTGGGATCTGAAGCAGCTGCCCGGACGTGGCATCTGTGCAGGATGGGGCCTCCCCAGCCCAGTGCTGCCCCTGGTCAGCTGCTGTTCGTGAGGATGGAGGATGCTACTGGAGCCAGTGTTCTGGGGGGCCTGGCCTGTTGGCCCCTCTGTCCAGCTGAAGACACTTGGGCCAAGGCCTGGCCAAGGGCATTGCCCTCCTTGGCTCCTTGGTGAGCCACCCCCAGCTGTGTCCCCGTGAGCAACTCAGGGCAAGGACACCTGAAGCCAGTGGCCCGCACGCAAGTCCGTCTGCCAGGCAGCGCCCGGCCTGGGAATGGGGGTGCTCTCAAGCCGCCTGTCCCACCAGGCCTTGTTGACCTGAAGGACAAGAGCAGGCCATTCTGTAGCTCGGGCTTTTCTGCATGTCCTGAGCACGTGTGCCCCGTCACCCTCTACCACCCTCCCACTGCTCTCCCTGGCAGCACGCCGTCCCACACACAACAGCTTACCTTCCAGAAGGGCACACGGAGGCACGGGGTGGCTGAGCCACCTGTCGGAGGGTGGACTTTGGTCCCAGCTGTCCATGGGGCCTTGGAGTGGAGAGCGGCCTCCCAGGCTGAACGCATGCCCGGTGTCAGGGTGTGTGTGTGCGTGAGAAAATGCACCCAACAAAAGCCACCACTTTCACCCTCTGCAAGAGCCCGGCTCAGCGGCACCGGGTGTGTTCACGCTGTTGCACAGCTGTCCCCACCAGCCCACACGAAACCCCAACCCCCCAGCCCGGCCCCTGCACCCAGCCCGCCCTCCACCTCCATGAGCTCCGTCCAAGGGACCTCGTGGGGGTGGGATGGACGGTGCTTTGTGTCCGGTCTCTTCACTGAGCCCACTGTCTGCACAGTTCCTCCCCGGGGCAGCCTGCGTGAGAACGCTCCCCGTCCCGAGGCCAAGCGCCGTCCACACTGCCCCTGCATCCGTCCGTGGATGCCTGGGTGCTCCCCGCATTGGCTGTTTCGAGCCGTGCTGCTGCGAACATGGGCGTGCACATATGCCTGAGCCCTGCCCTCAGTTCCTCGGGGAATGTGGCCACGTGGAACTGCTGTCACCTGGGAGGTGTATGTTGAGCTTTTTGAGGAACGGCAGCACTGTGGTCTGCAGTGGCTGCACCATGGGACGTTTCCATCCACAGGGCCAAGGGCTCCAGTCTCCCCACGCCCCCCACATGCTGGGTTTGACCTGGGACCTCCCCAGCCCTTCTGTCAGGTGTGGAGCGGAGTGGGCCTTGCCCTGGCCTGTTCCCCGGACATGTCTCTGCAGGCAGCGGGCCCCGGCAAGCGGTGTCCACACTGACCTCACCACTCTCCTGTCCACAGTGGGTGTCCCTGCAGGACCTCCTGTCCCAGCTGGGCCGGCCCTTCCGGGAGTACGAGCTGTGGGCCCTGTGCCTGGCCTGCCTCCGCGCACTACAGATGCACCCCGAGCACCCAGGTGACGCATCCCCTCGCCGTCCCATCGCCCCTCCATCCTGTCCCCCCACCGTCCCATCCCCCCTCCGTCCTGTCCCCCCGCCGTTCCATCCCCCCACCGTCCCATCACCCCTCCATCCTGTCCCCCCGCCATCCCGTCCCCCCACCGTCCCATGCGTACTTGGCCCCCACCTGAGCCAAGGGACCCAGGGGCAGCCAGGACGGTGTCTCTGGTGAACGGAGCAGGCGGCTCCCGTCTGGAGCACCGTGGAGGTGCCTGCTGGGTTGCAGCACCAAGGGAGGTGTGGGGACAGATGCCTGCAAGGCGGGCCTTGAAACCGGTGACCCTGTCCCAAAGAGGAAAGGGGACCTTGCCATGGCCCACACATTCTCAACACAGTGACGTTGTCCCCAGGGAGGCAGCAGTTGGCTTTGGAGTGGGGAGGGAATCTTCAGCATTGTACTGGTCCTGCCCCGTCAGAGCCCAGCCCTGCCAGACAGCAGGGCAGGCGGATGGTGCGTCTGTGACGTAAAAACACCCTGAGGGTGACGAGGGCAGCGTCTACGAGGGCTGGGGGAGAGGCCATGCGAGACACACCCGGCTCCAGTGTCCGTCCACCGTGGGCCCAGAGCTGGGGGAGAGGCCATGGGAGACATACCTGGCTCCAGTGTCCGTCCACCGTGGGCCCAGAGCTGGGGGAGAGGCCATGGGAGACACACCCGGCTCCAGTGTCCATCCACCGTGGGCCCAGAGCTGGGGGAGAGGCCATCAGAGACACACCTGGGTCCAGTGTCCATCCACTGTGGGCCCAGAGCTGGGGGAGAGGCCATCAGAGACACACCTGGGTCCAGTGTCCGTCCACTGTGGGCCCAGAGCTGGGGGAGAGGCCATGGGAGACACACCCGGCTCCAGTGTCCGTCCACTGTGGGCCCATGGCTGCCCCGTGGGCCCTGACCCGGGACAGGAACTGCGATGCAGGGGCTTCGGCTGAGGAGCTGTTGCCCGTGTTCTCCCTGCTGCCCAGCTCCCTTTCAGCTGCAGTTGTGCTGCTGCAGCCACTGTGTGGGCTGGGACAGTGCTACCCACGGGGAGGGCCAGGAGGAGGCAGCTCCAAGGACCCCAGGGGCTGGGGGCAGGCCGTGTGCGTGCACTGGCAGGTGCGTGCCCGAGCCATGGGGAGGCTGGGGGTCTGCACAGCCTGACCGAGGCTCTGCAGCTCCTTCCCCCTAGCCAACCCCAAGTGCAGGGCCGCACGCATGCCTGCCCTGACCCAAGCTCTGCCACAGCCTACCTGTGTCTGGACTCCGTGCTGGTTGCTGAGGACGGGGCTGTGCTCTTCCAGCCACCCCCTGCCAACGGTGAGTGTGTGGGGTCCCCCTCAGGCCGAGCCCAGCACCGGCTCACCAGGGGTGAGGAAAGCTCAGCCGGGGTTTCTCTCTTAGGTTCCTATGACTCGTTCTTTCTGGCTCCTGAGCTGGCAGAGGAGAGGCTGGTAACTGAAAAGGTACTTGGGGCCTCCTCACCCTTCCCCAGCCCTGCCCCCAGCCCTCGGGGGTGCCACGTCCCCCATCTGTCCAGCAGCCCCTCGTCAGGACTCAAGGGAGTCAGGGCAGCCCTTCCTGGCCAGGCGGCCACAGGCAGTATCTGCCAGCAGGGCCGTGGCTCTGGCCGGCACACTAGGACCGGGCTCGGCGTGGACAGCACTAGTCATGTGCCCTAGAGCTCACGAGAACCGAGGGCTCAACGTCCGGGGATGTGCATAAAGTGCCTGTGAAACAAGAGCATTATTAAAATTTAAATTATACAAATTTAAATACAATTAAATAAATTACATTCAAAATCAAGGTAGAACTTCCACTCAGGAAGGATAGAAATGTGTACTTCCCTGCTCCTCCCACCAAGGAGGAGCACTAAGTATCCTACACTAAGCATCCTGCACTAAACACCCTACACTAAACACCCTGCACTAAGCACCCTGCACTAAACACCCTGCACTAAGCACCCTGCACTAAACACCCTGCACTAAGCACCCTGCACTAAACACCCTGCACTAAACAAACACCCTGCACTAAGCACCCTGCGCTAAGCACCCTGCGCTAAACACCCTGCGCTAAGCACCCTGCGCTAAACACCCTGCGCTAAGCACCCTGCACTAAACAAATACCCTGCACTAAGCACCCTGCACTAAGCACCCTGCACTAAACACCCTACAATAAACACCCTACACTAAACACCCTGCACTAAGCACCCTGCACTAAGCACCCTGCACGAAACACCCTACACTAAACACCCTGCACTAAGCACCCTGCAATAAGCACCCTGCAATAAGCACCCTGCACTAAACAAACACCCTGCAGTAAGCACCTTGCAATAACCACCCTGCACTAAGCACCCTGCACACTGTGCAAAAAACAAGCACCAGGCCACCTGCAGGAGGAGAAGGCAGCTGGCAAGGGGCCTCTGGACCAAGGAACAAGGCAGCCGTGAGTGCCCTGGATTTTCTTTCTGCCTCATATATTGAGACTTGGATGTAAAGAAGCCAGCGACTGGGAAAAACCAGTGGGCACACACACACTAAAAGCTGTGCTTTTTCATCTTCTGGGGATGTTGTCTAGAGGAACTCGGAATGGTCCACCATTTGCCAAACCATTGAAGGCTTTCCTGCAATCTAGTCTGTAATGAAAAGAGGCTGTCGTGAACCCCAGCAGTAGATGGTTCACCTTTACACCAAGAAGGCTGGGAAAGCGCCACAATCTGCAGGTGGCCCAGGCTGACCTCAGGGGGTTGGTGCTGTGAGACCTGAAGCTCTTACGAGATTTCTCAAACAAAAATCGCGTCCATGAGGCTGCAGTGGCTCTGGGTGTGTGTTCCTGTAGGATCCAGCATCTTTCTTCTTCAAGGAACAAAAATCGCTGGGAAAGTGTTGAGGCACAAGCACAGAGTCAGAAAACTAAAGAAAAAAATGAAGCTTTTTTGAGTAATAAAAAAGAATTTAAGCCCCAACAGGCCAGACACGGTGACTCATGCCTGTAATTCCAGCAATTTGGGAGGCCAAGGCAGGCAGATCACTTTAGTCCAGGAGTTTGAGACCAGCCTGGGCAACATGGCGAAACCCCATCTCTACTAAAAATACAAAAATTAGCCAGGTGTGGTGGCACATGCCTGTAATCCCAGCCAGGTGTGGTGGCGCATGCCTGTAATGCCAGCCAGGTGTGGTGGCGCATGCCTGTAATCCCAGCCAGGTGTGGTGGCGCACGCCTGTAATCCCAACTACTCAGGAGGCTGAAGTGGGAAGATTGTTTGAACCCAGGAGGTTGCAGTGAGCTAAGATCATGCTACTACACTCCAGCCTGGATGACAGAGCGAGACCCTGTCTCAAAAAAAAAAATACTCCAACAGGCCCGGGTGTGGTGGCTCACGCCTGTAATTCCAGCACTCTGGGAGGCCGAGACAGGCGGATCACCTGATGTTAGGAGTTCAAGACACCCTGGCCAACATGGTGAAACCACACCTCTACTAAAAATAAAATTATCCAGGGGTGTTGGTGTGTGCCTATAATCCCAGCTACTTGGGAGGCTGAAGCAGGAAAATCGCTTGAACCCAGGAGGCAGAGGTTGCAGTGAGCAAAGATGATGCCACTGCACTCCAGCCTGAGTGACAGAGCGAGACTCAGTCTCAAAAAAATAAGTAATAAAATAAATGCCCCAAAAAAAGCCTGGGTCTGTAATCAGAGGACCAGGGAGAACCAGGATGCGCTTATACTCCCTGCTGTGCACCAGCCAAACCCCACGGGAGCACTGTGTCCCCGCCCAGCAAGGGCCGAGCCTGGAGCCTGGACTCATCCTTGTGAGACTGCAGAGAAGTGCCCAGTGCCTGCCCTGGCCCCAGGTGGCCTCAGAGAAAGTGAGCAGGAGCCAGGACCTTCCTTCCCTGCAGCCTACCCTGCAAGGACAACTGGAAAACATGGCTGAAAGGAATCGGAGACTGCACAAGCAAGTGGAAACGCATCCCATGCTCACAGATGGGCAGGATCAGTGTTGGTAAAGCGGCTACACTGCCCAAAGCAATCCGTAGAGTCAATGCTATTGCTATCAAACTACCAATGTCATTTTTCACAGAATTAGAGGAAACTATTCTAAAATTCATATGGAACCAAAAAAGAGCTGAAATAGCCAAAGCAATTTTAAGTGAAAAGAACAAAGCCAGAGGCATAACGTTACCCAACTTCAAACTATACTACAAGGCCACAGTAACGCAAACAGCATGGCACTGGTAGAAAAACAGACACATAGACCAATGGAAGAGAACAGAAAGCCCAGAAATAAGGCTGCACACCTACAACCATCTGATCTTTGACAGAGCTGACAAAATCAAGCAATGGGGAAAGGACTCATGATACCAAGAATCAGGAAGATGTCAAACTGAATGAAAAAAGACAACCAATAGATACCAACCTGGAGATGACAGAAATGTTAAAAATGACTTTAAAATTTTTAAAGCAACCATCATAAAAATGCTTCGTTGGGCAATTGCAAACATGCTTGAAACAAGTGAAAAAGTCTCAGCAAAGAAATAGAAAGTTTCAACAAAGAAATAGAAAATGAAAAAGCTAATGGAAATTTTAGAGCTGATTTTTTAAAAAACTCAACAAATGGGCTTAAAAGCAGAATAGAGAGGGCAGAGGAAAGAATTTGTGAAATGGAGACAGAACAATAGAAATTATACAGTTTGGACAACAAAGAGAAAATAGACAAAAAAAAAACTAACAGAGACTGAGA
Source organism: Macaca mulatta (assembly GCF_049350105.2). NCBI lineage: Eukaryota > Metazoa > Chordata > Mammalia > Primates > Cercopithecidae > Macaca > Macaca mulatta. The sequence continues at coordinate 145,291,394 of NC_133414.1, forward strand.
AGCTTGTGGGACTATAACAAAAGATCTAATATCCATGTCATCAAAATCCTGGAAAGAGAAGAGAAGGAGGGTGGGGCATAAAAAGTACTCAAAGAAATAATGACTGAAAACTTCCGAATTATGGCAAGACTCATAAAGCTACAGATTTACAAAGGTGAGAAAATCCCAAACGTGATCAATGCAAAGAAATCCACACCAGGACATATCATAGTCAAACCTCTGAATACTAACCCTCCCCTCTCCAAAACAATAAAAGTAAAAAACAAGAAGAGAGAAACAGCAGCTTACATATATACATATGGGGGGAAACAGCTCAAATGATCAGATTTCTCATCAGTAATTGTAGAGGAAGTGCATAGCATTTTTTTAAGTGCTGAAAGAACTTTCAACCCAGAAACCTATTTCCAGAAAACATATCCTTCAGAAATTAAGGAAACAGGCTGGACGCAGTGGCTCAGGCCTGTAATCCCAACACTTTGGGAGGCCAAGGCAGATGGATCACCTGAGGTCAGGAATTTGAGACCAACCTGGCCAAGATGGTGAAACCCCATCTCTACTAAAAATACAAAAATTAGCTGGGCATGGTGGTGGGTGCCTGTAATAATCCCAGCTACTTGGAGGCTGAGGCAGGAGAATCACTGGAACCTGGGAGGCAGAGGCTGCAGTGAGCCCAGATAGAGCCATTGCACTCCAGCCAGGGCAACAAGAGTGAGACCCTGTCTCTTAAAAAAATAAAGGAGGAAGAAGGAAGAAAGAAGAGAAGGGAGGAAGAAGAGCAAGAAGAAGGAAAAAGGAGAAGGAAGGAGGAGGAGGAGAAGAAGAAAGGAAGAAGATTGACAGAGTAATGTTTAGAAACATGACCTAACCATGTACTGTCTACCAGAAACTCACTTCAAATAAAACAATGTAAGTAGGTTTCAAGTTAAAAGAGTTAGAAAAGATACATTATGAAAATGATAAAAAGAAAGCAGAAGTGACTGCATTAATATCGGGTAAAGTATACTTCAGAGCAAAGAAAATTGCCAGAGACAAAGAGGGACTTTCTATAACAATAAAGGGTCAATCCACCAAGAAGACATAGCAATCCTAAACGTATATGCGCCACATAACAGAGCTGCAGAATATGTGAAGCAAAACTGATGGAATTAATGGAGAAACAGATTAATCCACAATTATGGTTAGAGATTTCAGTTTCCCTCTCTCAACACTTGATAGAACAGTCAGACTGTAAACCAGTAAAAATATGAAGGAACTGAACACCACCAGCAATCAACAGGGTTGGGTCAACATTTAAAGGACACTCCACCCAACAACAGCAGAATCCACATTCTTCTTAGCTGCCCACTGACTCTACATCAAGCTAGACCAAATCCTGGGCCATAACGCAAACCTCAACACATTTAAAAGAATTTAAGTCATACAAATATGTTGTCTGACCACAGTAACAAAAATAAAAGGGAAATTTTCCAAACACTTGGAAACGAAACAACACATTCTAAATACTCTTATGTGTCAAAGAAGAAGTTTTAAGGAAATTTTAAAAACATATAGAACGGAGTGAAAATGAAAATGCAACAGATGGTGTACCAAGATTTTTGTGCCAATGGCGATGTGCTGGATAAGATATTGGACTATAGTTTTGCAAGCTGCCACTGTTGAGGAAACTGGGTACAAAGTACATGAGCTCTCTCTATATTATTTCTTAAAACTATGTCAATCGACAGTTATTGCAAAATAAAACATTAATTTTTTAAGTGTAGCAAGTGCTCAAAATGGGTAATTTCCTACTTATCTGACTCTAGTTGGCTGTTACTGTTCTCATGGGGCTGTCTGCGTCCGCTGTGCCTGGATGGTGGGAACTTTATAAAGGGGAGCTTCCTCTTCCCAGCTCCACACTCAAGGGCACTGTGTTGGTAGCCGGAAGTCAGCCACGTGGGAGTACTTACACCAGGGAAAGCAGCCAACGCTACAAATGTCTTGTTCTGTTGACTGGACTTAAGTGATGGAGAGCACGTGGATAATGTGATTAAACTTAAAAGTGTGTCATGTCTGCAGACACTCCATTGCGGATAGCCCAAAAGATGGAGGACATGGTCTTCCAATATCCACCACGATCATCTGATTCAGCAAAGACGTCGCTCAGAGCAGTGCCCTGAATTCCAGCATGGGTCTGTCCTGTTTCACTTCCATCTCATTTACTGAAATGAATGAAAGCATCAACCAACACTCATGTCAGAAGCACCTGTGTATTGCGGTGGACCGCAGATGAATGTCAGTAAAAATCAACGAAAGCCTTCAGTGAGAATCGACGGGCTCTGTGGATCTTACAAAAAGTGCATGAAACGGTGTGCTGTGCGTCCTTTCCGTCCACAACGTGCCGAATGAAGTCAGTTTGCACACAGGTGGTGCGGTCGCTTGGAGAGCCGGTTGTTAGCCGTGTAGCAGCACAGCACCGGGTGGGGGGCTCCCGGGAGCGGGGACCGTGAGGTGGGAACTGTGCCGGCCAGTTCTCCTCAGACCCTCGAGCTGCTGCCTTCGTGAGGAGAGCAGAAGGCGGGAAAGTCCAGTTGAGGCTTCCAACCCTCAGGTGCTTTAAAACACGGACAGAACCACGGGGGAGAGTTTGACCGGCAGGTTCCTGGACCATGACCTGGAGGCAGATGTGGGGGTCCAGGGTGGGGCCCGACAGATGCTGAGGAGGGTTCCTGAGGAGAGGCCCTCTGTGGGGGCAGTGCCTGGGTGCCCCTCAGGGTGCCTGACGTGGGCAGGTCTGCTGGGCACAGTGGCCCACAGCCCTGCGGTCAACACCACTGTTCTCTCCCCACCCGCCCAGGCCTCCGTGTACTGTGTGGCCGCTGTCCTGTGGACCGCAGCCAAGTTCAGTGTCCCTCGCAACCACAAGCTGGCCCTGCCACGCAGGCTCAAGACCCTCCTCCTGGACATGGCCAGGCGCAGCGCCCCGGAGCGGCCGTCCGCGGCCGAGGCCATCAAGGTAACCACACCGCTGTCATAGTCCCAGCCCAGGGTCTAAGGACTGTGGGCAGTGGCCACCCTCAGTGAGCTGGAGGTGGAGAAGCACAGGCTGCCAGTGTGCAGGTGATGAGGCCACCAGCTCTGTTTCCAGGTCCTTGTTTCTAGATGTCAGCCCAGCCATCGCATGGGGAAGGGAGTGGGTTTTGCGTCATGGCCACATCCATGTGGGCGGACAGCATGGGGGTCTCTGCTGCTCCCCACCACAGCCATTCCTCCTGTGGAGCCTGCTCTCTCCAACTTGTCCAAGAAGCCAAGGCAGGGGCAAGGGGTGTCCTGTGGCCATGTACAGACCCCTGCTTTTAGGCCCTGCTGGAGGGGAGCAGAGAGAGGCCTCCACACCCCACCCCCCACCCTGAACCCCCACCTCCTCTGAGGATCCCACCAGCCCCGCCCCTCCCTGCCTGATCTCCCCGCTGGACTCAGGCTTTGGGGCTGGGTTCTAACACACTCCTGCTGGGACCTGCGCCTGCACCCAGCAGGTGGAGCTGAGCCGTGTGTGGGTGATGAGGAGGACCTCCTGGGGAGGAGCCGTGTCTGGAGGAGCGGAGACGGCCATGGAGTTGGGGACCTGGGCCCAGCCGTCTCCGCCTCAACTGCTCTGTGGCCTTGGGCGGGTCACTCAGACCCTCTGGGCCTCTCAGGCCTCCTCTGCCATGGGAGGATGAGATCTAGAAACGGCTGGATGTCCGCTAAGCAGTGAAAGCAGATTTTATTCGGTAACTACCGAGAGCCAAGGAAGCTGAGCTCAGTTCTCACATGCACAAGGCCTGGGCTTATAAAGGGAGAACAGGAGTGGCCAGGGGCAGGGGGTGCGGGGCTCAGGTGAACGTGACCAAGGGCTGCCAGTGTCCAGGCGCCGAGGCCACCAGGTCTGTGGCCAACGTTGGGTTTGGGATTCTGCCTCCCAGAGAGCCTGGCGGACAGTGGCCGACTGTGAGCCCTTTTCAGGAAATGCTCTAAGAAAGGCTCGTCCCGGGCCTGTTGTCAGGTGTCGATGAGAACAAACAGGAAACCCTCCTGGCAGCCCTGAGCTTTTTCAGATGGGGACCCAGCGACATGGGGACGGTCGCAGCCGTAGCTGAGGCCTGTCGGGACGTGTGAACCGTCTCCTTCCCCCAGGTGTGCGGCAGCTACCTCCTGCAGCGAGGCATGGACAGCCGGAAAATCCTCGCCCACCTCAGGGCTTCCACCTGCCAGGTGGGGCGGGGCTAGAACAGCTGGGCCGCCTCCTCCCCGCTGCTCTTAGCTTCCTCCCACCCGCATGCGCTTGCCCCTGCCTGGCCGCCTCCGGCAGCCCCACCCCCAGGTCTCTGCTGACCACCGAGCTGGGGGTGGGTGCGTCTGGGGGTGCGGGGGACACTTGGGTCCTATCTCCTGAAGGCCCCACAGTGGCCCCAGGGAACCAGATCAGGATCGGGGCAGGATCCCAAGGATGGCCCGCCCAGCACCCACCCCAGGGCCCTGAGTCTCACATGGTGCCGGCGTCTCCCCCTCCCTGGAACCCACGGAAACCTGGTTGGATTGGGAGACAAAGGAGCCCCAAAGGCTCCCTCTCCAGGCAGAGCTCAGGCCGTGCGGCCGCCACACCCAGCTCCTCCCCATCGGGAAGCTCCACCGCACCAGCGGGCGGGTGGGGGGCACCCTGTGGGTGTTGCTGGTGCTGGCGGAGCTCCATGGTCACCTGGCCCAGGGCTGTCGCCTCCTCCCCAGGTGTACCAGGAGGAAGAGACCATCAGCCTCCAAAACGCCTTCTCAGTGGTTGAACTGAAGCCAAGTGTGGCACCAGCCCCAGAGCCCAGCCCAGGTGGGGCCCCGACCAGCCCCTGCTGCCCCACTAGCCCCTGCACCCCACACCACAGCTGCCCCCACCTTTGCATGGACAGACACAGCCGGCACCTCCCGGAAACCCAGGCGGCAAGTCTAGAGCTCGGCCAGCGTGGCCAATGCAGCCCAGCCTGCCTGCCCCTGCCAGCCCCCATCTCTCCCAAAACTCCCGGTCCCTCAGGCCCCAGTTTCAGGTTCTCACTCCCATCTCCCAGCAGCTGGCCCTCCCAAGCCCACATCTGGAGACCCTCCCAGAGTCCACACAGAGCCCACCCACCCCTGTACTGAGCCCTCCTCAGCAGGCCCTTCCAAGCCTTCTGGTGGGGCCTGGTCTTTCTGGCCTGTCCCCGCCTCCTGGCCCACCCCCCAGCACCAGCCACACCCACCCTCCCGTTCCGGGGCCAGGCCGGGCACAGAGGAAGCCACTGGGGACATGCGGGAGGGGACGTGGCAGCCGCACACCGGGTGGGATGAGCCGGTGGTGTGGCACGTGCTGGGGCCACTCCGCCCGCCCGCACCCTCAGCCCCCTGGGTCCCCAGGCTTCCTGCCGGTGAACAGTGACACCAGGCTTGTGGCTGTGCCAGGGCCGGTGCCCAGCCAGCGCCCCTGCTGTGAAGAAGCCACCCAGCTGCCTGCAGCGTTCACCTCCGAGGCCACACACTTCAAGCCCATCGTCCTCGCGCAGGACGCAGTTATGGCCAGGTGAGCTCCGTCCCCACAGCCGTGAGCTGCTGGGTCCCGGGCACGGGCAGCCCCTCCCTGAGCTCCGCTCCTCCCCTAGGGACCAGCCTGCCTTGGCCCAGGAGGAGTCCCAGAAGAGGGGCAGCCAGAGGGAGGGAGACGGTGAGAAGCTCTCCTCAGAGGCCCTCGCTGGGTCCCCCAGCCTGAAGACGCCTGACGGGCCGGCGCCTGGTCCGGGGTCCCAGGGAGCAGCCCCAGAGCCTCCTGGGGAGTCGGCGCAGAGTGACCCAGCCCAGGGCTGCCCCTGCCCTCCACCCCGGGCCCCAGCAAACCAGCCAGAGGAGGCCTCATCGGCAGCTCCCAGCTCTCCAGTCCCCGCCCCGCCCATGAAGGCATCTTCGCTGCCTGAAAGGCCAGGGCCATCTGGGCAGGGCCCCCCTGGAGTCACTTCCGGGGGTCTCAGGCCCGACACCCTGGGGCCCACCACAGCCCACCACGGCCCACGCCACCCGCCCAAGCCTCCCCGAAGCAAGGCCACCGAGCGCCCGGGCCAGGACCCAGAGGGCCCCAGGGCCACCCCTGCCGGGGAACGTGATGACCAGAGCCCAGACAGTGTCGCAGAGAGGCCACGGCCCGCAGACCGGAGGCCCTGTCTGCCCGGCGTGGACGCCTCGCCACTCCCAGGGAGGACGGCCTGCCCGTCGCTGCAGGAGGCCACGCGCCTCATCCAGGAGGAATTTGCCTTCGATGGCTACCTGGACAATGGGCTGGAGGCTCTGATCATGGGTACGTGGGGGCTGCAGATGCCCCAGAGGAGGCCTGGGCCCGGGAGAGCCCCACAGGGGACTCAGGGCCGCCCCACGCCCGCCCCCCAGCCCCGCAGCCGAGATCAGCCACGAGGAATCCAGACAAGCAGCCTTGCCACCATCTCACTTGTCTCCATCGTTTTGCAAAACCAGGGGAGTACATCTTCGCCTTGAAAGATCTCACCTTTGCCACTTTCTGTGGCGCCATTTCTGAGAAGTTCTGCGACCTGTACTGGGATGAGAAGTTGCTGCAGAACCTCTTTAGAGTGGTGAACGGGCAGGCGTCGCCCTCCCCAAGGTGGGTGCCCAGGTCGGCCCTGCATCCCCGCCCCTCCTGGACACCCACTGTGCTCGGGCTCTGCTGTCCCGACGTGGCCCAGCCTTCCCCTCCCAACCCTCGGCTTCTGTCTGGCTGCCGTCTCCAGGGGGCCACCCTTGGTGGAGCTGGGGGGGCGTCCCAGCAGCCCCTCCTGGGCCTGACGCTGACCCACAGCCCCTCCTGGGCCTGACGCCATCCCACAGCCCCTCCCGGGCCTGGCGCCGACCCACAGCTTTCCCGTCGGGCCTGAGTTTCTTCTGGAGGAAGAAAGGGCTTGCAGGGAATATGAGGCAGGGGCTCTCCGGGAGGCTGCAGGGGGCCTGGGCAGTATTGGCCACAGGGCTCCCTGCTCAGAGGGACCAGTGTGAGGGCCCCAAGGAGGAGAGGAGACCCCCAAACAGGCGGCCCCAGACCCCGCAGGGCCCGGCACCGAGCCGTGTTGGGTGGGGCAGCGGCCACCCCACATTGCCTTGCTCACAGCTCCATGCAGTGCTGGCAGCCCGGGCAGCTCCTGTGCCTGTGTGTGGCGTAAACTCACAGCTGTGAACAAGTGCACCCACCCCAGCCCCAGCCTCAGCCTCCCCGGCCCGCAGCCCTGAGAGACTGCTCCAGAGCCCCCCAGGGACCCCAAGCAGTGAATGATCCAGGGACCCCATTGGCTCCTGCCACCCCCTTAGTGACCGGGAGGGTGAGCTCCTGCTGCCTCCAGTGAGGGCTCCGCATGGCCGTGTGGGCCTGTGGGCCTGGCCCTGTGGAGACTGAGGCCTCCTCCCAGTGGGCAGGGGTGGAGACGTGGGGACGGCCACCTGACCTGCATTCTTGCTGTCAGCACGGTTGAGGACGCTGAGTCACAGCTCGAGAGTAGCCGGAGCCCCCGCTCCCCGTCCAGCAGGAGGCCCTCGCTGCACCCCCTGGGTAAGTGCTGGGCAGGTCCCGCGGCAGGAGCTCTGCAGGCTTCTCTGTGCTCTACAGTTCAGGGGGCACCCCGGGGTCCTGGCGGCCTCGGACTGCGTGGCTCTGGCGGCACTGCCTTTGCCCCAGGGGTGCCCCAGCCAAAGGCCGTCCTCTCCAGGGGGCGAGCAGGAACCCGGGGCCTTGGAGGTGAGGGGTCCTCTGTCACCAGTCACTGGGACAGTGGGAGCCGCCAGGAGCCAGGCGGGATCCCCTCTCCAAGCAGAGGCAGGCCTGTGAACCCGGGGCTTTGGTAACAAGGCAGAAGCAGCTGCCGAAAGACCCTGGGGCTGGGCTACTGGCTCGTTAGCTCCGGGCTCCCAAGGCACATGAATGCCGGGCTGGGGAAGTCCCAGCGTCCGGCCAGCAGGCTCGGTGTTAGGGACAAGGTGGTGGCGGTGGTCACCCTCAGGCTGTCCATGGTCGTGGCCAGGTTTGGTGATGGACCCAGTTCCTATTCCAACAAGTCGGAGACCAGGCAGGCAGACTGGGGCATGAGGCCTGTGCACTCCTGGATGGCAGGAAAGCCAGGGACAGAGCTGGGGACCACTTTTTAAATTCCAGAAGAAAAGAGGAGAGCGTGAGGGGGCAGAGGGACACAGTGCTGATAGTGGAGCCAGCGAGGACAGGGCCCGGCCCCACCCCAGGGCGAGTAAGTTTGGAACCAGTGAGGGCCCAGAGAGGGGCTCCACCTGGGGAGAGGCCTCTCGCTGTAACCCGGCCCGTGCGGCAGTTCAGGGTCCCAGCATCTCCCCGGCACTGGGAGGCGGCAGTGCCTCAGGGGCGCCCGTGGTGGGTGCAAGAGAGAAGGGCGTCGGGCACGCAGGCACCAGCAGCCTCCCAGTAAAGCCTGCCCGGGCTCCGCCCACAGGAGCTGCTATCCACGTAACCCGTGTCTCTTTCTTTCAAGGAAAAGAGAAGCCAGCCATGGCCAGGACCAGCAGCAGGACCTCGGTGTCGGATGTGGACTCGGAGGCACTCTCCCGGGGAAACTTTGAGGTGGGGTTTCGGCCTCAGAGGTCCGTAAAAGCCGAGAGAGCGCAGCAGCCTGAGGTTGGCGAGGACGGACGGCCAGCTGGCGGGGCCTCGGACGCGGAGGCGGTGACCCGACTGGCCGGGTCCAAGGGGGGCGGCCCGGCCGTGTCCCCTGGCCCAGCCGGATTCCAGAGCTGCAGCCCCGGCTGGTGCAGTGCCTTCTACGAGGCCGACTGCTTCGGGGCCGACGTCCACAACTACGTGAAGGACCTGGGGCGGCAGCAGGTGGACGGGGCCCTGCCCGACGCCCAAAGCCCGGTGAGTCCCAGGCCTCGGCACTGCAGGGTGGTGCAGGGGCCTCCTTCCAGCAGGGCTTCCCGGTCACTGCAGGTGACGGACGGCACCGTGTACCCAGAGCCCCCACCAGGATGACACTGGTCCTGGTGCCCCCACCCCGTGGCCGTCAAGATGGTCAGGGCCCCCTCGGGCTGAGCTCCACGTCGGGACAGGCTCGTCTGCACGGGTGCTCCTGGTGGCTCCAGGTCTGGGGGCACGGAAGGGTTTTTCTCTCATGGTTGCCGGGGCGACGGGTTCACAGGAGGCCCCTCCATGCTCGTGACTCGGTTGCGTTTGGCCGTGTCTCCTGTGGGACAGGCACCATCTCCGGGCCCTTGGGCAGCCTCGCTCTGCGGTGAAGGAAAATACCAGAAACGCCTGCCCAGCAAGTCCAGGCTGGGCCTGGTCACCACAGACTGGCCTGGGCTTTCTGGCCAGCAGTGCCATCCTGGGTCAGGAGCAGCTGCAACTCCTCCCTGGCCAGCAGGGAGGTCTTAGACCAGGGAATCCTGGGTGCAGGAGAGGCCCACAGAGCTCTGGACTCTGGGCGGGGCCGGTGACCCAGAGCCCCGACTGGGCCGCAGCCTCCAGAGCCCCAGGACTCCAGGGTAGGTGACAGGAGGGGCCCAGCGGCCATCAGCTCCAGGAACCTCTCCCACCACCATCAGCCTCGACCCCCGAGCCGCAATGGGAAGCCTCCCCCAGCCTCTGGGCATCAGAGCCCTTCCTGGGGCTCCTACTTGCTCCTCTCCTGCTGCCTCCCAGCCTCCACTCTATGACTCGGTCCGGAACATGAGCCGGCGTCTCTTCAGGGCAGGTGAGGGGACAGGGGTTAAGCTCTGTGAAACGTTCACTCTATTCAGCTTCTGGGCCACATGAAAGACCCACATGGTGCTACAGCCTCTGCACCTCGGACACCCCACACAGGGCCTGCGGGGGCTTCGAGGACACAGGCCTCCCCTGGGGCTGGGGAGAGAAAGGGCGGCCTGCGTAGCAGACACCAAACGACCTGGCCCCAAACGCACGGCATCCCCCAGGGAGCACTTGGCCCCAAAACTCACGGAGTCCAGCAGGGAGCATTCGGCCCCCCAAATGCCCAGCGTCGTGAGGAGCACTCAGAACCCTGAACGCCCAGTGTCCAGCAGGGAGGACTCGGCCCCAAGTGCATGGTGTCCTGAGGAGGACTCGGCCCCCAAATGCACAGCGTCCAGCCCGTGGCCACAGCCTCACGTTTCTCTTGGAGGAACTACTGTGTCTGTTTCAAAACAGGAGGCTCAGAAACACAGCAAGGGCAAAAACAAGCTGGAGACAGATTTTCACGTCTGCAGCCCGGAACGCGCACAGTGCAGCCAGGGCCATTCGCTGGGGCGGCCGGAGCGGCTGGTGGGTGGGCGTTTCCTCCTTTCAGCGCTGACCCCCACCTGCCAGCGCCAGCCGTGTGCCCTGGGGCTGTGGAGCCGGCATCCGTGTCTCCCAGAGTCGGGTGAACAGCACTGGTGTGGGTTCCTCCCCCATCTGTCTGCACTGGTGAAGCCTGGCCTCGTGTTTCCCTCCTCACCGCCCCGTGTGTGATGTGGATCTTAGTTCCCGTAGATTTATTAAAATCAGTCAAGACCGTCCTTCTCAAGGAGTCTGCCTGTGGTTCCCGCATGCGGGACGCCCCTAACGGACGTCGAGTCTGACTGTGAACGGAGGCTGTGGAGGTGCCGCCCCGAGACGAGTCTACGTGAGCTGCACTCCAGCCGGGTGGGCATCCGGGCTCGCAGGCACCCACCTCCGCGTTCTCGGACGCCTCGGGGTACACAGACCTTTCCCGGGAGATTTTCTCGACATCAGCCTCTCTGCAAATGGACGGGGGTGAGGGGGCCGGATGGAGCCTGGTGCGGGTGACCTCCGGGGCCCGGACGAAGACCCTGTGCTGCAGGCCATGGGGGATGTGGCCACCACCATCCTCAGAAGCCAGGACCAGGTGCCCCAGCAGCAGAACACAGCTCCGTGGGGATACCTGCGTTTACCAACCTCGACCCGCCCAGCCCAGCAGGTCCCTTCCTTGATGATGGAATGTTCTAGACGCTGTCCACGGGGTAGCCAACAGCCATGTGTGGCTACTGAGCTCTGGAAACACGGCTCACGTGACCGAGGACCTGATACTTTAATGTCACTGCACTTTAGGCAGCCACAGGCAGCCTGCATCCCAGTGTGGGAGCTGGCGTTGCACTGGGCTGGGCGGGCGGGATCCAGAGGGCTTGGGGAACCTGGCTTAGTGGCCGAGGTCCTGCAGAGGGCCCGGTCTTTACGCAGCTGGGACCACGGCCCACACCGCCGTAGCCGGGAGCCTGGCCCTCCGTGGCACCCCCACTGCCGTCGCTGAACCCGTGCACGGGAGAAGGCAGCACAGGGACCCCGTCTCCACGAACCGCCAGATAGAGCGGACTCAAGTAGTTACACAGAAATGTCGCCTGCATTTTTTTATTTGCAAAAATCATTCAAAAATTAACACTATCAACAGAGCGGATCACTGGCGGCTGACACGGTGAGGGGGTGGCCGTGTGAATCTGAGCCAACTGCACTTCACAAAAGGAAACCTGGTGGATGGGTTCGCAGATGAGCCCCTCAGGGCGGTCGCCTCCTGAACCCCTCACAGGAGGCTGTGGGCCAAGGGCTGCCGCGCCTCTTGCCTCTGCCCCCAGCCAGGTGCCCCTGCCCCGTGGCACCTCACAGTCCCCCTAAGACCTGCTGCTCAAGGCCCAGCTCCCATGGGCCCCCAAGGCTTCCCAGACACCCCACCACCAGAATCACCACCCTCCTCAGTAATGGGCCAAGCCCCATGGGTGCAGGAGGAGGCTGTATCTGCCTCTGTGCCCCTGGAGGGAAGGGCAGTCTCGGGGGTCACTGACCTGGCAGCCCATCCTCAGGGCACCCCTCCTCCAGCCTCTACACCCGTGTGCCTGTCCCGCAGGACAGGAGTGCTCAGATGAGGGGCTGCCTGGCGAGGCGTGGGAGGCATCCTGGGACAACGGGACGCCCTCTCCCTGAATGTAGTCCCGTCCCAGGAGGCTCAGCCCCAGCTGGTGTCTGTGCATGAAGCAGAGCCCGGCAGCCCTTGCCCCCATCTCCTGCAGTCAGGACCTGTTGCCTGGCCTCAGTGCTGCTTCCCTCCCAGAGACAGCCCTGGGGATGAGGTCCCCGGCTCCACCTTCTAGGCAATAACTCAGACTCCGGGCAGGTTCAGGAGAAGCACCCCAGGCGTGCGCTCACACTCACACGCTCACGCTCACGCTCACACTACAGAGCAGCCAAGGGCCGGGGCAAACCCAGCGGCCACTGCCCAACACACCACAACGCAGCCAGTGGGTTCCCGGAGGAGGGCTTCAGGGGCTCATGTGCACAGGACAGCTGGAATCTGTGTCGTTGGGCTTAAGTTTAAAAGAAAGGCAAGGCTGGTGCAGTGGCTCATGCCTGTAATCCCAGCACTTTGGGAGGCTGAGATGGGAGAATTGCTTGAACCCAGGGAGTTGGAGGTTGCACTCCCACCTGGGCAACAGAGCGAATCAGGCCACTGCACTCCAGCCTGAGTGATAGAGCAAGACCTCGTCTCAAAAAAAATAATAATAATTAAATTAAAAAGTCATTAAAAATTAAAAACGGCTGGGTGCAGTGGCTCACGCCTGTAATCCCGGCACTCTGGGGCGCCGAGGCGGGTGGATCACCTGAGGTCGGGAGTTTGAGACCATCCTGACGTGGAGAAACCTCGTCTCTACTGAAAATACAAAATTAGCCAGGCGTGGTGATGGGCGCCTGTAATCCCCGCTACTCGGGAGGCTGAGGCAGGAGAATCAATTGAACGTGGGAGGCAGAGGTTTCGGTGAACTGAGATCGCACCATTGCACCCCAACCTGGGCAACAAGAGAAAAACTCCGTCTCCAGATCACGAGGTCAGGAGATCGAGACCATCCTGGCTAACACAGTGAAACCCCGTCTCTACTAAAAAATACAAAAAAAAGTTAGCCGGGCGTGGTGGCGGGCGCCTGTAAGTCCCAGCTAATCGGGAGGCTGAGACAGGAGAATGGCATGAACCCGGGAGGCGGAGCTTGCAGTGAGCCAAGATCACACCACTGCACTCCAGCCTGGGCGACAGAGCGAGACTCTGTCTCAAAAAAAAAAAAAAATTAAGTTAAATTAAAAAGTAAAAAGGCAGACACCTGAAGACACACGGGATGCACGCTGGGGAGGTCATACTGCCACCCCCCGCCCCCAACCCAGCCCGCAACATGCACTTGGGTGTCCAGAGGTGGCACCGCCCTGCCTGCTTGGGCAGGAGGGCCTGGTGCTGATTTGGGTAGGGTCTGGTTCCCCTGAGGGCCCAAGCTGGTGGTCACACGGCAGTCCCCACAAGGGCCTGTGAGTGAGGGACGCAGGGGGCAGCCGGCCCCAACTGGGCACTGCCCTGTGAGCCTGGGGACTGCCGAGGGTCCCGCAGAACACACTGCCCAGGCCGGGGCCGGCCTCGCTGGCTGGGTGGGCCTCTGTCTCCATAGGACCCTACCCTGCAGCTGGTCTCCAAGGCCAGGGAGGCCCCAACGGGGTAGGGCCTGGCCCTGGATGTGGCTGACGTGTGTTGGGGCTGCCTGGGGCTTAGGCGCTGTGTTTCGTCCCCAGGAGCTGGAACAGCAGCTCATGATGGAGAAAAGAAACTACCGCAAGACCCTCAAGTTCTACCAGAAACTCTTACAGAAGGAAAAGAGGAACAAAGGTAAAGCCCGCGTGGGCACAGGTCCAAGACCCCGGCCGCAGGCAGCCCGGCCCCTGCCCACTCTGCTGTGCCCACAGGGTCCGACGTCAAGACCATGCTGTCCAAGCTGAAAGGGCAGCTGGAAGAAATGAAATCCAGGGTGCAGTTCCTCAGCTTGGTCAAGAAGTATCTGCAGGCAAGTGGGCTCCGGGCCCCGCTCTGCTCCGGGCGGCAGCAGCTTCAGACGGGCCTCCCGCTGTCGGACGCGGCAAATCTGTCCGTGTGAAATCATAAAAGGGGCCCTGATTTGAGGGTCCAACGGAAGGAAGCCCTGGGGCGAGGGGCGGAGCAACCGAGTGCCAGTGTCCCGCCCGACAGGTCCTATACGCGGAGCGCTGGGGCCTGGAGCCCTGCGCCCTCCCGGTGATCGTGAACATCGCGGCCGCGCCCTGCGACACGCTGGACTTCAGCCCCCTGGACGAGTCCTCCTCACTCATCTTCTACAACGTCAACAAGCACCCGGGCGGCCGGCAGAAGGCCCGAATCCTGCAGGCCGGGACGCCGCTGGGGCTCATGGCCTATCTGTACTCCAGGTGCGTCGGGAGAAAAGCTCACCCCAAAAGGGAGACGTAGCCCTGGGTGCTGAAGAGAGGTGGGGAGTGTGCCCTTGCCCCTCAGCTAGGCTGTTCGCGCTTTTTAGTTTAGAAAAATGTTTAATCGGGGTTTAGGGTTTAGGCCAACGTGCACTAGATGCCACCGGCAGCTTTGCAGAGCCCCAGGCCAGAGTGGCCTCCGCCGCCTGTGGACCTGGGCACCGCGCCTGGTGGTCCCTGGAGGTGCTGGGGAACCCGCCCTACATAATTAACTCACGGAACGGCTTCCAAAAATCACACACACGGGGAGCTCAGCGATGTGGCCTGGACTCTATCCAACTCACCGGGCCAGAACACCCGGGTCATGAGCTCCAGGGACTGGCGAGGCTGGGTGATTCTGCAGCCCCCGCTCCGTGTGCACACTGGCTGCAGGGACGGTATGGGGTATAGTGTGTGTGCACGTGTGTGATCTGTGGTATGGGGTAGTGTGGTGTGTGTGTGGTGTGTGGTGTGGGGTATAGTGTGGTGTGTGTGTGTGTGGTGTGTGGTGTGGGGTATAGTGTGGTGTGTGTGGGGGGTGTGTGGTGTGTGTGGTGTGGGGTATAGTGTGGTGTGTTGTGTGGTGTGCAGTGTGGGGTATAGTGTGGTGTGTGTGTGTGGTGTGTGGTGTGCGGTGTGGGGTATAGTATGGTGTGTGTGTGTGGTGTGTGGCGTGTGGTGTGGGGTATAGTGTGGTGTGTGTGTGGTGTGTGGTGTGGGGTATAGTATGGTGTGTGTGTGTGGTGTGTGGCGTGTGGTGTGGGGTATAGTGTGGTGTGTGTGTGGTGTGTGGTGTGGGGTATAGTGTGGTGTGTGGTGTGTGGTGTGGGGTATAGTGTGGTGTGTGTGTGTGGTGGGTATAGTGTGGTGTGTGCGTGGTGTGTGGTGTGGAGTATAGTGTGTGTGTGGTGTGTGGTGTGGGGTATAGTGTGGTATGTGTGTGGTGTGCGGTGTGGGGTGTAGTGTGTGTGTGTGGTGTGTGGTGTGGGGTATAGTGTGGTGTGTGTGTGTGGTGTGGGGTATAGTGTGGTGTATGTGCACGTATGTGTGCTGTGGGGTGTAGTGTGGTGTGTGTGTGGTGTGTGATGTGGGGTGTAGTGTGGCATGTGTGCACGTATGTGTGGTGTGGGGTGTAGTGTGGTGTGTGTGCATGGGTGTGGTGTGTGTGTCTGGTTGTGGAGTTCTGTGTGGCTTGTGTGCACGTGTGGTGTGCGTGTCTGGTTGTGGAGTTTGTGGCTTGCACGGTGTAAGTGTGAGCACTGTGCTTCCATGAAAGGAGCGTCTCCTGACCGTGCATGTGGTCACGAGGGGCTTCTCTACTCTGTGGACCTGGTGGGCATCACCTTTGCAGGGCAGCCTGGGGCTGGAGCTGTGTAGGGCCTGGCGTGAGCTGTGGCCACCTGTGTCCTCGGCCCCCAGGTGAGCAGGTGACCAGGCCCCTTGTTCCAGGGCCACGCCGTCTCCTGCCTGAGACTCCTCCAGTGTGGGAGGTGGCCTTGCTGGACCTCGGCTTCCTGGCCGTGGCCGTTGGGCTCCCAGGACAGTCCCAGACCCACATGCAGGGCCCTGGCCAGTGTCTCCTGAGGGTGGCCCAGTTTCACCCAGTGAAGAGCCAGAACCTCTGAGCATGCAGCGTTGCGCCCAGTCCCGAGGCACCGGCTCCCTCAGCTTCCAGAGCTAACGGGTCCTGCAAGTGGAGACACCAAAGTCCCGCACAGGCCGCGTTCAGAAAGGCCCTGGTGTTCAGCCGGGCGCGGTGGCTCACACCTGTCACCCCAGCACTTTGGGAGGCCGAGGCAGGTGGATCACCTGAGGTCAGGAGTTTGACACCAACCTGGGAAACATGGTGAAACCCCGTCTCTACTGAAATACAAAAATTAACTGGGCGTGGTTGCGGGTGCCTGTAGTCCCAGCTACTTGGGAGGCTGAGGCAAGAATTGCTTGAACCCAGGAGGAGGAGGCTGTCGTGAGCCGAGATCGCGCCACCGCACTCCAGCCTGGGTGACGAGCAAAAGTCTGCCCAAAAAAAAAAGGCCCTGGTGCTGGAAGTAGTTGGGAATTGTTATCCATGTCCCCCCTTTAATTTCTCCGGGGATTCTCCTGACAGCGATACACAAAGAGAACGCACACACACACATGCCATCACACCCCCAGAACACTAGCTGAGCCCTGGGGTGAGGCCACCCGGCTGCCTCACTGCCACCCCGTCCTGTCCCACAGCGACGCCTTCCTGGAGGGCTACGTGCAGCAGTTCCTCTACACCTTCCGCTACTTCTGCACACCCCAGGACTTCCTGCACTTCCTCCTCGACCGCATCAACAGCACGCTGACCAGGTACCGCGCTCCTGGGGCAGGGTGGGCGCCCATGGGCCTGGTTTAGCCCCCATGAAGAATGAGGTGGCCCCTGCCGACCCAAAGGGGTGAGGGGCCAGGGAAGCCTGGCTGGAGGTCTGGCTGGAGGTGGGGACACACACGGATGCTGAGAAAGCAGCTGGGACAGGAGGGCGGTGGCCTGGGCACCTGGGAGCTCTGGGAGGGGACCTGGGGGAGTCGGGGTCTCTTCCTGCTGGCCCGGGAGGAAAGCGGAGGGCAGGTGGGCAGGCAGTGAGAGCCAGAAGGTCAGCTGGGGGGAAGGGGGAGCACCAAGCAGAGGGTCCTGCCGGCCCCCAGCCTCCCTCTGGACCCATGGCCAGCAGCTGGGGTCAGGAGAGGGGTGGTGGGCCAAGGGGGGAGGGGCTCTGCCTCTCTCTGGGCTGACCTGATGCCCCCTCAGGACATGCCATGCACCCCCTTGCCCCCATATGCCCAGGCTGGGCACCTTAGGCCATCAGCCAGCCAGCTCCTGCCTCGGGGGAGGGACCCACAGAAGACACCCAGCCCCCTAAGCCCCCTGCACTCATGGAGCCTGGTCCCACAATGCCTCTCCGGGAGAACCTCACGCAGCCCCTGGGCCTCTGCCCCCGACTCCCACATCCTGGCAGCTCAGCAGCTCCCCCGCGTCTCCAGGGCCCACCAGGACCCCACCTCGACCTTCACCAAGATCTACAGGCGGAGCCTCTGCGTCCTGCAGGCCTGGGTGGAGGACTGCTACACCGTGGACTTCACTCGGAACAGCGGGCTGCTGGGGAAGCTGGAGGACTTCATCTCCTCCAAGGTGACCGTGGCGCCGAGCTGGGCAGGTGCACCCTGGGCTCCCACAGCGGAGGTGCCGCCCTCCTCCAGAAGGTGGCAGTGACCCCCCCACCACCGTGCTTCTGCCTAGATCCTACCCCTGGACGGCTCTGCCAAGCACCTGCTGGGCCTCCTGGAGGTGGGCATGGACCGGCGGGCCGAGGGCAGCCCTCGTAGCACCGACCTGGAGAACCCCAGGGAGGCCGAGGAGGATGCCAGACCCTTCAACGCCCTCTGTAAGAGGCTCTCAGAGGACGGCATCTCCAGGAAGGTGGGGTCCTTTCTCAGGGGAGGGCCTCCGTGGACAGGCGGATGTGGCTCCCTGAGCTCAGCCTCAAGGGCACAGCTGGTGCATGCACACACACACACGTGCACATGGGCACACCCATATACATGCATACATATAGATGTGTGCACATATACCTGTGTGCACATACACCTGTGTGCACATACATACCTGTGCACATCTCACACCCACATGGGCATACCTGCGTGCACTCACACAATACACACACACACGCACCTTCACACATCCACATGCACACACATGCACTCACACAGTCCACACATACACACACGTGCACATGGGCACACCCATATACATGCATACATATAGATGTGTGCACATATACCTGTGTGCACATACATACCTGTACACATCTCACACCCACACGGGCACACCTGCGTGCACTCACAATACACACACACACGCACCTTCACACATCCACATGCACACACATGCACTCACACAGTCCACACATACACACACATGTGCACATGGGCACACCCATATACATGCATACATATAGACATGTGCACATACACCTGTGTGCACATACCTGTGCACATCACACACATCCACATGGGCACACCTGCGTGCACTCACACAATCCACACACACACACCATCACACATCCACATGCACACACATGCACTCACACAATCCACACACACGCACCCTCACACATCCACACATACACGCATGCAGCCTCATATCCACACGTGCACATTCACATATGCCCTCCATGTTCCCGGTCGCAGGCAGCCCTGCTGGGCTGGCACCTCCTGCCCTGTCCCAGGTGCTCAGGTGAGGAGGGTCCTGCTGTGACTCACTGACCCCAACCTTCTGACCCTCAGGCCAGAGACTAAGGTGGAAGAAGCCATTGCGGGGAGATAAATGCCCTTTCCATTAACCCTCAGCATCCTGCCCCTGGGGGACCTGCCAAAGTGACCAGGACAGGCATCCTTGTGCCAGCACAGCTATGGGTGGGCAGGCTGCTGTCTGTCTCTGGCTGGGCCAGTCTGAGGAGTCCTGGACTTGGACCTGACCTGGTCCTAACCCTGCCCTGCCTCCCTGGACCCCTGACCTGGAGGGGACACGGAGCTTGGGCCCCTCAGTGCCTGGCCTGCCCTGCAGAGCTTCCCCTGGAGGCTGCCCCGAGGCAACGGGCTGGTGCTGCCGCCGCACAAGGAGCGTCCCTACACCATCGCCGCGGCCCTGCCCAAGCCCTGCTTCCTCGAGGACTTCTACGGCCCCTGCACCAAGACCAGCGAGAAGGGGCCCTACTTCCTGACCGAGTACAGCACTCATCAGCTCTTCAGCCAGCTCACGCTGCTACAGCAGGTGAGGAGGACGAGGATCCGTGCCCCGGCCACCTGCGAGTAGGGGCCCCAGAGACACTCGGCGCCCACAGGGCCCTCAGCAGCTGCTTCCCAGAGGAACAGACGGGCAGAGAAGGGGCAGCTGCCGAGTGCACAGGTTGGGGGTGGTGGCCAGGTGCACAGGTTCAGGCAGCTGTGAGTCCTCTCCAGACCACTGCCCGCTGGGGCTTGTCCTGCCTCTGCCCAGCACTCTGGCCTCACAGGCACTAGAGGACGCCCTGAGGGCCATGTGGGGTGCTGAGTCTCTCCCCTCAGTCCCTCTGCCAGAGCTGGACCAACCCAGTTCCTTGTGCCCCACCCAGCTGCCAGGGCCCTGCCCAGCATCTCTGCCGCCGCCACAGCCAGTCCTCAGGTGGCCTCTTCCCAGGTCCCTGCCATCCCGGGACCCCACATCACGTAGCAGTGATGCCAACCTAGTGATCCACCTGCTGTCATGAGGGCTGCCCTGGACGCCATGAGCCCCTGGGGGCCAAGCACGTGGGGAGCCCTGTGGTGGACCCCGTGGACTGTTGGGTGGGCATTGAACCTGGGATTGCAGAGATGGCCCCCAGGAAACCCCCACCCTCCCTGGCTCCCTGGGACCCTGCCTTGGCCACAAGGCCCTAAGGGATGGAAGCCTGAACCTCGTTTCCACGGTCTGGGCAGGAGTTGTTTCAAAAGTGCCACCCGGTCCACTTCCTGAACTCACGGGCCCTGGGCGTCATGGACAAGAGCACCGCCATCCCCAAGTGAGCGTCCGGGGCCCTCGGCTGGGAGCGGCGGTGGAGGGTCTCAGGGGCTCCCTGTAAGAGTGTCATGGGCGCTCCTGACCAGCAGGAGATGGCTGTTGTCTCCGGAGATGCGAGAGCGCGGTGTCTGCCCGTCGGAGCAGCCTCGTGGTCCGACCCCAGCCCACCCCGCACCAGCAGCCCGGGGCCGGGCAGGGCCACCTGCACATCTCCTGGGGTGACGGGGGCCACATTTCTCTTCCAGAGCCAGCTCTTCTGAGTCTCTTTCGGCCAAAACCTGCAGCTTATTTCTGCCCAATTACGTTCAGGACAAGTATCTGTTACAGCTTCTAAGAAACGCGGATGACGTCAGCACCTGGGTGGCTGCAGAGATTGTGACCAGCCACACCTCCAAGGTGGGCACCCTATAGTTCCGAGGCCAACACGGGCGTGGTGCCCACCTGCCCGGGGGTGGCAGTGCCTCCTGTAAGGCCATGGCCTGAACCCTTTCCCAATGCAGTGAACCCAACTCCATGTCCCTCGGAGCCACACCGGACCCAAGGCTGAGGGGAGCAGGGCACAGGGGGCAGGGGGTCAGCTGCACTCCCAGCTCTCCCCCAGCAATGCCTCCCACGTCCAGAGTCACGTCCACAGCCACATCTCCACGTGCCCAGCCACGTCCACAGCCACATCTCCACATGCCCGGCCATGCCCACAGCCACATCTCCACGTGCCCAGCCACGTCCACAGCCACATCTCCATGTGCCTGGCCACGCCCACAGCCACATCTCCATGTGCCCAGCCACGTCTCCAGCCATGTCCCCATCTGCAGCCACAGATGGCTCCCCTCAGTGGTGGGTGATCCTCCGCTGTGGGCCACCTGGAGACCCAGGGCAAGCTGCACCCACCACTCCTACCACCCCTACCTGTGCTCACCACACAGGTCCCTCGTGCACCACCCCCAGCACTGGGCTCCGCCACAGCACCCCATGCCCACCCCAGGGCCCCACCCCTCTGTGCCTGAGCCTGGCCCCTGGGCTGGTGTTTGTGACACCACCCTGGGCTCCTCCCGGCCGAAAGGTCATTGTGGATTCTCAGTCTGTGGAACAAATCAGCTCCGTGGTCTGAACAAGGTCAAGGTCAAGCTCTAGCGCCAGGGCCCAGTCTCGGCCTCTTCTAGGTCCTGTGGGCCTTGGGCTGGACTGAGGGCTCCTCACCTGACCTGCCCCACTTGCTGTCAGGCAGGGCCCTGTGCGGCCCCGAGAGTCACCTGCCTTGACCAGCTTATCCCTCACGGGGCCCACCTGCCCAGGAGGCATCAGGGTCCACAGGTTCTCAGGAGGTCAGAGTCCCCCAGCCCCAGGGGTCTGCACCTTCACCCAGCGGATGCCTTCACCCAGCGGACAGACACCCTATGACAGAGGCCTCTGATCTCCTCACACCTGAGCTCAGCTGGGGCTTGGCTGTCGTGGGCTGGGGAAGACTCAGGATGACAGGACCCCTCCCCCACAGCAGGGAAGAGGCAGCCTCGGCCCATGGGTGGACACCCACCCCCTCCTAGGTCGGAGCTCTCTGAAAGCAAACTTGGGCCCAAGGAACAGGACTCCCGGCCATGAACCCCATCACTGCTGTCCCTGCTGCCGTCCCAGAGTGGGCCGAAGGCTCTGGGGGAACCAGGAGCTGCTCACAGTCCACCAAGGTGCAGTACCTCCCTGCCAGGCGGCAAAGCCACCTCCACGGTAGACAGAGCTTCCCTTCCTGTTATTCCTTCACGCCCCCCCAACGCCGCAGGCAACTCCGGGGCCTGTAAAGGAAGGCAGAGGCGCCACCTTCTCTCCTCCCTTGGGGAGAATTTTCCAGCTTTGGGGACTTATTGCCAGGGCACACCAGCGCGGGACATGGGAACAGAGAGCCTGGCTGCCCATTTGCGCTGATCCACGGTTTTCCCAGTACCATGAGGGACATCAACATGTGATTTCCCTAAACCAGAGCCTTCACACACGGCCCGCGTAGCTGGGCTTCGTGAGGATGAGCACAAGGACAGCTGGCTGACACCTGGCCAACCCGCAGCGTCCTGGGCGCTCCCTCACCCCGAGCTGCCCCAGTGGGTGGAGGACCACCCCTCCCAACCTGAGACCACCTCGAGCCTGCGGGGGCCCTGCCTGAGGGTCTCCAGGATGGCCGCTCGCCTGGTCACGTGCCCGTGTCCAGGTCTGCGGGGTGGGCAGGAGCTGTGCAGGCTCACACCCAGGGCTGCCGGCGCCCAGCGTGGCCGGGACAGAGCTCGGCACTCCTGCCGCATCCCCGTTAGCAAAAGGGAGCCGCGGATCACTCAGGATGGGCCCCTCAGCTCCACGTGGGAGGGGACAGACCTCGCCGGAGACCCACTCGTGTGAGACCACACTCATCCATCTAACGAGTGTTAGATACACGATGTCTTGACGTATTGTGTATCAATGGCTGGGCTGTCAGAACGTTCCAGGACACTGAGCTTCACATTTGTAAATTCAGGACCCCAGAAAATTGTTAAAATTCAGAATCTGAGCAGAGGGCAGCAGAGGTCAATCACAGCACTTGGGGATTCTGACGAGGCCTGGAGGGAGGCGAGGTGGAGACAAGGGCAAGAAAAAACGGAGTAAAATTTCTCACCTTAGGAAAACGGGGGATCAGTGTTTCCGTTCAGACAGTGTCTCGGTGGCTCCGTTTAGATGACGTCCGGAGGGAGGCAAGGTGGAGACGGAAGTGCAGGAAAAAACAGCGTAAAATTTCTCACCTTAAGAACATGCAGGCCAGCCGCGGCGGCTGATGCCTGTAACCCCAGCCCTTTGGGAGGCTGAGGAGGGCAGATCGCTCGAGCCCAGGAGTTGAGACCAGCCTGGACAACACAGCGAAACCCCATCTCCACTGAAAATATAAAAAAGTATCCAGGCTGGTGGCACACACCTAGAATCCCAGCTCCTCGGGAGGCTGAGGTGGGAGGATCACCGGAGCCCCGGAGGTGGAGGGTGCAGTGGGCTGAGGTCACACCATGGCAGCCTAGGCGACGGTGCGAGACCCTCTCTCAAAAAAATAAAAACTAAGATTGGAGAGTTTGAAAGCAAAACAGGGCTTTGGTTTCTTCAGATTTGTTTATGCAACACCATAGCCAAGAGGTGGCGGCACCCCCACGTCCATGGAGGGAAGAACCGATAAAGAAAATGTGGCCTCTTCGTATCTTGAGAGTTTACTCGGCCTTAACAGGAAGGAAATTCTGACACCTGCGTCAGGGAGAGGAACCTCGAGGGACTCGGGCTCAGGGAAATGAGCCAGTCATGAAGCCCGGACACCGTACGGCTCCACGTACACGAGGCGCCTGGAGGTGCCAGATTCCCAGAGACGAAGCAGCAGGGCAGGCGCCGGGGGTGGGCAGTGGGTGCAGGGAGCTCGTGCTGAACGGGGACCGAGTTTCTGTTTGGGAAGACGGAACGTCACAGAGATCTGTTGCTCAATGTGGACGTAGTTAACACGGCTGACCTGCGCACTTAGAAAAGGCTACAAGGGAAAATCCTCTACATGCTGCTTACAATTAAAAATCAAAAGATTAAGACAAAAATGAAAAAGGGTGGTGAAACAGTTTTACCTCAAAATTACACACTTTGCATCTGCTTAAACCGATGAAGAGACAGACTGAGACGTCAGCGTAGAAAGTGTATCCGGTAAACACTTCTCAAGCCCCTCTCAAGGCACTCGGGCAGGAGAGCTGGGGCCGCCGTCGGGGCGAACACAGGATCATCTCAGGCGTCTTCAGCTGCACAGGGTCCCTGCAGACAAGAGTCGAGCCCAAGGGCAGGCACAGTGGCTCACGCCTGTAACCCCAGCACTCTGGGAGGCTGAAGTGGGTGGATGACAAGGTCAGGAGTTCAAGACCAGCCTGGCCAACATGGTGAAACCCCATCTCTAATAAAAATACAAAAACGATCACGCCTGTAATCTCAGCACTTTGGGAGGCTAAAGCAGGAAGATCACAAGGTCAGGAGTTCCACACCAGCCTGACCAACACGGGGAAACCCTGTCTCTATTAAATATACAAAAATTAGCCAGGCGTGGTGGCGGGCGCCTGTAGTCCCAGCTACTTGGGAGGCTGAGGCAGGAGAATCGCTTGAACCCAGGTGGCGGAGGCTGCACTGAGCCGAGATCGCACCACTGCACTCCAGCCTGGCGACAGAGCGAGACTCTGTCTCAAAGAAAAAAGGAGTCGAGCCAGGGGACGGCATCCAGCTGGACTCTGCAGCCTTGGTTTCCACTAAAGGACGGCCCAGGCCAAGGTGATTCCTCAGGGACAGGCAGCTCCAACAGGAGGGGTCAGCTGAGTTCTCCAGAATCTTCTTGAAGCCCTAGAAGTAGATCTGAGAACGCAGCCTCTTGGGACAGCTCAGAATACGAATCCTGCTGGGTGGGGCATTCACCACCCATGATTGTTCCCACCAAAGCCAGCCGGGTCATCACTGCCAGGACCAAAGCCGGCCAGGTCGTCACCGCCAGGACCGAAGCCGGCCGGGTCGTCACCGCCAACCAGAGCCCCGGAGGATGGGGGCACTCAGGCACCCCCCAGGGACTGCATCCAAACACTCCTGCCACGGGCTCAGCGTGGAGGGTTGGGGGGGGTGGGCAAGGAGCTGCCTATGGCTCCCCATCTGCCTGTGGACATGACAGTGGCCTCTGCCTGGGTGGGGACGCCTTTTCCAGTCCTGAAGCTGCCTGGGGAGGTGCGTCCTAGCACAATCTTGCTTTTGAGAAGGGAGGGTGGACTTCTTTTCAAATCTTTCCATGTATCAGGCATTGCTTTTATTTTGTTTTGTTTCAAGTCATGCCCACCCCATCCTGCCAGCCCAGCCCCTCTACGGCCACAGCCGTCGCTCACCTGCATCCACACAGCCGCTTCCTTTCCACACACGTGATGCAGCTCACGCTCTTGTGTCTTGGCGCTGGGTGATTTTAACAGGTTCTCAAATATTCCCTTTGTTCATCTTGAACCAGAAGATGCTGAATGTGCCATTTTCTCATTGCAGCTGCAGGTGAACTTGCTGTCCAAATTTTTGCTGATTGCAAAATCTTGCTATGAGCAGAGAAACTTCGCGACAGCCATGCAGATCCTGAGCGGGCTGGAGCACCTGGCCGTGAGGCAGTCCCCCGTGCGTCCCCCTCGGGCCCCGAGGCGGGGGTGGGCACCCGCGCGGCCGCAGGAGTCTCACCTGTGCTTCCATTTCAGGCCTGGAGAATTCTGCCTGCAAAGATAGCAGAGGTCATGGAGGAGCTGAAAGCCGTGGAGGTACCAGCACTTTACATGGCCTGCGGCTTTCGTGCACCGAGGCCCCCTCCTAAACAACCTGCTCTGCAGAGTCTGCCGTGCCCAGACGCAGGCACCACTGAGTGTGTGCAGATGGCCCAGCCAGGGTGGCCTCAGTGAGGCCCAGGAGTCATCTCCCAGCAGGGCCTCTGCTGCCGCCTGTGCAAAGGTGTCCCCCCTGCTCAGTCACGGGGCCCTGCTGGCCTGAGTTCCTCTCACAGAGCACAGGTGCCCAGAGGACAGCACTGAGGTCTGTGGCTGGGGCCTGAGCTTGACCAAGCTGGATCTCCCCCAGGACGGCAGGGGTGGCCTCGTGAGATAATGAACAAGGAAGCACCGCGGAAGTGAGGGGGCATCCCCCAAAATGACACGGACGAGCCCCACAGCAGCCAGAGCCTGTCCCGTCCTGGGTCTCAGAGCTCGGCCTCAGGCCCCAGCCACAGCTGTCCGCGGGTGGGAGGGCTCCTGCCTGTCCTTGCTGGACACACAGAGCAGGGCCTGCACTGGCCAGGGTCTCATTTAGGGAAGCTGGGTAGCTGGGTCACCTGGCACTTTCCTGGAGTCCAGCAGAGAGCAAAGACAGGGACTCACCATTTCAGTAGCAAAGACAGGGACTCACCATTTCAGTGGCAGGAGGCGCAAAGCCTCCCAGCGGCCGTCAGGGCCATGCAAGCTTAAGACCCTGCAGGTGTGAGCCAAGTCCAACCATCCAGGCACATTCGGGACTGGAAGCTAATTCAGAGAGCCGGGCAGACCCCGAGCGTGGAGAACGCAGGACCAGCTGGGACTGGTTGGGCTGCACTGGCCCCAGCGAGGCTCCTGCTCTGACCACGCCCTGTCTCTCCCCGGTCCACGCCCCGTCTGGACCACCAGGTCTTCCTGAAGAGCGACAGCCTGTGTCTGATGGAAGGGCGGCGCTTCCGGGCACAGCCCACCCTGCCCTCGGCCCACCTCCTGGCCATGCACATCCAGCAGCTGGAGACAGGTGGCTTCACCATGACCAACGGGGCCCACAGGTGGAGCAAGCTCAGGTGAGGAGCAGGTGGGCACACGCCCAGGTGAGGAGGGGCTCAGGTGGGCACACGCCCAGGTGAGGAGGGGCTCAGGTGGGCACACGCCCAGGTGAGGAGGGGCTCAGGTGGGCACACGCCCAGGTGAGGAGGGGCTCAGGTGGGCACACGCCCAGGTGAGGAGCAGGTGGGCACACGCCCAGGTGAGGAGGGGCTCAGGTGGGCACACGCCCAGGTGAGGAGGGGCTCAGGTGGGCACACGCCCAGGTGAGGGGCTCAGGTGGGCATACGCCCAGGTGAGGAGGGGCTCAGGTGGGCACACGCCCAGGTGGGGCAGGCTCAGGTGGCAACTCTCTTCCTATCCCTGTTTTTCAGAAGCCTGGGTACCTTGCCCCTCACTTGGCACTCACAGCCTCAGACCTCCCTCTACCCAGGATAACCTCCAGCCACCTCCTTCTCTGCAAATTTGGAGGTTTCCTGCACTCTTGCCGTCCATGGCCCCAAAACACTCCCCGTGGTCTCTTGGGACCCCTGCGTTGCGACCCAGGCACACTTCCCACCCCACCCTGAGAGTCTCTGCAGCAGAGGCTGCCCGGCAGCAACCTGCCCTGACCCTGGGTACCACAGTGTCCCTGCCCCCCCCAGACCCCTCTCCCTAAAGATGTGCATGTGGGACCCAGGATCCCTCCTCAGCCTGTGGTCCTGCCGTCCACCTGCCCAGCACCTGGGACCAACCACCTGGGAGGCGCAGACTGGGGCTGGCTGTAAAACCCACCACCACGACCCACAGGGCTCACGCCCCAGGCCACGCAGGCTCTTCCACGTGGTAACGGACATGGGCCAGCCTCTCCTCGGAGGCCCAGGCCTGTGTCCAGTGGCCTTCAGGCGCCCACAGCCCCAAGCCTCACCCTCTCCCTCAAGACACAATCTCCCACCGTCCCGTCTCTTCTCGTCGCCCGCCGCTGTCCACACACGGTCAGGTGGAGGCTGCTCAGGCCACGGCAGCTCCACCCTCCTCCACGGTAGATGGCCCCACTTGGGGAGCAATGCCCAGTGCACCAGGTGCCCGTGGATCCCCAA
Source organism: Macaca mulatta (assembly GCF_049350105.2). NCBI lineage: Eukaryota > Metazoa > Chordata > Mammalia > Primates > Cercopithecidae > Macaca > Macaca mulatta. Next base: position 145,318,640 of record NC_133414.1, read on the forward strand.
CCTGACAAATGAAGGTCCCCTTCTTAGACAGACATCAATCAAAAAACAACATTTACAGTATGCCGTAAGTGTATGCTCATTGTAAGAGATCAGAAAACCCAAGTCAGCAAAAGAGAAGTTAAAGACTTAAGGTAGGCTGGGCCGGGTGGTTCACGCCTATAACCCTAGGTAGGCCAGGCCAGGCCGGGCGCAGCGGCTCACCCCTGTACCCGGGCACAGTGGCTCACACCTGTAACCGTATGTAGGCCGGGCATGGTGGCTCACGCCTGTAACCCTAGGTAGGCCGGGCGTGGTGGCTCACGCCTATAACCCTAACACTTTGGGAGACCGAGGACAGATCACCTGAGGTCAGGAGTTCAAGACCAGCCTGGCCAACATGGTGAAACCCTGTGTCTACTAAAAATACAAAAAATTAGCCAGGTGTGTGGTAGCTGGCATCTGTAATCCCAGCTACTCAAGAGGCTGAGGCAGGAGAATCACTTGAACCCGAGAGGCAGAGGCTGCAGTGAGCTGAGATCATGCCACTGCACTCCAGCCTGGGTGACAAGAGTGAAACGCGTCTTAAAAAAAAAAAAAAAAAAGCCGGCGCGGTGGCTCATGCCTGTAATCCCAGCACTTTGGGAGGCTGAGGCGGGCAGTCAGGAGATCGAGACCATCCTGGCCAACACGGTGAAACCCCATCTCTACTAAAAATAAAAAAAATTAGCCAGGCGTGGTGGCGGCGCCTGTGGTCCCAGCTACTCAGGAGGCTGAGGCAGGAGAATGGCGGGAACCCGGGGGGCGGAGCTTGCAGTGAGCCAAGATCGCGCCACTGCACTCCAGCCTGGGTGACAGAGCGAGACTCCGTCTCAAAATAAAAAACAAAACATAAGGTGATGCACAATCAGGAAAGAAAACAAGCCAAAACTGGCACTTGCCCTTCATGGCATCCACGTGCCTGTGTGAGCGCCTCCAGATCTGCCCGTCCCAGCATCCACGTGCCTCTGAGAGCCCAACCAGGCATGCTCTTCCCGGCGTCCGTGTGCATGTGTGTGCGTGCGTGTGCGCGTGCCTGTGTGTGCGTGTGCGCACGTGTGCATGTGTGTGTGCGCGCGTGTGTGTGCGCGCGTGTGCGCGCATGTGTGTGTGCGCGCGTGCACATCCAGGCTTGCCCTTTTCTTTGATGTAATGCACGTCCCTTTGTCATTCACACTGGGTGTGCAGTGTTTCCGTCCAAAATCAGGACAGGGCGTCCGTCTGTGGCACCAGCGTTCCCAGGCCCGGGTGAGGGCTCCTGTTCCTGACTGGCCAGTTGACTCCGTTATATCCCATGGTGAGCTGGTCACTGTCAACAACCAGCTCTCCCAGGAACACGGCCCTGGCCCGGGCCGCGGCAATTCCCAGATGTGAACGCTCCGCACGGCGGCAGAGTTCCTTGCCTGCCTCGTCCTCTGAGCTGCAGCCCCTGCAGCCGACTGGGCTTGACTCCTGTTGGGACGCTTGGCACAGACAAGCCTGACCCTGCGGGGTTTCTGTAAGCGTGTGTGGACTGAAGCGTGGGCGGATGGACAGTCAGACACACGGAAAGGTCTGAGCAGTGACATGAGGTTCGGCCTCGCCAATAAATACAGAAAACACCCTTCAGTGTTTACACGGTGAAAAGGTTTAGTTCAAATGATGCCTAAGAACGCGGAGGGACACCCTCCGCCTGGAAGCTGCGCCCCTCCCTGTGCAAACTAATGTCTCTTCTTTCCCCAACGGAAGGAACATCGCGAAGGTGGTGAGCCAGGTGCACGCATTCCAGGAGAACCCCTACACCTTCAGCCCTGACCCCAAGCTCCAGTCGTACCTCAAGCAGAGGATTGCCCGCTTCAGCGGTGCCGACATTTCCACGCTGGCTGCAGACAGCAGGGCCAACTTCCACCAGGTCTCCAGCGAGAAGCACTCACGGAAGATCCAGGACAAGCTACGGAGGATGAAGGCCACATTCCAGTAGCCGAGCTTGGGCCTGGTGTGGAATTCCAGATCCAAACCCAACTGCGGGGGGCGGGCCGGGAGGCAGAAGCCACATCTCAGGCCCGGCCGTTATCCAGGCCCCTTTGCCCCCAAGCCCTGGGGAGCTGGGCCGGGAGGTGGAGGCTCAGGGGACCCCATAGGGACAGGCAGAGCTGGTCTCCTCCCAGCAGACGGAGCCAGGACGGGCACAAGAGTCTTGGAGGTTTGCGTGTTTCTGCTAAAATTAAAGAGTTAAATTTAAAAATGAAAACGAAAGACACCTTCCCAGGAGTTTTGTGCCTGTCTGCGCCTCACACACAGATCAGTGGCCCTTACCCAGCTCTCAGCGACGCCCCCACAAAACAGCGATGCCCCCGCCGACTCAACAGACTTCAGAGTGGCTCCTCCCTAAGCAGGTTTCTGAGCCAGCCTCGGTGGGCTGAGCAACGAAGGACCAAAGCAGACCTCTGAGCGGCATGCCAACCACAGCTCGCGGGGCTCCGAGACATCCCGTCCGAGACCCTGCCTGGGTTCACCCTCCACAACCCAGCCCCAGAACCCCCGTCCCCCTCCCCTGCCCGGTGCCCCTCCTCCCCAGCCCAGACCCCCAGGTGCCCGAGGCCCTGCTGCTGGAGCAGGCACCTTGGGCTGGGTCTGCTCCCCGAGGGCCCAGAGCTCCCAAGCTTAGAACAGCCCTTGGTGAGGCAGCCGCGCCCAGACAAAGACCCTGCTTCCTGGAAAGGACACTCATAGCAGGTCCAAGGCAGAGGCTCTGCAGCGGGGGTCCCTGAGAGTGCCCCCACCCATCTCGTGCCCCAGGGGCCGCCGCCGCCCACCACCTCCAGCAGCCATGCATGTACGCCCGCAGCCCTGCCTCCACAGCTCGCCACGCACTCACGCTTCGCCAGAGGAGACAGGAAGTGCGCTGCCTCCATGGCTCCGAGCCCTCGCCCAAGTTCTCGGACCCCAGGCAGCTGGTGTGGAGTCCCCGACCAGGGCCATGGGAGACCTGCACGGTCAGATCCACACTGGCCTCTGCAGCTGGGCGGCCAGAGCCCCAGGCACCGCCCCAGCTCAGTGTGGCTCTCGTGGTGCCAATCACAAGACCCAGGGTTGTGCTTTTGAGTTTTAGAATTAGCCATTCTTTAGAGCAGCCAGCTAGTGGCATTTCTAGGAAAACTGTGACTTGTGACAAATCGCTGCATTTTTAATGTCAAGACGTGTTTTCCCACATAAATTCACCGGAGACATCCGGGCCCTGGTTCGATGCAACGTGAGAGGAAGTCGGCGTCCCGGCCACGAAATGCAGTCACTTTTTTTAGGCTTTTCTATGAGGATTATGTTCTGCAGACCCTCGCCCGCATTTTCAGATTTTGTATTTAACAAAGATAGTGCCCAGTGCAGATCAACATTCCAGCGGTCAGGACTGACCTCAGGGGCACTGGGCTCAGGCTTCAATGTGACTGTCCGCATGGCTCCCTCCTGTCCTGGCACCAATTTCTGAATAAAGTCCTTTCTACCAGCCACTGCTGTGTGGCCACTCTGTGGGTTCCCAAGGTGACCTCTGCAGGTCGAGCTGGTTTCCTTCAAGGCCACACGAAGGCCCCTTACAGGCGCTCACAAGGACTCCAGGTGCGAGAGGTGCTCGGCCCAGGACTGAAAACCGACCTGCCGGTCCACAGCGACGCCCTCTGATGTTGCAGAGAAAGGCCTGGGTCTGCCAGACGAGTGTCGCAACTCGGGCCCTGCCAGGAGAAAAGCTGCCCCCAAAACTCCCAGGCCGTGCGAACAAGCCAAGGTACCCACCGGGGCAGGAAACACTCGCTTCTGGTGAGGACTGCAAACAGCCTAAAAGAACGGACTCCCGAAACCACGCTCGCACATCCAGGCTCGCCCCTCCATTCACAAAAAGGACGCCCTCATACTGGGCGTGCAGTGTCTTCATCCAGAATCAGGACGGGCGTCTGTCAGTTCTTTCAGGCTATTTGCACAGACCCACGGCTGTTCCTGGTCAACCTGCCCCAAACTCTGCCCAACCCAGGCGGTTCCCACCTGGCAGCCCTGTGGGCAAGACAGAGCCGGGTCGCCCGTCACCATGGCGCAAGCTCGCCGTAGCTCTGACCGCAGCAGAGGGAGGCCAGGAGGGGAAGCTCCCGCAGGTGGGGCCTGTGGCCCTGGAAAGGACGCTGCCACGGCCGTCACAGTGTAAGGCTGGTGGACACCACTCGAGGAGGGGCTCACGGCTTCCAATGGTTTTGGGTTGTAAATTGCGGATGCTTTTGCGAAAGAGCTGATGGGTCTCTCGGGAAGTTCCCGCGGTGAACGGGTGCGGTGATCCGCCTGGAGGGAGGCCCAGGAAGAGCCGAGGAGACGACGAGATGGTGGGGTCCAGCTGTGCTAACGGGAGCTGCGCCAGCCGGGGGCCCTGGGTCCCGGTCACGTGTGCTGGACGGGAGCTGCCCTGGAAAGGGGGCCCTGGGTCCCGGTCACGTGTGCTGGACGGGAGCTGCCCCGGCCGGGGGCCCTGGGTCCCGGTCACGTGTGCTGGACGGGAGCTGCCCTGGGAAGGGGGCCCTGGGTCCCGGTCACGTGTGCTGACGGGAGCTGCCCTGGAAAGGGGGCCCTGGGTCCTGGTCACGAGTGCGTCGTCGCCCCCCATGCCCTGCAGGCCAGACCCCTCACCACAGTGGCTCCAATAAACTCAGCCCCGCCGAGCACAGGACTTTTCTCTCGGAGAGCTGAGAGCCAGCAACCCCGTGAGCCTCGCTCCTTGGCCTCCCGCCCTGTGTGAGCCTCTCCTGCACTGGCCAGGGCCTGTGGCCACTGTTCCAGGAACCACCACCACATACGGGGCTTGAGCTCCCCAAGGCCAACGTGCCGGGAGCAAGCCCAAGGCAGCCAAACAGCAGGCTGGGTGGAGAGAGAGTTGCCCAGCCAGCCTGGCCCAGGGCCTCCCCAGCACCAGCTTGTGCCACTTGGAGAACGACTGAGGGTCCCCAAAAGAGCCAGGCCTTCGCTCCAGATATAGTGCCCTGGCACCTCCAGCCAGAGCCACCCTCTCCTGCCCCAGTCCTGAGGGACACAAATGAGTGGATCCTGGTCCTCACCCAAGCTCCTAGCCACGGGATCACCCACGTGAGAGGTGGCACCGGCGTCCAAGCTCTTGGGGAATGACTGGTTGCCCCACGGAAGACCCCCAAAGTGCTACTCATACAGTGAAAGCGGGCGAGTCCCTTCTCTGAGACCTGGCTTCCTGTTGGTAAAGCAGGACGCGCCAGCTCACCCACGGACCGCATAAGTCCTGTTGTTCCTGCGTTGGTGACATCCACAGCGTGCCGCGAGGCCAGCGGGAATTCCCACTGTGCGTCTGCACTTGGACCTCCCCTCCTGGCCTGGCTTCTCCACAGCACACCTATGGGGAGCGTGTGGCAGTGGCACGGCAGGCCCATGGGGAGCGTGTAGCTGTTACGTTGTTGGCAGGTCACGTTGTGGGGAGTGTGTGGTGGTTCTGTTGTTGACAGGTCACACCCACACACAGCTGTTTCCAAGGGATGTGCAGGCACGTGAGTGTCCCCACCTGACCCCAAAGCTGTGGCCTGCGGTGGGTCTGAACTTGCAAATTGTTGCAGCGGCTCCATCCACACACATACCTCTGCGGCCACCCCGCTCCCAGCCCCTGGTGACCACGGATCAGTACCCACCCAGCCTGGTGACCGCGGATCGGTACCCACCCACCCCCCGTGGCTTTGCTTTTTCCAGCATGTCCCATAGATGAGTCCCATAAATGGACTCACAGCGTGTGGCCTCTGGGGCTGGCTCTTCTGCTCAGCAAAACGCACTTAGGATTCATCCCTGTCGCTGCATGAATTAAGGGCCGAGGCACGTTGCAGCCCAAGTGCACCATCGTCCGGGGCTTCTCAGCCCTCTCCAGGTTCCGGCAATGATGAACAAAGCTGCCATAAAGGTTGCGTGCAGGTTTTTTTGTGGACACAAGTCTTCGACTCCTTTGGGTAAACACCAAGGACAGTGAATACCGGATCCCACGGGAATAATATGTTTAGTTTTCTTAAAAACCACCAGAGCGTTTCCCACAGGGCCTGCACCACGTGCACTCCTGCCAGCACCGACAAGGGTTCCTGTCGCTGCGTCCTCGCCGGTTCGGGACTTTCTCAGCACTCCGGCGTCCACCATGCCGGCCGGTCTCCAGTGACCGATTCGCCCCATCCTCGCTGGTTCGGGACATTCTCAGCGCTCCGGTGTCCACCATGCTGGCCGGCCTCTCACGACCTATTCGCCCAGTCTCCCCACCCGGGGAATCCTCAGTGTTCTGGTGTCGGCCATGCTGGATGCTCTCTAGTGGCCGATGATGTGAGCATCTTTCCACATCTCCATCTGCCCTTTGCACATCGCATTTGACAAAGGCCAGGTCTTCTCTCCATTTCTACGGAGTCGTTCTATGTGGTACAGGGTGATGGACGCATAACTATAACTCTCTGTCTTTATCAAAAACTCATGGAGCCTGGACGTCCCTCCTTGGGTTCAGTTTGGAAAATCTTAGAGGAGGACTCAGCTGAGTCCAGTTTGGGCCAGATGTCTGCCCTGGACCAGCCGGTCACCGATGACCAGCAGCAGTGTGACCAAGGTCAGCCTTCAACTGGGCCTCACCCCCAAATTCTGGACTTATTTTCAGAAAAGGGGGTCTTTATGAGCTGTGCTGGAACTCCGAGATCCAGCACACGTTCAACAATTTGTAACAACTTTATAAGAAAAAAAAACTAGATCTGTCTTATAAGCAGGATGTTGGGAACCCCAGGGCGGAATCACAGAAACTGTGACAGGCGACCCTGATGCAGCTGGGTGACGCCACCTCGCTGATGGGAGTGGAGACGGGCCGACCTCAGTAACAGGGGAAACCAAGGCAAGGGCCAAGGACCACACACAGACACCGTGCTCTGGCAGCAAACCTGCTTCTCAGAGGGACGCGGTCAGCAATTCTGAAGGCACCTTCCACGCACCTCAGGGCTGAACCAGTGCAGGAGCCGGGCCTCCCCACCGTCCAAGAAAGCAGTTCCAGAAAAGCAAGTCGGGAGGCGAGAAGGAGCCAACCGCGCAGGACGAGGGTCAGAGGTCATGTGAACTCACGTGTATCCTAATGATGGTCACACATGCGCATCCACGGCCAGCCCACGCCATACACGTCCTGGTTCTGTCCCAGACGGAATCATGGCGGGCTGTGCTGTGCACTGCAGCTGCCACTGCGGGCTGGACCGTCTACCCTGGGGTCCTGCGCACCATCATCTCTGATCTCCACCCATCAGATGCTCCTAGCACCCCCAACCCTCAGTTATTAAAAATCTTTCTAGTTTGTTTTTTGAGGCAGAGTCGTGCTCTGTCACCTAGGCTGGAGTGCAGTGGTGCAATCTCAGCTCACTACAATCTCCACCTCCTGGGTTCAAGCGATTCTCCTGCCTCAGCTTCCCGAGTAACTGGGCCTACAGGCACGTGCCACCACGCCCGGCTAATTTTTTGTATTTTTAGTAGAGATGGGGTTTCACTATGTTAGCCAGGATGGTCTCAATCTCCTGACCTTATAATCTGCCCGCCTCAGCCTCCCAAAGTGCTGGGATTATATTATAGGCTTGAGTCACCGCACTCGGCTTTTTTTTTTTTTTGAGATCCCCTCCCAGGTTCAAGTAATTCTCCTGCCTCAGCCTCCCTAGAAGCTGGGATTACAGGTGCACAACCAACACCTCGCTAATTTTTGTATTTTTAGTAGAGACGGGGTTTCACCATGTTGGCCAGGCTGGTCTCAAACTCCTGACCTCAGGTGGTCCTCCCGGCCTCCCAAAGTGCTGGGATTACAGCCACCATGCCTGCCGCCCCCCCTTTTCTTTTTTTTTAAGACAGAGTCTTGCCCTGTCACCCAGGCTGGAGTGCAGTGGGGTGATCACGGTACATTGCAGGCTTAACCTCCTGAGCAAAAGGACATCCTCCCACCTCAGCCTCCCAAGTACCTGGAACTACAGGCACCTGCTACTACACTTGGTTATTTTTAATTTTTTGCAGAGATAGGGGTCTCACTATATTGCCCAGGTCAGTCTCAAACTCCTGGCCTCAGGAGATCTGCCCACCTCAGCCTCCCAAAGTGCTAGGAATACAGGTGTGAGACATGTGTATGAGTGCCTGGCCAGGAACCACAGATTTCTCGAGAAGAGTCTGAAAAGCTGATTCTAGGGCCAGGGTCAGCAAAGGACCAGACGAGGCAGGAGCGTCCTGTAGTGCCAGGGAGCTGGGAGGGGGGTTTCAAAAGGACACAGGAAGACAGGAAGAGGTGAGAAGAGTTTCAATGGCCAAAGTGGGAACAATCTGAGCAAACATAAATAAAAGCCGGGTACAGGGGCTCACGCCTGTAATCTCAACACGCTGGGAGGCCCAGGCAGGAGGATCATTTGAGCCCAAGAGTTCAAGCCCAGCCTGTGCAACATAGCAAGACCCTGTCCTTACAAAAAGTAAAAAAAACAAAAGTAAAACAAACAAACAAAAAAAAACTAGCTGGGTGTGGTGGTGCACACATGTAGCCCCAGCTACCAAGGAAGCTGAGGCTGGAGGATCGGCTGGGCCCAAGATTTCAAGGCTACAGTGAGCTGTGATTGGGCCAGCGCACTCCAGCCTGAGTGACAGAACGAGACCCCATCTGTAAAAAAGAACAAAAACAAACAGAACTTTTAAAATAAATAAATAACAACAGCATCGGGTTATGACCTAAGAGATAAAATAAATACACACCAGCCCACACTGCAGAAATAAATGAGTAGATAAATCAACAGGTGAGAGACAAACCTCCTTACAGAAGAATCCCACAAAATACAGACACCCCTCCGGGAGCTGGGGCCTAATTCCTCTCCCCAGGGGTTGGGGATGGACGGAGGGACCGGATACCAGTGACCACAGCAGGGATGGGGCGGCGGTAGCTGAGCAGTGCAAGACGGGCAGACAGTCCCCACCTAACCACAGAGCGGACCTCACCGGTGCTGAGCCACCGGATAGGAGGGCGAGACCCCACCCCTGCCCCCTGCGCCTTCCTTCCAAACACCGACCCCCCAGTCCGATCACAGGAAGACACCAGGCAAACCCAAGTCGAGGAACATTCAACAAAACACCTGGCCCGTCCTCAACCGTGTCGAGGACGCGAGAAGCTGCCACGGCCCAGAGGAGACCCAGGAGACCGAAGGGCTCGGCGCCGTGCGGCGAAGAGGAAGAGGATTATCTCCTCCTGCCGGGATCCTGGCTGCAGACGCGCTCCAGACGGAAGAAGTTCAGATTTAAGAAGTTCCTTCTGCAGAGCGCGTGAATTCCGACGCCCATTCCCGCGGCTGGCGCGGCTTCTCCCTCCACCCAGCCCCTGGCCTGGCAACTCCCACTGAGACCCGGGCGGTCCTCGGGACCCCTCACGTGCAGGTGCTGAGCCCGGGCGGGGGGGCGGGCAGCACTGGGGTCCGGACAAGGGGGCGGCAGCGCCTTCCGGAGCGGGAGGGGCTCCGCACACACCTCGACGGGGGCGGGGGGAGGCTCGGCGCCGGCTAAAAGCGAACGGGGCTCAGGCATCGCGGCACCTCCGTTAAACGCCTTTAAGGACAGAACCACTGCGGACTCTGTTTCCGACCGAAGCCAGGCTTTGCTCTGTCTTCCCGGCCGCGGCGTCAGGACGGACCCCTTAGGACCCGGCGGACGGGGTGGGCGGGGCGCGGGGGGCGGGGCGGGGGCGGTGGGAGGGTCGTGTAGACCCGGCTCGGACGGCGGGACGGCGGCGCGGGATGCTCAGAACGCGTGTGGGCGGCCCGGGCGGCGTCCGACCCCCTCTCCATCTTCGCGCGTCGCGCCCCGGCCCAGGGATGCTGCTGCGGCCCCGCAGGCCGCCCCCGCTCGCGCCCCCCGCGCCGCCGTCGCCCGCCAGCCCCGACCCCGAGCCGCGGCCGCCCGGAGACGTCCCAGGGACCCCGCCCCGGAGGCCCGCCTCGCCCAGCGCGCTGGGGGAACTCGGGTTGCCAGTGTCCCCGGGCTCAGCGCAGCGCACGCCCTGGAGCGCCCAGGAGACGGAGCTGCTGCTGGGGACGCTGCTGCAACCGGCCGTGTGGCGCGCGCTGCTCCTGGACCGCCGCCAGGCCCTGCCCACCTACCGCCGCGTGTCGGCCGCGCTGGCCCGGCAGCAGGTGCGCCGCACCCCCGCGCAGTGTCGCCGCCGCTACAAGTTCCTCAAGGACAAGTTTCGCGAGGCGCAGGGCCAGCCGCCCGGGCCCTTCGACGAGCAGATCCGGAAGCTCATGGGGCTGCTGGGCGACAACGGGCGCAAAAGGCCTCGCCGCCGCTCCCCCGGGTCCGGTCGCCCCCAGCGCGGCCGCCGCCCGGCCCCCAACGCGCACGCGCCAGTTCCGGCCGAACCAGGTAAGCGGGGGGCTGGGGGGCCGGATGGGGCCGAGGGCTGCGGGGGGTCCGGGGGCGGCCGAGGGTTGCGGGGGAGGGGCGGGCGCGTCCCCCGAATCCCCGCCCGACCGCCCTCTCCGCTATCCCAGACGCCACTCCGCTGCCCACCGCCCGCGACCCCGACGCGGACCCCGCCTGGACGCTCCGCTTCAGCCCGTCCCCGCCGAAGTCTACCGACACCTCCCGCGCCCCCGGATCCCCGCCAGCCCCCGCCCCGACCGCCCTCGCCACCTGCATCCCCGAGGACCGCACACCCCTCCGCCGTCCGGGTTCCCCGCCGCCGCCCCCGGCCCGTGAAGACCCCGACTCGCCGCCCGGCCGTCCCGAGGACTGCGCGCCCCCTCCGGCCGCGCCCCCGTCGCTGAACACCGCCCTGCTGCAGACCCTGGGGCACCTGGGCGACATCGCGAACATCCTGGGCCCGCTGCGCGACCAGCTGCTGACCTTGAACCAGCACGTGGAGCAGCTGCGCGGCGCCTTCGACCAGACAGTGTCCCTGGCCGTGGGCTTCATTCTGGGCAGCGCGGCCGCCGAGCGAGGGGTCCTCAGGGACCCGTGCCAGTGAGTCCCGGCTGCGGCAGCCTCCCCTCCAGGCCGAGGCCCCTCCGCCCTACCCCCTCCTGCTGCCTTCCCACCCCCGCTCCTGTGTCCCGTCAATAAAAAGATTGTTTTCCTGGTCTCCGGGCTGTGCAGGAGTGCGGGTCTCGAGGCGGGGAGGGAGTGGCGCCCGGAAGCGCTGGGGCTGCAAAGATCAGGGCAGGGTTGTAATGCTCTCATCACAGAGAGGAGCTCCCACTCGCTTCTGAGCTCCGTGGGGCGCGTCCAGATGTAGGCCCAGGAGTCCAGGCTCGAGGCTGGTGGGCGTGGTGCTTTCTGCCGGGTCCTGGTTACACACCCGGTTCTCAGGGCCACACCAGACTCTCCCTGTCCCTCCTGGGGAGCCCCACTGAGTAAAACGGAGGGGGAGGGGGAGGGGGAGTTCCGCTGCGGGTCCGTAGAAAAACTGAGGCTGACCGCCCCCAGGGATGGGGGTTAGAGTGGCGGCCTCCACACTGCCCAGCAGAGAACCCCTTTGACCCAGGAGTAGCTTGGGGCGTTCCCAAGGTCCTCCCATAGCCTTAGGCAGTCTTGAACGACCTGGCTGAACGCTCCCAGGTCCAGGGCGACAAAAGAGGAAGAGGAGCCACACAGCTCCAGGGAGAATGTGGTTTTGTCTCCAGGGAGGCGGCTCTGGTCCGGGTGGGCCCAGGGAGGCGCTGAGCGGCTGTGGTGTGACCCTTGGGCAGAGGCTGAGGGCAGGCCCCTTGGAATTTTGAGAAAACCGAAGCAAACCTGCCCAGGAAGCAATTTCCAAGTAGCAATACAGGGCCCCACCCTGGACCCCTGAGTCAGAAGGGGGATTGGGTGGAGCCGGAGATACAAATGTAGCCTGTAGGAGTTCCGCTGGCATAACAATACCTGCAAATTAGCGGGCCCATCCAGAAAGACAAGTGGCTTGCCCAGGGCCATGCAGCTAAATGGGGCTGGGGGTCCCCACTGGCCCAGCACCCAGCAGTCCTGAGGGGTTCCCTGTGGGTGGTAGGGTTGCAGCCCCTCCCACACATGCCTTTCTGGGGATCCGGAAGAATAGGTCCGGCGAGTGCTAATGGCAGCTCCTGGGGAAATGAAGGGCTTTCCCAGGTCTGAGGGGAAGGACTATGAGACCACGCCTGCAAGAACTGACTGCAAGCTTCACCTCATTTAAGACACTGAGGTACCGGATGTTGTGGTTCACGCCTGTAATCCTAACACTTTGGGAGGCTGAGGCGGGTGGATTGCCTGAGCTCAGGAGTTCGAGACCAGCCTGGGCAACACGGTGCATCCCCATCTCTACTAAAAATACAAAAATTAGCTGGGCATAGTAGCACATGCCTGTAGTCCCAGCTACTCAGGAGGCTGAGGCAGGAGAATTGAACTGCTTGAACCCGGGAAGCAGAGGTTGCAGTGAACTGAGATTGCACCACTGCACTCCAGCCTGGGCGACACAGACTCGGTCTCCAAAAAACAAAAAACAAAAAAAACACACTCTGAGGCCAGACGCGGTGGCTCATGTCTGTAATCCCAGGTCTTTGGAAAGCCAGAGGCGGGCAGATCACTAACGAGGTCAGGAGTTTGAGACCAGCCTGACCAACCTGGTGAAACCCCATCACTACTAAAAATACAAAAATTAGTCAGGCGTGGTGGCATGAGCCTGTAATCCCAACTACTCAGGAGGCTGAGGCAGGAGAATCGCTTGAACCCGGGAGGCGGAGGTTGCACTGCACTGCAGCCTGGACGTCAGAGCAAGACTCCGTCTCAAAAAAAAAAAAGACACTCTAGGCCAGGCTTGATGGCTCACGCCTATAATCCCAACACTGGGAGGCCTGAGCGGAAGGATCACTTTGAGCTCAGGCGTTCCAAACCAGCATGGGCAACATGGTGAGACCACATCTCTATTAAAAATAAAAAAAAATAGCTGGGCATGGTGCCATGCACCTGTAGTTTCAACTATTCAGGGAAACAGGTGGGAGGATTGCTTCAGCACAAGAGGTCAAGGCTGCAGTGAGCCCAGATTGTGTTACTGCAGTCCAGCCTGGGTGACAGTGAGAACCTGTCTCAAAAAAAAAAGTCTGGGCCGGGCGCGGTGGCTCAAGCCTGTAATCCCAGCACTTTGGGAGGCCGAGGCGGGCGGATCACGAGGTCAGGAGATCGAGACCATCCTGGCTGACACGGTGAAACCCCGTCTCTACTAAGAAATACAAAAAACTAGCCGGGCGAGGTGGCGGGCGCCTGTAGTCCCAGCTACTGGGGAGGCTGAGGCAGGAGAATGGCGTGAACCCGGGAGGCGGAGCTTGCAGTGAGCTGAGATCCGGCCACTGCACTCCAGCCTGGGCAGCAGAGCGAGACTCCGTCTCAAAAAAAAAAAAAAAAAAAAAAAAGTCTGGCATCAGCTCCACCCTGCTGTGTTCCCTGAGAATCTCCAAGCTGCTAAAAACGTGTTGGATGAGCCAAGCTTGCAAACATTCCCCTTCACATACACAGCCCCCAAAGGTCAGAGTCACGGGCTGCGGCCACAGTGGGGTCTGAAACAGAGCTTAGGTGCACCCTACATGACCCTGTCGCTCCAGAAGCTTATGCCTGACGGCAAGCCCAGGTCCCGACAGCCACATCCCAGCAAACACACCAACACCCTAAGGGTGGGGGCTGTGCCTCTCTATCACTTGGGGTTACTGGACACTCGGCCCTGGAGGAAGGACGCACCTCTGGGTTGGAGCCATTTAGGGGCACCAAGCAGAATTCATTTGCCTTCCTGCTCAGGTAGTGGGCCGGGGACCAAGTGCTATGATCCTCCTGAGCCCGGTATCAGAATAATTAATCTGAACATGCAGGCCCCGGACCTCTAATGCTTTCTAATCTGGTGCAGGGAGTATATTTTGGCTGTTTAAATCAATCTAGGGGCCGGATGTGGTGGCTTATGCCTGTAATCCCAGCACTTTGCGGGGCTGAGGCAGGACAATTACTTGAGCTCAGGAGTTTGAGACCAGCCTGGGTAACATGACAAAACTCCATCTCTGCAAAAAATACAAAAATTAACTGGGCATGGTGGCACACACCTGTAGTCCCAGCTTCACTGGAGGCTCAGGCAGGAGGATCACTTGGGCCCCGGAGGTCAAGGCTGCAGTGAGCTGTGATCACATGAGGCACTCTGGCCTGGGCAACAGTGAAAGCTTGTCTCCAAAATAAGTAACTTGCTCTGCGGGCATGGCAGGATTAGCCTCCTGTGTGCTGTTGGCTTAGCGTTTTTTTTTTTTTTTTTTTTTTAGACAGAGTCTTGTTCTTGTTGCCCAGGCTAGAGTGCAATGGTGCAATCTTGGCTCACCGCAACCTCCGCCTCCCAGGTTCAGGCGATTCTCCTGCCTCAGCCTCCTGAGTAGCTGGGATTACAGGCATGTGTCACCACCTCTGGCTAATTTTGTATTTTTAGTAGAGATGGAGTTTCCCCATGTTGGTCAGGCTGGTCTGGAACTCCCGACCTCAGGTGACCCACAGGCCGCGGCCTCCCAAAGTGCTGGGATTACAGGCATGAGCTACCCCCGCGGCCTCCCAAAATGCTGGGATTACAGGCGTGAGCTACCGCCCTGGTCTCCCAAAGTGCTGAGATTACAGGCCTGAGCTACCGCGCCCGGCCCGCCGGTTTAGCGTTTCTTCAGCCCCCAGGCACCAGACCAGCACCACTTCCTAGTGGACAAGCGAAGGGGAGTGGGGAGCGTGGGTGTGTTGGGGAATGGGGACATGGGGGTGTTGGGGAGTGGGGAGCGTGGGGGTGTCGGGGAGGGGGGCATGGAGGTGTAGTGGAGGGGAGTTTGGGGGTGTGGGGAGTGTGGATGTGTAGGGGTGGGGGAGCTTGGGGTGTCGGGGAGTGGGGCGCCTGGAAGTGTAGGGGAGGGGGAGCGGGAGCGTGGGGGTGTTGGGGAGTGGGGCGGTGGATGTGTAGGGCAGGAGGCGTGGGGGTGTCGGGGAGAGGGGCCCGAGGATGTGTAGGGGGATGGAGCATGGGGGTGTGGGGGAGAGGGGCACATGGAGGTGGGGGCGTGGGGGTATCGGGGAGGGGGCACGTGGGGGTGACGGGGAGCGGGGTGTGGGGGTGTCTAGAGGAGAGCGTGGATGTCTAGGGGAGGGTGAAGAGGGTGGGTGTCGCGGAAGGGGAAGCGTAGGATGTCTCAGGGAGTGGGGAGCACGGCTGTCCCAGGAGAGCAGGAAGCGGGAGGGTGTTGGGGACGGGGAAGAGGGCACGTGAGGGTGTCAGTGAGGCCGAGGCCGCGGGGGTGGGTGTTGGGGAGGGATTGGGGCCTCCCCTTCAGGTGGTCTCAGAGTGCTCGGAGGAGGCTTGGGCGAGTCGTGACGGGGCCGGAGGGAGCAGGGCGGTCTGGACCCGGCGGCAGCACACGCTAGGTCCGGTGCTTGTCCTCAGGCCGTGGACTCGGGGGAAGCCCGTTTCGGGGACTAGTTGGGCTCCGGGCTGTGCGTGAGGGCGGGGCTGCCAGCCTGGGAGTGACGCGGGACTTCCTTGCCCAGCGCAACCCGGCCTGGACCCCGAGGGTGGGGAATGGGGCGACGCCCGCGGGGACCACCCTGTGCGGCGTGCGGGGCGCAATTCTCGGGGCTGGGCTGCCCCAGGGGCTGGGAGGGAGGAGGCGGAGGAGCGCCCAAGTCTCCTACCCATGGCGGCGCATCAGGACGCGTCCCAGAGCTGGGGGCGGACGGAGGCTCCGAGGCGGAGGCTCTGGTGACCCCAGACCTGGGCCAGAGCAGCCTCCGCGGGCCCTGGAGGGAGGGTGGAGGCAGAGGCCCGGGCTGCAGGAGTCGGGGGAGCCTGAGCCACGGCGGTGGGGCCGCTTGCCAGGGGAGAGGGGCCACCCAAGCCGCAGCAAGGGGCTGGGGTGGGGGCCCAGGACGAGGGGCTGTCTGGCCCTGCCGTGTGAAGGTGAGGAGGGGCGGTTCAGGTGGAGGTGGTGCGGGGGAGCTGGGAAACTGGCAGGAGGAGCTCTATGCAGAGCTGGGGCCGGCGAGGGGAGCTGAACCACGTGCAGAAGGTGGCTGAGACCTCGGGGCCGGGCCCCTGGAAATTAGAGATGGAGACGTGGAAGGCTGGGTGCTGGCGTTTCACAAACCCATGCTAGTGGTTTCCTCTTTATGTAAGGGATGCTTCTGGGCCTTTTCCCTGCCTGTCGAAAGTTCTGTGTGTGTGTTTGGGGGGCGGGGTGGGAGGTGAGGGTGTGCTGCGTTTTGCTCCACTTTGAGGCACCGCCCCGCCGCAGCCCCCACCCTCAGGGCCTCTGCTCCCAGGTGGCAGGGCCGCCCCCACTGCGGGAGGGCTGGGTACCTGCCTCATGGGGCATCCTCGGGGCCAGCCCTGTGGCCGTAGGCATCTGGGCCCTCGCTGCCCCTGGCCGGAACACTCTGCTGGTCCTGGGCAGTGGCTTCAAATCCCCTCTCCCGGGGGTGACCCGGTCTCTCCGGAGATGAAGTGGGGACGGGGTCTAGGCCGCCTTCCTGGCCCCCCAGCCCTCCTGGTTTTACCCCCGAGGCCACGTCCAAAGCCCCCAGCGCCCCACCCCTGCCAGCCTCCCCCTTGAGGGCCCGGTGGCCTAACTGGGTCGGCAGGGTCCGAGGAAGACCAGGGTCAGCAGCGGCGCGGTCCGTTCCCCGACCCCGTCACCTGTGACCCACCTGTTCCCCGTGAGGTCCCGCCCCAGCGCCCCCCTCCCGGGCTCCTCCCTCTTTTCTCAGCCCGGGAGGCGCGGATAGCCGGGTTGGGCGTAATCGTGGGGCGAGGCCCGCGGGTCTTTCTGATTTCGGAGAGCGGGGTGGGCGCTGAGGCAACCGCGGTCAGGACCCGGCCGGGAGTCGGGGCTGCTCCCTGGACCCCGTCTGCGCCGAAACCCCGCATGGCTTCGGACCTGCGCCCGCGCCTAACCCCGGCCGCCGGAGACGCAGTGCGGACCCCAAGCCAGTGCGCGGAAGACACCGTCCTACCCTCGGCGTGGGCGCAACGCGAGTCCGTGTGTCCCGGCGCGCGGGAAGCTGGTCCGAGGCCGGAGGGAACGCTCGCGGCGTGGCTGCCTCCCACCCGGCCACTTCGGCCCCGCGCCCCACCCCGACGGCGCAGGCGACCCGGGGACGCCCAGGACGCGGAGACGCAAACAACTCGGGACCGAGGTTCGTGGGAGCAGCGGCCGCGCGTCGCGATGACCGTCCCGGGAGCCCGTGCTCAAGGCGTCCCCGTGAGGTTTGGGCTCCACAGTCCCCGGCGGCTCTGCCCCCGTCCTGGCCACAGTGGGGACAGCCCGGCTTGGCGGGGACGCGCCAGTCCCGCAGCCGAAGCGGAGTGTCTACCCCGCCGCGCGAGGCAGTGGCTCCGGCCCTTCCAGCTCCGGATGGGGTCAGGGAGCCGCCCGCGCCCGCATGCGGAGGCTGCTGCGATGGCCCCGGGAGTGAGTCCCCCAGAGGAGCCGGAGTAGGGCTGGAAGCGGACGAGTGCCCCGAGAGGCCCCTCCCGACATTGCCGTCCCCGCGCGCCGCTCCCCGAGCCCTCCGCGTCTTTCCCGGAAAGCGTCCCTCGGTTCCTGCGCGACCGCACAGCCTGGACGCAGCGCACGCGGGCACCGGCTGAGTCCGCCCTGACTCTCCCAGCCTGAAGCCTGCTCGCCCTCGGGTGTCCGGGCTGGGCACAGGCGCCAGCGTCCCCCTGGAGAGGAGAGGTCGCCCGGCACCGCCCAGGGCAGGCCCGAGTGGGAGCGGGACCCTCCTACCTTCCAGCAGCCTCTGCCCGCGGGGTGGGGGTTGGGAGAGATGAAAGGAGGTGACCGATGCCGAACCGTTCCCTCTCCATTAACCAGGGCCCGCAGCCCCGCCCCTGCCCCAGACACCGAGGAGCCGGGGAGGTGTGAACGGTCTCCTTTGTGTCTCTGAATCGAAGGCAATTAGGCGCTGCTTATCCGGGCGTTAGCCGTGTATGCAAACCGGGCTCCCGCCCCCTCCTCCCGGGCTTATAAACGCCGCCGCCCGGCGAGGCCGGAGGTGGATCCTGCGCCTGGCCAGCCCCGCCCGGCCTTCCCTCCGGCCCACCTGGCCGCCATGCGCCTCTCCTCCTCCCCACCTCGTGGCCAGCAGCAGCCCTCCAGCTTTGGCTCTGTGGACTGGCTCTCCCAGAGCAGCTGCTCAGGGTTGACCCCCTCGCCCAGGCCTGCCGACGTCTCCCCGGGGAGCCTCCCTGGCCCGGGCCAGATATCCGGCGCCCGGGAGCCCCCTCAGGCCATCAGCATCAAGGAGGCCGCCACGTCCTCAGATCTGCCTGCGCCGGAGAGGACCGTGGCTGGTAGGTCCGGGCCGGGGGTCCTTCCCAGGTGGAGATGGGAGTGGGGGAGAGGCCAGGAGCCCGGCGGCTGAACTCCCCGCGGTACGGGGCGGACGAGGTCAGGGCCGGGGACGTGTCCATGAGGGCCGGCGGAGGCCTTGCCTGCGCCTCACTGGAGCGCAGCTTCCCTCGAAACCAAAGCCTTGACGGGGATTTTCTCTCCTTGAGCCCTCGGTGGGCTCCTCTGCCTCCCTTGGCACCCCGTTCCTCAGCTGTGTCCCACCGCGGCCTGGTGCCGAGGGACCGTCCAAGGGGTCCCTCTCCGCACCTCTCTGCCCTGATTCCGGGCGCTCACTGAAACACAGCGCGGGCGTGGGCACCTGTGCCCCTGGTGTTCCAGCCCCGCAACCATCGGGACCCAGTTCCAGGGGTCCGACGATTTGCCAAGCCCCCTCTGCCCCCAGCAAAGCCAGTGCCTGCTCAGCATCTAGGCTCAAGCCCCTTCCAGGCCACCTGGAGCACAGCTGTCTTTTAAAGAGCCTGCAGGTTTGCTGTTAGGGCGGCGGTGACCCGGTGCCTGCAGAAACTCTGAAGTTCGGTCTGTGGCCCGGAGATGCTCTGTTGTCTGCTGAGAACAAAGGTTCTCCGCGTTTGTGTTTTAGTCTTTGTGACATCGTTGCCGCTTTTAGGTTTAAGGTAGTACTTGGTCAAAAGTGGGGTTAACATAAGTTTTCATTTTTAAAAATTTGACTGATCCTCATGGAGTAACTTTGTACTTCAGGGAAATGAAAATTTAAATATGTTCTTCCCAGCTAGCTATCCTGCCCCACCCCAAAAAAGTCAACCATTCCTGTCCCCCAACCCCCTTCCTGATCCCAGTCCTACAGCCCTCCCCGCCACAAGGCGTTTGCTTTTCGGGTCTCCCATGTGCTTTCAGGCTAACGTGAAGACAGATTTTGTAAAATACGCTTCCTTCCGCAGAAACTCCAGTGAGCATTTGGGTCAGACTTGAGTTAAATGTTGAGCTCGTTTCGCCACGTTGGCCTCCTTCCTGGGACCCAGACCACACACCACCTTGTGGGGTTGTTTAGTGCCAGCCCGCATTCCTTAACTTAGAAATTAGAAAACAGACTTGACCAAGGTGGGCCTGGGGATTAACTGAGCCGGGCTCTGCTGGCTGAGGAGCCGGAGCCCAGGACAGGGACCGAGTTCCCTGGGTGGGTCCCCAGGCCTTTGCATGTAATGGACTCTACCTTACCTGCCTGGAAGTCTGCAGAAAGGGCATCCTGGGAACCGGCTTCGGAAGGGAAGTGTGGGATGGGGCCGAACTGAGTGAGCTGAGCCAGCCGAGCGGAGGGCAGGCCCAAGCTGCTGGTAGCATTCTCCCTCCCCTGAGTCACCTCTCTCAGCCCCTTTCCGCACGCACATGACCTGGAGGCTGCGGCAGGGCTGCTGGTCACTGTCAGGTGAGAAGATCTGCCCTGCCCAGCCCCCAGCATGCTGTCTTCACCTGTTACCTGTGGGCGGGGCTTGCCCCATGGGGTGGCAGGCTCAGCCAAATGCTCTCACCCTCTATGCCAGGGTTGAGTAAGGAGCCAAATACCTTGCGGGGCCCCCGTGTCCGCACAGCCTTCACCACGGAGCAGGTCCGCACCTTGGAGGGCGTCTTCCAGCACCACCAGTACCTGAGCCCTCTTGAGCGGAAGAGGCTGGCCAGGGAGATGCAGCTCTCAGAGGTCCAGGTGAGGCGGGCCGGGCTGAGGTGGGCAAGGGTGGGCCGGTGGCCTAGTCTCACCCCTGCTCTGATTTTGGTTTTCCTGCAGATAAAAACCTGGTTTCAGAATCGCCGGATGAAACACAAACGGCAAATGCAAGAAGTCCCGCCGAACAGCCCCTTCCTGGGGTCTCTCCACGTGCCCCCAGCTTTCCACTCACCGTCTTCTGGCCTTGCCAATGGCCTGCAGCTGCTGTGCCCTTGGGCACCCCTGCCTGGGCCCCAGGCTCTGATGCTGCCCCCGGGCTCCTTCTGGGGTCTCTGCCAAGTGGAACAGGAGGCCCTGGCCTCTACGGGGGCTTCCTGCTGCAGGCAACCTCTGGCGCACCACCCCCCAACCACAGGAAGTGGCCTGCCTGCACCGGGACCAGCCCTGTCCACGGGGCCCTGGGGCCTGTGCGCTCTGCCGGAGACAGGGGATGCCTTTTGAGGAGGCACCTCTGACTCTCTCCCACGCTCACGGTCTTGCGGATTGCACCTGGCTCCTACCTGGAGGACTCAGCTGTTGTGTTTACATCGTGGTGGCGCCTCTCACCCTGACCACACAAAGATTCTGGAGATTTCTGGAGAATAGATATATATGTATGTATCTATCTATCTCTATATATATGTATATGTGTATATATATGTATTTTTTTTTAAAGACAGAGTCTCGCTCTGTCGCCCAGGCTGGAGTGCAGTGGCGTGATCTTGGCTCACTGCAACCTCCACCTTCCGGGTTCAAGCGATTCTCCAGCCTCAGCCTCCTGAGTAGCTGGGATTACAGACGCACGCCACCACGCCCAGCTAATTTTTTCTATTTTTAGTAGAAACGGGATTTCACCATGTTATCCAGGCTTGTCTTGAACTCCTGACCTCGTGATCCGCCCGCCTTGGCCTCCCAAAGTGCTGGGATTACAGGCGTGAGCCACCACTCCCGGCCCTGAGAATATATTTATTAAAGCCACCTCTTCACTGAAAGTTACCAAAAGGGTCGGTTTAGGAAGTAAATGAAGGGTCAGTGAACAGAGTCAGATGCAGAAGTGGGCTTGTCATGGGTAGGGCTTTCAGCGTACGATAAAAGGATCGTTTGTTTTTTAAAAAGTGTTGGAAAAACTGGTTTTCCAGTTGGAAACAGTAAAGGTGGTAAGCTTTGTGTGTAAAAAAGAAAACCAGGAAGGATTGGAAGGGAATGCAGGTGTCGTGTTTACAGCCTTGTGGTTCAAGTCCCTCTTAACAAGAACTCCAAAGCTGGAAAGCAGGAGGGAACAGGTGAAAATGAAGGCGGGGATGCTGGGGTCCTGCAGTGTGCTCTGGGCGGTGCGTGAGCCGGGACTGCCCACGGCCTGCTGGGGGCTCTTCTCCAGCCGGGGAAGGTGGGGCAGCTGGGACCTGCGGCTGTGCCTGGACTGAAGCTGTCCCGCAGGTCCCCGCCCTCCAGCACCAGCTCACCTGCCCCCTCCTCACAGCAGCCTCGGGACAAAACAGAATGACTCAAGGACAGCACTTCCTGCAGAAGGTCTGGGAGTGCCCAGAATGGGAGGCTGGGAAGCCCCTCCCAGGGAGAACTCCCCCATCGATGGACCATTCTTGGTGCAGACTCCTGACTGCATGTGTGGAAACTTAGACAAGTGAGCGTCCGTCCACGTCGCCTCAGAGTGCCCGGGGGCAGGCAGTGCGGGGCGCCCAGGCGACAGGTTCAGCCTGCAGGACTGCGACCTGTGAAACCCACCCGGGCACCCCAACGGGAGCAGAAGCGTGGTCCTGCGGCCGCGTCCACAGCGAGTTCCACTTTCCCCTTGCTCGCTTCTGCCTTGTTGGAAGTGTTTACAGCTGGATGTGATTTTATAATACACCAGGTAAGAGGAGAACAGCTGCTGTGCGTCCGTCCTGGTGAGTGACCATGTGAGGGAAGCCTGGGCGAGGCCCTCGGAGGGCAGGGGCTGGACAGGGGCTCCTGGTGGGGCCTGGGCAGCACTGATTTGTGGATGTGGATGGGGGCACATCCGTGATAAAAGTACAAGAGCCCCTCGCCGCCCTTGGGGATTGCTCTCCGGTCCCCTGTGTGGCCCCGGGCCGCAAACCACAGTCTTGGCCCTGAACTCCCCCGGTGAGTAAGGGCCCTGGCCCGGTGTTGTCTTGACGTCCTGTCAGCACACTGGGCCCTACAAGGGGGACAGCCCATTGGGGCAGAGCTGGGCCTGTTCAGAGCCACACCTGGACCTTCTTAGGGCCCTGGCTCCATCCTGCAGATGAGGAGCTCTGGAAAAGGACAAAGTCCCGGAGGCTGAGGAGTGGAGCGGGTTCCAAGTGCCCAGCAGGGGCCTAGACCCTGAGTTCCGGGGGGTCCACAAGGCCCTCAGGCCCAGGGAAGGCTCTGCCACCAGTGATTTCCAAACTTCCCTCCCTGTTCCCCATCCGGGGCTGCAGGGACTTGGCCCAGGCCCCATGGGCTGCTGGTATCTGAGTGGACCTTGAAGACCAAGATGCCCCCAAGCCCTCCTCCACCCACCTGCTGCGTCACTAGATGACAGGGCCTTCCTCGCATCCCTGAAGCCCGTTTCCCCCTCTCCCCTGGGGTCCTCTGACTGACCGCTGGACGTCAGGCCCCGAGTTTGGCAAGTCCTCTGCTCCTGGATGCCCCCAGCTGCCCCCACAAGCCCAGTGCCCCAGGTGCTCTCGGCCCCACCCCACTCAACATCCCCAGGTGGACATCTGACAGGCATGGGGGGTCCTGACGTGACGGGGGCCGCAGGGCGGCGGGGCAGAGACACCACACGCCCCGGGCAGAGGAAGGCGGTTAGACGCGGCCTCTGTGAGGAGGTCTCAGCAGAGCTGGGCACAAGGGCTGTGGCCGGACGAGCCGGAGGGCAGGGCTTGGGGGGTAGGACGGGGGCCCTCAGGGTCCAGCTCTGAGTGAGAGGCAGAAAGTCCTGGGGTGTGGCCGAGATGCATCAGAAAACAGCTGTGTCTAGACACCCCTCCCAAGCTCCCCAGTGATTCCTGCTGAAGCTGAGTCACCTGTGGGTGTGTCATGTGTGCTGTGCATGGGGTGTGAGTGGGTGTGTCACGTGCTGCACATGGCGTGTGAGTGGGTGTGTCACGTGTGATGTGCATGGTATGAGTGCGTGCGTGTCATGTATGAGGATTGTGTGGTGCTCTGGATGTGGGGTGTATATGTGTTGTGTATGCGTGTGTAGCTATGCACGTGTGGTGTTACTGTGTATCGTGTGTGTTCTGCATGTGTAATGAGTGCTGTGTCGTATGTAGCATGTGTGCATGTGTAGTGAACGTGTCTACTGTGTGTTGTGTATGTGCACTACGTGTGTGTCGTGTGTGCTGTGCATGTTGTATGGTGAACTTGTGCAGTGTACGTGGGTGTGTAGTGAACATGTGTACTGTGTGTGTCGTGTGTAGTGAACGTGTGTGCTGTGCGTGTTTTGTGTAGAATGTGTGTGGGTGTGTAGTGAACGTGTGCTATGCGTGTATCATGTAGTGAACGTGTGTGCTGTGTGTGTGTCATGTGTCTCTCCCAAGCCCCAGACACCCTTTGTCACTGCCTTGTCCTCTCTGTATGTAACCCGAGCGGCTGTCAGGACAGAGAGGCTGTGGGCCTGGGTGTGGACGCCGGCGAGCTCTGGCTGCCGATGGGCCGGGGGCTGCTGGATGCCGCCAGGCTCCTGCTTACCCTCCTTTCCCTCTGAGCTGTTCAGCCACGTGGGGCCAAGGGCTGTGCCGGCTCCTTCCCTGCAGGTTGGGTAGGAGGGGCAGTTGCTATGAAATAATCTTGCCAAGAATCTCTGGGAACCTCCACATCTAACTTCCAGTGGACAGGAACCCTCGGGGACTCCCAGGGGACTCAGCTGGGCTCCTGCAGAAGCCTCTGGGAGAGGGTGGGGTGCCCTTGGTGCAGAGGCCGAGGCGACACAGCCGCAGACGCACGCATGAGCCGTGATGAAGAAGTGTGGGAAAGCACGGACCCGTACAGCTGGTGGGGACGATTCCGAGGGCTCAGGACAGTGCTGGGGAGTGGTCCGTGTCCTCAGGTGTGGAGAAACCCTGTCTCCAGAGGCAGCACTCAGGGCCTCAGATCTGAAACTGACATTCAAAGGGTTCAAAACACAGCATGACATAAATATGGCAGAATATCTACTGCCCTCTCCGCGGGGAGTCCACAGGGCTCGTGCACTTCTCTTTTAGATTCTGCACCTGAGACTATCCAGGAAACTGCAGGGAGGGGCTGCTTGGACTCGGAACCACAGCTCTTCTGGGGAAATGGCCACCGTGCTGGAGAGCAGGGGCGTCTCCTCTCACAGCCCAGCAGGTGCTGTTGATGACACAGCCCTGCGGGGACAGAGCCAGGCAGGGTACAAGCGAGCGCAAAGTGAAGCAGAGGAACAGAGCCGAGTAGGGTACGAGCACAGAGTGAGGCAGAGCCTTTGGCTCCCTGGATCCAGCCGTGCCTGCATCCACCATTCGGTTGACGCCGTCTGTAGCTGCTGCGTGTCCACACAGCACAGTGAGGTGACACCTGCTTTAGTCTGTGCAGATTTAAAACCCTGTGTTAAGGTGTCCTGTGGAGAGTGACTCAAAGGCCTGGAAGAGACTCCTGAGCGGGGTCAACCTCCACCGTTCCCCAGGGGGCTGGGGGGAGCAGCCGAGCTCATCGGGGTGGGGGGCGTGGATGCCCTTCCACATGTGACCTGCAGCCATCCCAGCTGGAGGCACCCACCCCTCTGCCTGCTGCCCGAGCTTTCCCCTGGGACACCCAGGCTGCCGGCTGTGAGGGAGGTGGGAGGTGACTATCAGATGAGATTAGTGCTAGGCTTGGAGAGGAGACGCGGCCGGGGGGAGGCAACCCCGATAAGGGCGCCTGGAGGCCTCCCGCTCAGCCGGCTCATTGCTCTGTTTGCTGGGCTCATTGGTAGCAAAGGCTGCGGCCTTCAAAGACCTGGGCGTGGCCCTGCCGGCTGGCAAGGACTCTGGCTGAAGGGTGGGGTCTCCCGGCCTCCCATTCAGGCCTCCTTTTAAGACAGCAGCTGACAGTCATTCTTTAAACCAGCGTGATGAGGGACCCCCTGTCCATTTTTCATCAGTGGGAAGTCAAGACCACAGTCCCACCCTGGCCATTGTGGAGGCTGGGAAGCCACAGGACCCCCACCCAGGGCAGACCAGTGTCCCGCACCCTCACAAGCCGTCCCTCTGGGCTCTCCCAACACTGCCAGCCGGTCCCAGGCTCTGGACTTGTTCCAGCGACCCTGGTCATCAGGAGGGTGGCCCCAGACCGGTGCCCAGCTCAGGCCCCCAACCAAGGACCCAGGACCCATTTCATCCCCCTTAGGTGCACACATTTTTAACTAAGTTCCCCCAAGTCCACGCTTGACTAATGTGACATCCGACCACCGCGAATGAGAGGAGACCAGCACGACAGAGCCTCTTTATCAAAATTTGCATTTATTATCAAAACTTTACACCACCTCACACATTTAAATGAAATTAGCTCTACTGACATTTCTGACCAGAAAATCAACTCATACCCGTGATTACAAAAGTAATAAAGGTGTTAAGAAGCAAACGCTGGCCGGGCGAGGTGGCTCATGCCTGTAATCCCAGTACTTTGGGAGGCCAAGGCAGGTGGATCACGAGGTCAGGAGTTCAAGACCAGCCTAAAAAGGTGAAACCCCATCTCTACTAAAAATACAAAACTTAGCCAGGCATGGTGGCAGGTGCCTGTAGTCTCAGCTACTTGGAAGGCTGAGGCAGGAAAGTCACTTAAACCTGGAAGATGGAGCTTGCAGTGAGCCGAGATCCCGCCACTGCACTCCAGCCTGGGCAACAGAGCGAGACTGTCTCAAAAAAAAAAAAAAAAGGCAGCAGCAAAAGCGTGCAGATCCAGAGTGCACGCGTCCTCCGCCACGCCTCACTGCCGTCTGCGCCTGGGCCCTCCGCCTCCCGCTGGTGTAACAAGTGGGCCCCACACGCTGCAGCTTCTGCAAAGAAAACTTCCATAGAATGAGTTGTGGATCCAGCCAGAGCCCAGATCCCGGGCACCCGCCCCACTTCCCCTGGCCACCAGGCGGCGCCAGAGCCAGGCCAGTCCCGCCGCCTCCTGTCCCATCTCCGGTCAGACGGGCCACGGGACACCGCCCAGCTCCAGCCCTGCTCTCTGCAGCCTGGGTCCCAGCCCGCCCAGCTCCAGCCCTGCTCTCTGCAGCCTGGGTCCCAGCCCAGGGGGCTGCAGAGGCCTGGACCACTTCCTCCCCAGACACTTTCCGGACCCACACGAAATCTCACATCCACGCTTTCCTTGTTCTGGAATATTTGGCCCCTTTCTGCCCCAAGGATGTGGGGACCAAAGCCCCAAGGCCCCCCGGGCCCAGGAGAGAGGAAGCAGGCGGAGTCCCGAGTCAAGACGCAAGTGCCACTGGGGAGGACCCGACCGCCCCATTTTCCCATGCCCTATACCTCTTTAGGCCAGACCCTCAAAGAAGTATATGCATAGGAAAAAGGAACGGCGGGCGGTTCTGCGGGCAGCTCTGCGAAGGGCCAGCTCTTCAGCACCAGGAGATGGCTGTCCTGGGGGAAGGTCTCGTGCCGGGCAGCAAGAGAAGTCGGGACCGAGGCCTGGTGGGCACCAAGATCCTGTGGGAGCAAGGAGGGCAGAGCCAAGGCAGGGCCCAGTTTCCAGAGGCAGGACTTGGGCCTCATCTTACCTCTGGTCCAGCCTCCTGGGCCGCTGGCGTTGGGTAGCCTGTGAGCCTCGTGAGCCTGGGAGGAACAGTGGAGAACTCTCTGAGCCGGAGGAGCGGTGGAGAACTCTGAGCCGGAGGAGCGTGGAGAAATCTGAGCCGGGAGGAGTGGTGGAGAACTCTCTGAGCCTGGAGTTCTGCTCCTGCCCAGCGAGGTTCACATTTATGCACAGGGGAGACCTTGGCCGCCACTGTCACATGCAGCCAGAGGGCTGCTCCACGCCAAGGACCCCGTCCCACCCCCGCACCTGCCAGATTGGGGCACAAAGACCTGCTGTGGGAAGAGTGCTGAGGCAGGGCCTGGTGGGCGGGCGGCGAGGGCCGGGGGCCGGGGGCTGCTGGCCCGGGAGCTGGGATGGGGCCAGCCTGTCCACACGCCCTCCTCCAGCCCTTATCTCCCCATGCGTCTCTGCTTGCGTCAAGGGCCTGGAAAGCACACGTGAGCAAGAATTGCTTGTCCAGGGAAGGGGCCACCTCTCCCTCCTGAGCCTGCCCGGCTCAGCAATAAGCAGTCTGCACCGCAGCCTCCTGGCTCACAGGGCTCTCAGAACCCCCGGCCAGCACGCCCAACACTGTCCCAGGCACTAAGAACCAGACCCCACCCCAGGGCAGGTGGCCCTGCTTGGCCTGGGGCGGCCTCCACAGCTGGGGCTCCCTGAGGATTCCCAGCACCAGGCGGACGCTGGTCCACACAGTGAGGCCCGGAGCCTTCCCCAGGCCACAGAGCCCCCAAGCACGTGGAGAGGCGCCAGGCTCTGCAGCCTTGGGGGCAAGAGTGCAGGGTCGGAGAGAGAGGGCCCCTCAGGGACAGCTGGCCAGACCCACAGCTGCCCACACAGAGACCACACAGGCCAGCAGACACCCTCTCCAAGGGCCAGGGAGCCTCCCCCCGAGGGGCCCAGGCGGGCAGCAGAACTCCCGCAGGTCTGGGCCTGCCCCCGTGTCTAGGACACAAGGCCTCGGGAAGAGGCCCAGAGCTGCCCACAGGAGGCCAGGGGACGGGGCTTCTGAACCGCAGCCAGTGGCCTCTCCCCAGGACGTAGGCAAGTGGAGGCTGGCGAAGGAGCAAGGCTGAGGCCTCGAAGGCCTCTGCAGTGACCATGTCCTCGAGGAGACTCAATGTCGCTGGGCAGGCCCATGTAGGCGCCTGGCTCCAGCCCCTGTGATCTGTAGGGCCAGAGTCTCAGAACTGACCCCACGCAGCACCCACATGTGGCAGAGACACACAGAGACCCCCACAGACACACGTAGACACACACAGACACAGAGACACAGACATGTAGGCACATACACACACGTAGACACACAGACACACACATGTAGACACACACAGATAGACACACATAGAGACACAGACACGTAGACACACAGACACACACACGTAGACACACACAGATAGACACACATAGAGACACAGACATGTAGACACACACACACACGTAGACACATAGACACACATAGAGACACAGACATGTAGACACACACACACACGTAGACACACACAGATAGACACACATAGAGACACAGACATGTAGGCACATACACACACGTAGACACACACAGACACACATAGAGACACAGACATGTAGACACAGACACACACACACGTAGACACACACACAGACACACATAGAGACACAGACATCTAGACAGAGACACAGACACACACAGACACACATAGAGACACAGACACGTAGACACACAGACACACACACGTAGACGCAGACACAGACACACACACAGACACACATAGAGACACAGACACGTAGACAGACACACACACGTAGACGCAGACACACACACAGACACACATAGAGACACAGACACGTAGACACACAGACACAGACACGTAGACACACAGACACACACACGTAGACGCAGACACACACACAGACACACACACACAGACACACATAGAGACACAGACACGTAGACACACAGACACACACACGTAGACGCAGACACACACACAGACACACACACACAGACACACATAGAGACACAGACACGTAGACACACAGACACACACACGTAGACGCAGACACACACACAGACACACACACACAGACACACATAGAGACACAGACACGTAGACACACAGACACACACACGTAGACGCAGACACACACACACAGACACACATAGAGACACAGACACGTAGACACACAGACACACACACGTAGACGCAGACACACACACACAGACACACATAGAGACACAGACACGTAGACACACAGACACACACACGTAGACGCAGACACACACACACAGACACACATAGAGACACAGACACGTAGACACACAGACACACACACGTAGACGCAGACACAGACACACACACACAGACACACATAGAGACACAGACACGTAGACACACAGACACACACACGTAGACGCAGACACAGACACACACACACAGACACACATAGAGACACAGACACGTAGACAGACACACACACGTAGACGCAGACACACACACAGACACACATAGAGACACAGACACGTAGACACACAGACACACACACACGTAGACGCACACACACGTAGACGCAGACACACACACAGACACACACACACAGACACACATAGAGACACAGACACGTAGACACACAGACACACACACGTAGACGCAGACACAGACACACACACACAGACACACATAGAGACACAGACACGTAGACACACAGACACACACACGTAGACGCACAGACACACATAGAGACACAGACACGTAGACACACAGACACACACACGTAGACGCAGACACACACACAGACACACACACACAGACACACATAGAGACACAGACACGTAGACACACAGACACACACACGTAGACGCAGACACAGACACGTAGACACACACACACAGACACACATAGAGACACAGACACGTAGACACACACACACGTAGACACACACAGACACACACACAGACACACACACGTAGACACACACAGACACACACACAGACACACACACGTAGACGCAGACACACAGACACAGACGCAGGCACAGATGTACACAGACACACACACAGACACACACAGCGAGACACGCACACAATGAGCCCACACACCCCCAGGTGCGGCAGGGCTTGGCTGTTGTGCGCGAGAATCTCCTGTCACCTGAGTGGACAAAGCCAGAGCCCGCGGTGGGGTAGGGGCACAGGGGGGCACAGGGGCCAGGTGGGGCTGCAAGACTGTCCAGCGCCCTCCTGATGGCCCCTGAGGTGGCCAAGACCCCCGTCTGGGGAAGGACACGTGGGTCCTGCTGGGCAGGAGGAGCCATAGGGACCAGGGGGACGATGGACGATGGATGGTGACCCAGCTGCCTGCCAGACCGCTCTGCAGACCCCCCGCGGGAGTAGCCTCTGCCCCCACCTTGTGCAAACTGTTGACCTGCAGGCACATGGTGATTCTCATGACCAGCGATGGCCACCGAGGGGTGCGAGTGAGCACAGCAGTCGGTCACCAGCCCTCCTGGTGGGGGCACGGGGCTGGGGACAGGCCCTGCTCAGGGCTGGGCTCCCACAACGAGGCCCAGAGTGGGCACCGGGGGGGCTGCTGGGCTCCATCCACCTGCTGGCAGGCTGAGGGCTGCCTTCTGGGGAAGGAGGGAACGTGGAGCTCAGACACACACATGCTCACACTCAGGCTCACCACACACACTCCTGCAGGCACATTCACATCCGCACTCACACACACATACACAATTCACACAAACACACTCAGACTCATCACACTCACTCCTGCAGGCACATTCACATCCGCACTCACACACACATACACAATTCACACAAACACACTCAGACTCATCACACTCACTCCTGCAGGCACGTTCACATCCACACTCACACTCACACAATTCACACAAACACACTCAGACTCATCACACTCCTGCAGGCACACTCACATCCGCACTCACACACACATACACAATTCACACAAACACACTCAGACTCATCACACTCACTCCTGCAGGCACATTCACATCCGCACTCACACACACACACATACACAATTCACACACACACACTCAAACTCATCACACTCACTCCTGCAGGCACATTCACATCCGCACTCACACTCACATACACAATTCACACAAACACACTCAGACTCATCACACTCACTCCTGCAGGCACATTCACATCCGCACTCACACTCACATACACAATTCACACAAACACACTCAGACTCATCACACTCACTCCTGCAGGCACACTCACATCCACACTCACACACACACACAATTCACACACACTCAGACTCATCACACTCACTCCTGCAGGCACGTTCACATCCGCACTCACACTCACATACACAATTCACACAAACACACTCAGACTCATCACACTCCTGCAGGCACACTCACATCTGCACTCACACACATACACAATTCACACACTCGGGCTCGCCACACTCACTCCTGCAGGCACGTTCACATCCGCACTCACACACACACAATTCACACAAACACACTCAGACTCATCACACTCCTGCAGGCACACTCACATCCGCACTCACACACACACACAATTCACACACTCAGGCTCGCCACACTCACACACACCCATGGACCCCACCTCCATGAGGTCCGCAGATCTGAGGAAGGGTCCTTGAGGCCGCTAGCAGGGGAGGGGCCCCACTCCTCAGGACACCTAGAACCTTACCCAGAAAGCCCCAGTGTCACACTTCGGGGGCCTGGGCCCAAAAGGCCCCTGCAGAGCCCCCCATCCTGAGCCTCCACCTGGCTTCAGCCCTTCCCGTTTACAGCTGCCCAGCAGGCTTCTGGGAAGCACACGAGGCCAGCCCTGACTCTGGGCTCCTGGCCTCGGTTCTGCAAGAGGGAAGGAGGAGAGAGGCAGAGACAGAGAGACCAGCAGACCCAGAGACACAGAGAGACACAGGCATAGAGACACAGAGAGACAGAGACACACACAGAGACACAGAGGCAGAGAGACACAGAGACAGAGAGACACAGAGACACAGAGAGACACAGAGACAGAGAGACACAGAGACAGAGAGACAGAGACAGAGAGAGACACAGAGACACAGAGACACAGAGGCAGAGAGACACAGAGACAGAGACACATAGAGACAGAGACACACAGAGACACAGAGGCAGAGACAGAGAGAGACACAGAGACAGAGAGACACAGAGACACAGAGACACAGAGACAGAGACACAGAGAGACGCAGACATAGAGGGCCAGAGAGACAGAGACAGAGACACAGAGACAGACACAGAGAGAGAGACAGAGACAGAGACAGAGAGACAGAGGCAGAGACACAGAGACCAACACACACAGAGACAGAGACAGACAGAGAGAGACAGAGACAAAGAGAGACAGAGACAGAGACACACAGAGAGACATAGACATAGAGGGCCAGAGACAGAGAGTGGGGAGACAGAGACCGAGAGACAAAGGCACAGAGACAAGGAGACAGAGAGACACACACAGAGAGACAGAGACAGCAGGAAGGCCCTGGGCTATTCTAGGGCGTCGTCCAGTTCTTCACTTTGTTTTCCTAACTTTTTTCTGGATTATAAACCCACAGCTGCTGACGAGAAAGCACTTTAAACATCCGCACAGGTTTAAAGGGGCATCCAGGGACCGGAGGGTCGGACTTGCGCACAGGTGTGAGGACGGTCGCCCCGCGGCTGCCTCTGCAGGTGGAGGAGCCCAGGGCCCGTCTTCCTGCCGCCCCATTGGCTGCAGCCTGGGAGCTGAGGTGACAACTGTGTGGGGGCCCAGACCCCCCCGTTTCCCCCTAGGCCTCAGGGACCCACGGAAGGCTGTGGCCAGGCAGTGAGGTGCTGGATGCTGTCTTGGGCTCGGGCTACCAGGTGGAGCTGATCAGAGGGGCAGGCTGCCAAGGCACCAGGTTTCAGTGCCGCCTGGCCATCCTGGCCACGAGCCCTAGAGGTCCTGAGACCCCTCGGGGGGTTCTGTGAGGTGAAGGGAGGGACTCAGGGTAAACCCCAACCCCTGAGGGCCAAGGGAGAACCCACAGGTGGACCCCAGGCTTCCCCACAGGGGCGCCCCACACCTGCCCCCGTTCTGAGCTCCCTGTGGCTCCCCAGTGCTTTGAGTGAAACCCAGTCTGAGCAGGAGCACGGGGTCCGTGGGGGCGGCCCCACCTCACCCACTGGAGGCCGCACAGCCTGGCTCCCACCTATCCTGGGGACCTCCTGCTGGGGTTTTGCAGGAGCAAAGGGTGGAAAGGCCTGAAAGCAGAGGACCCCCCAACCCGGGCATCCTTCCCACCATCCCGGGGCCTCCTGCTGTACCACCCACCCCAAGAAGGCCCCAGCAGTCCGGCCAGGACCAGCCGGGGACGGTGTTCTGGTCCTTCTCACATCTGCAGGGTCAGGATGGCCTCCCGGGCAGGGGCCCTGCTGCTGGGTCCAGACACTCCCTGGCACCTCAGACCCCAACAGCAGCCCCTCCACACCAAACACACTGGCCTCCCGCCCTCCCTCCCTCCACCAGAGACAGAAAGGGTCTTGTGGGTCTGGCGGACGTGCTTGGCACAGAGCTGGCGGTGATAACGGGTGGCCTTCAGGCGGCTCCACTCCCTCCATTCCATTCCTTGTGGGGCCTGGTGGAGGGCGGGTGGCGGGGGTATCCCTGCAGCTGTCTCTGGCCAAAGGCAGCCCACTGTTAACCCTTGGTGTACTCTCCCTGCTGAAGTTCCCAAAGAGGGTGGCCTGCTCCCCCTGCGTGGCACGTGGAGACCTCAGTCTACACTGGCCACAGCCTGAGGCTGGGCCCCACCCTGCCCAGCAGCCCAGCACCTCATCCCGCCCTGTCCCGCCCTGCACCCTACCCTGCCCCGCTCTGCAACCCAGCCTGCCCTGCACCCCGGCCCGCCCTGCACCCCTGCCCGGCCCACCCTGCACCCTGACCCTCCCTGCACCCTGTCCTGGCCTAGCACCCCATCCCTCCCTGCACCCCAGCCCGCCCTGCTCCTGACCCTGCCCTGCAGCCCCCAGCCCCCAAGGCCACTGTCCCGGGAGTCAGGGGTTATGTGCTGACCCTCAGGTTATGTGCTGACCCCACTGACCCCTGAGTTGCAGGCCGGGCAATGTCAGTGGCTACCCTAGAGAAGCAGCCGAGGCCTAGAGCAAAGCTGACCGCTCCTAGACTCAGTTTCCCCACCTGTCAAAGGAGGTGCTGGAAATAGTAGAGTTCCCTGGGAGATGGGCAGAGTCTTACAAATGAAACCTGTGTCCACCGTGTGACCTGTCAGTTCCACTACTAAGCATTTGCAAAGAGGAATGAAATCATCCATCCCCAGAAAGACTTCAGTAAGAATGTTCTGGGCCGGGTTTGGTGGGTGGCTTATGCCTGTAATCCCAACGCTTTGCGAGTCCGAGGCAGGAGGATCAACTGAGCCCAAGAGTTTGAGACCAGCCTGGGAAACATGGTGAGACCTTGTCTCTACAAAAAATTTAAAAATAAACTAGGTGTGTGTGGTGGATGCACCCGTGGTCCTAGCTACTCGAGATGCTAAAGCAGGAGGATCACCTGACCCAGGAGTTTGAGGGTGCATGAGCTGTGATGGTGCCACTGCACTCCAGCCTGTGTGACGGCGAGACCCTGTCTTAAAAAAAAAAAAGGCCGGGAAAGGCTCATGCCTATAATTCCAGCACTCTGGGAGGCTGAGGAGGGTGGATCACCTGAGGTCAAGAGTTCGAGACCAGCCTGGCCAACATAATGAAACCCCGACTCTACTGAAAGCACAAAAATTATAGCCGGGCACAGTGGCTCATGCCTGTAATCCCAGCACTTTGGGAGGCTGAGGCGGGCAGATCACCTGAGGGTGGGAGTTCGAGACCAGCCTGACAGCCTAACCAATATGGAGAAATCACGTCTCTACCAAAAACACAAAATTAGCCAGGCGTGGTGGTGGGCCCCTGTAATCCCAGCTACTCAGGAGGCTGGGGCAGGAGAATCGCTCGAAACTGGGAGGCAGAGGTTGCAGTGAGCTGGGATCACGCCATTGCACTCCAGTCTGGCCAACAAGAGCAAAACTCCGTATTAAAAAAAAGAGAGAAGAAGAAGGTCTTCAAATAGGAACCACTCCAAGTCCCCAAGTCCCCTTCCTCCACAGAGAAATGGATAAAAAATCATGACGACTGTGCATGAAAGAAGCAGACACACAGGGTCTCGGGCCTCCCCAGAGCAGGCCAAACCACAGGGGCTGACAGGGCCCCCAGCAGAATGTTCTGTGGCCTGAGGAGGAGGTGGTTACATGCCGGGCGCATTTGCCAGAACCCTGGGCTTGTACACTTGAGACTGTTCATTCCACACAAAATAAATAAAATAGAAATAAAACTTGGGGCTGTGCGACGGAGCCGTGGGGTTGCCCGCTCTGCGGTGGTCGGCTGACCCCGGGATGCCCTGGCCGGAATAACATGGGGCACAGAGTCAGACCTGCATCTCGGATGAACATGGACCATTTCATAGGATAAATATGTCCCATGAAATATTTAGGACGCATTTACACTGTAAGTTTTCATTGTTTAGCTAACATTTGAATTAACTGTGTGTCTTGAACTTTTACTTGCTGCATCTGGTGGCCCCACCCCCAGTTTATGGAGAGGACATGAGCTTGGAGCAGCGACAAGACCCCAGGTCCGTTCCTCTGTCTTCAGGGGGCTCCCGGGATCCAGGTCAGCGTGACACCTGAAGCCTGGTGGGGTTGCCCCACGTCATGTGTGGAGGGCAGTGCAGCCAAGTGGCCGGGCCCTGAGGCTCCTGAGGCCCTGGGCCCCCATGGGATGTCCCCTCGGGGGCCAGGCCCTGGGATCTGTGCTCCAGGCCGGCTGTATGGGAGATGGAGGGCCGGGCCTGTGCCCAGAGGCTGATCACCGCATGGTCCCTGGCAGGGTCTGGGATGGTCTCAAGGGGCTGGTGGGCTGGGGGCTCAGCTGAGCCACCGTAGGCAGCCCCCAGCCCCTGGTGGGAGAGGGAGGCAAAGAGTTAACCCCTGGCCCTGGGAGAGCCCTGCCCCAAGCTCAGGGCCGGCGTTTCAAGGCTGCGTGTCTGTGACTCCCTCAGAGGAGATAATCACGGCTTCTTGATATTTTCTTTCTCCTCTCCTGTGCACACCCACATATCAGGAGGACTCGCTGGGCATGAGAACTTTCCTCTGCCCTCCAAGGCCACAGCAGGCGGAAGGGGCCAAAGCTGCCTTGTCCGGAGCCTCTGTCCCCTCCCTGGGAGCACCTGGCCAGGAGCTGGGGCCACCGGGCTGGACCCCCTCTGTCTCACGTGCACACGTACCACCCAACACACACACCACACGTACATGCCACACATATATACACACCCCACACACCACACATGTACACACCACATATATATACACACCCCACACCACACACACCACATATACACACCCCACACATGTACACACCACATATGTACCTATCCCACACACCACACACATATACACATCACATGATGTGTACAGCACTACACACACACACACACACACCCACACACACAGCATACTACATGCACACACTCACTTGCAGAGCCTACCCCTTTCTCTACCACCTGGGTCTGGACCCCACACTCAGCCCAGGTCCTAGCCCCGGGTCTCAGGCCCCTGTGCGGTCACTGCCGTCCAATCCTGGGGGATGGGGGTCTTTCTCACTGAGGACAGGGCTGAGCTCCCCCAGGCTGAGGAGGGCCCTTCCACCTCCAACTCCCGATAAGCGGCTGCGGCCCCTGCTCAGCCTCCTTGGGTCCTTGGTGCCCTGAGCCGATGCCGGGGCCGACCCTCAGCAGCCCCAGTTAGGCTGGCCTTGGGTGGGTCTCTGTGCGTTCTTGTCCTCGGTTGAGTCTCTGTGCGTTCTTGGCCTCGGTTGGGTGTCTGTGCGTTCTTGGCCTCGGTTGGGTGTCTGTGCGTTCTTGGCCTCGGTTGGGTGTCTGTCTGTTCCTCTGGGAGCCACAAGAAGGCAGGTGAACTTGGCTCCACACTCTGCACCCAGGTCCAGCTGCCGGCACTGCTTGGTGGCCACCCAGGGCGAGGGTGGGACTGCCCAGGATCCCAGGATGCACAGCCCCTCTGCCCCGTGGTCCCACCGCCCACCTTCCTTGACACCCCGCCACCCCTGCTCGGGCAGCCACGGGGAGCTGTTGGAGGATGGAGTTCAGCACAGAAGGAGACAAAGACCCCCAGGGACAGATGGGGAGGGGGCCACCCTGCCGGGGCACTCTGGCCTCTGGACACCCCCGTCAACCCTCCCTGGTCAGGTGGTTCTGTTTTTCCTGGTGAGGGCGTCACGTGGATGGTGGGGTGAGGCCCCCACGCTGGGGGGGTCAGCAGTGCACATGATTCAGCCACGTCCACAGCTTTTCTTTATTTCAGGGTCTGTGGCCCAGGCTGGAGTACAATGGTGCAGTCTCGACTCACTGCAGCCTCGACCTCCCAGGCTCCAGCGATCCTCCCACCTCAGCCTCCCAAGTAGGTGGGACTACAGGCACCACGCCAGGCCAATTTTTGTAATTTTTGTAGAGACGGGATTTTGCTATGATGCCCAGGCTGGTCTTGAACTCCTGAGCTCAGGTGATCCGCCCGCCTCGGCCTCTCAAATTGCTGGGCTTACAGGCGTCAGCCGCCGCGCTCAGGCTTCAGTGGTTCTTCGAGGAAGTTATATCTATACTTTAAACATATCTGTCCTTCTCAGAGTCTGTGAGAGGCGAGGATACAACTGTAAACAGGCTCCAGAAATATGGGCAGAAGGAGCAGCAGAGCTTTGCCGCTGCCTCTCTCCAGCAAGCTTTAAACAGCCATCGTTTCCACTTATTCCTGCTGGTAAAACGATACATTGTTATGACGGAGAATTGCCAGCACTGCAGAAAAGAAAGTTTTGCCACCAAAGGCAATCACTGTGGATCATGCCAGTTCCTGTCCAGCCCAGTTCCTGCACACTTGTGGGGTGCTCTGAGCCTGGACTCCTCGCCAGCTCCCCTCTCCCCTGCATACTCCTTTGTGCTTTCATTGCTAATAATTTCAGTCAGTTGTCTCTGCTCTGCTGATTTACTATTTGAAGTTATTTACAGCTTGATCTAAAGAAGCTTTGTGGCCGGACGCACTGGCTCACTCCTGTAATCCCAGCACTGTGGGAGGCTGAGGCAGGATGCTTGAGCCCAGGAGTTCAAGACCAGCCTGGGCAACATGGTGAGACCCCATTGCTACAAAAAATGAAAAGAATTATGCCAGGCACAGTGGCTTACGCCTATAATCCCAGCACTTTGGGAGGCTGAGGTGGGTGGATCACCTGAGGTCAGGAGTTTGAGAGCAGCCTAGCCAACACGGTGAATCCCCGTCTCTACTAAAATACAAAAATTAGCCGGGCGTAGTGGCAGGTGCCTGTAGTCCCAGCTACTCGGGAGGCTGACGCAGGAGAATGGCGTGAACCTGGGAGGCGGAGCTTGCAGTGAGCCAAGATCCCGCCACCGCACTCCAGCCTGGGCGACAGAGCAAGACTCTGTCTCAAAAAAAAAAAAAAAGAAGAAGAAGCTTTAATAGATTTTTAAAATTCATTTTTACTTTTTTTCTCCTTCATCTACCCAAGATCATACTTTGTGTGAGGGAAAGTTTTTGAAGTAAATTTCATGACAGCACATCATTCAGCAGCGAGTTTCGGACCATCCGTTCCCATTTTTACAACGTGTGTGCACCCTAGGGTGTTTTCCCTTTAAAATTGTTGTTATATTTCACACATGCAAAAATAAACGCCAGGTGACATGAGGGGCACCCACATCCACCGTCCCGCTGAGAAACACGCTGACCGCCCCGAAGTGAGCCCCCGTCCTGCGGTTTCCTCCCGAGTCCTGGAATTCTAAAAACCGGCTCCTTCTGGGAGGCCTCGGGCTTTTCCTGCCAGTTCCACCTGGGAAAGGTCCTCTCCACCTGCCCTGCTCCCTCCAGGCCCCTCACGGCTCCCCACCCCCCACCCTGGGGCCTGTGCTCCTACATCTCTGTGGCCGCCCGACATTCCTCCTAATTTCCTGACCTTCCCCACTCCCTGGCAGGACGTTTTACTCCTTGCTCTCCTTCCCACTGGAGGGCGCACGCTTTCTAGCTGGCCGCGTGGGCAGGGAGAGGACCAGGTGCAGGCGCTGGAGGACAGGACTTGGAAGTCAAGCGGCGTCTTGGCCGCCCAAGGTTCCAGCACAAGCGCTCAGAACCCCTGATTCCAGGGAGCTCCCAAAGGTCTCATTCCCCTCTGGGGTCTTTGCTGGCCGAGGGCAAGGCCGGGTGAGGATGGAGAGAAGCAGCGCCTGCCCACCACTCACCCAGAGCTTGGAGGGGCCAGGATTCAGCACCCTACAGGGGTGGGCACAGCAGATGCTGCGGGCACCTGGTGCTGAGGGCCTGGCTCCCACTCCAGCGTGGCCTGGTGGCTTCTCCCCAGTTGGGGTACCCTGCACAGGGGTTGTGGCGCCTCCCAAGGGCCAGCCCTGCCCTGACAACCTCTCCTCCAGCCAGGATGGAATCCACACTCCCTTGAGAGGGTTCCTGGCTTCAACATGCTCCACCAGCCTCAGGCCGCCAGGGCCCTGGTCACCCCGGGAACCCTGCCGAGGGCCTCCTGTCTTCCCGAGGGTGAGCCGGCCCTGCCTGTGGGTGTCTGGGCTGTGGCCTCCAGGCACCAAGCGCCTGCTGGCTCCTGATACCTGCCTTTCTGACCGTGGTGTGTCTCTGGCCTGGCGCCTGCTTTTGGGTGCCCGGAGAGAGCAGGCTCCTCGCAGGTGGCAGGCAGCCCTGTTTGTGTGTGCATGAGCGTGTGGGGGCACCTGGAGCTGAGCGGTGGCCTGTGCTGTCACTACCCGGGGTGGCAGAGCGGGGTCTGGCGCTGCCACCACTCCCGACGGAAGTTGCCTGGGCCTGGGCTGGCTCGGGCTTCTCAGCCAGGCCCTTCCCCAGCACTTCCTGCCCGGCCCCAGCTGCAGGACCTGCTGAAATCTGTGCTGTGGGAGCCCTGTCTCTGAGGGGTCACTGCAGTGACTGGGAAACCTGAGTCTCCCTGCTCCTGATTCCAGGAGCACTGCTTGAGCCGCCACCTTCATGACTCAGCATGACCCGGACTCCAGATCCAGGACCAAGAGTCCCCCTGACAGTGGGGAAGTGGCGGACCCTGGGGGCTGGCACCCACCGTGGCCCCTCCCCAGCCCACTGTGGCACGGAGGGGCTGCTCTCTGGGAATGGCCCCTTCCTAGAGGCAGCCCTGGCCTGGCTTCCAGAAGGGGTCTGGGAACAGGCGGCTCTGAGTAGCTGACCACACCTGACTGGGCCAGTCTTTGGGAAGCCGCCCTCTCAGCCTGTGCACTGCAGGGACACTGGGTGGAGGGGCCTGTGCAGTGGCCGTCCATGCAGGGGGAGGGGCCTTGCCTTCTGACTCAGGGGGAAGCGGCTGCTTTCAGCTGCCTTCGCCTCAGGAGGCGGCTTTGAAACCCTCCTGAGGTTTGTGGCCCTGAAGTTCCTTCCTGAGACCCTGCAGGGGACTGAGCCCTTGGCCCAAGGGCACCGGGGAGGGCAGAACCTCGAGACAGGGGCTCAGGACGCAGGACAGTGTGGGGCAGGTGTGCAGGCTGTGCCCAAGGGTCTCGGGGTCAAAGGGGCTCTCAGAAATGATATCTCACAGTTCGTAGCGGGTGCTCAGATCTGGATGAGCTGTTTTCTGGAGGAGGCAGGAAAGCGACGTCATTTTGTGGCTTCAGATTGACCGCAGCCTGACAGAGAGGAAGTGGTGCCCGAAGTGAAGCTGCTGACTTCCCAGCCACGGCCTCCATGGCCCACGTGTGGCAGCGGGAATCACAGCTGCATTATGACACCAGAGGGAAAGCAGCTCAGGCTCATTATGACACCAGAGGGAAAGCAGCTCAGGCTCATTATGACACCAGAGGGAAAGCAGCTCAGGCTGCAGTTTAAGGAGACGCCACGGAGTGTCCTGGCTTAGCTGTTGCACAGCACGGGGTCAGATGGATGCCCTGGAGGAGTCAGCAGGGACCCCCGGCAGGGGCAGTGAGTGGCCTGGGCCGTGAAGAGCAGGCACCTCCAGTGTCCTCTGGCAGAGGCCCAGCACCCGGGGCCGTGCTCCTCACATGAAGGCCGAGGCCACCCTTCCCTTTGGAGTTTGTCTCTGAGCAAGGGACGCTGTGGGGATGACCAGCGAGTGGCGTTCAGTCCACAAGGGGGCCCTGGTCCGGCTGGGTCTACTGAGTGCTGGCTTGCCCCTTGCCACCCAGCTCTGTCCATAGGTGGCTGTCACTCCTGGGCTTCCCGGAAACGTCATTTGAGGCAGCTCAGGTTTTCCAAATCCAGTGGAAGTCACGTTGTTTGCTGCTGGAGACTGGCTGGGACTGTGCTTCCAGTGTGGGAAGGTTTAGGAGGCAGTCAGCAGCCCTCTCCTGTGGCCACCATGCCCGAGGCAGGTGCCTGGGGTGAGAGGGATTCTTCCCGATGCGGCCGTGCACTGCCCAGCAGGCCTAGAGTGAACGTCTGTGTGGAGCCAGGGCTCCCATCCAGCATCCCTTAAGGGTCCTGATGGCTGGAGCTGGGGGAGGCAGGTATGGCAAGGGGCTTCCTGCATGCAGGAAAACTGGAGACTCCTGGTCAAAGAGCCAGGTGTGCACCTGCAGAGGCAGGCATGGGCCCACAGAGCCTGTCAAGCCTGGTTTACACCACAGAGCTGGGTATGCGCTGAGAACCAGGTGTGCATTGAGGAGTCAGGTGTGCCCTGAGAGGTGTGCACTGAGAACTAGGTATCCAGAGAACCAGGTGTGCACTGCAGAACCGCGTGTGCACTGAGAGCCAGGTGTGCAAGGAGAGCCAGGTATCTGTTGAGAACCAGGTGTGTGCAGAGAGCCAGGTGTGCACTGCATATCTAAGTGCTCGTGTGGAGTTTCGGGCTGGGAAGGTGCTGCCCAGGACCCTGCCTCTCTGGCTGTCTTCTGTGCATTTGGGGATGCCAGAAGGGGCTCGGCTCTGGCTGGAGGGCAGCCAGCAGACTTGCCAGCCAGCACCCCCAGGTGATAAGAGCTGGTGCCCATAGGTACTCAGCAAATGTCTACATTTTGGGGAGGGCTGGAGAAAACGAAGGCCATGCCCTCTCTGCAAGGCTCGGCACAGGCCCTCTGTTTCCCAGTCCTTCGGCCACAGGGTGTCCAGGCAACAAGGGCGCCAGGTCGCCTGTACCCTGTCTCCTGCGGAAAGGACAGCGCCTGCTCCTTGTCCTCCAGTAGCTGCTGGACCCCGGGGTCTGGCTGCTCTGGCGCCTGGTGGCTGGGTCCCCACTACAAGGCAGACACCAGCCTTGAATCCAACTGTCGAGGAAATGGGGTGGCCGATGGAGGCTGGGGAGACCGGGAGGGAGGGAGGTATGGGCGGTTGGAGGGCTTGAGAGACAGGGACCCACCCCTGCAAGTACAGTGGCCTGTCCCCTCCGGAACGCTCTCATTCTTCGTGCTGAAGGAAGCTGGAGGCTTGGCAGGCCTGCGAGACGAATGGGCGCTATCAGCTCAGGACTCTCGTCGGAGGAACCACCCGGAGGCAGCACCCATGGGGTTAGGGGCTTGGCCACAGGCTGGGGGGACGTCGATGGCCAATGTCAGGCCTCCTCGGTGCAGCACCAGATGCGTCTAACAGCCTCCGCCCCGTGGGCGCCCACTCAGACGTGCTGCCCAGGTGCCTAGAGCAGAAGCCACCTCCTCAGAGGCCAGCGCGCCAGCCTGGCACCAGGGGACGCTCCCAGAGGTGCCCACAGGAAACGTGCGCATCGGGCTGGGTACTGCGGCGCGTGTGGGCTGCGAGCCCTGCCCTGTGGCCGGTCACTGGAGTCCCGGATCCTACAGATCCGAAAGGCTGAGTCCGATGCAGCAAAGGCGAAGCGGGGTTCGCAGCCCCAGACTCTGGGGAGGTCAGCGAGCGGTGGGGAGGGCGCCGCGGGCCATTCGCCGCTTCTCCTGGGCCGAGGGCGCAGGCCCAGGTCGCGGGGGCCCCTCGGACTCCACGACTTCGCGGACGCGCGCCCACCGTCGCCGCTGAGGTCCCGGGCCAGGCGGCGCGTGGGTGGCTGAGCGGGAGCGCGTTCAGCCAGGCGTGGAGGCCGCGCGCGGCTGGGTGCGAGCCCAGCATGGCGGGTGACGTGCGGGGACGCGGCCCGGACTAGGGGATGGGGCCGGAAGAGGCGGGGCCGTTGCCGGGAGACGAGACGGAATGGGCGGGGCGCGGCCGTTGCCGGGAGACGGGACGGGGCGGGGCGGGACGGGGCGGGGCGGGGCGGTCTCCTCCGTGCATCGTAGCGAAGTCGCCTCGGGCGCGGGTTCCGGGATCCGATCGTCTGCCCGCGGGAGGGGCGGGACTGCTTAGTTCCGCTGGGGAGGGCCTGAGAAATCCAGGGAGAACATTTTACCAAGCGCCGACCCTTGTATCTCGTGAACTGAAACCCACCACCCTTACCCGCTGATC
Source organism: Macaca mulatta (assembly GCF_049350105.2). Taxonomy (NCBI): domain Eukaryota; kingdom Metazoa; phylum Chordata; class Mammalia; order Primates; family Cercopithecidae; genus Macaca; species Macaca mulatta. The sequence continues at coordinate 145,361,971 of NC_133414.1, forward strand.
CAACAAGCATCTGCAGAACTCGGTCAATAATTTATTAGTAAAATATACATTTCTCATTATTAAAGAATAAAAGCTTTCAGCCCTGCTGAACACACATCTGCGGTCTCAAGAAAACCAGACAAGACAGCTGACTCCCAAGCAGCCCTTTCCCTAAAGGCGCTTCCTAAGCTTAAACACGCACGAAGCTGGGGCTGTCCCTCTTGAATCCCGTGGGAAACAGGCCCCACGATCAGGGGACTTGGAGTCAGGAGCCTGGGGTGCAGTCCGCTCCCTGACACCCTCTCGAAGGGCACCCAGGGGAACGTGGTCCTGGGATGGAGTCTTTCTGGGGATACCCCACATCTGCGCCGCCTGGAACTGGGTACCCAGGGCAGCCACTCAGCAGGCCCCAGAGCTGGGGCAGGTGTGGCCGGAAGGGGCTGTGTAGGTGGCCTCCTGAACACAGGGGGAGACCAGTGGCCACCTGGAGACACACACACACACATGCACCCACAAGCACACAGCTCATCCCAGCCTGGTGCCTGCAGACAGCTGGGGCTACGCGGGGCCAAGGCGGGGAGAAGGGAGTGGCTGAGGGCCTGAGAGCAGGAGCCTCTCAGGTGGATGCATTCCTGAGGTCAGAACAGCAGCTGAGCCTGCAAAGTCAGGGTCTGGAGCCGAGCGGCACTAGCTGGACCCTGGAATGCTGGAAGGCATGGTTTTTCCGCTGCAACTTCTCCAAATTTCCACACAGGCACAGGTGCCTCCCTAGGGTGCAGTGGGAGCTCCGGCCCCTTTCTTCCTCTGGATGGGGGGCTTCAGGGCAACCTTTGGGCCAACAGCACTCTGGAAGGAGGAAAGATAAATGGTGTTGAAAAACTACCTGCTATAAAAGGCATATAAAGGGTACAACTCAATTTTACTTCCTTTAACATTTCTTAAAATGTGGATTCTTGGTTCATCCAACAACAACATAGCCCATCCACACGATGGCAAGTGTGGCAGCCGCAGTAGATACGGCGCACGGAGGCCCAGACGTCCTTCCCTGCGGTCACTGGGGGAAAGTCAGGCACCTTGACAGCCGGGGTCAGCGTCTGCTGAGAAACCCCCGATCGCAGCACAGACGTCACAGTACACCCACCGCCGATGCCCTTCCCTTTTCTTTCAGACAGTCACCAAGTTTATCCACAGATAATTAGGAGAAAACTCCACCGCTCCAGAGCAGTGCCACCATCAGCCCTGTGGGGAGGCCATATGCCGTCCATCGCACAGGGGACTCCGCCTGGTGTGTGGTGGGGCCTCACCTCAGCTGGACCAGGCTTGGTCGCACCAGCCCCGGGTTTGACTGGGGGTGCTGGGGGCGCGAATGTCGGCTTGATGACCTGGGAGGGAAACAGACATAGCTGACATGGGTGCCCCAGGCAGTCCCGGCCCTAACCTGGACATCACCTTCCCTGGATCCGGAATGAAGCTCCCCACAGGCCTCGCTCTGCCCCCCAGGGGCCTGCAGGCTCCACCACCACTGAGCCCGCTACAGAAAAACCCTCCTGGCCACCACCGCCCACAGAATAAAGCCCGTCAGTGGCCGAACGCCATCCGGGGCCCATCTGCCCAGTCCAGCTCCGGCCACACCTTCCACATCCCCTACCCAACCCCCATATTATCCTTGAAGAACTTTTTTCCTTTTTTTTTTTTTGAGTCAGGATCTCCCTCTGTCACCCAGGCTGGAGTGCAGAGGCATGATTTTGGCTTACTGCAGCCTCTCTTCCTGGATTCAAGCAATCCTCCTGCTTCAGCCTCCTGAGTAGCTGGGACTACAGGCACAAGCCACCACATCCAGCTAATTTTTTATTTTTTGTAGAGATGGGGTCTCCCTATGTTGCCCAGGCTGGTCTTGAACTCCTGGGCTCAAGTGATCCTCCCGCTCCAGCCTCCCAAGTGCTGGGATTACAGGCGTGAGCCAATGCGCCTGGCCTGAAGAGCTCTTAAACTGCCAGAATGTGGGGTTTTGGAAGCTCAAAGGCCAATAATTAACTACTAAAACACGTGTTTCTTTGCATGTCAGCTTTCCCAGGGTAGGGAGGCTGGAAGTCCACCACACAGAGCTGTGGAGCTCACTCCTGGCTGCATCGCACGGAGCCTGGGTGGGCTGAGCATTTGCAATTTTCAGCAGTTTCCAAAGGACCCCACTGAGCAGCCAGGGGAGGCCGATGCAAGTGAAGAGTGAGTGACTTCCCTCCTGCATAGTTCTGCTGCAGCCTCTGCCCCATCTCCCGCCATGCCTGGCTCCTGCTGCAGCCTCTGCCCCATCTCCTGCCACGCGTGGTTCCTGCTGTAGCCTCTGCCCCATCTCCCGCCACGCGTGGTTCCTGCTGTAGCCTCTGCCCCATCGCCCTCCATGCCTGGTGACCATCACTTCCTTGGCCAGAAATTTCTCCGCCCCCTCCAGGCCCCCGTTTTGCCTGTCCAGACCCCTTCTAGGACTATTTCTGCAACTCACATGTAAGTCCGAAGTTAGCTCAAATAAAAAGTTAAAAAGGAAAGAGAGAAATAGAAAAATCACTATTAGGGCTGGGTGCGGTGGCTCACGTCTGTAACCCCAGCACTCTGGGAGACCAAGGCAGGCAGATTACGAGGTCAGGAGATCAAGACCATCTTGGCTAACACAGTGAAACTCTGTCTCTACTAAAAAAAAAAATATATATATATATATATATACACATATAAAAATTTAGCTGGGCATGGCGGCAGGCACCTGTAGTCTCAGCTACATTGGGAGGCTGAGGCAGGAGAAGGGCGTGAACCTGAGAGACGGAGCTTGCAGTGAGCTGAGATTGTACCACTGCACTCCAGCCTGGGCGACAGAGCGACACTCCGTCTCAAAAAAAAGAAAAAAAGAAAATCACTATTATGCAAACAGCCCAGAACAACTGTTGCAGCCAATGTTCACCAATGGATGCCAAAACTAGTGGGTCCAAGTTTAAGGTTCAAAGAGTCTCAAGGTATCTCCCCGAGACATCTGCTAGCTATAAAAAGAAGACAGGGGATTTCTACGGAAAAATCTGTGGACGCTGCTCCAACCAGGCGCCCTGTCAACATCACCCGTGACCGAAGCTGCACGTGGGGCCAGGCCTGGGCTGTGTCCTGGGAAGGGTGTGTCCAGTGCTGCCCCTGCCAGCAGTGCACGGCCCTCATCCACACGAGGAAACAACGGGACACACCGAAGCTGAGGGACCCTGAAAACACTGCTGGCCGCACTTCCAAAGTGCAAGTGCACAGACCCCATCCCATCAGGAAGGCCTGGACGCCCTCAGACGGCTTGGCTGCCCAATCACCACGGCTTACCTGCTTTGGTGCCTGCTGGGCATAGACAGGAACTGGGAAGGGTGGCCTGGACACAGTGGCTGGAGGCTGGAGGAGATAGGGCCGAGAGCCGGGGTCAGAGCTGGGACCCCACCCCGTGCCCCTCCAGCACCCCCAGCTCCAGGATCCGAGGTTCCTGCCTCTTGTGTGTGCCGGAGGGGTCTGTGCAGCCCCACCCCAGTCCTCCCCTCAGCGGCATGACCCCGAGCTGCGGGCCGGTGAGCATCTGCCTCTCGACACGGTCCTCAGACGGGCTCTGCTGAGTCCAGGAAGCTTCCCTGGCCTCCGAGCCCCAATTTTAAGTTCAAGCTCAGATTCTGTCATGGCTCAAAGGGGTCCATGAAGCACCCACTCCCAAAGCCTCAGTGTTCCCAGCAGGATGACCACAGCAGCTGCTCTGGGCCTCGGGGCCACTGCCAGCCCACGTGTGAAGTTAATGAAAGGGCTCTGCTGGCCTCGGGCTGCACTTGGGGTCACAGGACGGGGCCTGGACACTGCTTTCAGCCTCACGAATCCGCCAGGGGTAGTGCTTACAGCAGGGGGCGGCCTCTTCAGAGCCACCGAGGAGGCCAGGTGTCTGGCGGGCTGGCCCGCGTGGGTGGTGGGGACCTGCTCTTGGGGGCCCCCGGTTGGGGCCGGAGCCCCCTGCTTGGCCGGCATGCGGCTGGCAGCCTGGTGAAACAGGGGGTTGGAGAGCCCCGTGGTGGTCTTGGGAGTCGCGTTCCTGGGGAGGAAGCACAGGGCACGTGGTCAGTGTCCGGCCACGGGGCCCCAGCACCACACCCTGTCGGTCCCTCCCAGCTCCAGCCGACCCGAGAAGCTGCAGGGTGAGAGGTCGCAGCCATGAGAGACAGACAGGCCCAGGAGACGCGGCGGACCCTGAAGAGGCAGGGACACCCCTCCATGTCCTGGGGGCCCCAGTCAGGTGGGCGGGAGATGCTTGCAGGCTGTGGGGCCAGTGTGTCCTGCACCGTGGGGGTCTCCGCTGCGTGGGGCTCAGCAGGGAACTGGTGGGGTGCTCATGGGGCTGGGCCAGGGTGTGGGGGCCCCACCGGGCCTCTCTGGATTTGCTCCAAGCCCAACCTGCCACCAAAACCATCCCCTGCCCTAGCCTCGGGGGATGGCAGAGTCCAGAGCAGCACCGGCCCAGTGGAGCCAGGAAGGCCCTTCAAACTCAGCTCAGGCTGGGGGGCGTCACGACGTTGGGGCATGGAGGAGCCTGGGTGTCCGTGCCGCCCACCGTGGGCCCGTGCTGGGTGCCCTTCCTCCAGCAGCAGGGACATTTCCCTGCAGCCGAGCACGGGAAGCACTTACTACCCTCCGTCACAGCCCCCGCCGCCCTCCGCCACGGCCCCCGCCGCCCCGTCACGGCCCCCCGCCGCCCTCCGCCACGGCCCCCGGCGCCCTGTCACGGCCCCCCGCCGCCCTCCGCCACGGCCCCCGCCGCCCTGTCACGGCCCCCACCGCCCTCCGTCACGGCCCCCGCCGCCCTCCGCCACGGCCCCCCGCCGCCCTCCGCCACGGCCCCCGCCGCCCTTCGTCACGGCCCCCGCCGCCCTCCGCCACGGCCCCCGCCGCCCTTCGTCACGGCCCCCGCCGCCCTCCGCCACGGCCCCCGCTGCCCCGTCACGGCCCCCGCCGCCCTCACCTGCTCAGGATGCGGCTCCAGGCTTTGCGGTAGATGATGATGCCTGCCAGGGTGACCACAACTGCCAGGAGCACCAGAACCACCGCCACGATGACAGGGAGGCTCCCGGATGCTGTGGGACACACGGCCCCACTTCAGGCAGGCAGGCCACAACCTCAGGCAGGGGCCAGGGAGGTTCCCAGAGCCACAGCCTTTCTCAGCACCCATAGGCCGTGCCCTGTGGACCCCTCAGGGAGGACCCAGTACGTTACACCGGGACTCCCAGCTCTCCAGAGATGGGTTGGAGAGCTTGGCAAGGTGGCCCTGGGCCACAGTGCTGTGGGCACAGCTGTGCCTTTGAGGCCTGATGCTCTGGACAGCCATGTGCTCAGTGGCCACCAAGGAGGAAATGCTGGGTGCCTCAGGGCCGTGGGCTGAGGAGGGGCTGGAAGACACAGGCTGAGGACACTGGAGTCTCAGCTCACCACCGTGCCCTGCCCTCGGCCACTGCCCCCACTCTGGGACAGGGCTCTCCCCTCCTCACATCAGCCTGGGGGCAGACAGACTCTGCCTATACCTGTGCATCGATGCCTGTGGGGGAAAACCAGCACTGTGAATGCCACCAGCTTCCCGGGCCCGCAGCTTCTGCCTGGGCTCCATTCGGGCCCTCTGAGCTTGGACCCCAGCCCTACCCACGCTGGCCAGGGAAGCCTACCTGCGTGCACCTCAGTCAGCAGCTTCGCGCAGTAGGGCGGGGCCCAGCCCGCGTGGCAGTGGCACTCCTGCTTGTGGTTGCACACCTGTGGGGACGGCTGGGCTCAGGGCCAATCCCAGCGTGGACCCCAAGGGGCCGTGGGGGCTGTGCCTCCAGCATGAGGGCCCCGGGCCAGCCTCACCCCTGAGGGCCCCTGGGTACCCGCCCGTGTGCGCCAACGGTGAGGCCTCTCCAAGTAGCCCCTGCCCACTGCCCGGTGACCACGCAGGTTCCATCCGCGGAGGCCACCCAGGCCGGGCCTCAGCCCTGAGATGGGCTCCACTGAGACCCCCATGGATAGGACATGCCGGGCTCCCCCAGCCTCAGGCTCCCTCAGAGTGGCAGCCTCTGTGCAGGGGCCACACATACCCCGTGGTTGTGGCACTGTCCTGAGAGGCCACACATACCCCGTGGCTGTGGCACTGTCCCGAGGGGCCACACATACCCCGTGGTTGTGGCACTGTCCCGAGAGGCCACACATACCCCGTGGCTGTGGCACTGTCCCAAGGGGCCACACATACCCCGTGGCTGTGGCACTGTCCCGAGGGGCCACACATACCCCGTGGCTGTGGCACTGTCCCGAGGGGCCACACATACCCCGTGGCTGTGGCACTGGGCAGAGCAGTTTCTGGATCTGTAAACGTGTAAGTCCTGGCAACGTCCCTTCCAGCAAACCTGGGGGTAGGAGGCGTCTCTCAGGCGTCCGCTCTGGACCCCCGCCCGTGTCCCTTGAAACCGCGGGGTAAGCTGGGGGTGGGCTGTGGTCACCACGTCCGGGGTGGCTGTGCTTCAGCCCATCTGCCGGCTGCCTACCCCTGGAGCCCCTAGGAAATGGTGCTCCTGGGGCACGTGGCAGCCGGCGATGGCCATCAGATGAACTGAGAACCATGTCCCTCCCCATCCCCCAGCAACCTTTCAGTCTCTACCAGAAGTGTGGAGAGAACTCTGTTCCCACAGCCTCAAGCAGCTGCCAAGCCAGAAACCCATCTGCAGGTGGGGCACACGCCTGGGATGCCTGGGGGTGGCACGGCCTCTGAGCCAGGGACTTACCTTCTCTGGTCCACACCGGGTGCCCTCGGGCACTAGCTCATAGGCAGTGCCATCCTCTGTGGTGAGCGCGTGGCACACACGGTTCAGGATGCAGCTGGTGCGCCCCGGGGGATGCTGCCCGCCCTTGCACTGCAGAACGCCACACATGTCAGCCCTGTGGACGGAGGCAGGTCGTGGGCCGGCTTGCCCAGGCCCATGCTGGGGGGCCCAGGAACCACAGCAGGCTGGGGCCACAGTGACCCACCTCCCTCCCACAACACAGTGTGCTTGAGCCTGGGTCCACGGGCCCAGGGCAGACCCTCATGGGAACAGGACTCCTTTGTAGAGGACCTTCTGGGGCTGAGCCTGCTGTGGGAACATCACATGTCCTGAGCCCAGGGGAATCTGGTCTCAGAAGCTCACCTGTACCAGCTGGTCTTGCAGCCTGGTAGGATGTCATAGGAGAAGCAGGACTCCTCGGCAGCCCGCCCACCTGTGGGACCAGGAGCGGGTTAGCCCTGGCAAAGCCTGCAGCCACCCTGCCAGGTCAGCTCTGTGCCTATTTCACCTGGCCCCCAGAAGGCCTGGCACTGCTGGGTCAGTGTGGGGCAGGTCCCGTTGTAGCAGTAGCCCCCAAAGCAGGGCGTGCCGTTCTCCTGGAAGGCGTCTTCTGGGCACTCAGGGTGCCGGCCGTCACAGAACTCCTCGAGGTCACATGTGTCCTTCTTGGGACGGCACAGCTCACCAGCTGGCTTCACCTGGCCCAGCAGAGAAGAGCTCACCGTGGGGACAGGCCCATGCAAGCTGCCTGGTCCCTGGCGCCCCAGGGTCCCCTCCCACCTGCCAGCCATGGGCTCTGGGGGTCCCCGGTGGGAGGCTGCACTCACCCTGCACTCCTGGCAGCAGGTACCGTGCGCACACTGGGCCCCCTCAGCCAGCTGGCAGGTGGTGGAGTTGCAGCAGTGGTTCCGGCAGTCCTGGGGCGACGGCAAAGGCCTTGGCAGGCTGCACCGGGGCCGGGACAGGCTCCAGGGCGGACTGGCCGCCTCCCCTGACCACTGGGGTGCCCTGCAGCCACTCCCTCCCTGTGACCACTTTGGACACCAATGGAGCCCCAAGTTCCACATGTTCGTGCAGTGGTCGCCCTGACCTGAAGGGACAGAGGTCGTGGCACCCCATGCTGACGGGAGCAGGTGCGGGGTATGGACGCACCTCGGGGGGGCCGCAGTCGCACTGCTCCCCACGCTCTACAAACAGGTTCCCGCACACAGGGCCGCCCACCAGGTGGCTGAGGTCAGGGGCGTTGGTGAGGCAGGCCGACTGTGGCTGCTCCAAAAAGCCCTCCAGGTAGGCCCGGCTGCAGTCACTGAACATCCTGGGGAACGTGGAGCTGGTGGGGAGCGACCCGTCAGGGAGGCGGCCGGGCCCCTTCCCCACCCACCTTGCACCTCCAGCATACCCTGGCTCCGCCAGGCCCGGCCGCCTCACCCAATGCTGCCCGCCATAATGCAGCGGCCGGCCTCAGAGGGTTCCCGGCAGTGGCAGCCCTGGACGTTCTCGTCGTGGTCCATGCCCAGGTTGTGGCCCATCTCGTGGGCCATGGTGCAGGCCACGCCCACGGGGTTCTTGCTGTGGTCCTGTGGGAGGGTCTGTGCTCTCAGGAACCATGTGGCCAACTCCCCACACCTGCCACCCTCACCCCACCAGGGCCCAGGACTTGGCACAGCTTCCCGCCAACACCACCTTAAAACATAAAATCAGGCATTAAACCTGGCCTGAGGGAAGGTGGCCTGCTCCAGAGACCTGAACCGAGGCTTCCCCTCCCCTAGCCAGCTCTGGCCTTGGCCTGGCAAACCTGGGCAAGAGCCCCTCACCTGGTTCACAGCCCCTGAGCCGTGGGAGCACATGGCAGACACCCTGGCAAGCCCCACGGTGGTCCCAGTGAAGTCGACGCCCCTGAAGGTGGGAGTGACACAGATGCCCTGGACATGGCTCCCTCCCCACTTCCCTCCCACCCCAGCCATGCTCTCCCTCCCACCCCAACCCTGTCCACCCTCCCTCCCCAGCCCTCCCCACCCTGCCCACTCCGCCAACTCACGTGATGAGCTGCACGTTGTCCTGCAGGTGCCGCTGTGTCAGCCGCTGTGCCTGCCAGGCCAGGAGGTTCTCCAGTGTGACATCGGGATGGGGGCTGACGTGGAACCTGTCCTGACGATTCCAAATCTCCAGGCCCACCAGGACCACACGGAAGTTGAGTTTCTGATATAGCTGGAGAGATGGTGGAGTCCTGGGGGTCAGGCGGGGTGGCGGACGGTGCAGCAGGGAGGGTGGGGGCGGAGGCTGCACCTGTCCCGCTGCGAGGTAGGGCCAGGCACAGGTGCGGGGCAGAGGCAGAGCAGGTGGAACGAATCCCGTGGCAACGCTCCCCCACCTCCCACCAGGGGCTCCGGCACCTCTGCAGCCGGCACCTCTGCAGCCGGCACCTCTGCAGCCAGGACCTCTGCAGCCGGCACCTCTGCAGCCGGCACCTCTGCAGCCGGCACCTCTGCAGCCGGCACCTCTGCAGCCAGGACTGCTGCCCACCTTGTCCACGTGGTTCACCACCTCCAGCACCCGATGGCGCACAGCTGCTTCGCTCCCCAGCATCTGGAACTGGGGACACGAGACCCTCAGGTTGGAGCCCACACACCCCCCATCCACCCTCCGCCGGCCGCTCTCCCATCTTCCCCGCCCCCAGCGCACCTCTGCATTGTCCGCGACCACATAGAGCTCCACATAGCGCGTCTCTCGGGACGGCAGAGAGCCCTTGGGAACAGCCACAAGAAGCCAGTCAGCCTTCCCAGCCCCAGGGCCTGGACCCTCCCTCAGGGACCTGGGGCCACTGTCCAGCCCCTGCCCAGTGCTGGGGGAGTGTGGCCAGGCCTGCTGCAGGCTGCAGACCGTGGGCAGCACCCAGTGCATGGGGAGCCAGGGAGACTCACAGGTCAGGCAAGCGGACACCGGCAGGACCAGCCAAACACGGGAGACAACGGTGCTCACCCCGGGCTGAGGCCTGAAGACGGCTGCCGTCCGGGGCCCCAGGAGGCTGCCCAGGCTGTCGTCACTGACCCCGCAGGTCCCAGCTGTCTGCAGGAGGTGCTCAGCCTCGTACACGGCGTGCCGCCCACCCTCTCCACCTTCATCCAGGGGCTCGATCAGGTGCAGGTCTGAGCCCACCTGGAAGAAACCCCTGAGGGGAGTGGGAGCCGGGTGTGCCGTGGGCTTCAGAGTGGCCTGGTCCTGCCCCGAAGGACCAGAGGCTCTAGTTTGCTGCCCACGGCTCCCCCTACCCTGCCACCTGTAGCCCCCGACAGGTGACTTCAGGCCCCAGGGTACAGGAGGGTGAGCCTCTTGGGCTTGGCGGGGTGCCCCGAGCAGACCCCTCTGTGCGACAGCAAAGGCCTGAGTGCGAGAAGGAGGCACCTCCCCGCCTCCCTTCCCCACCCCCGTCCCAGGCTTAGGCCTTCTTCTCCACCCACAGGAGCCCTGGTGTTCGTCCGCTGCACCCACCTGAGGCCGGCACAGGTGCTGAGGCTGGCGGCTGAGTCCGGGTGCCCCTCCACATGGCCCTGGTAGAAGCAGTGGTCCTGCAGGGGAAGCAGGAGGGGTCCACAGGCTGTGCCCCCACAGCCCCACAGGCTTGGGGAGGGCCGCCCAACCCATCTCTGTCCGCCCAGCTGCTTCGACCGACCCACACCTGCCCGCGCGGCTGCTCCGTCACCTCGGACCCATTGGCAGCCGTGTAGGTCTCCGTGTAGCCGGAGCCCAGCAGGTCCCTGAAAAAGAAGTGCTGTGGCTGCCTCGTGCCCCTCGGTACAGAGGCCGGCCCAGAGGCTGGACGCCGAGGACACCAGTGTGCTGGAGCCAGGCCCAGGCAGGGGGGTGACCTGAGACCCACTCACCTGTTCTTCCGAAGGTGCAGAGTGAAGTTGTGCCCTGTGGCCCCAAGGACATAGCTCACCCTCTCTGGGTACAGGCCCTGAGCGAGGAGGGAAGGGTCCTGGGTGAGCAGCCTGCCTGGGCTGGGCCCACCTCAATCCTGGGGGCCAGAGAAGCTCAGCTGGTGGGGAAGGGGTGCCGGCCTCCAGCCCCAGGCCAAAGCTCCGTCCTTGAGGGTCCACAGCCTCAGGCAGGGTAGAGGGTGGAAGGTGGGGGGTGGGGGTGGGGCTGTGCTGGAGGGGACCGGCAGAGCCCAGCACTTGGGTGGACAGGAAGGACACAGTGCTCCTCGGGCCTCCCAGGCCTCAGTTTCCCCATCTGACCACACATGGGTAACAACAATGCCCCTTCCCCAAGAAAGCACAAGGTGGGGGAGACACAGCCTCAGCCAGGCAGCAAAGGAGGTGGGCGGTGGGGATGGCACACACAGGCCCCTCCAGCGGCAGCTGTCTGCCTCCAGGCCCCGTCCCTCCCAGCAGCTGCCGGACCTGGTGGTGCCTGCAGAGCCTCCTCCTCAACTACTGCATCTTCAGCCCCCATATGGAGGCTGGGACGCGGCCTGCTGAGCCCCGGGACAGCCTTAGCTGTGACCCCGGCTGGATGAGAGCCCAGAGCAGTGGGCAGGTCGGTGGCAGGTTCCCAGGATGCTGAAGGAAGGACAGGGCTGGGGCCGGGGCCACCCTCCCTGGAAACACGCACACGCGTGCATGCAGTGCACACGTGTGCACACCCACCCACTCAGGTTTCAGGAATCACCCTTGGGCAGCCCCGGTGGGGGAGGGAGGCCACTCTCGGTTCCTAGCCCCGGGAAACCCCTGCCAGGTCCCACACACACAGGAAGGTGTGTCAACTCTGCGGTGGGCCAGCGTCACTTCTCAAAGAGGAATTTGGCTTATCAGCCTCGCCAAGTGAAACTGGGGAGGGGCCCGGGGCCAGCACAACCTACCCCTGCTCCCTTCTGGGGGCGCATAGAGTTCCTGAAGGAACCGTGAGGCCCTGAGCCCCCAGGCAGCGCTGGAGGGAGGAATGGAGATGGGCCCCAGGCGACTGGAGCTGAACAGGGTAGCCCCAGATGTCCACCTGGTCTCACCACTTCCCGTAGGCTAAAGCTCCTTTCATAGAAACGGGCTCAGGGGCCAGTCAGGAACCCCCCAGACCAGCTTAGACTCACCACGTGGGAGGGCAGAGCTCGGCGGACTCGGGGTCCTGGCAGACGCCGCGGCAGCACCACCTCATACCGCTCCACGCGGGCCCAGGGCCGGCTGGGGACGATCGCTGCGGGAGGGAGTGTCAGCAGCAAGCGGGCGTGGGGGGAAGGGGTTTCCTTCCCAGAGTCCTGGGCCCTCAGATTCTGCCCCTTCCTGGTCTTGACCCTCCCCTGGGGAAATTGCCAGATAGCTCAGAAACAAAGACTCAAGTGAGGGTTCTGTGCCTAAAAGACCCCAGGAGTCCCCCCGGCAGGGCCGGTGGGTCTGTGTCCCGCAGCACCCACACACGGTGCTCGGAGACCCTGCAGGTGCCAGCGACTCCACAGGCCTCCAGGCTGTCTCAGATGGGAGGAGGCCCCCGGCCGCCGACCGTTTCCATCTCCTCCTCCATTCATCTGATCATCTGGTTGTACCTAACTGGGGAGCAGGAAGGGCCTCTCGGAGGCTGTTCACCTCCCAAGTACTGGAAACTCCCTGGTTTCCAAGAGCAGAGGGCAGGGACCCAGCATGCAATGGGCAGAGTTTCGGAGACCACCAACCCCAGGACCCTTTTCTCCCGTTAAAAACAATAATGGACGTGTCTCCATGACGGCATTCTAACCTGGAGAGGCAGCAGGGGAGGGAGCGGCCGGCCCCATCTGCCCAGGAAACTGGCGGAAAAGCATCCCGGCCTCCAGCCTGAAGCTCCCTCACACACCCCAGCCCAAGTCACTCCAGAAGCAGGGGCGGGATCCAGGGTCAGCAGCCCCGGGTCCTCCCCCAGGCAGGAGACGGGTCCCCTCAGGCCCACACCCTTGCCCTCCAGGCCCCAGCTTCTCTGCCCTCCCTTCCCTCCCTGGCCAAATAGTGGGGGTGGGCAGCCCCACAGGCGAATCCCAGGAACCCAGGGCGCCTCCCGCAGCAGGTGAAGCCGTCCTGCCTGGCCTGGCCCCGACCCCACTAACAAGCTCAGAGGCGGGACTTCCCTCTCACAGTTCACCTTTGAAGGTTCTCTCCGACCTCCCCGGCCTCCCCGGCCTCCCCGGCCCAGGTGTATCCACCCAGAGACCACTGTGCACCCGACGCCTGGCTCCCAGGAACCAGCCCGAAGCGGGGCAGGGTGCCTGGTGCGAGCAGGCCAGGGGTTCGGGGCCCGCGTCGCCTCCTGCGGGAAGAACCACCCTGCCCCGCGCCGCGCCCGGGACGGCTTCCTGGAGCCACTCACCAGGCAGCGCCATCGCGCACAGCAGCCAGAGCCCGAGGTCGCGCATGGCCGGGTCGGGGCGCGGAGGCGGAGGTGACAGCTCCGCGGGACACGGTCTGGTTCCTGTGCTCCCGGCCTGAGGCTCCTTTCCGCGCGCCGCGCCCCGCCCCGCCCCGGTGCCCCGCAGCCAATGGGCCCCTCGGCCGGCGGGAGGGGCGGGACGGGCGGCACCTGGGGGCGGGGTCCGCTTCCCCCTCCCCCAACAATCCAACATCCTCCCTTGCACAGGCGAGGAAACTGAGGCACAGCCTGTCCCAAGTCCGGCCAGCACCCTGAGAGGCAGCCTGAGAGGCGGACCCGGCGGCGGGAAGGAGATGGTGCCAGACAGATCCTGGAGGGGAAGGGACTTGTGAGGGCCTGGCGGTTTCAGGAGAGGGGGGCTCTGACTTCCTGGGGAACAGAAAGCCCCAGGCAGGGGCAGTCATGGCTTTGTGTGCATAGGGTCAGCCCTGTGGGAAGCTCTGCTCCCCGCAAGCCTGCACCCCCTCCACCAGGCTGAGGCCTCACTGGAATGGGACAGGCACGGGCTGGAGTGGGATAGGCGTGGACCCGTTGGCCCCCCAGGTGTCCAAGTGCAGAAGGGGAGCCCCAGGTGGGGGTCCCAGCCCAGGTGATGTCAGGTGCAGGGTCCGTCCCCAGCCTAAGATCCCCAGACAGCAGCTGACGCTGGTGGACATGGACCAAAGCCTGCAGCAGCCCACCGTGGTCTGGCTCCAGCTTCTCCAGGCCTGCGGCCAAGCGTGCTTGCCCTTGGTAGCCACATTCCCCGTGGTGGGCTCAGCTTCAGGCCGAGTGCAGGTTCAGGCCGACACCATGGCTCCCCAGACAGTCTACCCCGGACCCCTCCCTGGGACTTTCACAGCCAGGCCTCCCTCCTTGGGTGGGAACAGTGGTAGTGGCAGGAACGGCAGCTCGGCCGACCACACGGGACACTGCTTGACTGAACATATTGGGGGAGGGCCTCAGGGCCTCCCTGGGGAGAGGCAGGGCAGGGCCAGCAAGGGGCTGGGAGTCCTGCCTGGAGAGAGAGCCCCAGGGCAGGGCGAGTCAGGGAACTGCACGGGCCTAGGGCAGAGGACAGAGGTCAAGGGGCAGTGGCAAGAGGCCGGGGCCTTGGACGTTATCCTGGGAAGACAGGGAACCCTGAGGATCTAAGCTGGCCTGAGTGATGCTGTCACATTTTGTCTCGAAGCCATTCTTACCCCAGTGTGAATGGCATGAAAAGCAAGAAAGCAGCAGCTGGCGCTGGGCTGCAGGTGACTTCTGCTACCTGGGGGTGTCCCCGCTTGCCTGTGTGGCACAGAACAAGGCCCCGCAGGCTGCTGAGAATGTCATGAGGCTCCCAGGTAGGGCTGGGGATGCTGGCCTGTGCCTGAGCTCATGCAGGCGACCCTGTATTACAGAACGATGCCTAGCCAGCAATCACACTGCCCTTCCCTGACCCCGTGGTGCAAGTCACTCAACAGCAAAAGTGCAAAGGCGGCACGCTGGCCACATCGGAGGCACAGCAAGGCCCCTGCCGATGCTGAGCTCCCAGGGATTTATTCTTAAAAACACAGCTCGGGCCAGAATGGGCTCCTCCCACGCTGAGGAAGTCCCACCCAATCCCACAGAACATAGCTCACTCATCTCCAGCAGGCGCCGGGGGGTCTGGAAGCCTGGACTCCACAGCCCTGGAGGTTTCCCTCCTCTCCTCCTGTCACCACCTGCAAACCCCACTTCTCAAGGCCCAGGGTTTCCCAGAGCCCAGGAGACAAGACCAGGGGTTTCTGGGCCTTGCGGCCAGGCAGGAAAGCTAGCAGGATCCTCTGCTCACGGGCCCAGCATTTGCCCAACACTAAGACTGTGACAACTCGGGTTGCTGACAAATGTGTTTACTCACAGGCCAGACCTGCACAGGCTGCAGACGAGAGGAAGCAGTTTGTGGCTCGAGAGTTGGACACCCCCACACCCCCGCTCTGTGGTGTTCTCAGTGAGGCAGCCCCGGGCGAGAGCTGCCCACACCCTTGTTCCCCACAGGAAACTGTTCCAGCTATCCTTCCTCCCAACCTCGCCTCCAGGGCCCTTCCTCGCTGCCCAAGGGGGCCGAGGTGCTGAGAGCTGAACAGTGACAACACACATGCAGGTCGGCAGGAAGGGGCAGCCTGGCCAGAACGTAGCCAGAGCAGACCAACCTGGCCAGGGCAGCCCTGAGGCTCCCAGGGCCCTGTCACACCGGGGATGGCTGTGCTGCCCACTGTAGCCCTGGAGAAGGTGGGAAGACAGAGGGCAGACGATTGCCCGAGGGGGACTGGGTAGGGTGTCAATCTGCTGAGTAACTTCTACGTGACAAGGCGGCACCGGATAGGGTGGGGCAGGAGTGCCAGCCAGGAGCAGAGCCTGCCCCGTGGCCACTCTTCAGTGGGTACGTCCCACGGAGGGGGAGGTGTGGGCTCCCAGGTGCCTGAGGGCCCTGCCGTGGCCTCCTGCTCCAGACCAGTTGGAGCAGCAGCAGGAGGAGGGGCATGGAGGTGGGTGAGTCCTCAGGAGAAGGAACGGGGCTGCCTCTGGGGCTGAAGCAAACCCAACGCCTGGCGGGTTTCGGGGATTCCCTGGCCATTTTCAGAGGCTCTTCCCGGTTCCGACCGACCTCAGGGAGCCTGGCCCCAGCTCACCTGGAAGGATGTGGACACCAGGCCTGGATCTCACCCCGCATGCATCTTTGCTTGCTTCTTGCTTAAACACCATGTATTTCCACTTTGAGGCCAAAAACACCCAAAAAGGTGATAGTGTAATTTTAAAAAGCAAACAGACTAGCAAATCCAGGGAGACACCCACCCTATCTGGGCAGCTTCTATAAAATGAAACCCAGCGCCTTGAGAAACAAAATGAGGTAAGTCAATCATGCCTGCTTTATATTTAAACTGCAAAGACAGAGAACACAGAGCATTTTGATTTGAAAATTCTGGACCCATTTGCACCAGTCGCTGCTGACCCCACACCCTTCCTTCCTGTCACAGCCAAGGCTCACTGTGCCGTGACTGCGACCCTGGGTGCAGGAGCCGGGGGCCCTCGTGGGACAGGCACTTGGGGGGCAGCCTTCTGGCTCCTCTCTGCAGACAGGCGCTCCAGGCGCTCCGTGTAGAAGCCGTTGAAGTCAAGCCTGTGAGGGAGGACGGTGGAGCTGGGGCGCGCACCCCTTCTGTGGGTGCACGCTGGGCAGCCCTGCTCCTACCATGGGGAAGTGCTCAGCTACAGAGACCATAGGAGGCCCTGCGGTGAGGGTGAGACACCTAACTAATGTTTCCACAGAAAGGTCTTCAGTCCTGTGCAGTCCTGGTCAAAGGCACAAACACAGGTTTCTTCTCTCCTGGCCCCAGAAAGTTGGGGCTTCCGTCACCTCAGCAGGGCCTGGCAATGGGGCCTGAGGTGTCAGGGGCTTGGAGAACCAAGCAGTAGTTCTCAATGCAGGGTGGCCTCAGAAACCCCTGCTCAGGAAATCAGGACGTTTGTTGGGGGCACAGGGCCCAGTGTGGTCCAAAAGCACAAATAGGCAATTTCCCAAGGACAGCACCCCCAAAGACAGCAGCCCCAAGGACAGCACCCCCAAAGACAGCACCCCCAAAGACAGCAGCCCCAAGGACAGCAGCCCCAAAGACAGCACCCCCAAGGACAGCACCCCCAAGGACAGCAGCCCCAAGGACAGCACCCCCAAGGACAGCACCCCCAACTCCCGGTCAGCACCTCCTCCGGGCTGGCAGCTTAGCCACCTTTCCCCTCCCTGCCCCCGAGGGCTGGGCCCCTTTCCCCAGGCTAGGCGTTCAGTGCAGCATGAGGGAAGCTGACCCAGGCCTGACCAGCCCCACAGGACACACACAGCCGCAGGGTGCCAACGGGGCAGCCCAGCTGCACAGAATGTCACACCCCAGGGAGAGCCGGGCTAGCCTGACTTCAGGGAGTGGCACATGACCAGCACTAGCACCAGGACACAGACCTGCCCCACCTTCTGAAGGAGGCCACACCAGGTGGACCAGGGGAGGGTGCAGGGGAGATGGGGCCTGGATGCAGGGGCACGTGCTGAGCTGGGGCAGGCGCTGGGCTGGGGCAAGTGTTGGGGTGGGGGAGGCGCTGGGCCGGCAGGCGCTAGACTGGAGCAGGCTCTGGGCGGGGGCAGGCACTGGGCTGGGCTGGGGGAGGCACTGGGCCGGGGCAGGCGCCCACCCACCTGGAGATGACGCTGGCCATGCCATGCTCACAGTCACTGGTGCTGTAGATGCTCAGCCGAGCCAGGAGGTCCAGCAGGTGGGCTGAGAAGTTCTTGTCAAACTTGTTGATGGTGGCCTCAAAGCCAGACACCAGCTGTGCAGCGTCTGCGTGCTCGGCCAGGTGCTGGAAAGAAAGCCGGGGCAAATGAGCCAGGCCCACCCCCACCACGGGCCTTCCTGGCTCCACGCTGTTCCCAGCAGGCCAATGTCCTTTCCCTTCCTCTTTTCTTTTTTTTTTTTTGAGACGGAGTCTCGCTCTGTCACCCAGGCTGGAGTGCAGTGGCCGGATCTCAGCTCACTGCAAGCTCCGCCTCCCGGGTTCACGCCATTCTCCTGCCTCAGCCTCCCGAGTAGCTGGGACTACAGGCGCCCGCCACCTCGCCCGGCTAGTTTTTTGTATTTTTTTTTTTAGTAGAGATGGGGTTTCACCGGGTTAGCCAGGATGGTCTCGATCTCCTGACCTTGTGATCCGCCCGTCTCGGCCTCCCAAAGTGCTGGGATTACAGGCTTGAGCCACCGCGCCCGGCCCCTCTTTTCTTAAATAGAAAACATGGGTTCCACGATGTTTTCATGGGATTCAATGTAAAAAGGACGTCAAAAAACGTTCCTGAAAACCCAGCACTCAGAGAAACACTCCCGGCCTCGCGGGATGAGGTGGTAAAGGATCAGACCCCACAAGACTGTACCTCGAGCTCTCCTTTGGGGTCAGATCTACAAGCAAAGCACAAGCTTTCCCAGCAGCTTCTCAGCAAGGAGGTCGGGGCGCCTCTCAGTGTCCCTCACTTCCGGCCCCCACAGGCCCCCAAACCCAACTCCTCTCTGCAGCTCCACTCCAGCGTGTGAACACGGGACTACCCACCCCCTCATGCCACTCCAGAGCTGGTGCCGCAGGGCCATGCCTCCGAGGACATGCGGCCTGTCTGTGCCTGCTGAGAGCCTGATGGTTCTGACTCAGGACCGGCACTCAGCAGGGACAGCGGCTGTGGCCCCTGTCCTCACCAGGGTGCCCTGCACAGTGCTTGCTCTGAAGATCTGTGGGGGCGCCCTCGAGTCTGACTGGCTGAGGTGGGAACCAGCGAGCTGAGAAGGTTGTGAGAGGCTCTCGTGCTTGTGCTTAGAAGCAACTTTTAAGTCTTTTCTTCAATCCGAGGGGAGACGGAAAAAAAAGGGGGGGAGGTTTGTTCTCCCTGTGTCAGGATGCTCAGGCCGCTGCCCCAGGCGGGAGGAAGCGTCTCCCTCTGGCCAACCCTGGAGGCCACGCACCTTCCTGGTGAGCTCCTTCCGGGCCCGCTCCTCGGCCCCTGTGGGCAGCCCCGGGACGGTGCCTTGCTCCAGCATCTGCCCGCCCAGCTCGCTGTCCAATTTCATGCTCTGTGTAAATTTCTAGTGGGTGGAGAGTTGCAAGGAAATGCTTCTGTTAGTTACAACCACAACGCTTTGCAGAAAAAATAACTCCTGCAGGTACATCACCCGCTGCATCTCTGTTGTAGCCTGCGGCCGCAGGAACACACAAGCATCCCCGCGGCCGCGGGAACACACGGGCGTGCCCGCGGCCGCGGGAACACACGGGCGTCCCCGCGGCTGCAGGGGAAATGCTTCAGCTGTGCCGACAGAATTCCCAGGTCTGCCTTCACAGAGACCAACTAATTTTCCTAAGAGCAGTGTTTTTTGTGTTTCCCGATTTGGGACCCCGAGATGGCTCTCACATGTCAGCAATAGCTGAAAGCGCCCGTGCCCTCCTCCGGACCCTCCCCATGGCACTGCCTGGAGAGCCTGATCCCCAGACCCCTGGAGCCCTAGTGTGGCCCCAGGTGCCCCTTCTGCCGCTAGACGCTCAGGTTCTGTGCCATCACCACTGGGCAGCTGCTTGTGACTAGTGCCCACAGGTCCTTAACGGAACCAAATAACTCAAGTGCTGAGGAAAAGAGCGCACAAGGGCCGTGAACAAAGGCCCCAGACAGAGACCAGCACCACGGAGGCTGAGGGATGGTTCGGAGGAACACAGCCCTGCTCACGCTGCCAGGGCAGGGGCTCCAGGAGGGAACCACCCGGCCAGGAAGACCGGGAGTTCTGGAAACACTCAGATCCCAGCGGCTCCTCCACCCACACAAGGGCAGGAAAAGGTGAGCAGGCTGCGTGCGACCGCGGTCGGGATACGGTCTGCCCACCCAATGGTGCCGCCCACGCCACGCACCTGCATGCAGTTGGTGAACATGACGCACACAGACATGAGCTTGGAAAAGACCTTCAGCAGCTCAGGGTTGGTGAGCATGCAGTCCTTCAGGCAGGTGTCCAGGAAGCCCGTGTGGTGGCCAAGGACGTCATCGATGTTGGAGGCCTTTGGGGAACAGACCAAGCCCCTTCTCAGAAAGACGTGGCCGACAGACGGGCTTCGCGTGCGCACGTGCTCAGTTCGGGCTTTGCGCATTCCTGTTCACGCATTTCCACCTCTTAAATGGGCCTTGGGCTTTTAGGGGGAAAATTCCAAATACCACTAAAAAAATGATGGGCACGTCCCGAAGGGGTTTCAGTTCTTAAGGCAGAAGACAGGAAGGGAGGCTGCGGCTGCTTCTAGAATTTGGTAACAACAGAGTCTGCCTTCAGGCCCCTCAGCCTCAGATGCGCAGTGTGAAAGGGATGACCCTGGGGGCAATGACGGCTCAGAGTCCCCAGATGATGGCAGGCAGCAAGGGGTCCCCTGTGTGGCCAGCAATGCTGGGACAGCTCCGCCCCGGAGGGAACCCCTGCCTCTCCCCTCCCCCTGCCTCTCCCCTCCCCCTGCCTCTCCCCTCCCCCTGCCTCTCCCCTCCCCCTGCCTCTCCCCTCTCCCTGCCTCTCCCCTCCCCCTGCCTGTGCCCTCCCCCTGCCTCTCCCCTCCCCCTGCCTCTCCCCTCCCCCTGCCTCTCCCCTCCCCCTGCCTGTGCCCTCCCCCTGCCTCTCCCCTCCCCTGCCTCTCCTGCCCTCCCCCCGCCTCTCCCCTCCCCCTGCCTCTCCCCTCCCTCGCCTCTCCCCTCCCCCTGCCTCTCCCCTCCCCCTGCCTCTCCCCTCCCCTGCCTCTCCTGGCCTCCCCCTGCCTGTGCCCTCCCCCTGCCTCTCCCCTCCCCTGCCTCTCCTGCCCTCCCCCCACCTCTCCCCTCCCCCTGCCTCTCCCCTCCCTCGCCTCTCCCCTCCCCCTGCCTCTCCCCTCCCCTGCCTCTCCTGCCCTCCCTGTCTCCCTCACATTAATTATGTGAAAGGAAACTGGCTTTCAATTGTTACGATCTATGGAGCTAAAACTCACAGATTTCAGGTTTTTCTCCAGGATATGCCAGGTCGGTTCCATCACTTCGAACATCATGTAGTACTGAATGTTCTGGACGAAGTTAAGCATTCGCTGCCGCAATGTGAAAGCCCCGGCAAACCTGAGTGACACGGAGGACGGAGGACAGCCATGGAGGACGTGGCCCCGACGGCACCCAGTGGATGTGGCTGTTTCCTCTGCAAAACAGGTGCCTCTCCCAGTCCATCAGACGTGGCCGCTGCTCCTGTGTCTGCCCAGCACAAGCTGTCACTGTCTACCAACCTGTGCCCCGCAGGGACACCCCCAGCCAGCCGGACAGTGGAGACTGGGATGCGGGCTCCTTGGTGGACGGACTCCTTGGAGCCCCAGGAGCCCACACCAGGAAGGTGCCACACGGCAGATGCACATTTGTGCTTCATGACTGAGATGACGTCTTTTTCATCTAATTTTTTTTTTTGAAAGACAGGGTCTTGCTGTCGCCCAGGCTGCAGTGCAGTGGCTGGATCTTGGCTCACTGCAGCCTTGACTTCCTGGGCTCAAGCAATCCTCCCACCTTAGCCTCCTGAGTCGCCGGAACTACAGGCATTCCCAGCTCATTAAAACAATTTTCCATTTTTTTTTTTTTTTTTTAAGAGATGAGCTCTCATTACATTGTCCAGGCTGGTCTCAAACTCGTGGGCTCAAGCAATCCTCCCACCTCAGCTTCCCAAAGTGCTGAGATTACAGGCAGGAGCCACCGCACCCGACTGGACAAATTCTTAAGCAGCTCTGCCATCGACCCCTTTTTTCAACACCCTAGAGCCACAGACCAGCAGCAAAGCACCTCTGGTTCCAGCAAGATGTGGCTGCCCGCTCTCGGGAGGAGCTTCTGTCCTGCACACTGACCTGGGTGGTCTCCATGCCCGTGCAGTCACCACAAGGCTCCAGAGAGGGCTGAGGGACAGAGCCAGCATGCCCTGAGGGGTGGACGGCAGCGCCGCGCAGCCCCAAGACAGGAAAATGAAGCATTATGGATCTAAAGCTACAAACGTGCGCTTCCAGATGACGTTTCCAGAAGCCTAGAAAGCAGAGCTGTCTACCAGGAGGGCACACGGGGACAGAGGAGGAACGCACCACTGGGCGGAGGGCAGCGAGTGCTGCTTGGCGGTTTTGTTGCTGATCCAGACGCTGCAGAGCTGCCGCTCCACGTGCTTGCAGTAGAACATGTGCCTGAAGAGCATCTGGTAGCGAGTGAGGGCCTTCCTGCAAGAGAGGCAGTGGCACCTCAGGCGGGCCTCCATGACAGGTGGCATCGTGCACACGGTGTCTGTGCTCCACAGTCTGCACGGTGGCCCCCGGACAGCCCGTGAATCCCCCGGGCACTGAAGGCCGGGGACAGCCGCCTTGGGTCCTCTGTGGGACGAGGTGGCCACTGGGTGGCACAGTTCTCGCTTCTGCCAAACCTGAGTGAACACCTAGCGAGTGCCTGAGTGGCCGACCCGCACCTGTTGATGATGAGTGAAAGGGGCCACTTGACGATGTAGTCGAAAGAGAAGGCCTCCAGGCCACTCAGCGTCAGCTCTGTGGGGTCGGCGTGGGCCATCGCCTTCTCCTGCTTGGTCTCGATGGCCAGAACACGCAAGAGCTGAGTGATGAGGTCATGGGGCATCAGGTCGATCTTGGAGGGAAGGAAATGAAACAAAGCATCCTGTTTTAAGGAAAAGACGCGAAGTCCCATCCCGACACCATTCACGCTCACAGGCCCAGCACTGACATAAGGTTCCCTACATTCCGATTCTAAACCTCAGAGGCTTTTCGAAAACCCAAACGTCTACTGATAAATCAAATTCAAAACTGAACCACTTCCTATCAAAACAAAACAAGAGAAATTCAGATGAAGTACTTTGTAAATACCCAATGCTGCTGTGGATGGTGTAAGGGAAAAACGCTTGGGATGGTGAAAGAAAGGTGATTCCTTAGGACGGAAACCTTAGTACACGATAAGCACCAGGCCCAGGTTGAAAAATAAAGCATATTTAGGCCGGGCACGGTGGCTCAAGCCTGTAATCCCAGCACTTTGGGAGGCCGAGACGGGCGGCCACGAGGTCAGGAGATCGAGACCATCCTGGCTAACACGGTGAAACCCCGTCTCTACTAAAAATACAAAAAACTAGCCAGGCGAGGTGGTGGGCGCCTGTAGTCCCAGCTACTCGGGAGGCTGAGGCAGGAGAATGGCGTGAACCCGGGAGGCGGAGCTTGCAGTGAGCTGAGATCCGGCCACTGCACTCCAGCCTGGGCGACAAAGCGAGACTCCGTCTCAAAAAAAAAAAAAAAAAGAAAAAGAAAGCATATTTGATGAGGGATATACTAGTTATTATGGACAAGTAATACTGTCCTCACGTTAATCATTCAAGTACTTACTAAGTTCCAACTACCTGACAGAGTTCCTACAAAACCATCACACAACGACAGGACAGAAAATGAAGGGTAGAGGATAAAGCAAGAAGAAACAAGCAGCAGACGGACGAAATCGCCGACCATCAGGAACGTAGAAATGAACCCCTGATGTCACTTCTCCATGGAGCAGACAAGACGGGGGCTTTCGCAGGTGTGCAGACAGCAGCCCCCAGCTGTGTGGCCCAGCGTCCTGAGACCGAAGTCCACCAAGGTCAGCCTAGTTGTACAAGGGCCATATATTTTGACCCAACAATTAACATTCCTGCTCTAACAAGAGACCCCAAAATATCTGAAGCAAGAATAGACAGAACGACAGGAGAAAAACAGCTCTTCAGTGACAGGGAGACTCGGTGCCCTACTTCTAATCATGGAGAGAACCGCCCGACG
The DNA here is from genome assembly GCF_049350105.2 of Macaca mulatta. Taxonomy (NCBI): domain Eukaryota; kingdom Metazoa; phylum Chordata; class Mammalia; order Primates; family Cercopithecidae; genus Macaca; species Macaca mulatta. Next base: position 145,385,499 of record NC_133414.1, read on the forward strand.
GAAGATCAGTGAGGTAAGACAGGGCCTCAGGACCCCAACTGCAGAACACCCAACAGCGGCCGAAGGCACGTCCTCCTCCCGCGCGCACGGAACCAAGGGCGCCTCCTCCTCCCTCCCGCGCACACAGAACCAAGGGCGCCTCCTCCTCCCTCCCGCGCACGCAGAACCGAGGGCGCGTCCTCCTCCCTCCCGCGCACACGGAACCGAGGGCGCCTCCTCCTCCCGCGCACACGGAACCGAGGGCGCGTTCTCCCGTGCACACGGAACACTCTCCAGGATGGATGTGGGGCCACTACACAAATCAATACATTTCACAAAACTGAAGCCACACAGTCTGTTCTCTAACCACAAAGAGATAAAGCTAGAAACAAGTAACAGAAGGAAAACCAGAAAATTCACAAACGTGGAAGTTAAACATAAACCACCCACGGCTCCAACAAGAAATCAGAGGGAATCAGGAACACCTCCAGACAAACAGAAATGAGGACGCTGGGGGATCAGCGAAGGCCGCGCGCAGAGGGATGTTTACAGCTGTAAACTAACTTTGCAAATTAAGAAACTAAAAAAAGACCACACTAAGCCCCTAAGCAGCAGACAGAAAGAGTAACAAAGATGACAGAAGAGAGAAAACAGAAAAACAGTCCAAAAACCCAAGAGTTGGTTCTTTGAAAAGCTCAATGAAATCGACAAATTCCCAGCTACATCAGCTAAGATGAAAGAACATTCAAATTACTAAAATCAGAAAAAGTAGGGCTATAACTACCAGCCTCACAGAAATAAAAAGCCGAACTAGAATTCCATGAACTGTGCACCAGACGAGATGCGAGACGAACAGCCGACCAAGAGGAAAGGGACTGAGCAGACCTGTGGCCAGCAAGGGGCCAAGTCCGCCTCAAAAGCCTCCAACAAAGACAAGCCCAGGGCCCAAGGACTCCCAGGCAAACCCTGTCAAACGTCCAAGAATCCACACACTCCTGGGGAGGCAAAGGTGGAAGGATCACTCGAGCCCAGGGGTTCAACCAGCCTGGGCAACATAGTGAGACCCCCGACTCTATCAAAAACAAAAATTAACAAACAGAAAAAAAAAAAAAAAAAAAAAAAACGGCCAGGCGTGGTGGCTGACGCCTGTAATCCCAGCACTTTGGGAGGCCAAAGTGAGTGGATCACCTGAGGTCAGGAGTTCAAGACCAGCCTGCGAAACATGGTGAAACCCCCCCCCTTTTTTTTTTTGAGACGGAGTCTCACTTTGTCGCCCAGGCTGGAGTGCAGTGGCACGATCTCAGCTCACTGCAAGCTCTGTCCCCCGGGTTCACGCCGTTCACCGTGTTAGCCAGGATGGTGTCGATCTCCTGACCTTGTGATCCGCCGGTCTCGGCCTCCCAAAGTGCTGGAATTACAGGCATCCGCCACCACCCCCGGCTGAAACCCCTTCTCTACTAAAAATACAAAAACTAGCTGGGCATGGTGGCGCACACCTGTAATCCCAGCTACTTGTGGGGCTGAGGCAGGAGCATCGCTTGAACCCGGGAGGCGGAGGTTACAGGGAGCTGAGATCGCGCCACTGCACTCCAGCCTGGGTGACAAGAGCGAAACTCTGTCTCAAAAACAACAACAACAACAACAGAAAGACAAAAACAAAAAGAACACCACTCCTGAAACCCTTTCAAAAAGCAGGTGGAGGGACAGGTCCACACTCATTCCACAAGGCCAGCACAACCTGACACCCAGGCTGACAAGGGCACTGCGGGAAAACCCGAGACCTGCGCCCCTCGTGAGCACAGGTGCGAAGACCCCCGATCCCGGCAAGCAGCCCCCACAGCCGAGAGTGAAGGAAACAGACCCCGCGGCTGCCCCACCCGGGCGGGGAGTGGGGGACAGGGCTGGCCTCTGCTGCGCTCTCCTCCCAGCCCCTCCGAGGCCCCTGCCTGAGGTGGCAGCCCCCGGCGCCCCCGCCCACCTTGAGGTCGTCCTTGTAGGGGTCAGTGTTGGCCGTGCTCATGCGCAGGGCCAGCTCCAGCAGCGCCTCCAGGCGGGGGGGCGTGATGTCCTCCACCGGCTTCCGGAGCTCCTCCTCCGCCAGGTCCATGAAGTGCACGAAGAAGTCGCCCTGGTCCATGAGGAAGTAGCGCTTGATGGACCTGCGCCAGGGAGCAGGCGTGAGCACGTCCCACCCGCAGGTGCCCGCCACAGCCAGGGAGCAGGCGTGAGCACGTCCCACCCGCAGGTGCCCGCCACAGCCAGGGAGCAGGCGTGAGCACGTCCCACCCGCAGGTGCCCGCCACAGCCAGGGAGCAGGCGTGAGCACGTCCCACCTGCAGGTGCCCGCCACAGCCATCATGCTAAAACACACCACAACGGGCTAAGCGCTTGGCTCTCGGGCAGGGGCTGTGCGACCACCATGTAGGCTGTGGCAGGAAGAGCCGAGAAAGGGCTGGTGGGCCCTGGGCAAGGAAGGGAGCTGGGGCCCCTGGACAAGGTGACCCGGGGCCTACACCACCGACTGTGCGTGCCAGGTCCTTGAGCTAGAGACCATCTGGCAGTGCCCACTTTCAAAAAGACAAGGCAGAGCTGCCAGAAGAAACCCAGCGATCTCAGCCCCACGTCCCACAGGCTCCGGTTTGAGGGAGGCGAGCGCCCGCACAGGGACAGAGCAGGGAATCACCTGAGGTGTGCCACCAGTTCCTTCTCCTCCATCAGGAAGTCCAGCAGCACCTTGCTGGCATAGTTAAATGCCTTCTCGATCTGCTCCACGTACGCCCGCTCTTTTAACGTGTAGATGATCTCTTTAGCCACCGGGCAGGTGACGTCATGGCCACACTCTCTGACCACATTTAGATATTTTCCTGAAAACAGATAGAAATTAAAAGTTTTATTCTCCACATGGTCGATCTCAGGCCCTAGCTGTCTTCGTCTACACAGGAGGCAGTGGACTGGAAACTGGGCCGCATGAGGCGGCTCCACACCCTTGCTCCCTCCTGGTAAATCACGGTCAGCTGCTACAGACTGAGCGGGTGGCGTCAGGGCTTTGCTGTGGCTCTGCACATCTGGAATTTTCTAACCAAGGGCACAGAAATAATTTCGAAAAGGCATTATGAGAACCAGATGGCTAACCGCTTCCCAACCCTTTCGTGACGGCCCCGATGTGCCGAGTCCAACCCCGCACCGCTGCCCCGGGTCGAGGTCAGGCCCTAACCTGTGTGGTCAGAGACTGAAAACACTGCCGGCCAGCAGGCGCGTGTCTTTGATGGATTTTCCTGTCATGCTAATGGAGTTTTAGAAATCAGAAATGAGAAACAGGGAAGGCACCCGTGAGAGAGCCTTCTAGGGTCAGGGACAAAACAAAGTCCTGGCGATGGAAACCTGATGAAACCTGGCAACAGAGACCATCTCACGGCTTAACTCAGCACTGCAGCCCAGCTCATGGGCCGGTCCTGACCTCGGCCCCACATTCACGGACACCCAGGCTCAGGACGCCCACAGGGTGAGGCGCAGGCTCCCGCGGGAGGGCCTGGGCTGCAGGAGACTCTCCAGGCAGAGCTGTGCTGCGGCCCCGGGCCAGGTCCCCGCTGTGTGCACCGCACCTGTGCTGAGGATCTTGTCCGCCACCTTCTGCAGAAAGGAAGGGATCTGCTGCTGGACGATGGTGTACCGCTGGTCCCAGTACTTGTCATTGTAATCCTCCTGGATCCTCTCCTTCCGCAGCTCGTGCTCCTCGACCATAAACTCACTAAAACCACAGGGAGTGCTTCGGTCACAGGCAAAGCAAGGGCGCCTGTGAGGCAGACGACACACTTCTCCAGGCCGGCAGCGTGGAGGGACCTTAACGGAGGCCAGCATACTTCCAAGTAACGTTCCACAAGGGCCAAGCCTAACCTACCAGTTATTTCTCAACTGTGGGCTAAAACAAACCTAGGGGCCGAGCGCGGTGGCTCACACCTGTAACCCCAGCACTTTGGGAGGCTGTGGTGGGCGGATCACAAAGCCAAGAGATCAAGACCATCCTGGCCAACACAGTGAAACCCCGTCTCTACCAAAATACAAAAAAGCAGCCGGGCGAGGTGGTATGCGACTGTAGTCCCAGTGACTTGGGAGGTTGAGGCAGGGGAATCACTTGAACCTGGGAGGTGGAGGTTGCAGTGAGCCGAGATCACGCCACCACACTCCAGCCTGGCAATGGAGCGAGACTGTCTCAAAAAAAAAAAGAAAAAGAAAAAAAAGAAAACCAAACAAACCTACAAACCTCACTCTGGAACGGAGCATTTAACCTGGGCTCAGGGAGAATGCAGGGTCCGCAGAGCTAGGTGGGAAACTGATTTGTCTTTATCTGCACCTGCCTCTTTTTGGAATTTAGCATTTCCTTCCATGATGAACCCGGGCAACAAAATGATGCTCGTGTGGGGTGCGTGGGGCCAACACGGACAGAAACCAGACATCTCCACGTTGTCATCTGAACAACCTCAAACATCATCTGCTTCGAGTGCGAAGGTGCTTTGTTTAAAGGTGCCCATTGTACCACATTGTATTTGGTCCGTTAGGGAAGACATAGTATGTCCACATCACACATGCATCTTCTGAAAATATTTCAACAACGGTATGTCGACATGATAGACATTAATACAACGCTTTGGGAACTAACATATATTTATGCATTTAAATATATCTTGCCGAAGAGAAGCCGACAGACCCCACCAGATCAGGAAATCCATGCACCAAAGAGGCTGAAGGACCTAGCTGGAGGCAATTTAATGTTCTGCACACAAAAGAATAAGGCCATAAGCAGCTGGGCCATTCCTGTCCTGGGCCGCATGGGCAGCAGCAAGTGGACGCCTGTCTGGTGTGTGCTTTCCTGAGACCACAAGCAAAACAAGGCCAGAGCCCCCCGGAGAGGGCAGCACGCGTCCTCCATGTCCCAGGAGCCCTACCTGTACGGGACAGGGCAGCACGCGTCCTGTGTGTCCCCGGGGAGCCCTACCTGTACGGGACAGGGCAGCACGCGTCCTCCGTGTCCCGGGAGCCCTACCTGTACGGGACAGGGCGGCACACGTCCTTTGTGTCCCGGGAGCCCTACCTGTACGGGTCGTGGATGATGCCCCTGTAGATCCACTTCTCCAGAACCTCAAAGTAGGGAGCGCTGGCCGCCTTGGTCAGGTACAGGCAGAGTTCCTGCGCCTGGCTGTCCCCTGTGTAGCTGAAGCTCCTGTCATGGAGCAGGCTCAGTGTGGACCCCCCAAGACACTCGCCTTTGTCCACCGAGGTGGCTGCGGGGAGAAAGAAAGGCTCACTGCCGAGAAGGAAGTGCACGCCTAGCCTAGCAACAACACTGCTGGGGCCCCACATGCTTCTCCAGCCTTCTTACTGGGACGTGCTGCTGCTTCTCTGGGATACGTATGAACTGTATGGCTGTAGCTGCTGATTTAAGCGGACCAGTGAGAGCCTCCAGGGCTTTCCTCTTGCAAGTTAATAACACATGGAGCAACAGGGGCTTTGGCCGCACGCACCTGCCCTGGGCGGCTGCTCCACAGCCCCTGTGGTCTCTCCTCACACCGGGTGCTGTGTTGAGACACCTGCCACCCACTGCCCCATGCCCCCCGGGCGGGCACGCACCGAGGGAGGCCAGGATGTCCATGGTGCGCATGGCCGGCTGGATGTAGAACCAGAGCTTCTGCAACGAAAGGAGGCCCTGCCTGTGCAGCTGCTCCAGCTGTGACACCAGGATCAGGTGCTCCTTCACCAGAGTGCGCATGGCGGCCGCCAGGGCGTGGTTCACCTGCCCGTACTCGAAGGAAGACTTCTCTTCAATGAACCTATGAGAAAAGCTGTCAGACTTCCTCAAAAAGGCAAGCTGCAGGCACATCCAACGTCTGACATTCTAAGTCTCATCCCAAACAGGAAGCACATGACTCACTCGAACCCCACATCCCAGAGGGGAACTTTTGCCCCTAGGAGGAGATGAGTCAGGACCCTGGACGGTGACTCACAGACCCTCCAAAACTGAGTCTGGCACTGTCCCCATGGTCATCAGGACGGGACCCAACCCCTCCCCCACAACAGGGCACGCCCCCAGCGACCACACCCGGTGCCCACCTGGTCACGGTGGAGTAGCTGGCAGCCACCGGGAGGATCCTGTTCACCAGCTCCCTGATGGACAGGTCCAGGTTGGGGTCCACGAGGAAGGTCCGGCTCTGCCTCCCAGCCAGGGGCTGAGCAGTGACGTACCTCCCGTCCACGCCCACCAGCACGTACAGCAGGTCCTCCACCACGGCCGACTCCTGCGAGGCCAGGGGCAGCGTGCCTGCAGGCACAGACAGCGCTGTGGCCGCGGCCCCCACTCCCACGCCCCCACAGCCACGTGCCTCCTCTGCGGGTCAGTCTCACTCTTGCTCGTCTTGTTTATGGGTATAAAAGGTCGGCCACTGCACTTGGCTTTGACTGACCCCACTGGGCAGCCACAGGCTGAGTTCCGGCCACCACAGGACGCGGCCGGCCTGGGAGGCGGAGGGGCTTGTGTCAAGGTCTCACCACACTGGGCTCTGCGATGCTCAGATAATGGCTGACATTTGAAAAGATGAAGTTAGGAGTTGAAAAGGCAACTCCAGCAGAAGCAGCACTTTCAACATTCGTAAGTACAACTTGGTAAGTCTGGGTTACTCTGGTACAAAAAACCTTGTCTTCAAAAAGTTATCATTTATACGTTAAGAAACGCTGATAATTTCTATCCACACAGCATGAGACGGCTGCAGGACACACAGCTAAGTTTCCTCATGAGGACAGCCACAGGCCGTCACCTACCAAACCCCTCACGTCCCAGGACCAAGTTCTCAGTCCACAGCCTCAGGCGGGCCCTGCCTGGGGGGCCAGGAGGAGCACCAGAGGAAAGCACGATGTTGAAACTGTCCCCATGTGGGCCTGACAGGGCCCCGTGCCAGCCAGACCACACCCAAACCAGGCCCTAGCAGCTCAGGAAGGCTCCAAACAACACGCTTCCAGTTTACAAAATCACTGTCGGCCTCACACGTCTGCTGGGAAGTGTCCTGTACTGCAGGCCTCAAGACTCTGAGCGCAGCTGCAATCCGTCACCAACGCAAGCCCTTCGGCAAAAGCCTCAATCACGATGCAGATCCACATTGTCCTTGTTTTTTTTTCCTTTTTGAGACAAATCTTGCTCTGTCACCCAGGCTGGAGTGCAGTGGTGCAATCTCAGTTCACTGCAGCCTTGAGCACCTAGGCTCAAGCGATCCTGCCTCTTAAGCCTCCCTCAGAGCTGGGAACACAGGCGCACGCCACCATTCCCGGCTAATTTTTAAATTTTTTGTAGAGGTGGGGTCCGGCCGTGTTGCCCAGGCTGGCAGATCTACACTTTTCAACTTCAAGTTCCATTTCTGTCTATTACTCCAGCGGCTTCTCAGGACGACCAACAAAACAGGGACCCCGAGGTCTGCCATTCCTAAAGCAGCAGGTGTGGCGTGGGGGTTCGAGAACAGCAAGTGCATCTTCCAGGAACTGCCTCTGACTCTGCACCACTTCCTTTCCACCCTGTTGGCCTCATTCACCCACAGCCACGAAGTGGCCAGTGCCCATGTGGGGAGAAGCCTCACGGTGGGGTGGGGGTTAGTGTGGATCCGGCTGCCTGACTGTGGAGGGACCTCAAGGCCGGGCACGGCGGCTCACACCTGTAATCCCATCACTTTAGGAGGCCAAGGTGGACAGATCGCTTGACTCCAGTTCAAACCAGCCTGGGCAACATGACAAATTCCCGTCTCTACTAAAAATACTGAAATTAGCTGCGTGTGATGGTGCACGCCTGCAGTCCCAGCTACTCGGCAGGCTGAGGTGGGAGAATCACCTGAGCTTGGGCGGTCGAGGCTGCAGTGAGCTGAGATCACGCCACTGCACTCCAGCCAAGGCAACGAAGTGAGACCCTGTCTCAAGAAAAAAAGAAGTCAGTTGCTTCACCTCCCCAATATTCAACATCCTTGGTGTCTTCTCAACACCTGCGTCGTCGTCTGCGAATCACCACGTCCGAACGACCACTGACCACGTGGCTCCTCCGTGCCGGTGTGGGGAAAAGGCAGGACGCGGGTAGGCAAACAGCTCCGCACGCTGCACAGCAGCGACGAGAGGGAGGACACTGCCGCGGCGGCGCTGGCCAGGTGGACGCCCACACTGTGAGAGGCACGGCGGGAACGTGGAGGGCTGGCAGCCGCCTCGTGCTCACAAGGTCCTGATGCTTTCCAAGGCACGTGTCCTCATCACACACCACTCCAGGGGTGTTTTCCAGAGGACGCTGGCCCCAGGTCATGCAAGGTCCCGTGGTGTGGCACTGGTCAAATCGTGGGGTAAGGGCTGGACAGGCCCTGCACGAACACCACGGTGAGCTCCATTCTCGAGTCTGCACAGGTGGCACGAGGGGGCGGGGACAGTGCGGACAAAGGGAGGCGAGGCAGGCTCGATGCCGGTGGCATGCCTGGGACCTGTGGCCGTGGGAGGGAGGTGGGGCAAGGCCGCCCCTTCCCTAGGGCGCTGAGTGTGCCGAGGGCACCCGCACCCTGACCTGAGAGCCGGCTGCAGGGTTCACAGCCAAGTCCCACACACTTGCTTCCAATCACCGCCATGCGCGTGGCACCCAGCATTATTGGACACAGCCCCTTCCCTGGATGGGGAAACATGGGGGGAAAGCCTGAACACCCCCCTCGGTGCTTCCTGCTCCAGAAAGCTGGTTCCGCTGTGCTCCACTGCTGGGATCTCGGGCACCAGGGACCCGCGCGTCCTTCTCTGAAGCCTCCCTGGGCATCATCAGGAGCTCTCAGATGCCCACTGCTGCCCCGGCCGCCCGCTAAATACCCGCTAAGGGAGTGGCTCTCTCTCCCTAACTCTTCACAGTTGGATTATTACTGAAAACACACTGCACAAAGCAGACTGTTTTCTTTTTTTTTGAAACAGGGTCTTACTCTGTTGCCCAAGCTGGAGTGCAGTGGCATGATCACAGCTCACTGCAGCCTCGACCTCCCAGGCTCAAGTGATCTCCTACCTCAGCCTCCTGAGGAGCTGGGACTACAGGTGCCCGCTACCACACTCGGCTAATTTTTATACTTTTTGTAGAGACTAGTCTTGTCATGTTGCCCAGGCTGGTCTCGAATTCCTAGGCTCAGGTGATCCACCCACCTCACCCTCCCTAAGCGCTGGGATTACAGGTGTGAGCCACCACGCCCGGCCAAAGTAGACTGTTTTCTACACTTTTCATTAACTTACAGCAGAGTTCTGTTTGTTGGGAATGAGGAAAACAGGAGGATTTCATGTCACCGTTCTCCAGGGTTTCTGGCAAAGGCAAGGGTTGGCCTCTCGGTGCCTACACCGCAGAGCTGCGCGAGCAGTGGGAAAGCAGATCGCGTTCCACGCTGCCTCTTGAGTTTGGACTAATAGGCAGAGGCAAGACAAGCAAGACAAGCAGGTATCTCTGTCCTTAAGTTCGTGAAATCTCATTTTTCAATCTAAAAATGTACTTGACTAGGTGTGGTGGCTCACGCCTGCAATCCCACACTTTGGGAGGCCAAGGTGGGCAGATCACCAGAGGTCAGGAGTTCATGACCAGTCTGGCCAACATGGCAAAACCCCACCTCTACTAAAAATACAAAAATTAGCCGGGCGTGGTGGCACCTGCAGTCCCAGCTACTTGGGAGGCTGAGGCAGGAGAATTGCTTGAACCTGGGAGGTGGAGGTTGCAGTGAGCCGAGATCGCACCACTGCTCTCCAGCGACAGAGTGAGATTCCATCTCAAAAGAATTAAAAATAGATAAAAATGTACCCATGAATTGTGACAGATGAACACACCCCGGGTCCCCAACAACATGCCTTGAAATGACTGTGCGGTCTCACTTGCATCTTGTTTACACGAGCACTACTTTAAGAGGCCTCTGGGAGCAGAATCTATGGGAGTTATGAACCGCTGTTCAGAAGTAAGTGCTGCACACAATTCTGGTGCCTGCAGGTCTGCACCAGGGCACCAGGATGCCAGCTGGGGAGGGGCCTGCTGTAGGCTGCCCCACAGCTCTGGCAGGAGGGACGGGAGAAGAACCCTCAAGGACCCAGGGGAGCCACTTTCTGCTGCCACCCTGGGATAGGAATATGGAGGCAGCGGCCAGTCAGCATCGAGCCTCACAACCTGAGGAAGGGCAGGCCCAGGGGAGGGCTGGGCCTCAGAGTGTCCTGCCCAGGGGCCAGAAATAAACCCATCACATACCTATCGGCAGAGCCCGGAAATAAACGCATCACGTACCTATCGGCAAAGCGGTGTCTGTGCTGATGCCAGCACCAATCAGGAAATCCCCGATCAGGGCAGGTCTCTCATACACCCACGCTGGGAAGACAGGGAGGTGCTGGCCCGAATTTTTTTTGTTCTGCTTGTCTCGAAGCATCTTTCTTTTAAGTTCCAGAGACTAGCAAGGACATTTTTAAAAACAAAACCAGAAAGATACACTTTAGTGCAAACACTCAAGACACCTGTAGAAACTAACATCTACAGCAAAGATGATTAGTCAATTTAGCACCTACAAAGAGTCAGCCACACAGAAATGAAATGCAGCTCGATATCCCTGCCACACGAGGGGCTGGGGAGAACAGGGCAGATGGGGAGCCCCAGCCCCTCCTCTCAGGAGTCCAGGTCCAGCAAGGGCCCCCTGGGAAACCATGGGCACCAGCAGTGGGAACCACAGGAGAGGGGGCACCTTGGCACAGAGCCGCTGTTTCAGAGGAGGGTGCCCCATGAACAAGCTGAATTGCTTCTTCCTGGCAGTGACTAGGTCTGAACACCACTTGCTGGGTGAAGACAGGTGTTAGCAATAGACTTGCGTCCTTACCCTGCTGGAGAACGGCCCCAGCGCGACAGGCTGGCTCCTGACATGTGGTCAGAGCGCCTGCCCTCCTGTGCCAGTGGCCGCCGGAAGCTGACAGGTCGGCCTGGGCTGGCCCAGCTTTCGGAAGCACTGACTCCCACTCAGGGCTGGTCAGGCACAGGGCAAGTGCAAACTGTCTCTGCACGTGGCAGCACGACCCAGTCTCCTTACGTGCCACACACAGCGCGGCGCCAGGGCTGAGGGAGACGTGAACAGAGGCCTAGCACCATGTCCAGCACAGAACGTGCCCAGCAAAAACCGGCCAGGCCCTCAGGAGCCGCTGTACTCAACATGCACCACAAGGCCAGGAAGCCTCAGGGACACAGCTCCAAAGGGAGCTTTAAGGTCACAAAGGCAGGAACGTCGCAGCTCCAAGGAGAGAGACTGGGAGATGACTTACATCAAAAGACCAGGGTAGGACATAAAATCAAAACCAAGAACAAGTACCAAATACGGAAGGAATAATAAAAATTATAACAATCTGAAAGCATTCCCTCGAAACTGTCAAAAATTAGAGGAGGGAAATGGGGAGTCAGGATTCGGTAGGCTCAGAGTCATGTGGCCACCTGGCAGCACAACTCCCACGTGGGTCAGAACCTTGTTGTTATTGATTCTTGTGGTTCAGAATTCTTGGTTTTAAAAACAAAAATAAACATATAGAGCTAGGTCATGATCAAGCGTTAAGCCTTGACCTCTCTAAATTGGGATTCATTTTTTTTTTTTTGAGACGGAGTCTCGCTCTGTCGCCCAGGCTGGAGTGCAGTGGCCGGATCTCAGCTCACTGCAAGCTCCGCCTCCCGGGTTCACGCCATTCTCCTGCCTCAGCCTCCCAAGTAGCTGGGACTACAGGCGCCCGCCACCTCGCCCGGCTAGTTTTTTGTATTTTTTAGTAGAGACGGGGTTTCACCGTGTTAGCCAGAATGGTCTCGATCTCCTGACCTCGTGATCCACCCGTCTCAGCCTCCCAAAGTGCTGGGATTACAGGCTTGAGCCACTGCGCCCGGCCGGGATTCATTTTTAATAAACGACAGAGAGACATGCCCTTGCAGCAGGGGTCCGGCACAGCACTGAGTGTGGTGCCTGTGGACAGCCACGGACGCAGTACCTGCTGCAGTGTGGAGCCCGTGGATGGCCATGCATGCAGTACCTGCTGCAGCGTGGGTGCCTGTGGACAGCCACAGACACAGTATGTGCTGCAGCATGGAGCCTGTGGACTGCCATGGACACAGTACCTGCTGCAGCATGGAGCCTGTGGACAGCCATGCACATAGTACCTGCTGTAGTGTGGAGCCTGTGGCTACACTGCCAAGCTGCTTCCTCAGCTCCTCAAGCTCCTGCATGGAGATCTTGGAGGCTGCAGCAGGGACGTTGACGCTGGTGGTACTGCTGCCTGCAGCAGCGGCTGCAAGCTCAGCTCTTTCTTTTGCATTCTGTTGTAAGTACAGCAGAGTCTGAAAACATGTAAAACTGTGTGTTCACGCTGGGCCAACACCTCTTTGGCCACAGTGGGAGAGTAGGGGCGACACCACCAGGACGGCCCCCCACCCTGACAGGCACCCCTGTTAATAGCAAAACGACGCATGCAACAGGCAGGAGCTGAGCGCGACACACACGGGAACTCAAAGTGCCCCAGAGGCTGCTTCTCATGTTTACATCCATCATGGGAGAAGGTCAAAGTGCCCCAGAGGCTGCTTCTCATGTTTACACCCGACATGGGTAATCTTTCATTCTGATTCACCAAAAGTGTCCTACACGGTCTAGAAGCGTTACTGGTGTGAGGGAGGGAGAGCTGACAGGAAGGTGGCGCGGAGAGCAGGAGATGCGACCTCACTCCCAACACGGGCTGCACGGGCGCGGTGTGGCATGTGGCATGGGGACCTACCTCTTTGTCTTCCGTGAGCTTTGACAACAGGTACACCAGCGGGTCAAGGTTCCTCGCATTTTTAGATTTCAGTTCATCATATTTCTTTAGAAAGTCTTCTGGAGTACGAGAAAACTCTGCAATTTTAACCTCAAAAGCACAAACATGAGTGATTTAATGACAATAATTAATAAAACACTGTAAAAAAAAAAAAAAAAAAAACTGTTAAGAAAATTATGCACAATAAGCCAATACAGTTAAATTGGGTAGACTAAATAATCATCCCTCTGAAATAAACTAAGAAAACCCATCTCCATGTTGTGTTAAACTTATCCATATTTTGAGCTAGGCAGTGGCTCACACCTGTAATCCCAGCACTTTGGGAGGCTAAGGCTGGTAGATTGTTTTGAGTCCAGGAGTTCAAGAGCAGCCTGGCCAAAATAACAAAACCCCATTTCTACAAAAAGATTCAAACATTAACAAGGTGTGGTGGCACTCGCCTGTGGTCACTACTCTGGAAGCTGAGATGGGAGGATCACTTCAGCCTGGGACGCTGAGACTGCATAAGACTAGATCGTGCCACCTGCATTCCAGCCTGGGTGATAGAGTGAGACTCTACCTCAAAACAAAACAAAACAAACCTTATCCATATTTCCCATAATGGTTTCTTTCCTTTTGTGCTTCTTCGTATTATTTTAATTTTTTGTAGAGACGGGATTTCACCATGTTGCCCAGCCTGGTCTCAAACTCCCAGGCTCAAGCCATCCACCTGCCTCGGCCTCCCAAAGTGCCTGCGTTACAGGCATGAGCCCCCGCACCCGGCCCTTTTATGCTTCTTCAGGTTTGTACTGGAAGTAGTGACTGGCATTTCCTCCCAGTAGTTTATGCATTCATTGTATACGTTTCACTGTATTCCCTCTGGAATTTATTATTATGTGCAAGCCTAGGAGTTACACTATTTTTTTTTTGACGGAGTTTTGCTTTTGTTGCCCAGGCTGGAGTGCAATGGCGCGATCTAGGCTCACCACAACCTCCGCCTCCCTGGTTCAAGTGATTCTCCTGCCTCAGCCTCCTGAGTAGCTGCATGACAGGCACGCACTACCATGCCCTGCTAATTTTTGTATTTTTAGTAGTGATGGGGTTTCTCCATGTTGGCCAGGCTGGTCTCGAATCCCCAATCTCAGGTGATCCACCCGCCTCGGCCTCCCAAAGGGCTGGGATTACAGGCGTGAGCCACCATGCCCGGCAGGGTTTATGTTTTACTCAGTGATTTACGATGCTTCCCTCAGAATGAACTATAACATGGGTGTCCCTAAACTCTCTATTCCACTCGGCTAATTTGCCTAATTATCCTTATACCATTGTTAACCTGTTTAAATAACTGAAGCATCATAATGTGTTTTTAAAAATAGACTTCAAATTCAAAATCATTTTTTACTGAAAATCTATAATTCTGAATTACATAAAATTTGAATAAAGAAATATCTTAAAGGGATTTCAACATGGTTAAGACCACAGGAATGCACGTCAGGACTCTCCCTCCTCACAGCTGCAGCGGACAGAGTGGGGAAGAGGGAGGGTTCTAGGCCCCGCTTTCTCCTGGGGCCTCCGTTACTCATCTGCACAGTGGGGTGAACCACAGGAGCTGCTGGGGGGAGTCAGCAGAATGAGAGCTGAACACACACAGCCCAAGTACTGTCTGCCATCGTTGCTGGTACCACTGAGGCCACCCAGGAATGGGCACTCACCCTTCACCTTGCACGGCACACAGCTCTGCACCAGGTGTGGCGCTCACCCTGCACCATCCTGACCCCGGGGCGGCGCTCACCCTACACCCTGACCCCGGGGCGGCGCTCACCCTGCAGCCTGCACCGGGGCGGTGCTCATTATGCACCCTGACCCAGGGGTGGGCTTACCCTGCACCATCCTGCACCAGGGGTGGTGCTCACTTTATACCCAGACCCAGGGGTGGGCTCACCCTACACCCTGACCCTGGGGCGGCGCTCACCCTGCAGCCTGCACCGGGGCGGTGCTCATTATGCACCCTGACCCAGGGGTGGGCTTACCCTGCACCATCCTGCACCAGGGGTGGTGCTCACTTTATACCCAGACCCAGGGGTGGGCTCACCCTACACCCTGACCCCGGGGCGGCGCTCACCCTGCAGCCTGCACCGGGGCGGTGCTCATTATGCACCCTGACCCAGGGGTGGGCTTACCCTGCACCATCCTGCACCAGGGGTGGTGCTCACTTTATACCCAGACCCAGGGGTGGGCTCACCCTACACCCTGACCCCGGGACGGCGCTCACCCTGCACCTGGACCCAGGGGTGGGTTCACCCCGCGCCATCCTGACCCCAGAACAATGCTCGCTCTGCACAGAGCTACCCCAAGGGCAGTGCTCACCTTGGCACTGTGAGCAGAGACAGTGGTAGTGACGTACGGGGTCCTGTTCTTTTGAAGCAGGTCAATGTAGACCTCAGCCCCGTCTCCTCCGTGGACACGCAGCAGGCTAAGCAGTTCATTGACGTCATGGTGAATCCGAAATTCACTCATGGTTTTAGCTCTGAGGCACCAACATCACAATATGTTCTTAAGGTAAAAGGGCAGCTACTCATAAAATTTAAACTGTAGAAATAAAACAAAAAAAAATTTTTTTTTCTTTTGAGACGGAGTCTCGCTCTGTGGCCCAGGCTGGAGTGCAGTGGCGCGATCTCGGCTCACTGCAAGCTCCGCCTCCCGGGTTCACCCCATTCTCCTGCCTCAGCCTCCTGAGTAGCTGGGACTACAGGTGCTGCCACCACGCCCGGCTAATTTTTGGTATTTTTAGTAGAGATGGGGTTTCACTGTGTTAGCCAGGATGGTCTCCATCTCCTGACCTTGTGATCCGCCCGCCTCAGCCTCCCAAAGTGCTGGGATTAAAACAAAATTTTTTTAACCCTTAAGGCTGGCCAATGTCAGGCCTTTGACAAACCAAGTTATCAACCGGCCTGGGGCCCCTCCCCCGACACCCCAGCAGCCTCGAGAGGGTCCTCTGCATGGGAATGGGATTCACCTGCCTCCAGCTTCCAGGCGGCCTCCACAGCTCTGGGAGCCATCCCCGTGGGCAGCACGAATGGGGCCTGAGACCCGGGTTCCCTTTCTCCTGCACCTCCCTCCACACACGGGTCTGGGCCAGCAGGGATGCTCGGCTGCTCGCCTCGGCTGGTGGGCGGAGCTTTCTGGTCCCAGATGTGCAGATGGGAGGCAGTGCTTGTGGAGTCTACACAGGGAGCTCTGCACAGGCCCAAGCCATTGACACTGTGCCAGCTCCCGGCACACACAACAAAATCCCAGCTTCCACCCGAGAGGCCCACCCTGGTTCTCAGACCCTGGGGTGCTCGGCCGGAGCTCCATTCACTTGGCCGGCTCTGCATTCCTTCTTCACTCCAGTACCCGTGACATCTCCTTTTCTTGCCCAAGCGTGGCTACCGACAGAGATGCTCTGGTAAGATTTCTACACGTTCCCTACGTGTTTGAGCCAGGTGAGGTTCCACTGCAGCTCCAGCTGCCCCAGGGTCTCACCAGGAGACACGTAACACATACGAGATCGAAGCCGTCACAGACACACCCAAGTGGGCAGCAGAACACTGCGTGGGGTCAGAGTGCAGGGTGAGCGCCACCCCGACTCTCCCAGCAGTGGCTGGTCGTTAGCTTCTGTCACTGAGAGTTCTGCCACAAGGCCATCAAGACAAACACATGGCTGTGTGCGGTGGCTGCTGCCTGAAATCCCAGCATTTCTGGAGGCTGAGTCAGGTGAGTCGCTCAAGGCCAGGAGTCAAGACAGCCTGGGCAACACAGTGAGACTCTGTCTCTACAACAAATACAAAAACTAACTGGGCATGGTAGCATATGCCTGTAGTCTCAGCTACTCGGGAGGCTGAGGTGGATCACTTGAGCCACTGCAGCCTGGCCGACAGAGGGAGACCCTGTCTCAACAAAAAAACAAAACAAAACAAAAAACACACATAGGCAAGGCAACTGGCTATAGATTAAAAAACAAACATAAGCAAACTTTACATGCTTCACAAACATTTCAATTCATCTACACAAGGGTTCCTAATCTGGTATCCATGAATAATCAATAACAGACAAGCCCTTGAAAGTTATGGGCAAAATAATTTGTGAATTTTCTGAGGAGATGGCCCTTCAACAAATTCTCAAAGGCTCTATGACCCAAAAAAGGTAAGCAACCACTCTGTGACAGCTTCAGGAAGACAAGGATGAGTTCAACAAAACATCGAGTACAGAAGACTTGGCACGCACTCCCACAATATGCTAATTCACTAGTGACTATTAGCGTGGGACTCGACACCGAGATTCTAATCCTGTGTGACAGAAGGGCGTATCCGTAGATGAACATCAAATACTGGTCACAGGCAGGGTATCTCTGAAAATGGAAGGAGAGCGACAAGCAGGCATGGTGCCCAAGTTGCTCACATACATGCTTTTGACTCAGGAGGCACTCATGGTAACTACAGTTCAAGCACAAGGCAGGGCACGCGCCACGGAGCCCCACGCAGTCCGGACACTGACATGGCCACTTCCAGGCTGTAGGAACCTGAAAAAGGATGTGTCCTCTCCAAGCTTCTTCTGAAAAGGGGAAGCCCTAGGTCCTGCCTAGACCTGTGGTGGAGAGAAGTGAAATCATCCTGAAAAAGCACAAAAGGGCCCATACGTGGTAAGTTCTTACAGTGTTGTTACCAGGAAAGCAGAAACAAACACGCGGCCACTGTTACTACCTGGAGGTATTAACTCAGTTACCTGAGAAATGGTTAAGTTTGCAAAAGGAAAATTGGGTCCCAATCATTGACAATATCTTAAACTACCAGTTGCTTTTCTAAGTCACGGGAGCCCTGGATGAGGCCCTGCAAACTACCTGCGAAGCAGAAGGACAGCCCAAAACTTTCCGGCCAGCGGCCTCTTCAAATCCAAAGGGAGCCTGTTTCACCCACATTCTACTGGGCTCCCCGAGGACTGCAGGTTGCCCTGTAGCTGCTGGACTGGGACACACTTTGGTCATGCTAGGTGGCAAGAAAACCATCTGCCACCAAAACAAAGCAGTCCCTCACCAGACACAAGTCGGGAGAGAAAGCTACCTCTGAGGAAAACCATCTGAGTATTTACTGAAAAACTACCTCCCGGGCATGGTGGCTCCCGCCTGTCATCCCAGCACTTTGGGAGGCCAAGGTGGGCAGATCACGAGGTCAGGAGATTGAGACCATCCTGGCTAACATGGTGAAATCCCGTCTCTACTAAAAATACAAAAAAAAAATAGCCGGGCGTGGTGGCGGGCGCCTGTCGTCCCAGTTACGGGGAGGCTGAGGCAGGAGAATGGCGTGAACCCGGGAGGCAGAGTTTGCAGTGAGCCAAGATCGCGCCACTGCACTCCAGCCTGGGTAACAGAGCAAGACTCTGTCTCAAAGAAAATAATAATAATAATAAAAAAATTAAAACTACCTTCAGGAAACTTCCCATCTCTTCTAGAAATAGAAGCACAGATGCCCGCACGTCATGAGTGTTCACCCTGTGAGGAGCCTGCTGCTCTCCCTGAATGTGCGGACCCGTCCTCCAAAAGGGCAGCCTGCGCCCGCACAGAGTTCCCCCCCTTCGGGAGACCTCTGGAAAAGTCCTGGGGCAACTCTGGGGTGTCACGGTCACGGAGGTTGCTCTCGGTACTTAGAGGGCCAGGGCCAGGGACGTTAATCATCCAGACAGCTGTCCCACCAGAACGTGTCCCTCTCGAGCTCTGAGGAACTGTTTAGCTTCGGCCGCTTACTTGGTCTTCTTGATGCTCCTGAATTCTTACTATTAATCACACAAACGGGCAGGCCCAGCGTCTGTGACTGGGCGGGACTGAAGTCCTTTTCACAGAGGCTGTGAGCTACGCAGGGACATGAGGGCAGCAAGCCATCCAGGTGCCAAGGCAAGAGACCGAGGGCACGAGCTATTCCAGTATAATAAAATACATTAAACAACAAGTTATACTAGATGTAAATCATAAACATGATTACATATAAATATCATTAATCATTAGTTCATAGCAACCACTCTTCATTCCAATATTATAATAATCCTCGCTCTACAATCATAACCTAGGAAAAACCAGGCCATACAGAGCCATACAGAGCTGAAGGTACACGCTGAGAAGTGACCAGAAGACAGTGTGAGCCTCTGTTATGCCTGGGCAGGGCCACTAGAGGGCTCTTTGCTCCACTGGTAACGCCAGCATCTGGGAAGATGCCTATTTCCAAGTGGACTGGGGTCTAGCGGTAGCGTCGGTGCTAAGGAAAAACACCCACTACTTAGCAGACCAGGAAAGGGAGTCTCCCTGTCCCCGGGGGAGTTCAGAGAAGACTCTACTCCTCCACCTCTTTGTGGAGGGTCTGACATCAGTCAGGCCCGCCCACAGTTATCCAGAGGCCTAACGGTCTCCTTGTGATGCTGTGCTTCAGTGGTCATGCTCCTAGTCCGTTTTCATGTTCCATCCTGTGCACCTGGCTCTGCCTTTTTTATATTACCAAAATAGTGAAAAATTATTTTATAATACCAAAATTAGTGAAAGTACTAAAAGTCTCTGATATTCAGAAATAATGGCATAAGCTGTCTCTCTCTGTGCCTCGGCTGCCAGGCAGGGAAGGGCCCCTGTCCAGTGGACACGTGACCCACGTGACCTTACCTATCATTGGAGATGGCTCACACTCCTTACCCTGCCCCTTTGACTTGTATCCAATAAACATCAGCACAGTCTGGCGTTCAGGGCCACTACTGGTCTCCACGTCTTGGTGGCAGGGGTCCCCTGGGCCCAGCTGTCTTTTCTTTGATCTCTTTGTCTTCTGTCTTTATTTCTACAACCTCTCATCTCCGCACACAGGGAGAAAAACCCACTGACCCTGTGGGGCTGGACCCTACAAGGACGCGAGCTGAGGAAGCCAGGCACGCATGCCACAATCCACCACAGACAAGCAGGGCACACACTCCCCATGAATAAGTGATTAAAACACAGAGGGGCGTGAACAAGAGCCTCTGCTGAGAGCTCAAAGCTAACTGTACAAATTGGTGTGAAAAATTATTTTACCACTTGTGGAAAATGCCAAGAGCCCAAAGGCTTTCACAGAGACAGAAAATACAGTCAGGCATCACTCAGCGTTCTGACAAATGCCTGGCCAACATGGTGAAAACCAGTCTCTAACAAAAATACAAAAATTAGCCAGGCCTGCTGGCGCACACTTGTAATCCCAACTACTTGGGAAGCTGAGGTACGAGAATCGCTTGAACCCAGGAGGCAGAGGTTGTAGTGAGCCCAGATCGTGCCACTGCACTCCAGCCTGGGCGACAGAGACTCTATCTCCAAAAGAAAAAAGTGAAACGTATGGTTACATGATTTCCTTCTTAGCAATCATCAGTCACTGGCAGACCTAGATGGTGTAAGGCCTACGATAAACCTAAGCCACCTAGTGGAGCCTCCTGCTTGTGGGCCACAAACCTGCCCAGCAGGTGGCTGTGCTGAACACTACGCAACTGTAACACAGAGGTATTCGTGTACCTAAACACGGAAAAAGTACAGGGGCAGGCATGGTGGCTCACGCCTGCAGTCCTAGCTCTTTGGAAGGTTGAGGGAGGAGGACCACTTGAGCCCAAGAGTTTTGAGGCCGCAGCGATCTATGAGCTATGATCGCACCACTGCACTCCAGCCTGGATGACAGAACGAGAAAGCTACAGCCTCTATCCGCCACCGGGAACATTCTCTGCAGTAGATCTGAAGCCTCCACTGCTTCCCCCGTGTTGTCAATCACCATTTTAATTAGATGACTCTTTAGTCTGACGTCTGTCTCTCCTACTAGGCTGCCGCGCTCTCCTGTGACGCCTTCACCCACACACCCTGGGCACCTAGCACAGGTCGTGGGTTTCACGGGAGCTGCGGGGACCGGAGACGTCGACAGGACCCCGACAAACCAGGAAAGGGCCTTTGAACTAAAGTAACGGGAATTCACCCAAGCGCTTTAAGTTAAAAACGGTTGCAACAAAACCGGAGCCACTTTGGCTCCGGTTTGCGACTGGTTTAGAGGAAACAAGATCCAGGGACTGCCGCGGTCCAACAGGCGGGAGACGAGAGCCGGGGCAAGGCGGACGGGAGAGAGCGTGCGAGAGGGGGACCTGCGACCCGGCTTCCCAGGGCTGGGAGGGGACACCCGGGACCACCCGGAGGCCCGCTCCGCCCCGCCCCGGCTGAGTGTCGGGCCGCGGGGCAAGACGCTGGCCTGGCCGGTGCAGGCCCCAAGGGCTTCGGCCCAGAGTTCGGGGACCGCTGCGCAGCCAGAGGGAGCGCGCGGGAAGAGCCGCGTCCCACCAGTTCCGTCGCCTAGTGGTCCCCCGGGCCCGGCAGTCCCCCAAACCCCTCTCTGCGCCCGCGCTCTGCCGGGACTCACCGCAGTACCGGAGCCACAGCTCCCGCGCAGCCCCCCACGGCGGCGGACGTGCGCACGACGTCACGTCCGGCTTGCCTGGCGGACGGTGGCCGACAGGCTGCGGCCGCCCGCGCCCGGGGTGATGCAGCTGCCCCCCGCGCTGTGCGCCCGCCTTGCCGCGGGGCCCGGGGTGGCGGAGCCACTGCCTGTAGAGCGGGACCCCGCGGCTGGGGCCGCGCCCTTTCGCTTCGTTGCGCGCCCGGTGCGCTTCCCGCGAGAGCACGAGTTCTTCGAGGTGCGTGAACAAAATTGGGAAAAGGCAGTTGTGGGATCCAGCTGGGCCTACGGCTGCGGGGCGGGGCCGGAGCCGGGAGTGGGCGGGGCCTGAGGCTGCAGGGCGGTGCTGGAGCCTGGAGTGGGCGGGGCCTACGGCTGCGGAGCGGGGCCGGAGCCTGGGACAGGTGATACCTGAGGCGGTGGGGAGGGGCCGGAACGGATGTGGGCGGGGCCTGAGGCTGCAGGGCGGAGCCAAAGCCTGGAGCAGGCGGAGCCAATGGTTGTGGGGCGGGGCCGAGCCGGGAGGGTGGAGCCTACAGCTGTGGGGCGGGGCCGGATCCCGGGATGGGTGGGGCCACGGGTGTGGGCGAGGCCTGCGGCGAGGCACCTGGCCCCGCCGACGGCGCACTTCTCCTGCAGGATGGGGACGTGCAGCGCCACCTCTACCTCCAGGACGTGCTCATGCAGGTGGCCGACGCGCCTGAGAAGCCCAGGTAAGCGGCTGGGCAGTGCCCTGCCAGTGCTATTTCTGCGCCGCCTCCCTGCCTCGTGCCTAGTCCCTGGGGCTGCGCTGCCGCCTTTACATGTGCGGCTGCCCCACCAAGGCGCTGTGCCTGTCCAGATTTGGCATGGCTGACTCCACCACCACCTAGTCTGTTTGTGAAACTTAATTCATAAAAAGAGGGCTTGGGATCGCAAAAGATGCATGGGGGCTTTATTGGAGGTCTCAAAGGGAAACTGTGCAGAAAGTCCAGCTTGGTTCCTCGCACCGGAGGAAGGGCCCCTGAAGCAGGTCTCCTTGGCAGGGTGCCGGCGTTTGCCTGCCAGGTGGCCGGCTGCTGCCAGGTGTTCGATGCCCTGGACGACTACGAGCACCACTACCACACGCTGCATGGAAATGTTTGCTCCTTTTGCAAGCGGGCCTTCCCGTCCGGACATCTGCTGGACGCCCACATCCTGGAGTGGCACGATTCGCTCTTCCAGATCCTGTCTGAGAGGCAGGACATGGTGGGTGAGGTCTACATAGCCGCCGAGGCCATCCCCAGTGGTGATGGGCTCAGAGTGCTGCCCCCAGCTCTCAGGTGCACAGGGGCAAGGCCAGGGATACCTTTCCGCCCTTGGCAGCCCTGCTAGAGGGGCGTGGTGGTGGGGGAGGGCCAGGGGTCAGAGGGAGGTGATGCCGTCTCTGTTTCAGTATCAGTGCTTGGTAGAAGGCTGCACAGAGAAGTTCAAGACCAGCAGAGACCGGAAGGACCACTTGGTGAGGATACACCTGTACCCCGTGGACTTCCGGTTTGATAAGCCAAAGAAAAACAGAAGGTAGGGAGCCACCAGGCTCTGCACGTGTCTGTTTTTGATTTTAGGAAGAGGCTTCCAACCAGCCAGAACACATAGACTGTCAGACTTACCCTAATGGGGTGTCCACCTACGGGTACTTGAAGCCCTGGCAGCACAGCTACAGGTGGTTGTGCCGGCGGCCACCCTGCCGAAGGGAGGCTGGAGGGGAGCCCCTGGCTGCCCAGCTCTGTGCCGGTGGAGGCAGCAGAGGGGGTGTGGGAATGAGCAGGCACAGCACCTCTGCACTCACACCCCCTGGGGCTGTGCCTCTACCTCCTGCAGCAGTTGGCTGTGCTCACACATCATGCTGCCCTGGCTTTCTCTTTGTCCTGGTTGTGCGCAGATGAACTTGATGCCAAAGCCATTTATTAACACGTTCTTGCCTAGAGCGCACTCTGGGAAATACTTCCAAGAACAATCTTTTTTTTTTTTTTTGAGACAGGGTCTCGCTGTGACACCCAGGCTGGAGTGCAGTGGTGTGATCTAGGTTCACTGCAACCTCCACTTCTCAGGCTCAAGCGATTCTCCCACTTCAGCCTCCTAAAGTGCTAGGACCTGCCAACACGCATCACCACACTTGGCAAAATGTTCTATTTTTTGTAGAGACAGGGTCTTGCTATGTTGCCCACTCTGGTGGTGAACTCCTGGGCTCAAGCAATCCACCTGCCTCAGCCTCACAAAGTGCTGAGATTACAGGTATGAGCTACCACATCCAGCTGGAACAATTTTTAAATTGTGTTACATTTCTTCTTTTTTTTAACTGATTATCTTAGGTGAACCTTCATAATCATCTGAAATTGTATTGATCAAAGTCTTTCAGACTACATTTTCTCAAGTAGTAATTTGCTGTTTAAAATAAAATAATTGGGAGAACTCACTGCAATATGGGAGGCTTTTACAAAGACTTATATATAAAGTAATTGTCTCCCTTCCAAGGGATCATTTTAAGGAGAAAAACCCTGCAATGCTGGATTGAGACATTCGTATTATGGAAGAGACTAGTTTATAGTCTCTGGTTAACTTGAGTAAATTTCTCACACTCGTAAAAAGACCTGTGGCACTGTTGGCACCAAAAATACTATTCTCAAAACAAGTATGAGGCCGGGCGTGGTGGCTCAAGCCTGTAATCCCAGCACTTTGGGAGGCCGAGACGGGCGGATCACAAGGTCAGGAGATCGAGACCATGCTGGCGAACATGGTGAAACCCCGTCTCTACTAAAAATAAAAAAAAAAAAAACTAGCCAGGCGAGGTGGCGGGCGTCTGTAGTCCCAGCTACTCGGGAGGCTGAGGCAGGAGAATGGCGTGAACCCGGGAGACGGAGCTTGCAGTGAGCCGAGATCCGGCCACTGCACTCTAGCCTGGGCGGCAGAGTGAGACTCCGTCTCAAAAAAACAAAAAACAACAACAACAAAAAAACAAGTATGATTGTTGCAG
Organism: Macaca mulatta; assembly: GCF_049350105.2. Lineage (NCBI taxonomy): Eukaryota > Metazoa > Chordata > Mammalia > Primates > Cercopithecidae > Macaca > Macaca mulatta. The sequence continues at coordinate 145,409,742 of NC_133414.1, forward strand.
TTAAGTTTATAAAATGCAGGCTTTATTATATAAACAATGACCTTGCTGTAATCATTTTCCTTTTCTCAGTATCCTGAAAACCACACTATGAAATTAGACTATGCCAAAATAGAAAATATGCTACTTACAAGGAAATCCAGTTTCTTTCTTGCACATTCATTTCTGGGGAACACGGGGGCTGTAGGAGCCATGCAGGGCTGCTGCTCACTGCTCTGTCCCCGCAGCCCAGCCTCAGCGGAAGTCCCAGGGGACAGTGGAGAGCGGTCAGAAGGGGAGGCCATGGAAATCTGCTCCGAGCCTGCGGCGGCCTCCCCTGCACCGGCCGGTGAGAGGCGGACCTACAGTCATAGGTCAGTGTCCAAGCTGTTTCTGAAACACGTTCTCAATGTGTGTTCGGTGCTGAGGATTCTGGGTTGCACCCTGGGCCGCTGCGCTTCTCATACTGAATTCAGAAAGGTAACGCTGGGAAAGAAAATCGGCTTCCGATTTTGCCGGAGAAGAAAGTCCAGATGTTTCAGGTCCTGTGAATAGCTAAGTTTCTCTCGCATACTCTGTTTTTGAGGCGCTGAAGTGCAGGAATGCCGAGCACCACTCCCTTTTCCTCACTGTCTGAGTGGGATGGAAAGAGTCCCACTTGCAGTTGCTTCAGTTACAACCCAGGCGTCTGCTTTTCTCGCGCTACTTGTGCCGTCTGCCTTCCTAGCGTTACCTGTACTTGTCTTGGGTTAAAGTCGATTTCAAATTAATTTGGGGAAAACAGTGAACAATTGGGGAAAAACATCATCAAAGACTCCGAACAGGTGGAAAGATCAACTAGCGTTCCCTGCACCCCCTTACAGATGCCTGGACTTTGGCCTGTGGATGAGCCCCGGGGGGCTGGGGCAGTAGGGGTTTCCACTGGACAGACGTGGGGTAGCAGGAAGTCTCAGCCCCAGAGGACTTGGCAGGAGCCGCCGTCTCCTCTGAGTTCTTTCCAGTGGGTGTGCGTCGGTGGCTGGCGGGGATCTCCCCCAGGAAGTAGGTCTCAGACAGGCTGTGGAAAGGGAGCTGCCCCAGGGCCCAGGAGGGCTGGCTCTGCATCCCGCATGTTCCCAGAGTGAAAGAGAATGAGAAGGAGACACACGACTACTGTTATGACCTGGGTTGTTGGTTGGCAAATGCAGCGTCTAATACAAACTTTCTTCCATCCCAGAATACCCTCTACCATCTGCTTTGGTCAGGGTGCTGCTCGAGGATTTAAAAGCAACAAGAAAACCAAACAGTGCTGATAGATTCAGAAAAGGAGTGGGGGGCAGTCACCACTGGTGGGAGTGGCATCTACCGTGGGCCTTTCTCCGACCTTCTGGTGTGGCCGCCCTGGGGCCAGGCCCTCGCCATCTTCCCTGTCCCTGTTCCTCAACAAATGGCATCAGCAGCCATCATCAGAAGCAGTGAGGGACCCACAGATTTTGGAAACGACCTCGAGACACTATTGGGACTGAGATGTGGACAGCCTGCCTCCCCCTGCAGGGCAAACCCTAAGAATGTATTTTTAAACACATGAAATAAGTATTTTTCACTGATGGTCTTATGTCTTCATTTCTGTGTTGAGTCAGGTGGGGAATGGTCATTGTTACCCATGTGTATTCTGTTTTCCACCCTCAGTTTTCAGGAAGATTTATAAAGTCCTGGCACCCCTCAGACGTGGGTGATGGCGTAGGATACAGCACTCTGCCTCATCCCAGACCACTTGGCTTTGGGAGCCACACCCGGTTGTCCCTGCCACACCACTCCGGAAGTAGACCTGGTGGGGGTAGGCAGTGATGCCCACAGGGAGGGGCACAGTGGCTCTGGGGGTGTGGGGTGCTGGGGGTGTATGGGGTGGTGGAGGGTGCTGCCCCAGAGGGCGCAGGACCCATCACTGGTGCCAGTAGGGACCACAGAACCTGCAGCAGGAAACGCAGGCCGGGAGGTTGGGGCTGGCATTGGATTGCAGAGAACACTGGGAGCAGTGTGTCCTGGAGAAACCGCTCTGTTTTGATAAAATTAGGGCTCTCGGACCCCCGACCATGTTTTCCTCCAGAGGCCCTGTTCCCACAGCATGTGACTGAGGTGCTCCTGGCCCCCCGCCCCCGGCCTCACCTCACAGCCCCCGGCATCACCCCCACCCCCCGCATCACCTCCGCCCCCGGCATCACCTCACAGCCCCCGGCATCACCCCCGCCCCCGGCATCACCTCACATCCCCCGGCATCACCTCACAGCCCCCGGCATCACCCCCACCCCCGGCATCACCTCACAGCCCCCGGCATCACCTCACAGCCTCCAGCATCACCTCACAGCACTCCTTTTGGGGCTCTGGGTCTGGCTGGAGGCAGCCGGTGGTCATCTGCAGCTGCTGCCCAGCTCCACAGGGCAATGCTGAGAGCTCTCCAGCAACCTGGAATCAGGGAATCTCAAGGGCCTCAGGTTCAGAGCTGACATCGCTCAGTGCTTTGTGCTCTGGAAACTGAAGGCAGGTTCCCAAGCACTCAAGGGAAGACACTAAAGCCTGAAGCCCAGGCCTGGGTGCACAGGTGAAGAGAGGCTTAACATGCACGTGTGTGGGGTGGGAGATGAGCAATGACTGAGGGTGGCTGTGGCGGGGTCGCCCGGGGCCCGTCAGCCGCTTGAGAAAGCACAACACAAGAAAAATGCAAACATGCACATTTACTGCTCGTTCTGTCTCCCCGAAGAGATCCTGTCCCAGCCCGTCAAGTCCTTCTCCAGCTCCTGCATGAGCTCCCTGCACAAGGCCGGCAGCACAGCGCTGGCGGCAGTGCTCCACGAGGATGTGTTAGCCCTTTCCACAACAGCAGATTCTGCTAAAACTCTTTTGTTCACAGCAGGACTGTTTTATACTCTTTGGGGGCTGTAGGTCCTGGGTTCCAATCCTAGCTTCATCTCCGCCTGGAAGCTGTTTGTTTATTCTGTCTCAGTTTTTCTTCTGACAAGTGGGGAGTGTAGAACTTCGGTATGAAGAATGTTACTGATTTTTTTTTTAAAGCCAGCATCGTAATTGTACGTGGGCTGCATCCATTTCTAAGGAGATGCTCATGTTTCTTTTCTTTCTTTTTCTTTTTTTCCTTTTTTTTTTTTTTTTTTTTTGAGACAGTCTTGCTCTTCTTGCCCAGGCTGGAGTGCAGTGGCATGACCTTGGCTCACTGCAACCTCCGCCCCCCAGGTTCAAGCGATTCTCCTGCCTCAGCCTCCTGAGTAACTGGGATTATAGACGCACACCACCATACCTGGCTACTTTTTGTATTTTTAGTAGATACAGCGTTTCACTATGTTGGCCAGGCTGGTCTTGAACTCCTGACCTCAGGTGATCTGCCTGCCTCAACCTCCCCAAGTGCTGGGATTACAGTCGTGAACCACCGCGCCAGGCAGATGCTCATGTTTCTGCTGCAAGACCTGTGAGAGCTGAAGCCAGCTGGACTTCCTGGGTTGAGTAGGGACTTGGAGAACTTTTCTGTAGCTAGCTAGAGGTTTATAAAATGCACCAATCAGGGCTCTGTAAAAACGCACCAATCAGTGCTCTGTAGCTAGCTAGACGTTTTTAAAATGGGCCAATCAGTACCCTGTAAAATGGACCAATCAGCAGGACATGGGCAGGGACAAATACAGAGAATAAAAGCTGGCCCCCCCTCCCACACACACACATCCCCACCCCTACACCCCTACACCCCTCCCAGCCAACAGTGGCAACCCGCTGCTGTTCACAGTAAATCTTGCTGCTGCTCACTCTTTGGGTCCATGCCATCTTTAAGAGCCTTAACACTCACCGCTAAGGTCCGTGGCTCCATTCTTGAAGTCAGCGAGACCATGAACCCACTGGAAGGAACCAACTCTGAACACACCTGGACGTGGCTTCCAGGTCACAGCTGTCAAGAGAAGACTCAGACAAGACACAGGATGGAATGCCCACAACCCCCAGACACAGAGATGGAAGGGCCGCACCCCCCCACAGGACACAGAGATGGAAAGGCCGCACCCTCCCCTCCCCAAGGACACAGATGGAGAGGTTGCACCCCCCGGAACACGCACAGGTGGAGAGGCTGCACCTCTCCTCCCGGAACACACACAGGTGGAGGCCTCCCCCCCCAGAACACACACAGGTGGAGAGGCTGCGCCCCCGCCCCCGAACACACACAGGTGGAGAGGCCGCACCCCCCCGAACACACACAGATGGAGAGGCCGCACCCCCCCGGAACACACACAGGTGGAAAAGCCGCAACCCCCCCCCCGGAACACACAGGTGGAGGCCTCCCCCCCCGAACACACACAGGTGGAGGCCTCCCCCCCCTGAACACGCACAGGTGGAGAGGCCGCACCGCCCCCCGAACACACACAGGTGGAGAGGCCGCAACCCCCACCCACGGAACACACACAGGTGGAGAGGCCGCATCCCCCCCGGAACACACACAGGTGGTGAGGCCGCATCCCCGGAACACACACAGGTGGAGAGGCCGCACCCCCCCCAACACACACAGGTGGAGAGGCCGCATCCCCCCCGGAACACACACAGGTGGGGAGGCCGCACCCCCCCCCCGAACACACACAGGTGGAGAGGCCGCACCCCCCCCCGAACACACACAGGTGGAGAGGCCGCACCCCCCGGAACACACACAGGTGGAGAGGCCGCATCCCCCCCGGAACACACACAGGTGGAGAGGCCGCATCTCCCCCGGAACACACACAGGTGGAGAGGCCGCATCCCCCCCGGAACACACACAGGTGGAGAGGCCGCACCCCCCCCCGAACACACACAGGTGGAGAGGCCGCACCCCCCGGAACACACACAGGTGGAGAGGCCGCATCCCCCCCGGAACACACACAGGTGGGGAGGCCGCACCCCCCCCCCGAACACACAGGTGGAGAGGCCGCATCCCCCCCCCGGAACACACACAGGTGGAGAGGCCGCATCCCCCCCCCGGAACACACACAGGTGGAGAGGCCGCATCCCCCCCCCCCCGGAACACACACAGGTGGAGAGGCCGCACCCCCCCCCGAACACACACAGGTGGAGAGGCCGCACCCCCCGGAACACACACAGGTGGAGAGGCCGCATCCCCCCCGGAACACACACAGGTGGAGAGGCCGCATCCCCCCCGGAACACACACAGGTGGAGAGGCCACATCCCCCCCGGAACACACACAGGTGGAGAGGCCGCACCCCCCCCCCCCCGAACACACACAGGTGGAGAGGCCGCACCCCCCGGAACACACACAGGTGGAGAGGCCGCATCCCCCCCGGAACACACACAGGTGGGGAGGCCGCACCCCCCCCCCGAACACACAGGTGGAGAGGCCGCATCCCCCCCCCCGGAACACACACAGGTGGAGAGGCCGCATCCTCCCCCCGGAACACACACAGGTGGAGAGGCCGCACCCCCCCCCCGAACACACAGGTGGAGAGGCCGCATCCCCCCCCCGGAACACACACAGGTGGAGAGGCCGCATCCCCCCCCCCGGAACACACACAGGTGGAGAGGCCGCATCCTCCCCCGGGAACACACACAGGTGGAGAGGCCGCATCCGCCCCGAACACACACAGGTGGAGAGGCCGCACCCCCCCCCGGAACACACACAGGTGGAGAGGCCGCATCCCCCCCCCGAACACACAGGCGGAGAGGCCGCACCCCCCCCGGAACACACAGGTGGAGAGGCCGCACCCCCCCCCGAACACACACAGGTGGGGAGGCCGCACCCCCCCCCCCAACACACAGGCGGAGAGGCCAGGGCCCACCTGTGCATGGATGACTCCGGGCTGAAGTGCAGCCGTGGGTGCCGGTGCCGGTCTCCGTCCTTCACAGGAAACAGGGAGGCCGGGGCCGCCAAGCCCCGTCCCTTCATCCTCCGGCCCCTGCGCCCGCTCCTCCCACGGCCAGGCTGTGCCCGTGTCCGCTCCACCGCCAGCCGGCCGACACCCCGGGGCGTGCGGAGACAAGACCTCAGGCGACCGGTCGCCGTCCTCCCCTTTCCCCGCGGCCCGGGGCGGCCCGGCCGGCTGCAGCGCCCCCTCCTGGAGGCGTCAGCAAAGTGTCGCCTTCTCCGCTGGGTGTCAGCTCGGACACCAGGAGGGATGCGCTTGGAGGATGTGGGTGGCCCCGTGGGGAGCCGCGCAGAGTCGGCGGTCGCCGTGGTCCTGGCCCAGCTTCCAGGCCTCCCATTGCCAGGGGCAGGCGGCTGGGAGCCTGTGGGAGGAGGTGTGGGAGCAGGCAGGGGTCCGCAGTGATCCTCCCGGCTCCAGCCACCCTGCGCGAATGTAAGGCCTCTGCCGCGGGCCTCAGTTTACCCATCTGTAGATGAGCAGGTGACAGGTGAGCTCCAAGAATTAGCCAGATTTGAAGCCCAGTGCTGGGAACACAGTGGACACATTCCTTGACTCCTACTGTCCCCCTTGCCCCTCTGCCTCTCACGCTCATTCACGTGCACAGTCAGACGATCCACTCGATCTCCTTTCTGTATGTGGTTCCGTGCTCACACTCACACACGCTCACACAATCCACGTCCCTCCTCTCTGTATGTGGTTCCGTGCTCACACTCACACACGCTCACACAATCCATGCCCCTCCTCTCTGTATGTGTGTCCCTGCTCACACACATGCTCACACTCATACACACAATCCACACCCCTCCTCTCTGTATGTGGTTCCGTGCTCACACACACATATACTCCCACTAACACTCTCACACACACTCCACACTCCCTCCTCTCTGTATGTGCATCCCTGCTCACACACACACGCTCACACTCACACAATCCATGCCCCTCCTCTCTTATGTGCATCTGTGCTCACATTCACACACTCATATGCTCATGCACACACACAATCCATGCCACCTCCTCTATGTGTATCTGTATTCGCGCTCTCACTAAGACACACACACAATCCACACCCCTTCTCTTTGTATATGCATCTGTGCTCACATGGTCACACTAACACTTTCACACACACACACAATCCACACCCCCTCTCTGTGCATCTGTGCTCACACACATGCTCACACTAACGCTAACACAGAATGCACACCCTCTCCTGTCTGTCCGTGCTCACACGCTCACACACACATAATCCACACTCCCTCCTCTCTGTGCGTCTGTGCTCATACTCACACACACTCACACACACAATCCATGCCCCCCCTCTCTGTACGTGCATCCATGCTCGCACACAGGGAAGCCAGAAGTCCCTCCACCCCCACCCTGTTGGCTCTCATGTGGGTTGTGTGGATCTGGAAACCTAAATTCCTGATTTCGATCATTGCATGAAGCTTACGTAAGAAAACGCCCTTGTTTGCGGGGAATCCACACTGAAGTATTTAAGGATAAAGAGGTCACTTCCTCTGAGTGCAAGGAGTTGCCAGGCCGGGTGGGGAGGATGGGACTTACGGCAGCTCCAGGAGCCCCTGGGCCCTTCTCAGCTCCCATCTGGCTCCAAGGGAATGGGAGATGCCCGTCCCTGGGGCAGATCTTACCCCTCCTCAGACCCCACTCCCCACTCCCCACTCAGATGCCCCATTCACTCATTGGCTCAGAAAAAACGTTAGGTAGGTAGCAGCTAAAGAGAAGACAGATTATTGATAGATGATAGGTAATAGACGGTAGGTGATAGACGATAGAGGATAATAGGTGATAGACAATAGGTGATCGATGATAGATAATAGGCCATAGACAATAGGTGGCAGATAATTGATAGGCTGGTAGGTAGAGAGACGAGGTGGTGGAGTGTGATAGAGCGGATGGGGTGGAATGCCAGATGCTGGAGTTTGGATGTTAACATTTGACCCCCAGCGTTCAAGGTGGGGCCTGGATGGGAGGTGTTTGGGTCATGGGGCAGATATGAATGGGTTGATGCCACTCTCAAGGTAATGAGTGAGTTCTTGCTTGATTACTTACTGTGAGGAATTATTTTTTTTTTCTTTTGAGTCTTGCTCTGTTGCCCAGGTTGGAGTGAGCGGTGCAATCTTGGCTCACTGCAAGCTCCACCTCCCAGGTTCACACTATTCTCCTGCCTCAGCCTCCTGAGTAGCTGGGACTACAGGCGCCCAGCACAACGTGCAGATAATTTTTTGTATTTTTAGTAGAGACGGTGTGTAGTGTGTCTGGAGTTGGTTCCTTCTGGTGGGTTTGTGGTCTCGCTGACTTCAAGAATGAAGCTGTAGACCTTCGCAGTGAGTGTTACAGCTCTTAAAGGTGGCACGGACCCAAAGCATATATAGCAGCAAGATCTATTGTGAAGTGTCAAAGAACAAAGCTTCCACATTGTGGAAGGGGACCCGAACAGGTTGCCCCTGCTGGCTGGGGGATATGGGGGGTGGTGGCCAGCTTTTATTCCCTTCTTTGTCCCTGCCCATGTCCTGCTGATTGGTCCATTTTACAGAGTGCTGATTGGTCCATTTTACAAACCTCTAGCTAGCTACAGAGTGCTGATTGGTGTGTTTTTACAGTGCACTGATTGGTGCATTTTACAAACCTCTAGCCAGCTACAGAGCGCTGATTGGTGTGTTTTTACAGAGCACTGATTTGTGCATTTTACAAACCTCTAGCTAGCTACAGAGTGCTAATTGGTGCATTTTATAATCCTCTTGTAAGACAGAAAAGTTCTCCAAGTACCCACTTGACCCAGGAAATCCAGCTGGCTTCATCTCTCAACCGCGTTTCACCGTGCTAGTGAGGATGATCTTGATCACCTGACCTTGTGATCCACCCACCTTGGCCAACCAAAGTGCTGGGATTACAGGTGTGAACCACAGCACCTGACCCGATAATTGATTTTTTTTTTTGACGGAGTTTTGCTCTGTCGCCTAGGCTGGAGTACAGCGGTGTCATCTTGGCTCACTGCAAGCTCCGCCTCCCAGGTTCACGCCATTCTCCTGCCTCAGCCTCCTAAGTAGCTGGGACTATAGGCGCCCGCCACCACACCAGATAATTTTTTTTTTTTTTTTTTTTTTAGTAGAAAGGGGGTTTCACTGTGTTAGCCAGGATGGTCTCGATCTACTGACCTTGTGATCTGTGGGTAAAGGATTACCCAGGTGCCAAGGCAAGAGACTGAAGACACAAACTGTTTCAGTATAATAAAGGAAGTAGTTAGAATAAGAATAGTTATAATACAAATTAGATATAGAGATGATCGTGGACATTATCAATCATTCGTATAAACATTAGCTTTTAATATTACTCTTTGTTGTATTACTAATATAACCTAGGAATAACCAGTGGGCATAAGGTCAGGTGCTGAAGGGACACTGTGAGAAGTGACGAAGAAGACAAGAGGTGAACCCTCTGTCACGCCCGCATAAGGGCTGCTTGAGGACTCCTTGGTCAGGTGGTAACACCAGTGTCTGGGAAGGCACCCGTTACTTAGCAGACCGCAAAAGGGAGTCTCCTTTCCTTGGAGGAGTCAGGGAACACTCTGCTCCAGCAGCTTCTTGTGGAAGGCTGGATATTATCCAGGCCTGCCCGCGGTCATCTGGCGGCCTAAACCCCTCCCTGTGGTGCTGTGCTTCAACGGTCACGCTCCTTGTCCACTTTCATGCTCCTCCCGTACTCCTGGTTCCTCTTTGAAGTTCGTAGAAGACAGAGGTAGAAGAAATAGTAAAAGTCTTAAAGTCTTATCTTTCCTATAAGTGCATAGAAGAAAACGCTGACATATGCTGCCCTCCCTCTCTACTTCGGCTACCTAAGAGGGAAGGGCCCTGTGTCCTGTGATCACGTGACTTGTTTCACCTTGTCAATCACTTAGAAGATCCACCCTCCTTACCCTGCCCCTTTGTCTTGTATGCAATAAATATCAGCGTGCCCGGCCGTTCAGGGCCACTACCAGTCTCCACGTCTTGGTGGTAGTGGTCCCCCAGGCCCAGCTCTTTCTCTTTATCTCTTTGTCTTGTGTCTTTATTTCTTACAATCTCTCATCTCCACAGGCGGGGAGAACACCTGCTAAGCCCCGTAGGGCTGGATCCTACAGTGATCCGCCCACCTCGGCCTCCCACAGTGCTGGGATTACAGGCATGAGCCATTGCTTGCGTCTAGCTGAGAACTGATTGTTATAAAGAGTCTGTCATGGCCAGGTGCAATGGCTCACGCCTGTAATCCCAGCACTTTGGGAGGCCGAGGCGGGTGGATCACGAAGTCAGGAGTTCAAGACCATCCTGGCTAACACAGTGAAACCCAATCTCTACTAAAAATACAAAAAAATTAGCCGGGCAAGGTGGCAGGCGCCTGTAATTCCAGCTACTCGGGAGGCTGAGGCAGGAGAATGGCGTGAACCCAGGAGGCGGAGCTTGCAGTGAACGGAGATCGCGCCACTGCACTCCAGCCTGGGCGACAGAGCAAGATTCTGTCTCAAAAAATAAAATGAAATAAAATAAAAATAAAAATAATAAAATATAGGGAAAAAGCTGTATTTTAATTCAAACATCAGCCATGCAGAGACTCCCTGCCCTCATATATCCCAGCTGAGGTCCCAGGTCCCCCACCTTCCTCCCTTGCAGGCCATTAGGGCCAACTCAGTTCTGCGTGTGCCTGTTCAATGCCCTTAGAAGCCCAGCAGTGAAGGGTGTGGTGTGCACAGCCCTGCCTTCCCTGACCCCACCTGGCTGGCCTCCAGTTCACCACGGCTTCCCTGGCAGGCGCAGTTCACAGGCTTCCTGGGCACTGCCCACTGTTCCAAAGCAGGCCAGTCCCACGGAGCTGGGAAGCTGCCTAGACCCCCACCTTGCCAGCAGGCCTGGGAGCCAATGGTGGGGGTCTTCCATCCACTCTTGGTCTGAGCATCCAGCCCTGTGTTCACAACCAGGACTCCAGTGACCATCCAGTCCCCTAGCCCAGTGCCCAGGAACAGGTTAGATCCACTGGCGCTGGCTCTGGCAGCTCCCTTGATGCCGTAGAGGCTGCTCTGGGCTGTTCTCCAAGTCACTGGGCTCCATGCTGAGATCAAGGCGGGGCTTCCCAAAGGGATCCCACCTGTGTATGAGGCCCCCACCCTCCACCACGCAGTGCAGGAAATGCCGGCCCCTCCTGCCTGAAGCTGCTTCCAGTGGCTGGCGGGACCGTCTAGGCTCTGTTGCTGTCTCTCAGCCGCAAGCCCTTAGTCCCAAGGCCCGAACTCCCCTCCCACCAGGTGGGGCGTCTGGGCCCCACGTGAAAGGGATCCGAGGAGGACAGGTGTTTGGGTGGGCGGCGCTGCAGAGCTGCAGCTGGTTGGGGTGGTGCAGGCGGTGGGTGAGATTTGCCAGAGTCCATTCCCTGTAGTGTTCAGTGCCGGGAGTTGGCTGGGGCTGAGGTGGGGATGCTTGGGGGGGGACTCAGCAGCTCTAGGCTCCCCTGGCCCTTCAGCCTTACCATCTTTCATCTGGCTCCAGGGACACGGGAGAACCCAGACCCCAGGAGCCAGAGCTCACCCCTCCTCAGGCGCCACTCCCCACTCAGACGCCCCCATTCACTTCTTTCTTCACTTGGTCATTTATGCCTGTGGGCCGCACATCTAGGAGGCAGAAGCTGCTCATGGGTGCCGCCCAGAACCAGGGGTCAGCGGGGAGGCAGACACTCCTGTCAGAGGGGGGATGCCCGGGACCCAGGCCCAGCACCAGGTAGATGGTGGGGGTGGAACCAGCAGGACAAGGGGCTGGGCAGCGGTTAGGGATGGACCCGAGGCTCCCCTGGGTGGGCCGGAGCCCCGCCATTAAGGCATATCCCGGTGGGGCTTGGACAAGGCCGGGACCACCCAGCGCGAGGATGCGCGTGACGCCTGGGCGCGCTACGGCTTCCCGGGAGCTGCCCCCACGGAATCTCTCCTGGGTCCTTCGGGGGTCCCTGGGGGGAGCACAATGCCGGCCTCACTCACAGCTGGCAGGGTGGGGGGCGGGAGAAAGGCCAGCCGGGCAGAGGACGCGCAGGAGAGATGGAAGACTCCGGTGAACGTGAAATCTTTACTTAGAGAAAAGCGACAGAGTCAGAGACCCACGGGGGCAGGGCTGCAGCGAGGGCGCCTGGGGGCGAGACACGAACACGGCGGAGAGCATCGGGCGACGCGCTGGTCACAGGAGCTGGCGGGGGACGCTGCGGAGACAGAGCCCGAGGGTTGAGAGCGGCGACGCGGCCGGGGGCTCCCCACGGACACCGCGCCCCACGGCGGGCTCGGATTCACACCCCCCACTCCCGAGGTTCTGGCGGGCCGGGTCGGAGGGAAGAGGAAGAGGGGGGTGGCCGGGGTCTCTGGCTCAGAAGCGGTGGCGGGAGGCCAGGAAGAGACCGGGGCAGAGCCGGCGGGGCCCCGCGGCGCGCACCTACCCCGGACCGGGCTGCGGGGCCGGAGACCATCACTGCACGGGCGGGGGCGCCGCGCTCCCGGCCGCCTTCCGCGCCGCCTCCTTCTCCGCCTTGGCCGACGGCTTCCCGGGGGGTTCGGTGGCGGCCGCCGCCGCCCCAGCCTGGGTGGGCCCCTTGCGCTCCTCCTTGGCGGCGCGGTAGCCGTCCCCCCAGGCCGCCGGCGTCTCCGTGCCGTGCTTGCGGCTCAGCGGGTAGGCCCCGATGGCCGCCAGGATGCTGCGGTGGCGCTCGGGGTCCATCTCCGTGTAGTACATCTCCAGGGTCAGCGGCGTGCAGATCTTGTGCTGCGGGAGGGGCCGGGTCAGGGCCGGCGGGCTGAGCCCTCCTGTGCGCCCCGGGCCCGGGCCCTCCCGCTTCTGCGGTTGGGGGCACTGCGGACAGTTTGTAACGGAGCCATGGTTTCAGGACACCGAAGGTCAGCCTCCGGTTCAGAACTCAGGGCCCTGGGTGGGGGGGGGCACGGAGCCAGGAGGTCGCGGGTTGTAAGGGGAGGGGGCCACCCAGGGAGAGGGGCGCAGACACCAGTGGACCTGCTCAGCCCAGCAAGGCCTCTGCGAGCGCGCTCCAGAGCATAAACCATGGAGTTATGAGAAAAGGAGCAGATTTTACTTCTGATGAATAAAAGGCTTTCTAAAAACACACTAAATGCTATAACTATTATTGGCAAAGAGATTTAAAAAAAAAAGGATGGAAGAAAATATTTGCCAAATATGTAGGGAGCATTAATATCATGTTATATGAAAATAAAACCTCGCACAAGTCACTCAGGAGGACAGATGACCCCTAGAGAGATGGCTGGAGGGCGACCTTTTCTGCCTCGTCTTTTACTTATTTTTTAAATTACAAGAAGAGAAACCCATCACTAACACATCTTTTCTTTTAAATTTTCAAAAGATAGACTTTCATGTTCTAGAGAAATAACGGGAACATGGCTTTGGAGACCACTTTCCCCCAGCAGCAGCAGACACCCCTACCACCCCCTGCCTGGAGGCTATGGGAGGAGGCGCCGCTCCACCGCCCCCCACCCAGAGCCCTGGCCCCCTTACCCGCAGCAGGAAGCCATCGGGGCAGGTGAACTGATCGTACCAGATGGCCTTGTACATGATCAGCACGCAGCCCAGCAGCGCCATGGCGAAGGCGATCATCCGCGCGGTGGGCAGCTGGCAGGAGGGCAGAGAGGGGCTCAGCCACGCCAGGCAGGGGTCGCCTTTGTGGGGAGCTCCTCAGGGGCTGGTGCTGGCACAGGACCATCCCCGCCCTCCAGTCTTGATACCCCACCCCCCGCCCTGGGCAGCCAGTGGCTTTTCCCACTTTTCCGAGGGTCAAGTGTGCTGGCATCACCCCTGGGGGCCAGGCCTTGCTGGCGGCCCCTCCACTGGGGTTCTGGAGACATCTGCCACCAGGTAAAGTGATGTGGCCTTTGACCCAGGTGGGTCTTGTGGAAATTTGCAGCTTCCCTTCGCTGTGGGCTCCACAGGGGATGGGGGCCACAGCCTCAGGTGAGTCGGAGGCTGCACTCACCAGGCCTCCCAGGGGACTGCCCACAGTGGGTGCTGTAACATGAGCTGCAGACTGGAACGTGAAGCCAGGGGCGGGGAGCCCTAGCAGATCTTACTACTGGAGAATGGAAGGCTTTGGAAACAGTCCACTAAAAATGACTAAAGCTATCTTAATACGTTGAGAGATTTAAACAAGAGGATGAGAGAAGATATTTGCCAGATATACTGCAGAAAGAAAGTATTACATAGAAAGCCCGTAAGTCACTGAAGATGAGACAATGACCCTCTGGGCAAACAGGCAAGCAGCACTGGCCAGCGCTTCCCAGGAAGAGAAACATCTCAGGAGCACTACCGTTTGGTCAGTCCGCACCTGCAGCCTCGCCAGGGGGCCTGATGACTGCAGGGCAGTTGGAGGCCAGCTCTGGGTGGGGTGTCTCACCGCCACCCTCTCCTCCCAGACAGCAAGGGGACTCCAGCCCGGCCTGGCCTGAGCCCAGGCACCCCCAGCTGCCTTCCACCTTCTCCCCCTGCCCTGAGTCCCCACAGTGGGTGGGGTGAGTGTGGTTACCCTGCGTCCTTCCTCTGGGTGGCTGCAGTTCAGCCTCTGGCCCTCCAGGTCAGGGAACTTCTTCTGCTGGTCTAAGGAGGACAGCTGGTATTCTGTCTGCGTCTTGATGACCACCTGTGAAAAGAGATGGCCATGGCCTCAGTGGGCAGCTGGGAGGGACCCAAGAGAGCCCTGAACTGAGAGGGGAGGGAGCCAGGGTCAGCTTCGTGGCAGTGGTGTTGACCCTGACCATCTCCCAGGACCGTCTGGTGGATGGCAGGGCTCCAGCAGCCACAAAGTTAGGCCAAGGGAAGGTGGACACTGAAAGTCTGCTGGGCGCATGGCAGTCCTGGGCTTGGCCTGGTCGCTGACGGAGCCCCTCGCTTTGCCTGCTGCCTTCAATTCAGGGTGCTGGAGAATTGCCCTTGGCCAGCAGGGGTGGTCCTCCTGTCCTGGGTCCCCAGCATAGATGCTGCCCCCACCTCCAGCAGGGACAACTCAGGGTGCCTTCCATGCTGCACAACTCCCTAGGGGGTCAAACTGGATTGGGCTAGAACTGAGCTCTTTGCTTCTCCCCAGTTTCTGCTATAAGCACCCCCAGTGGTCACTTGCCCAAGGACCTCCATATCTCAGGCTCAACCCAGGACAGGGCCATGCCCCGAGGGAAGGGTGGGAAGCGTTGCCTGCTGGGTGCCCTATGGACAGCAGGTGGGCGGGCTGCTGTCTAGGAGTCAGTGCGTGAATTCTTGGTTACCCGTCGGCCAGTTTGCCCAGCCCTGGCATATGGGGGAGCTGACCAGGAGGTCACATAGAGTGCCCATGGCCAACTGGGGTTTTGGTCCCCACGGTCCTTCTTCTGCTTGCTCTACTGCACCTGGGAAGAGGCCACATCTAGACAAACCTCACCCCACACCCCTTTGTTCCCAGGGGAGCCTGAGAAGGGACTCCACGCTGGCCCAGGCCCTCACCTGGTCAGGGAGCGGCGGCTGGAGCTGGCTGACGTCCAAGGGGCTGATCAGAGGCACACTGTCCATGGCAGCCCCATCCTGGTCCCCAGGGTCTTTACCTGGCTTCCCAGAGAAGCTGCAGCCCAGCTTCACCATGGTGGATGGCAGTGCTTGTCCTGTCCAGAGACAGACAGGGTCACTGCCCACAGGCTGCCCCCTGGACACCCATGCCAGCTGGCTCTAAAGCCAGAGGACCCTGAGCTGGTCCTAATGCTCCTCACACCAGAACCAGGGACAGGCTGTAAGTGGTCAGGCCAGCCTCCTTGGGCAAACCGGTCAAATCCAGCCAGATGCTGGGTACTGTACCTTCTTGACCCCCACAGCCCCTCTGGACCCCACAGCACTGCAGGGGAAAGCACCCCAACCAGTGACTGTCCATGAAGCCGGGGGAGTCTTCCACCAGCGGCTGCTCTAGACAAGACAATCTCCTCTTTTTCCTTCTTCTTCTTCTTCTTTTTTCTTTTTCTTTTTTTGAGATAGGATCTTGTTTTGTGGCCCAGGTGGGAGTGCAGTGGTGTGATCTTGGCTCACTGCAGCCTCTGCCTACTGGGCTTAAGCAATCCTGCCATCTCAGCCTCCCGAGTACCTGGGACCACAGGCGCACCCCACCACGCCTGGCTAATTTTTACATGTTTTGTAGAGACAGGGTTTCGCCAGATTGCCCAGGCTGGTCTCAAGCCATCTGCTTGCCTCAGCCTCCCACAGTGCTGGGATTACAGGAATGAGCCACCGCGCCTGACTCTAGACAACCTCTTAAAGCCGACAATCCTGGACATCAGTCTGGAGAGTTGGGTGCCAGACTCAGCACATAAAAATGCTGGAGACCCAGCTAAATTTGAATTTCAGATAAGCAACGAGCCCATTTTTAATATAAGAGCATCCCTCGCAATAAGCCTCATGGGACGTGCTTATCCTGCAGTCAGTCCTCGTTCTGTCCGGCGACTCTGCCGGAGACGCAGGAAGTGAGACAGAGCGGCCACAAGAGGGCACCCGCGAGTCAGCCCAGCTGCGAGCCCGGCGCTGAAGGCCGCGGGGAGCGGGGCCCCTGCGGAGCTGAACACCACAGCGGGGCCCCACCAACCCCGGAGAGGCCGAGGGTGCTCGGCTTCGCCTTCAGGCGGACCTCCTAGAGAAAAAGAATGCAGCGGATGACCTCCGAGCTGATCAATGGAAAAAGCAGAAAAACAAAATGTATTCAATCAATCAAAGGAAAAAAAGGTCCTGTGTGCAGTAGAAACGGAACCTGTGGCCCGGTGCGATGGTGGCACCTGGGGTCCCAGCTACTCGGGAGGCTGAGGTGGGAGAATCGCCTGAACCCGGGAGGCAGAGGTTGCAATGAGCCGAGATCGCGCCACTGCACTCCAACGTGAGTGACAGAATGAGACTCCGCCTCAAAAAAAAAAAAAAAGAAGAAGAAGAAGAAGAAGAATCTGCCATTGCAACCTTCTCACAAAGAACTCCAAGCGCAGACAGCATCACCACAGCATTCTACCAACCATTTACAGGGAAAGTAATGCAAATGTCCACAAAACTTCCAGAAAGACAAGGGAGCACTCACCAGCTCCTGAGGCCAACTAGCCTCAGTCCCCTAACCCAGCAAGGACAGCATCGGAGAGGAGCTCACAGGCCAGCCTCCTCCACACGCACACACCACTGCGAAGCCCCAAAGCTCAAGCAGGGTGAGTCCAGCGAATACAACAAGGTAACATATGACAGGTTGGGTGTATTCTGGAAATGAAGTTTGGCTTAACATTTGGCAAGCAATCGTATTTTTCACCGTATTAACAGAACAATGAAAAAGCGTATCTGATCAATTGCTAGAGGAGTAGAAGTAACTCTGGGTAAGACTCAGGGCTCATTTACTATTCCTCGGACCCATTAGCACACTAAGGCAGGAGGCGAGTGCTGTAACCCAGTAACAGTGAACCACAAAATCCCCACAGCAAACCTCACTGAATGTGAATCCTGAAAGCGCCTTGATCTGCGGTTCTACAAGTTATGGCGCTAGAGGTCTCAGCCAATGCTGTAGGGTAGGACAAAGAAATGAGCTCTAGTGCCAGGCAAGAATAAATAATACTCTGATTATTCACCCATGAAACACTTTCTGTGTTTAGAAACCCCAGAAGAGGCCGGGCGCGGTGGCTCAAGCCTGTAATCCCAGCACTTTGGGAGGCCGAGACGGGCGGATCACGAGGTCAGGAGTTCGAGACCATCCTGGCTAACACGGTGAAACCCCGTCTCTACTAAAAAATACAAAAAACTAGCCGGGCGAGGTGGCGGGCGCCTGTAGTCCCGGCTACTCGGGAGGCTGAGGCAGGAGAATGGCGTAAAAACCCGGGAGGCAGAGCTTGCAGTGAGCTGAGATCCGGCCACTGCACTCCAGCCTGGGCGACACAGCGAGACTCCGTCTCAAAAAAAAAAAAAAAAAAAAAAAAAAAAAAAAAAAGAAACCCCAGAAGAATCTATAGATAAATCATAAGGATCAAAAAGTGAGTTTGGGCCGGGCGCGGTGGCTCAAGCCTGTAATCCCAGCACTTTGGGAGGCCGAGACGGGCGGATCACGAGGTCAGGAGATCGAGACCATCCTGGCTAACACAATGAAACCCCGTCTCTACTAAAAATACAAGAAAATTAGCCGGGCGAGGTGGCGGGCGCCTGTAGTCCCAGCTACTCGGGAGGCTGAGGCAGGAGAATGGCGGGAACCCGGGAGGCGGAGCTTGCAGTGAGCCGAGATAGCGCCACTGCACTCCAGCCTGGGACAGAGCGAGACTCCGTCTCAAAAAAAAAAAAAAAAAAAAAAAAGTGAGTTTGGCAAGGCTGTTGGATTTAAGGTATTCAGAAATCAGTTACATTCCTATATGTCAGTGGCAAAAATAAATAAATACATAATTTATTGAAGTACTCCATTTAAATAATATCAAAACTATCAAATCCTCAGGAATAGGTGTAAAAAGAGCTGAGGAACAGGGACAGGGCAGGGCCTCCACATGGAAACCAGGGAACATTGTCGACAGAGACCAAGAAAAGCTAAATCCCCCAAGTAAATGGGGAAGGCTGTGTCTATGGATTTGGGGAGTTTCCATGTTTAAACAAATTACCTACCCCCCGATCTGTAGATGCAGTAAATCTTAATCAAAATCCCAACAGTTTTTTAAATGAACTTGACAAGCACTGTCATTTTACATGGAAGGCAGAGGGGCAGGAACACACCAAGTATCTTGGAAAATAACATGGACTGCCAGGCATAGTGGCTCACACCTGTAATCCCAGCATTTTGGGAGGCAGAGGTGGGTGGATCACAAGATCAGGAGTTTGAGACCAACCTGGCCAACATAGTGAAACCCGGTCTTGACTAAAAATACAAAAATTAGCCAGGCATGGTGGCACACGCCTATAATCCCAGCTACTCGGGAGGCTGAGGCAGGAGAATCGCTTGAACCTGGCAGGCAGAGGTTGCAGTGAACCGAGATTGTGCCACTGCACTCCAGCCTGGGCAACAAGAGCAAAACTCCATTAAAAAAAAAAAACCCCAAAAAACAAAAACAAAAACAAAAAAACATGGAGGAGATCTCATCTGCCAGGGTCTGGCTTATTGCACAGCATTGGAAATGGAGTGGTGTGGGGCTACTGTGTGGTGGAAGAAGTCCCACATGACACACTTTGCACACACGGACCCTGATTTGCAGCATAGCTGCCTCTCAGTAAACCTCTGTCTGCATCAAAAGCAGTGAGCCTGATCCCTACCTCACATTACACAGAGAAGTCTACTCCAGGTGGATAAACCTGAACTGGAAAAGCAAAACAATAAAGCACCTCAAAGATAATACAGGAGAAGATTTTTCTGATCTCAGGGAGGGAAAAATTTTTTCATTAGGACAATAGGTACTAACAACAAAAGGAAATATTGATAAAATGACTTCATTAAAACTATGAACTTCTGCTTATCAAAACAGCCTTCAAAAAATGGTAGGAAAAAACCAATACTGGGAGAAGACAGTTGCAACCCACAAATGAGGAGGGTACATTGTGGGTTGAATGATGTTCCCTCAAAAATACATCCAAGTCCTAGGATCTGTGTGAGGGGTGCCTTTGAATGGGACCTCATTTGAAAATATGGTCTTTGCAGATGTAATCAAGCTAAAATAAATTCGTCCTGAATCAGGGTGGGCCTTGATCCAAAACTGGTATCTTTATTACAGGGAAATTAGATGTAGGAGACGGAGCAGACGGAGCAGAGACTGGAATGATGCAGCTGAAACCCAAGGATTGCTTGGGCCACCAGAAGCTGGAGGAAGCGAGGAAGAAGCTCCCCTAGAGGCTTGGAGGGAGCATGGCCCCGCGAACACCTTCATTTTGGACTTCTTGACTTCAGAACTGCGAAAGAACTTATTTTAAGCCACCCGCTTGTAATTTGTGACAGCAGCGCTAGGATGTCCAGTTAACTGCCAGAGCCAGCAGTGACCACTCTTTCTCGCCCTGCAGTGGCCAGGCTCCGCTTCGGGTTCCAGGTGTGGGAAGGCGCCAGGGGAACAGGAGCAGGGGACCCGCGGTCACAGAGCTTCTGCCCAGCTGCTGCCACTCAAGTAGAGGTAATGTGGAGGCATCTGCGTGGAGAAGAATCTAAGGGTGGAAGGAGCTGAGGGTGGAATGATTGCAAGGTGGAAGGATCAGAAGGGGAAGGATGAAGGATTGCGGGGAGGGTGGGAAGGATCCAAGGGCAGACGGATCCAACGGGGGAGGATTGCGCGGGTGGGGGTGGGGTGGAGCGGAGGGAGTCGAGAGTGGAAGAATATGACAGGGGAGGGACCCCAACGGGGTGGGGGAGGGACCCGAGGGGGCAAGGAGCCGACGCAGGGGGAAGGATCCGAGGGTGGAAGGATCTGAGCGGGAAGAATCAGCCTGGCGGAAGGATCCAAGTGGGTAGGATCCCAGGTGGGAAGGATCGGAGAGCGGAAGTATCTGAGAGGGAAGGTTCTGAAGGGAGAAGACTCTGAGGGGGAAAGATGTGAGAGTGGAAGGCTCTGAGGCGGGAAAGCTCTGTGGGCAGAAAAATCTGAACGGGGAAGGATCTGAGGGGGAAAGGATCTGAGGGGGGAAAATCTGAGGGCGGAATGATCCGTGAGTGGAAAGTTCTGAGCGGGAAAGGATATGAAGGGGAAGGACCTAAGGGGGAAGGGTCTAAGGGCGAAGGATCTGAGAGTGGAAAGATCTGAGGGGGAAGGACCCGAGGGCAAAAAGGTTAGAAGGTGGCAACTTTCGCCTGGGGAAGAATCTGAAGGTGGATGGATGTGATGGGAAAGGCTCTGATAAGCAAGGACCTGAGGGCGGAATGATCTGAGTGGAAGGCTCTGAGGCGGGAAGGATATGAAGGGGAAGGGTCTCAGGGGGAAAGACCTGAGGGTGAAAGAATCTGAGAGGTGTGGAAAGACCTGAGAGGGAAGGATCTGAAAGCGGAATGATC
Organism: Macaca mulatta; assembly: GCF_049350105.2. Taxonomy (NCBI): domain Eukaryota; kingdom Metazoa; phylum Chordata; class Mammalia; order Primates; family Cercopithecidae; genus Macaca; species Macaca mulatta. The sequence goes on from NC_133414.1 coordinate 145,430,607, forward strand.
AGAGTGGGGAAGGATCTGAGGCGGGCAGGCTCTGAAGGTGAAAGCTCTGAAGGATCGGAGGGGGAAGGATCTGAAGGGGAAGGATCTGAGGGGCAGGGCCTGAAGGGGAAAGATCTGAGGGGGAAGGATCTGAAGGGGAAGGGCATGGGGGGGAAGGGCATGAGGGGAAAGGATCTGAGGGGGGAAGGATCTGAGGGGGGAAAGGATCTGAGGGGGAAGGATCTGAAGGGGAAGGGCATGGGGGGGAAGGGCATGAGGGGAAAGGATCTGAGGGGGGAAAGGATCTGAGGGGGAAGGATATGAGGGGGGAAGGATCTGAAGGGGAAGGATCTGAGGGGGAAGGATCTGAAGGGGAAGGGCATGGGGGGGAAGGGCATGGGGGGGAAGGGCATGAGGCGGGAAAGGATCTGAGGGGGGAAGGACCTGAGGGGGAAGGATATGAGGGGGGAAGGATCTGAGGGGGGAAAGGATCTGAGGGGGAAGGATCTGAAGGGGAAGGGCATGGGGGGAAGGGCATGAGGGGAAAGGATCTGAGGGGGGAAGGATCTGAGGGGGGAAAGGATCTGAGGGGGAAGGATATGAGGGGGAAGGATATGAGGGGGGAAGGATCTGAAGGGGAAGGATCTGAGGGGGAAGGATCTGAAGGGGAAGGGCATGGGGGGGAAGGGCATGAGGCGGGAAAGGATCTGAGGGGGGAAGGACCTGAGGGGGAAGGATATGAGGGGGGAAGGATCTGAAGGGGAAGGATCAGAGGGGGAAGGATTTGGAGGTGGCAGATTCTGCGTGTGGAAAGAACTGAGGAGGAAGGACCAGAGGGGGAAAGGATCTGCGTGGGCGGGAGTGAGGCTGGAAAGCGAGGGCTGGATAGGAGATGGGGGAGGCCACTCTGAGCCGGAAGGAGCTGGATGAGCGGAGACAGGGTCCCCAGTCCTGGACCTGACCACGCGCTCTGGGGCCCTAACCCGTGCCCCTTGCTGGGCGTTCATCACAGGCGACCCTGTGCCCGGCCGGGCCTTTCCGGAAGAGGCCGTGCAGGGTCCCCCGAACACCCACCCTGGGCTGGAGACTCTGCCTGAGGTGGGTCCCCACGTGGCCCAGGCAGGGGCAATGGGCACTCGGCGGACGAGGTTTCACGGTGCAGCCAGCGTCCGTGTGTGCGCAGGTGGAGACGGACGAGGCCCTACGGGGCTTAAATACAGAAGTGATCCATGGAAGCGGAGTTGGAGCAGCCGAGGGCCAAGAGGCCGGGGAATGACGTGGTCGTGGGGCGAGGGCGGCGAGCGCCGGGGCTTGAGGTGGAGCTTGGCCCGCGGGGGTGGGGGTACCACCGAGGAGGAGGGGTCGGGGTCTCCCCGCAGCGGACTCCCAGAGCAAGCCCAGCCTCTGTACAGACGGGAGCGGGGCGGAGAGGGGGCGCAGTCACGGCCACAGCGCCACAGGGTAGAGCCACGCCCCGGGGGGCCGGCGCCAGGGGTCAGGACCCCGCCAGGAGGAGCTTCGCTTCTGGGGTCCCCTTCGAGCCAAACTTCAACTCCAACTCCTCGGACGGCCACTTTACGTCATCGCGGGTGTGCATGGCAACGGAGACAGGCCGAGAGGCGTCTTCCGGAAGAAAAAGCCGTTGGGGGCCCACTGGAGCCTCGCTTCTGGTTCCAGGCCCAGCGCCCCAGGCGGAATGCGGGGTTGGAACGGGGGACTGGCCTGTGTGTGGGGTCCAACCCTCCCACCCCACACACCAGACCGTCCCTTTGCACTGCTGCGTCATGGGGGCCTCCTCCCACGGAAGGCACGCGGCTCGTGGAACTAGGGGGCCGCCTCTGCTCCTCCTCCCGGCCCCTCCCTGCACCTGCGCTGTGGCGGCATCTTCTGCGGGTCCCCTGCGCCCCACCCGCCGCGTTCTGGCAGGGAGGCAGTGCCCAGCTCCTGTCTCTGGGGCAAGGGGAGGCGTGGGATGCTGACGGCAGATGGGTGGGGGCGCGTGTGGATGGACAGATGGATGGCGGGGGCGGGGGTGCAGGCTCTCAGTCGAAAGTCCACGGAAGCTCGGCTGGAGGTCACGTCACAGACTCGCTTTCGCATGCGCCCCCCAACCTGGAATGCTGCGTCACGCTGGGGGTGCGCGCAGGTGGGCTTATGTGGGGGGCACAAAAGCGTGTGACTGCGGATCCCTGAGGGTCCCGCCCCTCCCCCACGGGCGCCACCGCAGCCTCCTGCCCCTGGCGCTGCAGGCGGCCGTGGCTGCCCGGCTGATTCAAAAGCAGCTGCACTGCGGGGCCGGCGCAGCCCCGCGGAGGGGAGTGGGCGCGCAGCTGCTTCCGCTTCCACTCCCTCTCCAGCCACCTGTGGCCCCGCACCCGCGCCTGTTGCAGGTGGTTCCGGAGCCGCGCCCCTCCCGGCCTTCTGGCCGCTTCCTGCCTGTCACGCAGACGCCCCCATCAAGACCACCCCCCACCCCGCACCACCGTGCGGGCAGCCGCTCCTCGGTGCTCTGGTCCGACGCCCCTTCTGCCGCCCGCCCCACCCCGCCCCCGGCAGACAGAGCTGGGCAGGAGCTGGAACTGGCACCCCCTGCCCACCTCGGAGACACCCTGAACTGCAGGCTGCGACCCTCGTGCCGGGGCCCCGCCGTCACGGGAAGCCTGGAGACCACTGCCTCGGGTCCGCGGGGTCGGCCTGGCCTGGGACAACCAGAGGAGGCCCGCGGGAGGGGGCCGGCCGTGCAGCGCGCCCTGCACACTCGCATCCGCACACGCGCCTCGCACACACGCACACTCACACCCTCATCCGCACGCGCGCCACGCACAAGCGCACTTGCGAGCACACGCACCTCGCACACTGCCGCACACGCGCCTCGCACCCCCGCACCCACTCGGGCCCCCCGCCCCCACTCTGCAAGGAGAAATGTGGAAATAGCTCACAGGCGGCTCCACTGGCAGCTGCTGCAGGACGCGGTCGGGGAGGACGACGGTGCGGATGTGGATGCGGAGGATGCGGTTCCAGACGCTTCGCAGCCGGGCGGGGCGGGGGCTGTAGCGGCGAGACGGAGGCTGCGGTCGCCATGGAAACGCGGCTGGAGGCGGGGCCTGGGCTCTGGCCCTGCACCCCCCCCACCCCCCCACCGCCCCTGCTAGGGAGCTGCGCATGCGCCCCTCGGACCCTGCCTGGTCCTCACCACACACCTCACACACACACCTGACACACCCCCAGAAACCACACCTCAAACACCAGAAACATCCACCCACACACCTCACACGCATCCCACACACCTCACAGACACCCCACACACCAGATACATCTGACACACACCTGACACACACCTCAAACACCAGACACATCCAAACACACACCCCAGGCACACACACCCCAGACACACACCTGACACACCCCCAGAATCACACACTTCAAACACCAGACATTCAAACACACACCTCACACATACCCGACACACACCTGACACACACCCCAGACACACCTGACACACACACCTGACACCCCAGATACACACCCCACACCTGACACACACACACCTCACACACCCCCAGAAACATATACCTGACACCGCACACACACCTGACACACACCTGATACCCCACACATTTGACACACACCCCACACACCTGACACACACACCCCAGAAACACACCTCAAACACCAGATACATCCAAACACACACCTCTCACACACACACCTCTCACACCCCGCAGAAACTCGTCAAACACCAGACATCCACACACCTCACACCTGACACACACACCTGACACCCCCAGAAACACACTTCAAACACCAGACACGTCCAAACACACACTTCACACACACACACCCGACACATCCACGCCTGACACACACCCTACACACCAGACGCACCCAAACACACACCTGTCACACATACACCCCACACACACCTGACACCCTCCCCAGAAACACACCCCTCAAACACCAAATACATCTAAACACACACCTCACACCCAGACACACACCTCACACACACCCCAGACACACACACCTGACACATACCCCAGAAACACACCTCACACACCAGACACATCCACACACACACCTCATATATACCACACACACACCTGATACCCCAGAAACACACACCTTAAACAGCTGACACACCCACACATGCCCCCCACACACCTGATGCCCACCTGACACATACCCCAGAAACACACACCAGACACACCCAAACACACCTCACACACCCTTGACCCACACACCACACACCTGACATACACACACCTGACCCACACTCCACATACCTGACACACACCCCAGAAATACACACCTCACACACCAGACATACCCAAACACACACTTCACACACACCCCACACACCCCTCAGACACACCAGACACACACACCATACACACATCACACACACCTCTTACACACACATCTGAAACACACTCCCAACTCACACCTCACACATGCCCTTGACACATACAGTTCACACACACCAGACACACCCAAACACACACACCAGACACACCCAAACACACACACCTCACACACCCCAGACACACACCTCACATACCCAAACACACACCTGGCACCAGTCACACAGGAAACACACGTTTCACACACACCACACACCCAAACACACAACACACACACCCCTTAGACACACCAGACACACACACCATACGCACATCACACATGCATCTCACACACACCTGAAACACACCCTGACACACACACACCTCACACACAACCCAGACACACCCACACACCTGACACCTCACACACACCCTTCACACATACATTTCACACATATGAGACGCACCAATACACACCCCGGACACACCCACGCACCTGACAGTAGACACCAGAAACACATACTGTGGGGGAAAGGAAGAGAGATCAGACTGTTACTGTGTCTATGGAGAAAAGGAAGACAGAAGAAACTCCGTTTTGATTTCTACTAAGAAAAATTGTTCTGCTTTGAGATGCTCTTAACCTGTAACTTCAGCCCCAGCCCTGTGCTCACAGAAACATGTGCTGTGTTGAATCAAGGTTTAAGGGATTTAGGCCTGTGCAGGATGTGCCTTGTTAACAGTATGTTTGCAGGCAGTATGCTTGGTAAAAGTCATTGCCATTCTCCATTCTCTATTAACACGATGCACTGAGGAAAACCACAGGGACCTCTGCCCAAGAAAGCCTGGATATTGTCCAAGGTTTCCCCTCACTAAGACAGCCTGAAATATGGCCTCGTTGGCAGGGAAATACCTTACTGTCCCCCAGCCCAACACCTGTAAAGGGTCTGTGCTGAGGAGGATTAGTAAAAGAGGAAGGCCTCTTTGCGGTTGAGATAAGAGGAAGGCCTCTGTTTCCTGCATGTGCCTGGGAATGGAATGTCTTGGTGTGAGGCTGAGCATTCATTTTATTCTGAGACAGGAGAAAACTGCCCTATGGCTGGAGTTGAGAGGCTGGCAGTGATACTGCTTTGTTACTCTTTGCTACACTGAGATGTTTGGGTAAAGAGAAACATAAATCTAGCCCAGGTGCACATCCGGGCACAGTACCTTTCCTTGAACTTATTTATGACGCAGATTCCTTTGCTCACATGTTTTCCTGCTGACCTTCTCCCCACCATCACCCTGTTCTCCTGCTGCACTCCCCTTGCTGAGATAGTGAAAATAGTAATCAATAAATACTGAGGGAACTCAGAGACCAGCGCCGGTGCAGGCCCTCCGTATGCTGAGTGCCGGTCCCCTGGGCCCACTGTTCTTTCTCTGTACTTTGCGTCTTATTTCTTTTCTCAGTCTCTTGTCTCCACCTGATGAGAAATACAAGGGGCAGGCCCCCTTCACATACAACTCACACACCCCACCCATACACACCCCACACACCCCTCAGACACATGCACCTCACACACACCATACACACATCACACATCTCACACACACCTGAAACACACCCCGGACATACACACCTTACACACGTCCCCAGACACACCCCCACACATCTGACACATGCCAGACACACACCCCAGAAACACCACACACACCTGAACACACACGCCTCACGCCACACACACCTCACACGTACCACTCCTCACACACACCTCAGACACTCACACATACACCTAACACACCTCACAAACACACCTGACACATACATCCTCAGGAAGGAGACCACTACTTCTCCTGCTGCCCCCCACTCCTTGCCTAGTTTATAAGACAGGAGAAAAAGAAAGCAGAAAGTTAAAAAGAAACAAGAGTAAAATAAATCGCCAGACAGCCTGGCGCCACCACCCAGCCCTGGTAGTTAAAGGAAAATAGTAACATCGATCCCTGACTTAAACTACTTGTGTTATCTGTAAATTCCAGACATTGTATGAGGAAGCATTGCACCACTTTCTGTTCTGTTAGCTGATGCATACAGCCCCCAGTCACGTTCCCCACGCTTGCTCGATCTATCACGACCCTTTCACGTGGAACCCTTAGAGTTGTAAGCCCTTCAAAGGGCTAGGAATTTTTGTTTGTTTGTTTTGAGACGGAGCCTCGCTCAGTTGCCCAGGCTGGAGTGCAGTGGCGTGATCTCGGCTCACTGCAAGCTCCGCCTCCCGGGTTCCCACCATTCTCCTGCCTCAGCCTCCCGAGTAGCTGGGACTACAGGCGCCGCCACCACGCCTGGATAATTTTTTGTATTTTTAGTAGAGACGAGGTTTCACCATGTTGGCCAGGCTGGTCTTGAACTCCACTGCCCTTGGCCTCCCAAAGTACTAGGATTACAGGTGTGAGCCACTGCGCCTGGCCATTATTGCTGTTAACCCATGGATTATCCAGGTTTCATCCATTCGTCCACATGAACTCCTTCCAGTTTGTCAGCTGCTTACAACGTTGTGATGAACATTCTCGTTCCAGTCGTGGTGGACGTGTGCTTTTATTTCTTTTGGGTAGATACTGAAGAGTGGAATTGCCAAATTTGATGGGAAGTTGACATTTAACTTTTAAAGAAAATGCTAAAGTGTGTTTTCCAAAGTGGCCGTACCGTATTACATTCCCATCTGCAGTGTAGGAGGGCTCCAGTTTCTCCACATCCTCACCGACTCTTGATATTATTATTATTATTTTTTTGAGACAGAGTCTCCCTCTATCGCCAGGCTGGAGTGCCGTGGCGCAATCTTGGCTCATTGCAACCTCCCCTCCCAGGTTCAAATGATTCTCCTGCCTCAGGCACCCAAGTAGCTGGGACTATAGGCTCGTGCCACCACGCCTGGCTAATTTTTGTATTTTTAGTAAAGACGGGGTTTCACCTTGTTGGCCAGGCTGGTCTCAATCTCTTGACCTCGTGATCTACCTACCTCGGCCTCCCAAAGTGCTGGGATGATAAGTGTGAGCCACTGTGCCCGGCAGCCAACTCTTGATCCTTGACTTTGTCTTCTTATGCTAGCCATCGGTCTTAGCTCAGGCTGCCATAACAAATTGCCAGAGCTTGGGCGGCTTCAACAATGGAAATTTATGTTCTCTCAGCACTGGAGGCTGAGGTCTGAGATCAAGCTGTCAGCAGCTCCTGAGGCCGCTCCCTGGGTTTGTGGGTGGCCACATCTCCCTGTATCCTTACTAGTCTTCCCTTTGGCGTATCTGTGTGTCCTAATCTCTTCACATAAGGACACCAGTCCTGTTGAATTAGGGTCCACCCTAATAACCTCGTTTTACCTTACTCACATCTTTAAAAACCCACCTCCAAACATCGTCACATTCGGAGGGGTTAGGGCATCACACTATGAATTTAGGGGGGACACAGCTCATAACGCCATCCTATAGGAGTGTAGCTGTGGCTTGAGTCCACGTCGCCCTAATGACGTCAATTTATGGATTTAGGGAGACACAGCCCATGACGCCGTCCTATAGGAGTGTAGCTGTGGTTTGAGTCCATGTCGCCCTAATGACAAGTGGTGCTGAGCATCTCCTCGGGGTGGAGTCACCATTTGTAAATCTTCTGTGGTGAAATGTCTGTGCAAATGTTTTGAATATTTTTCAGTTGGGTTGTTTGTCTTTCTATCGTTGAATTGTAAGAGTTCGTTTTATATTCTGGGTATAAGTCTCTCTCTTTCTTTCTTTCTTTCTTTCCTTCCTTCCTTCCTTCCTTCCTTCCTTCCTTCCTTCCTTCCTTCCTTCCTTCCTTCCTTCCTTCCTTCCTTTTCTTTCTTTCTTTCTTTCTTTCTTTCTTTCTTTCTTTCTTTCTTTCTTTCTTTCTTTCTTTCTTTCTTTCTTTCTTTCTTTCTTTCTTTCTTTCTTTCTTTCTCTTTCTTTCTCTCCTTCTCTCTTTCTCTCCTTCTCTCTTTCTCTCTTTCTCTCTATTATTTTTTTGAGAAGGAGTCTTACTCTGTCAACCAGGCTGGAGTTCAGTGGCACAATACATCTCACTGCAACTTCTGCCTCCCGGATTCAAGTGATTCTCCTGCCTCAGCCTCCCTAGTAGCTGGGACTATAGGTGCACACCACCACGCTCGGCTAATTTTTGTATTTTTTTTTTGTGAGACGGAGTCTTGCTCTGTGGCCCAGGCTAGAGTGCAGTGATGCAATCTCGGCTCACTGCAAGCTCCGCCTCCTGGGTTCCCGCCATTCTCCTGCCTCAGCCTCCCGAGTAGCTGGGACCACAGGCGCCGCCACCTCGCCCGGCTAATTTTTTGTATTTTTAGTAGAGACGGGGTTTCACCGTGTTAGCCAGGATGGTCTTGATCTCCTGACCTCGTGATTTGCCCGCCTCGGCCTCCCAAAGTGCTGGGATTCCAGGCGTGAGCCACTGCACCTGGCCCTTTATTTTTAATTTTAAAAAAGTTTTAATTATTGGCCAGGCGCGGTGGCTCACGCCTGTAATCCCAGCACTTTGGGAGGCCGAGGCGGGCGGATCACAAGGTCAGGAGATCGAGACCATGGTGAAACCCCGTCTCTACTAAAAATACAAAAAATTAGCCGGGCGCGGTTGTGGGCGCCTGTAGTCCCAGCTACTCGGGAGGCTGAGGCAGGAGAATGGCGTGAACCCGGGAGGCGGAGCTTGCAGTGAGCCGAGATCGCACCACTGCACTCCAGCCTGGGCGACAGAGCGAGACTCCGTCTCAAAAAAAAAAAAAAGTTTTAATTATTATGGGTACATAATAGGTGCATATATCCATGGGGTACATGGATGCCACGTGTAATGATCAAATCAGGATAATTGGGGTATCCATAACCTCAAGAATATATCATTTCTTTGTGCTAACATTCTAATTCTATGCTTTTTTTTTTTTTTTTTTTTTTTTTTTTGAGACGGAGTCTCGCTTTGTGGTCCAGGCTGGAGTGCAGTGGCCGGATCTCAGCTCACTGCAAGCTCCGCCTCCCGGGTTTACGCCATTCTCCTGCCTCAGCCTCCCGAGTAGCTGGGACTACAGGCGCCCGCCACCCTCCCGGCTAGTTTTTTTTTTTTTTGTATTTTTTAGTAGAGACGGGGTTTCACCATGTTAGCCAGGATGGTCTCGATCTCCTGACCTGGTGATCCACCCGTCTCGGCCTCCCAAAGTGCTGGGATTACAGGCTTGAGCCACCGCGCCCGGCCTATGCTTTTTATTAATTTAAAATATACAACAGACCAGGCGTAGTGACCCATGCCTGTGATCCCAGCACTTTGGGAAGCCTAGGTAGGAGGATTGCTTGAGCCCAGGAGTTCGAGACCAGCCTGGGGACTTGTCTCATTTTACTAAAGACTAGATGTTTTAGATAATATATTGCAAACATTTTGAGTCTGATATTTTCTCCCAAGGGTTGTTGTTGCTGTTTTGTTGAAATCAGTGGACGTGGTTTCCTCTGTAGCATGTGGCCCGGTATCTCCACCCAGTTTTTTTAAGCCTGTCTTCCTTGAATCACACTGGACTGTGTGGTTGTATAGCAGGACAAGCTTCAGACAAAACCCCTCAGACACCAAGTTAAAGAAGGAGAGGGTTTATTCAGCCAGGAGCTTCGGCAAGACTTACGTTTCCAACAACCGAGCTTCCCGAGTGAGCAGTTCCTGTCCCTTTTAAGGGTTCACAACTCTAAGGGGGTCCGCGTGAGAGGGTCGTGATCAATGGAGCAAGCAGTGGGTATGTGACTGGGGGATTCGAGCACCAGTAATCAGAACGGAACAGAATAGGACAGGGATTCTCACAATGCTTTTCCATACACTGTCCGGAATCTATAGATGACATAACCAGTTAGGTCAGGGGTTGATCTTTAACCACCAGGTCCAGGGCGTGGCAGTGGGCTGTCTGCCTGTGGATTTCATTTCCACCTTTTAGTTTTTACTTCTTCTTTCTTTGGAGGCAGAAATTGGGCATAAGACAATATGAGGGGTGGTCTCCTCCCTTAGTTGGAGACTGTGTGCACAGACCTCAGGCTGCGGAACCCACTCTGCTGGCGCCTCGAGGCGGGGCCAGGGGCACGCTCTGTGTTGATGCAGTTTTTAAGGCTCTCAGCCTCCACTTCCCACCAGGTGTCTCCTGGCTCCTCGGTGTGAATGCACAGACTTGTGTTGGGCCAGAGGGATGGGGAGAGGTTGTGCCGTCAGCTGGGACTATGTGGGAACCCAGGGAGGTTCCCTGTGACTTTCTCACTCCGGATCTGATCCCCCCGTTCAAGTTCGGGCTGGCCTGCCAATCACTGCTCATTATCCCCTTGGGGACCCCAGTTCCCTGAGCCACTGGCCTTCTGCTGCCTCCCCCGTGGAGCCCCTCGGCCACTGGGGGGTGGGTGGGAGTTTAACTGCCCAACAGGCTCCTTCTGCTGCCCAGAGACAGCCGATTTATCAAGACAGAGAGAAATTGCAACACAGAAAGTTTAATTCACGCAGAGCCGGCTGAATGGGAGACTGGAGTTTTATTACTACTCAAATTTTAAAGGAGAATTTGGTGGGTAGTGGTTGGGAAGTGGGGAGTCCTGATGGGTTGGGTTGCAGATGAAATCACAGGGAGCTGAGTCTATCCTTTTGTGCTTCCTAAGTGGGGGCCACAAGACGAGATGAGCCGGTTCACGGATCTGGGTGGCACCAGCTGTTCCACCAAGTTCAGAGTCCGAAAAATGTCTCGAGTACCAATCTTAGGTTTTACAATAGTGACGTTTTCCCTAAGAGTAATTGGGGAGGTTTAGAATCTCGTGGCCTCCAGCTGCCTGACTCCTAAACCATAATTTCCTTTTTATTTTACTTTTTTTTCTTTCATGAAAGCCACTGACTTTCTTGATCTAAAGAACTTTACAAGGACAGTGACTGTGCTGCCAAAAAAGAGCCAAATGGTATCAAATGGACTGAAAGTGAGGGTGGGGGTGAGGGACGGGGCCAGGAGTCCATTCAGGAAAGCTGGTAACTGTCGCCAGGCAACTGGCAAGGGAAAAAGGAAGTGGGAGTCCTGCAAGAACGAGAATCCAAAAAAGTTGAAATGGTTAGGGGAGAAAACTCCCAAAAGATCCCAGAGTACGTTGGAGGTGAGTATGACAGTAGCAATCTTTTCCTTTGCAGAGGACAGGGGAAGAGTCCCTGCTCAGCTGTAAACTCTGCATGAGGGCTGGGGATCGAGAGCTTCCCGGAGAGCATCACAAGAAGGCGTCACATGCTCTCGAAGGCATCCGAAGTCCCGGGACTGCTTGGCGTTGGCACCACGAGTCCTTCGGCCACTCTCGGAGCAGGTTTTCATCTTTCCTCAGCACCAGAAACTGGCCAAGGACAACATAGGCCTTGTCAAAGCCTCTTTCCTCCAGCTTCTTGCCCAGGACTTCACCCGTCCCGGCCAGGCTCCCCACTGGCTTTTCCCCCATGGGCTCTGCCCTGACGTCTCAGTGCTTTTGGGAGCTTGGCATCTTGATCAGGCTTAATCGGCAACTTCAGTTCCCGTAACGGTTCCTCCCGCCACCTGGCCACTCCCGCCGATACCTCAAGCCACTAGAAGTTTCCTAAACCATAATTTCCAATCTTGTGGCTACTGTGTTAGTTTTGTAAAGGCCGTCTGGTCCCCAGGCAGGAAGGGAGTTTGTTCAGGAAAGGGCTGTTTTCATCTCTGTTGTAACATTAAACTGTAAACTAAGATCCTCCCAAAGTTGTGTGACCTGCACCCGGGAAAGAACAAGGACAGGCTGGAGGTTAGAAGTAAGATGGAGTCGGTTAGGTCAGATTCACCATCAAAGCTTCTGCAAAGGTGGTTTCAGGAACAGCCCCAGCAAGAAGCCCCCGGGAACGTCTGTTCTCACCCAAGCCCAGCTGCCTCTTCGGGTGACCACTCCTCAGCAGCTCAGACGCTGCGGGTCGCGCTGGAAAGCCCGGAGTTGGCCGTTCTTGAGGGCCCTCACTCCACCCGCTTGGAAGCACTGCCCCCACTTGTGTCTGCACATGAAGCTCTGGGAGGAACCCATACCCTGCAGCCGGCGGGCTCAGAGCCCCCAACAGTAGCTGCCCACTGGGGGCTGTCGAGGAAAAGAGTAAAATCCTGTAAAATACTTGGAGAGTGATTCCGAGCCAAATATGAGTGAAGGAAGGCCCATGACGCCGTCCCAGGAGATCCTGAGAACACCTGCGGCCCGAGGGGTTGGGGTGCAGCTGGTTTGGGTTGGGGTGCAGTTGGTTTCATACACGTTCGGGACACGAGACATCACTCAGTACACAGGAGATGTACGTTGGTTTGGTCCAGAAAGGCGGGGGGTGTCCAGGTCATTGGTGGATTCAGTAATTTTCCAATTGACAATTGGTCAAAAGAGTTAAGTTATTGTCTAAAGACCTAGAATCAACAGCAGGGAAAGTCAGGATTAAGACAAGGCGTTGTGGAGACCAAGTTTATGCAGATAGAATCAATAAAAGGGACTATTTCTTGTCAGACTTAAAGAGTTTGTTCTTTCAGTCTTGAGGTCTCTGTTTTAATGTTAATGCTGGTCCGTTTTGCCTGAATTCCAAAAGGAGGAGAGGGTACAATGAGGCCTGTCAGACCCCCACTTCCCACTGTGGCCTGAACTAGTTTGTAGGTTAACGGTGGAATGCCCTTGGCCTAGGGAGGTCCATCAGCCGGGTGGGGTTGGGGAAGATTGGAATCTTTTTTGTTTCACAGGGTGTGCCAGGGATGGCTAAGGACAGTGGTCAGGGCCAGGTGTGGTGGCTCACGCCTATAATCCCAGCACTTTGGGAGCCCGAAATGGGTGGATTACTTAGGTCAGGAGTTCGAGACCAGCCTGGGCAACATGGTGAAACCTTGTATCTATTAAAAATACAAAAATTAGCTGGACACGGTGGTGCGTGTCTGTAATCCCAGCTACTCGGGAGGCTGAGGCGGGAGAATCACTTGAACCCGGGAGGCGGAGGTTGCAGTGAGCTGAGATTGCGCCACCGCACTCCAGCCTGGGCAACGGAGTGAGACTCTGTCTCAAAAAAAATAAAAACATAAAAAAGGCAATCAGGGCACTGGGCCCCGTGGAGCGGCAGACCTCAGCCACACAGCATGTAAGACTCCTCAGGCTGGTGTGGCCTGAAAGGAAGGACTGGTGGGAGCGCCTGGCAGGGGTGGGGAAGGTGGTGGGGTTGGGGTGAGGGTTCCGTGATGGTGGAGCTGAGCTGGTACAGTGCTGCCGCAGGTGGTGGGCAGGGGCGGGTGTGACAGGCAGGTGGGGTGGGGCTGGATGGGGGATTGATTTGTCACGCCCACCTGAGGAAGGAAGCACTTCAGCCGAGGTGGGGACAGCCGCCCACGACACCCCTCCATGGGGACAGCCACCCACGACACCCCTCCATGGGGACAGCCGCCCACGACACCCCTCCATGGGGACAGCCGCCTGCGACACCCCTCCAAGTTGCCTTGGCTGTGAGCTCGGTTCAGCCTTCATGACAAGCAGGTTTTTGTTGTTGTTGTTGTTGTTTTGTTTTGTTTTTTTACGGAGTTTCGCTCTTTGCTGCCCAGGCTGGACTGCAGTGGCACCATTTTGGCTCACTGCAACCTCCACCTCCCAGGTTCAAGCGATTCTCCTGCCTCAGCCTCCCAAAGTGCTGGGATTAGAGGCCTGAGCCACCGCGCCCGGCCACCAAGCGGGTTTTTAAAGGCAAACTTCTTCCTCAGTCAGGTGTGGCAGGCCCTGAGGGGGCAGCTGGGTGTCCCCACTCAGATCCAGGCCCGAGTGGGCTGGGCGGCTGCAGAGCCAGTCACTTGGGCTGCGCAGGATGGGATCCCTGACTCTGACCTCTGTCCTGACACGCCCCAAGAGGCAGCAATAAAGCCCCAAGCAGCCTGGGCCTGGGCAGGAGGAGCTGGGCCGGGTGCCAGATACTGGGATCAGCCACTGCAGCTCCCTGAGCACTCTCTCCACAGAGACGGGGACCCAGACATGAGGAGGTAATGCCCACCATCCCTGAGCCCCGATCCCCACCCCACCCAAACCTGGAGGCCTGGCCCTTAGCCAGAGGGGGCCCGGCCGTGCTGCGCTCAGGGACCTGGTTCAGGGGAGTGTACAGGTGGGAGGGAGAAGGAGGGGCCCTCTGAGGGTCTGGGGTCTGCCACCAGGCTCCACCTCCTCTGGGGCTCCAAACGCATGAGACAGTGCCTTGCCCCTTGGTTCCCCTGGCCTGGTGGAGAATCACCCAGAACAAGGAAGGGGGTGGTGCCAGGCTGAAACCAGCAGGCCTATGACTGCCCAACAGGAAGGGGGCTGGGGCCAGGGCGTGGCTGTAATTTGGAGCTCAGGGAAACACCCGGGCTCCTGCTGGACCCTGGAATCAGAGGCTACCTTCCTTCTGTGGGGGTGTCCCTCTTCCCCCTCCTTCTGTGGGGGTCCCCCCCTCCTGTGGAGGTGCCCTCCTCCTCTTCCTCCTCCTCTAAGCCAGGGCCCTCCTGCCCCTCCTCTCCTGGTGTTTCTCCCTTGTAGAGAGGTGGCCTCTGGGTGGCGTGGGGACCCTTTGGTGCCCAGAGCCATTTGTCTGGAGAGGGGACCCTCGGAGTCCCACAGTCTGGCTGCTTGGCAGTCACCACCAACCATTGTTCTAGGGGCTACTGTGTCCTGAATTCTGGGCCCCCAGGCTGTGTGTCGGGGAGGTGGGCTCCAGGGGTGGCCCAGGCAGCACGGCAGTGGGAGTGGGGTCCAATGCCCGGACAAGAGCCCCTGCCCAGCATCAGAACCAGCTGGGGGTCCTGAGGAGAAGCAGGGCCCCCGAACCAGACCAGGCCAGGCCCCGACCCCGGGCTGTCTGGGGCATACCCCCTGCCCTTTGACCTCCTCCCATTGTGGCTGAGTCACCCAGAGAAGGGGCAAAGGTCCCTGTGGAGCTGCAATCCAGGCCTGTAGGGCGTCCCAGACACTGACTCTTCTGCCTCCGCAGAAGTAGCTGGGATTACAGGCTTGTGCCACCACCCCAGCTAAGTGTTTTTTTTTTTTTTTTTTTTTTTTTTTGAGACAGTCTCGCTCTGTCGCCCAGGCTAGAGTGAGTGCAGTGGCTCGATCTTGGCTTACTGCAACCTCCACCTCCCAGGTTCAAGCGATTCTCTGGCCTCAGCTTCCCAAGTAGCTAGGATTACAGGCACCTGCCACCACGCCTGGCTAATTTTGTGTGTGTGTGTGTGTATTTTTAGTAGAGACGAGGTTTCACCATGTTGGCCAGGCTGGTTCCAAATGTCTAACCTCAAGTGGTCTGTTGCCTCAGCCTCCCCAAGTGCTGGGATTACAGGCGTGAGCCACCGCGCCCGGCAGTTTCATATTTTCAGTAGAGACGGAGTTTTGCCATGTTGGCCAGGCTGTTTTCAAACTCCTGACCTCAGGTGATCTGCCCACCTCGGCCTCCCAAAGTTCTGGGATTATGGGTGTGAACCACCGTGCCCAGCCCCAGGCACTCTTGACTGCAGCCATGCTGAGCCCCGTGCAGACCCAGAGCCTCACCCCACCCCCAAGACCACCCCACCCTGAGAGACCGAAGCCTCCCCAGACAGAAGCCTCCCCGCAGGGGCCTGAAGAGACAAGACTGCACCACACCACACATGCCCGCACACACGTGCACACACACACGCCCACACACACACAGCCGCACACACACACTCCCAAACCCTCTACACCACACCACACACGCCCACCCACACGTGCACACACACACACACACACACACACGTGCACACACACACCCGCACACACACACACTCCCAAACCCTCACTCTACACCACACCACACCACATACGCACGCGCACACACACGCCCGCACACACACATGCCTGCACACACACACGTGCATGCACACACACACGTGCACGCACACACACACTCCCAAACCCTCACACTCTACACCACACACACACACACATGCACACAGCACACGCCCACCCCAAACCCTCATGCTCCACACCAGACACAACATACATATGCATCCAACACACACACATGCACACATGCATGCACACAGCACACATACACCCCTAAACCCTCACGCTCCACACCACACACAACATACGGATCCAATACACACACAAGCACACGCATGCACACAGCACACACATCCCCAAACCCTCACACTCCACACACAACATACACATTCATCCACTACACATACACCACACACACTCCCCACACAGAAGATACATGCATATCTACCAGGCACACGCACGCACACAGCACACACACACACCCAAGCCTACACACTCCACACCACACACAACATACACATGCATCCATCACACACACAACACACATAACATACACACAGCACACGGACTCCCAAACCCACACACTCCACACCATGCACAACATACACATCCACCACGCACACTCAAGCACACGGTGCACACACACCCAAACACACCACCCACAGCATACACGCACACCCACCATGCACATAGTCCACACCCACAAAACACATGTGCACATACAACATATATGCACACCCCCCACCACATACACAAACACACATGTCCCGTGTCCAAACAGACCCGACACCCTGCCTGCCTGCCTAACAGTGCTGCCATGCACCCCTGAGCCCTCCAGCCGTGGCCCCACAGCTCTGGGACACAGCGGGTGCCCGCCTGCGGCAGTGTGCAGCCTCAGGGCTCTGTGGGTATGGGGCTGTGGGCCCCCGCTGTGCCATACCCTCCCATACCCCAATCTGTGTGCAAGTGTGTTCACGTGTCCCCACGTGGAGGGCGGCAGAAAGTCGCAGCAGAACTTCTGGAGTTTCCGAGCCAACCACCAGTGCCTGCTACAGTGGGGTCTGCCCAGACTGTGGGGAGCAGGGTCTGGGGCTGGGGCTGTGGGCTCTGGCCTGAGCGGGGCTGGAGGCAGGTGGGCCTGGGGCTTCTCCCCGCTCTGTGCCTGTGTGTTGGCCCATGTGAGCAGAGTCCAGTAAAACCACTTGCCCTCCCAAGGAAGAACCCAGCCCAGGCCTCCCAGCTGCCCATTGGGTGCTGCCTGGAGTTCGGGGGAGGCGGGACTGATGGCCAGGCTCGGCCCTTCCCCTACCCCACACTTTCCTCTCTGGCCCCCCTCAGGGTCCTCATGGTCACCAGCCTGGTGGCTGTGCTGCTATGGGAGGCAGGTGCGGCCTCAGCACCCAAGGTAGGTGTGAGCCCCTCCCATCTGGCCACCAACTCCAGTTGTCACCTTCTGCCCCCACAGCAGGAGATGTGGACAAAGGTCCCCTCTTCCGTCTTCAAACCCCAGGCTGGCCTAGGAGAGAGGCGCGGGTGCGCTCATGACTCTTGATGCCTGGGCACCTGAGGACGAGGAGGGGGCAGGTTTCCCTTCACTGGGGTCAGATGGACAGGCCTCAGGACACCCAGGTGGAGGAGGTGGGGTCAGATGAACCCACGTGATCTCAGGTGGAGGAGGGCCTGGATGACACCCCTTGATGCTCACCTGGGCCCTGAAGGCCAGAGGTGACTCCATGTGCCGGCAGCTCAGCTGCACTGTCTGTGCTGACAGTGGTGTCCTTGGCTGGGACTATGCCTGGGGATGTGCCCTGTTCCCTGGCCCATGTCAAGACCACTCAGTCTTGCACACCTGGCATGGATCAGGAGGAAGGAGGTCCATGCCTTCCTTGACTGGAGACGCAGGAACATGGGCACGGCCTCCCACGGTGCTGGTCCTCCCCTGGGGTCACTGGCCTTCTCCGGGGTCACTGGTCCTCCCCGGGGTCACTGGTCCTCCCCTGGGGTCACTGGTCCTCCCTGGGGTCACTGGTCCTCCCCTGGGGTCACTGGTCCTCCGCTGAGATCACTGGTTTTCCCTGGGGTCACTGGTCCTCTGCTGAGATCACTGGTCCTCCCCTGGGGTCACTGGTCCTCTACTGGGGTCACTGGTCCTCCCCAGGGTCACTGGTCCTCCGCTGAGATCACTGGTCCTCCCCTGGGGTCACTGGTCCTCTACTGGGGTCACTGGTCCTCCGCTGAGGTCACTGGTCCTCCCCGGGGTCACTGGTCCTCCGCTGAGATCACTGGTCCTCCCCTGGGGTCACTGGTCCTCTACTGGGGTCACTGGTCCTCCCCGGGGTCACTGGTCCTCCGCTGAGATCACTGGTCCTCCCCAGGGTCACTGGTCCTCCACTGGGGTCACTGGTCCTCCCCGGGGTCACTGGTCCTCCACTGGGGTCACTGGTCCTCCGCTGAGATCACTGGTCTTCCCCAGGGTCACTGGTCCTCCACTGAGATCACTGGTCTTCCCCAGGGTCACTGATCCTCCCCAGGGTCACTGGTCCTCCCCGGGGTCACTGGTCCTCTGCTGAGATCACTGGTCTTCCCCAGGGTCACTGGTCCTCCCCAGGGTCACTGGTCCTCCCCGGGGTCACTGGTCCTCCACTGGGTCACTGGTCCTCCCCAGGGTCACTGGTCCTCCCCAGGGTCACTGGTCCTCCCCAGGGTCACTGGTCCTCCACTGGGGTCACCTGCTTTGCTCTCCTGTTTGTCCTTTGCCCCACTGAGGGTGGCTGGGCTTAGAGCAGCTGACAACTCAGGTTAGCTGGGCTTAGAGCAGCTGACAACTCAGGTTAGCTGGGCTCGGAGCAGCTGACAACTAAGGTTAGCTGGGCTCGGAGCAGCTGACCGCCTTCTCTAGGCACCTGCCAGGGAGGAGACACAGCCCCAACCAGTCACCTCAGAAACCAGCCAGTGCGCTGACAGCTGGGGTGGGGTGGTCGGGGATATCGTGCCAGTTACATCCCAGTCCTCTGCCGCCCCAGGCCCGCCCAGAATTCCAGGCCAGCTGGTCATCTGGGCACAGGCCAGCAGCCTCACTCCCGGCTTGCAATCCCGACACCCGAGAGTGGTACACCCACTAGAGACGCTCGGGCTGTGCCGAGCTGGCCCTGTCCCCACCCCTGCAGCCCCAGGTGGGCCTCGGAGCAGCCTCTCCCTAGGTGTCCTCCATCCGTGTGGACTGTGGCTGAGCCCACACCTGTGACTCTCCCTATCAAGGTCCACATCAAACACCGGCCCTCAGAGCAGGAGGCAGAGAAGTAAGTCCCCCCAGCCCCACCTGCCCATCCCCACCCCCGCCATTCCCTGAAGCTACAGCCGGATCTTCTGGGCCTTTCCTGAACCTGGAGTGCACGAGAAGGATGCAGAGGGGAACCCTGTCCAGCAGCTTTCGGAGGGAGGCGGCACTTCAGCCTCATGGGGATCTGTCAACAGCCCCTGTGCAGGGAGAAGAGAGTACAGCCAGAGGGCTTGGGGCTCCCGGGCGTCCCCCACTCAGCTTCCCCACGGCCTCCAGGGCAGCTTGTACCCCACGGCCGGTGGCTGCACCCAGGGTGGCTCAGTCTTGGCTCCTGAGGTTTCCCCACATCCACGTCTTTGGGACGCTGCTCAACCAAGGCTCTGACCACTGCCCCCCACCCAGTGGCACAGGGACGTGGTGTGGAAGCCTGGCCAGGAGCACTGTGGGGGCCACTCATCACTGCGGCTCTTGAGAGAGGGGCTTGTCCTGGGGCTGCTGGTGGTGGGGGCTGGAGTGGCTGCCCCGGGATGGTGGGCACCCTCCTGCGGGGGGTTCTGTGCCCCTCCCCCACCTGCGTGTGGACAAGACCGAACTGTGCCAGCAGGGCCTGGGGCGCCCGTGTGGTGGAGCCTCCAGAGAAGGACGACCAGCTGGTGGGGCTGCTCCCTGTCCCGAAGCCAAAGCTCTTGACCGCTGAGAAGTCACCAGGTCAGGGCAGGGGCCCCGTCCTTCCAGGTGGGCACGAGGCCATAGCAGCAAAGCCTGCTCGTGGGGTTGGCTTGGACAGACCAAGGGTCTCGGGAGAGAAACTGAGGCTATCCCTTCATCTGCTTGTCCCTAGGCATTAAGGCCTCGGTGGAGACCGAGGACATCCTGGGCCATGTCCTAAGCCCCCAGCAGGGTCCTGAGCCTGACCATGACAGCCTGCACCACCCTCCGCCCGAGGAGGACCAGGGCGAGGAGGGGCCTCGGTTGTGGGTGATGCCAAATCGCCAGGTGCTCCGGGGACCGGAGGAAGACCAAGACCACATGTACCACCCCCAGTAGGGCTCCAGGGGCCACCACTGCCCCTCCCTGTCCCGCGGCCCAGGCTGTTGGGACTGGAACCCTTCCTACCCTCCCCCTGCCAGAGGTAGGCAAATAAACCCCAGCAGGCCGGGCGCGGTGGCTCACGCCTGTAATCCCAGCACTTTTGGAGGCCGAGGCGGGCGGATCACCTGAAATCAGGAGTTCCAGACCAGCCTGGGCAACATGGTGAAATCCCGTCTCTACTAAAAACACAAAAATTAGCCGGGTGTGGTGCCAGGCGCCTGTAATCCCAGCTACTTGGGAGGCTGAGTCAGGAGAATCGCTTGAATCTGGGAGGGGGAGGTTGCACTGAGCTGAGATCGCGCCATTGCACTCCAGGCTGGGCAACAGAGCAAGACTTCGTCTCAAAAAAATAAATAATAAATAATAAACCCCTGCAAACAGGCAGGAGGCCACACGCCCTGGAGGACCGGTGACCAGGGCCCAGCCTGCTCTGCCCAGGAGAAGTAAGGGCTGCACAAGGCCCAGGTGACCCCTGGCTCCCAGAACGTTGCACTACCCCCAGGCCCCCTCCTTGTATACCGGGATGCTGAGGGGTGTGGCAGCAGTTAGGGGCTGGGACCAGAGGGCACCCGTGGGACCAGTCTCAGCCGGGAAAGAGCTCACCCTGGGCTCCCCACAGCAGGGGCCTGAGACAGGGCCAGGGGAGGAGGGAGGCCGAGTGCCTGGGGCTCAGGGCCCAGCTGGACGGACGGGCATGTGCTCAGGTGGAAAGTGCACAGGTCTCAGGTGAGGGGGGCAGACCCAGGCCCAGGACGTGGTCTTTCTGCCCTCCTGACGTTCTGTGCAGCTCCCACTCTGGGTGCCCATCCTGCCCTGCCTGGCCCAGCAGGCCCAATGCTGCAGCGCAGGTCCAGGCTGCTGCAGTCACTCACACGCCACGTGTCCTGGGCACATGCAAATATGGGTGGGGTTCCTGCATGGCGATCTCATCCCTATGGTGAGAGAGAAGTACCCGGTGCCAAGCCTGGGGCTGAGCCACACACATTTGCCAGCTCCAGCAGCTAAGACACAACAGAGCAAGGGAGAGAGGCCACCCAAACCTCCATCCTGCCATGCTCAGCCCTTGTGCGGCCACTCAGGGGGCCGAGGGTTTGCCCAGGTGCGGAAGAGCTCTCTGCACCGCCGGCAAGTCCCCTGCTCTCCCAGGACACAAACAGCTGAGAGTAACTGCCCAAGGGTGCCCCATGGCGTCCCACAGTGTAAGAGCTGTTACCCTGGCTTACGGATGAGCTGGAGAGGCCAGTGACCTTTGAGGTTCTGTCCTGAAAGGGCCAGAGCTGGGCTCCCCGTCTCCCTCTTGGCAGCTTCCCCTGTCATCCTGATAAGAACATGGGGTGGGAGGGCATTGAGGGATCAACACGCTCAGGGCGGAGGTCTGGGCAGCTCCTTCCCCACTCCTGGGGCCCCAGGCAGGGAGAAGACCCTGGATCTCCGGGATCGCAGGAGGGTCTGGCCCTAGAGAGCCCAAGCTGGTGTTTGTGGCTTTTTTTTTTTTTTAAAGCTATCTTGACTTTATTTTGTTTTGCCCATTACTTTGTTTTTTCTCATGATTTCATTAGTTTGCTCATATATGGTTTCATTTACATAAAATGCTAGAGAGGGCACCCTAGCCCCAGAGGCCCATCTGTGGGGCTGAAACAGGATGGGCGAGGGTGTGTGCAATCAGCTTGCACACTTCTGATGTCAGACCACAACGTGGCCATGGGGTCTGGAGACGGGCAGTGACTGGCCAGGCAAGCGCAAGGCCCATGGGGCCAAGGTTGACCGCTAGTGAGCACGGAGAAGGCCTTGGCTGCCATTTGGGGGCAGCAGGCGGACAGGTCCCCAGAGCCTACAGTGAAGCCCAGACAGGATCCCTTCCCCAGACTTGGAGCCAGATCTCAGCTGAGGGGGGCTTGCCTGCACTCCCAAGGTTCTCCTGTGGTCCGGAGTGTGGGTCTGGGACCCTGGGACTTGCCCCCTGGAACCCCGGGGACACCAGCCCCTGGCCCTGGGGGAGCCCCTGTCATCCCCACTCCTGCCCTTGGTCCCTCAAACTCCAGCCCTGCCCCATCTTTCTCCTGTACCTGTCACTGAGGCAAGTTCTGGGGAGCAGGGGGAGGGTCCTGGGGTGAGGCCCAGGGTCTGGAAAGTAGCGGGTGGTTATTCTTCCCCATCCTTGGAGACCAGTCCAAGCATCCCATAGGGAAGCCTCCAGGCGCCCCCTTTCAGGAGCCCCCTGCATCCCACCTCTGCCCGGCACTGGGCTCCAAATGACCTCGTGTCCTTTACCTCCCCTGCCTGCCAGGGCAAGTGAGGCTTCCAGCAGGCAGCCACCTACTGCCACAAGCACAGGGCATGGCCCACACCCAGGCCTCTCCAGCCGGCACCTCCCTCAACAGAGCTCCCACAGTTCCTCCCGAAGTGTCCAGGCTAGCCCCTGCCACCTGCCCTCCTGCTGGGCGGAAAGAACGGACCTGGGTGAAGAATCCCCTTAGTGTCCACAGCCCAGAGGCTGTGGCAGAGCCTTCACCCCCTCAAGGCCTCCAGGGCAGCCACTGCCCCCATCCAGCCCTTGGTGTCCCCAGGCCCCAGGCACCCGCCCAGCCCCCAGGGCCCCAGGCACCCATGCAGACCCCAGGCCCCAGGCCTGATTTCGCACTCAACGTTTTGTCAAGGGTACATGGGGGGCCCTCTCTGGAGCCAGCAGCCTCCCTTGAGCTCAGCACCAAACAAGCCTGAGTGACAACAGAATTAAAACCTTTAGACTGAACGTTTATCGGCGACTACGTTTTTCCATCATTTTCACAAATCAGGGACATTTGTACCAATTGGCAGGGCCCACCCCATGACTGCCGGCCCCCTAGAGCCCTGGCCAGGGCCCAGGTCTGGGGCTGCTGCTGGGAGGCCTGTTGTGAGTGGTGGTACCGGAGCTCAGGGTGCCCCCAATTCCTCTTCCGGCCCAGGTGGTCTTCACCAGGACTACAGCAGGGGGCTGAGGGCAAGCACCCCCTTCTTGAGGATGAGGTTTCCGTAGGGGGCCGTCTCCCTGCAGAGGAGCCAAGCCCAGCACTAAGCTGGGCGGCAGGGCCAGGGTGCTGAGACCTTTCTCCAGCCTCTGGGGGACGGAGCAGACCCCGTCCACCTTCACCCACTTGATGCTCAGGCAAATGGGGGCCCTGCCCCCCAAATTCCTTCCTGGTCTCTCCACTCTGTGGGACATCTAGCCTCAGCCAGGCAGAAGCTGAGAAGAGGGTAGGGGCAGCTCCTGAGGCTCCGGTGGGGATGGGGGCAGGTCCTGAGGGCCCGGTGGGGACAGGGACAGCTCCTGAGGGCCCGGTGGGGACGGGGACAGCTCCTGAGGGCCCGGTGGGGACGGGGGCAGCTCCTGAGGGCCCGGTGGGGATGGGGGCAGCTCCTAGGGCCCTGGTGGGGATGGGGACAGGTCTGAGTCAGCTGGAACTCACCCTGTTGCCACAACAGCAAAAGCCTTCTTAGCCCGCTCATAAAACTCGAACCTCTCTAACTTTGCCAGGGCTCTCTGGAAGACAAAATGGCTGGGTTGGAGGAAACCCTGTCCAGAAACCCTCATGGGCCAGCCCTGGACTCCCCAGGGCCCCAAGTAGGGAGGGCACCAGGAAGTGGGGCCCCTGAGTTCCATTTCTTTGGCTCTCCCTCTGCAGGGGCCCCAGGGTCACTCAGCCTCTGGCTCCCGAGGCCTAGGATGGGGGCCCCAGGACATTGTGGATGAGGAACCTGCCATGCTTGGTTTCTGCCTGGCCTGGGACCACCCAGCCAGCTCAGCAGACTGTCAAGCCCTTGCCAGCTGTCCTAGGGGGTCCCCTGCCCAGGACGAGAGACCCTGGCCTCCCCTTATGGAGGCCCTGCCCGAGACCTGCCAGTGGGTTGCCTGGGAGAATGGGCCTGTCCCCTTGCAGGGCAAGGTGAGGAGGGGGCTAGGCCTCTGACCAACCATAGCCAGGATGGGGCGAGAGACCTGGGACCAGGGGGTACTCCCCCAGGGGAGACTGAGGAGGTGGAGGCCAGGCATCCCGCGTCCTCCAGGCTTCACTCACAGGCTGTGGTGGGTGAGGACCCCTCCCACCTCGCCCCAGCAGGTCAGGATCCTGGGCGGAGTTGGGGGGCAGGTGGAAAGCTCGGGGGCAGAGGAAGAGGGGCCACACTGCCCATGTGCACCTCTTCCACCCGGCTGGTGAGGGAGCGCCCAGTGGTCCGGGGTTCTCAGGGTGATGGGTGGGAGACCGCTTGAGGACAGAGCTTGGGACCCTGTCTTTGGCTCCCATTGAGCCTCCAGGAGACAGAGGGTCCCTGGCCCTTTCCCCACAATTGGGGCTGCAGGCTCACCGTGCAGCCGGCCCTGTGTAGAATGGACTCGTACTCCGTCCACACCGGGGTCTGCAGGCCCCTCTCCTTGTCGCTGGGCACCAGCTCCATGACTGCAGCCTAGAGGGAGGGTCAGCTCTGGGGCCCGGGGTGCTGCCAGCCTTCCTGGTCAGGTGACCATTCAGGACTCCCCTGGTGAGGATCAGGGCCCCTTGGGGACACATGGCTTCTCCCCCCCACTCCAAGGCAGGTGGGCCCTATGAAGCCCGCAAAAGGGGAAACCGAGGCGCGGAGCAGCAGGGTGCAGGGGCGACTCAGCCCTCACCGGACTCTCCACATAGGTGTCCAGGGGGAGCAGCTTCAGCAGAGCCTCCAGGAGCGGCGGGATGCCCAGGCCTGGAGGGCAGAGGGGGCGGCACTCAGTCTCCAGCCCGCCTGCCCGCCTGCACCCTCCACACTGCAAGCATGGACTTGGGGCCACCACAGGCCACAGAGGAGCCTCAGAGCCAGGGGCACTGCTCACCCACCCGCCCTGCCCTGGGGGACCTGGGGCTCGCTCACCGTCTGCACGGATCTCCAGGGGCCCACACTGGCAGATGGAGGAGGCCGGGAAGTTCAAGTCCGCAAGAACTAAACAGCCGGGAGGACAGCGCGTGGTCAGCACCTATCCCTGCCCTCGGGGTCGGCGCCGCCCATCCTCCCACCCAGTCACGGCGGCAGATCGTGGCCACAAGGGGTCTCAGGTCAGCCGGTTGGCGCCCCCACCGCCGGCCGCAGTCAGTCTGCAGGGCTGGAAGCCAGGCGGGGAGGCGGGGAGGTGGGGAGGGCAAGGTCCCCGTCTGGGAGGCGGAGAGGCGTCAACAGCTGCCCGCCAGGCTGTCGGGTGCTGCCCAGGCCAGGGGGCCGACCCGGACCCGGCCGCCTCCCCAGGGGCCAGAGGACGCGCAGCCGCCCGCGATGCCCGGACCAGGCCCCCGGCCACCCAGCCCCCGCCCCGGGACCCCAGGCCCCAGGAGAAGAAAAAGCGCCGAACCCTCGGGCGCAGCCCAGACGCGGCGGCTCTCGGGCCGTCTGGGGAGGGACTCGGGGAAAAGCTCCGGCCGGCCCCGCCCAGAGCCCCACGAGGTCGCGGTTCCCTAAAGAACGCGGGGGAAGCCAGGGAGGCCCGAGCGACGCCCGCACCCCAGGACCCGGCCCTTCTCGGCCCGGGGGTCCCCGCGCAAGCCTCGCCCGCCTGCCTGCCCCGGCGTGGTCCCCGAGGCCCCGGCCCGCGGCGCTCACCGATCTCGTCCCCGTGCCCCATGCGCGCCAGCGCGTAGAGCAGCTCGGGGGACAGCAGCGCGGGGACACCCTTCAGCGCCACCATGGCCTGGCGGACGGGGCGGGCGGGGCCTGGGGCGGGGCGGGGCCTTGCGGGGAGGGCGGGGTTTACGGGCCGGGGCGGGGCTTTACACGGAGGGCGGGGTTTGTGGGGAGGACGGTGATTTTGGGTCCCGGGTTTGGGGCTTGGGGCTTGGGGATCCGCCGGGGCTAGGGTTCGGGGCTGGGGTCCGCTTACGGCTCTTGGAAGGGTGGGGAGCCCCGGGAACTGGGGACACTCGGGCTGAGTCGGGGCGTGGGGGCAACACCCACCCAACCCACAGGCCCCTCGCCAGGTCCGAGATTTGGGCGCCCGCGCGCTGTGGCCGGGGCTCCCCAGTGTCCCTACCCGAGCTTCCCACCTCGAGCTCCCTCAGGCAGAAGGGGTTCAACTGCCGCCCTCTGCGGCCTCCCCTCATGAGGGTCTCTGCCCTCTGACCACGTCGTGCTGCCCTTAGGCCTGGCAGAATGGCCAGAGCGCACCGGGTCCCTGGGGTCACCAGGGCAGGCAGCTGGACCCAGGCCTTCAGCCCACGCTCCTGAGGGGCGGGAGCACGGGACACGGGAGCCGGGACATTAGACCTCCTGGAGGGGGTCCAGGAGGGCAGCCAGGCCCAGCTTCCAGGCTCAGCCGCGAGTGCCAGGACACCTAAGGGTCCTCCGTCATCCCCCGGTGTCAGCGGCCTGCAACCCCCTTCCCAGGATGGCGGCGT
The DNA here is from genome assembly GCF_049350105.2 of Macaca mulatta. Taxonomy (NCBI): domain Eukaryota; kingdom Metazoa; phylum Chordata; class Mammalia; order Primates; family Cercopithecidae; genus Macaca; species Macaca mulatta. The sequence continues at coordinate 145,457,483 of NC_133414.1, forward strand.
CCTGACCTTTGGCTGGGCTCAGGCTGGCCGAGCCCTCCCTCCGCGGAGCCATCTTCTTCCACCTGATTCCCAGCTGGACGCTAGCTGTGGGGCCAGCTCTGTGGCCCTGGCCCTCAGCCCTGAGGTGACACAAATGCTCCGAGGCCTGGTGGCTCCTAAAAAGTTCTGAAAATCAATCTATATGTGAAAAATGACAAAGCCGCCTCAGAAACCCAGAGGAAACAGACGTCTCCATGTTGAACTGCTTGGCCCTAGGAGCCTGTCCCCACGGGTAGTGGACTGGGCTTCGTCAGAAAAGCCTGGTGGGGCCACCCAGGCTGGCACCCAGCAGCACCTGAACAGCTGGCCCTGGGCTGGCCGCTCGGGCAGAGAGAAGACTGGGGCTACCCAGGGCCTGCCAATGAGGGCGGCTTTGCACCGAGGCCACCAGGGTTCGGAGCTGTCCCTGGGCAGTTTCTACTCCAACCTGTAAGTGGAGAGTCACCATTTACCCAAATATACAAGGGCAGCCGATTTTAGAGAGATGGGCAAGAAAGTTTTCAGCTTCAAAACCAAATCAGGCCGGGCACGGTGACTCAACACCTGTAATCCCAGCACTTTGGGAGGCTGAGGTGGGTGGATCACCTGAGGTCAGGGGTTGGAGACCAGCCTGGCCAATATGGTGAAACCCTGTCTCTTCAAAATATACAAAAATTATCCGGGCATGGTGACCGGCGCCTGTAATCCCAGCTACTTGGGAGGCTGAGGCACGAGAATTGCTTGAACCCGGAGGGTGGAGGGTGCAGTGAGCTGAGATCACTCCTCTGCTCTCCAGCCCGGGTGTCAGAGAGAGACTCTGTCTCAAAAAAACCCAAAACAAACAAACAAAAAACACCTAATCAAACCCCAAACAATATTGGGGCCAGAGGTCAACTAGCTCAGGAGTGGAAGCCTCACTCTGCGTCTGGGGTTCCCCTGCGTGGGACAGTGGTACCCCTGCTCCAGGCTCCCTGGGGCCAGCATGAAGACGAGGTCCATTCCCGAGCCTACGAGTTGGGCGCCTGTGCCTGCCAAACTCTGGAACCAGATAACTAAGATGCAGACCTCTGAGACGCGGCTTCCAGCCAAGCGTGGCTGACACAGGTGTGAACACGAGGCTGTAACCGGCCCTCCAGATCTCTGGGGTTCCATTGCTTGAAATCAAATTATGGAGGCTGACCCCAGTGCACATGAAAAATTAAACGGAGTGGATTTTCCCAATGTTCAGGCTTCCTCCCTTGGATACTTGAACATTTGGTGCCTATCCCTGCGTGTTTACTCCAGGCTCCAGGGCCAGTGGTTCATGACCTGCACGAACCTCCATGTGCTCCACTCCAGTAAGTGAGCAGGTTCCAGGTTCCCTACCCCGAGGGAAGAGCCTGTTCTGCCCTGTTGGACCTGAATCAAACTCCTTTTGTACCTATTTCAGTATTTGTCAAACAGTCCCAGATCCCAAGGCTTATCTGAAAAGAACATCTGCCTGTTTGAAGGTAAACTGCATGAGAACTCCCACCTGCCCTGGCAGAGGCGAGATAAACCTGCTCCACCCTAAAGGCAGCTCTGAACTAGTGGACTCCAATCATGGCACACAGGAGGACAGACGGGGTGGGTGGAAGTGCAGAGCCAATGCTTGCAAGGCGAGCGGTCGCAGAGCACGCGTGTGCCCATTTTGCCTATAAATGTAATTGGACACACGGGCGTGGCACCTGCCGCATTCAGGGAGCCAGAGCTCAGCAAAGGTCTCTGTACTTCTTGATGCAGGTGAATCTGTCCTTGGTATTCAGCCCAAGAACTCAGGGGTGGGGGCTCACACACTCTGCCCACCCAGCCCAAGGCCATGACCACAATCTAGGCCACTACCCACACCAAGCTGCGGGGCCAAGTGGAGGAGACACCTGTGAACGCTCTCTAGAGTCTGCACTGAGCTAGGGGGCAGGTGGGCTTCCCTGGGGGAAATATCTAGAACCATGGGCACGATGACACATCCACAGTATGAAACATCAGGGCCACTAAAAAGAATGTTATGGGATCGTCATTCAGTGAAAAAAATCAAATGGTGAAACATGCCACAACAGGCACAAACCTTCTGGACGGTATGTGCCTTAGCTTGGGCTGCTGTGATGCAGTGGTATGGTCTGGGTGGCTGATAAACACTGACTTTCCACAGTTCTGGAGGCCACGGCTCCACGCAGGTTGTGTGTGAGGCCCATGGTTCACAGACAGCACCTTCCCACAGAGCACTCACATGGTGGGAGGGGCAAAAGAGTGCCCTCGGGGCTCTCCTAAGGGCAATAATCCCACTGGAAGACCACCGCCCTCTCATAAGGCACTAATTCCACTGGAGAGGCTCCGCCCCCTCATAGGGCACTAATTTCACTGGAGCTCCATCCCCTCATAGGGCACTAATCCCACTCGAGGAGCTCCACCCCCTCATAGAACACTAATCCCACTGGAGGGGCTCCGCCCCCTCATAGACCACTAATTTCACTCGAGGAGCTCCGCCCCCTCATATGGCACTAACCCCACTCGAGGCCCTCCGCCCCCTCATAAGGCACTAATCCCGCTCAAGGAGCTCTGCCCCCTCATAGGGCACTAATCCCACTGGAGGAGCTCCGCCTCCTCATAGTGCACTAATCCCACTGGAGGAGCTCTGCCTCCTCATAGTGCACTAATCCCACTGGAGGAGCTCCATCCCCTCATGGGGCACTAATCCCACTAGAGGAGCTCTGCCCCCTCACAGGGCACTCATCCCACTCGAGGAGCTCCGACCCCTCATAGGGCACTAATCCCACTGGAGGAGCTCTGCCCTCATGACTAGTCACTGCCCAAAGTCCTCCCTCCTAAAGCAGTCACAGTAGGGGTTAGGATTTCAACCCAGGGATCTGGGGTGGGGCTGAAACGAGCCTGACCCAAAGGGACAAATGGAGGTCCCTCCATAGCGACAGGAAGTAGAAGCATGGGTGCCAGGAGCTGCAGGGAAGCAGAAAAGGGGTTATTGTTTAATGGGGACAGTTTGCATTTGGGAAAATGAAAGCTTTCTTGGATAGACAGTAATGGTTGCACAAGGAGAATGTACTTAATGCCACTGAAATGTGGACTTAAAATGGTTCAGACCAGCCTGGGCAACATAGGGAGACTCCATCTCTACAAAAGATAGATTTTAAAAGTTAGCTGGGTGTGGTAGTGCAGGCCTGTGGCCCCAGCTACTTGGGAGCAGGGAGGATCACTTGAGCCCAGGAGATTCAGGCTGCAGTGAGCTGTGATTGACCACGGCACTCTAGCCTCATCTCTAAAAAACAATGGTTAAGATGGGCAAGTTTACGTCGTGTGTTACCACAACAGAGAAGAAAGCAGTGAAACTGAACAGAGAGCTCCGTATGACAGAAGTACAAAGGAAACAGGGTGGGCTCTCGTGAGGAAAGGGCTCTATGTAAGTGGGCATGGAAGAAAACCACAGTCCATGCCTGTGCACGTGTGCAGGGGTGTGTGTGTGCGCACAGAAGTCTCTAGGAAGCCACGAGCCCAGCTGTTCACAGTGGATACCCAGGAAGTATGATGTGGGGCGACTTACTATACAAACCTTTTTTCTTTGAATGTTGTTCCTTACAGTGAAAAAACAAAAAAGTTAAAAAAAAAAAAAACTAACATGACAGAATACTCATTCCAGACATGACCTACGAGGCGTGGTGTCACCTGAATCACTGTCACTTTAATCAGCAGAGCATCTGTGTGAAGGCAGCAGTGTTTCCCTCAGAGCAGCCCCTCTCCAGCCGCAGGGACACAAGGACCTGCAGGCCCTGCTTTCCGCCCAAGCACAGCATGCCCAGAGGGACCAGCAGGGGCTCCTCAGCAGAATCTTAACATTGAGAAGAAGGTGCTCCAATCAGGACGTGAACACGGACCCTCACAGGCTGGGTGAAGAAGGCAGTCATGCCGTGAGAGCTCGGGCCGTGACCACGCAGCAGTCAGAGAGAAACTGCGCACCACGGACGCTGCTCTCGAAAAGAGGATGATTTGCTTGCTTCTAAAACTGACAGCAGGCTGCATTTGCCCTCTCCAAGCAAAGGTGTGAGGGAGGGGCGGCTGAGTCTCACTGGTCTTTGAAGTTGGCCTTTCTCTTTTCCACAAACGCAGTCATCCCTTCTTTCCGGTCATCCTGGTAGGAAAAGGGGCAGAAACAGAGCTGGACGCGCAGTCTCCTCACAGAGCCTGATGCCACTGTCCGCCCGTGTCTCCCTGGTCCTGCCTCACTCCTCATGCCCACAGGGGCCCAGGGGGCCAGGCAGGGGACTCAGCGGCAGGGACACCTGCCCAAGCAGAGCTGGGCCTGGGTGCGGGGATTTTCACTGCCTCTTTCTACCAGTCTAGGTGATGGTCATTCAGGAGCTTGTGTATGTCAAACAAGCTCACATCTAAAGAGCCTCAGATGCACCTGTATGGGTCACTCACCAAGTCATCAAGTGGACGATGGGTGACCTGTATCAGGGGCTACCCTGTGTCAGAGCAGGACATGAGAACTCAATTCTGCATCTGCTTTTCTCAAGTTGTGTGCAAGCGTCCCCAGGCACGCACGCATCTGTACCCCTTCCTCAAGTGCCCAAACCACTTTTAATTTTACCGAACAATTAAAATGAGGTGCCTGGCCTCATTTTTTAAAAAAGTCTTTTTTTTGAGACGGGGTCTTGCTTTGTTGACCAGTTGGACGCGAACAACCCGCCTCAGCCTCCCAGGAAGCTGGGACTACGGATGCACGACACCCAGCTGACACCGCATTTTAAATAAAGTAGCCAGGCCGGGCATGGTGGCTCACGCCTGTAATCCAAGCACTTTGGGGGGCCGAGGCGGGCGGATCACGAGGTCAGGAGATCGAGACCATACTGACTAACTCGGTGAAACCCCGTCTCTACTAAAAATACAAAAAATTAGCCGGGCGTGGTGGCGAGCTCCTGTAGTCCCAGCTACTCGAGGCTGAGGCGGGAGGCGGAGCTTGCAGTGAGCTGAGATCCGGCCACTGCACTCTAGCTTGGGAGACAGAGTAAGACTCCCTGTCAAAAGAAAAAAAAAGGAGCTGCTGCTTGAGGGTGCAATTCCTAAACCTCATATAACAGGAAAGACAAGAAAAGCACCTGTAAGATTTCATACTTTTGAACTTCCACATGCTCTACTTTTTTTCTAACATCAAGACCCACTGATAGAACAAATCTGATCCTGCTGAAGGTGAGGCTGGCAGTTCTGACCAGAAAGAAACGACACTTAATGATAAGATGTAAAAGGAAATTCCCAGCAACTTGTGTGACTGAAATTTGCTAGATTCTCCGCTGTTTACTCACGGTGGCAAAGGTTGAGTAGAAGAGTTTCTTCTCTAACTTACTTCCTTCTGTTAATGTCATTTCAAAAGCTGAAAAACAAAGTCCTAGAGTTATGAACGGAGCTATTCCATGCAGAACTTCTCCTCCCTCCTCACCGACCCACGCACAACTGTGCTTCTGACGTGGCCCGGCCCTGCGCAGGCTTCCACGGCGCTGCCCTTCTCAAAGGCACTGCCCCAGCGGAGACCTGGCAAAACCAACAGCTCTCCTATGGCCCCACACGTCACACTCGGGTGGTCCAGGGCCCCAAGGAAGGGACAGGAACTGGATGAAAGGTGAGATGGCAAACTGCGCCCTTGAGGAGAGGCTGTGAGGCAGCAACAGGGCTGCAAACAGAGAAAAGTAAACAAGGATGAAAACCAGGAAGGACAGCACGGGAGCCAGAGCTGGGCGTGGCTGGCACCAAGAACGCCTTTGGCTCTGCTCATTCCAGGCCCTTCTTTGCACGAGGCCAAGCAGGGCAGATCTGGATGCACAGATGGAGGCAGGCGCGGTGGTTCCAGGGCTGCAGCCAGCATCCTCTCCGAGAGGAGCCCGACCTCGCCAAACACCTTGGGCAACAGCAGCCTCCCTTTTTTTCAAAATGCTCTCCTCACTGTATCCTGCCTCAAGCCAACGGCAAGCCCGGCGGACGGCCACACCCTCGAGGTATACATACTCAGAGAGGTTAGGGGACCTGCCTGGGGCCACCCACACCTGTCCGGACTCAGCCAGCTAACCACCATCTCATTCTCATGCTGAGAATAAATTGTGACAATAAAACTTGAGCATTTCTGAGGAGGGGGAAGATCAGATCCACTTCTCTGGCAGAGGGAGACTAAAAGGGATCCAGGCCAAGAATGAACAGCGTGGTGTTGGCCTGCAAGCCTGCGTAGCCACCTGCCAGGCGCGGACGCGGCCGCCAACTCCAGGTCCCGGGAGGTGAACCGAGCCTCCCCGTGGGCGAGACCATTTTACTTTTGGGACCTCGGCTCCCTTCTCAGCCTTTTCCTGCCATGGTCAGCTCTGTACTGCCCTCACCTCCCAGGCCTGGCTCAGTTCTTGGGCCCTGGTACAAAGGGGAGCTGGGAACATCTCAGCGGAGTTCCTGAGGGCGTGACCAGAAACCACAACTCTAGAGACAGCAGAACTGAGACACTGAGAACCATTTCTGCCCAGGAGGGCTTAAGGCATATCCATTCGGAGCCAGAAAGCCTGCCGCTCAGGAAGGCTCCCCACAGTCACAGAGACGCCTCAGGGATACTCCTGACAGCCCTGGAGACCTCTCTACCTTGTCTTCCTGGCAGGATCCCCTACCTGCATTCACTGATTCTTTGGCCATGGCTACTATAATTTTAGAATTGCTGGCAATTTTTTCTGCACACTGGATGGCTTCTTCCACCAGTGTCTCAACAGGAAAAATCTTGCTTACGAGACCTGAAACACAAGAACGTCGGTGAGTGAGTGCAGACAGAGCGCTTGTCTATTCCTTTTCGAGGGAGTGGCCGCTGGGGAGCAGCGTGCTGGAGCATCCCAGCCTCTGAGCATTAGCAAGGGTGGCTCCACACGGTAAGTGCCGCACGTGCCCCTTCCTGAGTGCTGAGCGCTCTTGGCACCGCAGTCCCTGTGCTCTCAGACACACAGGTCAGGCTGTCCATAGCTCCGACGGCAGAGGCAGCCAGACCCGGGGACCATGATCCCCAACAGGGCAGTGGGAGGACTGGCCAGTGAGGGCCCGGAGACGCCCGTTGCTTACACCGGACTTTGGGGACGTAATTGCTGGGCTGTTCTTCTGCACCAGATACTTATGCGTGGCTCCACTTCTGTGCGTACAGTACTTCAAAACGTAAAAACTAAAGGCAGTCAGTCTTCTCCCAGGTCCTCAGGACCCAAAAACTCATGCAACCACTGTGGAGACACCTGGATGCCGCCCCGGGTTTCCGTGTGGCTTCCGTGGGCAGCCCCAACCCATACCTGCTTGCTTGGCGTCCTGGGCTGAGATCCGGTCACCGGTGAGGACCATCTCCATTGCCAGCGACTTCCCAACAGCACGCGTGAGTCTCTGGGTGCCACCCGCACCTGCGGGGAGGGGCTGGTCATGGCTGGCACCGCAGTGAGTGAACCCAAGAGGACATCGCAGCTGCGCAGCCAGCAAGTTCCAAGGGGCTTAAGATAGGCCCCGAGACAAGGTCCAGGGGTCAGAGGCCGAGCAGCACAGGAGCCCGGCAACATCAGGGGCAGCAGCCCCTTTTCAAGCTCAGGTCCCACATCTGGCGCTCCCCTGTGGGCAAAGGATTACCCAGGTGCCGAGGGAAGAGACTGAAGACACAAACTGTTTCAGTGTAATAAAGAAAATAGTGGCCGGGCGCAGTGGCTCAAGCCTGTAATCCCAGCACTTTGGGAGGCTGAGACGGGCGGATCACGAGGTCAGGAGATCGAGACCATCCTGGCTAACACGGTGAAACTCCGTCTCTATTAAGAAATACAAAAAAAAAACTAGCCGGGCGAGGTGGCGGGCGCCTGTAGTCCCAGCTACTCGGGAGGCTGAGGCCGGAGAATGGCGTAAACCCGGGAGGCGGAGCTTGCAGTGAGCTGAGATCCGGCCACTGCACTCCAGCCTGGGTGACAGAGTGAGACTCCGTCTCAAAAAAAATAAAAAATAAAGAAAATAGTTAGAACAAGAATAGTCATAATACAAATTAGATATAGAGATGATCATGGACAACTATCAATCATTATTATAAACATTAATCATTAGCTTTTATATTACTCTTTGTTCCATTACTATATAACCCAGGAATAACCAGTGGGCATAGGGTCAGGTGCTGAAGGGACACTGTGAGAAGTGACGAAGAAGGCAAGAGGTGAGCCTTCTGTCACGCCCGCATAAGAGCCGCTTGAGGACTCCTTGGTCAGGTGGTAACACCAGTGTCTGGGAAGGCACCCGTTACTTAGCAGACTGCGAAAGGGAGTCTCCTTTCCTTGGAGGAGTCAGGGAACACTCTGCTCCACCAGCTTCTTGTGGAAGGCTGGATATTATCCAGGCCTGCCCGCAGTCATCCCGAGGCCTAAACCCCTCCCTGTGGTGCTGTGCTTCAACGGTCACGCTCCTTGTCCACTTTCATGCTCCTCCCGTACTCCTGGTTCCTCTTTGAAGTTCGTAGAGGACAGCGGTAGAAGACATAGTGAAAGTCTTAAAGTCTTTGATCTTTCTTATAAGTGCAGAGAAGAAAACGCTGACATACGCTGCCCTCCCTCTCTACTTCGGCTACTTAAGAGGGAAGGGCCCCCGTGTCGTGTGATCATGTGACTTGCTTCACCTTGTCAATCACTTAGAAGATCCACCCTCCTTACCCTGCCTCCTTGTTCTTGTATGCAATAAATATCAGCGCGCCCAGCCGTTTAGGGCCACTACCGGTCTCTGCGTCTTGGTGGTAGTGGTCCCCCAGGCCCACCTGTTTTCTCTTTATCTCTTTGTCTTGTGTCTTTATTTCTTACAATCTCTTGTTTCCGCACACGAGGAGAACACCCGCTAAGCCCCGCAGGGCTGGACCCCACACTCCCCCAACACCCTGATATTGGATCAAGGTGTGTGGCTCCGTGGGGCCCTCCCCAGCCTCTGTGGTCAACATCTTAGAAGCTTATAGGCCTCCCTGACCCCAGGCACTGGTCCCTTAGAGCAGCAGCTCTTCTAGGGATCAGAACCTGAACAACGCACCAAGCTCGCAGCTCAAGGCCTCAGAATCTGCCTCTGGTCAAACTCAGAGGGCGGCGAAGAGCGTCCTGAGTGCAGCTGCTCCCCTCAGTGCCCACCCTTCTACCAGGCCCGCCCTCAGGGTCTCAGCTCCCTCCTGGCTGCCCGGCCTGTGCCCACCCTTCTACCAGGCCCGCCCTCAGGGTCTCAGCTCCCTCCTGGCTGCCCGGCCTGTGCCCACCCTTCTACCAGGCCCGCCCTCAGGGTCTCAGCTCCCTCCTGGCTGCCCGGCCTGTGCCCACCCTTCTACCAGGCCCGCCCTCAGGGTCTCAGCTCCCTCCTGGCTGCCCGGCCTGTGCCCACCCTTCTACCAGGCCCGCCCTCAGGGTCTCAGCTCCCTCCTGGCTGCCCGGCCTGTGCCCACCCTTCTACCAGGCCCGCCCTCAGGGTCTCAGCTCCCTCCTGGCTGCCCGGCCTGTGCCCACCCTTCTACCAGGCCCGCCCTCAGGGTCTCAGCTCCCCCCTGGCTGCCTGGCCTGTGCCCACCCTTCTACCAGGCCCGCCCTCAGGGTCTCAGCTCCCTCCTGGCTGCCCGGCCTGTGCCCACCCTTCTACCAGGCCCGCCCTCAGGGTCTCAGCTCCCTCCTGGCTGCCCGGCCTGTGCCCACCCTTCTACCAGGCCCGCCCTCAGGGTCTCAGCTCCCTCCTGGCTGCCCGGCCTGTGCCCACCCTTCTACCAGGCCCGCCCTCAGGGTCTCAGCTCCCTCCTGGCTGCTCGGCCTGTGCCCACCCTTCTACCAGGCCCACCAGGAAGACCCTGGGGGTAGAGGGTGTTGCTCTTTGCCAAGAGCCCAGGCCCTTCCCACGGGCATGGTGGGGGGTCTGACTCCCCGCTCTGAACTCAGGCCACGTGACCTCCAGGCCAGTGAGATGGCAGTGGGCAAAGCTCCCAGTGCCACCCAGGGTCACCATGTTCTCTCTCTGGACACGAATCGCAAGCAAGAACTGCCATGGTTAGAAGCCAGTGTTGGCCGGGCGCGGTGGCTCAAGCCTGTAATCCCAGCACTTTGGGAGGCCGAGGCGGGCGGATCACAAGGTCAGGAGATCGAGACCACAGTGAAACCCCGTCTCTACTAAAAATACAAAAAATTAGCCGGGTGCGGTGGCGGGCGCCTGTAGTCCCAGCTACTCAGGAGGCTGAGGCAGGAGAATGGCGGGAACCCGGGAGGCGGAGCTTGCAGTGAGCCGAGATCGCGCCACTGCACTCCAGCCTGGGCAACAGCGTGAGACTCCGTCTCAAAAAAAAAAAAAAAAAAAAAAAAGAAGCCAGTGTTACCCATGACCTGCCTCTCCCAACACCATCAGACGTGCGACCCGGGCACAGTCACAGGAGCCAGACATGGTCCTGGGACTCTGAGGCCACGCCAAGCTCTGTCACAACCACTCCAGCCTCTGTGGCTGTCCACAGACAGACCACTGACCAGACACGGGGCTGTCCATCCAGGGCCTCTGGTCAGATACGAGCTGTGGGCCCTGAGACACAGGTCGATTTTGAGGAATTACCTAAGGCATCTATGCCTATCAGAGACAGTGTTACCCTTTACCTGGGATGGTTCCTAGTAAGATCTCCGGCTGTGCAAACTGGGCCTTCTCGCCGGCATAGATGATATCACACATCATGGCAAGCTCACAGCCCCCGCCAAACTGTAAAACATTCGGCATCAGGACAGTCTTACGAGGGGAACCCAGTCAGAAATCACTCTGCTTGCTTATTCAAATTTTCCATTGAAAAGCAACAGTGTCAGGTGTATGACAAAGACTAACATGGTGGCACCAAACTAGATAATCGTTGTGATAAGTTAACTACAGATGGCTGATGCTGTTTACCAGCGGCCGGCAAACATTCCGTAAAGGGCCATGAAGGTCTTACAGGCTCTGCTGTGACGACTCAGCTCCGCTGCTGGGTGCCGGGCGCGGGGCTCACGCCTGTAATCCCAGCACTGTGGGAGGCCAAGGCGGGCAGATCACAAGGTCAGGAGATCAAGGCCATCCTGGCTAACACGGTGAAACCCTGTCTCCACTAAAAGTACAAAAAATTAACCAGGCGACGTGGCGGCCCCTGTAGTCCCAGCTATTCGGGAGGCTGAAGCAGGAGAATGGTGTAAACCCGGGAGGCGGAGCTTGCAGCGAGCCGAGATCGCGCCACCGCACTCCAGCCCAGGGGACAGAGCGACACTCCATCTCAAAAAAAAAAAAAAAAACCTCTGCTGCTGTGGCCGAGACGCAGCCACAGAGACTGGGGGGTGTGGCTGCGCCGAGAAAACTCCACCCGCAGACCCCTGGCTTCCACGGAAGGGAGCGCCATGAAATGATCACACTGCTTCCCTGTAAGTCAAGATCAGCCTCAGCACTTCAAACAGTCCCAGGACACAGCTTTTAAGGGCAGCAAAAGAAGCCAGTTTATAGACGTAGCCAAAGCCAGCACCTCTCTTCCACCGCCCTGGGAGAGAAGCTTGCTGGGGAGAAGCTGTCAGGTGAACAGCCATGAAAAAAACAGATGCCAGGAGGTGTCCTCTCTGCACGGTTCCTGGCTCTTTAGCACCATGAGGCAGGAAAGGAGGCTGCTGGCCTGGGAACTAAAGGCCTCTTCAAAATAAAAATCTGTTATGCTGTGTATGCACAGCACAGTTCCTTCAGCCACAAGAGGAGACCCTCGGCAGCAATACTCACGGCATAGCCATTGACAGCAGCGATGACTGGCTTCTTCATCTGGGTGAGGTAGTCCCAGTGCTTCAAGAACTTGTTGGAGTAACAGTCCTGGAAACTCAGGTTCTGCATTTCCTTGATATCAGCTCCAGCTAGCAGGAGTGGAAAGGAGGTTCCAGTTACCAGACAGCAGAGAGCCCATGCGTCCTGTATCCCCCAGACCAACAGGCAGCTTCGGAGCACACCAGACACGGGCACTGGGGTTGCTGGGCACGGGTGACACCAGGCCACGCGGACAGCTGTAGGAATGCTGTTATGCCAGCTCTAACAGAGGTCATGAAGAGGGGTTCCGGGGCAGGTGGCAGGTGCGAGGGAGGTGCCCACAGAGGCGGGGCATATTCATCAGGGCGTAAGCCCTTGACAGGCTTTGTGTAAAGCCTGACTGCCAAGGACCTGAATCTCTTTGAAGAAGCTATTTTGCTGGGGGAGCACATGCGGTTCTCCAGCATACACAAAGCTGCTCATGCAAGCTGTTCCCATGCCCGTCTTCACTGGATATGTGAGGAAGTCCGCACGCGCGTGCCTCCGCCATCACAGGGGTACAAGTCAGTCTGGAGGCTTCTCCCAAGGCCACACGTGCCTCCCACATCTGCCCAGACACAAAGGCCTCCGCTGCTGCGCACACCTGCAAAGGCCTTATCCCCGCCGGTGAGGACAATGGCCCCCACGCCCGTGTCCTCCTCGAAGGTCTTCAGTGCCTGGTTGAGCTCCTCAATCAGGCCATCGCAAAGTGCATTGAGGGCCTTGGGGCGGTTCAGTTGGATCAACCCCACGGTGTTATTCTTCCCTCTTTTTTCTGCGATGATGTACTCAAAGTTAGCACCTAGAGCAAGAAGGCAAAAAGGGGTATCTATTCACACAGGTATCAAACTGGGGAGAGTGGGGGAAGGGATGTGGCCCCATCAGTGGATACAGTGTGACCCCAAGAGGCCCTCTGAGGGCTCCCTGCCCAGTCCTCAGTGGCTCCAGGTGTAGCTCTCAGCCACAGCGATAGATGGGTAGCCTTGGTACCTTTCTCTCTGCTTTCACATGTGTTTGAACATGTCCTAAAGAAAATCCCCAGGCCGGGCGAGGTGGTTCACGCCTGTAATCCCAGCATTTTGGGAGGCTGAAGCGGGCAGATTACGAGGTCAGGAGATCGAGATCATCCTGGTTAACACGGTGAAACACTGTCTCTACTAAAAATACAAACAATTAGTCGGTTGTTGTGGTGGGCACCTGTAGTCCTAGCTACTCAGGAGGCTGAGGCAGGAGAATGGCGTGAACGTGGAGCTTGCAGTGAGCTGAGATCATGCCACTGCACTCCAGCCTGAGCGACAGAGTGAGACTCTGTCTCAAAAAAAAAAAAAAAAAAGAAAAGAAAAATCCCCAGCACAGAACGCAGACCACGGCCGCTCCCCTTCTCCTAATATGCCTTGGGCAGCTCTTTCCAGGACACCACACTGGAGACAGCCCTGGACTCTGCTAAGGAACCAGGAAACGCCTTCTTTCAACACATGCCAACAGGTGAGGGGGTGTAAGCCTCAAACAGGATGGAGCGCCAGCTCCTTGTACTTGGTGCCTCCCCATTGCCAAGACCTCTGGCCAAATGGACACTGGGTGGGGGCTGTGAAAATCCTGGGTGTTCCTGCGGCATTAAGATCAGGCACAGGTCAGGTCTGGTGCAGCAGGCCAGCCCGAAAACGGGAGACGCAAGTGCATCTCAGCTTGGCCTGCTGCACAGGACCCGTGCCTGCTGGGTGGACAGCAAGATGGGAAGGGGACAAAGGACAATGGCATTCAGGGTGAGAAGGTGAACCTGAAAAGACAAAGGTAGCCTGCGTGTTGGATGCTTGGCTCTCTTGGTGGCAAAGCAGGGATCATAGTCCCTGTCCTGTGGGTTTCTTTTTTTTTTTTTTGAGACCGAGTCTCATTCTATCGCCCAGGAGTGCAGTGGTGCAATCTCGGCTCACTGCAACCTCCGCCTCCAGGGTTCAGGGGGTTCAGGTGATTCTCCTGCCTCAGCCTCCCGAGTAGCTGGGACTACACACACCACCACACCCGGCTAATTTTTGTATTTTTAGTAGAAATGAGGTTGCACTACGTTGGCCAAGGTGATCTCGAATTCCTGACCTCAGGTGATCCACCTACCTCAGCCTCCCAAAGTGCTGGGATTACAGGCATGAGCCACTGTATCCCACCTTATCCTGTGGGTTTCTAGGGGTAACTGGAAGATCACAGGTGAAGTGTCTGGCAGCTATGCAAGATCCAGGAAAGGGCTGCTGTGAGGGTGCAGAAGCCGACGGCCAAGGAGAGCTTGGGGATGAAAACAACACAACTCAGCGGTCCACTGGAAACACAGGGTGAGGGAGGAAGAGGAAGCAAGAGTTCTTCCCCAGCCCAAGGCATGGCCCAAGATTCCTCAGATACTAGAGCGGGTGATGGCCACTGATGAGTGGGGCCCCGGGTGAGCCCCGAGGGAGGAAGAGGGCAGCTCCCTGTGGCTGGGGAGAAGGTGTCAGCTTTTTCCTTAGGACCGTCTGAGGGGTAGCCCTGGTCAGGAGGCACCCAGGACAAAATGAACCTGCATCTCCTGTTCTTGGGCTGGCCTGCTGCACAGGACCTATGCCTGCTCTTAGAGCCGAGGGAACACCTGGGATTTTCACAACCCTCACCCTGCACCCAGTTGGCCAGAGGTCTTGGCATTGGGGCAGTAAGAGCCAGCGGCCAGGCCTCCTGGGCCTCCCGCAGGACGCAGCCTGGTGAGAGTGGCCTCCTGCAGAGGTAGGCGTGGGGGGGGGATGGGGTGTGGGCCAGGGTCAGGTGGATGGTGTTGGTTGCGGGGGGGCGGGTGGTGGGGGGTTGTTAAGGCTGGGTCAGGCTGTTGGTGTGGGCCAGGTTGGGGGTGCAGCACTAGGCGAGGGGGGTAGGGTGTTGCAGGCCTGGGCCAGGCAGGGGCTGCGGGTTGGGGTCAGGTGGTGGGTGCTGGGTCAGGCAGGGGACTGCAGAGTCAGGCCATGGGGCTGCGGGATCGGGCGGAAGAGGGGTGCAGGGTCAGGCCGGGGGTGCGGGGTCAGGTGGGGGGGGTGCGGGGTCAGGCGGAGTGGGGTGCGGGTAGGGGTCAGATGGGGTGCGGGGCCAGATAGGGGTGCAGGGTCACGTGGGAGAGGGCTGCGGGTCGGGGTCAGGTGGTGGGTGCGGGGTCAGGCAGAGTACTGCGGAGTCAGGCCACGGGGGTGCGGGATCGGGCGGAAGAGGGGTGCGGGGTCAGGCCGGGGCAGCGGGGTCTGGTGGGGGGTGCAGGGTCAGGTGGAGTGGGGTGCGGGGCCAGGTAGGGGTGCAGCGTCACGTGGGAGAGGGCTGCGGGTCGGGGTCAGGTGGTGGGTGCTGGGTCAGGCAGGGGACTGGGGAGTCAGGCCATGGGGGTGCGAGGTCAGGCCGGGGGTGCGGGGTCAGGCGGAGTGGGGTGCGGGTAGGGGTCAGATGGGGTGCGGGGCCAGGTAGGGGTGCAGGGTCATGCGGGAGGGGGTGCGGGTCGGGGTCAGGTGGGGGATGCGGGGTCAGGCGGGAGGGGTGCGGTCTGGGATCTGGTCGGGGCGTGCAGGTCGGAGTCAGGAGGAGATTCGGGCCGCCCGCTCTCACCGCGCACTCACCCGAGGCGAAGGGACGCCACGCAGGACAGCGAACCGGGGGCCTCAGCGGGCCGCGGAGCCGGGGCAGCAGGACACGCAGGGCGGCCATGGCGCTCCAGTCTACTCTCCCCACCCCGCGGAGCCGCCCCCTCGCCTGGCCTTTCAGGGCTCACCCCGCCCACAGGCAAACGCCGCGAGATCAGGCGGCCCTCGCGAGATCAGCCCGCGCAGAGGGAGCCGGGACCGCCCTCCAGGCCCCGCCCCCAGGTCCGCGCGGCCGCTCGCGGATCTAAGTCCCAGGGGCGCCCCGGGGACCCCGCGCTGGGCTGGGGCCAGCCCCCTCCAGGCCCCGCCGCCTTCGCCCGCGCCCCAGCCATCGGGGCCCCGGGGAGACCGCGCGGATGCAGAGGCAACGGCGGCGCCTGCCGGGCTCTGCGCGGCCTCCCGCGCGCCCGCATCTAAGTCCGCAGCTGCAGACACAGCGCGCCCGGGCGCGGGGCCAGGCACGGTGGCAGCGGCGTGGGCATTGAACGCCACATTAGGAAGAGTTTTATTTTCATGTACACAGTCAAGACTTCAACAGATTTAAATAATAAAATTTTGATTCATTAAAATTATTTTGTTTATAACTTTTATCTATATATGTAACTTTTATATATATGTCTATATCTAGACAAGTATTGTGGAGCATCCTTTCGTGTACTTGCCCGGATTCTGCAAATGCCAGGGTGGAGATAAAACTACCCTGGATAAAATGGAGCGGAAAGCGAAACTGCTATTGTGACCGGTGGAGGGTGTGCAGGTTCTTGACGTCTTGAACAAAGAAGTGGACAAGATGCAAGGAAGGAAGGAAGTAAATAGGCCGGGCGCGGTGGCTCAAGCCTGTAATCCCAGTACTTTGGGAGGCCGAGACGGGCGGATCACGAGGTCAGGAGATCGAGACCATCCTGGCTAACACGGTGAAACCCCGTCTCTACTAAAAAAAAATACAAAAAACTAGCCGGGCGAGGTGGCGGGCGCCTGTAGTCCCAGCTACTTGGGAGGCTGAGGCAGGAGAATGGCGTGAACCCGGGAGGCGGAGCTTGCAGTGAGCAGAGATCCGGCCACTGCACTCCAGCCTGGGCGACAGAGCAAGACTCCGTCTCAAAAAAAAAAAAAGGAAGTAAATAAAGCGAGATTTATGGAAAACAAATGTATGACCGGGCTCGGTGGCTCACGCTTACAATCCCAGCACTTTGGGAGGCCAAGGCAGGCAGATCACCTGAGGTCAGGAGTTCGAGACCAATCTGGCCAACATGGTGAAACCCCCTCTCTACTAAAAATGCAAAAACTAGCCGGGCATGGTGGTGCACACTTGTAGTCTCAGCTATTCGGGAGGCTGAGGCAGGAGAATTGCTTAAATCCAGGAGGTGGAGGTTGCAGTGAGCCAAGATCGCAGCACTGCACTCCAGCATGGGGCGATAGAGCGAGACTTCTTCTCAAAAAAGGAACAAGAAAAGGAAAGTAACTCCACAGTGTGGGAGTGGCTGAGCATATGGGCTCAAGAGCCCCATTACAGATTTTTTTGGGGGTGTAAATACCTTCCAGAGGTTTCCATTGGTTATTTGGTGTAGCCCTATGTAAATGGAGAGGACAGTTCCTGTCAGCGGGAAGTGTTCCATTCGATTTAGTTCTAGGGAGTCAGCGTGAATTGGCCTCCAGACCCTGTTCTCCTGCCTATGTTCAAGAAAATAATTCAAACCAAAAATGAACACGCACCAAAATTTTATTTCAAGACTGAGGGTAAAATGAAGACATCTCATGTGAGTAGAAACAAATCAACAACAAACCTTTACTAAAAGATGCTCTATATTAGTGTAGTTAAACCTCTGGGACAGACAAGCCCAAAATGAAATGGCTCAAACAGAAAAGAGGTTTATTTCCTTCCTTCCTTCTTCTCCTCTCCTTTCCTTTCTTGTCTCGCTGTCACCCAGGCTGGAATGCAGCGGTGTGATCTCGGCTCATTGTAGCTTGCGCCTCCCGGGTTCAAGTGATTCTCCTGCCTCAGCCTCCTGAGTAGTTGGGACTACAGGTGCTTACCATCAAGCCCGGCTAATATTTGTAGTTTTTTAGTAGAGTCGGGAGTTTTGCCACGTTGGCCAGGCTATTCTCGAACTCCTGACCTCAAGTGATCCACCGGCCTCGGCCTCCCACAAGTGCTGGGATTACAGGAGTGGGCCACTGTGCCCACCAAGAGGTTTCCTTTCTAATGACCCAGGAGGCCAGGCAGCTCCCATCCTCCATGAAGCAATTGAGCAACAAAAGCACAAGCAACAAAGGGAGAACATATGTAAATTGGATTTCACCAAAATTTAAAAATTTTATGTCTGAAAGGACACTACCAGGATAGTGAGAGCACTGAACAGACATTCCTCCAGTGAAGATAATCAATGTCAGATGAGCTTAGCATCACGAATCATTAGGGAATGCAAACTGACACCTCAATGATACGACGTCACACCTGCTGTGGTGGCTGCAATAAAAAGCCCAACAGTCACAGTGTTGTGGGGGATGTGAGGAGCGGAACGCTGGTGCACTGCCAGTGGGAAGGGAAAATGGTGCAGTCACTTTGGAAAACAGTCTGTTGTTTCCTCAAAAGATCAAACAGCAACTCCACTCTTAGGCGTATGCCCCAGAGAAATGAAGACAAATGTCCACAAAAACTTAGACATGAATGTTCATAGCAACATTATTCACAATAGCCAAAAAGTGGGAAAAAGCCAGTTGTCCATCAACTCATGAATGGACAAACAAAATGTCATATATCCAAACAACGGATACATTAGAATGAATGAGACTATACAATGGACCGTATTCGGGAGTAAAAAAGAAAGAAGCGCCGATACACATTAAAAAATGGACAAGCTCCAAGATGGTAAGTACCAACCCAGCCACATGTGACAGTTGAGCATTGGAAATGTGCCTACCGTTACTAGGCAACTAAATTCTTAATACTATTTAATTAGTTTAAATTTAAATGTATATAGCCACATGTCACTAGTGGCTACCATACTGGACAGTGTAGTTCCAGAAGATCACATTTCCACCTACACATTAAATCACCTAAAGAGTTTCAAAATATGTCAAAGCCCAGATGCCATTCTAGACCTACTAAATTAGGACCTCAAGCTGCTGTACCCAGGCATTGGGCTTTTTTGTTGTTGTTGCTTTTGTTTGTTTACCTTTTAATTATGGGAAGTTTACTTTTTCTTTCTTTAAGTTGTCTTTTATATTTAAAAAAAATAAACAAGAAAAAAAAAAAAAATGGACAAGCCTTGAAAATGTTATGCTCAGTGAAAAAAGCCAGACACAAAGACCATGCATTGAATGATTCCATTTCTATGAAATGTACAGGACAGGCAAATCCATACAGACAGAGACTAGATGAGTGGTCACTAGGGGCTGGAGGGAGGGGGCAGTGGGGGTGACTGCTGAGGGGTATCCCCATTTGCTTTTTAGGGTGATGAAAACGTTCTAAGCTTGGGGCTGGGTGCAGTGGTTCATGCCTGTAATCCCAGCACTTTGGGAGGCCAAGGCGGGTGGATCACCTGAGGTCAGGTGTTCGAGACCAGCCTGGTCCAACATGGTGAAACCCTGTCTCTCCTAAAAATACAAAAATTAGCTGGGCATAGTGGCATGCGCCTGTAATCCCGGCTACTTGGGAGGCTGAGGCAGGAGAACTGCTTAAACCTGGAAGGCAGAGGTCGCAGTGAGCCAAGGTAGTGTCACTGCACTCCAGCCTGGGCAACAGAACAAGACTCCATCTCAAAAAAAAAAAAAAAGTTCTAAAGTGGATGATGGTGACAGTTGTACAACTCTGTAACTAAACTGAACACCACTGGACACTTTAAACAGGAGAAGTCTTACAGCATGATGTCTGTATCAATAAAGCTATTTTTAAAAATCAGCAAGCTTGATTCAGTCAAAGCCACATGGGTAGTTCCCACCTTGATCACCATAGGTGGCATCACCCAAGGCGCTCTGGAGCTAGAAGCAGCACATACCTTGTACCAATCAGATGGAAAAGAGGTTGTGTCCGTGTATTCCAGCTGGTGGCTCTGGCATGGCAGGATTGTCCAAGACTGGCTGTGGTCACATGCGCTCTCCATTTCAGAGCAAGGGGGACAGGTGACTGAGCCAGCCCTAGGTCAGAGTGCCAGCAGCAGGTGCTATTTGATTCAGGCTGTGGCACTATGTCTAGGGGACAAAGAGTACATCGGTTGTCCCCGACCTGCAGCTCTTGCGGTCCATGTCTTCTCTCCGCGCCATCAAGCCAGAGTTCCCATTTCAGTCACCACAATCACCCCTCCTTGCACCAGGCCTTCTGGCTGTGGGGCATGGGCATGTTTACCTCTGGCCTGTGTGGGCCGCTGTGGGGAGGCTTGGCCAGCAAGTTGCTGAGCCAAGTAGTTCCTGCTTTTATGGGATCCTGCTGCTCCACAAGAGGATCCGGGAGGCTGAACTAGAATTAAGTTAGAATCTCTCAGGTCCCCTTCGGGCTGGGCTCCCTGCAGGAACCAGGAATGGGCTGGCCAGGAGGACATGATGGACCAGGAGGAGGTGAAGCCAGAGGCAAAGCCAGACCCTTCCTGTTCCATCTTGCAGAGGCTGTCCCAATGCAAGGTGAGGCCAGGTTCCTGGGGGACATCGATGCCTGACCAGAGCCCAGACTGGACGGCCTTCCAGCAAAGGCTGCGCCCTGGCCGACCGCAATGGCCCAGGAGAACGAGGACACGGGAGTCTTGGTGCTGGAGGAGCTGGCTGACCGGTGGTCCTGACACTGTACTGAAAACAGGGCAGCAGTCCCCAGAGGCTGAGGGGCCAAAGTAGCCTGTCCACCCAGAGTGGGGAGGCCCAAGCCCGTGCAGGAGGCCCGAGGCACGGGGTGGCATCCCTCACAGTCGTGCCCACCCAGTCGTGTGCAGGGCGATGTGCTCCTGTGTCTGGGCAGTGAGCTGGGCCCTGCGGCCAGAGAAGCAGCTTGATTTCAGACGGTGCCACCAGGGAATGGGCCGTCCCCTTGGCCATAGCCGTGGGGGACCCAGTTCATCTGTGGAATTCAGGACCCCAGAGTATTTAATCTGCCATCTCAGGACTTCCACTGGGGAGCTGGGGCAGGTGGGTGGGTGGTCCTGCTGTGCTTCCGTGGTGCACGCCAGGGACCTCAGAATGAAGCCCTCACTGAGCTGTTGGCTCTGCTTCAGGCCCAAAAGCAGTGAGTAAGAGAGAGGCCTGCTCAGGCAGAACATGGGACACTAGTGGCGGGGGCTGCAGCCCAACACTTGCCATCCGACTATGGGGGTGGGGCAGCCCTTTTTTCCTTAGCCTGGGGATGTCAGGTGGGTCAGCCTGGTGGAGAGCTGGCTCTGCTGACCCGGGAGGCACCCTGGGTTCCCCCTGGCCTGGTGGCAGGAGGAGATGGCCACTGCATCCAGTGTCTCCTCCTGGCGCTGGGGGCCCCTGATGGACAGAGGACGCTCGACCACTGACCGCCACCGCCAAGGGAGTCAGCCCGTGTCCCAGGCACCCGCACCTCTCCCTGCCTGGAGCTCAGCTCGCGGGGTTGGCTAGGGAGGGATGGGGAGTGGAATCCAGACACCAGGTCACCCTTCCGGGTGCCTTTTTTCCAGCTGGGAAGAGAGGGAATCAAAGGAAAGGAAGACACGGCTCTGGGGGTCCACGCCGAGAGCGAAGGGTAAAGCTCACACTGGCAAACTTGAGTGCGCGGCCCCTCCGCAGAGGACCGGGGCTCAGGAGGCGGGGACGCCCCTGAAAACAGGGCAGGAGCGTTTCCAACCCCTGCGGACTGCGATGCAGTAGAAAACGCGGCCGCCTGCACCGGGGGAAGTCTCCAGAAATACAGGCATGCCTGGGTGTGCGCTCAACTTCTCCGGAAGCTGGGAGGGGGCGAGAGACTCAACTTCTCCGGAAGCTGGGAGGGGGGCGAGGAACGTTTCTGCACTTGCCCTCGGCTTCTGAACTTTGTACTTTGCGTGTGTACTTTGTGCTTTGGTCCTGTGTCCCTGCAGACCTGTGACCACACACGCACACGCAGGCGCGCGCACACGCGAACTGAGGGCTCGCTGGCGTTGCTGGAGGCTCTCACAGCCCCTCCGGACGCGTTAAGCTAACCCAGGTCCCATCCTTGACACCGTGGCACCCCCAGGCCCACTGCGCCCTCGCACTCGAAGCGGGTACCTGCGGGAAGCGCTCGCTGCGCCCTTGTCTCCCTTGGAGGAGACTCTGGCCTGGCCGGCCGGCTTCTCCCTCCGTGGGGACGCTCGCGCGCACCGCCCGGCAGCGCGGGACGCTCCCTGACGCCGGTCCTCGCGGGCCTTCCCACTCGGGGAGCTTCCCTCCGACACCCGAGCCCAGTCCCGAGGCTCGCGGAGGCCGAGGCGCACTGTGGGGCCCTCCCCGGCCCCGCCCTTTCCCGCCGCGTCCCCGCCCCCTCGCCCCGCCTCCGGCCTCCTACGAGAGCTCGAGACCTCCCGGCTACTCGGAAGCCCTTGGACCGCCCGGACCGGACGATGGAGGCGACCGGCAGCGTCGGGAAGGCTCCGGGCGGCCCCCGGGTGCTGGTGGTGGGCGGCGGCATCGCGGGGTTGGGCGCGGCGCAGAGACTCTGCGGCCACTCCGCTTTCCCGCACCTGCGGGTCCTGGAGGCCACGGCCCGCGCCGGGGGCCGCATCCGCTCGGAGCGCAGCTTCGGTAACCGCCCCTCCCGGAACCCAACCGGTTGCGCGCGAGCTCGCCGGCCCCCACCAGCCCTGCGCGCAGCTGACCGGCCCGGCCGCCTTACCGGGCCCCCCGAGGAAATCCCCGCTCGCTTAATCGGCCAGAGTTCACCGCCCCAAACTCAAGGCTCAGAGTTAGTCAGGAGGGCGCCGGCCAGGGAAGGCGACCTACGGCTCCACAAGGCCTCCCTGGTTGTGCCCCACAGACCCCCCACCCAGCCCCGGGGTACGCCCACCCTGCACCCCTCTCTCTGGTCCAGACCGCCCGACAAGTGCTCTCCTGCCCAGGTGCTCCCCTTAAACTGGGTCTGACAGGGCTCTTGGGGACAGTGTGGTCACATCCTACTTGGGAAGGGCAGCGTGGGCGTGGCCCAGGAGAAGGGCTCGCAGTGACCGTTCTGAGAAAGGAACCCCCAGGTGGCATCTGCTGTCCCCTCGCAGGTGGCGTGGTGGAGGTGGGCGCGCACTGGATCCATGGGCCCTCCCGGGGCAACCCCGTCTTCCAGCTGGCTGCTGAGTACGGGCTGCTGGGGGAGAAGGAGCTGTCCGAGGAGAACCAGCTGGTGGAGACCGGGGGTCACGTGGGCCTGCCCTCCGTGAGCTACGCCAGCTCCGGGGCCCGCGTGAGCCTCCAACTGGTGGCGGAGATGGCGACTCTCTTCTACGGCCTGATAGACCAGACCCGGGAGTTCCTGCATGCTGCGGAGACCCCGGTGCCCAGTGTCGGGGAGTACCTCAAGAAGGAGATTGGCCAGCACGTGACCGGCTGGACAGAGGATGAGGAGACCAGGAAGCTGAAGCTGGCCGTCCTGAACTCCTTCTTCAACCTGGAATGCTGTGTGAGCGGCACCCACAGCATGGACCTGGTGGCCCTTGCACCCTTTGGGGAGTACACCGTGCTGCCGGGTCTGGACTGCACCTTTTCTAAGTGCGTGCCTGAGCCCCTGCCGCGCCAGTCCTCCCACCAGGCTCCCCAGGGCCCCGGGGTTGGCCATTCTCTGCTCTTGCTTGGGTATGGGAGGGACAAGAGACCATTTGTCCTCCCCATTCAGACAGACTGGTTGCTCCTTTCTCTAGTTTTGCTCATTTAAGCCAAAAAAGTTATTTCTGAGAGAGGGTGGTTAAAATACGAAAGGTAAGGCCGGGCGTGGTGGCTCACTCCTGTAATCCCAGCACTTTGGGAGGCCAAGGCGGGCAGATCACGAGGTCAGGAGTTCAAGAACAGCCTGGCCAACGTGGTGAAACCCCATCTCTACTAAAAATACAAAAATTAGCCAGGTGTGTGGGCACGTGCCTGTAGTCCCAGCTACTCGGTAGGCTGAGGCAGAAGAATTGCTTGAACCTGGGAGATGGAGGTTGCAGTGAGCCAATGCCATGCCATTGCACTCCAAGCCTGGGGGACAGAGTGAGACTCTGTCTCAAAAGAAAAAAACAAACAAACAAACAAAAACCAGAAGGAAAGACTTCTCTTGCTCCTGTATTTGTGAGGGGCTTCGACTGCAGAGGGGGCCAGACATCCCTGTAGCAGGGTGGCTGCTGGGTACCAGGTACAGGTGAGACCCTCCTTGGGCTGTCCCCTCACTCTCCTAGACGTCACCCCTGGTGTTGTCCTCAAGGCTCCTGGCCAGGCGATGGGCATTTGTGAGTCAGGAACTCTGAGGTGGTAAGGAGGAAGCCCTGGTTCTGGCAAATTGCTTTGGGAGCTCTGTGCCCACTGAACCCTCCCTTATGGCCTGGAGGGCAGGTATGAGCATCCTTGCGGTGGAAAACCACAGAGTGCAGCTGGCCCCAAGTGATGGAGAGCTCCCTGCAGCTACCTTTGATGTGGGTGGGAACTCCGAGCAGGTATTTCCACCAGCCCTGCCCTTCCAGGGACTGGGCCTCTACGAAACCAGCACTTCTGTCTTCCTAGGGGCTACCAAGGGCTCACAAACTGCATGATGGCCTCCCTGCCGGAGGACACGGTGGTTTTTGAGAAGCCTGTGAAGACCATCCACTGGAACGGGTCCTTCCAGGAGGCAGCCTTTCCCGGCGAGACTTTTCCCGTGTCGGTAGAGTGTGAGGATGGAGACCGGTTCCCAGTGCACCACGTCATCGTCACCGTGCCCTTAGGTAAGTCAGGTTTTCAGCCCAAATCCCTATCCCAAGTGCCCCTGCCTCAGTTGGCTCTGGGGCATTTGCTTGTGTACGAAGCTCACATTTTCATTCTAATAATTTCCAGATAGGTGGAAGGAATGATTCTGTTATGTTTTGTAGCAATTGCATGCTTTGGAATTAAGGGTTTCACTGTAAGAAAAAACGTGAGTGAATATGTGTCCTGCTTGCTTGGAGGTAACCGTTAGGATTGGGACGACCTTGGAGATTAACCACACTGCACTTTGCTGGAGACAGGAAAAGGCATGGAAAGCCTGGTCTCAAGGTCAGGCCTGGGGTGACCTGTTGAAGGAGCCATGTGTATAGTTCTGTTTAATTCTAGATCTGGTGATTTAGATCTGTCCTCGAGTAGAGGTGGTTTGAAGCTGTTTTGTGAAAGGTGGAGATGGTTGAAAACAGAGTTACTAGGATAATTGCTGTCAACTGGACATTTGCTTCACACGGGTTTCACGCTGCCATGGGTCTCTGCCTGAGTTATCTCATTGACTCCTCAGGCAGCCTTGGGAGGTGTCTGTCACCATCCCCCATTTGACAGATTTGAACATCTAGGCAATTAGAAGTTACTTAATTGCCCAAGTTCACAAAGCTAGCAAGTGCCGGCACTCACTTGGAAATCTAGGTGTGATTGAAGGTTGTGATGAAAAGCAAGAGCCTCTGCAGCCCTAACTCCTGTCTCCAAGGGGTGGCTGTGCCCTCTCCAGGGCAGGGATGAGCACTCAGACCTCACTGCTGTTCCCAGAGATGGAGTCATCGTCCACACATGAACATCTGCTGCTGGCTGGGCGTGGTGGCCTATGCCTGTAATCTCAGCACTTTGGGAAGCCGAGGCAAGCGAATCACCTGAGGTCAGGAGTTCGAGACCGGCCTGGTCAACATGGTGAAACCCTGTCTTTACTAAAAATCCAAAAATCAGCTGGTCATGATGGCAGGCACCTGTAATCCCAGCTACTTGAGAGGCTGAGGCAGGAGAATTGCTTGAACCCAGGAGGCGGAGGTTGTAGTGAGCCGAGATGGTGCCATTGCACTCCAGCCTGGGTGACAGAGTGAGACTCTGTCTCAAAAAAACAAACAAAAAAACAAACCCAAAAATCTGCTGCTCAGTTTGCCTCTTTTTTTTTTTTTCCTTAATAGAACTTGTCAGTTTTTCCAAATCAGCACACAGAGATCTACAGCAGTCTTTTTTGTTTCCCTCCAGTGACTTTGTTCATTCTTGTTTGGAGTATGTAGTTGCAGGGCCTGCTAAGTGCTGATCACTGGGGACATTTTCAGTAGATACATTGTTACAACTGTGAGCATTTTGTTTATAAGGAGCCAATTCACAAAAATTAGCGGTTGGGTGCTTGTAATCCCAGCTACTCAGGAGGCTGAGACAGGAGAATTGCTTGAACCCAGGAGGCAGAGGTTGCAGTGAGCTGAGATCGTGCCATTGCACTCCAGCCTGGGCAACCAGTGTGAAACTCTGTCTCAAAAAAAAAAAAAAAAAAAAAAAAAAAGGAGCCAGTTAATTTGCCATGCAGTGTTTTCTTGTCATTATTTCATAAGTGCAGATGGAAAGTTAGGTGGTCTTCACGTTTCTATTTCATGTAGTTTTACATGTGTACTTAAAAACACTTGTGATAGCCAGGCAGGGTGGCTCATGCCTGTAATCCCAGCACTTTGGGAGGCTGAGGTGGGTGGATCACCTGAAGTCAGGAGTTCAAGACCAGCCTAACCAACATGGCGAGACCCCATCTCTACTAAAAATAGAAAAATTAGCTGGGCGTGGTGGTAGGTGTCTGAAATCCCAGCTACTTGGGAAGCTGAGGCAGGAGAATTGCTAGAACTAGGAGGCAGAGATTGCAGTGAGCCGAGATCATATCATTGCATTCCAGCTTGGGCAACAGAGCAAGAATCCATCTCAAAAAAAAAAAAAAAAAAAAGAAAACCCAAAAAACAAAAAAACACTTGTGTGAAAGGTGGGGAACGGTGGCTCACGCCTGTAATCCCAGCAGTTTGGGAGGCCAAGGTGGGAGGATTGCTTGAGCCAGGGAGGTCAAGGCTGCAGCGAGCCCTGATCATGATGCTGCATGCACTCTAGCCTGGGCAGCAGAGCAAGACTCTATCTCAGAAACAAGGAAAAAAAAGTAAAACTGCTTGTGTGAATGTGTCTGTAGGATAAATCCCAGTAGGGGAAATTGCTGGGTCCAAGGTCTAGACAGACAGGACTTCCAAGGATGTAAGTAGAGTCCAATTCTGAATTCCAGGTTTTCTTAAGGAACGTCTGGACACCTTCTTTGACCCTCCACTGCCGGCTGAGAAGGCAGAAGCCATCAGGAAGATAGGCTTCGGGACCAATAATAAAATCTTCCTGGAGTTTGAGGAGCCCTTCTGGGAGCCCGACTGCCAGCTGATCCAGCTGGTGTGGGACGACTCGTCGCCCCTGGAGGACGCTGCCCCTGCGCTGCAGGATGCCTGGTTCCGGAAGCTCATTGGCTTTGTGGTCCTGCCTGCCTTTGCGTACGTTTGCTCCCTGAGAGGCTCTGTGAGTAGCTGGCTCATAGGCCTTCATCTGATGAAGGACGCAGCAGTGTGTCCGTTCACTGCAGGGCATTTCTGGGGGTTTAATGGGTAGGGATCCCATGAGCCCCCCCAGGTGCTGGCTGCACCTGGGCCTGACCCCTGCAGGGACAGATGGCGCCCTGCTGTATGCAGGTTGTCAGCATCCCTCAGGGCCCAGAATGTATCTGTGGACTTGCAGACAGGCTCGGTCTTCAGTCAGTGGGAACGCGTTTATTGGAATGTTGCAGGGAGCTGGGGCTTGTAGATACAGAAGATCTTTGAAACACCACCTGCCCATACCTGGGGAGACAATACTTAACCAGGATGAAATAATTGAAGGAAACATTCCTAGAAGTAATGGAATCGTGGACCCATAGAGGAAGGGCTCACTTGTATGGGCTGGACCTCTTAGAAACAGCATACGTAGACCACGTGGTGATTCAGGAGATAATCCCATGAGTGATGTGGGGATGGAGGGACTGACTTTTCCAGCAAGATTAAAACACAAAGACAGCCTGTTGTAGTCAGATGGCAGATACAATTCCATGTTTCCATTGAGAGATGCTGCAGGAGGGGCACTGAGTTCTTGTTCTGAAAGGCCTGGGATGGGGTGGGAGTGTAGGGCATGCCTGCCAGACGGTTCATAGTCGCCGTCCACTGGGAGCAGGAGGCTGCAGGCTGCAGACCAGCCCTGCACCTGTGATGGGGGAAGCCTGTGTGTCTCCTTCACACTGAAGAGAAAACTAGCATTCCGACCAGGCGTGGTGGCTCACACCTGTCATCCCTGCACTTTGGGAGGCTGAGGGGGTGGATCACCTGAGGTCAGGAGTTCGAGACCAGCCTGGCCAACATGATGAAACCCCGTCTCTACTAAAAATACACAAAATTAGCTGGGTGTGGTGGCGGGCACCTGTAATCACAGCTACTCAGGAGGCTGAGGCAGGACAATCGCTTGAACCTGGGAGGCAGAGGTTGCAGTGAGCTGAGATTGTGCCACAGCACTCCAGCCTGGGCAACAAGAGCAAAACTCTGTCTAAAAAAAAAAAAAGAAAAAGAAAAAGAAAGAAAACTGGCATTCCAGGTGTTGAGATAGGCCTGGGTTGCTGGTGGGCAGCCGGGTGGGTGACTGTGTAGCCACCTGCCCCAGCCCCAGCCCTACCTCCTGTGCTCTCTTGCTTAGGACATCAGTGGGATCCTGAGTGCTTTGGTGGGACCCTGTCTGTGGCATGGGATGGTAGTTATCCCATCCTTTTATATACCTGCAAAGGGTTGGGGATCTCAAAGAGCTTTTGTTTATGTGAGTCATATCTGTAAATGTACCCCATGATAAATTAATTATTATTATTATTTTTTTGAGACGGAGTCTCGCTCTGTCGCCCAGGCTGGAGTGCAGTGGTGCTATCTCGGCTACTGCAAGCTCCGCCTCCCGGGTTCACACCATTCTCCTGCCTCAGCCTCCTGAGTAGCTGGGACTATAGGCACCCGCCACCACGCCCGGTTAATTTTTTGTATTTTTAGTAGAGACGGTGTTTCACCATGTTAGCCAGGATGGTCTCGATCTCGAACTCGTGAACTGCCCGCCTCGGCCTCCCAAAGTGCTGGGGTTACAGGCGTGAGCCCGGCCACCATATGATAAATTAAATTATTATTTGAGATGATAGTAACAAACCTATTCCATGTTAGCATAAATAACATTTTTTAATGAACATTTTCTTAAAATTTAATGAAGGGTGGCAGCAGTTTTGTCTTTTCTGCAAAACCTTTTTTTTTTTTTTTTTTTTTTTTTTGAGACAAGTTCTCCCTGTCACCCAGGCTGGAATGCATGGAATGCAGTGGCATGATCTTGGCTCACTGCAACCTCTGCCTCCTGGGTTCAAGCGATTCTCCTGCCTCAGCCTCCCGAGTAGCTGGAATTAACAGGTATGCGCCACCATGCCCAGCTAATTTTTTTTTTTTTTTTTTTTTTTGAGACGGAGTCTCGCTCTGTCGCCCAGGCTGGAGTGCAGTGGCGCAATCTCGGCTCACTGCAAGCTCCGCCTCCCGGGTTCACGCCATTCTCCTGCCTCAGCCTCCTGAGTAGCTGGGACTACAGGCGCCCGCCCCTGCGCCCGGCTAATTTTTTCTATTTTTAGTAGAGACGGGGTTTCACCATGGTCTCGATCTCCTGACCTTGTGATCCGCCCACCTCGGCCTCCCAAAGTGCTGGGATTACAGGCGTGAGCCACCACGCCCGGCCCCAGCTAATTTTTGTAATTTTAGTAAAGACAGGGTTTTGACATGTTGGCCAGGCTGGTCTCGAACTCCTGGCCTCAAGTGATCCGCCCACCTCGGCCTCCCAAAGTGCTGGGATTACAGGTGTGAGCCACCACGCCCGGCCTTTTCTGCAAAACTCTTTAGTGTTACACTTAATAGAAGACATCTGGGTTCTCAGGCCTCCTCTGCATTCATTCTGTGGTGATGTTTTATTTTGGTTGAAACATAGGAAGAAAATCTGGATCTACATGGATATGTGGTTGGAAGAAGGAGTGAAACTTATTTATTTATGTAATTATTTATTTATTTATTTATGAGATGGAGTTTTGCTCTCGTCACCCAGGCTGGAGTGCAATAGCTCAATCTTGGCTCATTGCAACCTCTGCCTCCTGGGTTCAGGCATTTCTCCTACCTCAGCCTCCCGAGTAGCTGGGATTACAGGCATGCACCACCACGCCTGGCTAATTTAGTATTTTTAACAGAGACGAGGTTTCTCCATGTTGTTCAGGCTGGTCTCGAACTCCTGACCTCAAGTGATCTGCCCGCCTTGGCCTCCCAAAGTACTGGGATTACAGGCGTGAACCACCATGTCCAGCCAAAGGAGTGATATTTAAACAGCTTTTCAAATGATTGTGGGTATTCTTTGATACTACACCAAAAGTCAAGAAGTAGTAGTAGTTCCTTAAAGGTTGACCAAATATGAAATTGGAGAGCACACCGGTGAATTTTTTGTCTTCTGTGACACTGAAATCTATTTGTCTGTCTTGTACTTCAAATGGATCTTTTACCTATCCATGACTTTAGTCATTTGGAAAATACTAGGCTGGGTGTGGTGGCTCATGCCGGTAATTCCAGCACTTTGGAAGGCCAAGGTGTGCAGATAGCTTGAACTCAGGAGTTCAAGACCAGCCTGGGCAACATAGCGAGACCCCGTCTCTACCAAAAATACAAAAAAAATAGCCAGACATGGTGGCGTGTGCCTGTGGTCCCAGCTACTGGGAGGCTGAGGCAGGAGGATTGCTTGAGCCCAGGAGGTGGAGGTTGCAGTGACTTGTGATCAAGCCACTGAACTCCAGCCTGGGCAACAGAGCGAGGCCCTGTCTTAAAAAAAGAAAAAATATATATACTGGTTCATGTAGTCTTCCAAATGTTGATACATTTCCTTATACGATATAAAAAAACCAAAATTATTAACATACCACTGATCTCAGAAAAGTCTTTCGGTATCGGGAAGCTGTGATGCTGTTGGTGGCAGAAACAAGCTTTTCTAAAAAAGCTTGTTTTTAGAAAAACAAGCAGTTTTTGCTTGAGAGCTTAAACTTTGTCAGTGTCTATAAATCCTATTTGTTAGTTGTTTTCCTGTGACAGAGACACTTTGCTCGTTTTCAAGAAAATGTCGCCAAATACCAGACCATGGTTTGTCTGTCCGGAGCTCCCCTGAGTTCTGAGCCAGCCCCGCCAGGAGTGAGCTTGTGCAGGGCGAGTCCTCCACGGCCACCGTGCACCACGCACAGCAGGAGTGTTCTACGTGGATCCCGCTTCTCCACACA
This sequence comes from Macaca mulatta, assembly GCF_049350105.2. Lineage (NCBI taxonomy): Eukaryota > Metazoa > Chordata > Mammalia > Primates > Cercopithecidae > Macaca > Macaca mulatta. The sequence continues at coordinate 145,488,191 of NC_133414.1, forward strand.
GATTATTATTATTTTCTGAGACAGAGTCTCGCTTTGTCGCCCGGGCTGGAGTGCAGTGGCGCAGTCTTGGCTCACTGCAACCTCCACCTCCCGGGTTCACGCCATTCTCCTGCCTCAGCCTCCCGAGTAGCTGGGACTACAGGCGCCCACGACCATGCCAGGCTAATTTTTTATTTTTATTAGAGACTGGGTTTCACCATATTGGCCAGGCTGGTGAGCCTGACCTTGAGCGCCTGACCTTGTGATCTGCCCGCCTCGGCCTCCCAAAGTGCTGGGATTACAGGTATGAGCCACCGTGCCTGACCCTCCACGCAGATAGTTAAAAAGACATGAACTCGAGGGTCAAGATTTAATAAAATTAGTAACTTTTACTGCCTATCAAGGACATTCTCAAGTGAAAGCAGCATTTTTATTTATTTTCTAATGTATATATTTTAACTTTTATATTCAGAGGCAGGGGTACCCGTGCAGGTTTGTTATATAGCTAACCGTGTGTCATGGGGGCTTATACAGATTCGTTCATCACCCAGGAATTAAACCTAGTACCCATTAGTTATTTCTCCTGCTCCTCTCCCTCCTCCCATCCTCCACCCTCCCGTAGGCCCCAGTGTGTGTGCTCATCATTTAGCTCCCACTTGAAAGGGAAAACATGTGCTGTCTGCTTTTCTGTTCCTGTGTTAGTTTGCTGAGGATAATGGCCTCCAGCTCCAGCCATGTCCCTACAAAGGACATGATCTTGTTCTTTTATGGCTGCAAAAAGCAGCATTTTGTAACCTGCTTGTGTGGCAGTGGGAACGCCTGCAGGCGAGTGTGGGTCCCGTTGCTGTCTCGATTCTGCTAAGGGACAGTTCTTGCACAGGTGGAAATGTTGGCGTGGTGGAAACAGCAAATGCTGTCTTAGCATCTGAAGATGGCTGTGACCTTGAGGGTCCCTGGCAGGGTCTTCGGACCCCCAGGACTTTGCAGCCTGAGGGACGCTCCGTGGGGATGGCTCTTTGTGCCCCTGGGGCCGCTGCTCCATAGGGGGCTCCTTGCTGAGAGACGTGGGCAGAGAGCTGGGCTGGACGCCGCCATCCCACGGGTCTCTTTCTCCATGCAGGTCTGTCCACGTTCTCTGTGGGTTCATTGCTGGGCTTGAGTCTGAGTTCATGGAGACTCTGTCAGATGAAGAAGTACTTCTGTGTCTCACCCAAGTGCTCCGAAGAATGACAGGTACTCACCACACACGCCGGTTCCTGCCTCTGCTCGTTACTGGCTGATCTCTAAACAGAAACTAGGCTTTTCAGAACAGAGAAGAACTAAATTTGGCTGACTCTGTATATCTCCAGGGACCATCCTTCCTCATGTTAGTGGGGTCAGTAACAGTTCTTACCTCCGAGGAACTGAAATGACTTTGCAAACACTTCCTACTTCTGCCACTGAAATAAATGCCGTTGTCCTTGATCAGAGTTTTACAGAGGAGGAACCCAAGGCTCGGAAACAGGAGCATGCTGCTGTCACAGGCTCCTGGGTCCCAGCCTGCTGTTCTCCGGTCAGGGTCGGCAGGAAGGGCCTCTCCTGATGCACTCTGCTGCTCGGTTTTTCTCCTGTGTAGCATCTTTCACGTTAAACTGCTCAATCTTTAAAAATGACACAAACAAGGGCTGGGCGCGGTGGCTCACGCCTGTAATCCCAGCACTTTGGGAGGCCGAGGCGGGCGGATCACAAGGTCAGGAGATCGAGACCATGGTGAAACCCCGTCTCTACTAAAAATAGAAAAAATTAGCCGGGCGCAGTGGCGGGCGCCTGTAGTCCCAGCTACTCGGGAGGCTGAGGCAGGAGAATGGCGTGAACTCGGGAGGCGGAGCTTGCAGTGAGCCCAGATTGCGCCACTGCACTCCAGCCTGGGCGACAGAGTGAGACTCCGTCTCAAAAAAAAAAAAAAAATGACACAAACAGTTGCAGACCTGTGGGTGAGAGTTCTTGGTTAACATGCAGTGTCTCTGTGGCTCAGGAAACCCACAGCTCCCCGCGCCTAAGAGCGTCCTGCGGTCTTGCTGGCACAGCGCCCCGTACACTCGGGGCTCCTACAGCTACGTGGCCGTGGGCAGCACTGGGGGTGACCTGGACCTGCTGGCTCAGCCCCTCCCTGCAGATGGCGCCGGCGCCCAGGTATGTGGTGTGCCCCAGTCGGGGGATGTGGGTCCAGCTGCAGAGGCCCCCGCTGAGTCTCAGTGCTGCAGGAGCACCCACCAGTGACGGGTGGGCTGGGACCCCAGACTCAGAAGCCATTTTCTTGTTGAAACTAAGAATAATTTTTAAATGTATTGTTTTTGTGAGAATTATACACACATATAGCTTAAAAAGCACACTCAGAGAATTCTGCAGTGCTAACAAAATAAAATAAAACCAAAACAGCAGGTGGAGCCCCTTTTGCCCTTCCCAGACTGTGCTCCCAGCTGATTCTGACTGCTAAGTTTACCGCATCTCTAAAAACATGTTTCTGCTACCACTTTTTGAGAAACATTTCCTATGCAAAATGTCAAACATACAAAAGTAGGTAGAACCTTTGAGTGCCCACCAGGCTTCCCCTAAGTCAAGCTTGCTCCCCACCTGGCCCCGCCCTTACTTATTAAGCATGTCTCACACAGGACATTCACCTGGGGATATTTTGGTGCCTGTCTCTAAAAGATAAAGACATGCTCGTAAAATACTTAACTGTGATGCCGAGGGCAGTGGCTCACACCTGTAATCCTAGTGCTTTGGGAGGCCGAGGCAGGAGGTTTGCTGAGGCCAAGAGTTTGAGACCAGCCTGGTCAACATAGTGAGAGTCGGTCTCCACATACACACAAAAAAGTAGCCAGGCATGGTAGCATGCACTGTAGTCCCAGCTGCTCGGGCTTGGGTCCAGTTGAGGCTGGAGTAAGCTATGACTGCGCCACTGGACTCCAGCCTGGGTGTCAGAGCAAGACTGTCTCAGAAAACATACAAATAAAACCATATAACTATGATACTATTTACCCACTTAAAAACTAACAATCATTCCTCAATATGATCCAATATTTAGTCAGTGTTCAGTTTTCCAATCAGCTCATGATCACTCTTCAGTGAGCCTGCTTGGAAATGTTGCTGCGTGCGTTTTCAGTTCCAGGTGTTATTAATTGACTTCTCATTACATCAGATAAAGTTGTAGCTTTCTTCCACCCCTCTGCCCACCCGACTCCCAGATCCGTCCCCAACCCTCCCCATATATGATCCAGTAGTTGTGGCCACATCACTATTCAGTGTTTACACCACCTTGTTTTCTCTAAATGCTGTTCACACCTGAGCTGCGGGGAGCAGCCGCTTCCTTTCCCACCCATTGGTGAATGTGTGTGAGCCGTTTTCCTGCCGGTTGATAGATATGGGTGAGCTGTTTTCCTGCCCATTGGTGAATGTGTGTGAGCCGTTTTCCTGCCGGTTGATAGATATGGGTGAGCTGTTTTCCTGGCGGTTGATGGATACGTGTGAGCCGTTTTCCTGCCCATTGGTGAATGTGTGTGAGCCGTTTTCCTGCCGGTTGATAGATATGGGTGAGCCGTTTTCCTGCCGGTTGATAGATATGGGTGAGCTGTTTTCCTGGCGGTTGATGGATACGTGTGAGCCGTTTTCCTGGCTGTTGGTGGGTACGTGTGAGCTGTTTTCCTGCCCATTGGTGAATGTGTGTGAGCCGTTTTCCTGGCTGTTGGTGGGTACGTGCGTGAGCCCTTTTCTCGCCCGTTGGTGGAGGTATGTGAGCTGTGTTTTCCCACCTCTTGGTGGATGCTCGTGAGCCATTTTCTGTGTGTTTATCTGCCCAGACCCTGCTGTCTGAATTGCATCCCCATTCTAACCCTGGCTCTTCTTTGCAGCTCCAGATCCTGTTTGCAGGGGAAGCCACACATCGCACGTTTTACTCCACGACGCACGGTGCTCTGCTGTCGGGATGGAGGGAGGCTGACCGCCTGCTCAGTCTGTGGGCCCCACAGGTGCAGCAGCCCAGGCCGAGGCTCTAGCTGGGTCCAGCCTGCTCTGTTCTTCCTGTGCCAGGGGAGGCTGGGACCCTCGTTTCCTCTGACAGATTTCAATCTGACTTGATATTTGGGGATGTTAATGAGAGTCCTCTGGTTTTTGGTAACTGGAGCCATCTTCTCAGTTCTTGTGTCTGTTATTGGAGTCTGGCCAGGGTTGACTTGAGCTAAGACACCGGATGCTCATGGAGATGCCGGGCACATAAAGCACATTACAGCCGCAGCGTCCAGAGCCGTCCTTCCTGCCTCGAGGCTGTCCTGTCCTTCCTGCCTTGGGGCTCTAGCATCTGCTGCTGTTGTCTTTGTCTTGCTCCAGGCCCAGGTTACACAGGGCCTTTTGTCTCCAATCCCCACAACCACACGTGGCCCCGCACTCTGGGTTCCCTGAACTCTGGGTCCTGTAGTTGCTTCTCGTCCCCCTGCATTCTCATGGCTGCTGCCTGGGATGACGGCGTAGCTGACAACCCTCCTCTTGCTCAACTGCTGCTGCGTCAGACGCCCACTTCGCAGGTTCGCAGGCACTGGGGAGATGAGGGTGCCCTGTCCAGAGGCTGGGGGTTTTCTGGAGGAAGTGAATACCTAATAAGGCCTGAAATGAGAAACAGGGTGCCCGGCCCATGGGAGCTGGGGAGTGTGTGGGGTGTGGGCAGTGCTGGGGTGAGTGTGCTGGGGTGCTGGGCAGTGTTGGGGTGTGGGCAGTGCTGGGGTGAGTGTGCTGGGGTGCTGGGGGTGTTGGGGTGTGGGCAGTGCTGGGGTGAAGGTGCTGGGGTGCTGGGCAGTGTTGGGGTGTGGGCAGTGTTGGGGTGAGTGTGCTGGGGTGCTGGGCAGTGTTGGGGTGTGGGCAGTGTTGGGGTGTGGGCAGTGCTGGGGTGCTGGGCAGTGTTGGGGTGAGTGTGCTGGGGTGCTGGGGGTGTTGGGGTGCTGGGCAGTGTTGGGGTGAGTGTGCTGGGGTGCCGGGGGTGTTGGGGTATGGGCGGTGCTGGGGTGAAGGTGCTGGGGTGAGTGCTGGGGTGCTGGGCAGTGTTGGGGTGAGTGTGCTGGGGTGCTGGGGGTGTTGGGGTGTGGGCAGTGTTGGGGTGAGTTGCTGGGAAGCCAGGCCCCTCTCCGGCCCCTCCACCCCAGCCTGGATCTGCAGGGCTCCTCTCTTCTCACCCTCTGGTCTCTGTTCAAATCGCCCCTCCTAGGGCGTTCCCTGACCCCAAGCCTCCCGAGCCCCAGCCTCTCTCTCTAGCAAGCAGCCCCACCTGCATTTGCTGTGTCACCAGACTGGTCTCTCCAGAGACACCTGCCCATCAGACGCCTGTGAGAAAAATTCAAATTCCACAGGGTTTTATTGTGGTTTTGTGCTCCTAGGACCATGAGGGAATGCAGCTTCCTTCAAGTACAAAAATCTTTATCGTTGATATTTAAGGTTTCATCAGTTCTGTATCCCAGGGACAAAGACAGCAAGACCCAGGCTGCCCCCTCTGGGTGTGAGGGACCAGCTTGGTGAGGAGGGGGGCTGGGGACATTGACCTAGCAGGAGGCCCTGACTGTCCCACTCAGCCCAGAAACCACCTGGGAGGAGGCTTCTGTCTTCCGTGGAGGGGCCACGTCTCTCAAGCCCAAAAATGTTTGCAGCTAGGCGTTAGGGTATTAGGTGGTTTAAGAACATCAGAACCATGGCAATATTTTTGTACTTAGAATTTGAGCATGTTTGGTATTTTCAGTAGCTTGTTTAAAAAATTCCAGTGGAGGCTGGGTGCCATGGCTCATGCCTATAATTCCAGCACTATGGGAGGCTGAGGTGGGCAGATCACCTGAGGTTAGGAGTTCGAAACCAGCCTGGCCAACATGGCGAAACCCCATCTCTACTAAAAATATAAAAAAATTAGCCGGGCGTGGTGGTGTGCACCTGTAGTCCCAGCTACTTGGGAGACTAAGGCAGGAGAATTGCTTGAGCCCAGGAGGTGGAGGTTGCAGTGAACCAAGATCGCGCCACTGCACTCCAGCCTGGTGACAGAGCGAGACTCCGTCTCAAAAATAAAAATTCCAGTAGAGGAATACTCTTGTAATGCAGTGTGCAGTTGAGCAGTTGCTGACTGCTGATTTAGAGTTGAAATCCGACTACATTTATGTCTAGTCTTGGACAGTGGAGAATATTTCAGCCTCGTTGTATTAATTGGTTTAACAGAACTGAAGTCAGTATTTGGAAATGGTTTGTTATATTAAACCCTGAAGTACTTGAGGCTGCGCGTAGTGGCTCATGCCTGTAATCCGAGCATTTTGGGAGGCCGAGGCAGGTAGATCACTGGAGGTCGGGAGTTCGAGACCAGTCTGGCCAACATGGTGGAACTCCATCTCTACTAAAAATACAAAATCAGCTGGGCGTGGTGGCGGGCGCCTGTAATCCCAGCTACTCCGGAGGCTGAGGTGGGAGAATCCCTTGAACTCGGGAGTTGGAGGTTGCAACCAGCGAGATCGTGCCACTGCACTCTTGGGCAACAGAGCGAGACTCTGTCTCAAACAAAACAACACAAACAAAAACCCGTAAGTACTTAAAAAGAAAATGAAGAGATTACATTTATAAGGTAAATTTAAAGTATTTGAGAGATTTTACCAAATTGTAAAAAGATTGCTAAATTTTGTTACACTTATACTCAGGATATGCTTAAGGGAGAGCGATGAGTTTTAATATTTAATGAATGTTAATCTGCGAATTTCTTAAACCCACGAGCCCCGCCCCCCCGGGTCCCCGGGGTCTCCTCCTAGTCCCGCCCCGGCTCCCGGCCCACCATTCGCCCCTCCCCCTGGGCCCGGGGCCCGCCCACTCCAGGCTTCGCCAGGGGCGGAGGCGACGTCGTGCGCACGCGCAGGCCGTGCTGCGGGACCTTGGAGCGCCGGAACCTGAGAGGCGGGTCGCGGCGGCGCACAGGAGGTCGGCTGCGGGAGCGTTTCCGGGGACGGTGCTGCCATGACACTGGCCCCGCGCGCGCTGTGCAGCACCGCCCAGGCCGCCTGGCGGGAGAACTTCCTACTGAGCGGCCGCGACGTGGCGCGCTGGTTCCCGGGCCACATGGCCAAGGGTGAGGCACGGCGGGGAGGGGCAAGGTCATGCCCACGGCCGCGGCGCCTGTGCTACCCTCCCACCGCCGTTTCGGCCGTCGCCTGTCTCTCCCGGTCGTCCTGGGCGGGCCCCCCCTTCCTCCCTCGTCTCCCCTCCTTCCCCGGTGTCACCCGCTCCCGGAGCTGCCGAGACGCCTTCTGCGCAGCTGCGGGAGAGGCCCGTTCCCACGAGTGCCCCCGCAACGCAGCCGTGGGCCCGGGGCCTGCTTGACCTCCGACCTCTGGCCCGCCGCCCCGTCCTCTGTTCCCAGCAAGTGCCTTCTGCCCGTTTAATCCCCCGAAGCCTCCGTTTTCACGTGTTCTTGACAAGATAGACTTCTGAGTCTTTTGGGGACTAAATGAAACAGCGGGCATGAAGGACCTGTTCAGCTTTAACTCATATATTGAGTCGTTTTCCTGCTTAAATAAGTCTTTGGTAATTTCTTACTGTTTGTCACAGTTCGGCCCCGAGAAGACCGCTGGGGCCGGCCCAGCCCCTCTAGGTGTGGTGATGGCCACTCCTGCCTCGGCTCTGCGTGCCCTGGGGGCCGAGCTGGAAGAAGGGTCCGTGTGGGTGTCTGAGGCTGTGTCCTCGGTCTTTGGACAACACTAGAGGGGAGGGAAGCTGGAAGCTTTGTTATCTCGGTTGTGTGTGGTGTTCCTGGTTAGGGGACTGGTCATCTTTCCTACAAGGTGGCAGGGGCCTGATGAGCCAGTGTTACTGTTTTATAGCCCAGATTAAGACCCGTGGAAATGGAAAGGCCCGGCGCGGTGGCTCACGCCTGTAATCCCAGTACTTTGGGAGGCCGAGGCGGGCGGATCACGAGGTCAGGAGATCGAGACCAGCCTGGCCAGCATGGTGAAACCACGTCTCTACTAAGAATACAAAAAGTTAACCGGGCAGGGTGGCGCGTGCCTGTAGTCCCGGCTACTTGGGAGCCTGAAGCAGGAGAATTGCTTGAACTTGGCAGGCGGAGGTTGCAGTGAGCCCAGATTGCGCCACTGCCCTCCAGCCTGGGTGACAGAGTGAGACTCGGTCTCAAAAAAAAAAAAAAAAAAAAAAAGAAAAGAAAAAAACCCTATGGCAGTTAAATATTCCACCCAGAGTCAGCCACGAGTCAGGTGGTGAAGACCGCATCTGGCTTTTGACACATGGCCCACCCTCGGGCAGGGCGCCTCCCCGTCTCCCATTCCAAGGGTGTGGAACTTGGAGGAGGCACTCAGTGGATGTTACCTGTTACTGTTACTTAGTACGCTTCACTCAGATGTAGACTTTGTAGGTTATTTATGGTGGCGTGCCACACTGGACGGTGCAGCTTGAATCGTTTACTCTAGAAAGGTTGTGAGCTCCTTCGCTGAGGCGTCCTCCTGTTTTCCAGGGCTGAAGAAGATGAAGAGCAGCCTGAAGCTGGTGGACTGTATCATCGAGGTCCATGATGCCCGAATATCCTTTCACAGAGCAGGGGAGGCCCCTCTGCCTGAAGTCATATTACATGTTAGAATTACCTGGAGAGGCTTTTAAAAATAGGAATTGGTAGGCCCCTTTCCAGACCAGTTAGTCGGAATCTGTGGTGTGGGGTCCAGACTGCGTGTCTTTGAAACTTACATGTTTCATACATGTGTCTGGGTCACTCAAGCCTGACAGTAGGCTGCAGCGGTGGCATTCTCTAGGTAGGCTGTGAAACCTCCGTTTAAATGTTCCTGCCAGCTGGGGCTTTCCTCCTGTACTTGAGGAATGACTTGGCAAGATGTGATGACTCGTTCACTGATGTCAAGAAAAATAGTTGGTTGGCTGGTAAAGCTTTGGTGGAATTTTTACCTTAATTTTGCCACATCCCACTTTCAGGCCGCAACCCTCTGTTTCAGGAAACCCTTGGGCTTAAGCCTCACTTGCTGGTCCTCAACAAGATGGACTTGGCGGATCTTACAGAGCAGCAGGTAAAGGCCTTTCTCGCAGATGCCTTCAGCAGTGTGGCTGTGTTTTCCCTAGGTCGGTTGTTCTAATAGAAGAGTTGCTGGACACATACTCTTGTCAGTTTGCCCAGGCAGGCTCTGCTTTAGAAACAGCCCTTTCTTTGCAGAAGTGTGCCAGCGTCGTTCCTCATATGGCGTTCCTCCCTCTAACGTGTGGCTCGTGATCCGGACACCCAGTGAGCGCGCGTCTCTTGTGGGAAGTGGCCAGGCTGTGCTGCCAGAGCCCGAGTGGTGGCCGCGGTGGTGCTGTGGACCTTTCCTTGCTGATGGGGTCTCTGTGTCTCACGTGGTGGCTGCCTGTGAGCACCTGACATATGTCTACTGCCACATGTGACTTTCACATTTTGCTTGATTAGTTTTAGTAGCCACATGCGGCCATTCTGGTCTGAGGTCTTCTGTGGTGATTGTGGTGCCCCCAGGTGTCCGGTGTGCGGCTTTGAACCAAGGGCTTGTCCACCAGCCAGCTTGTGCACACCTTGGGATTTCAGAAGCAGAGAGCGCTGCTGGGAGGCCCGAAGGAGCTAAAGGATTTTTCCAAAGCAAAGAGCAGAGTCAGGGGTGCAGGTGACCCTGGGCAAGGTGTGTGGAGGTAAAAAAAAAAAAAAAAAAAAAAAAAAAACCCAGACGTGGAACTGGCCCACACAGCTGATGTTTATGGTTTCTTTTGAGTAAACATAGACGTGGACCACCCCCCGCCCCCAGTCTTTTTTTTTTTTTTTTTTTTTGAGATGTAGTTTTGCTGTTGTCACCCAGGCTGGAGTGAAATAGCGCGATCTTGGCTCACTGCAGCCTCCACCTCCTGGGTTCAAGCAGTTCTCCTGGCTCAGCCTCCCGAGTAGCTGGGATTACAGGTGTGTGCCACCATGCCCAGCTAATTTTTGTATTTTTAGTAGAGACAAGGTTTCGCCATGTTGGCCAGGCTGGTCTCAAACTCCTGACCTCAGGTGATCCGCCAGCCTCAGCCTCCCAAAGTGCTGAGATTACAGGTGTGAGCCACCACACCTGGCCTGTTTTTTTTTTTTATTTTACTTTTTAAATCATCACAAGTGCTTTCGCTAGTTAGGTACTTTTACATCACTTCAGTGGCTACTTCTGCCTTTGGAAATGCAACTTTTTGTAGACTGGTGGGTAGCCGTCTAGTACAGGGCACAGCAGTGTCTCGCCTGGTCAGAGAAAGGCCAGTGCTTCTGAAGAATCCAGGGAGAGAGGTTGACTTGCCTCTGGGTGGCCCTGCCTTCCACCTCCCTGAGCAGGGACACCCGAGTGCGTTTGCTACCCAGAGTGTGTGGCTTCAGGTGTGTGTCTTGTGCTTGATCTCTCCATCCATGTCATCTTGATGGACAGCTCAATAAAACCAGCTGAACCGGTGAAGGACTTGTTGATTTAAGCATCAGTCATATTTTAGGTCCACTGATGAACAACACTGATGTTTAGAAATATGATACAGCTTTGCACTGGTTTCACTGCATGTTAGGGCTAGTGAATTCAAAAATTAACTGGATGTGGTGGCGCACGCCTGTAATCCCTGCTACTTGGGAGGCTGAAGCATGAGAATCACTTGAACCGGGGAGGCGGAGGTTGCAGGGAGCCGAGATTGTGCTACTGCACTCCAGCCTGGGTGACACAGCCAAGACTCCAATAAAAAAAGTCAAATGGAAATGTTTTGTGTCTTTCAGAAAATTATGCAACGCTTAGAAGGAGAAGGCCTAAAAAATGTCATTTTTACCAACTGTTTAAAGGATGAAAATGTCAAGCAGGTAGGCTTTTTGTCTGTGCTCTGACGTTTCTGCTTCAGTAGGTTCGAGGAGTACTATAAACTGTTTTATGCTTTAGTAAGAAGCAGAGCTTTGGAAAAGATCCTGGGTACTGGTTTCTAGCTGCCACACATGAATGTGACCTCCTGGGGCAAGTGCATCTCCCTGTACTGAGGGCACGAGGTCAGGCTGTGAACACATTCCAGGGTTGTAGGTGGTCAGAGTCTTTTGGAGACTCAGGTAGCTCATGTTTCCAGTTGTACGTGGCAGAATTTTCTGGCTTGATGTACTTCTTCATTAGAAGGTAGTTACAGTCACAGCTGTCCCTGAAGCCCCGGGTCTGCCCTGCTTGTTTTTGATAGGAGGGGACGGGCATAGGTGGTCCTCCGGCCCCAGAGCTCAGTCTGACGTCTGAGCTGGACAGAACTCCAGTTTCCCAGCACCGGATACTTGCGTGTGCTACCTCCAGATGAAGGGCAATGCCCAGTTTGCCTATGAAATGTTGGGTAGAATTCCAGATACAAGGTCTCTGTTTTCCTAACTGATGTGTGAAAGTGGAGACCTGGAATCCCTAATCCTGTTCTGAGGTGGCAGGAGTGGGTCGGTGCACAGACGTCCGACCTCGGGTGGCTCCGTGAGTGGGTGTTTGTTGCAGATCATCCCGATGGTCACTGAGCTGATGGGGAGCAGCCCCCGCTACCACCGAGGAGAGGTTGGTTGGTGGGACCCGGGGCTGGGAGGCTGGCGCGGGATGGGCCAGCCCCTCCTGCTTGGCCTCTCCAAGGAGAAGGTGCTGCGCCCCAGGCAGGAAGGCCCCTCCTTTGTCCTCTCGTTCTCTTCAGTGGAAAGGGCTGAGGCCGTCCCCACTGGGTGGGCAGAGCCTCTGCGTTAACCTCCCGTTCTTCCCTGAGCTGGCCTGGCCTGGGGTCCCCTTGCCTGGGTGGGGTTGGAGAATCTCAGACTCTAGTGGCCAGGGTGGCCCCTGTGACCCCTCTCTCTGCCTCCACAGAACCTGGAGTACTGCATCATGGTCATCGGGGTCCCCAACGTGGGCAAGTCCTCCCTGATCAACTCCCTCCGGAGGCAGCACCTCAGGAAAGGTACTGGCGCGTGCGGCTGGTGTGCTGATACCTCCATCTTTCCCGGAGGGGACGTGCCCGAGGAGCACTGCCAGTCTCCTGCTGACCCCACAGCCCCCAGCGCATCTGGGCTTGTCTCGTTCAGTCCAGTTCACAGGAGGGTTGAACAGTGGGACCAGGTCATTCTGCTGTGAATTTCACACTTAATTTTTCTCTCTTTTAAAATCTTTAATATGAGGATGGCTTTTCTAAACTTCGGTATTTTTTCATTTATTTAAATCCCTTTGATCCAGAGAATTCAAAGCGTGTGAAGTAGACAGGACTGGATTATCAGGCAGGGAGGCCGCAAGGCCATTCCTCCGATGGCGTCCGCCTTGCTGTAGCTGGACGTTTCCTGGACTCTGGAGTCGCAGGTGCTCCTCTCCGCTCCTCCCTCCTAGCTTTTCTCAGACTCTGATTCAAAGCCAAAGCCCCCAGCACCCCTCAATGCCCCGTGTGCTCTTTTCCTTCAGTGTTTTCAAGTTTAATTCAAGTCCTTATTGGCTTCATTTTTCACATTAATAAGGTATTTATTAACAAACCCATTTGTGATGTGCAAATCTGAAGGCTTTAAACTATAGCGAACCATTATTTTACAGAGAGTGTTTTTGGTGCTAATCGGAGAGTTGTTACAGTCATTTATTCTTTTAAGTTTATTTTTAAGCATGTTATTTTTTATTAGTGGCATTAAGTACATTTATAGGGTTATGCAACCAGCACCACTATTTTCAAATATTTTGGTTACCTGAAAATGAAACTGTAAATATGAAGAGTCACTCCCCAAGCCCCGCACACCCCTCGTTCCACTTTCTGTCTGTGAATGTGATGACTGTAACTACCTCCTCCAAGGGGACTCCCAGTACTTGGCCTTTTGTGACTGGCTGATGTCACTGATCGTGATGTTTCTCAAGGTTCATCTGTGTTGAGTGTCAGAATTTTATTCCTTTTTAAGGCTGATCACCTCATTGTGTGTACAGACCACATCCTGTCTGTCCATTCATCTGGATGGACACTTGTGTTTTTTTATTCTCGCATTGTTTGTCCACAGTGGCAGTGGCCTCTCCTTGGGATATCCCCTGAGCTGGGTCCTGGAGCAGCCAGCCCCCTGTGGACAGTGCTGTGGGAGGCAGGCTGACCTTGGGGTGCAGGGGTGAGTCCAGGAGGGGGACCGCGTGGAAGGAGCAGCTCTGGTCTGACTGCCGCAGTCTGACAGTTCCTTTCCAGTCCTGGGGAGGCAAGTTCTGGTGCGTTTGTTGAATAATCTCAGCCTCTGTGTGGCTTGGAAAGTGCCGTTGCTGTGAGCTGGTTTGGGACTGAAAGTGAAACAAATCATAGCCTTGGGAAGCTCATTTGGCTTTTAGGTTTTTCCATTTTGGCCAGATGTGTTTGTTACATACGTCTCCCTGCTTGTTTTGCAGCTTCTGTATTTAGTATACATTTGAGCCTCCTTTTCTCCTTTTCCTGCAGGAAAAGCCGCCAGGGTGGGTGGCGAGCCTGGGATCACCAGAGCTGTGATGTCCAGAATTCAGGTAGAGTCCTCAGGGGCCAGGCCCAGCACTCTGTCAGGAGCTGTGCAGGCATCTGGCACCTGCTGACCTCTGCGTGGCTTCCTGCTGCTGACCACGCTTCCCTCCCTCCACTCAGTGTCCCCGCTGAGCACCCCCTGGCAGGTGCTGCCCCCATCCTTACTCCATAGTCCTCATAGTCTTTACGCCAAACCTTCGGGGAAGGCACACTGTTTTCCCCATTTCCAGATGAGGAGGCCACTGTCCAGGGCCACGCAGCAGTCAGGGCAGACCTGAGCAGCACGTCCCCCGCCCTCCACTCCCTTCCTTGTGGTTTGTTCGGGAGCAAAAGACAAGCTGTTGGGACCTGATGCTTTTATTTATTCTCCAAATTAATTGGGAATTAGATCCTCTGGGGAGCCTGGAGCTTCGTGAGAGTGACGCTGCCGTGGGGTTGGGTCCCCGAGGCCTTCCTCGGAGCGCTGGGTGTCAGGGGCTGCCCAGGCTTCCTGAGCAGCCCACCTGGGTGGGAGGCTGCCATTGCGGCCTGATTGTGCCCTCTGTGCCCACACAGGTCTCTGAGCGGCCCCTGATGTTCCTGTTGGACACTCCTGGAGTGCTGGCTCCTCGGATTGAAAGTGTGGAGACAGGCCTGAAGCTGGCCCTGTGTGGTGAGCCGGGGCTGGGCTGGGGCTGGGGCCCTTGCCACCCCACCTTTAGGACTGACTGTGGCACAGGGCCCTAGACTGGGGTTGTTACTGCCTTTGACCTGGTTGCTGCCGGACCTTCCTCGGAGCTTAGTGTGAGAGCTGTAGTAGCGCATAGCTGATGGGCTCTGGTCACCGTTACGCCCTGCCCCGTGAGTGGCCCCATGAGCGGCCTTTGCTTTCCTTTTTTGATGGACCGGGGCAGAGAGGTGGGTCGCAGATGCCAGGCAGGAGTTGGACCTGGGACCACAGCTGAGTGCCGTCCTCCATGGGAGCCTCTGTCGGTGGGTGGCCTCTTCCTTACGAGCACAGTGTCTTTGGGCTGAGACTGGAAGGGATGTGCTGGAGCTTGGCAAGAGCATAGATGTGGGCTCTTTCCAGTGCTTACCTCGGCTGCTGCTTCCACAGGAACGGTGCTGGACCACCTGGTCGGGGAGGAGACCATGGCTGACTACCTGCTGTTCACCCTCAATAGACACCAGCGCTTTGGGTGAGTGCAGTGAATGCAGGGCAGCCGAGGCCCCTCCTCCTAGTCACCTCATTAAAAACAAACAAACTGGCACTATAAAGGTATTACAAACACAGTAATCTGCACATTATTTAAAGCGTCCAGTTGGACAAGTTCAGGAGTATGGTTACATCTGTGAAAGCAACACAATCAAAAAACGAGTGTTCCCGTCACCCCCAGTCCCCTGTGCTCCTTCGTGATCACTCTTTCCTGCCCCTGCCCGAGCCCAGGCAGCTGTCTTCTGTCCCTATAGATTGCTTGGAGTTTTCTAGAATTCCACGTAGATGGACTCACAGGATACACACTCTTGTCGAGCTGTCACTCGGCACGATTGTTGTGTGGTCCCTGTGTGTCGTAGCTGTTGTCTGTAATTCCTCCTTTTCATTGCCAAGCGGTGTCCAGGTGCCTGCAGTTTGTCACCCGTTGACGGATATGTGGGTCGTTTGCAGGTTGTGGCTGTTGCAGATAAAGCTGCTGTGAACCTTCGTGTGCCGACAGGTCTTTGTGTGGACGTGGGCTTTTGTTTCCCTTGGGTAAATACCTAGGAGTAGAGTGGCGGGATCATAGGGGAGGCATATGTTTGGCTTTTTAAGAAACCGCCACATTGTTTTCCAAGGGAGTTACACTGTTTTATATGCCCACAAGCAGAGAATGAGTCCTTCCGTTTCTCTGAGATCAGTCTTTTAACTGTCCCCCGTCTGAGGGGCGTGTGGAGGCGTCGCACAGCATTTGAGTGTGCATTTCCCCGTTGACAGTGACGTTGGGCATCTTCATGGGCCCATTTGTCATCCCTCTCTGGGGAAATATCTGTTCTTTTTCTTTTTTTTAGCTGAGTTGTTTCTTTTTTTATTGTTAAGTTTTAATCTTTTTTTTTTTTTGAGACAGGGTCTCACTCAGTTGCCCAGGCTGAAGTGCAGTGGTACAATCTCAGCTCACTGCAGCCTGACCTCCTGGGCTCGAGCGGTCCTCCCACTTCAGCCTCCCAAGTAGCTGAGACTACAGGCGTGTGTCACCACACATAGCTAATTTTTGTATTTTTTGTAGAGACAGGGTTTCCCCATGTTGCCCAGGCTAGTCTTGAACTCCTGTGCTCAGGTGATCTGCCCGCCTCAGCCTCCCAAAGCATTAGTATTATAGGCGTGAGGCACCACGCCCAGCCTGTAATGTTTTTCTAATGTATTCTGGATGCAGGTCCTTAATCAGAGATACGGTTTGTAAATAAGTCTGTGCCTTGTCTTTTCAGTCCTCTTCACAGTGTCTTCCGAGGAGTAGAATTGTTAATTTTCATGCAGTCCAGTTTATCAGCTAGACCTTGTCATATCTGAGAAACCTTCGCCGAAACCAGGGTCGTCACAGGGTTTCCTCACTGAAGAGAGTTTTAGGTTTTACATTTAGGGCTATGATCCTTTTTGATTTTTTGGTATATGGTGCAAGCTACAGATTGAAGTTTTTTTTTTTGCACATGGAGAACCAGTTGTTGAAAAGAGAAACGTTTGTTGAAAAGACTGTCTTTTCTCCACTGAACTGTCTTTGCATCTTTGTTGCAAATCAGTTGTCCATATATGTGTGGGTCTGTTTGTGGACTCTTTCCTGTTTCACTTATCTGTGTGACCGACTGTCTTGGTAACTGCTTCTGGTTTAATATGAGACTTGAAATTTTTTGTCTCTTCTTTGTCAAAATTGCTTTATCTATTCCTGGTTCTCATGAATTTTTCAGTCACTTTGTCAGTTTCTGCAAAACTCCCTGTTTTTCTTGGGGCCAGGCGGCAGATTCCATTGAATCTGGAGAAGAATTGACAATATTGTAACATTGAGTCTCTGACCCATGAATACAGTGTCATCTCTTTATTTATTTAGGTCTTCTTTAGTTTTTCTTTGCAGTGTTTTGTAGTTTCCAGTATTAGATCTTTTATACCTTTTGTAAGATTTGTATTTAACTCTTTAAATTTTTAATGCCAAGATTTATCTTTTATTGATACAAAATAGATGTTTTCAGGGTACCTGTGATGTTTTGATACATTCGTGTAATGTGTAATGATCAGATCAGGGTAATTGGGATATCGATCATCCCAAACGTTTATGTCATGCTGGAAACATTTGAATTGCTCTCTTCGAATATTTGAAATATACTGTAGATTCTTGTTAACTGTTGTCACCTGCCGAACTTTCGCACACTGGGTCTTATTCCTTCTTCCTAACTATTCATTAATCAACCTCTATTCATCCCCTCTTCCCCCTCACCTCTGGTAGTCACCAGTCTGCTGTCTTCATGAAGTTCACATTTTTAGCTCCCACCTTTGAGTTAGAACATGCACTGTTTGGCTTTCTGTGCCTGTTTATTTCACTTAACAGAATGACCTCCAGTTCTGTTTGTGTTGCTGCAAATAACAAGATTTTGTCCTTTCTTATGGCTAGTATTTCATTGTGTTTTATGTACCACATTTTCTGTATCCATCATCCTTTTTTTTTTTTTTTTTTTTTTTTGAGACGGAGTCTTGCTCTGTTGCCCAGGCTGGAGTGCAGTGGCCAGATCTCAGCTCACTGCAAGCTCCGACTCCTGGGTTCACACCATTCTCCTCCCTCAGCCTCCCGAGTAGCTGGGACTACAGGCGCCCGCCACCACGCCTGGCTAATATTTTGTATTTTTTCATAGAGACGGGGTTTCACCGTGTTAGCCAGGATGGTCTTGATCTCCTGACCTTGTGATCCGCCCATCTTGGCCTCCCAAAGTGCTGGGATTACAGGCTTGAGCCACTGCGCCCGGCTCCATCATCCTTTGATGGACACTTAGGTCTATTGCAAATCTTGGCTATTGTGAGTAGTGCTGCCGTGAGCATGGGAGTGCAGTATTTCTTCAGTATATTGATTTCCCTTCTTTTGGGGCTATACCCAGTAGTGGGATTGCTGGGTCCGATGGCAGTTCTATTTGTAGTGTTTCGAAGAACCTCCATACTGTTTTCCATAGCAGCCGTGCTAACTTACATTCCCACCAACAGTGTACGACAGCTCCCCTTTCTCCACATCCTCAACAGCATCTGCTATTCCTGGTCTTTCTCATAAAAGCTGTTTTAACTAGGGTGAGATGAAATCTTATTGTGGGCCGGGCGCGGTGGCTCAAGCCTGTAATCCCAGCACTTTGGGAGGCCGAGACGGGCGGATCACGAGGTCAGGAGATCGAGACCATCCTGGCTAACACGGTGAAACCCCGTCTCTACTAAAAATACAAAAAAAATTAGCCGGGCGAGGTGGCGGCGCCTGTAGTCCCAGCTACTCGGGAGGCTGAGGCAGGAGAATGGCGTGAACCCGGGAGGCGGGGCTTGTAGTGAGCTGAGATCCGGCCACTGCACTCCAGCCTGGGCAACAGAGCCAGACTCCGTCTCCAAAAAAAAAAAAAAAAGAAAAAGAAAAAAAAAAAAAAAGAAATCTTATTGTGGTTTTGATTTGCATTTTTCTGGTGATTAGTCATGTTGAGCATTTTTCATACACTTGTTGGCCATTTGTATGTCTTCTTTTGAGAAATATTTATTCAGATCTTCTGTCCATTTTTTAATAAAGTTATTTGTGTTTTTGCTGTTGAGCTGAATTTCTTATATAATCTGGTTATTTATGCCTTGTTGGGTGGATAGTTTTCAGATATTTTCTCCCATTCTGTAGATTGTCTCGTCACTGCTTTGATAGTTTTGTTTCTTGCTTCGGGTCTTGTTGTGTCATCCAGGCTGGAGTGCAGTGGTGCGATCATAGCTCACTGCAGCCTCGAACTGCTGGGCTCGAGACCCTCCTGCCTCAGCCTCCCAAGCGTCTGGGATTACAGGCCTGGCTTGTTGATTATTTCCTTTGCTGTGCAGAAGCTTTTCAACTTGATGTAAATTTTTTTACTTTTGCCTATTTTTTTTTCCCCTTTGTTGCCTATGCTTTTGAGGTCTTACACAAAAAAAATCTGACCCAGACCAATTTCCAAAAGAATTTGCATTTCCCCTTTGTTTTCTTCTAGTAGTTTTGTAGTTTCAGGTCTTAGATTTAAGTCTTTTTTTTTTTTTCCTTGAGACGGAGTCTTGCTCTGTCACACAGGCTGGAGTGCAGTGGTGCGATCTCGGCTCACTGCAACACCTGCCTCCCGGGTTCAAGCAGTTCTCTGCCTCAGCCTCCCAAGTAGCTGGGACTACAGGTGCCCGTCACCATACCTGGCTAATTTTTGTATGTTTAGTAGAGACAGGGTTTCCCGTGTTAGCTAGGATGGTCTTGATCTCCTGACCTTGTGATCCACCTGCCTCGACCTCCCAAAGTACTGGGATTACAGGTGTGAGCCACCGTGCCCAGCAGTAAATGGGATTTTCTTAATGTCTTTTTTTCTTTTTCTTTTTCTTTTTTCTTTTTTTTTTTTTTGAGACAGAGTTTTGGTCTTGTTGCCCAGTTTGGAGTGCAATGGCGCAATCTCGGCTCACCGCAACCTCTGCCTCCTGGGTTGAAGCGATTCTCCTGCCTCAGCCTCCCGAGTAGCTGGGATTACAGGTGTGCACCACCACGCCGGGCTCATTTTTTGTATTTTTAGTAGAGACGGGGTTTCTCCCTGTTGGTCAGGCTGGTCTCGAACTCTTGACTCAGGTGATCCGCCCGCCTCAGCCTCCCAAAGTGCTGGGATTACAGGCATGAGCCACCGCGCCTGGCCTGATTTCTTTTTCTAATTATTTGCTGTTGGCATGATACATGCTGCTGATTTTTTTATGTTGGGTTTGAATTCTGCATCTTTACTGAAACCTTTTTGTAAGTTCTAACAGTTTTTTGGTGAAGTCTTTCAGTTTTTCCAAATAGAAGATTTTGTTATCTGTGAATAAGGATAATTTTGACTTCTTCCTCTCCAATTTGGGTGACTTTTATTTCTTTCTCTTGCCTAATTGCTCTGGGTAGGACTTCCAGTATTCTGTTGAATAAAAGTGGTAGAAATGGGCTGTGTTGCAGATCTTAGAGAAAAGCTGTTTTTCCTTGTTCAATACACTGTTATCTGTGGGTTTGTCATATATGGCCTTTATTGTTTTAAGGTATGTTCCTTCTATATGCAGTTTGCTGAGAGCTTTTATAATGAAGGGATGCCGAATTTTATTGAATGCTTTTTCAGCATCTGTTGAAATGATTGTTTTTTTCCCTTGGTTCTGTGTAATGTTATATGTTGATTGATATGCATATGTTAAACCATCCTTGCAACCTTGGGACACATCCCACTTGATAGTGGTGAATGATCTTTTTAATGTGTTGTTGAATTTGGGTTGCTAGTCATTTGTTGAGGATTTTTGCATCTGTGTTCATCAGGGATGTTGGCCTGTCGTTTTTTTTTTCTGCTGTGTCCCTGTCTGTTTTTGTAGCAGGATAATGCCATGTACAATGACTTTGGAAGTGTTCCCCCCTTCAGTTTTTTTGAATAGTTTGAGTACAGTTGATACTAGTTCTTCCTTAACTGTTGGAAGTTCAGCAGTGAAGCTATCAGGACCTGGGATTTTCTTTGATGAAAGACTTTTTATTACTGCTTTGATCTTGTTACTTATTGGTCTGTTCAGGTGTTTTCCATTTCTTCATGGCTCAGTCTTGCAGGGTGTTTGCACCCAGGAATTTGTACGTTTCTCCTGGTTTTCCAGTTTGTTGCGGTATAGTCGTTCGTAGTGGTTCCTAACGATCCTTTGTATTTCTGTGGTATTGGTTGTAATGTCCCTTTTGTTTTCTGATTTTATTTTGATCTTCTGTTTTTTAAATTTGAGCTAAATGTTTGTGAATTTTTATTTATTTATTTATTTATTTATTTATTTTTTGAGACGGAGTCTCGCACTGTCGCCTGTTGGGGAGTGCAGTGGCATGATCTCGGCTCGCTGCAACCTCCACCTCCCAGCTTCAAGTGATTCTCCTCAGCCTCCCAAGCAGCTGGGATTACAGGCACCCGCCACCATGTCCGGCTGATTTTTTGTATTTTGAGTAGAGATGGGGTTTCACTGTGTTGGTCAGGCTGGTCTCAAACTCCTGACCTAGTGATCCGCCCGCCTCGGCCTCCCAAAGTGCTGGGATTACAGGAGTGAGCCACCGTGCCTGCCTTGTCTATGTTTTTGAAATAATTTTTTGTTTCATTGATCTTTGGTATTTTTTTTAGTCTCAATTTAATTTACTTCTGCTCTGATCTCCTGATCTCTATTATTTCTTTTATTTTACTAATTTTGGATTTGGTTTGCTCTCACTTTTCTGGTACCTTGAGGTTCATGGTTGGGTTATTTGAAGTCTTCTGCTTTTTTTACTGTGTTTGTTGCTATAAACTTCTGTCTTAGCAACGCTTTTGCTGTATCCCATAGACTTTGATATACTGTGTTTCTATTTCCGTTTGTTTCAAGAAATTTAAAATTTTTCTTATTATTAACCCATTGATCATTCAGGAGCCTGTTGTTTAATTTCCATGTGTTTGTGTAGTTTTTGAGGTTCCTCTTATTGCTTTCTAGTTGTATTTCCTTGTAGTCAGAAAAGATAGTATGATTTCAACTTGTTTGAATCTGTTGAAACTTGTTCCATGGCCTAACATATGTTCTCTTCTGGAGAATGTTCCGTTTGCTGATGAGAAGAATGGGTGTCCTGCAGCAGCTGGGTGAAATGTTCCATAAATGTCAGTTAGAGCTGCTTGACCTAGCGTGTGGTTTCACTCCAGTGTTTCCGTTGATTTCTGGCTGGAAACACCCTACAGAGTGTTGAAGCCCCTACTGTTACTGTGTTGCAGTCCGCCTCTCACTTTCAGTCTCTCAGTGTTTGCTTTATGTATCTGGGTGCTCTGGTGTTGGATGCATAGATATTTATAATTGTTATATCTTCTTGCTGAATTGACCCCTTTATCATCATATAGTGATTTTCTCTGTGTCTTTTTACAGTCTGACCTGTAAGTCTATTTTCTGTAAGTATAGCTGCTCCTGCTGTTTTTACAGTCTTTGACTTTTAGTCTGTTTTGTCATCTATAAGTACAGCTATTCTTGCTCTTTTCTTTTTGGTTTCCATTTATGTTTTTCCACCCTTTGACTTTCAGTCTGTGTGTGTCTTTATAGGTAAAGTTGGTTTCTTATAGGTAGCATAAGTTTGATCTTGTTTTTTAATCCATTTAGCCACTCTGTGTTTTTTGCTTGTTTTTGAAACAGGGTCTCACTCTGTTGCCCAGGCTGGTGTGCAGTGGTGTGATCATAGCTCACTGTAGTCTTGAACTCCTGGGCTCAAGCAGTCTTCTCACCCCAGCCTCCTGATAGTTAGGACTACAGGCATGTGCCACCACACCTGGGTATTTTATTTATTTATTTATTTATTTGTAGAGGCGAGGTTTTGCTATGTTGCCCAGGCTGGTCTTCAACTCTTGGCCTCAAGTGATCCTTCCACCTTGGCCTCCCAAAGTGCTGGGATTACAAACATGAACCACTGTGCCTGGCCCACTGTTACGTCTTTTAGTTGGAGAATTTAGTACATTGGCTTTCAATATTATGGATAAAGACTTAATATTGCCATTTTGTTGCTTGTTTTCTGATTGTAACTCCTCTCTTCCTTACTGTCTTCCTTTGCATGTGGTCAAGAGATTTTCTCTGTTGGTATGTTTTAATTTGTTGCTTTGTATTTTTAGTGTATATATTACATGTAGTGTACCATCAGATGGCTTACAAAAAGCATTTTATATTTATAACAAATTATCTCTGTGACTGTACCCTAGGTACTCAGCAGGCTGAGATAGGAGGATTGCTTGAGCCCGGGAGTTTGAGGCTGCAGTGAGCTGTGATCATGCCATCACACTCCAGCCTGGGTGACACAGTGAGACCCCTCTTAAAAAATTATTTTAAACACATGACGCCTTATCTTTGATCACAGAGGAAAGTATAGAAACAAAAAACTAAAAAATTCTGTACTTTAGCTGCATCTTTCCCCCAAATTTTCATTTGTTATTTCGATTTATTTGTTTTTATATTGGCTATCTCTTTACAGGTTGCTGTAGTTATGATTTTTGGTACATTTTTCTTTTAGTCTTCATACTAGAGATGTGAATGAATGCACACCACATTCACAGTATTATTCTGAGTCTGTGTATTTACTTTTCCCAGTGGGTTTTATGCTTCACATGTTTTCCTTTTGTACATTAGTGTCTTTTTCTTTCAGATTGAAGAACTTTTTTTTAGCATTTCTTGTAAGTTGGGTCTGATGAATTCCCTCAGCTTTACTCTTTCATGTTTGAAAGTGTGTCCTGAGTTGACAGTTGCATTTTTTTTTTCCTATAGCACTTTGAATATATCATCCCACTGCCTCCTGGCCTATATGGGTTTCCTAGTGAAGTCTGTTGCCAGATACATTGGAGCTCCTTTATAAATATATTTGCTGCTTTTCTCTTACTACTTGTAGGATTCTTTCTTCATCCTTGACTTTTGAGAATTTGATTATTATATTCTGTAGGGTAGTTTTATTTGGATTAAATCTGTTTGGTGATCTCTGACCTCCCTGTACCTGGACATTTACGTCTTTCTGAAGGTTTGAAAATTTTTCTGTAATTATTTCTTTGAATAAACTTTCTGCCTCTTCCGCTTGCTCAGTTCCTTCTTGAACCCCAGTAATTCTTAGGTTTGCTCTTCTGAGGCAGTTTTCTGTATTTTGCACGTGTTCTTCATTCCTTTTAATTCTTTTTTCTCTTTTGTGTTCCCTCTTCTGTATATTTTCAAATAGCCAGTCCTCAGGCTCACTGATTGTTTCCTCTGCTTGATTCATTCTGCTGTTGAGAGCCTGTAATGCGGTTTTCAGATCAACAAATGTATTTTTTAGTTCCAGGATTTCTGTTTGATTTTTTTTTAAAATTTCAATCTCTGTTAAATTTGTCTGACAAATTTGTGAATTGTTTTTCTATGTCAGAGTTTGCTGAGTTTTTTTTTTTAACTGTTATCTTGAATTCTTGATTTGAGCACTTGACATGTTGCCATCTCATTAAGGTTGGTCATTGGCTCTTGCTTTGTCTGTTTGAGAAGGTCACGGTTTTCCGTTCGCTGTTGTTTCTTGTGCACATATGTCTGTGGTTTTGCATTCAAGGATTTGTTATCTCAGCTTTCCTGTCTGGCTTGTTTTGTTTTTTCTTGGATGTTTGCTTAGAGGTTCTTTGCAGCTTACTGTCTGCCTGGAGTTTTTTCACTTCTCTGGTCTCATCCTCAGATTTGAGTTCTGGAATATTGCTGGTGATATTCTTGGTGCTGGATGTTTGGTTTTAGTTTTGAGAGGGTGAGTGGAGCCAGATTGCTTCTACTTCTCTATTTGGTGATGTCATTCCCTCTATTAACTCTTTTAATATTTTTGATGCTATTGTAAATGGTATTGTTTTTATATTCACTTTTGATTTTTCATTGCTAGTATATAGAAGTAGAATTGAGGCCGGGCGCGGTGGCTCAAGCCTGTAATCCCAGCACTTTGGGAGGCCGAGGCGGGCAGATCACAAGGTCAGGAGATCGAGACCACAGTGAAACCCCGTCTCTACTAAAAATACAAAAAATTAGCCGGGCGCGGTGGCGGGCGCCTGTAGTCCCAGCTACTCAGGAGGCTGAGGCAGGAGAATGGTGGGAACCCGGGAGGCGGAGCTTGCAGTGAGCCGAGATCGCGCCACTGCACTCTAGCCTGGGCAACAGCGTGAGACTCCGTCTCAAAAAAAAAAAAAAAAAAAAAAAAAAAGAAGTAGAATTGAGTTTTGTATATTGATCTCGTATCTTGTAACCCTGCTAAACTCATTTATTCATTCTAGTAGCTCTTTGTAGATTCCAATAGATTTTTTACCTAGACAATTACGTCATTTGCAAATAAAGATCATCTTACTTTTTCTTTTCCAGTCCAGATGCCATATTTTGTTTTCTTGCTTTATTGCACTGGCCACAGTCTTCAATACAATTGGCAGGTTTTTTTAGTGCTTGAGATGTGGTACATCTTTTTTTTTTTGTTCCTGATCTAAGGTAGGAAGCTTTTACTCTCTTACCATTAAGCGCAATATTAGGCATGGGTGTTTCTTAGATGCCCTTTTTCAAGTGGAAGAGAACTGTCTGGCTAGAGGCTTATTAATTTTATTTTTCCAAAGAATCAGCTTTTGGTTTCATTGACTTTCTGTTGTCTTTGTTTTTATGTCATTATTTCTGTTCGATATTTATTTTTTTATTTCTACTTTGCTGACTTTATGTTTGTACTACCAATTATTGTGAGGGGGGTATTGAAATTTCCCACTATAACTGGATTTCTCTATTCTTGTTGTTCAATCAGTTTTGACTTCGTGTATTTTGAAGCTCTGCTGTTAGGTACAGAAATGCTCAGGAGATTGTTACGTCCTCTTGATGATTTGATGCCTTTATCATTATCAAATGATTTTTTTTATCCTTCAGAATATTCTCTGCTCTGAAATCTATCTTGTCTGATATTAATATAGCCATTCCAGTTTGTTTTCTTTTGTTTTTTTTTTTTTTTTTTTTGAGACGGAGTCTCGCTCTGTCGCCCAGGCTGGAGTGCAGTGGCGCGATCTTGGCTCACTGCAAGCTCCGCCTCCCGGGTTCACGCCATTCTCCTGCCTCAGCCTCCCGAGTAGCTGGGACTACAGGCGCCCACAACCGCGCCCGGCTAATTTTTTGTATTTTTAGTAGAGACGGGGTTTCACCGTGGTCTCGATCTCCTGACCTTGTGATCCGCCCGCCTTGGCCTCCCAAAGTGCTGGGATTACAGGCGTGAGCCACCGCGCCCGGCTTCTTTTGTTTTTTTGAGACGGAGTCTCACTGTGTTGCTCAGGCTGGAGTGCAGAGGTACAATCTTGGCTCACTGCAACCTCCGCCTCCTGGGTTCAAGTAATTTTCATGCCTCAGCCTCCCTAGTAGCTAGGATGACAGGCATGCGCCATCATGCCTGGCTAATTTTTGTATTTGTAGTAGAGAGGGGGTGTCGCCATGTTGGCCAGGCTGGTCTTGAACTCCTGGCCTCATGTGATCCGCCCGCCTCGGCCCCCAGACTGCAGGGATTACAGGTGGGAGCCTCTGCGTCTGGCCCATTCCAGCTTATTTTGATTAACAGTAACATGGTGTATCTTTTTCTGTCCTTTTATTTTTAGCATATTTGTGTCTTCATATTTAAAACATGTTTCTTATAGTCTGCTTCTTTGTATTGTTGGATTTGGCTTCTTACCCAGTCTGACAGTCTCTGCCTTTTAGGTATTTAGGCTATTTACATTTAATCACTTAATGTGATTATTTATGGATTTAAATTTATTATCTTGCTATTTGTTTTCCATTTGTCTCAATTTTTTTTTTTTTTTTTTTTGAGACAGAGTTTTGCTCGTCACCCAGGCTGCAGTGCAGTGGTGCGACCTCGGCTCACTGCAACCTCTACCCCTCGGGTTCAAGTGATTCTCCTGCCTCAGTCTCCTGAGTAGCTGGGGTTACAGGCACGCGCCACCACGCCCAGCTAATTGTTTTTGTATTTTTAGTAGAGATGGCATTTCACCATGTTGGCCAGGCTGGTCTTGAACTCCGGACCTCAGGTGATCCACCCACCTCCCAAAGTGCTGGGATTTCAGGTGTAAGCCACCATGCCCGGCCTATTTGTCTCAATTTTTGTTTTCTTTTGTCTTCTCTCTTGCCTTTTTAGGATTGGATATTTTTAAATGATTCTACTGTATCTTATTTGTTAGCTTATTGTCTACAACTTTTGGGAGACGTTGCTTTAGGGTGTATAGTATGTCTTTAAGTGATTTTCTATTTTTCTTATCCTGATCCTTGTGCCATCATCATGATGATATATTTTACCTTTACATATTTTATAACCTCCAGATACATGTTTTTTCCTTCATACAATTATCTTTTAAAGAAATATAAAATCCCAGAAAAAAAGTTTTATATATTTTCCCATCAGTTTACCATCCACACCTTCTAATTTCTTTGTGTAGGTCCAGGTTTCCTTCTGGTGTGATTTTACTTCCGTCTGAAGGATTTCCTTTAATATGTATCGTAAGGCAGGTTTGCTGGTGGTGAATTCTTTCAGCTTTTGGTTGTCTGAAGGTGTCTGTTTCACCTTTGTTTTGCAAGATATTTTCTCTATGTATAGAATTCCAGATTGACGGGGTTTTTTAGTGCTTGACAGGGGGTGGTCTCCCTTCATCACTCGCGTGGTGTCTGATGAGCTGTCTGCTGTCGTGTTTGTTCCTCTGCTGCCTCCAGGATTTTCTCTCTTAGTGCTTTTGAGCAACTTGATTACGATGGACCTTGGTATGGTTTTCTACCTTCTGCTTGTAGTTGTAGTTCATTGAGATTTTTGGATCTGGGGCTTTGTAGTTTTCATGAAATTTGGATCATTTTGAACCTTTATATCTGCAGACTTTTGTTCTGTCCCTCTCTTCTCCTCAGGACCTCAGGCACGCCGGTACCAGGCTGCTTGGCCTCGTCCCACCGCGGCTCAGTAAAGCTTTGTGCCTGTTTTGCGGTTTCTGTTGCTGTGTCTTCGGGTTCACTCATCTTTTCTTCTGCAATGTCTAATCTGCTGTTCATCCCACTCAGTGGTTTTCATAGTTTTCACTTCTGCAAGTTCAGTTTGGATTGTTTTAAAAAATATCTTCCGTGTTTCAGCTTAGATTTAATGTCTTGTCTGCTAATTCTAACATTGGGTCAGTTTGAGTTGACTGATTTTTCTTCTCATTAAGGGGTCTGTTTTTCTCCTTTGTAGGCCTGGCAATTTTTGGATTTTATATATATATATAAAATATATATTAATATTTTGGATTATATATATATATATATATGTATTTTTTTTCTTTTTTTGAGATGGCATCTCACTCTGTCGCCCAGGCTGCAGTGCAGTGGTAGGATCTCAGCCCACTGCAGCCTCCGCCTCCTGGGTTCAAGTGATTCTCCTGCCTTAGCCTCCCAAGTAGCTGGGATTATACGCGTGTGCCACCACACCTGGCTAATTTATGTATTTTTAGTAGAGACAGGGTTTCACCATCTTGGTGAACAGGCTGGTCTCAAACTCCTGACCTTAAGTTATCCGTCCACCTTGGCCTCCCAGAGTGCTGGGATTACAGGCGTGAGCCACCGTGCCTGGCTGGACGCCATGTATTTTGAGTTTCACCGTGTGAGGTGATGGATTTCTGCATTCCTGTAAAAATTCTTGAGCTTTGTTCTGGGATAGCTCGGTTATTTGGAAACAGTCCTGTGCTTGCAGGAGTTCTCACCCATTGGCAGGTCTCGGGAGTGGGCAGGGGTCTTCTCCAGGCTTGCTTCTCTCTCCTGGGACAGCTTTTTTGGAGCACCAGGGGCCCTTGAGGCTGCTGATTGAGAGCTCACGCTTGCTGCTTCCCAGAAGTGAGATTTAGAACCGTGTTACTCAGGGTGCTGATGCCCCCGTGGGCTCTGAGCTCACCCAGAAGTGAGACTTAGAACCGTGTTACTCGGGGTGCCGACGCCCCCGTGGGCTCTGAGCTCACCCAGAAGTGAGACTTAGAACCGTGTTACTCGGGGTGCCGACGCCCCCATGGGCTCTGAGCTCACCCAGACGTGAGATTTAGAACCCGTGTTACTCGGGGTGCCGACGCCCCCGTGGGCTCTGAGCTCATGTCTTGCTTTGCTGGGCCTTGTGGTGAGTCCTGTGTTACCGGGTCATGCTGTGACCAGGTCCGAGGGCTCCAGCCTCCTCAAGGTTGAGCCGGTCCTCGTGGGAGCCATGAGACAGGCTGCCCTCACCCCTGGCTGTCAGGAAGGTTGGGAAAGTGTTGGGTCTGGGTTAGTTGGGCTCCTGAGGCTTAGGGTGGTGTCTGTCCCTGTGAGTTGCTGCTCTATGCTGGCCTTTCCCTCCAGGCCTCTCTGCCCAGAGTCTGCACTGTGAGGAGTCCGAGTGCCCGTGAGAACCACTGGGTGGCGCTCAGCAGTGGTGGGTGCCTAGTCAGCCCGTGCTGGTCCGTGTGCTAGGAAACACCGCTCAAACACCCAGCCGGGGGGAGAGGATGCAGGCGTACTGGCTGCCTGGAAGTCACCGAGTGCCATCCTTAGCAGCAAACAGTGTGTTTGCAGATGGTCTGCTGTGCTACTCTTTTAGTTTCCAGGACCTGGGCCTGCACAGAGGCCTGCCTGTCCCTGCCCCCGGATAGGGTGGATGAAGCCTGTGCATGTGAACAGCTGGTATTCCTCCCGTTGCAGCAAGAGCTCCAGTGGTGGGAGCCACCCTCCATGCTGCTGGCCATGGCCACACAGGACAAAGCTCAGGGATGGTTCTTAGACAGTGGCTCTCCCCCAGGGCTCAGCACCAGTCACCTCCAGTGCCATCTTCGTCATCCACAGCACTGCAGTCACTGTCACCCACAGGAGTTGCCTAGCCATGGCCTTTGTGGCATTCAGGAGGAAGGGCCCGGCCTGGCTGGCTGTGCACCTGGCTGTCTGCGTGGTGTCAGTGCTGGGCCCCCTGGTGCTGACCTGCAGCCTATGTGCAGGTACGTGCAGCACTACGGCCTGGGCAGTGCCTGTGACAGCATAGAGCGTGTGCTGAAGAGTGTGGCTGTGAAGCTGGGGAAGACACAGAAGGTGAAGGTGCTCACGGGCACGGGTGAGTGAGGTTGCTGATGCGGGCACTGGAGCCTCACCCCATCACCCAGGGGGACCCCGGCCGTCCCCAGAGGAGGCAGGGAGGAGAGGAACGTCTGAAGGAGCATGCGGGCGGGTCTTCTGGGACTGGGTTTCGGGGCAGGGGAGCTACAGAAAGTTCTGGAGAGGAAGGGCTCGTAGTCCAGGCTTCCGAGGGTCCATCAGCCCTGCCGCTTGATGGGCAGTGCTAGGTGGACACCTGCAGGCCTCATGTGCCTGGCCTTGGAGGCTCCAGGCAGCGCAGCTCCAGCTGGTTTCTTTCTGAGTGTGATCCTGTTCCCTGGGCTTCCCTGATGCCACCCTAGAGTCTCTTAGGGCTGGTCCCTCAGGTGGGTAAGGGCTGGGCCCGTGCTGCTACGAAGGCTCCTTCCTCACTGATCCCTCCCATCCCCCAGGTGACGTGAACGTTGTTCAGCCTGACTATCCTGCGGCAGCCCGTGACTTCCTCCATACCTTCCGCCGCGGGCTGCTGGGCCCCGTGATGCTGGACCTCGACATCCTGCGTGGCCACCCCCCGGCCGAGACTGTGCCCTGAACTTGTCCGGGTGGGGAGGGCCACGAGTGGCCTCCCAGACCTCCTCACCTGGGTGGTTGAGGCTCAAGACAGCTCACCTGGTCCAGGAGCTCCACGCTGGCCACTAGGGTGCTGTGCTCTCTGGTGCCCCCACGGCCTGGCTAGCTCCAGGGGCCCCAGTTCCAGGGGCCAAGCAGGTGGGAGTGGACACCAGGCTTCCCAGGTGACGTCCCTGAGCAGCTCCGCATGCTTGGTTCTCCCGGAGCTTCCTGCTCAGGCCTCTTGAGAAATGGATGCTGTCTCAGAAGGAGTTAAAGCTATAACCTGTAACCTTTAAAATCTCCAATTAAAGGGCCTGTTTCTTACTGGCCTGTGAGGTGTACCGTAGTGCCTTGGGCCTGTGTATTAGAGCCGCTCTCACCAGTGGAACCTAAGAAAGGAGCAGGTTGGCAACCAGGGCTTGGTTGGGGGCTTTCGGTCCAGTGTCCTGCAGTCCCACAGCAAGTAAGAGGCTGGCTGCCGGCAGAGAGGTTTATTTCACACTCACAGGCGCACGCAGACACAACAAGACTCCCAGCAGCAGAGCCCAAGCACTGGCTTCACCCCTCCGTGCCCTGGGGCATGTTCCAGGGCAGAGTTGAGGGGGGCGCCCTGCACATGGCTGCGCTGTGCACAGACGGGAAGGCCGCCCGTTACAGGCAGTGGAGACCCCCTGGCCGCTGAGCACCTTCTAGCTCACGGGTAGTGGGTTTCTGTATTAGTGGGGCTGAGAGGTGTGGGGGCCCCTCCAGCCCCATTATCAGTGCACCTGAAGGTCCACAGCCTGTGTCCTAGAAGAGGGAAGAGGAAGGAAGGTGAGTGGGGCTGGGGATATGGACTGAAGTGCTGCGGGGCCTGTGGCCGGGGACATCCTGTGCAGAAGCTCCGGCCGATTTCCGGTCGTGGCCTGGCCTTCCCACAGCAGCCTCCACCACGGCCCTGGTGCTCAGCGGCCCCTCCTTGCTGGCTGGCTGCCTCTGCTGCCCCGTACCCCACACACTCAGCCTGAAGTTAGCCCCCGCGTGCCACCTGCATCCTGCCATAACCCTGCCCGCCTGGGCCGGAAGTGTTCAGATTGGCTGTGTCAGAGGCTAATGTACTGAATATGCAGATCACAATGTGTCCATCACATCTGGAACACTCCATCAGCTTGCAGTGCTGTGGTGTGTGAGGGTCTGGTGCAGCTCAGCCCATCTTCTAGGTGGGCATCTGCGAAGTCGAGGGGGCTCCGCTGGGTCTCCCTGCTTTGAGGAGACTCAGACCACTCCCTGCCTCCTGGGGAAATGGCAGATCTGGGGCAGGGCCTGGCCTTGGCCTGCTGGTCTTGGTGGCACTGAGCTTGGTCTGGAAGGGGTGGGGGAGCGTCTGGACTCACTGGGCCGGGGCATTGCTGGCAGTGTGGATGGGAGGCTGCAGGGTGCTGCCTCCTGTGGCTTAGTGCCCCGGAGCTAGAGAGCAGTGCTTGGTTGAGTCCTGCCAACAGCTTCCAGATCCTCACCCTGGCCAGCACCCAGGCCAGCTGGGGAAGGCAGAGGCTGGCAGGGCCCATGGGGGGTGCTGGTCTCAACTTTGGTGTCCACTGAGTCCAGAGGCTCCGGCCCGGGAGGGATGCAGCCTGGCAGCGGCGAGGCTCTCACCAGGGCCTGGAGAGGGTGAGATCCTAAGGCCACGGGGGGCCAGGGAGAACCCATCCTACCTCGGATGAGTCGGGTGACCGGAGAGCTAGAGAACGTGGTAGACCCAAGACCCCTCAGTGCTGAGCCCATGGAGGATGCCCCAGGCTGGCAGGGCTGGGGAGCAGAGGGCCGGTCTTAAGACAGGTGTGTCCAGTGCTGGTGGCAAGTCCTTGTGGCTGCCCGGTGCCACTCCGTGTGTCTCCTGTCCTTGGGTGGTCAGAGCTCTTGGAGATGTTGGGGGCTCAACCTCTTGCATGGGTGTCCTGCTGGGCGCCGGGGCCCGCCACTGGCCCCTGCTTGCTCCGTGGTCTGAGTTAGCTCCTGATCCACTGAGCAGGCTGTCAGCTGCCGATCTACCATGCCTCGATACCCAGGCCCTGTTCCGAGGCCTGGAACAGCTGCTTCCGAGGAAGGGGCTGCCTGCAGGGAAATCCGCGTGCTGTGCAGCCTGAGCTGTGCCCAGGGAGGGCTCTTCAGTGGGATTGGCAGTTGCTGTGCCCTGAGTACAGGCAGAACTGTGTGATGCCTGAATGTGAACCTAAAGTTCAGAAGATTTGGAAAGCTCTGGAATGTGTTGGGTTTTTTCCCCCAAAATGGGTCCTAAGGAGGGTAAAGTGACATGTTTCAAGTTGTTGGAGCAAAGTGGGTCTCTGACGGATCTCGGCCTGAGGGTGTGGGGCACAAGGCCTGGCAGCCCTTCCAGGGCAGGGTGTGTTTTCCCACCAGCTGCAGAGCCAGGATGGACGTTCCTCGGAGGGACAGTCCTGCTTGGGAATGTTCCTGGGCTGTGAGATCCACTCGTCTCTTCTGGGCAGGTGGTTAGCACCTATCGTTTTCCCCTCACTTCCCCCCAAATCCGTAAGTCCTTTGGTCCATTTCATTGCTGCTTTTGGGAAGGGCCAGATTCCTCAGGGCCTCAGTGGCAGAACCAGCCTGAGGTCGCCTCCCTGCCCATGCGCCACCACAGCCCCAGGGCAGGTGAGGGGAGCCGGGGTGGCTTGGGTTCCTGGCCTTGGCACCTCCCTTTGGGCGGCTCTGGAGCGTGGCTGGGCGGTTGGTACAGGAGCCACAGGCCACTGCTTTTCTGATTGGGGGGACCCTAACATCCTGGAGCGGGTTGGGGCAGGATCCATGGTCCCCTCGAGGTGGGAGGTGGGAGGCTGAGGCGGCGTGGGCAGGACACTGGATGGCGGGTTCACAGGGACAGCCTGCAGCTCCTGCCCCAGCTGGGGCCCAAGACCGTGGGCAAGGGAGGAAGGGGGAGCCCAGGCCGGGGGATCCTGGGGACGGCACGGGCCGGGGGCCAGATGTAGTCCCCGAGCCCAGCCAGGCCTAGGGCCACAGCAACCCCAGGGCGCCAAGGGCGCCGCCCAGCACGAGACAGAGACTAGGGCTGCGCGTGGGTCCAGCGCCTGAAGTCCACGCCCGGTAGCTGTAGATGCCGGGGCCGGTCCCGTTGCCTCCGGGCACCCCGTCCTCGTTGTCCTCCAGGCCGCGCTCCCCGGGTCCCGCGGCCCTTCTCCAGCCCGAGCCCGCCGCCAGGCCCGCGGCTGCTCCCGCCGCCGCCCCAGCCGCCGC
The DNA here is from genome assembly GCF_049350105.2 of Macaca mulatta. NCBI lineage: Eukaryota > Metazoa > Chordata > Mammalia > Primates > Cercopithecidae > Macaca > Macaca mulatta. The sequence goes on from NC_133414.1 coordinate 145,521,294, forward strand.
CCCTGCCGCAGCCACGCGCAAGGAGGAGCCAGGGGCACCGTAGCGCGGCGCCGGCCTCACGCGCACCCTCGAGGTCCCGCGCGCGCCCCCGCGAACCCCTCCCCGGGCACTGCCCCGCGCCCCTCCGCGGCCACCCTTGGCTGCGCCGCTGTCGCAGAGGAAGGCGGCCGCCAGTAGCAGAGCCCAGCACGTTGCGGGTGCCCAGTTCATCTTGGTGGAGCCAAACCTGCGGGAAGAGCGGGAAAGGGCCCTCAGTTTCCATGGAGATCGGGCCCCCAGGGGCGGAGGGCTCAGGGCTGGAGAGCAGAGGGACCCTCGGCTTTTGTGGGATCAGGGTGCCCTCAGCATCTTGGAGGCCCACGCAGGCCTAGGGGGGTGCGGTTTAACCTCTAGCATCAGGGACTTAGGCCTGGGGGAGGCGCTGGGAAGTGGCGGGTGGGGCAGGAGGGTTCTGCAGCTGAAGGTTGTGTACCTGGATTGGGGGCGTTGAAGCGGGGCAGGAGCGCCGCGGTGAGCGTCCAGGCCTCGGGGGGCGTCCAGGTCCGGGGGGTATGGGGCAGGCCTGGGGGAGGACCGCCATGCTCCTGGGCTCTGCACGCGTTGCTGGGATGCGAGGTGGGGGGAAGCATGGGGGCAGGGGTGTTGTGTTTGGGGGATGCGGTAGCGGGGACCAAGTGCTGGCTCAGATAAGGTCTGGAGCGGGGACGGGCCGTGCCTGGGCCTGGCGCCCACCTTTGGGGCCAGAGCCTGGGTGCGGGCCTTGCAGGTGCTGCGGCTGTCAAGCGGCTGCTGACACCGTGCGGACCCCGCCCCAGCAGGCCCGTACCCCAGGGACGGTCCCTCCCGCGCACTCCCAGCGCTCCATGCCGTCCCCGGTTGCCTAATTCAGCACCTGGCGGGGGACAGGATGGGGTCGAGTAGCGGGGTCGCCTTCGGACGCGGCTATCCGGGCGACAGCTGCATCCCCTGCCTGCGCCGCCCCTCGCTCCCCGGCTCTGTACCCGCCCCAGCCTCCCGGCCTTACCCGCCACGGACCTCGGTTGGAACCGCGCGCCGGAGTATCCGCCCAGGGGCCGCAGCCAAGCGGGAAGGAGCGGGCGGGCGGCGGCGCAGACCCTCAGCCTGAGCGCGGAGCCGAGGCGCCTGGGTTTTGCGCGAGGCCTCCGCCCTGGGATTGGGGCGGGCAGTCGCGGAGGCGCATCCCCGGTGAGCCGGTGGGAGGGGAAAAGGACGTCCCCATTCCCCATCCTCGCGGCCTCCCGTCCTCCGTCACCAGCCCCCTCCGTCTCCTGCATCACAAGGTCCCTTCCCCGCGATCCCCCGCGACCCCCGCACCCGGCCCGGTTCCACCCGCCCCGCTTCCTTCCCCTTCACACCCTGGTCCCCACCTGGGCCCATCCGCCTGTGAGTCCCGGTGCCCGGGGATGAGGGCCGAGGTCCTGAGAGGAGAGGGTCCCTGTGCCGGCCCCACGGAGGCCCGAGCCCACCCCGCGGTCCCTACCCCGGCAGGTGCGGCTTCTCCCCTTGTTGTCAGCTGCGGGACTGGGCAGGGACCGTCTCAATCTTCGACCTTGTTTCAGGGAGGATGGGGTCGACTCTCACGATCCCCAAAGGCCTGCCCCGGCCCCTCCTGGGCCAGCTGCCTCCCTCCTGTGGGTTCTGATGCCACCTGGGCCCACGGCGTCTTCCCAGCCCAGGGCGGCCGCGCCTCCGGTGAGTTTCAACTGAGCCTGGCTCCGGGTGCAGCGCCCGCGTGGGACCTCTGCTGTCCCGTGTAGGGTTGCCCTGCAAATATGTGATGAATAAGTAAATAAATACTTTCTGTCTTCTAACTTGCCGGATATTAGAAGGAAACCAAGCTGTGCTTCTCATTTATAGCTACCGTTAAGGACTGAACAGAAGCTTAGCTTTCTGGGTGAGAGGGACAACAGTGTTTTTAGAACCTCTGGAAAGAACATGTATTTGAAAGTGACTAACAGGTCTTCTGGCCCTAGGGGGCCGCCTGAGCAGGTCCACCCAACTTCCCTCCAAGACAGAAAATAAATTAACAAGGAGAACAGGAAGGGCCCCGGGAGACTCCAGACCGGACCGGGGGTGCTGCCCATCAGGCAGGACGAGCTTGGAAGGGAGGGGCCGCGGCCATGGGATGTGGAGGTGGAAGTGGGGGTCATCATAGATCTGTACACTCTGGTCAAGTCCCCCTTTCCGGTCACACAAAGAATAGCCAGCAGTGAGCTGCTTACTCTAAGGAGTCAAGGGGGTTCTTGGGCAACCCCTGGTGCTGGAGCCGGCAGTGGACAGCGCCACAGCCAGACCTCGCTTATTTTTGGCTCATGGGGAAAGTCTGTGACTGTTCCCTCCCCTGGCCCTGGGAGCGGATGTGTGACCACTCAAGACAGTGATGCGGCTCCTCTGGCTGTGGGCGGGAGGGGATGTTTCCCAGCACAGGCCCAGGCTGCCAGCTGAGAGGCTGGGAGGGGCGCCTCACCCCTAGGCTCTGTGTGAGAGGCCAAGTGTGGAGTCTCATGGGGAATCTGCCATGGGAGCCAGCGAGGTGGGGGCAGGACCCAGAGGGGAGAAGGGGTCCTGGGGATGCTGCGGGTCTGGATCCAGGGGCAGGAGCTGAGGTTCTGGAGCGAAACACTGCCTTTCATGGAAGCACGTCTTCCTGTCACCCATTGGCTTCATTGAAGGATGAAAAGTATCAGACATTCAAGGAGAGCTGCATCACATAAAAGAAAGACCAGGCAAAGAAACAGAAAATAAATGGATTGAGAAATTTGAATGACTCAGAGGAAAATTAAAAAAAAAAACATACTCCAATCCATAGACTCAGACTGGGGACATATATTTATATAATAAGAACAGGAAACTGTGAAGATGGAATAAGACAAAAAAGGCACTTTTAAAATTAAAAAAATTATTGCCAAAAAAAAAAAAAACCCAGAAGGATGGAATTGTACATTTAAGGAAATCTTTCTGGCAAAAAGGCAGCAAATATGAAAGAAAAGGAGATAGACCCAGGGGATCTGTTTTGGGCTCTAACATCTGACAGTTGTTCCAAGGCTGAGAGCACAGAATGGGAAAGGAACGGGGAGGCGGTGCTCCAGCTGATTTATGATTCCGGAAGCCTTCTATCTTAAGATGTATAGGATGTATCTTAGGGTGTATAAGAGAAGCACAAGAGAAACATTTAGGCTGTGTTATGTTTGAGTAGAGACATGAAAGTTTTAAATAAATCAGTAGCAAAATGCATCGAGCGGCGCATCAGAACAAATCACCATGATCAATCAGGTTCAGGGTGGTTTTACATCGTAAGATATGTCAATGTGCTTTACCTATTAGTGGACCAAAGGTGAAAAATATGGTTTTCTACAGAGGAAGACAAAGCATTTGATTTCAATTAACATTCGTTTGTGGTGAAACATGTTGAGAAAACTCGTCATAGAAGTGAAATTTTTTCCTTGACAAAGGCTAATCTCAGAAGACATATGTAGTGGAGAGCTTTTAAATGTATTTTAAAAAATACGAACCAATGAAAAGATTGCCTACTTTCACCACTTCTGTTTAACACAGCATTGGCAGAGCTGCCACCAGGAAGAACACAGCACGTTGAAGGCACGGTGGCTCCTGCAGCTGCAGCCCTGAGGCCTGATTCTACCATAGAAGGCACAGTGGCTCCTGCAGCTGCAGCCCTGAGGCCTGATTCTACCATAGAAGGCACGGTGGCTCCTGCAGCTGCAGCCCTGAGGCCTGATTCTATCACAAGTGCTGCAGCTGGCAGAGGCCACAGGACATAGGCATAGCTGGTGAAACTTGCAACTGAGGGTGCCGGGGGCTCCTGGGAGAGCATTTGTCCCCCCTAAGGCGAGGGGCTGTTCAGAACCTGTGTGCTCTTGTCCTTTCCCCCTTTTTCCTGCTGGGAGTGGGACTGGACTGAGGGTGGCTCCTGCCATTGGAAGCCCCCAGGATGCTGGGTCAGCAGCCAGGCGGGTGGAGGGCAGGGTCGTCCCCGGCACACAGGGTGCTGCTCTGCACTGCTGGGTGTCTCACCTCTCGCCCCTGTTTTAAGTAGGTACTCCCTAGACTTGCAGCCAGATGTGTAACTTAGACTTAAAATGGTAGAATTTCTCTACCGGAACAAAAAATAGCTTTAGAAAATATAAGATAAAAAGCCACTGATAGCCTGGCATGATGGCTCATGCCTGTAATCCTAGCACTTTGGGAGGCCAAGTCAGGCAGATCACCTGAGGCCAGGAGTTTGAGACCAGACAGGCCAACATGGTGAAACCTCATCTCTACTAAAAATACAAAAATTAGCCAGTCGTGGTAGCATGTGCCTGTAGTCCCAGCTACATGGGAGGCTAAGGCACGAGAATCACTTGAACCCTGGAGGTGGAGGTTCAGTGAGCTGAGATTGTGCCACTGCTCTCCAGCCTAGGCAGCAGAGAAAGACGACTCCTCTGGAAGAGAGAGAGAGAAAAAAAAAAGCCATTCACCACAGTCCACAATGTAAAAGACCTCTATGGAGAACATCAAAAAGTTATTAAAGAATATAAAAGAAAATCTGCATAAATGGAGCATGAACAGGATATTGCAAAGGTGACAGTTCACCACAAATTGAGCCATAAATTTAGTGAAATTACAATCAAAATCTTGGCATAATTTTTAAAAGGCTCTGTTATAAGCTGAACTGTGTCTCCCTCAAATTCATGCATTGAAGTCCCAACCCCTAGTACCTGCATTTGGAAATAGGACCTTAAAGAGGTGACTAAAGTTAAATGAGGTGAGGTGAGCTTGATGTCCTTAACAAGAGGAGCTTAGGACCCAGACACCAATTGAGGCACAGCCCTGTGAAGACAGGGAGAAGACAGTGTCTACAAGCCAAGAAGAGAGGCTGCAGAAGAAACCAACCCTGCCAAACTGAGAAAACAAATTTCTGTTGTTTAAACCACCCTGTCTGTGGCGCTTTGTTATGGTAGTAACAAAATAGCACAGAACCCAAACGTTTCTAAAGTCTGTATGGAAAAATAAAGGCCTAAAATAGCTATTAATAAAATAATTTTGAAAAAGAAGATCAAAGAAGAGCAAATCACCATGTCATATTCAGACATTGTAGAAAGCCATCGTTATAAAACAACCCAGTCTTGGCAAGGATTAGACAGAGACCAACACGAGAACAAGGATACCATTAAGAAACTTGTGTAGGAACCGGTCCATGTCTACAGAATAAAACAAGATTGAGAATTTTGGTAGAGAATGGGAAACTAAAATGACAAAAAGGAAAGTCTAGAATAAAAAAATACATTTTGAAACACAGAAGATTAGACATGGCTAGAGAGAGAATTAGTAACCTGGAAGATCAGAAAATAATCCAGAAAAAAAAAAAAAAGAGCATGCAGAATAGGATGTTAGGAGGCAGAGGGTACACTATAAAAAGGCCTGACGTGCCATGTAATATTAGAACCAATGGAAGAAGAGGAAGAATGAGGTAGAGGTAATATTCAAAGAAGTAATCACCAATAATTTCCAAAAACTGATGAAAGAAATTAAATCATGAATTCTAGAAGCATTAAAAACTCCAAGTGCAATAAATACAAAATGAAGCATACCTAGGTAAGACAGCTGTAAACCAAACAACTTCTAGAAGCAGGGGAAACTCAAGTTACTTGCAAAAGAGTAAAAGTAAGACTGGCAGCTGACGTCTCAACAGAAAGAGGGAGTGGGTGGCAAAGCAGAAATGCAGTTTGTCAAGTCCATGTTCCAGTGTCACAGAGCTGACTGTGAATGGTGGTTAGAAGCTAAGAGGCAGCAGATTAATAATTGGCATGGATAAAAAATAGATACCATGCAAATACTAACTAAAAGGAAGCCAGTGTAGCTATATTAATGCCAAAGTAGACTTTATGACTTAAAAGTTGAGGTAAGGTTTATGACTTAAAGGTTGAGCATTATTAGGGACAAAGAGTAATGCTTCTTAGTAATGAAAGGTTAAATTTTCCAAGGTTAAATGTTTCCAAAACATTTCTAAATCTGTATGCATTTCATGACATAACCTCAACATATACAAAACAAAAATAGTAAGAAAAAAGATTTACAGTGAAAACTCATTGACATAAATTTAAAACTCACACACAACATCATGCATCTGTTGAGTACCTCGCTCTCCAAGTACACGTGCTGAATGCATCACACTGGGTGGCTGTGATGAGGGAGGTGGGATGGGAGCATGGAAAAACCGTGAAATCAAGCGAGGGATACCTCCCCACAACCAGGTGCTGCAGCCCAATAGTAAGAGACGTGCTCGGTCAACTTAGTTTCTGCCTTCAAGCACCAGAGAGAAAAGGCACAGAAACCTGGTAAGGGCACGTCATCTATTCATTAGACCCATCAAATTTTCAATAAATGGACACAAAATGACGTTCTTGTTTCTGAGGAAAGGGGGCACCTATGTGTTTGGTGGTGCTACCTGGATGTGCCGGAGCCCTTTGCTGACCTGGCCTCAGGTTCTGCTCTGAGGAGCTGGGACCTCATGGCAAGGAGACTTCCCTGTGGGCCCGGAGGACCGGGCTGAGTGGCTGGCCTCCACAGCAGCTGTTCATCTGAGAGGGTCAGGTCCGTGAGAGGGGGCTTCCTGTGAGCTCCAGGCCCAGCTTCTCCTGGGCCGGAGGCTCCCGGCTGCCATGGCGAGGCACTGTTCTGGCAGTGCTGAGGCCCAGGTCTGGCATCTCTGCCCCTCCCCTTCTCATGGAGATGCTTGCCTACGGCTGCTCTGTGCTCTTGGCAACTCTGACTCTGGGTGATATGGGCGAGGGTGGGGCTTGCTGACTGCCCTGGTGGGAGAGGGCTGTGGCGGCCTTGGGGGGTCACCAGTGTCTGTGAGCACAGGGAAGGGGGAGGAGCTGCAGCTGGTGCTCTAAAGGCGCAGGGCCTGGAGGAGTTTGGCCAGGGCCTCCCTGCAGTTCCCCAGGCAGATGATGGGTTTGAGCAGAGGATCCCAACCAAGTAGACCCCCGACACTGTAGCAGGATGAGCCACAGACAAAACTCCTCAGACACCGGATTAAAGAAGGAAGAGGTTTTTTTATTTGGCCGGAAGCATCGGCAGACTCGTGTCTTAAAAGCTGAGCTCCCCGAAGATAGAGTTCCTGGCCCTTTTAAGGGCTTACAGCTCTAAGGGGTTCCACGTGAAAGGGTCGTGATAGATTGAGAGCACATGTGGTTAGAGTGGGGGGTTAATCTTTTAACCTCAGGCCTGGTCATCAGTGGCACTGGCTGGTCTCGCCACTGACTTCATTCCTGTTGTTTTTCAACTTTTACTTCCTCCTCTTCAGAGACAGTAAGAGAAATGGCTTCTCTCCTCAACACCAGCTTGATGAGGTCAGAGGAGCCGCCACCCAGGTGGGAGGCATGGGTGGGGAAGGCCTTTGGCTGCTGGGCCTTCCTGGAATCCTCAGCGACCTGGCCAGGATGTGGGCGTAGGACACCGTGGTTGCCTGCAGGGAGGCCACGAGGATCACCCGGGCTGCCTCAGAGACCAGCATTTCTATGGCAATGGTGCTGGAGCAAGACAGCCATAGTGGGGGTGAGATATCACAGAAGTGGTTGAGGACATCGGGGCTGCAGAGCTTCTGGCTGGAGTTGAGAGCCATGAACAAAAAGAGGCCTGGAGCTGTTGAGCCGGGCACTCTGGTGGGACTCCCAGAGCGATTTGTAAGGTGCTCTGCAGGCCCATGGAGGGACCCACCGAGCTGGGAGGGCCTCCCCACACTCTGCTCAGCGGCAAATAGGGCTTTCCACGCAACCTTCCGTCCCGGTGACCTGACCCTGGGGACGCCAACCCGGGACAGGTCGCAGACTCAAGGCCCTTCCCTTGAGGTTGGGGGCTGCTGAATGCTACCCAGCAGCTGCCTTCGGAACACCCATTTCATTTTCTTTCTTTTTCGATGCATGACATTTATTCATCTATTTATAAAATAATACAAAGAGCACATAAACCCCTCAGCACAGGACATTGACAATTACTAAGCGATGAGCTTAGCTCCTCCCCTCTCCCACTCTCAGAGGTACCATTCCTTGGGATTCTCTGGCGGCTTTCTTGAAAGCACGTTGATGACCTGAAATACAGGCGGAGCTTTGCTGGGATTCAAGCTTCATAACCCAGAGCGCTGGGCTGTGCGCTGTCCTCTAGGTCTTGCTCTTTGGTGTCAAGGCTCTCCCTCTTCTCAGCAGCTGCACTCCGCTCACTTGGACACCTGTGTAATATTCCGTGGTGTGACTACACCCCAAGTCATAGCACATTCTTTGTTCACCGACACCTGGAACGATCCCCAGTCCTCTGTCATTGCCAATGGCACTGGGTGACGTTCCTGTGCCAGGTTCCTGGTTGTCGTGTGTGAATATTTCTCTTGTAATCCACCCGTAAGAATGGGAATGCTGAGGTCAAACTTTACTCAAAACTTCCTAAGAAAATACCAACCTCTTTTCCCAATGTGGCTTCACAGCTCCTGTGGATCTCCCACCCTCTCCAGCAGGTGGTGTCGTGGAATTCTCAGTCTTGGCCACTTCAGTGGGTAAGAAGCAGCGTCTCATTGTGTTGGTGACTCGTATGTTCTTGCTTGTCCCACAGGTTTGGTATCAATGTGTGTTTCTGCTTCTGTGTGTCTTTTCCAATGGTGTCATCTTTTAGTAATTGATTTGTAGGGATTCTTTAGCCCTGTCTAAATTTCTTTGTGGAGGCAAAGTTTACACAGTAATGTGCTTAGTGTTGAGGTGATGGGTTTTGATAAATGTGTGTGTGCCTGGAAACCAGACGCATCAGGATGCCAACTTCTGTCACCCCACAGACATCCTGCATACCCTTTCCCAGTTAATCCCTGACTCTCGACCTTGAGGCAACCACTGCTGAGATTCTTTTCTTCATAGGTTTCGTTCATTCTAGAATGTAATATAAGTGGAACACACAATGTCCTCTCTTTCAACTCCAGTTTCTGCTCAGCGCAATGTTTTTGAGGCATATCCAGAGTTTGAGTGTTTGTTCCATTATTATATAGTCTCCAGATTATCTGGAAATGTGTTATTTAGTTTCCAAATGTTCAGAGATTTTCTGGAGACATATCACTGTTGTTCACTTCTATTTTAATTCCATTGAGATTAGAGAACATACTTTGTTTTAAATTTGAGATTTATTTTATGGCCTAGAATATGGGTCTCCATTGGTGATTGATCTGTGTTCTCCCAAAAGAATGTGCATTTTCTGTCGTTGGATGGCACATCTTGGAGATGTCAATCAGGGAAGCTGGTTAATAGTGATGTTCAATCTTTATTGAAATCTGTGGTTCTAATTGTGGATTTGTCTATTTTTCCTTGATGTTATATTGTTTTTGCTTCATGTATTTTCAGGTTGTTACTAGGTGCAAACCTCTTTAGGATGATTTTGTCCCTCAAAAGCATTAACCCCTTAATAGTTATGAAATGATTTCCTTTATCACTGGTAATATTTGTTATTCTAAAATCTACTTTGTCTGTTATTAACTCCAGCTTTCTTTAAATAGTGCACGATATATCTTTTACCATTATTTTACTTTAAACTTACCTGTGTCTTTCTTTTTAAATTGTGCTTTTTGTAGGCAGCATATAGTTAGGTCTTGCATTTTTATTCACTCTGATAATCTCTGGCTTTTATTTGGGGTATTTAACTATTTACATTTAATGTGATTATTAATATGATTACGCTTACATCTACCACGTTACTATTTGTTTACTGTTTATCCTGTCTGATTTTTGTTGCCTTTGTCATGTTTTTCTTCCCTTTTTATGATCACATTTTATCTCCTTTGCTGACTATGACCTGTAACTCCTTTTGTTACTTTAGTGGTTGTTTTAGGGTTAGTGTATTCCTTTAACTTACCGTCATCTACCTTCAAGTGATATGTTATTTCTTCATGTATATTATACAAGCTATACAATAGTGTACTTCCATTTCTCTCCTACTGGCCTTTGTGCTACTGTGGTCATGCATTTTATGTTCATGTATTATAAATTCCACAATAAATTGTTATTATTTTTGTTTATACAGATACTTATCTTTTAAATAATAAGGAAAAGTGTGGTGTGTTTATTCATATTGGCATTCACTGTGCTCTTTATTTCTTTTTATAGATCCATATTTCCATCATTTGCCTTTTACCTGGAGGAATTCTCTAAATATTTTTTTGTAATGCTGGTCTGCTCGTGATATATTCCTTCATCTTTTGTAGGTATGAAAATGTCTCTATTTACCTTTTGTTTTTGAAACGTATTTTTGACCTGGCATGGTGGATCATGCCTCTAATCCCAGCACTTTGGGAGGATGAGGCGGGTGGATCATCTGAGGTCTAGAATTTGAGACCAGCCTGGCCAACATGGTGAAACCCTGTCTCTACTAAAAATACAAAAAACTAGCCAGGCAGGAAATCTCTTGAATCCGTAAGGCAGAGGTTGCAGTGAGCCGAAATCTTGCCACTGCACTCCAGCCTTGGTGACAGAGTGAGTCTGTCTCAAAAAAAAAAAAAAAAAAAAATTTTTTTCCTGTGTACAGAATTCTAGACTGACAGTTTTTTTTTTTTTTTTTCTTACAGTCTTTAAAAGATGTGGCTCCACTGTTTTCTCGCTTGCATTACTTCTCTTGAGAGATCTGTGGTCACATTTATTTTTGTTCCTCTGGCTACTTTTAAGATTTTCCCTTTATCACTGGTACTGAGCAATTTAATTATGATGTGCTTTGGTGTAGTTTTCTTTATGTTTCTTATCTTGAGATTCATTGAACAACTTGGACTTAGGAGTTTGTAATTTCCATCAAAGTTAGAAAAATTTTGGTTATTAGTTTTTCTTGTTTTTTTTGAGACGGAGTCTCGCTCTGTCGCCCGGGCTGGAGTGCAGTGGCCGGATCTCAGCTCACTGCAAGCTCCGCCTCCTGGGTTTACATCATTCTCCTGCCTCAGCCTCCCGAGTAGCTGGGACTATAGGCGCCCACCACCTCACCTGGCTAGTTTTTTGTATTTTTTTTAGTAGAGACGGGGTTTCACCGTGTTAGCCAGGATGGTCTCGATCTCTTGACCTTGTGATCCGCCCATCTCGGCCTCCCAAAGTGCTGGGATTACAGGCTTGAGCCACCACGCCCGGCCTGGTCATTAGTTTTTCAAATGCCTTTGCTCTCTCTTCTTTGTTGATTCAGTTACATGTATATTAATCTGCTTGGTGTTGTCCAACAGTTGTCACTGATACTGTTTCACTTAAAACATTATTCTCTCCTCTCTCTGTTTTGTTTTTTGGTAGTTTCTATTGCTGTGCCTTTATGTTTCCTTCTGCGATCTCTAATCAGATGGTTTGTTGTTGTTGTTGCTGTTGTTTTCTTGAGATGGAGTCTTGCCCTGTCTTCCAGGCTGGAGTGCAGTGGTGCAGTCTCGGCTCACTGCCACCTCTGCCTCCCAGGTTCAAGCAATTCTCCTGCCTCAGCCTCCCAAGTAGCTGGGATTACAGGTGCCTGCCACCACAGCCAGCTCATTTTTGTATTTTTAGTAGAGATGGAGTTTCACCATGTTGGCCAGGCTGGTCTCGACCTCCTAATCTTAGGTGATCTGCCCACCTTGGCCTCCGAACGTGCTGGGATTACAGGCATGAGCCACTACACCTGGCCCCAATTTCATTGATAGTTTCCAAGAACCAGCTTTTGTTTTCATTGATTTTCTCTATTGCTATTTTTGTTTTCTATTTTATTGATTTCTGCACTGATCTTTAATATTTATTTTAATCATTTTCTGCTTAATTTGTTATTATATTTCTAGTTTCTTAGGGTGGAAACTGAGGTAACTGGTTTAAGACCTTTCTTCTTATACGTGTTTGGTGCTATACATTTTCCTCTAAGTACTACATTAGTAAACTCCAGTAATTCTTTTGATATATTGTGTTTATTTTCATTTCAAAACATTTACTAACTTCTCTTTTGATTTCTTCTTTGACTAATGGGTTATTTAGAACTGTATTTTTCCCAAATATCAAAATATTTCCCATATATCTTTTTCTTCTGTTGATTTCTATTTTTATTAATGTGGGTGGCAAGCCACCCAGGCGCCGAGGCAAGAGACTGAGGGCACAAGCTGTTCCAGTATAATAAAGAAAATACATAAAATAAGAATAGTTGTACTAGAAATAGATTATAGGTATAATGACATATGAATATTATTAATCATTAGTTTGTAGCAATTACTCTTTATTCCAGTATTATAATAATCCTTGCTCTACAATTATAACCTTGGAAAAACCTGGCCATACAGAGACGGAGCTGAAGGGGCACGTTGAGAAGTGACCAGAAGACAAGAGTGTGACCCCTCTGTTATGCCCGGGCAGGGCCACTAGAGGGCTCCTTGGTCTAGCGGTAACGCCAGCACCTGGGAAGGCACCCGTTACTTAGCTGACCTTGGTCTAGCCGTAGCGTCAGTGCCTGGGAAGGCACCTGTTACTTAGCTGACCGGGAAAGGGAGTCTCCCTTTCCCCGGGGAAGTTAGAGAAGACTCTGCTCCACCACCTCTTGTGGAAGGCTTGACTCAGGCCCGCCCACAGCCATCCAGAGGCCTGAACGTCTCCCTGTGATGCTGTGCTTCAGCAGTCACACTCCTGTTTGACTTTTCATGTTCTGCCCTGTACACCTGGCTCTGCCTTCTAGATATCATAGCAGAATTAGTGAAAGTACTAAAAGTCTTTGAAATGCATAGAAGAAATAATGGCATAAGCTGTCCTCTCTCTCTCTCCCTGCTTCAGCTGCCAAACAGGGAAGGGCCCACTGTCTGGTGGACACGTGACTCACGTGACCTTATCAACAATTGGAGATGACGCACAGTCCTTACCCTGCCCCCTTTGCCTTGTATCCAGTAAATAACAGCGCAGCCTGGCATTCGGGGCCACTACTGGTCTCCGCGTCTTGGTGGTAGTGGTCCCCTGGGCTCGGCTGCTTTTCCTTCTATCTCTTTGTCTTGTGTCTTTATTTCTATGATCTCTCGTCTCTGCACACGAGGAGAAAAGCCCACAGACCCTGTAGGGCTGGTCCCTACAAATTAGTATGTATTACTTTCAATTCTTTTAAGTTTGAGACAATTTCTTGGCCTAGAATATGGGTTTATTGGGTAAATGTTCTGTGTGTGCTTGAAAAGAATGCGCACCCTGCTGTTTTTGGATGGAGTGTTCTGTAAACATCAGTTAGGCCAAGGTGGCCGCGCCGTTCACGCCTTCCATACCCTTCCGACTTGTTGCTTGTCCTGCCTCCTTGGATCTTGTAAGTGCAGCGGTTTTGAGTCTGTCTGTGGTGTCCGATGCCTGCGCTTCCCTGTCTCTAGGCCTGATTATGTTCCGCTGTGTGCTGAGCACTGTGATTAGAGACTGATTAGAGCTTGCTTTGATGCAGCCTTCCTTGAGTATCTTTGCTTGTTTTTACTTCTTCCAGACACATGGTGGGGGTGGTTGTCCAGAACCATGTGGCTCAATTCAGTCTACACTTGATGTTCCAACTGAAGGTTCAGGGTTGTCATGGTCACAGGGGCTGGGGCTTGTCGGGTTCATCCTCGTTCCTCGGGGGCATAGATGTGGGTTTCCAGGGCCACTGTGTTGGGAGGACCTGGGCTGGAGGGGCTGGCACGGGGCCCGAGTGCTGGGCTTGCCTCATTGGTGCCCGTGGGTTCCTGCCTGCAGCCCGGCAGCTCCTCGCTCACGTCTACCCCTGGCTGCTTTTGAGAAGATTAGGCTCATCCTGTTGTCCTCCTGGAAAGGGAGGCTCTGAATTACTAAGTTGTTTTCTCTGGACGTGTGGAACTCTCTCCTGCTTAGATATTGGATCTACTGGGCTAATTGTAAAACATACTTAGTCTCCATTTTCCATACCACATTTTGTTTAACTTGTTGAGTGATTTCTTCCAGTCCTTCTTGAGTTTATTTCTGGCATCCTGTTTCCAATGTGTGAGTTATCTGTCTTTTCTTTCTCTGACTGTCTTTCTTTTCTTTTCTTGTAGTGTTCTATCGTTTCAAGGGTGCAAACTGCATGTTCTGCTGTCCGTGAGGATATTCACGGATTTCACTGCCCTCTGTCTCCGTGTCCTGCAGCCTCTTCTCAGTCTCTCAGCCTCTGTCTGTCTCCCCTGTTAGGGGCTCTCGTCTGATGTCCGGTGACCCTTGGCTCTCAGCCCACACTGGAGAGATCCAAAATGCTGACCAGGCCCCGGCAGAGTCATCTCGCTGGGGAAGCCCCGCCCTCGCCTGCCAACATCACGCAGATTCCTTAGAGGAATGTCGTCTGGGGTCCTGCCTGGAGGAGACGGTGGCTGTTGTCCACCATCTAGGGACCTGGTGGGGCTGGGGTCTCTCTGTTCAGTGCAGGGGCCTTCAGGCAATTCCCTGATATCTGTCCGTCTGCTCTCAGAGGTCTGGGTGTGTCCAAGCCCAGGACCACCACAGCTTCCCCTGAGCTCTCAGAGGTCTGGGTGAGTCCAAATCCAGGACCCCCTGGCTTCCCCTGAGCTCTCAGAGGTCTGGGTGAGTCCAAATCCAGGACCCCCTGGCTTCCCCTGAGCTCTCAGAGGTCTGGGTGAGTCCAAATCCAGGACCCCCTGGCTTCCCCGAGCTCTCAGAGGTCAGGGTGTGTCCAAGCCCAGGACCCCTTGGCTTCCCCTGAGCTCTCAGAGGTCAGGGTGTGTCCAAGCCCAGGACCCCCTGGCTTCCCCTGAGCTCTCAGAGGTCTGGGTGTGTCCAAGTCTGGGACCCCCAAAGCCGCCCCTGGTTCACAGAGGAGGTCTGGGTGTGTCCAAGTCCAGGCCCCCCTGGCTTTCCCTGGTTCACTGTCTTCAGAGTTCTACTGGGGTCATGGCTGGCTTTGCCACCTTCTGAAAATCCCTACCTTCACCCCACCGGCATCTTGCTTTCAGAGCACCTGGCTGTTTCCTCCCTCTGCTCCTGCTCTGTGTCTCCTGTAGACAAAGGCATCCCAGACACCCCCAGGCCATGCACCACCCCGGGGCAGCCGGGCCACCCTGGGCTTGGACGGCCCTGGCATCTGTCCCTGTACCCGTGTGTCTGTGTGTCTATGCCTGTGAGCCCTGCGTGCAGGGGCCCCATGGCCTGCAGGCTTTCAGTCAGCACGAGGCCCCTCCAGACGTCCGGGCCAATACCTGAGTGTGGAACGGCGCCTCAGCCTCAGCCTCTGTGTGTTTCTACTTCGGTCCCGAGAGTGAAGCTCAGGACTCCCGAGCGTCCACTGCACAGGATGAACGTCCTCGGTTTTTACCACCTTGCCAGCAGGACCGACAGTCATTACTGAAGCAGTTGTTGCAGATCCACGTGGTTCTGACCTACACGCAGGCTGCGTCTGCGGCTCCCAGCTGTGGGTCCCTGTGACACTTGAAGGTCACCATAGACACACGGCATCACACAGCTCCGCCAGCCCGGAGCCACTGCCTTCAACGGGGAACTGGAGGCTCCTGCACCTGGTCTGCCGCCCTCCCTGTCCTCACAGCCTCTTAGGAGGAGCAGAGGACAGATTCCTCCGGGAGGCCAAGGCTGTCGCTCCCGTCGGCCCTGCAAGCTGAGCTGTGTTCAGCATGGCAGCCTCGTCCCGTCTCCGAGCCTGGCTGTCCACAGAGGCCCGCCCTGCAGTGGGATTGAAGGATATTTGCCTGGAGAGTGGCTCAGCCTCTCCAGGGGCTCCTTGTGCTACGGTCTGGGGGCCGGTTAGGGAGGGATGCAGGGAGGGGCCTAAGGGTGGGGCACCAGGTGTGAATCCCTGTGGGGACCCCCAGTGCCTGGGACGGGGTTCGTGAGTGCCTGGGTCAGCGTCCATCAGGGTCTAGGTCAGCGTCCATCGGGGCCCGGGTCAGCATCCGTCGGGGCCTGGGTCAGGGTTCATCGGGGTCTGGGTCAGCGTCTGTCGGGGCCTGGGTCAGGGTTCATCGGGGTCTGGGTCAGCGTCTGTCGGGGCCTGGGTCAGCGGTCTGGGTCAGCATCTGTCGAGGTCTGGGTCGGGGTCTATAGGTGTCTGGGTCAGTGTCTTTTGGGGTCTGGGTCAGTGTCTGTTGGGGTCTGGGTCAGCATCCATTGGGGTCTTAGGTCTGGGTCCTTTGGGGTCTTGGTTGGCATCCATCGAGGTCTAGGTCAGCGTCCATCGAGGTCTGGGTCGGGGTTTATAGGTGTCTGGGTCAGCGTCTGTCGGGGCTTGGGTCAGTGTCTATCGGGATCTGGGTCAGCGTCCATCACGGTCTGGGTCAGGGCCCATCGGGGTCTAGGTCAGAGTCCATCGGGGTCCAGGTTGGGGTCCATCGGGGCCTGGGTCAGCATCCGTCAGTGTCTGGGTCAGCATTTGCCAGGGTCTGGGTCAGCGTCCATCGGGGTCTGGGTCAGGGCCCATCGGCGTCTGGGTCAGCGTCCATCGAGGTCTGGGTCGGGGTCTATAGGTGTCTGCGTCAGCGTCTGTCGGGGTCTGGGTCAGGGTCTGTTGGGGCTGTGAGCTCAGGTTCCAGCCTCCCTTACCCACTGGCTCCCAACAGAGCCGGGGACCAGCCGTCCATGGAGACTGGGTCATGGGTGGGCAGTGGGTGACCCAGCAGCTTGGTTTTTGTTTGGTAACATTCTTGGCCACCTGAGTCCTATATCCTGTTTTCCTGTTTCTCCTCTCTCCCCACCCCGTTTTAAAGTAAATCTGTTTGTGTGTAGTGTGGTTGGGCTTTTCCTGCTTATCTGCACCGTATGTGCCTCTGGTAAGCCCTCCATGCATCCTCCACTTAACCTCAAGGTGAAGCTCAGCCAGTTTGATAAACAAGCTGCGTAATTTTGTGAACGCATTTGGGCCAGGAATGGCTGACGACGAAGCGCCACAGAGCTGAGCTTGCGGCATGGCGGGTGGTGTGTGTGGAGGGCTCCTCCAGCCCTGGGCCATGGCAGCCTCTGAGGCTGGCCAGCTAGTAGATGCTATGAGGGGAAGCAGCTCTGCCCACCCTGCCACTCCCCAAGGAGGTCCCTGGACCAAGAACCCTGCAGGATGGACTTGGGAGGGCAGCCCCCAGCCTCGGCCCCCACCCTCACCCTGCACTGCTCGTCCACTGCGTCTCCTGCCTCTGCGCCTGGGCTGCCCAGACCCTCTGTGCCTTTCCCTCCCCAGCCGGCTCAGTGCCTATGTGAGGCCAGCAGAAATGTGCACTTTTGTCCTGAAAAGACTATGGGAGGCAGCAGAGCTCTTCAGAGTGTGGGCTCTGGGACAGGGGCTGGAATTCAAATTCCAGACCCACCCTTGCTTTGTGACCTTGGACCTGTGGATTGGGAGGGGTCAGGAGTCTCTGCGGTGCAGCCCCTGTGCTGGTCCCCCATGGACGAGCTCGCTCTGGGGCTTCGGGTGTCCGTCGGGGGTGGCGTGAAGCTGTGCACCAGGAGGTTTTGGGTCAGGTCTTAGCGAGGTCAGACCCAGTGTGGCCAAAGCCCTCACCTTTGCACAGCCGCCATCCTTGATGCTGCCATCTCCCTGGTGATCTAGGCCTCTCACTGCCCACGGCTCCTGTGACTTGTGACCACCAGCTTCCTCTAAAAGCTGCCATTCAGCAGCCGTGGGGCTTGAGGTGCACATCTGTCTCTTCTGGTCTCAGGTTCCCTCTCGAAAGATGCAGCCAGCGTTGCCTTATCTGATAGAATCTGAGGCGGAATCTGCAGCGGAGACCTTGAGTTCTCGTCATTTAGGTATGTGGAGCACCCTGTGCTCTGCTGCCGAGTGTGGAGCCGGAGAGCTTCATGCCCTATACACAGAGGTGCCCACGGACAGCCTGGCATGCAGGCCCTGCAGAGATGCTCTCACACAGCCCATATGCACCCCACACCTGCCGTAAGTGCAGAATCGCATCCCCTACCCCACACTTGGCTTCACTCACAGGGCACCCAGGTACCTGCATCAGAACTATACCCATCCCCACCCGGACACATGTGTCCCCAGCACAGGCCCCCAGGCAGACAGAGGCTCCCAGCAGGCAGACAAAAACACGCACACAGCAGATCCAGACCCGGCACACAGACATCCATGCAGACATGCTGCCCCTGCCCAGGAGACAGGCAGGCATCACTCACCCCAGCCTCTGGGGCACCGTGCTTCCCACAGAAACAAGTGGATAAACAAGGCCATGAAACAGGGACAAATGTGAAACCACAGACATGCTGCCCCTCCTCATGGCCGCCTGCTTCAGGGAAGCTTGTTGACCAGCCCACCCCAGACAGCTCGCTGCCCGATGTAGTTACAGGCACAGGCATGTGCAGATGTGCTGTGGTGCAACTGCCAGGGCCGAGCAGGCCTCCTCCCTGTTCTTCAGAGGGTAGGAGTCAGGGTGTGGGGGAAGCCTACCTGCCTGGGCAGGTCCACGCAGGTCCTGTACCCTTGATGCAGGGAATGTGGCCATGTACTGGGCAGCCTGGGAGCTGAGGCCCGTCTGGACAAAGCCAGAGTCAACTGTCCTCCACCCTCACTGACACTTATCTCAGAAGAACTCACAGAAGAGAGAAGCTGTTCAGATGGGGCTTCTCTCAGAGGGCTGGGGATGGGCGAGGGAGCAGAGGCTCTTCCCACCTGTCCTGGGGGTGGTGCACACAGGTCCCTCTCACCTGCCCAAGGGACCTGCCTCCCCTGTGACCAGGCCCATCAGCCAGAGTGGCTGGAATCAGAACTGGAGGCCGAAGGGAAACCTGCCCACGGGCCCCGCCCCAGCTGCCTCTGTGGGACAGGGCAGGTGTGATCTGGCCTGAGCAGGATGTGGGGCACTGACGGACATACCTGCACACCCCAGCAGCAGCCAGAGGAACAGAGGGGGACCAGGAAGAACCCACCTGGGGATCCTTGCATGCCTCCCAACCCCTACATCCCAGAGCAGAGGGCGCGGGTCCCCCAGGGCCTCCCACAGGAGGGCTCCGCCTGCCCACTCAGAGCAGAGGGTGCCAGTCCCCCAGGGCCTCCCACAGGTGGACTCCGCCTGCCTGCTCAGAGCATTCGGGGCTAAGATTGGAGTTTGACTCATTGTCTGTCCCTCACCTCCTGATCTCTGGCCAGGCCAGTGTGAGGGGCACAGGGTTAATTGAGGAAACCTTTTCATGGGCTGTTAAGGCAAAGGCACCTGAACCCTCTGCCCTCGTCACCTAGACCCGTGAGGACCATGGCCCTGGGACAGAGCCCTCTCCCTGGACACCAAGGTCCTCTGACTGCTCCCCGCCTGGTTGGCTGAGCCTGGCTGATGCTCCACAGAGATGCAGTCCAGGCTGGACAGCTCAAGCTGGCAGAGGGCAGTGGGAGGTGAGGAGAAGGTGCCCAGGACCCACTGTGAGGGGTCTTTGGTCCCCGCCTTCTGTGTGTGCTTGGAGAAGGGACTTTGTTGGCCCTGGGGACAGCAGATCAGTCCATACAGCCTGGCCTGGGGTCCTGATCCACGCAGGCCACAGACCTCCAGGGCTGCTGGAGGCAGATGTATTGGTCTGTGTTCTCGTGCCCCAAAGCCACATTCATAAATGTCACATCTATTCACATTCAGCCATGTCTGCGGGTCCTTCCTGGGTCTCTGCACTGGCTCCCGACCCAGCAGTGGACGGATGAGTTTTTGCCTGGGGGATCAGGTGTTGGAGGGGGACAGACAACAGCTAATGGCGGTCAACTCTGCCACACGTGGGGGTGGAGCGTGGCATGGAGAGGCAGGCACGAAAAGGAGTGGGATCAGGGCCACTGCTTGGACAGAAGACCGAAGGCCAGGTTCCACCCTGGAGGGGTCAGAGAAAAGAGTGCTGGGAAAGGGGACGGTTCCTGCAGAGGCGAAGGTGGGCATGGGCCCTGTGTGGTGGGGGACCCAGCAGTGGGCAGGAAGGGCTGAGCTCAGCGGTGGGGGGCAGCACACAGGCCTGTGGTGGGTCCTTGACTGTCACCGACTGAGCGGCTGCGGGGTGGTGAGCAGAGTGGGGACTGATATGACTTTGTTTTCATGGATCCCCCTCGACCTGTGGACGCTGGAGGAGCATGCGTGGGGCAGGGCCCAGTTGGGGGCAGCCCTTGCAGCTGAAATAATGCAGACCCTGCCGGGGTGCAGTCCGATGGATTTGCTGATGGATCGGATGTGGGTGTGGAACAGAGAAAAGCGGAAGGCTCTGGGGTCAGCGTGGTTTTGGGGGCTGGGGGAAGTCGGAAGTAAGGTTTTGGGGTGCAAGTTCGGAGATGGAGGAACAGTTGGGCAGAGGCGTGGACACAGGCGTGTGAAGCAGGGGCCAGGGCTGGAGGTGGGCATTGGGTGCGTCGGGACCGAGCCGGGGCTCCAAAGGCCGGCGCTGTGGGCTGGGGGAGAGCGGAGGCTGGGTGTCCATCGGTGAAGGTGCCATTCTCATCTCCTCTAGTTTTGTGCCGGGGGCAGCCCGGGAGCTTCACTGGGTCTGTGTCCGCCGCGCAGCCCCGCTCCGCCCTGCTCTGCCCTGCGGTGCCCACCAGGAGGCTTTGCCGGGGCGGCCAGGACCCCTGAGGGCACGAACACCGCAGACTCGCGGCTCTGGCCCTGCCCAGTCCCGCCAGGCCTGCCCTGGCGCGGCCGCTTCTCCCGGGGCAGCTTTCGGGGCGACCACCCACCCACAGGCAGAGCCCCCCGCCTGGAGGCCCCGGGCTGAGGCCTGTGCACGCGCCGGAGGCTCTTCCTGGACGCAGCGCCACAGCGTGGCGGCGCCGCCCACCAGCCCTGCAGCCCCACCGCGCCCCCTGCCTCGGGCGGGTGCGGACTCCGGGTCCCGCCCGTTTCTCGGGGTCTCTCCCAGGGCTCCGTGTCCGCCTCACTGAGAGCCCAAGACAGGGGCGCCACCGCCTCAGCGACCCCCACCCCCTCCCCGCCCCGGGGACCCCGCCCCGCGCAGCGCCCGCATCCCCCCCCCCCCCCCCCGGGCAGCCTCCTGGCTGTGTCCGTGCGCGTTTGGGGTCCCATCCACGCGGTCCCCTCCCTCCCACGCCGGGCTGGCAGGGAGGAGCCCACGCCCACCGCGGCCCCCGGACGCCCCCACTCCTCAGCACCGCCCAGGGAGAACCCGCGGCCGCCTGGCTGGGAAACCCACGGCCTTCTCCGCCCTGCGCTGTGGGCTGGGTTTCCAGGGAAATCTTAAGTCAGTTCGTCAAGTCCTGTCTCCCTCCCAGAGTTTACTTTGGGGGAAATTTCACATCTTTGCAACAGGAAAGCTTCCAACCCAGAAACGTGGTGCGTTTCCGCGTTTGCTTAGATCTTCCTGTGACGCCTCTCAGCTTTCTGCATTAACGCCTTCCACGTCTTTCACTAGATTAATTCCTAGATCATTGGTAGTTTTGTTGCCTTTATACGTGGTAGCTATTTTTAAAAAGTCATTTTCTGTTCATTGCTTATATGTAGAAAAACAAGTGACTTTTGTCTATGTTCAGTGAACTCGCTACTTTCCCGTGTGGCTAAGTGATCTGCGGTTCCCGTGGGTCTTGGCATTCCCAGCGGCGTGTCTGTGAGTCCTGCTGGTCTTCACTTTCATTCTCCAAGCATCGTGCCTTTTCCTTTTCATCTTTCTGCACTGGGTTTGGCCCCCAGGGCAAAGTGGGCCGCGGGTGGGGCGGTGAGAGCTGGGACGGGGACGCTGCTGTGAGCTGCGTTTCTATGCTCTTGTTATCAGATTAAGGAAGTTCCCTCCTATTTCTAGTTTGCAAACACTTTATTATCAGAAATGGATCCTGAATTGTATATTAAAAATTTTACGTCTCTTCAGATGACAATATGATTGTTCTCCCTTAGCGTTTCAGTGTGGC
Organism: Macaca mulatta; assembly: GCF_049350105.2. NCBI lineage: Eukaryota > Metazoa > Chordata > Mammalia > Primates > Cercopithecidae > Macaca > Macaca mulatta. The sequence continues at coordinate 145,543,116 of NC_133414.1, forward strand.
AAATTACAGTGACTGATTTTCTAGTGTTAACTTTTTTTCTAAATGCAACTTTGCAGTCCTGGAAAAAACCAGCTTTGGCGTCAGTGGTGTGCTTTGCACGCATTGCTGATTCTGTGGGTCCTGTGTCTGGATTCAAGACAGGCAAACATTGAGAGAATTCATCATCACTAGCTCAGCCCTACAAGAAATGCTTAAGGGAGTCCTACATCTAGAAGTGAAAGGATGTTAACCACCATGATAAAAACTCACAAAAAAATAAAAATCACTAGGAAATCAGATACACAAATGAGAACAAGAAAGAAATAAAATCTTATCATTATAAAAACCCACCAAACTGCAAAGATAGACAATAAGAGAGGAAGAAAGGAAAAAAGGATATACAAAATGACGAGAAAACAATTAACAAAATCACTTGAGTAAGTTTACACCTATCGTTAACAACTTTGAATGTAAACAGTTTAAATTCCCCAATTAAAAGATCTGGAATTGCTGAATGGATTAAGAAAACAAGACTCACCTATATGCTGACTATAAGAAACTCTCAGCACCTGTGAAGACACATGTGGATGAAAATTAAAGGGATGAAAAAATATATTACATTCAAATGAAAAACAAAAATGAACAGGAGAAGCTATATTTATGACAGATAAATCAGACTTTAAGACTAAAAAAATAGGCCGGGCGCGGTGGCTCAAGCCTGTAATCCCAGCACTTTGGGAGGCCGAGACGGGCGGATCACGAGGTGAGGAGATCGAGACCATCCTGACTAACGCGGTGAAACCCTGTCTCTACTAAAAAAACACAAAAAACTAGCCGGGCGAGGTGGCGGGCGCCTGTAGTCCCAGCTACTCAGGAGGCTGAGACAGGAGAAAGGCATAAACCCGGGAGGCGGAGCTTGCAGTGAGCTGAGATCCGGCCACTGCACTCCAGCCTGGGCAATAGAGAGAGACTCAGTCTCAAAAAAAAAAAAAAAAAAAAAAAAAAAAAAAAAAAAAAAGACTAAAAAAATAAAAAGAGACAAGGTGATTAAATAATGGCAAAGGGCTCAACTCAGGAAGAGGATATAGCAGTTGTAAATATAGATGATCCCAACACCAGAGAACCCAGATATATAAAGCTAATATTGTTTGAGCTAACAGGAGAGATAGATCCCAATATAATAATTGTTGGGACTTCAGGACCCCACTTTCAGCATTGGACAGATAATGTAGACAGAAATTCAATAAATAAACATTGGATTTAAATTGTACTATAGACCAAATGGACCTAACAAACATTTACAGAACATTTTATCCAGCAGCTGCAGAACACACATTGTTCTCATCAGCACATAAAACATTCTCTAGGATAGGTCATATGTTGTGTCACAAAACAAGTCTCAACAGATTTTAAAAAATAAAAATCACATCAAGTATCTTCTCAGACCACAGTGAAATAAACCAGAAATCAACACCAAGAATAACTTTGGAAGCTATATGAACACCTAGAAGTTAAACAACTTGCTCCTGAATGACCGTGGAGTCAATGAAGAAATTAAGGAGAAAATAAAAAATTTCTTGAAACAGGCCAGGCGCGGTGGCTCAAGCCTGTAATCCCAGCACTTTGGGAGGCCGAGACGGGCGGATCACGAGGTCAGGAATCGAGACCATCCTGGCTAACCCGGTGAAACCCCATCTCTACTAAAAAAAAAAAATACAAAAAACTAGCCGGGCATGGTGGCGGGCGCCTGTAGTCCCAGCTACTCGGGAGGCTGAGCCAGGAGAATGGCGTAAACCTGGGAGGTGGAGCTTGCAGTGAGCTGAGATCCGGCCACTGCACTCCAGCCTGGGTGACAGAGCGAGACTCTGTCTCAAAAAAAAAAAAAAAAAAAATTTCTTGAAACAAATAAAAAAAGAAACACAACATACCAAAACCTATGGAATACAGCAAAAGCTGTACTCAGAAGGAAGTTTATGGCAACATGCAGGGTCCAGCCCCACAGGGTCGGTGGGTTGTTCTCCCCGTGTGCAGAGATGAGAGGTTGTAGAAATAAAGACAGAAGACAAAGAGATAAAAGAAAGGACAGCTGGGCCCAGGGGACCACTACCACCAAGATGCAGAGACTGGTAGTGGCCCTGAATGCCAGGCTGCATTGGTATTTATTGGATATAAGACAAAGGGGCAGGGTAAGGAGTATGAGCCATCTCCAATGATAGTAAGGTCATGTGGGTCATGTGTCCACTGGACAGGAGCCCTTCCCTGCCTGGCAGCTGAGGCAGAGAGAAAGAGCAGAGAGAGACAGCTTACGCCATTATTTCTGCATATCAGTGACTTTTAGTACTTTCACTAATTTGCTACTGTTATCTAAAAGGCAGAGCCAGGTGTACAGGATGGAACATGAAGGTGGACTAGGAGTGTGACCACTGAAGCACAGCATCACAGGGAGACGGTTAGGCCTCCGGATAACTGTGGGCAGGCCTGACTGATGTCAGGCCTTCCACAAGTGGTGGAGGAGTAGAGTCTTCTCTAAACTCCCCTGGGGAAAGGGAGACTCCCTTTCCCGGTCTGCTAAGTAGCAGGTGTTTTTCCTTGACACTGACGCTATCTCTAGACCACGGTCCGCTTGGCAACGGGCATCTTCCCAGATGCTAGCATTACCGCTAGATCCAGGAGCCCTCTGGTGGCCCTGCCCCGGCATAACAGAAGGCTCACACTTATCTTTTGGTTACTTCTCACTATGTCCCCTCAGCTCCTGTCTCTGTATGACCTGGTTTTTCCTAGGTTATGATTGTAGAGCAAGGATTATTTTAATATTGGAGTAAAGAGCAATTGCTACAAACTAATGATTAATGATATTCATATATAATCATATCTATTGTCTATATCTAGTATAACTATTCTTATTTTATATATTTTATTATACTGGAACAGCTCGTGCCCTTGATCTCTTGCCTCGGCACCTGGGTGGCTTGCCGCCCACAGCAACAAATATCTACAACAAAAAAGATAAGTATTTCAAATAAATAATCTAACATTGAACTTCGAGGGACATAGGAAAGCAAGAGCAAAACAAACCCAAGATTAGTAGCAGGAAAGAAATAATAAAGATGACAGCAGAACTAAATGAAATAGAGACTAAAAAAGAATACAAAAGATCAACAAAACAAAGTCAGGCTTTTGAAAAGATTATCAAAATTAACACATCATTAGCTAGACTAAGAAAAATAAAGATAACTCCAAATAAAATTAGAAACAAAAAAGGAGACATTATAACTCATACCACAGAAATACAAAAAAACATAAGAGATCATTAAGAACAGCTATATGCCAACAAGTTTGAAAATCTAGAGAAAATGGATAAACTCCTGGACACATATAACTTACCAAGACTGAACCAAGAAGAAATACAAAACATGAACAGACCATCAATGAGTAATGAGATTGCATCAGTAATAAAAAGTCCCCCAACAAAGAAAAGACCAGGACTGCATGGCTTCACAGCTGAATTCTACCAATCTTTAAAAAGAAAAAATAGTAACTCTTCTCAAAATATTCCAGAAACTTGAAGGTGGGGGATGGAGGAGGGAATTTGTCCAGACTCATTCTATGAGGCCAGAATTGCCCTGACACCAAAACTAGGCAAGGACACAACCAAAAGAGAAAACTATAGGACAATATCCCTAGTGAAAATAGATGTAAAAATTCTCAACAAAATACTAACAAACCAAATCCAACAGCATATCAAAAAGATTATACAGCATGATTGAGTGGGATTTGTTTCAGGAATGCAAGGATGGTTCAATATATGAAAATCAATAAATGTGGTATATCACAACAGCAGAATGGACAAAAGTCATATGATCATCTTAAGAGATGCAGAAAAAGCATTTAATCAAATCAACAATCCCTTCATGATAAAAATTCTTAACAAATTAGGTATAGAAGGAATGTATCTCAATACAAAAAAAGGCCATATATGACAAACCCACAGCCAAAATCATACTGATTGGGGGAAAAGTAGAAAGCTTTTTCTTTAAGAACTGGAACAAGACAAGAATGTCTACTTTCAACACTCTTATTCAACCTAGTACTGAAGGTTCCAGCCAGAACAATTAGAGAAAAGAAATAAAAGGCATCCAAATTGGAAATGAGGAAGTTGAGTTGTCCCTGTTTACAGATGACATGATTTTATATATAGAAAAATCTTAAGACTCCACCCAAAACTTTTCATACTGATAAATACATTCAGTAAATTTGCAGCATACAAAATCAACACACACAAATCAATACCATTTCTATGCAACAGTAACACACTACCTAAAAAAGAAATTAAGAAAGCATTCCCATTCACAATAGCTACAAACCCCCACCGCCAGGAATACATTTAACCAAGGAGGTTGAAGATCTCTACAATGAAAACTACAAAACCCTGATGTAAGAAATTGAACATGACACAAAAAAAAGAAAAAACATCCTATGTTCATGAATTGGAAGAATTAATATTGTCCAAATAACCATATTATCCACACAATCTGCAGATTCAATGCAATTCCTATCAAAATATAAATTACATTCTTCACTGAAATAGAAAAAAGACTCTTAAAATTCCTATGAAACCACAAAGACCCTGAATAGCTAAACAATCCTGACCAAAAAGGGCAAAGTTGGAGGAATCACACTACCTGACTTCAAAACATACTACAAAGCTATAGTAACCAAAACAGCATGGTACTGGTATGAAAACAGACACACAGGGCAATTGAACAAAATGCAGAACCCATAAACAAATCCACATAATTACAGCCCTAACTGACTTTTGACAAAGGTGCCAAGAACACATTTGCGGAAAGTATACCTTCTACAATAAATGGTGCTGGGAAAACTGGATATTCATATGCAGAAAATAAAACTAGGCCTCTATCTTTCACCATGTAAAAATCAGCTCATGATGGATTAAAGACTTAAATGTAAGATCCAAACTATAATACTACCAGAAGAAAATATAGGGGAAATGAGTCAGGACATTGGTCTGGGCAAAGATTTTATGAACAAAACTTCAGAAGCACTGGTAATGAAAGCAAAAATGTACAAATGGGCATATACCAATCTAAAATCCCTCTGCACAGCACAGGAAACAAATGACAAGGTGACAACCAACAGAATGGGAGAAAATATTTGCAAATTATACATCTGACCAGGAGTGAATAATTAGATTATATAAGGAATTCAAACAACTCAAGAGCAAAAAAAAATTAAGTTGATTAAAAAATGGGTGAAAGTTTCTGAATAGGCATTTCTCAATAGAAAACATATAAAGAGCCAAAACATATGGAAAAAACCTCAACATCACTAATTACCAGAGAAATGCAAATTGAAACCACAATAAGATATAATCTCAACCAAGTTTGAAGGGCTTTTATCTAAAAGACAAACAGTTAACAAATGCTGGTGAGAATGCAGAGAAATGGTAAAACTTACACACTGTTGGTGGGAATGTAAATCAGTACAGCCATTATGGAAAACAGTATGGGGTTTCCTCAAAAAAATAAACATAGAATGACCATATAATCCAGCAATCCCACTACTGGGTATTTATTCAAAGGAAGGGAAATCAGTGTATTGAAGAGATGTCTGTACCCCCGTGTTCAGTGCAGCACTATTCACAAAAGACAAGACATGGAATCAGCCTAAGTGTTCATTAATAGGTAACTATATAAAGGAAATGTAATATACATACACAATGGAATACTATTAAGCCATAAAAAAGAATGAAATAGGCCCGGCATGGTGGCTAATACCTGTAATCCCAGCACTTTGGGAGGCCAAGACGGGTGGATTGCTTGAGTCCTGGAATTTGAGACCAGCCTGGGCAACATGGTGAAACCCCATCTCTGCAAAAAATGCAAACAAATTAGCTGGGTGTGGTGGCATGCACCTGTGGTCCCAGCTACTAGGGAGGCTGAGATGGGAGGATTGCTTGAGTCCAGGAGGCAGAGGTTGCAGTGAGCCAAGATCATGCCACTGTACTCCAACCTGGGCCACACAATAAGACCCTGGGAGTGTCTCAAGAAAAAAAATAAAATAAAGAAACCTGTAATGTCAGCACTTTGGGAGGCCAAGGCAGGTGGATCACCTGAGGTCTCTGGTCTGAGGTCAGGAGTTCAAGAATAGCCTGGCCAACATGGCAAAACCCCGTCTCTACTAAAAATACAAAAATTAGCTGGGTGTAGTGCCATGTGCCTGTAATCTCAGCTACTCGGGAGGCTAAGGCAGAAGAATCGCTTAAACCTGGGAGGTGGAAGTTGCAGTGAGTCGAGACTGTGCCATTGCACTCTAGCCTGGGCAACAAAAGTGAAACTCCATCTCAAAAACAAAAACAAAAACAAAAACAAAAAAAACTTGCCATTTGTAGCAGTGTGTGCATGTAGGACATTATATTAAGTGCAATAAATCAGGTAGAAAAAGTTCAATACTGCAATACTGCTAGTTGTTACTCATATGTCAGCACTAAGAAATTGACTTCATATTAGAAGAGTAAAATTAGAGTTACTGGAGACTGGGAAGGGTTAGGGGAGAAGCAGATAGGGAGAAGTTGTTTAATAAATACAAAGTTGCAGAGGAATAAGTTCCAGTGTTCTGTAGCTCTGTGGGGTGACTGTAATTCACAGTAACTTGTGTATTTTCAAACAGCTAGAAGATAGGATTTTGAATGTTCCCAACAGATGAATGATAAATGTTTGATGGGCTTGGTAATTACCCTGATTTGATCATTATGCATTGCATACATGTATCAAAATATCACTCTGTATCCCATAAATATGTAAAATTCTTACATGTCAATTAAAATTAAGGCACTTCCTACTTGCTTCCATTTCAGATGAGAAATTAGCTGTAATTCACATGACTATTTTTTATAGTCAATGCATCCTTTCTGTCTGGCTGTTTTTAGGATTTTTTTTTCCTTTAGTTTCCAAAAATTTAATTATGTGTCTTGGTGTGAATGTCTTTGAATTCATCTTATTTGGGATTTCTCAGCTTCTTGAATCTGTAGTTTTGTGCCTTTAACCACATTTGGAGAGTTTTCAGTAATTGTTACTTTAAATACATTTTCAGCCCCACACTCTCTTAACTTTCCCGGATTTCCCATGATACAAAGATTAAGTCTTGTTATTACTGTCCCACAGATCCCTGAGGCTCTATAAATTTTTCTATTTTCTCTCTGTTGTTTGCATTGAGTAAATTCTATTGATGTATCTTCAAGTTCACTGGTGCCATCCTCTGTCATTTCCATTCTACAAGTCCGTTCATTGAGTTTTTAACATTTCGGTTATTATATTTTCAGTTCTATAATATTCATTTATTTTAAAAACAACTTGATTGAGGTTCATATATCATTAAAGTGTGTGGTGCAGAGGATTTTAGTATATTCAGGATTATGCAACCATCACCACTAGCTAATTTCAGAACATTTTTATCACCTTATGAAGACATCCTGTAGCTGGCTGCAGTGGCTCACACCTGTAATCTCTACACTTTGGGAGGCCAAGGTGGGAGGGTCATATGAGGCCAGGAGTTTGAGACCGGCCTGGGTACATAGCAAGACTTTCCAGCTCTACAAAAATTTTTAAAAATCAGCCAGACATGGTGGCATGCACCTATAGTCCCAGCTACTCAGGAGGCTAACGTAGGAAGATCACTTGAGGCCAGGAAGTTGAGGCTGCAGTGAGCTATGATCATGCCACTGCACTCCAGCCTGGACAAGAAAGTGAGACTCTGTCTCCCAATAAAAAATTACATAAATAAATAAAAATAAAAAATAAAAACACTATACTATTTTCAGTCCTTTTCTCTTTCCTCCTCCTTTAGCCCCTGGAAACCACTAATCTAATTTGCATGTCTATTGATTTGCCTATTCTGGAAACCTCATATGAATGGAATTGTACCCAGTATGTGGTCTTTTAAGTGTGGCTTCTCTCACTGAGCATGTTTTCAAGGTTGATGCACATCTAGTCGGTGTGGGTGCCTCGTTCCCTTTCTACAGCTCAGTGACGTTCTGTAATATGGACATACTGCATTTTCTTTATCCATTTATCAGTTGATGCACACGTGAGCTGTTTTCATCTTTATTATGAATAATGCTGTGTGAACATTCATGTAGAGATTTTTGTTTGCACATAAGTTTACATTCCTCTTAGATATGTACCCTGCAGTGGAACTGCCCTTCCTGGGCTCAAGTGGTATCTTCCTGGAATATCTCTATTTAACATGTGGACAAACTGCCAAATTTTCTCAAAGCAGTTGCACCATTTTGCAGTCTACCAGTAAAATCTGAGAGTTCCCATTTCTGCACATCCTTACCACTGTTTCATTTTTTTTTAAGACAGATTCTTACTCTGTCACCCAGGCTAGAGTGCAGTGGTGCAATCTCAGCTCACTGTAACCTCCGCCTCCTGGGTTCAGGCGATTCTCCTGTCTCAGCCTCCCAAGTAGCTGGGACTACAGGTGCACGTCACCATGCCCGGCTAATTTTTGTATTTTTAGTAGTGACAGGGTTTCACTATGTTGGCCAGGGTGGTCTCGAACTCCTGACCTCAGGTGATCCACCTGCCTCAGCCTCCCAAAATGCTGGGATTACAGGTGTGAGCCACCGCGCCTAGACTGTTTCATTTTTATAACTTCTATTTCTTTGCTGAGATTTCTATTTTTCCATTTGTTTCAAGGGGATTTGCATTTTTTTATGGAAACAGTTTTTATGATGCCTGTTTTAAAATCCTTGCCAGATAATTCTGACACCCGAGTCTTCCTGGTGCTGGCCTCAGTTGATTGTCTCTTATTGAAATGGTCGTGTCCCTGGGTCTTCATATCATGAGTGATTCTTAGCTGTATCTTCTCTCAAGAGTTTTGGTTCCAACGACAGTTCAGTTCTCAGAGTTCTTGCATAGTTCTTCCGTGTCATTCTTCTGGTGCTGCTGGGACTCCCACTCAAACCCTCACCCTACCCCTACCCCTAATTCTACTAGTGCCATCTGGCAGCACGGAGGGCGCCTCCCTGGCTGTCTGGCGTCACTGCCTTCTGTGGTGGTGGCATGGCTGAAGCCGACGGGCCCAGGTGGAGGGCGGAGATGCAGGGCTTCACTGATGCTGTGCTGTGGGCAGGTTGGACCACCTGCCTGGTGGTTGCATCTAGTCCCATCAGCAGCTATCAGTGTGGGAGGAAACCCACAGCCTGCACCCTCCTCTTATCTGGTGATGCTCAGGCCAGCAAGGCATTGGCTGCTCTGCTCACGGCTGAGAGGCAGAGCTGCTGATTCGCTCTGGAAAGGCTGTGGCTGTCCCCATTGGCCCCAGGACGTCCTTGGCAGCTCCCACCTCTGTGTATGTGACTCTGGGCTGTGACCTCCACTGTTGCCCCAGCTAAGCAGTGAGGACTTGCCAAAGCCCAGAGGGCTGTGGGACCATGAACGCAGCTCTCTGGATCCTGGGACTCGGGCCCCTTCTTCTCAAACTCTGGGCAGTCCCCACTGGTAAGTTTCTCCTTCCTTCATCCATGGAACTTTCTGGAGGCAGCAGCTCTGTCGATGCCCAGGCCCCGGGGCATGAGGGTCCCTGCAGTGACCTGCTGTCTGTCTGGGTCTCACTCAGCCCAGAGTGCGTCGGACATGCTGGGGCAGGAGGGAGGTGGCTCCACATGGCTGGATCCCTGTGACCTCAGGGCCCCCAGCCCCTAACCCCACTGCTCAGAACCCAGGGCACAGGGCTGGGTCAGGCCCTGGACAAAATGAGGGACACGGCCCAGTGTCTGGTCCCAATGACCCCGATCAGCAGAGTCCTGAGGGGTCCTGTGGGGGCTGCTCCATCCATGTCCCCTGGAGCAGGGCTGAGGTCCTGGGAAGGAGGTGGGAGGGTTGGCTGCATCTGGCAGTGAGGTTGAGCATGGGGTCCCACAGAGATGCTGCGGCCAGGTGGGGACACTGTGGTGTGGGGCCATGTGGAAGGGCTGCTGGGTCAGAGCAGGCAGCTGTAGAGAGGGAGGTCCGGCCAGAAGGAAGAGCAGGAGAGGCTGGAGGTGAGGGAGCCCTGGGGACCTGCGTACATGGGCACGGAGCCATGACATGAGTGTGGGGCTGGGCGGGAGGCACGGGAGGGTGCCCTCGAGGCTGAGGAACACTTCACTGGCAGGGCTGGTCCAGGTGCCCAGCAGGGCGGTGACCTGGTGCCGGATGGAGCCGCACCCCCAGTGGTGGGGTGGGAGTCTGTGAGCAGCTGCAGAGAGGGCAGAGGGGGTTGGGATTTGAAGGAAAGGCAGCAGTGTGGCCACAGATGGATGGATACCTGGGGTTGAAGGGATTTGCTTTTGTGTTAAGGATTGCAAGCACAAGGGCCGGAATTCTCTACTACAACAAGAAATAAGCTTTAGAAAATACAGTATAAAAAGCCATTCGTAGCGGGCATAGTGGCTCATGCCTGTAATCCCAGCACTTTGGGAGGCCAAGGCAGGCAGTTTACCTGAGGTCAGGAGTTCGAGATCAGCCTGGCCAACATGGTGAAACCCCATCTCTGCTAAAAATACAAATATTAGCCAGTCGTGGTGGCGTGCGCCTGTAATCCCTGCTACATGGGAGGCTGAGGCAGGAGAATTGCTTAAACCCTGGAGGTGGAGGTTACGGTGAACTGAGATCGTGCCATTGCACCCCAGCCTGGGTGACAGAGCGAGATTCTGTCTCTAAGTAAATCAATCAGTCAATCGCAGACACCAGCACACATCCATGTCCTGAGGAGAACCAGGTGGGAGGGTGATGAGGAGGCTGGGGGGTGTGGAGGGATGGAGGAAGACTGACAGGGAGGGGATTCGAGGCTCCCCACGAGGTGGGAGGGAAAGGTCTTCATCTTGGACCAGGCAGGGTCGCCCCTCTGCTCCTGACTGCCATCTGGGAGGCTCTCTTCTGGGTGTGGAAAGTCCTCCAGGGGCCCTGGAGGCTGCTCTGGGACCACAGCGCCACCCACATGGAGTTCCTCCTAGTGGTGCTTCCTCTCGGGGTGGCTGTGTTGATGTGGGGGTGCAGAGGCCTGGAGAGGGTGGTTGGGGTGCCTCCGTGGGGGGTGGGAGAGAAGGTGCTGGGGCATCTGAGATGCTCGGAAACCATGGAGACTGAGATCCTGGCTGGAAGGCTGGTGTGGGTGGGGTAGTGGGGCTGGGTTTGGTGTAGTGGCAGGGCAGGCAGGGGGTGTTTTCCTGGACGCTCAGGGTTGCAGAGGACAGGAGCGAGGGGTGAGCAGAGCACTCCAAGGGGTGTGGACAGTCACGTGGGCGGGGCAGGGGTGACAGTGGTGGGCTGGAGACCACAGGGCCTCCAGTGGAAGCGGCGGAATGATGCTTGGGAGGCAGAGAGTGGGTGGGAGGACCCGCCCAGCTGCAGACCCAGGAGGACAGGGGACTTCCTTGCCTGGGGGTGGGGTCCTCCATGATGTTGGGGCTTCAGAGGGCCGGGGAGGGGAGCAGCCCCGGGGGAGACACATGGGGTGAGGGTTTCTGTGTGAGCCGCGCCCATCACCTCTCTGGGACTGCTTCATGGGATGAGAGGAACCCGACTTGCCGCTGAGGCCTCGCAGGCCGTTCCCTGCTGCCGCCAGAGCTGCCATTGCTGCCAGCTTCCTCCTGAGCCTCTGGTTGGTTCTGGCCCCTCTAACTGGACCTGTCTGTCTGAAGGTGGACCAGGCGCTCTGAGGCTGGCGTACAGACACAGCACGTGCGACGGAGTGGTGCTGGTCCGACACCACGGGACGTGGGGATACGTGTGCAACCAGGAGTGGACGCTGGCAGAGGCCTCTGTGGTGTGCAGGCAGCTGGGCTGCGGTCCTGCCGTGGGCGCCCCCAAGTATGTCCCGCTGCCTGGAGAGATGGCCCAGCCCTGGCTCCACAACGTGTCCTGCCGGGGCAACGAGTCCTCCCTCTGGGAGTGCAGCCTTGGCTCATGGAGCCAGAGCCCGTGCCCCCACACGTGGGTGGTGGTCGCGCTGTGCTCCAGTAAGTAGGGAGGAGTGAAGGGGGCGGGCTGGGGAGGAGGAGTGGGAGGACAGGGAGGGTCTCCGAGGTGGGCGGGGAGGCCGTGGGTCTGGAGCTCTCTCTGGGAGGGGCTCCTCGCTGGGCACCGGAACCATCCTGACTGTAAGATTCAGCTGTGGAAAAACCACTGCCAGGGACAGTCAGAGAGTGCACGAAGGAAGCAGAGTGAGGCCCAGGCATGGGGAGGTAGCAGCCGAGAGGGGGCGGGGTCTGTGGACGCCTGAGGCCCACACAGGTAGCTGATGGTAGTTTCTTACACAAATGACAGAAAGGTACACGCTTTGCCTTTGAGATCTGGCCTGAGGGTCCTCAGCTGTCCCTCAGACTTTGTGTGGCTGTAAGGACCCCTCATAGCGTCCTGCCTCTGAAGCGGAACCACCTGGCCAGGACCTCCTATCATCTGGGGGCCCAGTGTGAAGGGACCCTGTGGGGACCCTTGTTTCAGGAGACCGGCAGCAGAGCATGAAGCTGGGCACAGGGGGCCTCTCTGAGCCCCGGGCCCTGTGTGACTGCCCGGTCACCTGCCCCTGAAGCTGGCCCTCCGCAGCGCAGCACCGTCCTCCCTGAAAAAGGAGCTGCCAAGTGACCATGTGGGCAGCTGGGTCCATACCTCACAGAAGACGGGCCTGTGCTCCACAGACGGCACATTCCGGGAGCTCCGGCTGGTGCAGGGCCGCAGTCCCTGCGCGGGGCTCCCCGAGATCAGAAACGTGAACGGGGTGGACCGCCTCTGTGGCCTGCACATGGAGGAGGCGATGGTGTTCTGCCGGGAGCTGGGGTGCGGCCCTGTGCTCCAGGCCCCCCGCCGGGACGTGGGCGTCGTCAGGAAGTACCTTGCCTGCAGGGGCACCGAGCCCACCATCCGCAGCTGCAGACTGGACAACAACTTTCGTGGCAGCTGCGACCTGCGGCTGGATGCAGAGGTGGTCTGCTCAGGTGAGGCTGCCACGCGATGTTCCCAGTGACCCTTGGGATGATGCTGGGCCTGGACCTGGGGAGAGCAGGGAGAAGGGGTGGGCGTCCCCACGGATGGGGCTCCTGTCCCACATGAGACATTGGGCGCAGACGTGGTGCATGTGCAGCCGGAGGGAACGGGACTCAGCTCTCACACTGGTTCTCAGCTGAGCGGAGCTGAGTTTCTGGTGGCCCCACAGAGGTGTCCTGGCTCAGAACCCACCGGCCATCTAGGGGTCCTGGCTGCTGGTGTAAGTCGGAGCTGCCTCAGCTGTGATCTCTGCATGTCTAAGGGTTGGGGTTGGGGAGAGGTCACGTCCTCCCAGCCCTGCCTCAAGTGTGTGTGAGCTGCACTGGCCTCACAGCTCCTGGCCTTGTATGAGGAGCAGCTGAAATGAGGTGGATAGTCTGCTTGCTGCAGTACCCCAGAGAGGGTGGTGCTCAGTGGACCAAGGGGTGCCCTGACGCCTCCCAATCGCCTCTGGGATTGCAGAGAGTGTTGCTGTCATGGCCCCGGACAGGCAGAGGCTGTGAAATACGTGGGCACCTGCAGCAGGTGACCCTGACCCTGACCTTGGCGATGCGGCCAAAGACGCCTGCTCTTCTCTGGGTGCAGGGGGGAAGGGCCTCTGGCTGCAGGTTCCTGCCTGTGCTTGGCAGACCCTCTGCCTAGATACAGATGATGGCTCCTGGCTGAAGCCTTCTGCAGTCTAAGGCTCAGGGCCAGGCAGTTGACCTGAGAACACCTGTCTCGTGCCTGAGAGGACGTCTGCCCCCAGGACACACCGAGGCCCGGCTGGTGGGCGGCGAGCACCCCTGCGCCGGGCGCCTGGAGGTGAGGCGGGGCCTGACCTGGGGCACCATGTGTGACACAGACCTGGACCTGGCCACGGCCCATGTGGTGTGCCGGGAGCTGCAGTGCGGGGTGGCGGCGTCCACACCCAAGGGTTCCCGCTTCGGCCGGGGCTCGGGGCCGGTGTGGACGGAGACCTTCCGCTGTGCAGGCGACGAGTCGCTGCTGTTCCACTGCCCGCGGGGAAATGGGAGCCAGTGTGGGCCCGGCCGTGACGCGGGGCTCAGGTGCTCAGGTGAGGTCCTGTGTGTGGGCTCTGAAGGCTCATCCCTGCCTTGTTCTCTGCCAAATCCCTTCATGCCCTAAAGGTGCCTCTGGCCGGTAGGTGTGTGTGCTTTGGATGTTTGCTTCAGTTGGTTGAAAGAAGCAGGGAAGAGACTGGGTGTAGAGTGATGTGCCCCAAGGCTGCAGCTAAGATCAGATTCTTCTGGAGAGCTGTGTGAGCTGCATGCTGAGGCAGAGGAGGGCAGAGGAGCTGGTGAGAGCAGAGCTGGGCTCTGTGCCCACCCCTCTGGGTGTGAAGGAAGGAAATGACCACAGCCAGCCATGTGCTGGGTCTGCCATGTGCGAGCCACGCTGACTCTTCCTCTCCCCCAGAGTTCAGGCTGGTCAATGGCAGCAGCAGCTGTGAGGGCCGTGTGGAGCTCCAGGTGCAGGGGTCCTGGGCGCCCCTCTGTGCCACCCACTGGGACATAGCAGATGCCACCGTCCTCTGCCACCAGCTCAATTGTGGCAGTGCGGTGGCCACACCTCGAGGAGGCCATTTTGGGGACGGGGACGCTGCCATCTGGCCTGACGCGTTTCACTGTGGGGGGACAGAACCCTACTTGTGGAATTGCCCAGTAAGCACCCTGGGCGTCCCGGCCTGTGCCCCGGGAAACTCAGCCTCCGCGGTCTGCTCAGGTGGGTGCAGCCAGGACGGTGGAGGAGGAGGGTGGGTGAGAGGCATGGACAGAGGGGGCGGAGAGGGAGGGGCCCTGCTGTGGGGTGGTTCCGGGTCCCTCCCGCTGACACCCTGGGTCCCCTGTGCGTCCCCATCCCCAGGTCTGCCCCACGCCGTGCGGCTGAGGGAAGGACAGAGCCGCTGTGATGGCCGCGTGGAGGTCTCCCTGGAGGGCGTGTGGGGCCGCGTCCTGGACGATGCCTGGGACCTGCGCGGCGCGGACGTGGTGTGCCGGCAGCTCGGGTGCGGAGCGGCCGAACAAGCCTATGACGCACCTGCCCCCAGCCGCGGGTCCGTCCAGGTGTCTCTGAGCCGCGCGCGCTGTCTGGGCACCGAGACCCGCCTGACTCAGTGCAACGTGTCCGCGACCCTGCAGGAGCCCGCGGGAACCTCGCGGGACGCCGGCGTGGTGTGCTCTGGTGAGGGCAGAACCGCATCCCCGATGGCCCGTCGCCGCGGGGTCCTGGGCGCCCTGACTCTGTCTCTCCACAGGGAGCCTCGGGGTGCGGCTGGCCGCGGGGCCGGGGCGCTGTGCGGGGCGCGTGGAGGTGCTGCACGGGGGCGCGTGGGGCACCGTGTGTGACGACGCCTGGGACCTGCAGGACGCGCACGTGGTCTGCAGGCAGCTGGGCTGTGGCCGGGCCCTGAGCGCCCTGGGGGCCGCACACTTCGGAGCCGGGGCAGGGCGCATCTGGCTGGATGAGCTGGGCTGCCAGGGCCACGAATCTGCGCTGTGGCAGTGCCCGTCGGCGGGCTGGGGCCAGCACGACTGCAGCCACAAGGAGGACGCTGGCGTCCTCTGCTCAGGTGAGTGGCGGTTGGGTATCAAATGATCATGCTGTTTTATTACGTACAATCATGCCTACTTGCTTTCCAGAATTACATTAAAGTATCAGGAGCTGTTGTCTTCCTTCACAATGTATTGGGTGAGGTTCCTCTTGGTGTAGTAAATGGCACCGGACAAAGCGCTTTGGTTTCCTGCACCTGGAGCTTCCTGGAGCAGCCCCGCCTGGGCTCATTTTCCACCATCACCAGCTCAAGTGAGCTTGAAGTTTCCATCCGGAATTCACGTATATATACATTTATTTTGAGATGGTCTCACTGTGTTGCCCAGGCTGGAGTGCAGCGGCCCAATCACATGTCACTGCAGTCTTGACCTCCTGTAGTCCAGGGATCCCTCAGCCTCAGCCTCCCAAGCTGCTGGGACTACAGAAGTGAGCGCTGCCACTGGCTTCAGAGTCTTAATTTTGATCCATATTTTGGGGGACTGGAGAACTTTTTGCAAACTGTTTTTTTTTTTTTTTTTTTTTTTTTTTAATACAAAGTCTTGCTCAGGCTAGAGTGTAATGATGCAATCTTGACTCACTGCAACCTCTGCTTCCCGGGCTCAAACGATCCTCCTGCCTCAGCTTCCAAAGTAGCTGGGACTACAGGCATGTGCCACCATGTCTGACTAATGTTTATTTTTGTAGAGATGGAGTTTCACCGTGTTGCCCAGGCTGGTCTCAAACTCCTAGACTCAAGCAGTCTGTAGGGTCCAGCCCCACAGGGTCAGTGGGTTTTTCTCCCTGTGTGCAGAGATAAGAGATTGTAGAAATAAAGACACAAGACAAAGAGATAAAAGAAAGGACAGCTGGGCCCAGGGAACCACAACCACCAAGACTCGGAGACCAGTAGTGGCCCCGAATGCCTGGCTGCGCTGTTATTTTTTGGATACAAGGCAAAAGAGGGCAGGGTAAAGAGTGTGAGCCATCTCCAATGATTGATAAGGTTATGTGAGTCACATGTCCACCGGACGGGGGCCCTTTCCTTTTAGGTAGCTGAGGCAGAGAGAGAGAGGACAGCTTACGTCCTTATTTCTTCTATGCTCTTTTCAGAAATATCAAAGACTTTAATACTTTCACTAATTTTACTACTGCTATCTAAAAGGCAGAGCCAGGTGCACAGGATGGAACATGAAGGTGGACTAGGAGTGTGACCACTGAAGCACAGCATCACAGGGAGACGGTTAGGCCTCCGGATAACTGCGGGCAGGCCTGACTGATGTCAGACCCTCCACAAGTGGTGGAGGAGTAGAGTCTTCTCTGAACTGCCCCGGGGACAGGGAGACTCCCTTTCCCGGTCTGCTAAGTAGCGGGTGTTTTTCCTTGGCACCGACGTACCGCTAGACCCCAGTCCGCTTGGCAACGGGCGTCTTCCCAGATGCTGGCGTTACCACGAGACCAAGGAGCCCTCTGTTGGCCCTGCCCAGGCATCACAGAAGGCTCACACTTGTCTTCTGGTCACTTCTCACTATGTCCCCTCAGCTCCCATCTCTGTATGGCCTGGTTTTTCCTAGGTTATGATTGTAGAGCGAGGATTATTATAATATTGGAGTAAAGAGTAATTGCTACCAACTAATGATTAATGATATTCATACATAATCATATCTATGATCTAGATCTAGTATAACGCTTGTTATTTTATATATTTTATTACACTGGAACAGCTCGTGCCCTCGGTCTGTTGCCTTGTTGCCTCAGTGGCTTGCCGCCCACAGCAGTCCACCTGCTTCAGCCTCCCAAAGTGTTGGGATTACAGGTGTGAGCCACCGTACCTGGCCATTTTGCAGACTATTTTTGAGGTGGTGGATGAGATTTTTTATTGTTATTATTATTCACGCATACCCGAGATCCTTTGTGTTCTCATCTTGTCCAGGTGTGGTCATTCTTGGGTGATGGAACTTTGTCATTTGGGGGGATGGGTTCTCCAGAGAAGCCTGTGAGCGAGCAGGTCATGGGCTCCCCACCTGACCTGCGGTCTTTCCAGGCAATCCCGGGGGGAGAAGCTGGATGCCGGCAGAGTCTCCGGCAGCTCATCCAAGTGTGGGCTCTTCTCATTGATTTTGGTTTATATTGTACTTTAGAAACGTTTTCTTCAGTGGATCTTGGATTATTACATTTATTTCAATTATTGCGTTCTTCGTATGCAATGCTGGAGTCTCGTGAGTTTGGGTCTTCTCTATGTTTCTGAAATTAATTTTGGCGTGGCTCCTTCCCCAGGCATTCTTGGGGCATTTCTCCAGGTGGCACATCACAATCTGCGTTTCTGTCGGTTCTGCTCTTCGGTCCTTTGGTGTATTATTTCGCCCTCCTCACCTCGTCTGTCACCTCATTTTTGTGTCTTTATTCTCAGCAGCTTGTTTTCTCCTAATGACATTATGCTCCACTCTCATAAGAGGTCCATCTTTTTCTGGCATCTCAGTGAGAATGGCAGGTCATTTTCTAGAACATTCTGCTGGTTTCTGTGGAAAGCGGCTGATGTTAGCCCTTCCTCCGCATCTTCCATGTGGTCGTTGGTCTCTGGTTTGCAGCATTTTCCTCTGGTGGCTACTTTATCTGTTTGTCTGTGAAGCTTCATCCTGGGGACCCCACCTGAGCCGGCATGTGCAGGCATCTGGCCGTCAGACCGTCTGCTGGAGCCAGCACGTTGGACATGGCCAGTTCAATTCCCGGGGCTGCCTCTTTTCCACCTGGGTCTCAGCTATGCCTCGGTCACTTCTGGCCCCTCCAGGCTCTTCAGGGTCCCTGCCTGACAGGACTGCATCCTCAGGGTGGGGTGGGGCGCTCATGGCTCCTGCTGTCCCACTGGTGGGCAGGTGGACAGGCAGGCCACGGAGCCCTGCTCAGCTCTGGGCTGCCCACATGGCCTGTGTCTCCTGCCTGTGCTGCTGCTTTGCCCAAAGTCCTGTCCATATGTCCAGGGTGCAAACTTTAATTGTTTTGGGAAAGCAGATGGGACTTTTCATATCTGAGGGACAGGAGCCATTTTAAAGAATTAGAACACTAATTTCTAGACATAGGTAGAGGATATCTCTTGATAGACTTTACAAAAATACTATATTGCTAATATTTTTGAGAGAATGAAATATAAAGTTTTACATGGTGTTAAAATTTGAGCCCAAAACATTTGAAAGAAAAAACCATCTGTAATCGCAACAGCCGGAGATAAAGCCACCATGAATATGTAACGTACGTGAAATTGATGCTGAGTAACCAGCCCCACCACAGGCAGCAGGGATGTGTGTGGCTCCAACTTCTGTGGTCACTGCCTTTGGCTGTGCTCAGCCTGGTGGTTCTCTGTCCCAGCCGGGCTCCCTCAGTGCCTTCGGTCACTTGATGGTTAGGTGGAGCCCTGCTTCTGGGCCCTGGCTGAAGGCAGGAGTGGTGGAGGCTCTGTTTCTGTCATGATCCAGCCTTGGTTCTAAAAATGATAGCAGTGTCAGCCTAGGAACAGGCACAGAGTCTCAGACCTTATTCCTTGGCCCAAGTCCCGAGGCAGCCAGGACTCAAGGACTGGGGCACGGACTCAGTGAGAGGGTGTGGATCAGGCAGGGGATACTTGTGGACACTTTTGTATTCTATTACCATGAATTTCTTTCCAGTACTTTTTCTAAGCTTATTTTAATTAGATATGATCCTTTCAGTTGCAATTTATACCCAATGTTCTCCAATTATCCTGGTACAGGTATTTTTAAAATGTTATTACAGTGCTTCATGGCATAGCTTTAAAGAATTGTCTAACATGCCATTAGGTGACCATATTAGTCTGTTGGACTCTACACTGCTCCAAGGGTAACACTGAACATATTTGGGCACTGATCAGTCAGGACCGAAGCTATCTCTGAACATGGGGCTGAGGTACACACACACACACACACACACACACACACACACACACACACACACACAGAGTTAAATAATTACTACAGTCAAGCCAATGAGCATTCCACCATCTCGCAAAGTTACGCTTGGTTTTGTGGTAAGAGCACCTAAAATCTACTTTCCTAGCAAATTTCCAGTGTACAATCCAATATTATTAACTACATTCCTCCTGCTGTATGTTGGGTTTCTAGATTTATTCATCCTGCACAGTTGTGTACCCTTTGACCTACTTCTCCCCATTCCCCCACCAGCTGCCCCGATAACCACATTCTATTGTTTTTATGCAGTTGACTTTTTTTTTTTTTTTTTGCTCCCATATGTAAGTGGGATCATGCAGAATTTGTCTTTCCATTCCTGGTTTATTTCATTTAACATAACGTCCTCCAGGTTCATCCATGTTGTCACGGATCACAGAATTTCCTTCTTATTTGAAGCTGAACAGTATTCCATAGCATCCATGTACCACATTTCTGTTTTACTTTTTTAAATCGACAATCTTCGTACATCTGTATGGGGTACATAGTGGTGTTTCAATCCGTATAATGTGTAGTGGTAAGATCAGGGTAATTAGCAAACAGTCATCTCAGACATGTTTCATTTCTTTGTGTTGGGAACATTCAATATCCTCCTCCCAGCGATTTGAAACCAAATAATAGACTGTTAATTACGGTCACCTACAGTGCTATAGAATGCTAGATTTATTCCTCTTATCCAGCTGTGATTTTGTATCTCCACAGATCTCCTCCTATCCCTCCCTCCCCCACCTCCCAACCTCTAGTGTCCTCTATTCTGCTTTTTACTTCTAGGAGATCAACTTTTTTAAAGCTTCCATTTATGAGTGAGAACATGGGGTGTTTAACTTCTGTTCCTAGCTTGTTTCACTTAACACAGTGTCCTCCAGTTCAATCCGCATTGCTGCAAATGATGGGATTTTATTGTTTTTTGTTTTGTTTTGTTTTGTTTTTAAATGGCTGAGTAACTGCCGTATTTTCTGTGTCCGTGTATCTGTTGTTGGACATTTACACGGATTCCACATCTTGGCTATTGTCAGTAGTGCTGCAGTGAACCTGGGCGTGCAGATGTCGCTGCTGTGCTGATTTCATTTCCTCTGGGTCTATACCCAGCAGTGGGATTGCTGGATTGTGTTGTAGCTCTGCTTTAAATTTTTCAGAGAAGCTCCACACTCTTTCTATAACTGATCTCAGCGCTGGGACCCCCTGAGTCTAGCCCCCTCCTTCTGAGACTGCCCGTGGTGTCCAGGCAGGGCACTCCTTGGCCTGACTGTGCTTGCCTTGCAGAGTCGGTGGCTCTGAGGCTGCGAGGCGGGACCTGCTGCTGTGCTGGGTGGCTGGACGTGTTCTACAATGGGACCTGGGGCGCCGTGTGCAGCAATGCCCTGAAGGACCTCTCCTTGTCCATCATCTGCAAGCAGCTAGGGTGTGGGGAGTGGGGCTGGCTGGAGAACAGGCCCTTCCCCTCTGCCGGCACCGGGACCGCCTGGGTGGACAACATCGAGTGCCGTCCGCTGCGCAACTCCACCCTGTGGCAATGCCCCTCCCATCCGTGGCACCCGCATTCCTGTGACCTTCGGGAGCAGGTCTGGATTACCTGTGCAGGTGGGCATTAGAGGTCTCCGGGGGTGCCCGGGAAGAGAGTCATCTGTCCTGACAGGTCACTAGCAGGGGATGCCATCGAATCAGAGCTTGGGCCTGGGGGTCACTGGGATCCACAGCCTTCCTTCTGAAGCTTCTCCGGGCACTGATGCTCTCAGAGCTGCTGTTTAACCTGCAGGATTGTCAGAGGACAGGCCACAGGCTGCTGGGGAGCCCCTCAACTGCTCCTCCTCGCTCGGCTGCCCAGGTACCCCTCTGTCCTTGTCCCTGTCCTCCTTCCCATCCCGGTCCAGCCCCCGCAGTGACGGCAGCCCCCATTCCAGAGGAGGGCGCGCTGCGCGTGCGCGGGGGCGAGGATCGCTGCTCCGGGCGCGTGGAGCTCTGGCACGCGGGCTCCTGGGGCACCGTGTGTGACGACGGCTGGGACCTGGCGGACGCGGAGGTCGTGTGCCGCCAGCTGGGCTGTGGTGAGGCCGTCGCCGCCCTGGGGTCCGCCGCCTTTGGCCCTGGCTCCGGACCCGTGTGGCTGGACGAGGTGGGGTGCCGGGGCAGCGAGGCGTCCCTGCGGGGCTGCCCTGCGGAGCGGTGGGGACGCGGAGACTGCGCGCACAAGGAGGACGCGGGCGTGCGCTGCTTGGGTGAGTGGGGCCGGGGGAGGGCTGGGAAGAGGGGCGCTGGTTGAGTCCTGTGGTGGTCTCCGGCCCCTTTCCCCTCAAGCGGATCCCCAGCACCCAGCCCTGAGGCTGCCCAAGGCGTGGTCCCTTGTGGGTGCTCCTGGCCGGGCTGCCGGGGACCAGTCCTGTCCGCTCAGGCTGCGTGGGCTGGGTGAGGGTCTGTGCGGCTCAGGGCTGTAGCGGCCTCCCCATCCCGGTCCTCACCTGCCACCGTTTACTGCAGGTTCCCCGGAGACCACTGTGCTGCCCCTGCCGCCGCTGGGTAGGTGGCTCTTTCTCATGCTCACCCCCCTCCTGTATGTCAGACCCCGCAGGGACCTGCACTGGGGCTCAGGGCTGACCATCACGACCAGGACACCCCCGCTCTCTCCCTGTGCCCACCTGAGTGAATATATGGGGATCCCCCCTCTCCCTGTGCCCACCTGAGTGAATATATGGGGATCCCCCTCCCTCCCTGTGCCCACCTGAGTGAATATATGGGGATCCCCCCCTCTCCCTGTGCCCACCTGAGTGAATATATGGGGATCTGGGGATGTGGAGGACAGAGACCCCAGGCCTCACACAGCCACTTCTCTGGGGTCTTTGCCTTTGTGGCTGCGGGGGGCTTGGCCCTCGAAAGCTGTGGCCCCTTGGACCCTAGGTCTGTGTTCAAGGCAGAGCTGAGGGCAGTGGGCAGTCAGGATGCTAAGCGCATTCCACAGGCCTCACCGCCTCCCAGATCATCCTCTGATGCTCCTATCTGGGCCCACATACCTGCATTTTCCCACCTGTGCCTTCCGCCTCAGCCCTGCACTCATGCCTCCCCACCTGTGCCCTCCCAACTGTAACCGCTCTCTGGGCCTACACAGCTGGATTTGTCCACCTGTGCCCTCCCACGTGGGCCTTCCTCCCTGGTACCCACTATCTGGGCCTACAGGCCTCCTGGATTCTCCCACCTGGGCCCTCCACCTGGGCCTCTCGTGTGGTGGCCTCGACCTCCACAGTGTCTCTCCATGGGAGGAGCGCCGTTCAGGCAGCACAAAGGCCCACCTCTCCTGGGGTGGCCCCATCCCTGTGAGGCTGAGGTCCCCCAGGGCCAGGGTCACAATGGCCCAGGCAGCCCAGGTGCACAGCAGGCCCCGCCTCTCACTGTGCCCCACAGCCCCTCCCTTGGCCCCTCCACCTGCCCACAAGGCCTGGGCCCTGCCTGAGATCACCTGCCTGGTCCTTGGCTCCCTCCTGGGCATCATCTCCCTGTTCCTGGGCACGCAGTGGTGCCGCCGCAGAGCAGCCTGCAGGGGTAGGTGGGCGTGCCCAGGTGTGGTGAGCAGGGGCCTGGGGTGGGGAGGCTGGGGGGCATGCTCTGTGGGCCCTGTCATTGCAGACCCTTTCTGTCCTGGTCACTGCCCTACATGCTAAGTGGCCTTCCCCATGGTGACTGCTCAGTGACTCTCTGTCTGGGCCTCAGGGACCCTGAGTCTGAGTCTTGCTTTGCCCCCGCGATGTGCTGGATCAAGGAAATCCACACTCCCAGGGCTGCCTGGAGTGAGAACGGGCTTCAGGATTCTGCTGACCCTTAAGACTTATGTCCAATGGGGGCTTTCCTGGGTGTGTTCAGAGGCGGAGGCCACCGGTCCCACCCTAGGACCGCATTCCTGGGGGCCCTGAGTAGAAAGTGGCCTCTGGCTGGGGGTCTTTGCCGTCTGTGGGGGCTGCTGACAGAGGAGCCAGGGGTGCTCCTGGTGTGCATGAGAGACCGCAGGGGCCAGGCAGGGTGGGCTTGGACTGCAGGAGCATTTCTTCTAGAACATTCTGGTGGGGCCTTTGCAGGTTGGGACATGTCAGGCCATCTGTCCTCAGAGGGTGTCTATGAGGACATCGGAGCCTTCCCCATGGAGGAGAAAGACGAGGGACCTGCAGGATCCGGGGACCTGGGCCTGGAGGAGGACTATGACGATGTGGGAGAGCCTGAGGATGGCGCTGGGGAGGAGGCGGAGGAGGCCAGGGTGCTGCTGAGCCCCGCAGGTGTGCACCTCTGTGTCCTGGCATCCATGGTGCTCTTGC
This sequence comes from Macaca mulatta, assembly GCF_049350105.2. Taxonomy (NCBI): domain Eukaryota; kingdom Metazoa; phylum Chordata; class Mammalia; order Primates; family Cercopithecidae; genus Macaca; species Macaca mulatta. The sequence continues at coordinate 145,566,942 of NC_133414.1, forward strand.
TGCCGTACTGCTCCTATGCAGAGGGCTCTGCTCTGGCCAGCGCCTACATTTAAAGAACCTGAGAGCTGCTTCTCACGTGTCCGTGACTTTCTCTCCTGTCTCGGGCCTGGGGCATTAGGACTTCTGGCTGTCCTTTTGAAGCTGCATCTCCCAGGGGTAGATGTGGACTTAGGGAGGTCATAGGTCTATATTTGGGTTGCTTTTGCAGCTGAGCAGTGTCCTTCCAGCACCTTGTCCCGGTCGGCTGCAGGAGGGGCGCTGGGCAGCCCAGGTCACTGTGAGAAGCCATATCACTGTCTCCCGACCCACTGTGTCCCATCCTTGTCCCTTTGAGGCTTTGCTTCCCAGCAAGAAACCGGGAGATGGGAACTCCTGGGCTTTGAGAAATCGCTCAGCACCCCAATGGACCCTGTGTCTGTCTCCCTAAACACAGGTGGGGCTCCTTTCAGCCTGGGCCCCGAAGCTGAGGCTGGGATGGAAGACCATGGTGGCCTCTGCCCCAGGACGTGATGACCTGGAGCTGACAGTGGGGATGTCAGTGTGTGGAGAGAGTGGGATACACCAGGGAAGGCTGGGGTCTTCCTTGTCCTCACTCTCAAAACAGATGTTATTAAACTCTCTTTGAATTCACTCATCCGTCATTAATTCGATCCAGAAATGTTCAACAGACACCATGATGGTCCAGGTTCTGTTCTGGGCCCCGCTGTCTGGTCCTTTGTCTTCTTGTCTGAGGGCGACTGTGTGTGTCTCCAGTCCACATTGTTTTCACTGTTTTACTGAGTCGGGATGTGGGCTACTCCTGTAACTCAGGCAGGAGGGTCAGGGGTCTCCCAGTCAGGCAACCTCTTGGATCGTTTCTTGTCTCTGCTGCCACCTGACTTCCAAGGTTAGGGGCCCAACCTTCAGTGTGGCTCCCTGATGAACCACCCCTGGGTTCCTGCCTTTCATCTGCACACACAGTGCTGAGGGGGATGGCGAGGGCTCCGCTGGGCGCTTGGGGTCAGAATCTCCATTTCTTACAGCTGCATTGCTCTGATGGGCCCCGAAGCTTTCCCTGACCAACCTCATTGCTGACCACACCCTCCCAGGACCTAACCCACCAACAATCCCACCCACCCAGGATTCCACCACGCAGGACCCCGTCAGGCATGTTTAGATCTTTTCTGACTTCTTCATCTCAGGTTTCAGCATACTGGGAACACCCAGGTCTAAACATCCAGTGAGTCGTCACCTGTAGGGTCTTTCGGCCTCTGTCTGGCCTCTGTTTGCCCTGGCGTGTGGGCAGCGTGCTGTTGGCCTCGCTGACACTGGCTCCGTAAGCAGTGAGGACCCCAGCTGCACCCTTGGGGTCTCTCTGCACGCTGCCTGCCATCCCCCAAACCCCTTCTCTGTTCCAACTTCCTGGGATTGTGAGGGGGGCCCCTGCTTGGGTCCAAGGACCACCTTGGGCGGAGAAGATAAACCAGAAGCCCCTTCCTCAGACAGGAAGCCCAATGAGGGTGCTGAGGGGACGTCCAGAGAGCGTGGGCAGGGCCTCCGGGCAGAAGTGTGGTGCTGAGGACGTGTGGCCAGCTTCTTGGGGTGCAGCTGGAGCAGCTCCTGATGGAGCTGGGGGCAGAGGCTTACCTACCGTCTGAGCACACCTTACCCTCCGAGAACCGGCAGGGCCTGCTCTCAGGCAACAACCCCTAATCGAGGGTTGGCCAACCTGGCTTGACTCTGTGCGAGGCGTGTCCTTAGGGCAAGGTGGGGGGTAGGGGATGTGGGTGGTCCCTGGGGAGGGTGAGGGTAGGGAGGCATGAGGTGTGTGGAGGGGCCGTGGGGGAGAGAGCAGCGAGGTGGCAGGAAATGGGATGAGGTGTGAGCATGAGACACGGACCTGGAGGACACTTGGGGAGCAGAGTGAAGCTGTCAGTGCCACGGGGAGGACCCTGGTGTTGCTGCCCACTCCAGCCTTGCCGTGTGTGCCGGCCTCGCTCCTCCCAGACTTGCCATGTGTGCCTGCCTCGCCCCTCCCGTTTCTTCCCCCCGGTCTCCCAGCAGCAGTGTTTTATGAGTTTTTTTTTTTTTTTTAACAGCGATTGGCACAGACACGGGGACCTAGAGCTACAGACCCTCCCCCAAGGCCTCCCCAGGGCTTTCACCTTCCTGACTCCATGTGCAGGGCACTAAAGAGGCCCTTTGCAAGTCAGAGTTCGGGGAAGCACCTGAGGCAGCGGCAGGTCCCAGGCACGGGGCTCCAGCACACACAGCCTGGCGGACGGGCCTGTGACCTTCTCTGGAAATCTGGTTCCCTCTCACTCTCCTGGTCTCCACATAGAGGTCTAGAAACCGGAGTCACCCTGTTCTGAACTGGTTCTCTGGCAAATCTACTGGAAATTGACCTTTATTGATATTATGCTGCTTATAAAATAATACCATGCTTAATTATTGTACATGTAAAAACAGGCCAGACGGGGTGTGCTGATGCCTGTAATCTCAGCACTTTAAGAGGCCAGGGCGGCCAGGCGCGGTGGCTCACGCCTGTAATCCCAGCTCTTTGGGAGGCCGAGACAGGCGGATCACAAGGTCAGGAGATCGAGACCATCCTGGCTAACACGGTGAAACCCCGTCTCTACTAAAAAATACAAAAAACTAGCTGGGCGAGGTGGCGGGTGCCTGTAGTCCCAGCTACTCGGGAGGCTGAGGCAGGAGAATGGCGTGAGCCCGGGAGGCGGAGCTTGCAGTGAGCTGAGGTCCGGCCACTGTACTCCAGCCTGGGCCACAGAGCGAGACTCCGTCTCAAAAAAAAAAAAAAAAAAAAAAGGCCAGGGCAGGCGGGTCACTTGAGTCCAAAAGTTCGAGACCAGCCTGGGCAGCATGGTGAAACCCTGTCTCTAAAAGCACGTAGCTGGCGTATTGACTTGCCCAAATGCGAGTGTTTATCCAGCCCTGCATACACGCTGCCCCTTTCTGGCCTTGCCTCAGACGCCGCATCATTGATTTAATCCTCTGTTGGATTTGGCGGCTTCCCAAGGACACAGCCTCACAGGGAGGCCGTGCATCCCTTACGAATTCGGGTCGCAGGCACGCACGTTTTTCAGAATTTTGCTCCCATTGCTAGGTCTGTGTGTTCACAGCACATGAGCTTAGCACGACCCTAGGTCTTCAGCCGCACCTTTTGTGAGAGGCAGAGAAGGTCCATCCCTCCGCTGCCAGGCCCTGGTGTCAGCACCCGTGGCCACCAGGGCCTTGCTGAGAATGGGCCCTCACTGGTCCATCTCACACCTGGGGCTGCATTGGGCACCAGCTGCAGGAAGCCCAGCCTGGCCTCACCACACGCTGCTGGCACCGTTTGGGCTGAGGCACGGGTGACAGATGACAGCTCTGATATGGGGGGAGGAGGCGAGGGCGTGCACGGGCTTCCTTCTCAGAAAGGTGTCACACTGAGTCGGCGTCCACCTTCCGTCCGGGGGCGGAACACACGTCCCTGCCACGAGAGCATCAGCCTGGGGCACGGCAGCAGCAGAGTGGCCAGGCATGGCATTGTTCCCTCTGGGACTGTGGCCCCTGCTCCTGGCCTGCGGGACCCGCCCTCCCGGTGAGTGTGTGCCCCTGCCTGCAGGGCGCTGGGGGTCAGAGCCCCGGTGTGCAGGACATTCCATGGGGGCGGGGGCCATGACACCACAGTGGTCCCGTCTGCTCCTTGCTGTGAATCCTGGGAGCCTCAGCTGGCGACCACAGAGGGCTGGGGTGTCCGCTGCAGGGCTCATGAGTGGGCAGAGTGATCACAGTCTTGTTTTCTGGGCCTTCCAAATGCATGTGAAAGGCTGGGACCTTCACTTCATTGAATTTCCTCAGAAAATGGTCCTTAGGCTGTTTTTGTTAACATTTTGTTCATTTTTGTTGATATTTAAGTTTGTTCATGTTATTGGTGACATCCAAATAATGCGTGAGAAAACTTGGGAAAATCAAGAGTAAGGTGCAAACTGGGCTGGAAGGTGACAGTTAGATTTCTAACTTCGGAAGTTCTGGGCATAAAGTACTCAAGGGTACCTTTGCCATGACGCCTTTCCTATGTTCTTGTCCCCGAAGCTCCCGCTGCAGAGTCCCTGGCCCTGGTGAGGGGTGGAAACCGCTGCGAGGGCCTCCTGCAGGTGCAGTCCCTGGGGCAGCAGGGCCTGGTGTGTGGGGACCACTGGGGCCTGCGGGAGGCGTCTGTGATTTGCAGGCAGCTGGGCTGCGGTCGCGCCCTCTATGTCCCCACGTATGTGGTGTGGCCGCAGGAGGCTCAGCAGTCCTTGCTGCAGGGCGTGCAGTGCCAGGGTGTGGAGGCCTCACTCTGGGACTGCTCCCTGGGGAAGTGGGGGTCACTGAACGGCTGTGAGTGTGAGTGCATCGGTGCAGTCCACTGCTCAGGTAGGACGGGTGCCCCGGGAGCCACTTCTGCCAGTCTGTGGCCCTGTCCCCACCCACGACCTTCACTTTGGGGAGGAGGGGTGTTGCCTGAGTCTCCCCGGGTGGAAGACAAGACCCTTCTTCCTGGGGTGACTGTGACTCCAGTGCTGTGACCTTCAGACCCTCATGGCACTGTATGACTCCATGTGTGTCCCCTCCAAAGGCCCAGACGGCACAGCACAATTGAGGAACATATTACACACCGAGGCCATCCCTGGCCGGGACCCCAGCCCGAGTTCAGTCCTTTTGGGTTCAATTGACTCATGGCAACCATCAAACATTGGGGGCCAGTGGTGACCACGGGACCTTGTGGGGTGAAGGGTCCCTCTCTTCCTCCCCTGAGTGGCTGGCACGAGTGAAGGCACCGGCCTAGGGGCTCAGGCAGGTGCAGAGGCTGGTGCTGAGTGAGGTGCTCCCTCCTGGCCCTCATCTCGGCTTTCTGCTCCTGTGCTCTCCCTTGTCAGGGCCCACTCAGGAGGCTCTGAGCTCCTGGATCTGCCCCAGATTTCAGCAGCCCTGTCCTGCTCAGGCTCTGGCGGGGACCCTGCCCTTTCCCCTCTGCTGGATTGTTGGTGGGAAGCAGAGGCTCAAAGTGGCATGTGTGAGGAGAGAGAAATGAGGGGCATTGACACAGGCAAGGAGAGGCCACTGGCACCAGAGGGCCTTGGCCTGCAAACTCCAAGGCATGAGCTCCAGAACCAGAGACAGCTGGCCCTGTGTGGAGAGCACTGTGGGGGTATGACCAGGCCTGGGATACTGGCCTGCAGGGCCTCTCAGAGAGGAGCAGATGGGCCGATCTCCTATGTGCTGTCCTCCCCACTTGATGGGCCCTCACTGTGGGCAAGGCCCCAGAAGCCAGAGGGCATGGAGCTTGTCCTGCCATCTGTGCAGGTGGCCTCTTGGGCACAGGGTGGTGGGGAGAGGGGACCTAAAGTGGGCAGGTATAGTCTCTGGCTGCCCCCTCTGGGGTCCTGGGCCCGAAAGAAAGGCCTCTGCTGCAGACCCCCACACACCTCATCCTTCAACAAAGGCCACTGCCTCAGTCCACACGTTAGGGGTGGGAGGACCAAGCCCCAGCAGAACTGAAGTGGAACCAGAGTGGGCACCTGTGTGTGCAGGAGGAAAGCTGGCCTCCCTGGGGCTGCGTGGTGGAGGCAGCCCCTGTGCGGGGACCCCTGTGATCCGGATAACGGAAGGCCCTGTGATAAGCTGTGGCTTGCACCAGAAGGAGGCCAGCGTCTTCTGTGGAAGGCTGGGGTGCGGCCCAGCCCTCCAGGCATCCAGGCCCCACCTCACAGGGCACCCAGGCTGGCTGGGCTCGAAAGTCATTTCCTGCCAGGGAACAGAGTCCAGCATCTTCAACTGCAGGTTCAACCTGAACTTCCTAGACCACTGTGACCTCCCAACAGACTCTGAGGTGGTGTGTGCAGGTACGGACGCCCTTTCCTGAGAATCTCTGAGACGGGAGGTGTCCACTCAGAGCAGTGTGCGGGGACTGAGGGGATGGCCCTGGCCTACAGGGTGTGGGGGTCTTGTCTCCTGGGGCTTCAGCACCTGCCCAGCGAGGCCCCTATGCTGCTGCCCTCCTGTACCCCTGTCCGGGGGAGGGAGAGGGGCTGGTGGCCCAGGGGTCACCTGGGGAGATGGCTGACACGGATGGCAGCTCCTCCCTCGGGGCTCTGGCCAGGGTGTGGCTGGGCACTGGGCTTAAAACTGACCAGGTGGTTACAGTGGCCTGCCAGGGTCCAGGTCCCAGCCTGGGAGTGGGCTCCATGACACAGATGTGGGGGCCCCAGGCCCCGGGATGGACATCCTTGTTTTGGGGTGGGGACTGTTGCTGTCCGAATTCTGCTGGACCCAGGACCCCAGGGAGATGGGAGGGTGGCAGAGGCCTCCGCCTGCCCACCCCAGGACCTCTCCTGCCGCTTCAGAGCCCCAGGGGCCGGACCAGCCCCGGTGGTCCTGAGTCCTCCTGCATCGGTCCTTTCCGTGGGACCCGAGGGCAGCGGTCAGGTCGCTTCATCCCAGAGGCCTACACCGAGCCGGTCCTGCCCTGTGCTCCAGCCCTGCGTCTGCCCCCAGGACACACCGAGGCCCGGCTGGTGGGCGGCGAGCACCCCTGCGCCGGGCGCCTGGAGGTGAGGCGGGGCCTGACCTGGGGCACCGTCTGCCACGCGGACCTGGACCTGGCCACGGCCCACGTAGTGTGCCGGGAGCTGCAGTGCGGGGCGGCGGCGTCCACGCCCGAGGGCGCCCGCTTCGGCCGGGGCTCGGGGCCGGTGTGGACGGAGGCCTTCCGCTGTGCGGGCAACGAGTCGCTGCTGTTCCACTGCCCGCGGGCGCGCGGGAGCCAGTGTGGGCCCGGCCGTGACGCGGGGCTCAGGTGCACGGGAGAAAGTAAGTCACCCGGGTCCGGGCAGGGAGGCTGGGTCGGGGCAGGGAGGCCGAGGCTGTGGGGCGGGGGCGGCGCTCAGTGCCCTGTGGGGCGCGGGCACGGCCACTCCCTGGACACCGAACCCGGCGCTCGCGCCCTGGGCCTGGGGCTGCTGGGACCCCAGCTTCCTTCCTCCCTCCCTCCCTCCTTCCCTCCTTCCTTCCTTCCTTCCTCCTTCCTCCCTCCCTCCTCCCTCCCTCCTTCCTTCCTCCTTCCTTCCTCCTTCCTTTCTCCCTCCCTCCTTTCCTCCCTTCCTCTCTCCCTCCCTTCCTTCCTTCCTCCCTCCCTCCTTCCTTCCTCCCTCCCTCCCTTCCTTCCTTCCTCCCTCCCTCCCTCCTTCCTTCCTCCCTCCCTCCCTCCTTCCTTCCTCCTTCCTTTCTCCCTCCTCCCTCCCTCCTTCCTTCCTCCTTCCTTTCTCCCTCCCTTCTTTCCTCCCTTCCTCTCTCCCTCCCTTCCTTACTTCCTCCCTCCCTCCCTCCTTCCTTCTTCCCTCCCTCCCTCCCTCTCTCCCTCCCTCCCTCCTTCCTCCCTCCCTCCCTCCTTCCTTCCTCCTTCCTTTCTCCTTCCTTCCTCCCTCCCTCCCTCCTTTCCTCCCTTCCTCTCTCCCTCCCTTCCTTACTTCCTCCCTCCCTCCTTCCTTCCTCCCTCCCTCCCTCCATTCCCTCCCTCCCTTCCTCCCTCTCTCCTTCCTTCCTCCCTCCCTCTCTTCCTTCCTCCCTCCATTCCCTCCCTCCCTTCCTCCCTCCCTCCTTCCTTCCTCCCTCCCTCTCTTCCTTCCTCCCTCCCTCTCCTCCTTCCTCCCTCCATTCCCTTCCTCCCTCCCTCCCTCCCTCCTTCCTTCCTCCCTCCCTCTCTTCCTTCCTCCCTCCATTCCCTTCCTCCCTCCCTCCCTCCTTCCTTCCTTCCTCCCTCCCTCCCTTCCTTCCTCCCTCCCTCCCTTCCTCCCTCCCTCCCTTCCTCCCTCCATTCCCTCCCTCCCTTCCTTCCTCCCTCCCTCCCTTCCTCCCTCCATTCCCTCCCTCCCTTCCTTCCTCCCTCTCTCCCTCCATTCCCTCCCTCCCTCCCTTCCTCCCTCCCTCCTTCCTTCCTCCCTCTCTTCATTCCTCGCTCCCTCCCTCCCTCCCTTCCTCTCGCAGGTGTTTGTTGACTTTGAGTTGCTCATCTTTGGAGGAATGTTTATTCAGGACCCTTCTCCATGCGGACCCTACATCCCTTTCAATATATCATTGGCAAATATTTCCCCCCGTTCTGTGGGGTGTTTTTCACTTCCGATAATGCCCCTTCAGGCACGAGCTTCTAGTTTTGAGGAAGTCCTGTTTACCTATTTATTCCCCTTTTGTTTCTTGAACTTTTAGTGTCATATCTAAGAATCCAGTCTCTAATCCAAGGTCATGAAGACTACTCCTGTGGTTTTTTCTCAGTTGTATAGTTTCAGCTGTTATTTGGTCTTTGATTGACTTTGACTTACATTTTGTATATGGTATAAGGAAAGGGTTCCATTCATTCCTTTGTGTGTGGCGCCCAGTTGTCCATTTGTTGAAGACATTCTTTCCTTATGTTTTGAACGTATGTATTTATTATTCTAAAATGACACATAATAATTGTACAGTGTGATGTCTCAGTACATATATACTTTTGTAATGATTAGGTGATCTTTCCTATTGAATTTTCTTCACACCATGTGAAAATCCTTTGCCCCACATGGATACACTTATTTTGGGACATTCAATCTGTTCTGTTGACTTATATGTGTATTTTCATGCCAGTGGCATGCTGTGTTGATTACCATAGCTCTGTAGTAGTTTTGAAATAGGGAAATGAGTCCTGTAAGTTTTTCTTTTTCAGTATTGTTTTGGTTATTTAAGGTCCCTTGAAATTGCATCTGAATTTTAGAATCAGTTCTATCTCTGAACAAAAAATAGTTGTTGGGATTTTGATAGGGATTTCATAGAATCTGTGGATTGGTTTGGGAGTATTGCCGTCTTAACAATATTAAATCTTTCCATCTATGAACATAGAATGTCTTTGCATTTGTTTAGGTTTTCACTGATTGTTTTCAAAAATGTTTTGTATTTTTCAGTGTATAAGTCTGTCTTGGGCCTCCTTGGTAAACATTATTATTATTATTTCATTCTTTTTTAAATTGACACATTTTGGATACATACTAATTGTACACATTTATGGGGTATAGTGCAGGGTTCCAGTGCATGTATATATTGTGTAATAATCAAATCAGGGCATTCAGCATATCCATCACCTCAACATGATTGTATCTTTGTGGTGAGGACATTCAAAATTCTCTCTTCTAGCTATTTTGAAATATATAGTACAATACTGTTAATTGTATCCAACCGCCTGTGCTGTAGAACACCGAAACTTCTCTCTCTGTCTCTACCGTTTTACCAGTTGACCAGTCACCCCCATATCTCCTCCTCACTACACTCCCTAACTCTGGTAGCCCCATTCTACTGTCTACTTCTATGAGATCAACTTTTCAAGATTCCATGTGCAAGTGGGATCCTCTGGTGTTTGTCTTTCTCTGACTTATTTCACCTAACATAATGTCTGCCAGGCCATCCACATTGCTGCAAATGACAGGATTCCATTCTGTTTTTAAGACTGAATAAGATTTCATTTTGTGTAATATATAGACCACATTTTCTCTATTTACCCATTGATGAACACAGGTTCAAGTCCATAGTTTGGCTATTGTGATTAGTGTTGCCATAAACATGGGGGTACAGATATCTCTTCAACTTACTGATTTTCTCTCATGTTGTCAATTGTTTCCTTTGCTGTATGGAAGGTTGTTAGTTTTCTGTAAACCCATTTGTCTATTTTTGCTTTTGTTGCCTGTGCTTTTCAGGTATTATCTGAAAAATCCTTGCTAGACCAATGTCCTGAGCACTTCCCCTGTTCTCTTCTAGTTGTCTCTATCGTTGTGGGTCTTTCATTTAGGTCTGTAATAAACCTTGAATTGATTTTTGTATATAGTGAGAGGCAGGGGTCTAGTTTCATTCTGCATGTGGATATCCAGTGTTCTCAGCACCATTTGTTGATGAGACTGTCCTTTTCCCAATGTGTATTCTTGGCACCTTTGTTAAAAATCAGGTGACTGTAAGTACATGGATTTATTTATCTTCTCTCTCTGTTTCACTGGCCTATGTGTCTATTTTCATATCAAGTACCATGCTGTTTTGGTTACTATAGTTTTGTAGTATACTTTGAAATCCAGTAATGTGATGCCTTCAGCTTTGATCTTTGCTCAGGATTGCTTTGAGTATTCTTGGGGTCTTCTTTTATTATTATTCATAGTTAGAATATAGAAATGCAACTATTTTTTTATGCCCTCTTTTTTCCTGAAATTTCTTATGGCTTTAAATAGTTTTTTGGTGGATTCTGTAGGATTTTCTATATGTAAGATCATGTACCTGTGAATACAGATAGTTTTTCCTCTTCCTTTCCAATACAGATGCTTTTTATTTCTTTTTTCTTGCCTAATTTCTCTGGCTAGAACTTGCAGTAGAATGTTGAGTAGAAATGGTGAAAAAGTGTATATTTGTCTTGTTCCTTATCTCAAGGGATAAGCTTTCAGTTTTTCTTCATTGAGTGTGATGCTAGTTGTGGGTTTTTAATAAATGTTCTTCACCACATTGAGGAAGTTCCCTTCTATTCTGGTTTGTTGAATGCTTTATCATGACAGTCTGTTGGATTTTGTCAAATGCTTGTTCTGCATCAATTGAAATTATCATGTTTTATTTTGTTTTATTTTTTTTCCTTCATTCTAGTGAAGTGAAGATACCTGGTGCTTGGCTTTTCTTTGTTCAGAGGTTTTTGTTTACTGATTTATTTCCTTTACTTTTTATAGCTCTGTTCAGATTTTCTGTTCATTATTGGGTCAGTTTTGATAATTTGTGTATTTCTAGAAATCTGTTCATTTCATCTAAATTATCTAACTGGGGGGTGAATACTATGAAATTAGTCAAGGTGTTCATTTACACTTCTCTTTTATTTGTATAGATTTCATACCAAGTACCCCCCACATTCATTTCTGATTTTGGTAATTTGAATGTTCTCTCTTTTTTTTTTTTTTTTTTTTTTTGAGATGGAGTCTCACTCTGTCACCCAGGCTGGAGTGCAGTGGCGCGATCTCAGCTCACTGCAAGCTCTGCCTCCCGGGTTCACACCATTCTCCTGCCTCAGCCTCCCGAGTCATTGGGAGTATAGGCACCCGCCACCACGCCTGGCTAATTTTTTTTTTTTTTTTTTTTGTATTTGTAGTAGAGATGGGGTTTCACCATGTTAGCCAGGTTGGTCTCAATCTCCTGACCTCGTGATCCACCCGCCTTGACCTCCCACAGTGCTGGGATTCCAGGCATGAGCCACCACGCCCAGCTGGGTGTTCTCTTTTTTTATTGGTCAGTCTAGCTAAATGTTGTCACTTTTGTTGATCTCTTCACAGACTTAGCTTTTATTTTTGTTATTATCTCTATTGTTTTTCATTCTATATTTCATTTAGTATCTCCTTCCTTCTGCTAGCTTCAGGTTTAGTTTATTCTTCCTTTTCTAGTTTTTTAAGGTGTAAATGCCATTATTAATTTGAGATATTTATTTGCTCCTAATATAGATGTTCGTTACTATAAATTTTTCTCTAAGCATTGCTTTCATTTCAATCCATAAATTTTGTTATGTTGTGTTTTCACTTTCATTCATCCAAAAGTATTTTCTAATTTTCCTTGTGATTTCTTCCTTGACTTATTGGTTGCTTATGGGTGTGTTCTATTTGATAATTTCCCAGTTTCCCCTTTTAAATTTATTTCTAACTTCATTCCTTTATGGTCAGAGAAGATGCTTTTTATGATTTCAGTTCTTTAAAATTTATTCGGACTTGATTTATGCCTCAACATAGTGTCTACCCTGATGAACATTTCATGGACACGAGAGAAAAATGTGTATTTTGCTGAGTTGAGCACAGTGTTTCGCATATGTCTGTGAGGTCTAGTTGGTTTATAGTGTTCTTCCAGTGATTTCTTTCCTTATTAGCTATATGCATAGATGGTCTATCCATTATTAAAAGTGAGATGTTTTTGGTTCTAGTTATTATTTACAGTCATCTATTTCTGCCTTCAATTTGGTCAATTTTTTTCTTTATTACTTTTGGCTCTGTTATTAGCTGCACGTATGCTTATATTTGTTGTATATTCTTTTGATGGACTGACCCTTTAATAAATATATAATCCTTTTCTTATCTCTCCTCACAATTTTTAACTTAAAGTCTGTCTTAGTCCATCTAGGCTGCTATAGAAAACACTGTAGACTGGGTAATTTGTAAATGACAGAAATGTATGTCTCAGAGTTCTGGAGGCTGAGAAATCCAGGGTCAGGGAACCAGCAGATTCAGTGTCTGGAGGGACCTGTTCCTCACAGACGGGGCCTTCTTTGTGTCCTCACGTAACAGAGGAGCAAAAGAGGAAAAGGGATGAAGTTGCTCCCTTGAGCCCTTTATGAGGGCTAATGTCCTTCATGAGGATGGAGCCCTCATGGCTTAACCACCTCCAAAAAGCTTCACCTCTTAATACTGTTGCTTTTCGGATTCTATCTCAGCATGAATTTTGGAGGAACATGAACATTCAAACTGTGACTAGGTCTATTTTGTCTGATATTTGTATAGCTACTTCAACTCTCTTTTGGTGACTATGTGTATCTTTTCCAAACTTTCACTTTTAACCTAATGGTCTTTTGATCTGAAGTGAATTTATGAAGAGAGCACATTTTAAAACAAGTTTTTAAAAAAATCCATTTTGTCCCTTCCTGCCTTTTATTTAGATGGTTTAATCCCTTTACATTTAAAGTAATTACCAATAAGGAGTATTCACTTCTGCTATTTTTCTATTTGTTTCCTACATGTCTTATTTTTTTTGTTCCTCAATTCCTCCATTACTGCCTTCTTTTGCATTTAATTGACATTTACAGTGTACCATTTTCACTCCCTTCCCATTCTGTTTTTTTATTTTTTGGTATATTTCTTAGTTTTCTATCTAGTGGTTCCCCTGGAGATCATAAGAAATATTTTAAATTTACAAACCTCTGGTTTGCACTAAAACCAACTTAGTTTCAATAGTATACAAAATCTCTGCTCTTATATTGTTATTGTCACTAATTCATCTTTACACATTGTCCATTAACATAAATGTATAATTTTGTTTCATGCCTATTTTTTTAAAGCATGTATGAACAAACAAAGGTATAACAAACCCCAAATACAATACTGTTGGCCTTTATATTTTCCTATGTAATTATCCTTATCAGTGTTATTAGATTAATCATTAGGCTTTGATTTACTGTTTAGTGCCTTTATTTCAGCCTGAATTAAACCCTTTAGCATTTCTTGTAGGACAAGTCTACTAGCAATGAGTTTCCTCAGCTTTTGTTTAAAGTTCTTCATTTTTAAGGATAGTTTTGCTAGATACAGAATTTTGGAGTGACCAGGTTTTCCTCTCAGCACTTTAAATATACTACTCCACTGCTTTCTGGCTTCCGTGGTTCCTGCTGAGAAATCAACTGTTGGTCTTATGGAGGATCCCTTGTACATGACGAGTCGCTTCTCTCTTGCTACTTTCAAGATTCTCTTTACATTTGTCTTTTGAGAGTTTGATTTTAACGTGTCTCAGTGCAGATATTTTTAAGTATAACCTACTTGAAGTTCGTTGAGCTTCTTGGATGCAGACTTATATCTTTCATCAAACTTGGAATTTTTTTACCATTATTTCTTCAAATATTTTTTCTTTCACTTTCTCCTCTCTCTCTTAAAATTTTTTTTTTTTTTTGTTATTCTGTGGAAGAGCCAGTGTTCTCTCTTTCTGTGACTCTGATTATGCATCTCTTAGTATCCTTAATGGTGTCCCACAGGTCTTTTGGGATCTATTGATTTTTTAAATTCTTTTTTCTTTCTGCTCCTCAGACTAGATAATCTGAATTGACTTATATTCAAGTTCATAGATTCTATCTTTTGCTCACTCAAGGGATCTGCTGTTGAACCTTTTAGTGAATTTTTCATTTGTTATTGAACTTTTTTAAGCTACAGAAAAATCTACTCAATTCCTTTTTATAATTTATATATTTTTATCAATATTCCTTATTTGGTAAGATATCATTATCCTGGTTTCCTATAGCTTTTTGAGCATATCTAAGACAGTGTATTTAAAGTATTTGTCTAGTGAGTCTGATAACTTAGCATCCTCAAGGACAATTTCTATTTCCCTTTTCCCCCTATAAATGTGTTATAATTTATGGTTACTTTGCATGTCTCATCTTTTTTGTTGGAAACTGGACATTTTGAATTATTATACTGTGGCAACTCTAGAAATCACATTTTTCTCTATCACCAGGGTTGGTTGTTGCTGATTTTTTTTTTTTTTCTTTGAGATGGAGTCTCGCTGTTTCATCTAGGCTGGAGTGTAGTAGTGTGATCTTGGCTCACTGCAACCTCCACCCCCTGTGTTCAAGCAGTTCTGCCTCTGCCTCCCGAGTAGCTGGAATTACAGGCATCCACCACTAATTTTTGTATTAGTAATTAGTAATAATTTTGTGCCTGGCTAATTTTTGTATTTTTAGTAGAGACAGGGTTTCACCATCTTGGCCAGGCTGGTATTGAACTCCTGACCTCATGATCCACCCGTCTTGGCCTCCCAAAGGGCTGGGATGACAGGCATGAGCTACCGTGCCTGGCCCTGTTTAATGACTTTTCTAAACTCCTTTTGTAAAGACTCTTTGTTGCATGTGACCACTAGGGTCTCTTTTCTGTTGGTTAGTGGGGTTAGTGATTAGACATGTTTCCTTAAATGCCCATAGTAAAAAACAGACAAACAAGCACTCCCGACTCTTCCAGTCTTTGCATGTTAGCTCTTTGTTGGGGCACACCTTCAATACTAAGGCATTATTCTTCACTCGTTCCTTATGCAGAATCAAATTTGCCACTTCTTTCTTCCTTAAGTGGTTTCAAGTTGTTCCCAGATACTAGAATTTCAAAAAAGTTGGTTATGAGTTTTACCACCTAGTCATTACATTAGAGGGAGATGGAGCTTTGGGGTTCCTTACTCTGCCACGTATACTGTTGTTGCTACTTACCCTCAGGCATTTCCTCTGAAGTGCAGGGTGTGGGGTATGTTTGACTAGGCTCACACCAAGAACCAGGTGCAGCAGCATGTGTGGGGCCTGGGGACTGGGGCCAGGGGTGCTGCCCCGTTTCCCAGAGCTTTGGCTGGCAATGAGAAGCAGGATCTGAGAGGGTGTGTGGAGCTCTGTCTTGGTGCTCACTGCCTGCTTATTGGAGACAACATTCAGCAGCTTCACCTTTATTAGCGTTCCCCTGTGTTGGGTGCATTCCAGAGCACTGACAAAGTGTATTTCCATAGTTTTCCCAACTTAATCACTGCCTAAGTGAAGGGATGATGCCCTTCACTTTTTGATTTCCCAGGCAATTGTGGTGACGTCACTCGCCAAAGCTGTTTTCATGCCCTCAGTCTGGTCCCCCAAGTACTGGACTGTGTAACCAGGCTCAGGCTCACATGAAGGAAAGTGCAGACAGTGTCTGCCATGTGCGAGCCACGCTGACTCTTCCTCTCCCCCAGAGTTCAGGCTGGTCAATGGCAGCAGCAGCTGTGAGGGCCGCGTGGAGCTCCAGGTGCAGGGGTCCTGGGCGCCCCTCTGTGCCACCCACTGGGACATAGCAGATGCCACCGTCCTCTGCCATCAGCTCAATTGTGGCAGTGCGGTGGCCACACCTCGAGGAGGCCATTTTGGGGACGGGGACGCTGCCATCTGGCCTGACGCGTTTCACTGTGGGGGGACAGAACCCTACTTGTGGAATTGCCCAGTAAGCACCCTGGGCGTCCCGGCCTGTGCCCCGGGAAACTCAGCCTCCGCGGTCTGCTCAGGTGGGTGCAGCCAGGACGGTGGAGGAGGAGGGTGGGTGAGAGGCATGGACAGAGGGGGCGGAGAGGGAGGGGCCCTGCTGTGGGGTGGTTCCGGGTCCCTCCCGCTGACACCCTGGGTCCCCTGTGCGTCCCCATCCCCAGGTCTGCCCCACGCCGTGCGGCTGAGGGAAGGACAGAGCCGCTGTGATGGCCGCGTGGAGGTCTCCCTGGAGGGCGTGTGGGGCCGCGTCCTGGACGATGCCTGGGACCTGCGCGGCGCGGACGTGGTGTGCCGGCAGCTCGGGTGCGGAGCGGCCGAACAAGCCTATGACGCACCTGCCCCCAGCCGCGGGTCCGTCCAGGTGTCGCTGAGCCGTGCGCGCTGTCTGGGCACCGAGACCCGCCTGACTCAGTGCAACGTGTCCGCGACCCTGCAGGAGCCCGCGGGAACCTCGCGGGACGCCGGCGTGGTGTGCTCTGGTGAGGGCAGAACCGCATCCCCCATGGCCCGTCGCCGCGGGGTCCTGGGCGCCCTGACTCTGTCTCTCCACAGGGAGCCTCGGGGTGCGGCTGGCCGCGGGGCCGGGGCGCTGTGCGGGGCGCGTGGAGGTGCTGCACGGGGGTGCGTGGGGCACCGTGTGTGACGACGCCTGGGACCTGCAGGACGCGCACGTGGTCTGCAGGCAGCTGGGCTGTGGCCGCGCCCTGAGCGCCCTGGGGGCCGCACACTTCGGAGCCGGGGCAGGGCGCATCTGGCTGGATGAGCTGGGCTGCCAGGGCCACGAGTCTGCGCTGTGGCAGTGCCCGTCGGCGGGCTGGGGCCAGCACGACTGCAGCCACAAGGAGGACGCCAGTGTCTTCTGCTCAGGTCCTGCAGCGCTTCCACCTTGTCGCCCCCACCCGCACTCCGAGCTGGGCCTTGTTGACTGGCCTCTCTCTCTGCAGAGTTCACGGATCTGAGGCTTCAGGACCACAGGCAGCCATGCGCAGGGCGGCTGGAAATTTTCTACAATGGGACCTGGGGTGGCGTCTGCCGGACCCTGAGTGCGGCCTCCCTTGAGGTCCTGTGTAGGCAGCTGGGCTGTGGGTCCCACGGGCAGCTGCAGGCCAGGAGAGGAAGCTGGTCTGCTCCTGAGTTTCTCTGGGTGGGTTCCATCCAGTGCAGGGACAGGCATGACCGGTCCCTGTGGCAGTGCCCATCAGCCCCCTGGGACCAGCATTCATGCTCCAGTGGAGAGGAAGCGTGGGTCCTGTGCACAGGTGAGTGGGTGGGCCTGTGTGGGGGGGGAGTGGTGGTGGAGAGGGGCCTCTGAGGGGCCCCACACTGTGTCTGCCTGGGCCCTTTCCTGGGAGATGAAATGTCAGTTTCCCTTTTCCTTATTCTGGATGAGTCTGCCCTGTGCTGGTCCAGTCAAAGGTGGGGGTCCCTGCGCTGAGGCTCTGGGCTGGGTGGGGAACATCTGGAGTCTTCCCAGACCCGGTGATCTCCTCAGTGAGGGAAGCAGGACCCCTGCACTTCCCGGTATGGTCTGAGGACGTCCCACAGGGAGACGTCCCCCTTGGAAAAGACTCCAGCACAGTTTGTGGAATCTGTAATCCCATGTGGAGATCTCTTGCTTAAACAGAGGGTTCTCTCTTTAGCAGAAATTGGTGTGTTGGGGAGACAGAGGGAAAAAGGAAACGAAAAATATTTTACATAATTTAGCTGCTGAGCTTGCAAATACAGAAACGGGTCCCCATTTCCTGTGCAGAAAAGGCAGGAGAAGTTCCTGAGGACCCTGGGGAGCCCCTCAACTGCTCCTCCTCGCTCGGCTGCCCAGGTACCCCCCTGTCCTTGTCCCTCCTCGCTCGGCTGCCCAGGTACCCCTCTGTCCTTGTCCCTGTCCTCCTTCCCATCCCGGTCCAGCCCCCGCAGTGACCGCAGCCCCCGTTCCAGAGGAGGGCGCGCTGCGCGTGCGCGGGGGCGAGGACCGCTGCTCCGGGCGCGTGGAGCTCTGGCACGCGGGCTCCTGGGGCACCGTGTGTGACGACGGCTGGGACCTGGCGGACGCGGAGGTCGTCTGCCGCCAGCTGGGCTGTGGTGGGGCCGTCGCCGCCCTGGGGGCCGCCGCCTTTGGCCCTGGCTCCGGACCCGTGTGGCTGGACGAGGTGGGGTGCCGGGGCAGCGAGGCGTCCCTGCGGGGCTGCCCTGCGGAGCGGTGGGGACGCGGAGACTGCGCGCACAAGGAGGACGCGGGCGTGCGCTGCTTGGGTGAGTGGGGGGCGTTGGGAAACGGGTCATGAGGCCGGCAGAGGCCGCTGGGATGGGGTCGGTCTTGAGTGTTGCTTCCGTCGCTTCGGTGGGCAGGAGAGCACGCCCAGGCTTTAGCGGGCTGGTTTCCACCCTGGGATTTTTCTGGGATAAGCTGATTTGCTGTGGAGGCCTGTTTGGGACATGCACCCCCTGGGGTTTCCCCCAATCTTTTTTGGGAAGTCCCTTTTGTTTATTCCAATCCTTGTCCATTTCGGGTATGTGTCACCTGGGTGTTGGCAGGTTCAGTTGTTCCCAAAGCCTGCACCTCATTCTCTTTGCAGCAAACAAACAGTTAACCACAGCGATGACCTTAGCACAAATAGCAGCAGTGGGTAACTTTCCCTGAGCCGCCCCCATTCTCTGTGCTCTGGTCACCTCTTGTGACTTGCCCTGGCATCTGCTTGGGGGCCATGTTTTACCAAGGAAGGGGGCTGTCCCTGGAAAGCAGACCCCCCCAGTGGACACTAGTCATTCTGGGGTGCTCTGCGCAGCTGAAAGCAGCAGATGCCCCCCCAGCACTTCCAACTCGCAGGTCCCCCATGAGGGAGGGGTGTGGCTGGGCCCTTGGAGCCACCCTGTCCTGCGGAGGGTGTGCAGGTCCCCGCTGGCCACTCTGCTGGCTCAAGACCTCTCCTTCCTCAGAGCCTGGCCCAGGCTCCCCACTGCCTGCAGCGCCCTTCCGGACACTCTGGGTGGTCAGTGTCATCCTGGGAGCCCTTCTTGGTCTTCTCCTTCTGGGCCTCATGGCCTTTCTGATTCTGCCTCGAGTCACACAAGCCATGCAGAGGGGTAAGCGTGACCCCACCCTGATCCCATCAGCTGGTGTGTGTGTGGGAGCAGGAGCAGCTCACAGCTCCAACCTGGCGTTGGGGTCCGGGCAGGTGGGATGCTCCATAGGTCAGGCCTGTGCAGAGCTACCCCCACAGTCCAGGGAAGCTGAAGAAAGAGAGACAAATCCAGTTTCTTAGGAAGAAACGCTTAAAAGGGACTTATGAGGACAAGCGATGTCCGTGCCTTGGACGGCCTTTAGCTGAGACGGTGGATGCCCATATGATCATCCCTCACAACTAGAAGTTTTATACCCCAGGGGAAGGGGACGTGCAGGACAATTGCTTAAGGGCAGGATTTACGGTAAATGCATGCTCTTATGCAAGGAACAGTAGATAAAATAGAAATCTTAGAGGCCTTCCCGGAACTCGAGTTGGTCAGAAGTCAACATGGTGGGTCCGCATCTAAGGCAGTTGTTTCAGCCTGCAGGCTGGTCTCACTTAGGGCTTTTTTTTCTTTTTTTGTTTTTGAGACAGAGTCTCGCTCTGCCGCCCAGGCTGGAGTGCAGTGGCCGGATCTCCGCTCACTGTAAGCTCCGCCTCCCAGGTTCACGCCATTCTCCGGCCTCAGCCTCCCGAGTAGCTGGGACTACAGGCGCCCGCCACCGCGCCCGGCTAGTTTTTTGTATTTTTTAGTAGAAACGGGGTTTCACCGTGTTGGCCAGGATGGTCTCGATCTCCTGACCTCGTGATCCGCCCGTCTCGGCCTCCCAAAGTGCTAGGATTACAGGCTTGAGCCACCGTGCCTGGCCACTTAGGGCTCATTTTATTGGCCAGAGAGAGTGGCAGACATCTGCCTCAGCCTCCAGCCCTCAAGACTGAGCTGAACCCTAGAAGGTTCCCCCAGGCAGCACACTGGGGCTCACCGGGAAGCATCATGTGGTTGACTGACAAGGGACAGTGGCCAGGGATGGGAGGGCACTGGGGGTCTGGCTGTGTTCCTGTGGCCCCCCCATCCTAGCCAACAGCGTCCTGCCTTTCTGCTGCCTGGGTGGGGTTCCCGCCTGGAGTCGCTGCCCTCCCTTGCCTGTGGCCACGTCCACACTGAGGGCCTGCGTGTGACCATGTTCACCTTGCTTCAGGTCTGGGAAGATCTGAGGCATCTCCTGAAGAAGCGATCTATGATGTCATTGGGGAAATGCCGCTAGCAGGACTGTACGAGGAAATCATGGAGGCCGAGGCCATGCCCCAGGATGAGGAGGACGCAGGTGTGGTGAAGGGGGACACAGAAACAGCAGGTGGGTTTGTGCTCCAGCTCAGGGGTGAGCTCTGGGGCGGGCTATGGATGCTGACCGCAGGATGCAGTGGAAAGGGACTCTGACCACAGGAGCCTGGCTTCAGAAGGGCTGTCCACAGGGTTCATGGATGCGAGGGGACCCGTGGGCAGGGGAGAGCAGGGCCACACTAATGAGGGCAGAGTCAGTGGCTGGAGTCCCCATCGGAGAGGCCTGCCCTGGGGTGGGAGAAGAGGGCTGTTGGGTGCGCCGGGAGCCGTGGGTCTGGCAGGGGCCTATGCTGCAGCTTGCTCAGCCTGTTTCCTCACCTGTGGGAACTGCGCTGCTGTTGCAGGTGCTTGAGGTGCTTCAGTGTCAAGATGCCTTGAACGTTGCCAGGTGCTTTCCGGTTGACATGTTTGTGCGTCCCTATCTTATGGGCTTGCCAAATGTGCTTTGGGGACAACTTGTACATGTGCCGATTTGGTCATGCGGTGTCTCCTGCGCCAGTTTCAGGGGAGGCGTCTAACCTCCTGGAGGGACAGTCTACACGTGTGGAGGGAGGAACCAACAGACCCGTTTCTCAGGGATATGACGAGGCTGCATTTCCGCTGGAGGGGATGACATTGTAAAGCACCCTGAGGAGGAGATCCACCAGCTGGCTGTCGAAATCACAGCTCTTCATTCTCTTGTACAGTTGTAGTGGATTTCGTGAGAACGTCTTGGATGCCTTTCTCTTGCAATGTCCTCCACATCCGTATAAAATCCAGTCTTTCCAGGCCCTGCCTGGCTCTAACCCCCATCCCCTTCGAGGGCCATCTGCTGTGGACGGTTGTGCTGGGTAACCTTCAGATTTCTCACACATTACAGCAAATGCAAATATGTATAGAAATCAGTGGTTACGTTTGTGGTTTAGAGACACGTGGTGCCGTCTTCATCTTCTGCACCCAGCAGTGCGTTGCAGAGCTCCTCACGCCAGAACATTCCTCTTTTTTTCTTAAAATCTCTTCTTAATTGAATCCAAAGTATCTTTTAGATGTCTACTTGTGTAATCATGTCATCCGTGAATATTCAGATTTATCTTCTCCTTCCAATCCATGTACCTTTAATCTCTTTTTCTGTGCTTTGTTTTGTGGACTGGGACCCTTCAGTCCAGTGTTGAATAGAGGTGGCCAATGGGGGTCTTATCTCATTCATGGACTCAGAGCAAACGTGTTCCACATTTAATTTCACTATTAAATATAATATTTGATGTTCGGTTTTGTAGATGCTATTTATCAGATCAAGGAAAGCCCAGTCTATCCCTAATTTGTTAAGGGTTTTGCTTTTTATCATAAATAAGTGTTGACTTTTATGAAATTCTTTTTGGTATCTATTAAGATGATAGATGATTTGATTTTCATATGTTACATTAACCATGGGTTAAACAAACTTACCTTTATCATGATATATTATTTTTGTATTTCACAGGAATTAGTTTGGTAATACATTGGGTCAATGTTTAAAAAAGAAAATGATGTGTGATTTTTTTCTTTTGTTGTAGTATTTCTGTTTAATTTTTGCTACGAGGATTATTCAGGTACCGTAAGAGTTAGGAGTATATTCTCTTTAAAAAAATATTTGCTAATTTAGGCTCCCACCAACAATGTAAAAGTGTTCCTATTTATCCACATCCTCTCCAGCATCTGTTGTTTGCTGACTTTTTAATAATCACCATTCTAACCGGCACGAGATAATATCTCATTGTGGTTTTGATTTGCATTTCTCTAATGACCAGTGATGATGAACTTTTTTTTCATATGTTTGTTGGCTGCATAAACATCTTCTTTTGAGAAGTGTCTGTTCATATCCTTCACCCACTTTTTGATGGGGTTGTTTGCTTTTATCTTGTAAATTTGTTTAAGTTTCTTGTAGATTCTGGACATTAGCCCTTTGTCAGATGGATAGATTGCAAAAATTTTCTCCCATTCTGTAGGTTGCCTGTTCATTCTGATGACCCATCAATGATAGACAGGATAAAGAAAATGTGGCACATATACACCATGGAATACTATGCAGCCATAAAAAAGTATGAGTTCATGTCCTTTGCAGGGACATGGATGAAGCTGGAAACCATCATTCTCAGCAAACTAACACAGGAACAGAAAACCAAACACTGCATGTTCTCACTCATAAGTGGGAACTGAACAATGAGAACACATGGACACAGGGAGGGGAATATCACACACTGGGGCCTGTCAGGGGGTGGGGGGCTAGGGGAGGGATAGCATTAGGAGAAATACTTAATGGGTTGATGGGTGCAGCAAACCACCATGGCACCTCTAGACCTGTGTAACAAACCTGCACATTCTGCACATGTATCCCAGAACTTAAAGTATAATAAAAAAAATTTGCAAGAGTTTATTTATGTAGCATTGGTTTTATTTCTTCTTAAACATTTGGAAGAATTCACCAGTAAAGCTCTCTATCTAGGCTTGGAGTTTCCTTTTTAGGAAGGTTTTTTTTCCCCAGATTTAATTTTTAAAAATAAATAATTGAAGTATTCAGATTCTGTATTTCCTATTAGATCTGCTTTGTTCAGTTCTTTTTAAAATGAATTGGTACATTTAATCTAAATTTTCAAGTTTGTCGGTATAAATTTGTTAGTAGTGTCTTTCTACTAGCCTTACATGTCTACAAAATCTGTAGTCATATGCATTTTTCAATCCTGATAGTGGCAATTTGTCTCTTCTCTCCCCCCACCCCCTTGTTTTTTTGAGACCAGGGTCTCACCGTGTTGCCCAGACCAGACTCAAACTCCTGGGCTCTAGCGATCCTCCCTCACAGCCCCCCGCACAGCTGGGACTCTGGGCGCTCTGCTGTTCTTGACCGGTGCTGCTGGTGGCTTATTCATCTCATTAGTCTTTTCAAGGCATGTGGAGCTTGTGCCTTTGGTTGTCTTGATTTTTCTTAGTGAACATCTGCCTTCTAATTCATTTCTTTCTGGTCTCATCTTTGTGATTTACTTCTGCTTATTCTAGCTTTTTTATATGGACATTCAGATTGTTTATGTTCAGCATTTTTTCTTTTTTAATGCATATATTTTAGGTTATAACTTTCCCTTTAGCATGGCTTTAGCTGCATTCCAAGAGTTTTGATATGTTGTGATTTTGTTTTAATAGGTTTATTGGGGTATAATTAGCATACAATAAACTTCACATATTTAAAGAATATATTGCAATAAGTTTTGACATGTGCATACACCCCTGAAAGGATCTCAGCGTCTATGAGAATGGACGCATCCATCACCCCCAACGTTTTTCATCTATGTTTGAATGTCTGCCCTGTCCCTTCCTGTGCCCTGTTCGTACTATTTGAATTTTGTGTAAATGGATTATATAGCACGTACTCTGTTTTGGGGGATGAGAGTCTAGCTTTTTTCGCTCAGCACAATTACTTGCGATTCATCCATGTGGTGAGAAACCATAGTTCATTTCTTCCTCTTGGTAAATAGCGCTCCATTGTGCTGTTCACCTGTTCACTTGTTGATGGACATTTGCATTGCTTAAAGTATCGGGCCATTGCAAAAAAATCTGCCACAAATATTCATGTACGAGTCATTACAGGGACATGTGCTTTCATTTCTCTCGGCTGCCTAGGAATGGAACGACTGTGCGGTAGGTGCAAGTTTAACATTCCACCCTTTCTGGAGTGGCTGCATCATGTCAGATCCCCTGGTAATCTCTGAGTGTTCTGCTTCCTCCACAAGGTTCCAGCACTCGGTTGATAATGTTTGACATTCTAGCAGATATACGGTGCTGTGTCCTCGTGGTTTTAATTTGCATTTACCTAAGGACTAACGATGCTGAACACCTTCTCACGTGCTTACTTGCCATCTGTTGAAGTGTCTGTTCACAATGTTTGCTCAGGCTCTCTTGGGTTGTTTGAGTTTTGAGTGTTCTCATGAGGTCCTCTGGGGTGGTCCTTTCCCAGCTGTGGCCCTGGTACTGAGGGGTCCTCCCCACAACAGGAACACAGGAAGCGAGTGTTCAATCAAGTCCTGCAGGGTGGCCTCAGCCAGGCCCGGATGTGGGCATGGGAGCCAGGCCACACTAAGCACCCAGAGCCCCTCTGTACCCCGTTCCTGATGGCACCAGCCCCCAGGTTGAAACAATGGGCAGAGCTTGTCTGTTTGGTCGTTTGCTGCCTTAACAGCCCACTGAGCACGGCTCAGTGCCAGCTCCCTGACAGTCTGTAAACAAGGTGGGAAAGGCAGGGCTCAGGGAGCTCCTCACGGAGGTCGAAGACAATTAATGAACACACCAGAAAAGGGACAGACAATGATGCAAATAGTACATGCTGTACGGAGATTTACAGTGGGGAGATGAGGAGAGAGCCCCGGCGACCACTTTCAGTTGGGCCCTGTCTCAGTCCTCTTGTGACCTTTAGACCAAGGCTTTATCGATGAGGTGGGACCAGACATGCAGAGCCTGGAGCCGGAAGGAGCTGGGTGCCCACAGAGGCAGGAGGATGGTACGAGGCAGGCCAGAGAGCGCAGCAGGCCCCGAGGACACACACGACCTGCCCCCTCTCACCTTCCCTACAAGGTGTGGGGTCTCCGCGGACTAAGACAATATCCTTGCCTCTCCAAGGGTTAACATTCTTTTTAAATATCCATAGGATATTTGAAAAACCTGATCATGCTTCAATTATCATGTTTAACTGAAAAAGAATGAGATGACACGTGCAGCACGCATGTCACGTTCAGCTCACACAGACCGGTCAGCGTGGGCCCCGGCGTTTGTTGATGGATGTGCACTGGGTCACAGGAAAGTCTCAGCCAGGTTTCAAAAGTAGACCCAATCTACTTATGCCCTTTGACTGCAAGTCCACACAGTTAGAATTGACAACACAAGGATGACTTCTACAATGAACAGTCTTGATACTTAAAAACATTCATTCAAGTAATTTGGGTCAAAGAGAAAGTCAATATTGATATTACAGACCATGTAGAAATCCACAGTCACAAGGTCACTGCCCTCAGTTTCTGGGGTCTGCGTAGTTGGAAGCATTTCACTGTCTCCTCTGTGTGACGTTTATCCTGGTGTCCGGCCTGAGGGTGAGTTTCTGCCTGAGTGCCTTGCAGGGGGCTCGGCTGAGGAGGCCAGGAAGCGGATCCTGGGCTGAGGGCAGCTGGAGGCTGGGTCTCCCTGCCAGGCCACAGGCCAGCGAGTGGTGCAGATTTGTGGCCACCCCTCCTCAAAAGCGAGAAACTAATTATAGTCGCAAAATACGCAGGAATAGCTGATCGTGCTAAACTGGATGAGAGCCTGTGTTCAGGGCTGCAACTTTATATTGCACACATTCATTACTGTGACTTCTGTTAATATTTTCAGTATTTTTTAAAAAATGAATTAAAGGGCCGGGCGCGGTGGCTCAAGCCTGTAATCCCAGCACTTTGGGAGGCCGAGATGGGCGAATCACGAGGTCAGGAGATCGAGACCATCCTGGCTAACACGGTGAAACCCCGTCTCTACTAAAAAATACAAAAACTAGCCGGGCGAGGTGGCGGGCGCCTGTAGTCCCAGCTACTCGGGAGGCTGAGGCAGGAGAATGGCGTAAACCCGGGAGGCGGAGCTTGCAGTGAGCTGAGATCCGGCCACTGCACTCCAGCCTGGACGACAGAGCCAGACTCCGTCTCAAAAAAAAAAAAAAAAAAAAAAAAAGAATTAAAATGTATTACTATTTTGAGCTCATGACCAGAAACACAAGAGTCCCAGCAGGAGGCAGGTGGCAGGCCCAGAGAGGGGTTGAAGAGAGTTTGGTGAAGGGCCTGTCAGGAGGGTGGGGCA
Organism: Macaca mulatta; assembly: GCF_049350105.2. NCBI lineage: Eukaryota > Metazoa > Chordata > Mammalia > Primates > Cercopithecidae > Macaca > Macaca mulatta. The sequence goes on from NC_133414.1 coordinate 145,592,893, forward strand.
GGGTGTAAGGAGACTACCCTGGCATCCCCTGAAGTGTGGAGTGAGGACTGCAGCCAGGGTGGTGGGAGGCCGACTGGCCTCCGAGGAGAAAACTAGCACTGCCCAGAAAGGGGCCCAGCAGGAAGGGAGCCCGTGGCCACTGCCTTGTTTTTTGGCCTCCTGGCAGTGCTGGGCGAAGGGCAGAGCCAGTGTCCGAGGGCAAGACAGATGTGTCCCAGGGCAGGACCCCGAGCTCCTCAAACCCGGGGAGGACGGGGGATACAGGAGAGGTCCGTGAAGGCGCCTGAGTGACTGATTCCCGCCTACCGGAGCTATGGAGTGAGCCTACTGGATGTGTCTGGATTTATGATGGTGTCAAATGTGTTGAAACTATTACCGCATTTTGATTTGTACAAGAAAGAATTCCAGCCACAACCGTCCACTTTTATCTCATTTCATTCTCTAGTTCTGAATTCCGTTTTTCTCTGGCGATCATGACTAAATGGAATCCCAGGGATTTTTAACATAGCGACTGTTAGATGGGAAATGTTTTACAGGGAACATATCGGTCCCCAAGGACTGAAACTTGGCTCAGTCACGTGAACACAATTAACACCCAGAGCCCCACCCCGGGCAGCCCCAGGACCCCAGCTGGGGTGGACCCGCCTCTTACCTCACAGGTAGAAGAAAGCATAAAGCCTGATTATTTATTCAACTGAGTAAAAAAAGTTCAGCCTTTTTCTGGCTGTGGCTCTAGGGCCCCCAGCCCCTCCTGGCCCCGAAGGAGAAGGGCGGGTGGGATGACAGCAGCTGCTCACCTCAGCGGGGAAGGGCCCTGCCTTAAGAAGTGGGCTCTGGGGCCTTCCCTTCATGCCTGTTAGTGGTGGGACCTTGGACATCTTTCCTGACCTCCCTCTGCCTCAGTTTGCACACCTATAAATGGGGTTATTAGTAGGATGAAGGTTGCTGTTGGGTTTAAAGGGATTCGAAGAACGTTCTGCACATTGTGAGCTCCATAGGAGTGGGCTCACCTCCTTCTCCTTACTGTCATCACCGTTGTTCATAGATGATTATTTTATTCTCCTTACTGTCATCACCGTTGTTCATAGATGATTATTTTATTCTCCTTACTGTCATCACTGTTGTTCATAGATGATTATTTTATTCTCCTTACTGACATCACTGTTGTTCATAGATTATTATTTTATTCTCCTTACTGTCATTACTGTTAATAGATTATTTTATATTATTTTATTTTCCTTACTGTCATCACTGTTGTTCATAGATTATTTTATATTATTTTATTCTCCCTACTGTCATTACTGTTGTTCATAGATTATTATTTTATATTATTTTATTCTCCTTACTGTCATCACTGTTGTTCATAGATTATTATTTTATATTATTTTATTCTCCTTACTGTCATCACTGTTGTTCATAGATTATTATTTTATATTATTTTATTCTCCTTACTGTCATCACTGTTGTTCATAGATTATTATTTTATTCTTCTTACTGGCATTACTGTTGTTCATAGATGATGATGATGATTTTTTTTATTATTATACTTTAAGTTCTAGGGTACATGTGCACAACATGCGGATTTGTTACATAGGTATACATGTGCCATGTTGGTGTGCTGCACCCATTAACTCATCATTTATATTAGGTATATCTCCTAATGCTATCCCTCCCCCCTCCCGTTCCCCACAATAGGCCCCAGTGTGTGATGTTCCCCTTCCTGTGTCCAGGTGATCTCATTGTTCAGTTCCCACCTATGAGTGAGAACATGCAGTATTTGTTTTTCTGTTCTTGCTGAGAATGATGGTTTCCAGCTGCATCCATGTCCCTACAAAGGACATGAACTCATCCCTTTTTATGGCTGCATAGTACTCCATGGTGTATATTTGCCACATTTTCTTAATCCAGTCTGTCACTGATGGACATTTGGGTTGATTCCAAGTCTTTGCTATTGTGAATAGTGCCACAATAAACATACATGTGCATGTGTCTTTATAGCAGCATGATTTATAATACTTTGGATATATACCCAGTAATGGGATGGCTGGGTCAAATGGTATTTCTAGTTCTAGATCCTTGAGGAATTGCCACGCTATTTTCCACAATGGTTGAACTAGTTTACAGTCCCACCAACAGTGTAAAAGTATTCGTATTTCTCCACATCCTCTCCAGCACCTGTTGTTTCCTGACTTTTTAATGATTGCCATTCTAACTGGTGTGAGATGGTATCTCATTGTGGTTTTGATTTGCATTTCTCTGATGGCCAGTGATGATGAGCATATTTTCATGTGTCTGTTGGCTGTATAAATGCCTTCTTTTGAGAAGTATCTGTTCATATCCTTTGCCCACTTTTTGATGGGGTTGTTTGTTTTTTTCTTGTAAATTTGTTTGAGTTCTTTGTAGGTTCTGGATATTAGCCCTTTGTCAGATAAGTAGATTGCAAAATTTTTCTCCCGTTCTGTAGGTTGCCTGTTCACTCTGATGGTAGTTTCTTTCACTGTGCAGAAGCTCTTTAGTTTAATTAGATCCCATTTGTCAATTTTGGCTTTTGTTGCCGTTGCTTTTGGTGTTTTAGACATGAAGTCCTTGCCCATGCCTATGTCCTGAATGGTATTCCCTAGGTTTTCTTCTAGGGTTTTTATGGTTTTAGGTCTAACATTTAAGTCTCTAATCCGTCTCGGATTAATTTTTGTATAAGGAGTAAGGAAAGGATCCAGTTTCAGCTTTCTACTTATGGCTAGCCAATTTTCCCAGCACCATTTATTAAATAGGGAATCCTTTCCCCATTTCTTGTTTTTGTCAGTTTTGTCAGAGATCAGATGGCTGTAGGTGTGTGGTATTATTTCTGAGGGCTCTGTTCTGTTCCATTGGTCTATATCTCTGTTTTGGTACCAGTACCATGCTGTTTTGGTTACTGTAGCCTTGTAGTATAGTTTGAAGTCAGGTAGCATGATGCCTCCAGCTTTATTCTTTCGGCTTAGGATTGTCTTGGCAATGCAGGGTCTTTTTTGGTTCCATATGAACTTTAAAGCAATTTTTTCCAATTCTGTGAAGGAAGTCATTGGTAGCTTAATGGGGATGGCATTGAATCTATAAATTACCTTGGGCAGTATGGCCATTTTCATGATATTGATTATTCCTATCCATGAGCATGGTATGTTCTTCCATGTTTGTGTCCTCTTTTATTTCACTGAGCAGTGGTTTGTAGTTCTCCTTGAAGAGGTCCTTCACATCCCTTGTACGTTGGATTCCTAGGTATTTTATTGTCTTTGAAGCAATTGTGAATGGGAGTTCATTCATGATTTGGCTCTGTTTGTCTGTTACTGGTGTATAAGAATGATTGTAATTTTTGCACATTGATTTTGTATCCTGAGACTTTGCTGAAGTTGCTTATCAGTTTAAGGAGATGTTGGGCTGAGACAATGGGGTTTTCTAAATATATAATCATGTCATCTGCAAACAGGGACAATTTGACTTCTTCTTTTCCTAACTGAATATGCTTTATTTCTTTCTCTTGCCTGATTGCCTTAGCCAGAACTTCCAACACTATGTTGAACAGAAGTGGTGAGAGAGGGTATCCCTGTCTTGTGCCAGTTTTCAAAGGGAATGCTTCCAGTTTTTGCCCATTCAGTATGATATTGGCTGTGGGTTTGTCATAAATAGCTCTTATTATTTTGAGATACGTTCCATCAATACCGAATTTATTGAGAGTTTTTAGCTTGAAGGGCTGTTGAATTTTTTCAAAGGCCTTTTCTGCATCTATTGAGATAATCATGTGGTTTTTGTCTTTGGTTCTGTTTATATGCTGGATTACGTTTATTGATTTGCATATGTTGAACCAGCCTTGAATCCCAGGGATGAAGCCCACTTGATCATGGTGGGTAAGCTTTTTGATGTGCTGCTGGATTCGGTTTGCCAGTATTTTATTGAGGATTTTTGCATCGATGTTCATCAGGGATATTGGTCTAAAATTCTCTTTTTTTGTTGTATTTCTGCCAGGCTTTGGTATCAGGATGATGTTGGCCTCATAAAATGAGTCAGGGAGGATTCCCTCTTTTTCTACTGATTGGAATAGTTTCAGAAGGAATGATACCAGCTCCTCCTTGTACCTCTGGTAGAATTTGGCTTTGAATCCGTCTGGTCCTGGACTTTTTTTGGTTGGTAGGATATTAATTATTGCCTCAATTTCAGAGCCTGCTATTGGTCTATTCAGGGATTCAACTTCTTCCTGGTTTAGTCTTGGGAGAGTGTATGTGTCCAGGAATTTATCCATTTCTTCTAGGTTTTCTAGTTTATTTGCACAGAGGTGTTTATAGTATTTGCTGATGGTAGTTTGTATTTCTGTGGGGTCGGTGGTGATATCCCCTTTATCATTTTTTATTGCATCTATTTGATTCTTCTCTCTTTTCTTCTTTATTAGTCTTGCTAGCAGTCTGTCAATTTTGTTGATCTTTTCAAAAAACCAGCTCCTGGATTCATTGATTTTTTGAAGAGTTTTTTTGTGTCTCTATCTCCTTCAGTTCTGCTCTGATCTTAGTTATTTATTGCCTTCTGCTAGCTTTTGAATGTGTTTGCTCTAGCTGCTCTAGTTCTTTTAACTGTGATGTTAGGGTGTCAATTTTAGATCTTTCATGCTTTCTCTTGTGGGCATTTAGTGCTATAAATTTCCCTCTGCACACTGCTTTTAATGTGTCCCAGAGATTCTGGTATGTTGTATCTTTGTTCTCATTGGTTTCAAAGAACATCTTTATTTCTGCCTTCATTTTGCTATGTACCCAGTAGTCATTCAGGAGCAGGTTGTTCAGTTTCCATGTAGTTGAGTGATTTTGATTGAGTTTCTCAGTCCTGAGTTCTAGTTTGATTGCACTGTGGTCTAAGAGACAGTTTGTTATAATTTCTGTACTTTTATATTTGCTGAGGAGTGCCTTACTTCCAACCATGTGGTCAATTTTGGAATAAGTGTGATGTGGTGCTGAGAAGAATGTATATTCTGTTGATTTGGGGCGGAGAGTTCTGTAGATGTCTATTAGGTACGCTTGGTGCAGAGTTGAGTTCAGTTCCTGGATATCCTTGTTAACTTTCTGTCTCGTTTATCTGTCTAATGTTGACAGTGGGGTGTTAAAGTCTCCCATTATTATTGTATGGGAGTCTAAGTCTCTTTGTAAGTCTCTAAGGACTTGCTTTATGAATCTGGGTGCTCCTGTATTGGGTGCATATATATTTAGGATAGTTAGCTCTTCTTGTTGAATTGTTCCCTTTACCAGTATGTAATGGCCTAGTCTCTTTTGATCTTTGTTGGTTTAAAGTCTGTTTTATCAGAGACGAGGATTGCAACCCCTGCCTTTTTTTGTTTTCCATTTGCTTGGTAGATCTTCCTCCATCCCTTTATTTTGAGCCAGTATGTGTCTCTGCATGTGAGATGGGTCTCCTGAATACAGCAAACTGATGGGTCTTGACTCTTTATCCAATTTGCCAGTCTGGAGGTCTTTTAATTGGACCATTTAGTCCATTTACATTTAAGGTTAATATTGTTATATGTGAACTTGATCCTGTCATTATGACATTAGTTGGCTATTTTGCTCGCTAGTTGATGCAGTTTCTTCCTAGCATGGATGGTCTTTACATTTTGGCATGTTTTTGCCATGGCTGGTACCAGTTGTTCCTTTCCGTGTTTAGTGCTTCCTTCAGGATGTCTTGTAGGGCAGGCCTGCTGGTGACAAAATCTCACAGCATTTGTTTGTCTGTAAAGGATTTTATTTCTCCTTTACTTGTGAAAGTTAGTTTGGCTGGATATGAAATTCTGGGTTGAAAATTCTTTCCTTTAAGAATGTTGAATATTGGCCTCCACTCTCTTCTGGCTTGTAGAGTTTCTGCCGAGAGATCTGCTGTTAGTCTGATGGGCTTCCCTTTGTGGGTAACCCGACCTTTCTCTCTGGCTGCCCTTAACATTTTTTCCTTCATTTCAACTTTGGTGAATCTGACAATTATGTGTCTTGGAGTTGCGCTTCTCGAGGAGTATCTTTGTGGCATTCTCTGTGTTTCCTGAATTTGAATGTTGGCCTGCCTTGCTAGGTTGGGGAAGTTCCCCTGGATAATATCCTGCAGAGTGTTTTCCAACTTGGTTCCATTCTCCCTGTCACTTTCAGGCACACCAATCAGACGTAGATTTGGTCTTTTCACATAATTCCATATTTCTTGGAGGCTTCGTTCACTTCTTTTTGCTCTTTTTTCTCTAAACTTCACTTCTTGCTTCATTTCATTCATTTGATCTTCAATCACTGATACTCTTTCTTCCAGTTGATCGAGTCGGTTACTGAAGCTTGTGCATTTGTCACGTAGTTCTCGTGTTGTGGTTTTCATCTCTATCAGTTCATTTATGGACTTTTCTGCATTGATTATTCTAGTTATCCATTCTTCCATTCTTTTTTCAAGGTTTTTAGTTTCTTTGTGTTGGGTACGTAGTTCCTCCTCTAGCTCTGAGAAGTTTGATGGACTGAAGCCTTCTTCTCCCAACTCGTCAAAGTCATTCTCCGTCCAGCTTTGTTCCTTTGCCAGTGATGAGCTGCATTCCTTTGGAGGGGGAGATGTGCTCTGATTTTTTGAATTTCCAGCTTTTCTGCACTGCTTTTTCCCCATCTTTGTGGTTTTATCTGCCTTTGGTCTTTGATGATGGTGATGTACTGATGGGGTTTTGGTGTGGGTGTCCTTTCTGTTTGTTATTTTTCCTTCTAATAGTCAGGACCCTCAGCTGCATGTCTGTTGGAGTTTGCTTGAGGTTCACTCCAGACCCTGGTTGCCTGGGTATCAACCATGGAGGCTGCAGAAGATAGAATATTGCTTAACAGCAAGTGTTGCTGTCTGATTCTTTCTCTGGAACCTTCATCTCAGAGGTGTACCCAGCTGTGTGAGGTGTGTGGTGTCAGTCTGCACCTGAGTTGCAAATGCAGAAATCTCCTGTCTTCTGTGTTGCTCACACTGGAAGCTGGAGGCTGGCGCTGTTCCTATTCGGCCATCTTGGGTGCCCGCTTGTAGGGCACAGGCACCCTGCTCCAAAGCCTGGGGCTTTGCGGCCCACCCAGGATAGTTTTGGGAGCTTCTGGGATGGGAGAGGCCTTTTAGGAAGGCTCCCAGCATTCCATGTGGTCTTGCTGCTTCTTTCCTCTGCCAGCCTCAAAGTCTCCCTGAGTCCCTGTGGCCTGCATAGGTCACACTGCCTATAGATGATTATTTTATTACTCGCTGATGATCCTGAGTGAGGTCTGTAGCTGCACTGAGGTGCCTCTGGAGGGTTTCCCCCTGGGCACTGTGCATGGGCCCTGGGCAGATGTGGGACCCCAGGCCCTCAAGGACGAGGAGCACCAGCACTGTTTCTAACATCAGTCTAGCACTTGTCCAGTATACAATGAGGGTGACCTGAAATAAAAATTCACTGAATTTTGTTTTTTGGTAACAGCTTTTTTGAGAATTAATTAATATACCATACAATTCATCCATTTAAAGTATAAAATTTGATAGTTTTTAGTATATTCACAGACTGTCGCAACCATAACTACCATGAATTTTAGATCATTTTTATCAATATAAAGGAGCTTGTACCCATTAGCCATCACCGATCCAACTCTCCATCCTCTCTAGCCCAAAGCAACCACTGATCCACCTTTTGTCTCTATACACTTGTCTATTCCTGAACATTCCATATAAATGGAATCATATAATATTTAGTATTTTGTAACTGCTTTTTTCACTTAGCATATTATTTTCAAGGTTCATTCATGTTGTAGCATGTATCTGAGCTTCATTCTTTTTTTTTTGAGATGGAGTCTCACTCTGTCGCCCAGGCTGGAGTGCAGTGGCCAGATCTCAGCTCACTGCAAGCTCAGCCTCCCAGGTTTATGCCATTCTCCTGCCTCAGCCTCCCAGGTAGCTGGAACTACAGGCACCCACCACCTCACCTGGCTAGTTTTTTGTATTTTTTAGTAGACAGGGTTTCACCATGTTAGCCAGGATGGTCTCGATCTCCTGACCTCGTGATCCACCCGTCTTGGCCTCCCAAAGTGCTGGGATTACAGGCTTGAGCCACTGCGCCTGGCAGCTTCATTCTTTTTTATGATGAAATGATGTTTCATTGTGTGGCTAAGCTACATTTTGTCTGTTTATTAGTTTATGGCAATTCAGGTTGTTTCCAGATTTTGGTTATTATGAATAATGGTTCTATGAATGTTCATGCACAATTTGCTGTGTACAAATGTTTTCATTTCTCTTGGGTATGTGCCTAGAAGTGGAATTGTTAGATCAAATGGTATCTCTATGTTTGACATGTTGGGGAGCTGCCAACCTCTTTTCCAAAGTGGTTTCACCATTTTACCCTCCCATCAGCAGAGTCTGATTTCTCTCCATCCTCATCAAAACTTGTTGTTGCCTATTGTTTTTTATTATATCTGTGCTAGTGGGTGTGAAGTGGTAGCTCATGTGGTTTCGGTATGAATTTCCCTGATGACTAATTATGTTGAGTATCTTTTCAGGTTCTTAGTGGCTATTCATAGGTCTTATTTGGAGAAACTTCTATTCAGGTTCTTTTCCCATTTTTAATTGGGTTATCTATATTTTAAGAGTTAAAAAAATTCTAGATGCAAGTCTCAATCAGATTGCAATTTGCAGATATTTTCTCCCATTCTGTAAGTTGTCTTTTCAATGTCTTGGTAGTGTCCTTTGACACATAAGGTTTTCAATTTTGAAATTCAATTTATCTATTTTTCTTTGCTTGCTTATACTTTTGGTGCCATATCTGAGATAACAGCACCAGACCCAAGGTGATGATGATTCACGTCCATGTTTTTACTAAGTGTTTACAATTTTAGCTTTTATAGCTGGGTCTGTGACCATTTAAAATGAATTCTTGTATATGGTGTGAGATAGGGGTCCAACTTCATTCTTTTGCATGTGGCTATGCAGTTGTCCTAGCACCAGTTGTTGAGAAGATTATTCCTCTCATTGAATGGTCTTGGCACCCTTCAATTGCCAAAAATCAATTTGCCATAATTATATGGATTTATTGTTGTACTTTCAATTCTATTTTACTGATCTATATGTCTAGCTTATGCCAATGTCACACAGTTTTTGTTTTCATAGCTTTGTAGTAAGTTTTGAAATTTTGAAGTGTGAGCCCTTCCACTTTGTTCTATTTTAAAGACTGTTTTTGTGTATTCCTGGTCTCTTGAGTTTCCATATACATTTTATAGTCAGTTTGTCAATTTCAACAAAGCCAGCAGGGTTTCAGATAGGGAGTGTGATCAATTTTTTTTTTTTTTTTTTAATGGAGTCTTGCTCTGTCATCCAGGCTGAAGTGCAATGGCGCGATCTCAGCTTGCTGCAACCTTCGCCTCCTGGGTTCAAGCGACTCTCCCTGCTTAGCCTCTTGACTAGCTGGGACTACAGGTGCACACCACCATGCCCGGCTAGTTTTAGTAGATGGGGTTTCACCATGTTGGCCAGGCTGGTCTCGAACTCCTGACCTCAGGTGATCCACCCACCTCGGCCTTCCAAAGTGCTGAGATTTCAGGCATGAGCCACAGCACCCGGCCAGAGTGTGATCAATCTTTAGATCAACTTAGAGAGTGTTGCCACATTAACAATATTAAATCTTCATTTTTGTTGTTGTTGTTGTTGATTTTGAGGCAGAAGTCTTGCTCTGTTGCCCAGGCTGGAGTGCAGTGGTGCAATCTCGGCTCACTGCAACCTCTGCTTCCTGGGTTCAAGCAATTCTCCTGCCTCAGCCTCCCATATAGTTGGGATTACAGGCATGTGTCACCCAGCCAGGCTAATTTTTGTATTTTTAGTAGAGATAGGATTTCACCATGTTGGTCAGGCTTGTCTCGAACTCCTGACCTCAAGTGATCCACCTGCCTCAGCCTCCCAAAGTGTTGGGGTTACCGGCATGAACTGCCATGCCCGGCCAACAATATTAAATCTTCTAATCCATGTTCATGGAAAGATATCTTAGGTCTTCTTTAATTTTTCAATGATATTTTGTAGTTTTTAGTATACATAGCTTATACCTCCTTGGTTACATTTATTCCTAAGTATTCTTAGTCTTTTTCATGCTATTATAAAGGAAATTTTTTTACACTTTATTTTTGGGTTGTTTGTTGTAAGTGTATAAAAACTCAATTAATATAATAAGTCCTTACTTAATGTTGTCAGTAGGTTCTTGGAAACTGACTCTAAGTGAAATGACATATAACAAAATTTCTCATTAATGATGTAATGAAATGATGTTGAATGAAATGGTATTTGAGAACCTGCTGTACATCATTTATCTTAAAGTTGAGCTTCCAATAACCTATTGCTGATGTTAAGTGAGCACTTACTGTATACATATATTGATCTTATATCTTGCAAACTTGCTATAAGGTTTTAATAGTTTTTTAGTGGTTTCCTTATGATTTCCTACATACAAGAATCTTTCATGTGAGACTAGAGATAATTTTACCCCTTTATTTCCATTCTGGATGTCTTCTATTTCATTTTAATACTGATCAAAACTTCCTCAACCTGATCATGGGTATCTATGAAAAATTCACAACTAACATCATACCTAATGTTGAAAGACTGAATTCTTCCCCCAAGATTAGGAACAAGGGAAGGATTTTCATTCTTGCCATTTCTGTTTCATGTTGTACAGTTTTGGAAATTAACACACTTCTAAATAAACAATGAATTTAAAATAAATTAAAAGGAAAATGAGAAAATATCTTGCGAATAATGAAAATGAAGGTGAAACCTACCAAAATGTAGAAGCTGCAGCTAAGCAATGTTCAGAGGGAAATTTGTATCTGTGAATATAAATATTGGGGAAAAAGAAATAAGTTAAAAAATCTGACTTTCCACCTTAAGACATTGAAAAACGAAGAGCAAACTAACCCTAAAGCAAATAAAAAGGAGGAAATAATTAAAGTTATAGCAGTAGAGAACAGAAAAACAATAGAGAAAATCAGTAAAATCAAAACTTGGTCTTTAAAAATATCAGCAAAACTGATAAACCTTTAGCTATATTGACAGAGAGAAGACTCAAATTACTAAAATCAGAAATGAAAGAGGGAGCATAACTACCAACTTTATAGACATAGAAAGGATTATAAAGGAATACTATGAGCATTTGTATGTCAATAAATCAGAGAACTTAGATGAAGTGGACAAATTTCTAGAAAGACACAAACTCCAAGATCGACTTCAGAAGAAAAAGAAACAAGTATATACAACAAGTGAAAAGATTGAATTAGTGAGTTCTCCTGAAACCTGTTCAGTTAAAAGTGTGGCATCTCCCTTCTGAGATCTGGTTGATGGAAAGTGTGGCATCTCCCTCCTGAGATCTGGTCGATGGAAAGTGTGGTGTCTCGCTCCTGAGATCTGGTCAGTTGAAAGTGTAGCGTCTGCTTCCTAAGATCTGGTTAGTTCAAAGTGTGGCATCTCCCTTCTGAGATGTGGTCATTGGCTGTGGCTTCTCCCTCCTGAGATCTGGTTGGTTGAGTGTGGTGTCTCCCTCCTGACATGTGGTTGTTTGAATGTGGCGTCTTCCTCCTGATATCTGGTCGGTTGAAAGTGTGGCGTCTCCCTCCTTAGATCTGGTCGGTTGAAAGTGTGGTGTCTCACTCCTGAGATCTGGTCATTGAGTTTGGTGTCTCCCTCCTGAGATCTGGTCAGTTGAAAGTGTGGCATCTCCCTCCTGAGATCTGGTCGTTGAGGATGGTGTCTTCCTCCTGAGATCTGGTCATTGAATGTGGCTTCTCCCTCCTGAGATCTGGTCAGTGGGAAGTGTGGCGTCTTCCTCCTGAGATCTTGTTGGTTGAAAGTGTGACATCTCCCTCCTGAGATGTGGTTGGTTGAGTGTGTTGTCTCCCTCCTGAGATGTGGTCATTGAGTGTGGCATCTCCCTCTTTAGATCTGGTCAGTTGAAAGTGTGGTGTCTCCCTCCTGAGATCTGGTCGATGGAAAGTGTGGCATCTCCCTCCTGAGATATGGTCAGTTGAGTGTGTCATCTCCCTCCTGAGATGTGGTCATTGAGTGTGGCGTCTCCCTCCTGAGATCTGGTCAATTGAAAGTGTGGCATCTCCCTCCTGAGATCTGGTTGATGGAAAGTGTGGTGTCTCCCTCCTGAGATCTGGTTGGTTGAGTGTGGCGTCTCTCTCCTGAGATGTGGTTGTTGAGTGTGGTGTCTCCCTCCTGAGATGTGGTTGGTTGAAAGTGTGGTGTCTCCCTCCTGAGATCTGGTCATTGAGTGTGGCATCTCCCTCCTGAGATCTGGTCAGTTGAAAGTGTGATGTCTCCCTCCTGAGATCTGGTCATTGAGTGTGGCATCTCCCTCCTGAGATCTGGTCAGTTGAAAGTGTGATGTCTCCCTCCTGAGATCTGGTCATTGAGTGTGGCATCTCCCTCCTGAGATCTGGTCATTGAGTGTGGCATCTCCCTCCTGAGATCTGGTCAGTTGAAAGTGTGATGTCTCCCTCCTGAGATCTGGTCATTGAGTGTGGTGTCTCCCTTCTGAGATCTGGTAATTGAATGTGGAGTCTCCCTCCTGAGATGTGGTCAGTTGAAAGTGTGGCGTCTCCCTCCTGAGATGTAAGTTGTTGAGTGTGGCATCTCCCTCCTGAGATCTGGTTGTTGAGTGTGGCGTCTCCCTCCTGAGATGTAAGTTATTGAGTGTGGCGTCTCCCTCCTGAGATCTGGTCGTTGAGTGTGGCGTCTCCCTCCTGAGATCTGGTCAGTTGAAAGTGTGGTGTCTCCCTCCTGAGATCTGGTCATTGAGTGTGGCATCTCCCTCCTGAGATCTGGTCGTTGGGTGTGGTGTCTCCCTCCTGAGATATGGTTGGTTGAAAGTGTGGCGTCTCCCTCCTGAGATGTAAGTTGTCGAGTGCGGCGTCTCCCTCCTGAGATCTGGTTGTTGAGTGTGGTGTCTCCCTCCTGAGATGTAAGTTGTTGAGTGTGGTGTCTCTCTCCTGAGATGTGGTTGTTGAGTGTGGCGTCTCCCTCCTGAGATGTGGTTGGTATCTCCCTCCTGAGATCTGGTCATTGAGTGTGGCATCTCCCTCCTGAGATCTGGTCATTGAGTATGGCGTCTCCCTCCTGATATCTGGTCAGTTGAAAGTGTGGTGTCTCCCTCCTGAGATCTGGTCATTGAGTGTGGCATCTCCCTCCTGAGATCTGGTCGTTGGGTGTGGTGTCTCCCTCCTGAGATCTGGTCGTTGAGTGTGGCATCTTTCCCTCTTTCTTGTTCCTGTTTTGCCATGTGAAGCACCTGCTCCCCCTTGACCTTCCACCATGACCGGAAGCTTCCTGAGGCCTCCCCAGAAGCAGACGCCACTGTCCTTTCTGTGCAGCCTGCAGAACCATGAGCCAATGAAACCTCTTTTCTTATAAATTACAGAGTCTCGGGCATTTTTTTATAGCAGTGTAAGAACAGATGAGTACAGAGACTGCTCCCAAGGGAACATCCTGCGCTTAATTGTTGGTGGGTGTCTCACTGACCCCAGAGTTGAAGAAGCCTCTTTGCTTAGCTTGTTTCCCATAGGCTGAGCACAGGGTCCCCCAGGGAGTGCCCGGTTGAAAGTGGTCAGGTGACTCAGACCTGCTGAGCCTTGCTGGAGTTGGCCCTGCTGCCTGAGGATCCCAAAACGTTGGAAGATGAGGGACTCTCACCGGGCTGCGAGGGTCCCTGTAGCCCTGGGACAGTTCCAGGTGTGTAGCAGGTGCTCCCCACATCTTACCACTGAGCTTGGATTTTGAGGTTTAAATGCTACAAATATGGTTGCTTATTGTGGGCCATGAAATAACCTTAAATCAGTGTTGCAGTGACCTTTGATACTGAATGTTTTTATAAATCAACATTATTTTTAAAGAAATATGGTGTGTTTGATTAGGAACATCTGGCATAGCTGAAGGTTATATCACATTTGAATAAATTAGAGGAAGTGTTCAAATCTTGGGTTGCTGAAATGCTATTACATACACTGTCATGGAAAATAGATAATCATTGGCCAGAGATTAAAAATATGTGCTGACCGATTGAGATGAAGGACGTTAGGAGGTTTGGAAAATTAAAGGGGCCAGTCGTCTTCCTTTTGTGAAATTAAGAACCACTTTAAATCAGCCATGGCCACGTCTCTGGTTCTTTTGCAATGGCTGTTTTCTGCATGTCTTATTTTCTGCACTTGGTCACTAAGATAAATTGCCAGGTTTCTCCTGAGCACGATTATCATCTCAGTTCTACCTATGGGCACTTTCTGTGACCACCTACACATGCTTTACCAATCAGCTGTGGGCCTTTGGCCCAAACAAGGAAGTCAGTCAATCCCCCGTGGGTTCACCATGCCTCATCGACATGGCCAGGCCTGCTGGGTACAGAGTAGGGTCTGGGTTCCAGCCTACCAGAAGACTCTTAGTCTCCTCAGACCCTTTGGATGCTCCATCGTTGAAGGCAGGACTGTCTCCCTGGACACTGCAGGCTACCTCAGTGTCTGGATGGGCACATAAGAAATGTGATGAAAATACTGACCTTCTCAAGTTCACATCAACAGCAAGACATGCTGACAGCGTGCACCCCGGTGTGGTGTGATGAGAATGTCACGTGCCTCTGTGTCCTTCCTCTCCAAAACCCATAACTTTAATCACGAGTAAAAAAAATAATCAGGCAAATCCCAGTCAAGGGAATACCTGGCAAATACAAAATACCTGGCCAATATTCTCCAAAACTACCAAGTTCATCAAAAGCAAGGAAAGTCTGAGAAAATGTCGCAGTCCAGAGAAGCCTAAGGAAACTCCTGACTGTGATGTGGACAGAAGGCGGTTAGGTGAACACGGAGGAAATGGGAAACAGCCATGGATTGCAGTGGATAGTACAGGATCGATACTGGCACATTAATGTAACATATGCTAATGGAATATGTCAGTAACGGGGGAAACTGGGTGGGGCCAAATTTAAAACTATCCTAAAAGATTAAGTCTATTTAAATAAAATTCCATCCTCCGGCAGGGAGGGTTGCACACGGTCCTTGTGTGCGCAGGGCAGAGGTGCTGGGGAGAAGCCACCAGCTCTGGCTTTGTTCTCCTCAGGTCCATCATCTAGAAGCCCCGCAGGTGCCCTGGCCTGTGTCTGCTCAAGCCTGGGGGCGGTTCCCACGGGGACCCCTTTCTACCTCCACGTGGGGTAAGTGCTCCCTGAGAGCTGCTCCTGGGGGCACATGGGCCTCTAGCAACCTCAGCGTCCACCCCCAGGGGACAGACTTCACTCAAAGTTCAGCATCAAGCACAGGAAACACTGACTGGGAGGAGACAGGCGTTAGCCTTGAGGCACCTTCGTGTCCATGGAGATGTGGACGCTCCGTTTAGACAGGAGCTGGCCCAGCCACACTCCTCACTCAGTGAGTGGCTGTGACCCTCCATGCCTGCCTTCCGCATGGATGACCCACCTAATTTTCCTTTCAACGTTTTTGAAAAGTCAGGTCTGATTGTACCCTGCCCTGACCTACTTTAACGTGGAAAAAAGGTGACTGAAATTGCTTTGCTGTTGTGTTGAGGGTTTCTGTTTGAAACTGTGTCTGGGAACCTCTGTGGGCTGCTCTGTGCCTTATCTGTGCCCTCAATCAGGTGAGCAAGAAGCTGGAGCCCTGTGGTTTGGCCTCTAAGGCAGATCAGGATCTGTAAGAGGGGCCTGGAAGCTTCCTGTGAATCTGGTGCAAGGCTCCGGGGAAGAGTCAGCCCTGCCCTCGGCTCCGCAGGCAAATGGGCTCCTGTGAAGGAGGGTGGATTTTGGGCCTCAGACTGGGCAGCCAGGGGGTCTTTGGGACTGCCTGGGCTGAGGGCTGTCTGGACTGAGGGCTGCCTGGACTGAGGGCTGCCTGGGCTGGGGGCTGCCTGGACTGAGGGCTGCCTGGGCTGGGGGCTGCCTGGGCTGGGGGCTGCCTGGGCTGGGGGCTGCCTGGGCTGGGGGCTGCCTGGACTGAGGGCTGCCTGGGCTGAGGGCTGCCTGGGCTGGGGGCTGCCTGGGCTGGGGGCTGCCTGGGCTGGGGGCTGGCCTGGGCTGAGGGTTGCCTGGGCTGGGGGCTGCCTGGGCTGGGGGCTGGCCTGGGCTGAGGGTTGCCTGGGCTGGGGGCTCCCTGGCTGAGGGCTGGCCTGGGCTGAGGGCTCCCTGGGCTGGGGGCTGCCTGGGCTGGGGGCTGGCCTGGGCTGAGGGTTGCCTGGGCTGGGGGCTCCCTGGCTGAGGGCTGGCCTGGGCTGAGGGCTGCCTGGGCTGGGGGCTCCCTGGCTGAGGGCTGCCTGGGCTGAGGGCTGCCTGGGCTGGGGGCTGCCTGGACTGAGGGCTGCCTGGACTGAGGGCTGCCTGGGCTGGGGGCTGTCTGGACTGAGGGCTGCCTGGGCTGGGGGCTGCCTGGGCTGGGGGCTGGCCTGGGCTGAGGGTTGCCTGGGCTGGGGGCTGCCTGGGCTGGGGGCTGGCCTGGGCTGAGGGTTGCCTGGGCTGGGGGCTCCCTGGCTGAGGGCTGGCCTGGGCTGAGGGCTGCCTGGGCTGGGGGCTCCCTGGCTGAGGGCTGCCTGGGCTGAGGGCTGCCTGGGCTGGGGGCTGGCCTGGGCTGGGGGCTCCCTGGCTGAGGGCTGCCTGGGCTGAGGGCTGCCTGGGCTGGGGGCTGGCCTGGGCTGAGGGCTGCCTGGGCTGGGGGCTGCCTGGGCTGGGGGCTGGCCTGGGCTGAGGGTTGCCTGGGCTGGGGGCTCCCTGGCTGAGGGCTGGCCTGGACTGAGGGCTGCCTGGGCTGGGGGCTCCCTGGCTGAGGGCTGCCTGGGCTGAGGGCTGCCTGGGCTGGGGGCTGCCTGGACTGAGGGCTGGCCTGGGCTGAGGGCTGCCTGGGCTGGGGGCTCCCTGGCTGAGGGCTGGCCTGGGCTGAGGGCTGCCTGGACTGAGGGCTGCCTGGGCTGAGGGCTGCCTGGGCTGGGGGCTGCCTGGGCTGGGGGCTGCCTGGGCTGGGGGCTGCCTGGACTGGGGGCTGCCTGGGCTGGGGGCTCCCTGGCTGGGGGCTGTCTGGGCTGAGGGGCTGGCCTGGGCTAGGGGCTGGCCTGGGCTGAGGGTGGCCTGGGCTGAGGGGCTGCCTGGGCTGGGGGCTCCCTGGCTAGGGGCTGCCTGGCCTGGGGCCTGGCCTGGGCTGAGGGTTGCCTGGGCTGAGGGGCTGCCCTGGGCTGGGGGCTGGCCTGGGCTGAGGGCTGGCCTGGGCTGGGAAGGAAGTGGGCTTGGCCTTGTTTCCTCTGATGTTGACTAAGTCGCGTCTCCTTGCCCTGGGCTGGGCCTGTCCTGCCCGAGGAGGCTAGGTGGTCAGAGATGGGTGGTGGGAGAGGTATGTGAGGTTGGTTGGGTGGAGACACTGGATTGGGGGCTGGGCCGAGGCTGGGTCTGTGCCTTTCTTTGATGGATCTAGTCTCGGACACAGCCTGACACCCCCTGAGGGAAAAAACCTCCCACCCAGACCAGGAACAGGGATGGCCAGTCTGTGCCCGCGTCTGCATGGAGTCTGCCCTCCCGAGGGAGCGGTCTGGGGTGGCCGAGGTAGGGCCGCAGTCGTGGTTTCCACTAAAGAAATGTGGCGAGGTCAACCCACAGCCAAAATCTGACAGCTGAGGTCACCTGGCCAAAAGAGCTGGAGTCTGGCCTGGCGGTAGTTGGAGCCACTCACTGCCCTGATGTCCCCACATCCCTCCCTTTGGAGATGCCCCTCCCCAGCCTCTGCAGGTGCTGTCCTGAGGCTAATTCTCTGTAGGGTCCAGCCCTACGAAGCTCAGCAGGTGTTCTCCACATGTGTGAAGACAGAGATCGTAAGAAATAAAGACTTAAGACAAAGAGATAAAGAGAAAACAGCTGGGCCCGGGGGACCACTACCACCAAGACGTGGACACCGGTAGTGGCCCTGAGCGGCTGGGCACGCTGATATTTACTGCATACAAGACAAGGGGGCAGGGTAAGGAGGGTGGATCTTCTAAGTGATTGACAAGGTGAAGCAAGTCACGTGATCATGGGACACAGGGCCCTTCCCTCTTAGGTAGCCTAAGCAGAGAGAGAGGGCAGCATACGTCAGCGTTTTCTTCTCTGCACTTATAAGAAAGATCAAAGACTTTCAGACTTTCACTGTTTCTTCTACCGCTGTCTTCTACAAACTTTAAGAGGAACCAGGAGTACAGGAGGAGCATGAAGGTGGACAAGGAGCGTGACCGTTGAAGCACAACACCACAGGGAGGGGTTTAGGCCTCCGGATGACTGCGGGCAGGCCTGGATAATATCCAGCCTCCCACAAGAAGCTGGTGGAGCAGAGTGTTCCCTGACTCCTCCAAGGAAAGGAGACTCCCTTTCGCGGTCTGCTAAGTAACGGGTGCCTTCCCAGACACTGGCGTTACCGCTTGACCAAGGAGCCCTCAAGCGGCCCTTATGCGGGCGTGACAGAGGGCTCACCTCTTGTCTTCTTCGTCACTTCTCACAATGTCCCTTCAGCACCTGACCCTATGCCCGCCAGTTATTCCTTGGTTATATTAGTAATGCAACGAAGAGTAATATTAAAAGCCAATGATTAATAATGTTTATAATAATGATTGATAATTGTCCATGATCATGTCTATATCTAATTTGTGTTATGACTATTCTTATTCTAACTATTGTCTTTATTACACTGAAACAGTTTGTGCCTTCAGTCTCTTGCCTTGGCACCTAGGTACTGCTCTGCCCACAATTCTCCGTAAAGCCTGGCCCACTCCTGCTGGGTGGTTTTTCTTCTCTGGGACCCACAGTCCTGCGCCCAGGTCACTGACTTGGTCTCCGCCTGCCTCGGGGGCCAGGCACACTTGCACACCACAAGCTTCTGTGTGTTGGGATAACGGAGGAAATGTTTAAAGTCAAAGCAATGAGAGGCTCTTGCTGCACTTTTGTTATTTACTGTGATGCGGGCCCCACTGCAGGCAGGCAGGGAGCACTGTCCTTGGGGGTGAGCGAGGCTGGGCTTGCTGACTCCCCGCAGAGTGGAGGGTTAATGCTGACTTCTCCCTGGGCGCAGGGAGCCATGTTAACATCTGAATTATGTGCTTTCTGCAGCAAAGTTGCCAACAGCAAACTTTCCCAGAGTCTCAGCGGGACAGCGAGCAGGGGGACAGGTCGCCTAGCCACCCAGTTCCTGTGCTGGTGGCACTAGCTGTGCCCAGTGACCTGTAAGGGCCTCGCACTCCTAATGGCAGCAAACAGCCACACAGCTGTCCAGAAGTTTGTCCTGCGGGGTTGCTCTGAAGACCGTCGGCTCCAGGGCTGCTTCTTTGCTTTTTTCCTCCTCTTTTACCCGAATGCACTTGCAGGAAACATCCTCATGGTCGTGGCCGTCAGCCTGAATCCAGGCCTCCACACTCCAGTGCACTTCCTTCTCCCCCACCTGGCCCTTTTAGACATCGTCTGCACATCCATTGTCCTCCCCAAATTGCCGGAGGGGCTGGTGGCCACAGCCAGCTCTTCCTGACGTGATTTCTGGGGGCCGAGCTGTTGCTGCTCACCGCCATGGCCTACGACGGCTACGTGGCCGTCTGCTTAGGCACGCTGGTGAGTGGTCAGTGTGGTCAGCACGTCAGTGCACACGGGCCTGAGGTCAGCTTCTGTGGCTCTGGTCAGAACCAGAACTTTTTGTGTGAGGTCCCCACCCTGCTACTGCTGTCCTGCAGTCCAATAGCCCCGAACAACATCATGATCACGGTCATAGACGTTTATTTTGGCGTGGTCAACTTCCTGCTAACCATGGTGTCTCACCCGCTGCATCATCGCCAGCCCCTGCAGCATCCTGCGCATCCGCACTGCGGAGGGCAAAGCCGCAGGCCTTCTCCACGTGCTCCTCCCGCCTGCTGCTGGTCCGCATGTACTACTCCACCGTCGCCCACACCTGGTCCGCGTGTACTACTCCGCCGCCGCCCACACCTGGTCTGCGTGTACTACTCCACCGTCGCCTACACCTGGTCTGCGTGTACTACTCCACCGTCGTCTACACCTACATCCTCCTGGGCTCCAGCTCCTCCATGGACAACAACACATGGTGGCTGTGCTGTACACAGTGGCCAGCCCCACCCTGAACCCCTCACCTACTCCCTGCAGAACAAGGACGAAACGGTGGCGCTGAGGAGAGTGTGTTCTTGCATCGGGTAAAAGGAAAGGAAGTGGCCAGTGTGAAATGTTCCAGGTGTTAACAAACTAATTTCAACATATGACTTTGAGAATCTCATGCAAGCAGCAAGGAACAAGAAGGTAATTAACGCATAGATTTAGAAATAATGTGCTCCCCCACGTGACTGCCATCATTCAATGTGGAACTTCCAACATCTCAAGGCCCTATGGGTAGGTGCAGTCAGGGCTACAGGGCAGCAGGGAGCTAAGGGAGAGCCAGCGGCTAGCTGAGCAGGAACCCAAAAAGGCCACTTGCCACCCTCCGACACCCCATGCACCTGCTTGACTCCCTTTCACTGGCAACTGGGCCCTGGGAGCAATGCAGGAGCATTTATCTGGGGGGTGCCACTGGCCATGTCTTCTTTTAGTCATGGGTTCTCGTTCGGGGATGAGTCAAGAGCCAGATATGCCCACTGTGCGTACTGCCTGGTCTGTGTTGATGGGGTGGGGTGGGGGTTTCTTCATATCCTGCTTTGGAGAAAATCACCCAAACCCCGACTCTCCAAACCAACTCCTCTTGGTGTGAAGTCGAGGAATACACGGGAAATGCTCTCCTCCCGTGTGAAGTTTTGTGGTCCTGGCACCACGAAGCGTGAGAGATGGGGTTATCCAGCCTTTCTTTCTAATGACCTGCAGGAAATACATGGGCCTTTATTGATTTAGTTCCTTTCAGAGAAGGGCATTCTTATTCTTTAATTTATGCATCAATCACCTACATTCTGTCATTAACTTGTTATCTTTAATTGGTTATCCTATGTCCATCACCAATCTGTCTTATTTTATGCATTTCAAAGCCAGTTGCAAACATCAGTTCACTTCTTAAATACTTCTGTGTGCATATCATTAAACATTTGTTTATCGTTATTTTTCCTTTTAAGGTAACATTTTCAAACAATAAAATGCGTACATAAGGGTGTACATTTGCTGAGTAATGTAATTATCAAATCAGGTGCCTGTGTGTGATGATGAAGTCAGTTACCTATGTGTGATGATCAGACCAGGCACCCGTGTGTGACGATCAGATCAGGTACCGTGTGTGATGATCAAATCAGGTACCGTGTGTGATGATCAGATCCTTCTCTCTAATTGTATGTTTTTACCCCTTAACAACCTCTCTTCATCTGCTTCCCCCACACCCTTCCTAGCCTCTGGTAACTGTCATTTTACTTCTATCTCCATGAGATCAACTTTTTAAGCTCCCACATGTGAGTGAGAACAGGCCATATTTGTCTTTCTATGGCTGGCTTATTTCACTTGTCATAATGGCCTCCAGTTCCATCCATGTTGCTGCACATGATAAGATTTCATTCTTTTTATGGTGGAATAGCATTCCATTGTGTATATATACCACATTTTCTTTATCCCTTCATTCGTTGATGGACACTCAGGTTGATTCCATATCTTGGCTATTGTGAATAGTGCTGCAATAAACATGGGGTGCAGGTATCCCTTTGATACACTGATTTCTTTTCCTTTGGATACATACGCAGTGGGATTGCTGGATCATATGGTAGTTCTATTTTTAGTTTTTGAGAAACCTCCATACTGTTTGCCATGATGGCTGTACTAATTTACATATCCACTAACAGTGCACGAGAGTTCCCTTTTATCTGCACTCTTGCTGCCATTTGTTATTTTTTGTCTTTTTGATAATAACCATCCTAACTAGGGTGAGATGATATCTCATTGTGGTTTTGGTTTGTGTCTCCTTGATGATTCGAGATGTTGAGCATTTTTTCACATACCTGTTGTCTATTCGCATGTCTTCTTTTGAGAAATGTGTATTCAGATGATTTACCTATTTTTAAATCTTTTTTTACTGTCGAGATGTTGCAGCTTATTTTATATCCTAGATTTTAATCACTTCTTGGATGATTGGTTTGCAGATATTTTCTCCCATTCTATAGGTTGTCTTACCACTCTTTTGATTGTTTTCTTCACCATGTAAAAATCTTTTAGTTTGATATAACACTGTTCGTTATTTTTTGCCTTTGTTGCTTGTGATTTCAAGGTCTTATTCATAAAATCTTTTTTTTCAGACCAATGTTCTGAAGCATTTACCCTATGTTTTCTTCTAGCAGTTTTATAGTTTTGGGTTTTACATTTAGATCTTTGTTTCATTTTGAGTTGATTTTTGTATAGAGTAGAAAGGGGTCTAGTTTCATTCTTCTGCATGTGAATATCTACTTTTCCCAGTACCATTTATTAAAGAAACTGTCCTTTCCTCAGTGAATATTCTTGGCACTTTTGTCAAAAATCAGTTGGCTGTAGATATATGGATTAGTTTCTGGGTTCTCCATTCTGTTCCATTGGTCTATGTGTCTGTTTTTATGCCAGTACCGTGCCGTAGATGTTTTGGTTACTGCAACTTTGTAGTATAATTTGAGGTCTGCTAATGTGATGATAGTTCCAGCTTTGTTCCTTTTGCTCAGGATTACTTTGGCTATTTGGGTTTTTTTGTGATTCCATACAAATTTTATGATTTTTTTTTCTATTTCTGTAGGAGTGTCGTTGGTATTTTGATAGAGATAGCACTGAATCTGTAGATTGCCTTGGGTAGTATTGTCATTCTCCTATCCATGAGCATGAGATATCTATCTGTATCCTCTTCAGTTTTTTTTTAATCAATATTTTGTAGTTTTCCTTGTAGAGATCTTTTACTTCCTTGGCTAAGTTTGTTCCTAGGCACTTTTTTTTTTTTTTTTTTTGGATCTATTGTAAATGGGATTGCCTTTCTTTTTCAGCTAGTTCATTGTTCATGTGCCTTAATCCATGTGTGTTCCTATAAAGGAATACCTGAGGCTGGATAATTTATGAGGAAATTAAGTTTATTTGGCTCACAGTTCTGCAGGCTGTAACAGAAGCATGGCACCAGCATATGCTTCTGGTGAGGGCCTCAAACCTTCCACTCATGGAAGAAGGCAAGAGGAAGCTGCCTTACATAGTGAGGTGAAGGGAGAGAGAAAGATGGAAGGAAGGTGCCAGGCTTTTAAAATACAATCAGTTCTGGTTCATTACCATGAAGATGGCACCAAGACATTCATTAGAGATCTGCTTCCGTGCTCCAAATACCTGCCATTAGGCCCCACCTCCAACATTGGGGAACAAATTTCAACATGAGATTTGGAGGGGACAAATATCTAAACTGTGTCATCATATATAGTAATGCTACTGATTTTTGTATATTAGAATACTGCAGCTGTACTAAATTATCAGTTCTAAGAGTTAGAGCTTTCTTTTCCTCTAAGCACTGAAACAAGGATGCCCTCCCCCCTGCTGCTTTTCTTCATTCAGTAAGATGTTAACTGTGGGTTTGTCATATATGATATTTATTATGTTGAGTTACTTTGATTATATATTTAATTTATTAAAAGTTTTTGTCATGGAGATGTTGAATTTTATCAAAACATTTTTCTGCATGTATTGAGATGATCACTTTTTTCCCTTCATTCTACTGATGTATGTATGATGTTTGTTGATTCGTGTAGGTTGAACTATCCTTGCATTCCTGGGATAAAAGCCCACTTGATCACGGTTATTATTTTTTGATGTGTTGTTTAACTTAGTTTACTAGTATTTTGTGGAGGATTTTTGCATCTGTGTACTCAAGAGATAATGGACTGTAGTTTTCTTTTTGCTGCTGTTGTGTCCTTGTCTGGTTTTGGTATCAAAGTTATTCTGGTCTTGAAGAATGAGTTAGAAAGAATTTCCTCTGCTTTAATATTTTGGAATAGTTTAAGAGGAAGCAGTATTAATTCTTCTTTAAAAGTTCTGTAGGATTCAGCAGTGAAGTCATCCAGACCTGGACTTTTCTTTGTTGAAAGACTTGTTATTACTGATTCAATCTTGTTACTTGTCTTGGTCTGTTCAGGTTTTCTATTTCTTCTTGGTTCAATCTTGTTAAGTTGTATATGTCCAGAAATTTATCAGTTTCTACAGTTGTTCATGGCAGTCTCTAATGATCCTTGGTAGTTCTGTGATATCCATTGTGATTTCTCTTTTTCCATTGCTGATGTTATTTATTTGAGCCTTCTCTTTTTTTAAAGTTAGTCTAGTTAATGGTTTATCAACGTTTTCTTTTCAAAAAACCAACTTTTCATTTTTTGTTATTTTATATTGTGTTTTTATTTAAGTTTGTTTACTTCTGCTCTGATCTTTACTATTTCTTTTCTTCTACTAATTTGGGGTTTGGTTTGTTCTTGCTTTCTAGTTCCTTGAGGTGCATCCTTAAGTCCTTTGTTTTCTTTCTAGGTTTTTTTTTTTTTTTTTTTTGATGTAGGCATTTATTGCTGTAAACTTCCCTCTTAATACTGCTTTTCCATTGTGTTTCTATTTTCACTTGTTTCAACAAGTATTAATATTTCATTCTTAATTTCTTCCTTCACCCATTGTTTGTTCAGGATTATGCTGCTTAATTTCCATAGATTTTTATAGTTTTGAATGTTTTTCTTGCTATTGATATCATTTTATTCCACTGTGATCAGATAAGATATTTGATATAATTTTCATTTAAAACATTTGTTGAGACCTGCTTTGTATCCTAGCATATGACCAATCCTGGAGAATGCTCCATGTACTGAAGAAAATAATGTGTATTATGTAGCTGTTTCATGAACTGTTCTGTAAATGTTTATTAGATCCATTTGTTCTATGGTGCAATTTAGAACCAATGTTTCTTTGTTGATTTTCTGTCTAGATGATCTGTCCAGTGCAGAGAGTAGGGTGTTGAAGTCCCCAACTATTATTGTAGTAGGGTCTACCTCTCCCTTTAGATCTAATGACATTAGCTCTATATGTCTGGGCGCTCTAGTGTTGGATGCATATATATTTAAAATTGTTATGTTCTCTTGATGAGCTGATCCATTTATTATTATATAATGTTCTTCTTTGCCTCTTTTTATAGTTTTTAGCTTGAAATCTGTACTTTCTGATATAAATACAGGTACTTCTGCTTCTTTTTTGTTTTGTTTTTTGTTTCTTTGTTTTGACGGAGTCTCACTCTGTTGCCCAGGCTGGAGTGCAGTGGTGCTATCTCGGCTCACTACAACCTCTGTCTCCCAGGTTCAAATGATTCGTCTGCCTCAGCCTCCTGAGTAGCTGGGATTACAGGTGTGTGCCACCATGCCCAGCTAATTTTTTTTTTTTTTTTTGTATTTTTAGTAGAGATGGGGTTTCACCCTATTGGCGAGGCTGGTCTCGAACTCCTGACCTTATGATCCACCTGCCTCAGCCTCCCAGAGTGCTGGGATTATGGATGTAAGCCACTGTGTCTGGTGCTTTTGGTTTTCATTTGCATGAAATATCTTTTTCCATTCCTTCCTTCACTTTCAGTCTTTGTGTGTCTTTATAGGTAAGGCAGCATATAGTTGGGTCTTGTTTTTTTTTGTTTTGTTTTTTTGTTTTTTTTAATCCTTCAGCCAGTCTCTAGCTTTTAAATGGGCAGTTTAATCTATTTACATTCAAAGTTATGACTGATAGGTGGCAACTTACTCCTGTTATTTTATTGATTGTTTTCTGGTTGCTTTGTATATTCTTTGGTCCTTCCTTCATCTGTTATTATTTATTTTTGCAGTTGGGTGGTTTTCTGTAGTGATAACGCTTGATTCCTTTGTCTTTCTCCTTTGTTATATCAGTTAGTTTTATAGTTTTGCATGTTTTCATGAAGGGTTGTTGTCTTTTCACTTCCAAATGTAAGGCTCCCTTGAGCATTTCCTGTAAGACTGATCTAGTGGTGATGAATTCCCTCAGTTTTTCCTTCTCAAGAAAAATTATTTCTCTTCCATTCTTGAAGGATAGATTTGCTGGGTATAATATTCTTGGTTGACAGGTTTTTTAAAAATTTCTTTCAGTACTTTGACTATATCATCTCATTCTATTCTGACATGTAAGGTTTCTGCTGAGAAATCTGCTGTTAATCAAATTAGGATTCCCTTATATCTGAATTGATGCTTTTCTCTTGCTACTTAAAAAATTATTTATGTTTGACTTTTGACAGTTTGACTATAACGTGCCTTGGAGAGGACCTGTTTGGGTTGAATCTATTTGGGGTTCTTTGAGCTTCCTGGGCATGGACATTCATCCCTCTCACAAGACTTGGGATTTTTCTGCTGTTATTTCATTAAATGTGTTTTCCATTTCCCTTCTTTTCTCCTCCTTGGATGCCCATAATATTTGTTTGCTTAATGGTGTCCCATAAATTCTGCAAGCTTTCTTTATTCTTTTAAATTATTTTTTGTCTGCCTGTATTATTTCAAAAGACCTATCTTCAAGTCCAGAAATTCTTTCTTCTCCTTTGTTTAATCTGTTGTTGAAGTGCTTGATTGTATATTTTAATTTCATTCATTGAATTCATCAGCTGTAGGATTTCCATTTGGTTCTTTTTAATGATATATACCATTTTGTTAAATTTCTTATTCAAATCATAAATTATTTTCTAATTTCATTGAATGTTGTATCTGTATTCTCTTGTAACTCACTGAGTTTCCTTAAGATTATTATTTTGAATTCTTTTTCTGGCATTTTATATATTTCCTTATGATTTGGATCTTTTTTTTTTTTGAGACAGAGTCTCACTCTGTCGCCCAGGCTGGAGTGCAGTGGCTGGATCTCAGCTCACTGCAAGCTCTGCCTCTCGGGTTCACGCCATTCTCCTGCCTCAGCCTCCCGAGTAGCTGGGACTACAGGTGCCCGCCACCACACCCAGCTAATTTTTTGTATTTTTTAGTAGAGATGGGGTTTCACCGTGTTAGCCAGGATGGTCTCGATCTCCTGACCTTGTGATCCGCCCATCTCGGCCTCCCAAAGTGCTGGGATTACAGGCTTGAGCCACCGTGCCCGGCCGATTGGGATCTGTTATAGGATAATTATTATTTTTCTTTGGAGGTGACATGTTTCCTTTCTTTTTCATGGTTAATGTGTTAAGGTATCTCTATGTTGATTTCTATACATCTGGTGGGAAGAAACATCACCTCTTTTGCTTGTATGGAGTAAGTTTTGAAGGGAAAGACTCATTCATAAGACTGGGCCTCGGCCGGGCGCGGTGGCTCAAGCCTGTAATCCCAGCACTTTGGGAGGCCGAGGCGGGTGGATCACAAGGTCAGGAGATCGAGACCACAGTGAAACCCCGTCTCTACTAAAAATACAAAAAATTAGCCGGGCGCGGTGGCGGGTGCCTGTAGTCCCAGCTACTCAGGAGGCTGAGGCAGGAGAATGGCGGGAACCCGGGAGGCGGAGCTTTCAGTGAGCCGAGATCGCGCCACTGCACTCCAGCCTGGGCAACAGCGTGAGACTCCGTCTCAAAAAAAAAAAAAAAAAAAAAAAAAAAAAAAAAAAAAAAAAAAAAAAGACTGCGCCTTAAGGCGTCAGTTCAGTGGGGTGTGTTGCCCTGGGTTCTCGATGGATGCAGTAATGTAGTCTCTGTGTAGTTTCTTTGGCTGTAATCTACATTGGTGGTGTTTCAAGTTTCTCAGTGGCCTAGTCTGAGAGTGTCTTTGGCACTGGTGGTACAGCTTTGCCTTTCCTTTTTAAAGAGCTTGTGCACTTAGGTCAGGCTTACAAGGCTGTTTCTCAGGATGGGATGTGTGTGCATATACACAATGGGCTGGTCAACTTGAGGTCTGACTCCCTGGGGTTGAGGCCACTGGGCTGTTACTCTGGCCAGGAACATAAGCATAGATACTTGGTCAGCTTGTGGGCATGCTCACCATGGGTGGCTGACAGGGCTGTTTCTCAGGTCTGGTATGCAGGCACAGGGCTGCTTGGCTGGCCTGGGGGTGTGTCTGCTGCAGGCCATGGGACTATTTCTCAGGCCCAGGACACAGCTGCATGACTGATCAGCTGGCCCGAGTATGTGTCTGCTGGGGGTGGGCCACCAGTCTGTTTCTTGGATCTGGGATGTGGGTGTGCATCTGCTCAGCTGGACTGGGGATTAGTCCACCAGGGGTGGTCAGCTGAGCTGTTTCTCAGTCCCAGGGCACACAACTGCTTGGTTATTCTGGGGGTGTTTTGCAATTGCAGCCCCTAGAGCTGTTTCTCAGCCACTGATTGTGGACATAGGGCCATTGTACAAGGCAGGGCTTTGTCTGCAGGGGATAGGGCACCTCAAAACTGTTACTCAGGCCCTGAATACAGGTACATAGCCACTCCACTGGCCTGGAAGTGTGTCAGCTACTCAGAGTCTCGAGGGACTCTCCCACTTGGAGGAGGGCATGCAGCAGTTTGGCTGGCTCAAGGGCAATTTTGCCCTGGGTGGGACTGCCAGACATTTCCCCTGTGTGGAAGTGAGGGGGGTAGGAGTTGATTTTTCTGCTGTCTGGAGTCACAGCCAATCCTGGGCCCAGGTTTCATGCTGCCAGTGTTGCGGTGTTCAGCCACCAGGGTGGGCTTGGTGGAATAAAGACAGAGCTCCAGTGCTGGAGAGGTGCAGTGGATACTGGCCTCCAGAATAGGGTGCACTCCAGACATGGCTCTGGTCTCAAGCTGGTGCCCTGCTGCAGCAGACTGGCTCACAGAGGATAGTTGGGGAATGGGGAGTGCACACTTTATGCTCCTAATCTAGGGCAATGGAGCTGTGGGAACGCCCTGCAGCTCTCCAAACTGGGTGACTGTGGGATTCTCCTGTTGTAAGGACTTTAGGTGTTTGCAGTGGCAATCAGGGATAGTGGGGATCTTTTGTTTACCTGCAATAAGTAACTCCTGACCTTAGGCAGTTCTGATTTGGATGAGGGACAAGGGGTTGCAGAGGCCAAGTGCTTCCACACTGCCCTCCTGGACTTCTAATCACCACTGGTGCATTTCCACTCCTCTTCTGCATACCAGCACTCTTCCTTCAACACTCCAGTTAACTCTAAGCTGTTTATTTATTGCTTTGGTTCCTTCTTGTCTGAGGTGGGGGGTGGGGAGATGAATACCAGACATCTCTAGTCAGCTATCTTGTTCCCAAGCTTAGAGGCTCTCTAATGCTAGGTCACCTAGGCCTCCTTTATGACTCTAGGTGGTACCTTAAAAACAAGCTCCCCTTGGCTCTAGTAAAGCGTTAGAGCACTGCTGTTCTCGAGTTGGAGGTGGGGAAGTCCCAAAGGGATATCCCAGTCGTGTGGGAAGGCTGGCTAGGGGTTTGTACCCAGGGGACCTGTGGAATGAACCTCCTACAGCGTGGTGCTGCTGAACATCCACTCTGATTGGCATCTCCTGTGGCTGAGTTTCTGAGCAGAGTTTCCAGGTCTGGAGAAGGTAGTCCCTCCTCCCCATTTTGTCTCTGCTTGTCTTCAGGATACTTCTTGATGGGCTAAGGTAGGGACAGTTCTCCTGCCAGGGAACCCAAGATGGTGGGGAAGCTGTTTGTCTCCTCCATTTTGCTTTTCTCAGCGTAGAAACAATGAATTGGGGAAATTTTTCAATATATGTGGTGCCAGGCAGAATGGGGGAGGGGGTATTGCAAATGTGGATGTCTAATTCTCTTACCAACTACTCAGAGTGCTCTCACTTCTCTGTGGGCCTGGAAGTGGTCTCATCTTTATTTTGAGTTGGGATATTTCTGGTGATAATTTTGGTTTTCTGTGGGAGAGAGTGAAACCAGCTTGCTTCTATTCTACATTGCCTTTTGAAACTGGGGGAAAAAACTCCCCTTTTTAAACAGCTCTTGTGTTTAGGTCAGGCTTACCAGGAAAATCTCACTATCTTAAGGTTAACTATGCCACGTAATGTAACATAATCACATGTATGTTAAAAATGCTACTTGAATTAATAAGTGAGTTTATCAAGGGCACATAAAGTAAAACATACAAAAATAAATTGTGTTTTCATGTACTAATAACAAGGATTGGAAATTGTAATCAAATAACACCATTGGCAATTGCATCAAAAGCATGAAATACTAAAGGATAAAGTTAGCAAAATGTATTTAAGACTTAAGTACTAAGATCACAGCTTTGTTGATAAAACTCAAGGAAGATAAAATAAGTGGAGATACAGACTATGATTGCAGAGTCAATATTGATAATATTTCAGTTCTTCTAAAATTGAACTAGTAGCTAGAAACTGACATTTGATTTTAAATTTTATATGGTTATGCAAATGTCAGGAAGTATTTTACACAATTTTGAAGAACAATAAAGAACAGAATTAGGGAAATAAAATCACTTGATTTGAACATTTACTTTAAAGCTATTTTGGTAAAGACAGTCCGCTATTGATGTAAGCATAAATATGGGATAAATATTCAGAAATGAATAAACCTACACCTAAATGGTAAATTGATATTTAATGAAGGATCAATACAATTTAATCAGGGAAGAGATAGACTTTTTTTTTGTTGTTTTGTTTTTAATGGAGTCTTGCTCTGTCACCTAGGCTGAAGTACAGTGGTGTGATCTCGGCTCACTGCAACCTCTGCCTCCCAGTTTCAACAATTCTCATGCCTCAGCCTCCAGAGTAGCTGGGATTACAGGTATGTATCATCATGCCTAGCTAATTTTTGTATTTTTAGTAGAGACAGGGTTTCACCATGTTGGCCAGGCTGGTCTTCGGCTCCTGATCTCATGTGATCTGCCCACCTCAGCCTCCCAAAGTGTGGGTTTACAGGCATGAGCCACCATGCCCAGCCAAAAGACAAATTTTTCAAAAATGGTTGAAACAACGGGTTATTTACATGTAGAAAATAAATAACTGGTTATATATATAGAAAAGAATGAACCATAATCCCTACCTCAAACCATATATAAATATCAATCAGATCATATACCAAAACAGTAAAGCTAAACTAAAAGCTACTAGCAAAAAAATGCAACTTTTGGGTATACCAATTTTTGTAGGTAGTACACACACAAAAACACAAACCACCAAAGAACATAATTTACAAAGTAGGCTTGGCTTTATAAAAATTAGAAACATCTGGTTTTTGAAAGACATAAATAGGAAAGTGAAAAGGCAAACCACAAACTGGGAGAAAATATTCATAACATATATATTAGACAAAAGTTGTATTTCCGTATTATATAAATAATTCTAAAAATTCAATAAAAGGGAGACAATCAACCCAATTGTTTTTTAAGATGGTCAGTTGATACAAACAGACCCTACACAAAAGAAATTATATGCATAGCCAATCAGCATGTGGAAAGATGTTCAACTTCATTAGTCATCAAGGAAATAGAAATTATAAGCAAAATGGGATACCATTAGAGATTCATTAGAAAAATTAACATTAAAGAAACTGACAATTTCAAGTGTTGGAAACAATGTAGAACAACTGGAACAACCATAAATTTATGGTGGAAATATAAGATGGCAAACTACTTTGGGGAAAAAAATGACTGTTCTTTAGAAAGTTGAATATGTACTCATAGGGATTTATGTAAGAGCTTGAAAAACATATATCAACACAAAGGCCTATGTATTTATGCTTATCCCAACTTTATCCAAATTAATCCATGCACCAACATGGATGAATCTGAAAAGTGTTTAGATTAGCAAAAGAAGACAGATACAAAATAAGTTCATACTGTATAATTTCATTTATATAAAACTGCACAATAAGAGAACTAATGTAGAGTGAGAGAAAGAATAGTGATTGCTTGGGGCTGAGATGAAGGATTTGTATCAAAAGGGCAGAGAAGAGCTCGTTAGGGTAATTGAAATGTTCTGTATCATGACGTGGAGGTGTTTACATGGATGTATAAATTTTTGAGAACTTTTCAAATTATACAGAAATGTGTACATTTTATTATATGGAAATTATACCTCATTAAAATTGATAGAAAACAGGAATCCAGAAATCTATTTTGACATCTGGTGGACATCACTCCAATCATGATTCCATGTCTCTCTGCTTATACAGAAAGAAAGCTAAATTGTGTATAGCTAGAGAACTGCTTAGATTAGGTTGAAAGATAAAATTTTATGAAACTATCATATATGCTTTAAAAGCAAGTTTTAGCTATATTTACTAATAAAAAGAAAGGAAACTGATGAAGCTAAAGAACTTTGAGAAAACATTTCTCATAATGATTAGTTTCCAATAAACTACATTACTACATAGCTTCACTCTGTGAGGGTGCAAAACACCCTGACAAACCTTACTTCAGTTTTTCCTTCTCAGAGACTAGTCTGTTATTCTTAAATCGGGGGCTTATCGGGGTCTCTGTGTTTCTTCCCAGGGAAAGAGTGGGCATCTAGAATGTGGGAGGTAATATAAAATACTTCCAAATCTCCAGGGCATATTTATTTCTTCAGACATCATGCTTACTGCCCCCCTTTTTTTTAGAAAGAGAGAAAGAGCGAATAGAAGAGAAGGAGAGTAAATTCTTGTTTCCAAGTTAGGTAAGAGAGTTATGATTAAATGCCACCTTGGCCCACAAGTCTTTCCTAAGAAAAACAATGAAAGGATTTCTGGATGATTCTATTATGACACCACAACTTGCAGCAGAGGCAGATGTAATGAGGTAACACTTGACATTGTTTTCAGGACATTTGGTAGGTTCAATGGGAAACAAAACTCTTAAAACCCATATCTGCTGGCTGGTGCTTAAAGTTTCTATCTCAATTGTCTTAGTCCATTTAGTGTTGGTATAAAGGAATAGCTGGGGCTGGGTAATTTGTAAAGAAAAGAGGTTTATTTGGCTCATGGTTCTGCAGGCTGCACAGGAATGATGGTGCCAGCATTTGCATCCGATGATGGCACAGGGTGCTTTCATACATGGTGGAGGGTGAAGTGGAGCTGGCATGCAGGGATCATATGGCAAGGTAAGAGGGGAAGGGAATGAGTGAGTGAGCAAGAGAGAGAGAGGGGAAGTGTATTAGTCCATTTTTACGCTGCTGATAAAGACATACCTGAGACTGGGCAATTTACAAAAGAAAGATGTCCAACTGGACTTACAGTTCCACGTGGCTGGGGGAGGTCTCACAATCATGGTGGAGGGTGAAAGGCACTTCTTACCTGGCAGTGACAAGAGAGAATGGGGAGGAAGCAAAAGCAGAAATCCCTGATAAACCCATCAGATCTCGTGAGACTTATTCACTACCACGAGAATAGCACAGGAAAGACCAGCCCCCATGATTCAATTACCTCCCACTGGGTCCCTCCCACAACACATGGGAATTCTGGGAGATACAATTCAAGTTGAGATTTGGGTGGGGGCACAGCCAAACTGTATCATTCTACTCCTGGCCCCTCCCAAATCTCGTGTTCTCACATTTCAAAATCAATCATGCCTTCCCAACAGTCCCCCAAAGCCTTAACTCATTTCAGCATTAACTCAAAAGTCCATAGTCCAATGTCTCATCTGAGACGAGACAAGTCCCTTCTGCCTATGGCCCTGTAAAATCAAAAGCAAGTTAGTTGCTTCCTAGATACAATGTGGGTACAGGCATTGGGTAAACACAGCCATTCCAAATGGGAGAAATTGGCCAAAAACAAAGGGGCTACAGGCCCCATGCAAGTCCAAAATCCAGCAGGGCAGTCAAATCTCAAAGGTTCCAAACTTATTTCCTTTGACTCCACGTCTCGCATCTGGGTCACACTGATGCAAGAAGTGGGTTCCCATGGTCTTGGGCAGCTCTGCCCCTTGGCTTTGCAGGGTACAACCTCCCTCCTGGCTGTTTTTATGGGCTGGTATTGAGTGTTGGTAGTTTTTCCAGGCACACAGTGCAAGCTGTCAGTGGATCTACCATTCTGGGGTCTGGAGGATAGTGGTTCTCTTTTCACTGCTCCAATAGGTGGTGCCCCAGTAGGAATTCTGTGTGGGGGCTCTGACCACACATTTCCCTTCTGCACCGCCCTAGCAGATGTTCTCCATGAGGGCCTCGCCCTTGCAGCAAACTTTTGCCTGGGTACCCAGGCATTTCCATACATCTTCTGAAATCTAGGTGGAGGTGCCCAAACCTCAATTCTTGAATTCTGTGTGCCTACAGGCTCAACACCATGTGGAAGCTGCCAAGGCTTAGGGCTTGCACCATCTGAAGCCACAGCTGGAGCTTCATGCTTGGTCCCTTTTAGTCATGGCTAGGGGCAGCTGGGACACAGGACAAGTCCCTTGGCTGCACACAGCCTGGGGACCCTGGGCCTAGCCCAGGAAACCATGTTTTCCTTGTACACCTCCAGGCCTGTGATGAGAAGGGCTGCCATGAAGACCTCTGACATGCTGTGGAGACATTTTCCCCATTGTCTTGTGAGTTAACATTCGGCTCCTCATTACTTATGCAAATTTCTGCAACTGGCTTAAATTTCTCCTCAGAAAATGGGATTTTCTTTTCTATTGCATTGTCAGGCTGCAAAGTTTCCAAACTTCTATGCTCTGCTTTCCTTATAAAATGGGATGCCTTTAACAGCACCCAAATCACCTCTTGAATGTTTACTGCTTAGAAATTTCTTCCACCTGATACCCTAAATCATCTCTCTCTGGTTCAAAGTTCCACATATCTCTAGGGTAGGGGCAAAATGCTGCCAGTCTCTTTGCTAAAACATAACAAGAGTCACCTTAGCTCCACTTCCCAACAAGTTCCTCACATCTATTTGAGACCACCTCAGCCTGGACTTTATTGTCCATATTGCTATTGCATTTTGGGCAAAGCCATTCAACAAGTCTCTAGGAAGTTCCAAACTTTTCCACATTTTCTTGTCTTCTTCTGAGCCCTCCAAACTGTTCCAACATTGGCCTGTTACCCAATTCCAAAGTCACTTCCACATTTTTGGGTATCTTTTCAGCAACACAACACCCCACTCCTGGTACCAAAATCTGTATTAGTCAGGGTTCTCTAGAGGGACAGAACTAATAGGATAAATTTCATACACACACACACACACACACACACACACACACACATATATATGTAAAGGGGAGTTTATTAAATATTAACTTACATGATCACATGGTCCCACAATAGGCTGTCTGCAAGCTGAGGAGCAAGGAGAGCCAGTCCAAGTACCAAAACTGAGTTTTGGTCTGATGTTTGAGGGCAGGAAGCATCCAGCATGGGAGAAAGATGTAGGCTGGAAGGTTAAGCTAGTCTCGCCTTTTCATGTTTTTCTGCCTGCTTTATATTTGCTGGAAGCTCATTAGATGGTGCCCACCTGATTAAGGGTGGGTCTGCCTTCCCCAGCCCACTGACTCAAACGTGAATCTCATTTGGCAACACCCTCACAGGCACACCTAGGATTTAATACTTTTTACAGTCCTTATTTCTGCAGCTGGTCACGTGGTCATAGCTGGTATCGATGACTACCTTCTTCTACTGCCCATTCTGTATTCCCTTTGCCTTCAGCAAGCACCTCAGCAGGTCGAGGTTTTCTTTTTTCCAGGTGGAGTGACTCAAACCTTCATTCCTGAAGGGTCTGGACCATTTGTAGCCCTGCCTGGCTTGGGCTGTTGAAGTTTCTCATTGACCTTAATCACAGGGCATGGTAATACTAAGTGACGCCCTAATGGATCTCCTGTGTTCCATGCATACTGTTCCTTACCTCTGTTATGGAGTAGTAGACTGATTTCATCTTGATAGTCTGGGTCAATCAACCCAGCCAACACTGTAACTCCCTTCTTAGCCGGTTTACTTAAAGATAGGAGGAGCCCAAAGTATCCAGCTGACAATCTTAACTTTCAGTTTAATGGAATCGTTGTTGTGTCTCCTGGTGGCAGCATTACTCCCTCTGGAACTAAGACCTCTAGGCCAGCAGAACATAATGTCGTGGGAATAGCAAGCAAACATTTTGCTAGTGGATCACTAGGGGTGATGGTGAGTGGCACCACTTCTGCTTCCATCCCTTGATTCCTGGACCCATGAAACCTGGCTATGGGAGAAACGGTACCATATATCAGATGCTGATTCAGTGCATACACAACCTTCTAGAGTACTTTTCCCCAACCCTGCAAAGTATTGTCACATAATTGATATGGTAATTGTGACTTTGAAAGGCCATTCCACCGTTCTGTCAATCCAGCTGCTTCAGGATGATGGGCAATGTGGTAAGACCAGTGAATTCCATGAGTATGAGCCCACTGCTGCAGTTCTTTAGCCATAAAGTGAGTACCTTGGTCAGAGGCAATGCTGTGTGGGATACCATGATGGTGGATAAGGCATTCTGTGAGTCCACAGATGGTAGTCTTGGTAGAAGTATTGCATGCAGGATGGGCAAACCCGTATCCAGAGTAAGTATCTATTCCACTGAGGACAAATCTCTGCCGTTTCCATGATGGAAGAGGTTCAATATAATCAACCTGCCACCAGGTAGCTGGCTGATCACCCCGGGAAATGGTGCCATATTGAGGGTCAGTGTTGGTGTCTGCTGCTGGTAAATTGGGCACTCAGAAGTGGCCATAACCAGATCAGCCTTGATGAGTAGAAGTCCATGTTGCTGAGCCCATTCATAACCTGCATCCCTGCCACCATGGCCACTTTGTTCATGGGCCTATTGGACAATGACAGAGGTGCTTGGGAAAGAGGCTGAATGGTGTCCACAGAAGGGGTCATCCTATCCACTTGATAGTTTAAATGCTCCTCTGCTGAGGTCACCCATTGGTGAGCACTCACATGGGATACAAATATCTTCATAGTTTTTGACCACTCAGAGTGTTCCATCCACATACCTCTTCCCCAGATTTCTTTGTTGCCAATTTCCAATCATTTTTCTTTCAAGGTCCTGACCATCCAACCAAACCACTGACTACAGCCCATGAATCACTATATAATTGCATATCTGGCCATTTCTC
Source organism: Macaca mulatta (assembly GCF_049350105.2). NCBI lineage: Eukaryota > Metazoa > Chordata > Mammalia > Primates > Cercopithecidae > Macaca > Macaca mulatta. The sequence goes on from NC_133414.1 coordinate 145,629,808, forward strand.
CTTCTATGCAAAGTGCACAACCACGTGCACTACTCTTAGTTCTGCCCACTGGAAAGATTTTCCTTTCCTACTGTCCTTCAGGGATGTCCTAGAAAGGGACTGTAGCTGTCCACTTTTGGGTGGTGCCTGCATATCGTGCAGAGCCATCCGTGAACCAGGCCCTAGTCTTCTCTTCCTCTGTCAACTGATTATAGGGAACTTCCCACGAAGCCATCGGTGCAGGCTGGGGGAGAGAAGGCAGGGTGGCAGGAGAGGAGTCATGTGCATTTGAGTCACTTCCTCATGTAACTTACTTGTGCCTTTAGGACCTGCTGGAGCCTGATCATGTATATACCACTTCCATTTGATGATGGAATGCTGCCGTGCATGACCCGCTTTATGGCTAGATGGGTCAGAAAGCACCCGGTTCATGATAGGCAGTTCAGGTTGCATGACTTGGTGACCTATAGTCAAACATTCAGTTTCCACCAAAGCCCAGTAACAGGCCAAGAGCTGTCTCTCAAAAGGAGAGTAGTTATCTGCAGAAGATGGCAGGGCCTCGCTTCAAAATCCTAGAGGTCTCCACTGTGATTCACCTATGGCGGCCTGCCAAAGGCTCCAAACAGCGTGCCTAGCTGCCACTGACACCTGAAACACGATTGGATCCACTGGGTCATATGGCCCAAGTGGCAGAGCAACTTGCACAGCAACCTGGACCTGTTGCAGAGCCTTCTCTTGTTCTGGACCCCACTCAAAACTGATAGCTTTTCAGGTCACTCAATAAATGGGCTGGAGTAACACTCAAATGAGGAATGTGTTGCCTCTGAAATCCAAATAGGCCCACTAGACATTGTGCCTCTTTCTTGGTTGTAGGAGGAGCCAAATGCAGCAACTTATCCTTCAACTTAGGAGGAATATCTCTACACACCCCATACCACTGGACCCCTAGAAATTTTACTGAGGTAGAAGGTCCCTGAATTTTAGGCAGATTTACTTCCCATCCTCTGGCACACAAATGTCTCACCAATAAGTCCAGTGTTTTTGCTACTTCTTGCTCACTGGATCCAATCAGCATAATGTCATCAATGTAATAGACCAGTGTGATATCTTGTGGAAGCAAAAAGTGATCAAAGTCTCTCCAAATAAGATTATGACACAAAGCCAGAGAATTCATATACCCCTGAGGTACAACAGTAAAGGTATATTGCTGGCCTTGCCAGCTGAAGGCAAATTGCTTCTGGAGGGCCTTATGGATAGGAATGGAGAAAAAGGCATTTGCCAAGTCTATGGTTGAATACAAAGTCCCAGGAGATTGTTAATTTGCCCAAATTATAAAACCACATCTGGTGCAGCAGCTCTGGAGTCATCACTTGGTTAAGCTTATGACAATCCACTGTCATTCTCCAAGATCTGTCTGTCTTCTGCACAGGCCAAATGGGAGAGTTGAATGGGAATGTGGTGGGAATCACCACCCCTGAGTCTTTCAAGTCCTTGATTGTGGCACTAATCTCTGCATTTCCTCCAGTGGCAAAATATTGTTTTGGTTTACTAGTTTTCTAGGTAGAGGCAGCTCTAATGGCTTCCATTTGGCCTTTCTCACCATAATAGCCCTCACCCTACCAGTCAGGGAGCCAATGTGAAGGTTCTGCCAGCTGCTAAGTATGTCTATGCCAATTATGCTTTCTGGCAGTAGGGAACAGACCACAGGACGAGTCCGGAGACCCACTGGACCCACTGTAATTCAGACCTGAGCTAAAACTCCATTAATTACTTGACTTCCATAAGCCCCTACTTTAACTGGAGGACCACAATGACGTTTTGGGTCCACTGGAATTAATGTCAGCTCAGAGCCAGTGTCCAGTAGTCCCTGAAATGTCTGACCATTTCCCTTTCTCCAGTGCACAGTTATCTTGGTGAAAGGTCAGAGGCCTCCTTGGGGAAGAGTAGGAGAACGATTCACTGCACAAATTGATGGTAATGTAGTTGGGTCATACCTCAAGGGAACTTGGCTTCCCCTTCATTCAAGTTGTTTTGGATCTGTAAACAGGCTCAAGTCTGGAAATTGAGGGGCCATGATTCCCTGTTTTTATAATTCAAATTAGTCTTTTATCCATTTGACCTAGAAGTTTTCCGCTTGTATAAATTAAGTAGGAATGCAGTAGGCTTTCTATCAATTTCATTTCTAGGAACACCATGATTAATTAGCCAATGCCAGAGCTCTACATGAATCAGACTATTCTGATTGTCGCTTTGCCTCTGCTGTCCATTATGATAGCTATGCCCACCATGCTCCTGACAGCTGAGTGCCACCACTTGGCCCCTGCCACCTCGGGATCCAATTATTACCATTGTCTTTAAATTTTGTAGTTGAGTGACTGTGGCTCCCACCATAAGATTTGACATACAGAGAAAAGCAATTGCAGGGGACTTCAAAGATGCAGGTGCTGCCCTCACAAATCTATTTTTGTGGTCAAGAGAATATCTTCTGGACCCTCCCAGCTGGGATGAGTAGGTCTAAGGTGACTAATCCACCCCACCATGCCAATCTCCCTAAGCCTTTGGATCCCTTCCTCTACATTAAACCAAGGGAGATCAGGCATTTCCACTTCACTCACAATGAGCCATCTTTTAATCTGTATTTTAGCTAACCGATCAAATAAACTATTAGAACCATTTTTAACTCCCCAAGCTGCAACATTAAAAGCAGAGTTCCTACTTAGTGGGCCCAAATCAATAAATTCAGCCTGATCCAACTCTATATTCCTTCCCCATTATCCTATACCCTTAATATCCATTTCTATGCCTGTTCTCCAGATTGCTGTTTATATAAATTAGAGAACTCAAGCAGATCTTTTTGGGTGTAGTGCACCTCGTCATGGGTCACACTCTCAATCTCACCTCTAGGGGCCCACCGGGTCTTTAGTCTAGTCACAGGTCTAGAAGCAAACAGCGGTGTTGGAGGGTAGCTCCTGAGGACAATCAACATTATCTTGCCTGGCAACTGCCTCAGGGGAGGCCATCACTGTTGTCTCAGGCAGCGCAGGGTTTATTGCTTCAGACAAAGGTGGAAAGGCTGATGGCAGCATGGGTTGGGGAGGGGATGTTGCCACTATGGGGGATGGGGAAGCAGTTTCTTCTGGCCAAAAAAGTTCTTCAGCGTTTACGAACTCAAGTGTCCCCAGCTTCATCAGGGTTCTCCAACATGTCCCCATTCCAAGTTTCAGGGTCCCATTTTTTTTTTTTCCAATCAATGCACTCATTTTAACAGTAGACACCTGGAGAGGCTGTGCATGCATCTTTCACTGCAGGTTAGCCACGAGAATGATAAAAGCTTGTGTCCGTTTTTCCACAATTTCAGCTCTTTCTCTGAAAGAGATGAGACTCTCAGGGCAATCTTAGCAGATTTGAGGCTCAGTATCTTCTTCTGAAGCCAGGAGATGGAATACCTGTGTTCATCATTTGCTTTCGTCACCTTGTCCACTGAACTTAGCAACAACCAACCAGTTTCATTATGTTCCTTGGTTCTCCACATATGGTCACACATATTATGTATAGTGTCACTAAACTCCTTGCCCCTCACAAGCTGTGAATCAGGAGTGTCAGATGCATTTATTTTGTATAACTTTCTAAACAGTTTATGCCAAGGACTATCATTGTTCATACTATTAGAAGTAGAGTTCTTAGCATTTTTGCATCTAATCATATTAAGCAGCCAACTCCAGAAACCCGAAAACCAATGAAAAAACTCCATCCTTAATATTCTGTTCCTCTAGAACCACTCCTGGTACCAAAATCTGTATTACTCAGGGCTCTCTAGAGGGTCAGAACTTATATATAGAGAGTGTATATATATTTATATATTTAAATATATAGTATATATACACAGTATATACTATATATAGTATATATACACAGTATATACATATGTAATATATACTATATAGTATATACACTTATATACACACTATATATACTATATATACACTATACTATATATACACAATATATACTATATATGGTATATATATTTATATATATTTATATATATATTTATATTCATATATACCATATATGGTATAAATATATATAAATATATATAACTATATATGCACCATATATAGTATATATAAATATATATGAACTATATATATAAAGGAGAGTTTATTAGGATTAACTTACATGATCACAAAGTCCCACAATAGGCTATCTGCAGGCTGAGGAGCAAGCAGCACCAGTCTGAGTCCCAAAACTGAAGAACTTGGAGTCTGATGTTCCAGGGCAGGAAGCATCCAGCATGGGAGGAAGATGTAGACTGGAAGCTAGGCCAGTCTCACCTCTTCACGGTTTTCTGCCTGCTTTATATTTTCTGGAAGCTGATTAGATGGTACCTACCAGATTAAGGGTGGCTCTGCCTTCCCAGCCCACTGACTCAAATGTGAATCTCCTTTGGCAACACCCTCACAGACACAACCAGGATTAATGCTTTGAACCCTTCAATCCAATCAAGTTGACACTCAGTATTAACCATCATGGGAAGGCTCTTTTCAACAGCCATCTCTTGGGTGACCTAATAAAGTGAGAAGTCACAACACCAGGGCATTAATCTATTCATGAGTGTTCTGCCTCCATGACCCAAACGCCTCCCATGACGCTCCACTTCCAACATAGGGGATCACAGTTCAACATGAGGTCTGGAAGGTCTAATATCTAAACTATAGCATAAATATATCTCAAAAGAAATAAAATATGGCCATTCACTTAGGCAAGGAGCTCCCTGAATGTTGCTGTGTCCTAGAACATACACTGAAGTTTATCAAAACATTGAAGAGTAGTTGTTTCTAAACAAATTTTAATTTTAGACAATATGAATGCCCTCCTTGCCATGAAAAATGAGGAGATCGCTGCCTATGTTATCTTGTCAGAATTCATATCATTTACATTCTATGCCATAATTGTTTACTCTTATATATTATAAATATAGTGGCTACTAGTATTTATAAAACCTCTGATCATAGCTTCTTTATTTCTAAATTTTATTTTGATTCACTTCTTGTTGTTCTGGGCTTTATGGTCAAGTAATTTGTTTTAGAAAACTTTACTGGGTGGTGACATCAGCAACATAGTGGCATAGGAGACTTCCAACTCTCCCTCCACCCAGAGACAACTCGAATAAACACCTACACACGGATCCATTTTCTCTGAGGGAAAGTCAGAAAAAGTTGAGAGTTTCTTACACAGCAGACAACTGAGAAAATATTCACATCAAGCAGGTAGGAAAAGCTGAGGCACATGTAGGCACAAATATCACTCTGGGTACTGCACCATAAATCAGGAAAATCTCCCAACATATAACTTCTCCCTGAGGAGAGAAGGGTATGGACCACGTGTATATGACCCTAGCTCCAAGGTTCCCGCGGTTTGACTTTTAATTCAGCTAGCTCTGGTAGTGGAAGGGACTAGGCATACACAAGTCCCCCTAGACCACAGAACAAAGTAGCAAAACCCTAAAAGGAGTTTGCCAGTATACTCCTCCACCTTCTGCTAACGGCTGAGCTTCTAACTAGCCTCAATTAGGGAGTTAACCGGGCTGAGAAACTGCAATAATCCTCTGTTATTGACGGTTTTACTTTCCAAAGTTTCAGTTAACTATGGCCAACTGCAGTCTGAAAATATTAAATGGAAAATTCCAGAAATAGTTTGTAAGCTTTAAATAACTTATCACCATATGTTGTTATAATTGTTCTATTTTATAATGAATTATGTTTTCTTCATTATTGTGCCTAATTTATAAATTAAACTTCATCATAGGTCTGTATAGGAAACAAAGCATAGTATATACGGGGTTTGGTGCTATACACAGCTGCAGGAATCTGCAGAATGTCTTGGATTGTATCATCCACGGATAAGGGGGACTAGTGTATAGCCCGACGGGAGGCGGAGCAGTAGCTCAGCACATCTTAAGCCTTCTCCTCTCCTGTGGTTTGCCTGTGATATATCCAGATCTACCAATTCTTTCTGGAAGAAGTTTGTCTGCACACTGACTGCACCAATTTTACAGCTCCCACCCAAAAGACTGCATCCTAAACTTCGTAACTCTGAGAATGAAAGCAACTTGGCATTTGCTAGTCTCCCTAGATCACGGTACAAAGAGGTAGTTTTAAATGGGCATGCAAGGTTGGGCGTGGTGGCTCATGCCTGTAATCCCAACACTTTGGGAGGCCAAGGCAGGTGGATCACCTGAGGTCAGGAATTCGAGACCAGTTTTGCCAACATGGTGAAACTCTGTCTCTACTAAATATACAAAAATTAGCTGTGTGCGATGGCGGGCACCTGTAATCCCAGCTACTTGGGAGGCTGAGGCAGGAGAATCAGTTGAACCCGGGAGGTGGAGGTTGCAGTGAGCTGAGATCGCACCACTACACTGCAGCCTAGGTGGCACAGCAAGATTCCATCAGAAAAAAACAAAAAACAAAACAAAACAAAACAAAACAAAAAACAAAAAACAAAACAAACAAGAAAAAGAAAAAGAAAAAAAATGGGCATGCAAGCACTTATAGGAGCTACACCCTCAAGGACCAATGCAGAGAAGAGGTTAAAATACACGGCTTCCAGTTTCTCCCTGGAAGGGATTAGTCTGCAGAATTTTCCAGTTACTGCTTAAGGATCAGGCTCCTATCTAGCCTGCATCTGGGAGCCAACAGGGCAGACAAACAAATAGACCTCCAGGATTCTGAATGAGACTTCAGGCACTTCCCAAGCCTTTCCCTCCACTTCACCCCAGTGATAAAACTAGCTCTGTAGATTCCTTTTAGAAGCAGTTTGTGCACCAAGTACCACAACTTCTACAGCTCCCACCCAGAGGAGTGCCTCCTTAACCACCTAACTTTGGGAATTGGTGGGTCTCTGCATTTCTGAGTCTCCCTGGACCACAGAAAATAAAGAAGTGGACATTCAGCAATCCAACTTCTAGTGACTATCAGAGGGTGCTGTCTGAATGAAAATGCAGACACTTGTCACAGATCCTTCTTCTGACATAGTGCATAGAGAGTGGGAGATAAACTCTTGCTCTCAGCTTTACCCTGAGCAAAGAAGAAACTGGAACATATATTTAACACTCCAATCTTTCCAACTGCATCTAGTTTCTATCTTACCTATCTCAAGGCACTGATGGGACTTGGCACATTGTAATATCCTGCAGTGGTCAGTGGTCGGGGGGCACTAAAATCAGAGACAGTAGTTTGGATAAACAAGGATTTAAGAGGCACCTCAGAATATCTGGACTGATTGGTGAGGCCCTTCTCCTACATTGACAGACCTGGGAGTCTCACAGTCTGACAGAACTGGGAGAGGCTGTTGTCTTATCTAACGCACGGACACGAATACAGAGAATCAAAGGAGATGGAAAAACAGGGAAATGGGTTCCAAATAAAAGATCAAGATAAATCTGCAGAAACCAACCCTAGTGAAGTGGAGATGTGTGATCTACCCAATGAGGAATTCAAAATAATGGTCATAAAGATGTTCACGAAGGTCAGAAGAAAAATGCATAAACAAATAATTTCAACAAAGAGATAGAAAGTATTTCAAAAGCACCCAATAGAAATTATAAAACTGAAGAATATAATAACTGAACTGAAAAATTCAACAGAGGTGTTCAACAGAGACCAGATTAAGTGAAAGAGAGGACCAGTGAGATTAAAGACATGTCATTGGAAATAATCCAATCCTAGAAGCAAAAAGAAATGAAAAAGATACCTTACAGGACTTCATCAAGCTGAACAATATATTCATTATTGGTGGACCAGGAGGAAGACAGGGAGAAAGGGGCCCAAAACATATTCAAAGAAATCATGGGGAAAAAACCTCCCAAGCCTAGGGAAATAAATTGAAATCAAGATTCAGGAAGCTCAGATGATGCCAAATAGGAAAAATCCAGAGACACACATTGAGACACATTATAATCAAATTGTTAAAAATTTAGACAAAGAGAGAATTTTGAAAGCAACAAGGGACAGCAACTAGTTACACAAAAGGGATGACCACTGTGTAAGATATCCATGGATTTCCTTTTTCCAGAAACCTTATAGCCCAGAAAGGAACTGGATAATATATTCAAAATCCTAAAAGAAAAAAAAAAATACTGCCCAAGAATATCATACCCAGCAATACTATCTTTCAAAACTGAAGGCAAGAATAAGACTTTCTCAGACAAACAAAAGTTGAGGAAGGATATCACCATTAGATGTGCCTTACAAGAAATTCTAGGAGTTTGTCAAGCTGGAGAAAAAGGATACTAATTGATAAGATAAAAATACAAAAATAAAAAACTTACTGGTAAAAGTAAGTACATTGTCAAATTCAAAATACTAATCAGGCAATGGTACTGTGTAATACAATTCTATCTCTAGTATGAAGGCTAAAAGGTAAAACTATTAAAAACAACTATAACTACAATAATTTGTTGAGGGATACAAATGATGAAATGATACAAATTGTGACATCAAAAGCATAAAATATGAGGTGGGGGAGTAGAAATATAGAGTTTATTTATGCAATCAAAATTAAGCTTTTATCAGCTGAAAAATAGCTGGTTTTAAACATAAGATGTTTTCTGCAAGCCTCAAGTAACCACAAAGCAAAAATCTATAGTAGATACACAAAAGATAAGAAGAAAATAGTCAAAGCATATCAGTATAGAAAAGCGTCAAACCATCTAAGATCAAGAACAAGACGAGGATGCCCACTCTCACCACTCCTATTCAACATAGTACTACTGTAAGTCTTGGCGAGAGTAATTAGGCAAGAGCAAGAAGTAAAAGGCATCCAGATTGGAAAAGAGGAAATAAAATTGTCCCTGTTTGCAGATGACATGATATTACATACAGAAAACCATAAAGACTACATCAAAAAACTGCTAGAACTGATAAATAATTGCATTGAGGGAATTGTTTTTTACCTGATTATGGTGGGAGTTACACAAAATATAATATATACTATAATATACTATAATATATATTATGATAAATATATAATACATATAAAAGCATCATATTTCATAGATCTATATACCAAAGGAAAATAAATCTATTTTACACATGATGATTTTGAAAAATAAAAGAACAGAAAGTAGTATGGAGACTTCTGTTTAATGATGGTAGATGCGTGTCATTTTTACTATACTCTCCTCTTTTGAAACTAGCCAAGAATAGCAATGGAACAAAATAGAAAAAATTCCAAAGTTAGTGCCCCAGGGAAATTGTCATGAGCACCATCACATCCTGAATTTTAGCTTTGAACAACTTGTCCGCAACAAACGAAGAGAATGCAGAGACCCCAGATATGCCTTTTGAGGCCTTTGGTAGGTCACAGATTTCTCCAAATTCATGTCAGATCCAACAGTGCATGATTAAAACAGTGAGCAACCAATGCAAGGAGGTGTCTGAGAAGGTGCTCCTGCCACGGGTATGAGGACACATGTGTCAGCTCCTCAACTGTTCCAAAAAGCGTGACAGATGTGAAGCAGAGCCACACAAGACCTGCAGGAAGGCAGGACCACTCCACCCAGCCCGCCTGCAACAGGCCACTCATCCCAGCCCAGCCTGGATTAGGAGAGGGTCCTGGAGTTTCCTTGCACAGAAACAACTGATACCATGTTTATGAATTAGAGCAGTCAATGTTGCAATATATCCGTTCTCCACAAATCGATCTATAGATTCAGTGCGATTCCGGTCATGTCAGCAGTTTTTGGTAGAAACAGATAAGACGACTGTAAAATGTAGGTAGAAATGCAAGGGGCCAAGAATATCCCCTCGGAGAGGAACAAAGTTGGAAGAGTTACACTATCAGATATCAAGGGTAATTTTTAAATTGTTCTAAATAAGACAGTGTGGGATTGGTGCGAGGAAGGACAAACAAACCAGCGGAGCCACACAAAGTCCAGATTCACACATGCACAGAACCTTGGCTTAGGACTTGTGCTTACCTTCTGTTACAGCAATTTCACTTTCAGATATATAAACAACGGAAGTAAGCAACACATGTGCATTAAAAGGCAGGCACTGAAATGTTCATGACAGCATTATTTGCATAGCAGAAAAGTAGAAAAAACAGTATCGTTTGGGGTATGATTGATGCATCATGCTATACTCACGAAGTGGAATAATATATAGCAGTGAAAAAGAATGAACTGCTTCTACAAGTAACAACATGAGTGAGTCATGCAAACATGAAGTCAAGTAAAAGAATTAAGACACAAAGAATGCACACTGTGTGATTCAGCAAATGGTACATAAAGTCTAAAAGCAGCCAGGACTATTCTGTGGTATTAAAAGTTAGGATAAACTCCCCTAGGACTAAGGGAGGAGTTGGTGACAGAAGGTGATGTTTTTCTGAGGGTGGGTGTTGTTTTATTTCTACTCTGAAAGCCCTTCAGCATGGCCACACTCATGTTGTGATAACCCATCAGGCTATTCACTTAGCATGCTTTTCCTTATGCATTTGATAGTATTCAGATTACAACAGCTGCAATATTTATAGTTAAATGCACTAAACAGGACACAGAGAGGTAGCAGGCAATTATAAAGGGCATAATTTATGAAGAAGATGTAACGGCCACACAGCCACAAATCTGTGTTTACCAAACAACTAAATATTTGAACTGAGATCTACTAGAAATAAAAAAAGAATTAGACTATAGTTCTATGACAGTGGCAACCTTCAAAACACAATTTCAGAATTGGAGAAATTTAGTATAAAAAGCAAATACGGAAAAAACTGAATAATGTAATCATTAAACTTACTTTTTAAACAGAAGATAACGTTTTGTTTGTGTGTTCATGTCCCAATTACAAAAATCAATTTTGTACTTGGGAACAAAGTAAACCTTATCGAATTATACAAAGTAAACACTTTAGAGTCCACATTCTTTGATCTTAAGTCAACAAAGTTAGAAATACTTAAAAGGTAACTCCCCCAATCTTACTAGAAATTGAAATCAGATTACTAAAAAAAAAAACAGCTTTTGAAACTGATATACACTAGTGATGTCCTCATACCTACTATCAGAAGTGCCTTATCGCCAGCTTTTCGCATTATGCTGTCTTCATCATTTAACGGACTGTTTTGCAAATTGATCTAACTCTTGCAACACACTATCATTCAATTTCATACAAAGGTTATTCCCTGGCATGCATTGAGGAATCTGGGCTTTGTAGGAGTTGTTTCTGGGCATATATTAACCTACAAAATATATGAACCAGAAGGTTGTCCTTTAAACAGAGTTTTAGGTTTAGAAAAACAAACTGTGGCATGTTAGATAGGACTCTATTTCCTAGGCTATGAATACAACTGACATATCTTCTGCACATGAAACTTCCAAACGAGATAAATATTTTAAAAGCACCACAACTTCCACATGATTTAAATCCAGAAAATAATTCCCCAGGTTTCTGAAATGCTTCTCACAATCTTGGCAACTTCAAGATGTCACTGGATTATTATAGGATTTCTCCATGTCATGATTGTCCTTAAAATCTCAGAAATAGATGCTAGAAAATTACTTTAGAAGATGCTGCATAAGTGGAAGTTACTGATTCTCTCCTTACCTAGTGCTCTGTGGAGGGGACGCAATCAAGGAGGAACTTGTACCTCTGGAAATTACAGGCGATCCCACAACATTCCTGGAGCTTGGAAGGGCTGGAAAGACAGGGCCTGCCGAAGACTGAGGCTACATTAGAATCTCAGGGAATGCTGCCCTCCTGCACACTCCATAATCTCCCTGACTAGCATCACATAAAAATACCAGTGGAACAGAGCTGGAGGAGCTGCAAGAGAGAGCCTCTCTCCAGGAGCAAAGAGAGAGCCAAAGCCATGCATGCGGACAAACGTGAGGTATGTCTAGGGGAATCAGGAGCTCACGGTACATGTTCACGCAGAAACAACAAACTTGAAACTCAGCCTAACCCCCATTAAGATTAGCACAAGCCCCCACACTTAAAGAACTAGCAAAATAAAATGTGTGCTCTTCTCAAAGCATAAAACACTTTTGACCTTAGTATCTACCGTCTTACACAACATGTCCAGTATGCAAAAAGGCAAGGAAAAACAGAAGACATAAAATAATCGTTAGAACTAGGCTCGATGTGACACAGGTGGTGGAACTATCCGAAAGGAATTTAAAACAACTCAGCAATGTGCTAATGGTCCTAATGAAAAAGACAGACCGTATGCAAGATCAGACAGGTCACTGTAGCGGAGAGCTGGAAACTGTAGACACAAACGTGATGGGAACAATAGAAATTTTAAACCACAGCACTAGAGAAGAAAAATGCCTTCAAAAGGCTCACTAGTACTCGCACAGCTCAGGAAAGACTAAATTAACTTCAAGACAGAGCAATAGAAACTGTGTGACTCCATTTACATGAAATAGCCAGAACAGGTCAATTCCTAAAGACAGAACACAGACTGGTGATTGCCAGGGACTAGGGAGAAATGGAGAGAAGCTGCTTCATGGGTATGAGGTTTTATTTTGGAATGATGAAAATGTTTTGGAAGTAGAGATGGTGGTTGCACAATATTGTGTATGTACTAAGTGCCACTGAGTTGTTCACTTTAAAATGGTCCATTTTATGTTAATGAATTTCACCTCAATACATTTTAAAAAATAATAAATGGGAAAATGAATGTAACTTTCTGTATTAACAGACTGAATAAGAAAAACTATATTGTCATATCAAAAAGTACTGTAAAAATACAATAAAATTCATCCTCCATTCCCAATAAAAATTCACAGCACTCTAGGAATAGAAAAGAATGTCCCTACCTTAACAAAGGGCAACTACACAAACTTACGGCTAACGTCAGACTTAAAGATAAGTGGGTAAATGCTTTCCCTCAACATTGGAAAAAAAGTCAACAGTTTCCTCTCTCACCACTTGTATGAGTGTGCTCTCACACTGCTAATAAAGACACCTGACACTGGCTAATTTATAAAGGAAAGAGGTTAATCGACTCACAGTTTCATATGGCTGCGGAAGCCTCATGATCATGGTGGAAGGCGATGGAGGAGCAAAGTCACATCTCACGTGGCGGTAGGTAAGAGAGCTTGTGCAGGAGAACTCCCATCTACAAAATCATCAGATCTCGTGAGATTTATTCACCACCACGAGAACAGTCTGGGGGAAACTGCCCCGTGATTCAGGGATCTCCACCTGGCCCTGCCCTTGACAGGTGGGGACTATTACAGTTCAAGGAGAGATTTGGGTGGGGACACAGTCAAACCCTATCACCACTCCCATTCAACACTGTGCAGTAAGTCAAGAAAAAGAAATAAAACGCAGGCAGATTGGAGAAGAAGAAACAAATCTGTTCTCATTCATAGATTATATAATTATCTGTATAGAAATCCCTACATATTTACCCCCCAAAAGCTACTGGAACTAGTAAATGGGTTGATCAAGACTAGAATACAAAGTCAATGTACAAAAGGCAATTGTATTCCTACGTACCAGCAATGAACAACTAGATAGGAAACTAAAATTTTTAAGTAAAATTAAATGTTTAAAAAATATTTACAATAGCATCAACACGTGAAGCACTTAGATATTAATTTAATAAAATATATGCAGGATATGCCATGTTCATGGGTTAGAAAAGACTCTCATTAGTGTATCAATTGTCCCCAGTTTTATCTATAAATTCAATGCTATTCTAATCAATATCTTAGCAATCAGATATTGATCAAATAATTCTAAAATTTATGCAGAAGACAAAGGAATTAGAATGGTCAAAACAATTATGAAAAAGAACAAAGTTGTGGGACTCTCATTACCTAATTTATTCCCTCTACCCAATTTAAAGATGTAAATTGGCTAGGGAGAGCCCTCCTACTTAAGGTACAGTGAAAAAGAGTGTGATTTTGGCGAAAGACAAAGACAAGTTAATGGGTCAGGATAGATAGCCCAGAAATAGACCCAGACAAATATATCTAACTGAGTTTTTACATAGGTGCAGTAGCAACTTGATGGACAAAGAGTAGTCTTTTCAACAAACAGTGCTGCAACAATCAAGTGTCCATATGCAAAACAAATAAACCTTGACATGTACATCATACTTCATTAAAAATTAAACTTTCCCAGTGCTTTGGGAGACCAAGGCAGGAATATCACTTGAGGCCAGGAGTTCAAGACCAGCCTGGGCTGCATAGTGAGACCCTGTCTCTAAAAAAAAAAAAAATTAGCCAGGCTTGGTGGCATGCACCTGTAGTCCCAGCTACTTGGGAGGCTGAGGTGGGAGGATTGCTTGAGCCTAGGAGGTTGAGGCTGCAGTGAGCCAAGATCTCACCTTTGCATTCCAGCTTGGGTGATAGAGCGAGACTGTGTCTCAAAAAACAACAACAACAACAAAAACCAAAAAAACCCAAAAACACACACATGCACAAAACAACTGGTTTTTCTTTCTTTCTTTCCTTTTTTTTTTAAAGAAAATTAACAAGATAAAAGTAGGGAAGGCAGGAGACCTTTGAGCCCGAGAGTTACTATCCTGAACTTTGATTGAAAGGATGTTTTAAATCGGGTGATATTTGGACATACATGTGCAACTTTAACACTGAATTATGCCAACATTCATGACTTTTCTTTAAATTCTCTTAAGCTGTTTAATATCCTATCACTTTTTTACACACAGTAGTTGAACTATGTCTGACTTTTTTGCACTTTCATTTTACATCAATGGTTTTAATCCACATTAGTTTCTCCATTTAAATTATCCAATGAAGATTTGATTTCTTAGTTTTTTTGCAGGGGGGGTTCATATTCATTATTTTTAACTATTGTGACTTCTGCCAATGTGAATTTTCCTTTGTGGCCAATATTTCTCCCAATCCTATATTTAAAGAAAAAACTTTATTAGACAAATTAAATTTAACAGAGTTTAATTGGGCCAGAATAGGCTCAGAGAGACGCCAGTGGAGCCATGTGGTGGAAGATTTATGGACAGAAAAAGAAATGTAGAGAAACGAAAATGAGGTCTAGAAACAGCTGGGTTGTTTACAGCTCTGCGTTTGCCGTATTTGAACACAGTTTGAACAGATGCCTGCTCTCAATTTCTGTACAGCCTCGTCACCAATGGTCTGCGTACCACACTCTAGGGAGCACTGTGCTAGGCCATATAGTAAGTTCAGAAAACTGTACAAAATTTATATACACACCATATTCTCTGACAACAATAGAATTAAATTAGACATCAGTGAAAGTATAAACAAAATCTTCATAAAATTATTTTATTTTTAGTTGTGATATTGGCATTGTAAGTAGTTTGAGAGAGATTAGAGAGAGTAAGGTCTTAACTATAAAGATGCAACAAAATTAACTGCATTTTGACCATTGTTGAATTTGAGTGTTAGCCATGTGGGGGTGCTTTATATTTCTCTCACTGTTTTTCCACATTTGAAATTTTCTCTAATTAAAAAATAATTTCTATATAGTTTGAAAAATACCCCATTTCCACATGAATCATGAATCAAGGGATGGAAATTAAGAAAGCACATAGAGCTCAACAAATAATGGAAGTGTTAAATATCAACACTTGGGGAAGCAGTAACAGAAGGTCTTGAGGTAAATATATAATCATAAGCCCTTGTACTAAGAAAGAAAGGACTGAAAATTAATAAACCAAATGTCCAGCTGAAACTAAGCAGCATACTGGACCCCAAGAAGGGCAAGGGGAAAGATAACAAAGGCAGAAATAATGAAATACAAAATAATGAGGAAATAAGAGAGGAACACAACCAAGGCTTGCTCTTTGAAAAAGATTAATAAAGTAGAAAAACTGCTTCTGAGACTACTTAAGCACAAAAAGCACAAATACACAATGTTTGGGATGTAAAAGGAACATAATGATATACAGAACAATGATTGTAAAGATAAGACAATACTAAAACAAACTTATGTCAATAAATTTGACAGCTTACAAGAAATCACAAATTCCTAGAAAAAAATGTAGTCTTCACAATGAATTCAAGAAATATAAGGCTTGATCAGTTATGCTGCTCTTCAATACATTGAATTATTAATTCTAAATGTTTTCACAAAAATACCATATGGTTTCAAAAGTGAGTTCTTCTAAACCTATTAGATTATATCAATCTTATATAAACTATTCGAAAGAATCAAATATGAATGAATGGTCATCAAATCATTCTATGGAGCCTGGATAATTTTGACATTCAATGCAGAGAAAGACAGAAGAGAAAACTATGGGCCAGCCTCATACTGAACATAGAAGCAAAAATCAAAACAACCTGTGAGCAAACCTAATGCAGCTGCCAGCCAGCCCTTCCTCTGGGGGCAAATCTGTCAATACATTAAAAAGACAAAGCATCAGGACCACATTGTGTTTATTCCAGGGTCCCAACAGTGGTTCAACAGTAGAGAATATATAAATTTATTCACCACTTTAACAAATTAAAGGGGAAAATCATCTGAACATTTCAAAAGAAGCATTTAGTACAATTCAACATCTATTATTAACTTAAACATTCTTAGTAGACTAGAAATGAAAGGGAATTTCCTTAAACTCAAAAAGGATACCTATCAAAACCCCACAGCAAACATCATTCCTAACGGGGCAATGGCTACTGAGTGTCCTCTTAGAGAACTGAGATATTTTCCATTAAAATAAAAATCAAGGCAATAGTGTACTCAGGATTTATTTGTGCAATAAGACAAGAAAAAGAAATTACAGGAAAAAGGATTGACAGATATAAAGCAAAACTCTCATTGGTCACAGATGACAGGATGGTCTACTGAGAAACCACAAAAGAATCGGCACAGAAATTATTGGAAATAAGAGAGTTTAGCAAGGGGGCTGCCTCTAGGATCAATAAACAAAAATCATTTGTGTTGCTATACACTAGCAATAAATAGTGGGAAAATGTAATTTATCAAGAACTCTGCTGAAAAAACTCAAAGTTACCTAAGAGTGAGTCTAACAAAAATGTGTATGATTTATATGCAGAAAATTATAAAATTTATTGAAAACATTTAAAAATGGCCTAAATAATCAGAAACAGATTCCACATCATGGATAGGAAAAATCAGTACTTTAAAGAAATTTAATTCACAGAGTTTATGTGATTCCGTTCAAAATCCCAAAAGAGTTTTTGAGGAAATTTAACTAACTGAGTCTTAAAATTTGTATGGAAGAACAAAGACCCAAGGCACTCTTGAAATAAAAAATGGTGGTGGGACTTGAGGTATTGCTCCTCACAAGAGGGCATTAGCTGAGGGGTCGGCCCGCAGACCCTGACCCAAACGACGAATGAATAAAACGTACACTGACACACAGATATTCAGCTTTGCCAGTCCAGCTGAGTGTCCGACAGCCTACACACCAAGAGAGGTTTGTCACTGCGCCTGGCTCTGAGCAGCTTGCACTTCAGACATTTATTTAGTATACAATTAACACCAGAAGCTCTGAGTCAACACACTTGTGGATAATTAACATGGTTAAGAGAGTAGTTCTATGAATGATTAAAGCTCAGGTACCATGGTTTAAATACCACCAGTGGGCAATTTTCCTGGTCGACCTCCCCCCCAAGTGGGCCATCTGGCTCAGAGGTTAGTTAATGGAGGTGGGGTAAACAGACTTAACTGGGGAAGCCTCTATTGTCCCTAGTATTTACCCTATGACCTAATGCTCTGAGGTAAGAACCAGCTGCCTTCAGCCTGTTCAATTATTACAAACTATGTAACCTTTCAGCCTTCCAAAAAGGTTTGTGACTATTCCCTATAACTTTCCCTAATATTTCCCTTTAATGTTTCTGCCACCATCCTGAGTGAATCCCATCAGGACTTGCACTATTTGATATCAATACTACTTTAAAGGTATAAGAATTAAAATGCTGTGGCATTGGATCAGGGAGACACAGGCCTCTGATGCATCCCCTGTGTAAGAACTTTGTCTTGTGCTGGAAGAAGATTTGGGGATCAGAGACAGGATCCTGGGACAATTCATATCTATATGGGAAACAAACTTCCTTAGTCCTTACTATGTACAAAAATAAATTCTGCATAGATTTAGGGCATAAATGTGAACAGTAAAACCTTATAAATAAGCAGTTATCTTATCATCTTTCTGGCTAAGAAAGGATTTTTATTTTTGAGACATGGTCTCACTCCAACACCCAGGCTGGAAGAAGGAATTTTTTAAACTCAAAAAGTGCTAATCCAAAAATACAAGACTATAACTTGAGAACATCTGTTCATAAAAAAGCAATGCCATAAATAGTGTAGAAACATAACCTAAAGGATGGAAAAAATTATTGCAACACATAGAACTGAAGATGGAATAAAGCATTGCTACAAACAATGAGAGACCAAGACCCCAGGGGAAGAGGAGAGCAAAATACATAAAATACATGGGTAGGCATTTCAGGGAAGGTATGTATAATTCTGACGAGAGAGAGAAAGAGAGGGAGAGAAAGCTTCTCTACTTTATAATCAAGGAAATGCAAGATGGGACCACAATTAAATATCATTTTATATCCATTAGATGGGAAAATATTAAGAAATATATTAGTACCTACTGTTGGGAATAACAGGAACACTTAGACACCACTGGAAGCATGTAAATGGTTCAAATACTTGGAAAACAATCTGGTTCCATGTATTTTAGGTTGCCCAGGTACACACTTGGCCTAGAGATATTCTTACACAGTGCTCCAGGCATCATGTGGATAAATGTTCCTAGTCTGCAGTAGCAAAACCTTGGGAATAATCTGACAGGTCAGTGGTTAAACAAAGTGCGACATATTCTTATCTGTGGAGTCACAAAGTTGAGGAACTGCAGCAACACCTCTCGACGTGGTAACGACAAATGATGAGCAAAAAATTCAAGCCTCAGGGAATATAAATGTTACGAAATCCCTTTAAAAATCCAAAAATAAAATTAAACAATATAAAAAATAAAATCACATTCAAAGCAAAATTCAGGACAGCGGCCACCTCTGGAGGGAGGCAGTTGGATGTGAGAGCTTCTGGCAGACGGGGCTTGAATGAGACGTTGTTTGGGGTTGGGAGTGCGCTGCCTGGTGTTCAGACGTCACCACACTTGATAATTTACAGAAGCCATTCACACGTTTTGTCCTGTGTCTCAAACGGGGCACCAGGAGCCTCAGGGAAACAGCCGAGGCGCCTCCCCTGCGGCTTCTCTCTGGCGGCCTCTGGTGGGCGGGGCCCAGGCGAGCGGGGTCCCCTCGGGGCCTCAGGGAGCTGCAGCCCCAGCGGGACCGGAGGGCTCCCTCCTCCACCCAGCCGGGCTGCCACTTCCGTGTTGTTTGCTCCCGGAACCTTAACCGCGGCTCAGCGCGCGGGCAGAGCCGGCTGACTGGAGACAGGACACAGCGCAGGGCCGCGCGCCCTCGGACTGGGAGGCTTCGTTCCTGCACCAGCGTGGCTTGGCCTTTGGACGCGGCGAGGTTGTGTGTTCTCTGCTTTTGTTTTACTTGGAACAGACGTTTGGCTTTTGTCAAGGTCATTATTTCCAATGACCTTGTGTGGCATTGAACATTAGATACTTGCCCACACGAATGTCTGTTTTAGGGTTCTCACCCTTTTGACAACACAAAACAAGAGGAAGTTTCCCGGGAGAGCCCTCAAATCAGCCATTCTGAGCATGTTTTCAGCCTCATCCGTGCTCCCCTCCCTTCTTCTCCAGAGCCTTTTGGGTGCCCAGAAAAGTAACATTCTTCTGCCTCTTAGCTCTGTGGTGCAAGGATTTATGGCACTGATTGTCCTCCTAGAGCACTTCTGAGATGTTTGATGCTTCCTACTTGTGAGTGTGAAGGGAGGGGAGGGAAGTTGGCTGTCAGTCTGACAACATAATTTTGCCACGTGATTTGCCACTGAGAAGTTGGCTGTGGAGGGAGGTCAAGTAGTCCAGGGAGGTGGGCATTCCTCCAAGTGTACCCCCTCGTGTAGCCCACCCTCTCCCCACAAAATTGGGTCCTGATTTTATGTGGAAGATATGTGTCTAGGAGCAGGAATCCACGGAAGACAAGATATGATATAGAAGTAACAGGCAAAGGGATTGGTACAGCATATATTCGAGTGCAAATAATCACTCGATAGGTGGCTGAAAATGTGAATGCCCTCCATATAAATTAATTTATAAAATAGAAGAAAGTATATTTGAACAAATTTAAAACTAATATTCTAAAACTAAAATTCCCGAGATTTGGGGCAGAGTGTATATTGCAAGAGAAGTAGAGAAGAAAAGCATGCTAAGTTCCCTTCTTGTTCAGATAAGAAGATATTGACAAATTATTCAAGTTAATAAAAAACTATAAGTCTATATGTACTTTCAGATTCAAGGGTAACCACTGGTAGAATAACAACAGGATTCCAAATCATCAAGCGAAAAGAAGAACAAACAGAAAATGATCAATCCAAACACAGCGAAAGGAAACACACGTACACACATGCACACACACATGCACACACATACACACGCACACACACAAACATACACATCATAACAGCCAAATTTAGTGATCATGATAAATATGACTGTTTAATTCTCCTATAAAAAGGAAAAACTTTCTGTTTATGTCAAAGCTATAGAATGTTTACAGGACACCTATCAAGAACAAAAATGACATAAAGATACTTTAAATATTGTGATGAGCAAAGATAGACCAGGGAAATACTATGAAAAGCAAACACATGTAGTAACAGTTATCAGAGGGGACAAAAAGATGTTTATACAACGGAAAAGGTACAATTAGAAGATTAATTGCTAATTTTTAATACGTATTGAATAAATCTGAGTAGATTTTAAAAATAAAGGATAATTTAATAAAACATGATTCTAGTCGGAGAAATCAAAGCACCTTACCTAGAAATGACCAGATCACATAGATCTTTTCTAAAGGTGACTTTTTTTTTTTTGAGATGGAGTCTGGCTCTGTCGCCAGGCTGGAGTGAGTGGTGCGATCTCGGCTACTGCAAGCTCCGCCTCCAGGGTTCATGCCATTCTCCTGCCTCAGCCTCCAGAGTAGCTGGGACTACAGGCGCCGCCACCACGCCCGGCTAATTTTTTGTACTTTTAGTAGAGACGGGTTTCACCGTGTTAGCCAGGATGGTCTCGATCTCCTGACCTCATGATCTGCCCGCCTCGGCCTCCCAAAGTGCTGGGATTACAGGTGTGAGCCTCCCCGCCCGGCCATAAAGGTGACTTTTAAATTAAAAATAATCGATGGGGAAGGTCTTTTAGAAAACATTGTCTAAATTCCAAAGGCCGTAAAGGAAAAGTCTGAACATTTTAACTGTATAAAAATCTAACTTACACATGGAAATCAAACAAGAGACTGGAAGGAACTTCCAAACCATAAAACGTAAAAACAACTACTACTTATTTGATAGACAAAGAGTCCTGAAAATCTGAGAGGAAATATGTAAAACCCCAATATGAAAAGGGAAGGAAGTTTCATTAAAAAAGAAATTCAGATAAAAAATCAATAGATGAAAAGATACTCTATTTCTTTATTGACCAGAGAAATGCAAATTAAAGTAATGACATATTAATTTTCAGTTATCAGTGACTGACAGTATCCAGTGTTGGAGAAGATGTGTAGAAATTGGCACTCCCATACTACTATGGGGGGTTTCAAGTGTTTCAACCTTTGCAGGAAGCAGTTTTATATACCTATTAACATCGTAAGTCCACACATCTAGTGACGTAACCGTCCCAGTCCCACAAAACCGACTTACAGAGATACGTGCATGTCTGAACAAAGATACATCTACAGGTACCATTGTGGCACCTTTTGTAACATAAATAGTTGGGGAAACCATTTGAATTGTTCATCAACTCAAAATAGACAAATTGTGAAATACTCACAAAATGTATATGTGTGTGTATGTTTATATAAATTGTTTTTAAAGTCTGGAAAAAGACACAGAATACTTTTAACCATAGTATGGTACACGCTATTGATTAGCAATCAATCCCGTTCCTAATTCCTTTAACATTTTGACGCATTTGCTTAGAAAGTCTTTGCACTTTCCAGCCCCTCTTGCACAGAGGAGTGGTGACATTCTAACCAATAATTTAAAAAATCTCAGATTTTCTGGAAGTTTCTTGGAAAGCTCTTATTTTCCTAATGAATAGGATAGACAAGAGAAGCACTTTCAGAATGGCAGGATAAGAAGCTCTGAAAATCTGTTCCTCCAGAATGGCGATGTGAACACCAGCA
Source organism: Macaca mulatta (assembly GCF_049350105.2). NCBI lineage: Eukaryota > Metazoa > Chordata > Mammalia > Primates > Cercopithecidae > Macaca > Macaca mulatta. The sequence continues at coordinate 145,652,039 of NC_133414.1, forward strand.
AAATTGTTGATAAATGAATGGAGCCTCAGAGACCTTTGGGGCGTCATCAAGAGGATCTACACAGGCACAGTGGGAATCACAGAAAGAGAAAAATAAGGGGACACAAATACTATTTGAAGAAATAATGGGTGTAAATTCCCCAAATTTGATGAAAAAGATCCATCTATATCTCCAAAAGCTTAATAAATGAATATTCGTTTATTGTCATTTATTCATTTATTCTCAAAATAGAATAAATGAAAGGAGAGCCATACCTGCACACACTGTAGTCAAACAATCAAAGGGAAAGTGGGAGTCCTGGAAGCAGCAAGAGCAAAATGAGTCATCAGGTAAATCAGCCCTCGTTAAAATAATAGAACCTGTTCACCTGAAACTGAAATGAGTCATCAGGTAAATCAGCCCTTGATAAAATAACAGCACCTGTTGACCAGAAGCCATGGGGCCAGCGGGCAGTGAGATGACACAGTCATGGCACTGAAGGAAAACACTGCCAACCAAGATTTCTGTATCCAGAAAACATGCTTCCAAAAAGACAGAAGTATTACAACTCTTTAGAATTTGTCTAGAAGGTTTTCTAATACCCTCCCCTATTAATTAATTAATTAAAATTTAAAATATATCTTAGCCTTTTGGCTAAGAACAAATGTCAAAAAGAAAGAGAAATTAAGACATTCTTGGATAAACAACACCGAGAGAATTCATAAGCCTGTCATAAGAAATACTAAAGGAAGTCTCTCGGGTCAAAGTCAAAGAACACTAGTAACTCAAATCCACATTATACACAGAATTAAAGTAAGTGCAAAAAAGTGTTTTAGTAGGTATAAAATTAAAACTACAAATAATAAAAAGAATTATCAGAATTTTTCCGTCTGAATGGGGCTTAAAATATGGAAGCTGCCTTTGTAGGGTGAATTTGGGACTCTAAGTTTTCACTTCACCCACTTCCATGTTGTCTGCATTTGTTAAAAGTAGATATTTTACTTTCCCAATTAAAATTATCTTTCTAATCTTTATAAACAATTATTTAATTCCAATAAATCTTCTCTATATTGCTTTACTAGTGAGTTCTATTAAAATTTTGAAGCACAGACAATTCCCTTACAATATAAAGTATCTCCAGGCACAGAGAAGACAGGGGTTTTTCAGTGGTTTCTGGAATAGTGCAATTTTTATGCAAGAACCTAATATAACACAAAAACTATAGCCCGATTTTATTTGCGGTTATAAATGCAAAATTGCTAAAAATACTATTAACAAGTTGAATCCTTAGAGTGTTAAAAGAGTATCACTCCATGAAGAAGTTGGTTGTGATGTGGAACTATGAGGTACTTTTTTATGATACAATATAAAAGTTCATGGTACTTTTATGGTGCATTGTGAGACAGTGTTATCATGTGGCATCATACTAGCAGGTCTACAGAGAAAAGTCACAGGATTGTCTCAATCAAAAAGACATTTCATTAACCCAAATCTCATCCCTGAAAAACACTCTTAGTTATCTAGAGAAAGAAGAAAATTGTCCCAATACAGTCACCTCTTTGCCACACCCAGCCAACAGCAGACGTGACGGAAGCCTGAAGAACTCCCTGCTACAGGCACAGGCACAGGCACACGCACTCTGTCATCCTGATTATTTAACCTTGTCCTAGAGTGTCCTGCCAACGGGATAGATGCAAAACAAATAAAAGCACTGACTTCTGAAAAGAAGTACACAGAAATGTCATTATTTTCAAACAACATGTTCCTGTATTTAAAATTTGATGTTGGTTGGGCATCTAACAGTATTATGGCCAGAGGACTCAGACCACAGCTGCATCCCTGTGAGGCACAGATTCTCCAGGGCACGCGGGTCCCACGTGGGATGTGCACACTCATGTAAGCTGCACAGACGAGGCTGTCCTCAGCCCAGGGGAGCCAGAGGCCTGCTCTGAGTCTCCACCATGATGCTTCCTGTTCTCACCCCACTAAAGCCAAGGCTTCAATTTCAGTCTGCGGGGAGCTGACTCTGCCCCTGTCAAGCACTAGGAGAAGGAACTAGTAAGCAAGGAAACTTGTGGACCCCAATGGCTGTCTGTCTCGGCCAGGCCTGGCTGGGCCCACAACAGGAGAACAGGGTGCAGGGGTCTGGACAGCTCAGTTTCTGCCTAGGAAATTGTCCCTGCCACCTCACTCTGGCCACTGGAAAGGAAAGACAGGAGGAGAGGGTATGCTAATTCACCCATGAGCCAGTCTAGTTCTCCATTGTCCGTTCTTACCTTGAGGGGTGCAAAAAACCAGAGGGAGGGAAAGGCTCCTGAAGCTTCTGCCTGAGGCCAATGCTCCTTCTTAGTTCAGGAGAGGTGCAGCGTTAGGTGCAGCACAACCAATGACTTGCTCATGTGGCTAATAAATTGCCAAGAGAAAAACTGGGTTACAATGCAATATATAGTATGGAGTCTCATTTTTGTATAAATACAAGTATAGAATGGCATAACTCAAAATCCACAAGTCATTTGGTTGGATTGTAAATGACTTTTATTTTCTTCATTTCTCATCATATTTTCTATTATACATATTCATTGCTTATATAAAAGTATAAAATTGCAACCTATGAATTAAGAACTTCTATATATTGCCAGTTAGAAGACAGAATGAAAAACATTCTCTTCATTCTAACCACACACACAAAAAGCTCCACAAATTACCTGCAGACTACATTCATAGAAGGTGGAAGAGGGCCTGTATGAAGAAAATAATTAATACATGAAAGAAGAAACTAGTCAATGTGGAGCTCTACTGTGTCCCAGGATCAACAAAGACAAGATATCTTTAAAATCGTCTTCCAAATTTACCCTAATGTAAAACAAATCCAATAAAACCCTACTGTAATTTTTAAGAACTTAAATGTGGAATAATTCCAAAGAATAATTTTTTCTTAGTTTTCTACAGCCAGAATATAAACCCTTTTAAAAAATAAAAACAGAGATTAACTTTCTCAGAACTGGTCGACTCTTTCTTTCCTTTTATTTTTCTTTCATGGAATTTTCCAGTGAATTTGAGAAAGTGGAATAGAATTCCAATGTTGAATTTTCCTTCTGGCCCCACTCATGTGGCAGGTGGTGATTCAGGTACTATTGGGGGCTACTCAGACAAACCTCCTCATCAGACATCAAGAGGCTGTTGCACCAGGAGGGCCAGTACCCTGTCTAGAGGTGGCTGGCATGTGGCTGATGTTGTATTACATTAAACCCTACTCCAAACAAATTCATGGCAATAAGGCTGGAGTTCCCCTTTGTCCAAAGGGCAGGACAGTCCCTCACCCCACGTTCTTAACTATGGGTTGGCAACATGTCCCTGGATGTGTTTACTCGCACACTGTCAGGTGCTAGCAACCAGGGTGTTGACATGGCCCAGCTTCGTCCTCACCAGGTCACTGACTGGAAACCCTGGGGGCCACCACTGCGGGAATCAGCCTTCGAAACGATGGCCAACAGCAGCTAATAATAAACTAATAACTTGGGCTACACGAGAGGGAAGAGGGCGTTGGTTGGTGGGTCACCCTCCTGCTCGAAACACATTATAAAAAGCCCTGCGTTTCCACAGGATTGTCCTCCCAGGCTGGCAGCGGGACCCCAGCGGCACCATGTCTGCCCTCGGAGTCAGCGTGGCCCTGTTGGTGTGGGTGGCCGTCCTCCTGCTGGTGTCCATCTGGAGGCAGGTGCACAGCAGCTGGAATCTGCCCCCAGGCCCTTTCCCACTTCCCATCATCGGGAACCTCTTCCAGTTGGAATTGAAGAATATTCCCAAGTCCTTCACCCGGGTAAGAGAAATAGTGTTGATTTGAGGGAGAATAACTCAGGAATTGGATCTGGTATGTGTGTATTCAACTGCTTTGCAGACAAATTGTGGTTGTTCAATACCAGCCTGTTGTGAGTTAACGGAATTGATAGCATCTTGGAGCGACACTCAAAATGTGTCGCTTGCGGTGCAGCTGGAGCCCGGAGCCCGCGTGCCAGGCCCTGGAGGCCCCCGCCGGTGCCTCGTCCTGGGGCTGATGATGGGGAGGCCGGCGAGGCCGGGCTGCTGCGAGGCCGGGATAACCGCGCTGGCGGCCAGATGCGCACCCGCTGGGCGTCAGCCTGTGTTTGCCAAAGCAGGAGATGAAACGTGAAGTGTTGGGCCAGCCCCTGTGACACCAATACCTGCCGCCTACGACTGTTGTGAACACTGAATGGGCCAACAAATCTAAACGTTAAATGAACTGATAAAGAACGCCCTCAGCATGGAGCAGGCGCGGGTGTTCGCGCTCTTGGGCGTGCGCTCTGCGGGGCGCCGGCTGGCGGCGGGCGGGGGGCGCCGGCTCAAGCTCGGGCTCCCGCGCCGGAACCGGGTCCAGAACCTCGACTCCAGAAGCGGGCAACTGGGCGGTTGGTGGGCGCGCCTTAGGGAAGGGAGTTGAGCCGGAGTCCGCGGAGTTGCCCGAATCCAGGCGGGTGGGGTGCGGGGCAGCTGGAGCCCCCCGCGCGCCCTGCAGAGGCAGCAGCGTCTTGTGGGGAGGGTCTCCCCCACCTCGGGCTGGACAAAGGCAGCCTTTCCCCACGTCCCTCTGGGTTCTCTAGAGCAACAGCAATACCCGCCTGGCAGGGGTGTGGCTTAGAGCCCCGCACCTCCTCGCGGGGCCGCGGGCCTGACTTCCAGCCTCGGGTCTCCGCAGCTGGCCCAGCGCTTCGGGCCGGTGTTCACGCTGTACGTGGGCTCGCGGCGCGTGGTGGTTGTGCACGGCTACAAGGCGGTGAGGGAAGTGCTGCTGGACCACAAGGACGAGTTCTCGGGCAGAGGCGACATCCCCGCGTTCCACGCGCACAGGGACAGGGGTGAGTCCGCGTCCGTGGCACGGGGCGGGGGGCGCATACCACGCCCCGGGACAGTTACGGGCGCCAGCCACTTTGGCGATGACCAAATACTAAACTAACAGGAATGTTACAGTAACAGCATCCGAAGGATGATATCGGGATTCGGGCGATGGCCCCCGCGCGTTTCCTGCGGCGCGAGGCGCACTGAGTCGCCCAGGAGTCCGGCCTCTCAGCGACGGGGCGAGTTCACAGGGATGGGCGGGGCTGCTTCTGAGCAGGAGTCGCCTCCCGCACCCCCACCGCTCCGCCTCTGGGCCCGCAGGCTCCTCCTGGGAGCGCTTTCGCCTCGTGTTCAACCGCCTGGGCACAGGTGGCTTCGTCCACCGAGGTCCCCTCACCCACGCTGAGGCGTCGGAAGCTGCGGACACTGCGCGCCTCGGGGCTTTGCTCAGCGGCAGCTGGTGACCTCCAGAGAGGGAGACTCTGATGTCCCGCTGGGGGGATGTCCTGAGACCGGGAAGGGGGAAGAGACCCACTGAAATTCCATCTCCCAGCCTCACCTCTGCTGTCTCCTCCACATTTCCTGTCTCCAGAGCCCCGAGTTCAGCAAATCCAGAAAGCGGCCTGTTGTCTCTCTAGGGAGAGGAAGGTTGGGGTCTGGAGGTCTGGCTCGTCTTTATCTGAGCATTCTCCCAGCCTCCTGGCTTCAGACCCCAGCGAGGCGGGCTGCCGGCCGGCTCCCCTCTTCCTGCTTGCAGACCCGGCCTGCTGCTGCTTTCTCCTTCCTCCCTCCCTGCCCCTCGGTTTCAAAGTAGATTAGAAATAACACGGTGTGCCACATGGAAGCCTCTAGTTCCTCCTGAGTCAACTTTGATGGCGAGGCTCCAGAAAACCTTTGGCATGCTGTGTGGGATTTTTACATGGTGAGCTCACGCTCTTGCCCTATTTAGTTGTCCAGTCTACATTCCTGAAAATTGTGAACATTGAATGGGCCAACAAATCTGAAAATTAAACGAACTGATAAAGAAGGCCGTCAGCACAGAGCAGGCGCTGGTGTTCGCGCTCCTGGCGTGCGCTCTGCGGGGCGCGGGATGGCGGAGGGCGGGGTCCGGCTCCAGCTCAGGCTCCTGGGCCAGAACCGCGTCCAGAACCTTGTCTCCGGAAGCGGGCAACGGGCTGGTTATATCACAATTAGTGGCATTTGGTTTTCCTTCTTTTACATTGTGGGTTTGTTTTGCTTCTCTGGGGTTGCCAAAAACAAAATTAACCATCTCAGACCTTGTCGTTAACACAGGAGGAGCATTACTGGAGGAGGCCCTGGGGTTCTGTGGTTGAGGAGCTCAGTTCTGGTTCCGGGGAGCCCTTATCTGCCACCCACGGGTCCAAGGCACAGTCTTAGGCAGCAGGGCGGGGAGCCGAACTCACATCAACACAGATCGGGCCCAAGGGGACTTTGCTGCCTCTGCCTGGGGGCTCTAAAGCTTCATTTTCACATGACGCACAGGGCTCAGACTGGCGGAAAAGTAGCAGAGCCCTGGGCATGGGCTGCACCTGGCCGTTGAGGGACAATGATGGAAATATTCCTCATTAGCACAAAACTGAGCACAGTCTGTGTGACAACGTGTCAAGGGAACTGCACACATCCTTTCAGAAAAAGTTCATAAAACGGAGAAAGCTTCGTTCCCAATCTAGATTTTTAACCTGTTGAATGCTGTCTAAATGGGTCATCTCGGGGTGCCCTCCACTCAACATGACCACGTCTGCCCCCTGCCCCACCTGTCTCCTCAGTCCTTCCTCCACACCTTTCAGGATGAGATGAAGCCCTCAGTCCAGCTGCACCCCTGCCCCACCCACCTTATCTCATGTGGCCCCGCTCCTCTCAGGCCGGACAGCCTTGCTTCTGGAGCACGTGAGCACAGCTTTGCCAGGCACTTTCTGAGTGCCCTGCAGGCGCCTCCTAGGAGTGGTCAGTGGTCAATCAGCTAATGAAGCTGTGTAGGACATGACCCTTGTTTACTGCAGAATGCCCAGAGCTGGCAGAATGTCTTATATGCGGGAGGTACCCAAAATGTATTTATCCAGGAAGTGATGATGGATAAGAGGAAGACAGAGAGTGAGGGAGAGAGGGGGAAGGGGCCCCTGAGGTGTAAATGAGCTGTGGCTGGGAGTGTGCAGGGAAACAGGGATAATTTCAAGGTTCCTATCTGGGGGAAAATAAAAAGGTTTATATTTCATTGAGATAAGGGTGGGAATAAGTGAATACTTATTCCCTTATATGGAAAGGGAAAGAGGTGGGAGGTGTTCTTGGAGCAGCCATATGTGGTTTTATGTAGCATGGGGAAGACTCAGCAGAAAGGAAAAAGAAAGAAGGCAAATTGACAGCATGAAGAAGAGCACCCAGGAGAGGCTACATGTGGTGAAGAAACCACAGTGCAGACTGAGGGCCCCAGAAAGGCTCCTCCCCACCCAAAACCTGACCAGTGGCCGGTGCTGGCAGCTCCCAGGCTGGGACGTCCCTCTGTCTCTCTGTCCCTCTGTCCCCTCTGTCACTTGTTTACACCCCTGCAAACCCTGCTGTGCTCTCCCAGGCCCTCTCTAGCCCGCTTCTCCCCAGAATGGGTACTTGGAATAACCCTCTCCTGTCCCCTTTGCCTTAGGAATTATTTTCAATAACGGACCTACCTGGAAGGACATCCGGCGGTTTTCCCTGACCACCCTCCGGAACTATGGGATGGGGAAACAGGGCAACGAGAGCCGGATCCAGAGGGAGGCCCACTTCCTGCTGGAAGCGCTCAGGAAGACCCAAGGTGCGTATCTGCTGCAGGGCCCAGTCCTCATGCAGACCAGGGGAGCAGGGAGCCCTGGCTGGGACTCCTAGACTGCATCTGAACCACAGGGACCTACGGACAAGGAGAGGGTCACGTGAGTCCACAGATACTGTGTTTTAGAACTCTAGTTTCCAGCTACACAGTTCAGGGAGCAAGGGTGGCCATTAAACATGTGACTTGTATCCTAGATACTGTCGAAAAGCAAAGGAAACTCAAACAGGTTCAGACATTCACTATCTTTTGTAAATCACCAGTTATCAGGGCACCTTCTCACAGGCCTTGGTGAACCTCAGCGGGTGACTGAGCCGGTGGAGGAGTCTCCTTGTGCCCATCTTCTGATTGCTCCGACTGCCTGTTTTCTAGGCCAGCCTTTCGATCCCACCTTCCTCATCGGCTGTGCGCCCTGCAACGTCATAGCCGACATCCTCTTCCGCAAGCATTTTGACTACAATGATGAGAAGTTTCTGAGGCTGATGTATTTGTTTAATGAGAACTTCCAGCTGCTCAGCACTCCCTGGCTCCAGGTGAAGCCACTTTCCTCTTTCATCAATCATCAACTGTATAGTTTACATTAGAAAAAGAAGGAAAATTCAGGTTATATGTGATAGACAGGCCTGCAAAAGCCAAATAACGTAGCTTCAAGGGGTGTTTGATTAGACAGCCCAAATGTTACTCCCAGAGTCATCTCTGGGGCCCTACGCACCCCCTTTCCTAACGTCAGGATGCGTAATGACCTGTGTGTGCACATTTGCCATGCAGTGTGCACTGCTGAGGAGAATGGTGCCCAAGAAGGACACTGTTGACCCAAAATATTCCAAATAAACAATGATTATAGCCACAAATTCAGGTTTGGAGAATGTGTTGTTGTTCTAACACACAGAATTATGTTGCATCCAGAAGAAAATAGTAAAATATTTTTTTCCCTCTCTAGCTTTACAATAATTTCCCCAGCTTACTACACTACTTGCCTGGAAGCCATAGAAAAGTCATGAAAAATGTGGCTGAAATAAAGGAGTATGTGTCTGAAAGGGTGAAGGAGCACCTTCAATCTCTGGACCCCAACTGCCCCCGGGATCTCACCGACTGCCTGCTTGTGGAAATGGAGAAGGTAGGCTCGGCCCTCCCATGATGTGGGCTCTCCGGGGTGGGCAGGGAGTGCACGATTTCAGATTTACAGTGTGACCTGCACTCGCTGGTGTCCAGGCCTTCCAGCGCAGCACGCTCTTAGTTTCACACACACACTCTTGGCTTCAGCATGACCACTGGACGCAAGTCAGCCTGCCTGGCTGCCAAGCTGGCCTGGGGCTTTGGGGTGGTGTGGGTGGGCCCCTTAGCCCTCTCCAGGTCCCGCTGCTCAACCCTTTCTAGTCCACAGACTTTGAGAATTGCATTTTGTCTGAGGAGAAGCCCTCAGCCTTCCTTGTGGGCATGTACTCCCCAAGTGCACAGCTGCAAGACTTCCAGCCCTCCCCAGCTTCATCCACCTGCAGCCGCTCAGGACCCTGATCCCCTGCCTCCTTCCCAGCTTGGAGAAGCTTCTTGTGTCCTTGTCTTGTCCTTTCCTGTGGCTTGTGGCTCAAGAACAACATGTGGAGCCCACCCTGATTTCCCGGGACTGTCTGAGCATCTCCTCCACCAGTTTGGCCCCTCATGGCAGCAGACACTAGCCCTGTAGCAGGAGGGGTCAGCAGGAGCCGTTTAGCTCCTGCCTGAGCTATGACCAAGGTCAGGGGGATGTCGCCTCTCCCAGGGTGGCCCTCATGCTGTTGAGGGAGACAGAGCCCTGTCCTGCCCTCAGCAGGTCTCCAGGGAGCCTCAGTTTCCATGGCTGTGCGGGGGAGACGACCCTGTCTGTCACAGCTCCAAGTCACAGTTCCGCTGGGAGAGCCTCTTGGACACTGTCTCCTGTGTCCCTGTGGAGCTGGGAGGTGGCTGGTTCTGTGCTGAAAGGAGACAAGCAGCCCCTTCTCCTCCTGTCTGTCTCTGGCATCACAGGAAAAGCACAGTGCAGAGCGCTTGTACACAATGGACGGTATCACCGTGACTGTGGCCGACCTGTTCTTTGCGGGGACAGAGACCACCAGCACCACTCTGAGATATGGGCTCCTGATTCTCATGAAATACCCTGAGATCGAAGGTAGGCAAGTGACTGGAGGGACACTGTGCGTGCAGATGCATCTCCCTGGATGGCCAGCCTTGCGCATTTTAGGCTGCAGCTTTCTGTTTGAAGCTCTTTGTTAACCCTCATGGTGATGTGGTGAGATGGCTGGATGCACTGCTTTGAGGGGAGATGTTACTGTCTGTGCTGGACACCTGGTACTCTTGTACACTAGTTGGTCCATACCCCACGAAGAAGCCTCTGGTTGCAGGAAACATCCCAACACCAGAGTGGAGGGAGGTGGCAGGGTCTGCATTCTGCTCCATAAATAACCTGTTTATGACAGAGAAGATAATGTCCCAGTTCCCCCGAGTAAGACCTGGTCTTCTAGGCAGAGCAGGTGGGGAGGTTGGAGCTGGAGGGGAGGGTCCTTGCTGGGGCATCTTCCTCAAATGCAGATGTGAGGAGGGAAGTCCAGGAAGAAGCAGCTACAGCTGCCCTGGACCCTCGTCATTCCTTCCCCAGGTCTCCTCCCAGCGGCACCTGGGGCAGTTGGGACTCGGTGCCTGGAGGAGGTGTGAGGGGTCTGGGCCTAGGTGGTCAGAGGGTCGTGTCCTGAGAAGCACCCATCTGGGCCAAGTAGAGGTGATGTGAGGGCACCCGCATGCAAACAGGCCAGTCAGGACTGGCTCCAAGTAAAGGGCAGGAAAGGGAGCTGCAGCCTGGCTGGAGACTGCCCAGGGGCCCAGAGCCCCTGCCTCTTGCTGGGCTGGACACAGGGCTGGGCAGCCTCTGCCCGAGGCAGTTCACAGCCAGAGTGGTGTGTGCCGCCCTCCTCAGAAAGCTGCTGCTAATGGTCACTTGTGGTCTTAAGGCTCGTCAGTTCCTGAAAGCAGGAATTACAGGCTATGAAGTTATTTCCCCCAAGAAAGTTGACATGTGACGGACCCAGGGTCAGACCCTGGCTTTTCTTGTTATTTTCCTCTTCCTCCTCTTCTTCTTCTTTTTTCTCTTCTTCGGTTCTCACTCTGTTGCCCAGGCTGTGCAGTGATGCAGTCATGGCTCACTGTAGCTTCTACCTCTTGGGCTCAATTGATCCTCCCACCTCAGCCTCCCAAGTAACTGGGCCACAGGTGTGCACCACCACACCCAGCTGATTAAAATGTAAAAGAAAAATAATTTTGCCTGGGCAAGGTGGCTCATGCCTGTAATCCTGGCACTTTGGGAGGCAAAGGCAGGTAATCACGAGGTCAGGAGTTCGAGACCAGCCTGGCCAACGTGGTGAAACCCTGTCTCTCCTAAAATACAAAAAAGTAGCCGGGTGTGGTTGCATGCGCCTGTAGTCCCAGCTACTTGGGAGGCTGAGGCAGGAGAATCGCTTGAACCCCAGAGGCACAGGGTGCACTGATCGGAGATCATGCCCCACTGCACTCAAGTCTGGCAACAGAGCAAGAATCTGTCTCAAAAAAAAAAAATTTTGTAGAGACAGGTTGTTACTGTTTCATCGGCTGGTCTTGAACTCCTGGGCTCAAGTGACCCTCCTGCCTTGGCCTCCCAAAGTGCTGGGGTATAGGTGTGGCCACCATGCCCCATCCCTGGCCTTTGCTTTTTCAATCACATGGAAATGTGAAGGGTCAAGGAGCCAAAACTTTAGGGAAGGAATCATTGCATGGATCTGCAGCGATTATAAGAGAACTTTCAACTACTCTGCACTAGGGGAACCATGGACTCAAAAAATGTTTTAAATTATTATTTATGAGGAGGTTCCAATGTAGACAAAAGGAAAATAAATATGATTGACATGCATATATCCATTGCCAAATTTAACATTTATTAACATTTTGTGATACTTACGTCAGAACTCTTCAAAAGAAAACGTGTTACAGAGCCAGCCAAAGTCCACCTCCTCACATCTCCCCACCTCTCTCCCCAGAGATGGCTCCAGAATTGCTGTGTGGCTTTGCACCTTTAACAGTTATTAGTTATCAGCACAATATTCATATTATTGCTGTATGTGTTTAATATTTCACCTGGGTACTGTACATAACATTTTGCAGCTTGTTTTTTTTTTCACTCAACATATGATGACATTCCATGGGAAACTCCAAATACGGGAAGGCTAGGCAACTTGCCCAAGGCAGCTGTGACCTCTGTCAGAAAGACAGAGACTGTCCAACTTCAAGAAGTAGACCCTGCATGTCTGATTCTGTTCTGTAAATTCCCTTCATACTCAGAAGCATGCAGTAAACAAACCTGGAGTAATTATCAACGCAAAGATTACCCTCCCAGAAGAAATTTCCAAAACACTTTCATTATCTTCTACTCATTACATGAAGAGAACTGAATAAGCCATCATCAACTAAGATAATGGATGCCAAAACATCCTGTAAATAACCTCATAGAGCTTAGCTCTCACTAAGTTTTTGGAGAATTTTCCAGTAATGCAAAGTACCCAGGGAAACTTAAGCACTGCTTAGGATGCTCCATAAACATCTTCTGGCTGGGTAGGGGAGTGGATGGATGTGGGTGGACAGACAGACGGATGGATGGATGGATGGATGGATGGATGGATGGTTGGATGGATAGGTGGGTGGATGGATGGATGGGTCAATGGATGGGTGGATGGGTGGATGGTTGGATGGATAGATGGGTGGATGGGTGGGTGGTTGGATGGATGGATGGGTGGTTGGATAGATGGATGGATGGGTGGGTGGGTGGGTGGGTGGGTGGATGGATGGATGGGAGGGTGGATAAATGGGTGGATGGGTGGATGGGAGGGTGAATGGGTGGGTGAGTGTATGAGAGGGTGGATGGATGGGTGGTTGGATGGATGGGTGGGTGGGTGAATGGGAGGGTAGATGGCTGGCTGGCTGGGTGGGTGGGTGGATGGTTGGGTGGGTGCATGGTTGGTGGATGGATAGAGGGTGGATGGATGGATGGAGGGGTGGATAGATGGAGGGGTGGGTGGATGTGAAGATGAGTAGATGGTAAAAGGGTGATTGAATAGATGGGTGGATGATGGGTGGATGTCCAACTGGCCATGAACCAATCCCTTAAATTTGTCCCATTCATATCCTCGCAGAGAAGCTCCATGAAGAAATTGACAGGGTGATTGGGCCAAGCCGAATCCCCGCCATCAAGGATAGGCAAGAGATGCCCTATATGGATGCTGTGGTGCATGAGATTCAGCGGTTCATCACCCTCGTGCCCTCCAACCTGCCCCATGAAGCAACCCGAGACACCATTTTCAGAGGATACATCATCCCCAAGGTCCAGCGTGAGCCTGGAGCACACAGCATGAACGCCATCCTATCAGCTAATCGTCTTCATGCCAGGGAGCAGGATGGGGGCCCCAAGACCCTTCCCTTTGGCAGGGGTCACCGAGTGGAGAGGCTGCCCCCCAACTCGCACCCTGTGGGGTGCTGCTTCCCCAGGAGTGCTCAGATTGGCCTGGTGACCAGAGAGGTGGAGGAAATCTGGAAAATGCCTCAGCAGTTAATGTCTGGGACTGTAGTGAATTCTAATGCCAGGAACAAACAATCACAACCAGCCTTGGGGTTAATCCTATGAGAAGATTAGGGCTTTCATCTTCATTTAGACCTGACCCCTGACTGCTTTCTATCTAATCCTTCACTAAGCAACTCCCTCAGCTGGAAATATACTATCCTCTATTGCGTAATATTCAAAACAGCATTCGTCACTGGGGGTTTCTAGGTGAAAGCCCACATTTTGTTAACATGACTCACTGAGACAAGTCTTTGTTTCTTACAGGGCACGGTCATAGTGCCAACTCTGGACTCTGTTTTGTATGACAACCAAGAATTTCCTGATCCAGAAAAGTTTAAGCCAGAACACTTCCTGGATGAAAGTGGGAAGTTCAAGTACAGTGACTATTTCAAGCCATTTTCCGCAGGTGAGAACGATCAGAGGCAGCACCTTCCCTAGAGGAGCAGCCCACACTCCTCATGTCCACTCCATGTGTGCTCTGCCCTCGTCCCAGGCACCCACTGACACCCCAGACCTCACTGTGTGTCCTGTTTCTATTGACAACATGACCCACATGTACTCTTCCCTGTTCAGCAGGGAACATCTTTCAGCAGCAATCCTGGGAATGAAGTGTTGTAGGTGGATTTTTTCCCCAAAAACTAGGTATTTTATATCATTCATTGCTAAATTCTGTTTCTATTTTAACAAGACTTAGTGAAAAGCTCTCAAAGCCATATTATCCAATTCTCCCTAATTGTAAACCAGAGCTACTAAACAAAACCTAAGCTTTGGTTACCTAGAATCATCACAGGAAGCATCAAAGCCTTCCTGGGATGTGACTCAGTGACTCTCTTTGAGGCACTTGTCCTCCTTCCCAGGGCCTCATCTTAGGGATTGTTGTGGGAAGATCACACAACCAACTCCATACTTTTCACACCCAATGCTGGAGCCCCAGCTTCTAACAGGGCCCTACTTCCCTCCTGTAGGCATCACTGGTGAGCACTGGGGGTGGCTTCTTTACTGGGCAGACACTGTCTTCCCAACTTAACACCGGTTTTTGTAGTTGAGCTCTGGATAATTGAGGTTGATGAAGGCTGGTCCCTGAATTAGTCAGTGTCGCTGGTATTCTTCCACTCAAGTACATTTTGTGCTGCTTTTAATAGACAGAGAGGGGTGAGTCCTGCCTTGTGATGGCCATTTGCCCACAGCCTCCTCCCCGCTTCCCCTAGTCTCACTGTTGACAGCGTCGTGTCTCTGAAACTCCCTTAGTGTCTCATCAATACCACTGTTACTTCTAGGAAAACGAGTGTGTGCTGGAGAAGGCTTGGCTCGCATGGAGTTGTTTCTATTGTTGTCTGCCATTTTGCAGCATTTTAATTTGAAGCCTCTCGTTGACCCAAAGGATATCGACATCAGTCCTGTAAATATTGGGTTTGGGTGTATCCCACCACGTTTCAAACTCTGTGTCATTCCCCGTTCATGAGTGTGAGGAGGACCCCCAGAATCCCCTGCTTTCAAACAAGTTTTCAAATGGTTTTAGGTCTGGCTTCCTCAAACCGATTCCTTTCTTTGCATATGAATATTTGAAAATAAATATTTTCCCAGAATATAAATAAATCATCACATGATTATTTTAACTACACGTGAAGTCATGGAATACCTTAATTGTTCAAGTGATTCTCACAGAGAGAGGTTTTTTTTTCCTTTGAGAGTTTCGCTCTTGTTGACCAGGATGAAGTACAGTGGTGCGATCTTGGCTCACCGTAACCTCTGCGTCCTGGGTTCAAGTGATTCTCCTGCCTCAGCCTCCCGAATAGCTGGGATTACAGGCACCCACCACCATGCCAGCTGATTTTTTGTATTTTTAGTAGAGACAGGGTTTCACCATGTTGGTCAGGCTGGTCTTGAACCCCTGACCTCAGGTGATCTACCTACCTCAGTCTCCCGAAGTGCTGGGATTACAGGTGTGAGCCACTGTGCCCAGCCAGAGAAAGGTTTTAAATATATGTTTACTTTAATATTAAGTTGTAACATAACTTTCATATTATTGAAAAGCTCTTCAATCTAGGATCACATCACTTCAGTTTCAGAAACATATTGAGGTGGGGAATTTGTATTAGGTTTCTCTAAAGGGACAGAAACAATAAGATAGATGTATATACGAAGGGGAGTTTATTAGGAGAATTGACTCACACGATCACAAGGTGAAGTCCCACAATAGGCTGTCTGCAAGTTGAGGAGCAGAGAAGCCAGTTCGAGTCCCAAAACCCCAACAGTAATCCTTTCCTAATGTCAGGATGCATATTGACCTGTGTGTGACATTTGCCACGCAGAGCGTGCACTGCTGAGGAGAATGGTGCCCAAGAAGGACACTGTTGACCCAAAATATTCCAAATAAACCATGATTACAGCCACAAATTCAGGTTTGGAGAAAGTTGTTGGACAATTCACTTTATAGGATAAGTTAATAAATAAGATTTTTCAAACCCAATTGCACTATCATCCTCACGATTCTGGAAAGGTTGAACGGACAAATGGTATCTTGAAGCTAAAATTAGTTAAACTAACAGAGTCAAGTGGTTTATTTTGGTCAAAAGTTTTTACCACTAGCCTTAATGGTAATTAGATTAACCTCTATGGGAAAACACAAACTAACCCCTTATGAAATAATTACTGTAGCATCTATTCCTTTGATAATACAACATTGTGTATCCCCTGTACTTGTTAGCTCTGATGTGACTCAATAATGCAAGGCCTTGATGCATTTTGCAAATGTACACGTCCACCACTTGAAGTAGGCTTTCTATGAACCACCAATTGATAATGTTCAGATCTTCCATCACCTGGAACCTAAAGATTGGGTCTTTTGGAGATGACACTAGAGAAAAACTGCCCTTGAGTCTCACTGAAAAAACCATACCAGGGTCTTCTTACTACTCAACACTGCAGTAAAGCTTCAGTGTCTTGAGCCTTGGGTTCATGTCTCTGGACTAAAGAGAGCTCCCTTGGTTTCTTGGACTTATCAACCTATAGGTGACTTAAAATTGAGAATATCCAAGGGAAATCTTTCTTAGAAACAGATGGCATCACGAAGTAGACAGCTTTCCCAAGATGGTGCACCAAGACTTCATTTGACTCTTTTTCATTGACTAAGATTTGTTTTTGTTTTGCATTAATGTAAAGATGTTCAAGCTTCCTCTTTTGTTAGAAACTTTCACTACTCAAACCAAACATCCTTTAAGGTCTACTGTGCAGAGTATAGCCACTCTCACTAACTGAAACAATTGCTGACTATGTCAACTAGATATATGGGAAGAATCCAAAGTAATATTAGAACCTCATCCCATACACATTTGGGTGAGCAATTCAGGAAGCTGACTTTATCAAGAGGTTTGGTATCCTTCCCTTGGCAGATTGGTTGATTTTTTTTTCAGTGTATAAATATTATCATTCTATATTTGTTTCTTGATTGTAAAAACATTTGGAGAGCACTGATTATTATAATCAGAGCTAGGAAGATTATCAAATAATGTTCCTGCTGTTATTGTTTTTTATTCTTTATTTTTTAAATTTTTTCCTCTCCATAGGTTCTTGGGGAACAGGTAGTAGGTATCTGGCTACATAAGTAAGTTCTTTAGTGGTGATTAAAAAAAAACTTGCTCATGCATGTTTATAGCAGCACATTCACAACTGCAAAAATGTGGAACCAACCCAAATGCCCATGATTGAACGAGTGGATAAAGAAACTGTAGTATATATATATGATGGACTACTACTCAGCCATAAAAAATAATGAGTTAATGGCATTCACAGCAACCTGGATGGGATTGGAGACTATTATTCTAAATGAAGTAACTCAGGAATGGAAAATCAAACATTGTATGTTCTCACTCATGAGTAGGAGCTAAGCTATGAGAATGCAAAGGCATAAGAATGGACTTTGGGGACATACCATGGACTTTGGGAACTCACAGGAAAGGGTGGGAAGGGGGTGAGGGATAAAAGACTGCAAATTGAGTTCAGCGTATACTGCTCAGGAGATGGGTGTACCAAAAATCTCACAAATCACCACTAAAGACTGGTTGATATTTATGATCAACTAGTTTGACATTGGGAAGAAGCGACAGAACCAAAGGGATAGACTATAATTACTACTGGTTTTCTTTCTCTCTCCTCTCCTCTCCTTTCCTCTTTCTTTGACGGAGTCTTGCTCTGTCACCAAGCTGGAGTGCAGTGGCGAGATCTCGGCTCACTGCAACCTCCACTTCCCAGATTCAAGCAATGCTCCTGCCTCAGCCTCTCGAGCAGCTGGGACTACAGGCAAGTGCCACCATGTCCAGCTAATTTTTGTATTTTTAGTAGAGACAGGGTTTCACCATGTTGGCCAGGATGGTCTTCATCTCTTGACCTCGTGATCCGTCCACCTTAGCCTCCCAAAGTGTTGGGATTACAGGTGTGAGCCACCACGCCTGGCCTACTACTGGTTTTCTTAAAGTATTCTTTTGCTCTTAATGAAACTGCAAAAGGTTTTCATTTTTAATTCTGAAATCTGTGTCTTCTTGAAACATCTCAGATTAATATCCCAGGAGTTCAACCTTTGTGGTACCTTACTGAATTCCATTTTGCAGGCCATACTTATTGCCTTCTGTTCTTTATCCCTTTGAAAAGGTATGTTTTTTCCCTTGACTATGATGATAACTGTCTCCTTCCATCATTTTGTCAACTCCTGTAACTTTTTCTCTGGTTATAATTCTGCTGTTATGACCTGACACTGAAATGTTTATTTTCAAGGTCTAGAAAAAGCATGTTTTCCTACAGTATAACTTGATTTTGTACTCTTGGCTTTTCTTGGTATGTCTGAATTGTTCAATGTAATCAGGAAACTTACCATGCTGTTATTAAGAGCCATGTATTCCCCAATCAAGGAACTAGTTTTCTTGTTTACATTCCTCTACAATATGGTGTACACTCATCACAATGGACACACTCTTTCTGTGTCTGGTTAAAGTACCCTTTTCATCAGGTTTGACTTCCAGTTTATCTAAATGGGCCTTTAACATTTGTATTTCTAGCAGGAACCTTAAAACTTTCAGTCTGTACTTACCTATTACCCAGTTTCAAAGCCATTTCCACATGTTTAGATATTGTCACAGCAGGACCACATTCCTGGTAACACAATTTGTCTTAGTCTACTTGAGACACTATAACAAACTATCATAGACTGGATGGCTTTAACAACAGAAATGTACTTCTCACAGTTCTGGAATCTGAAAAGTCCAAGATCAGGAGCTGGCTGATTTGGTTCCTAGTGAGGGCTCTCTTCCTCGTTTGCAGATGGTTGCATTCCTATCATGTCCTAAGATTGCACTTCCTTGGTTCATGCATGTGGGTAAGGTCGGGAGAGGTGGGAAAGGGAAGATTTTCCTGCTTTTATAAGGCCACTGATATCATGAGGGTCCCACCCTTGTGACTTAATCTAATCCCAATCACCTTCCAAAGACCATACCTGGAAATATTACCACACTAGGGGTTAGGGCGTCAACATATGCATTTGAGGAGCGACATAAATATTCAGTCCTTAACACAAAGGGGGTGGTTGTGGTGGCCACGGTCAAATACTCAGGACAGGAATTCATGGTGGAAAGCTGCAGTAGGGAAATAGGAGAGGCACTGGGAAGTGGGCTATCCTCTTCTCAAGGACAATTGCCTCCTTGTGAATGCAATAATCTTCATTAAATCTTAAAAAAGGGATGGGTAGTAGTAACCTCTACCAGGTTTCCTTTTAGGTCTGGGAGTGTGGGGTGTAGGTTGTGGCAGAGAGCCAAGCCAGGATCATGACACAGTTGTGTAATTTGAAGGTGTCTTACTTAGTCTGTTTAGTGTTGCTAAAAAGGAATACCTGAGGCTGGGCAATTTATAAAAACAAAAAGAAGTTTATTTGGCTCATGGTTCTTTAGGCTATACAAGAAGCATGGCACTAGCATCTGTTTCTCATGAGGGCTTCAGGCTGCTTCCACATATAGTGGAAGATGAAGGGGGATCTGCTATGTGCAGAGATCACATGGCAAGAGAGGAAGCAACAGAAGGGGAGGGAGGTGCCAGGTTTTGTTTTCTTTTAACAAGAAGTTCTTATGAGAACTAATGAGTGAGAACTCACCCATCCCAAGGGAGGACATTAATCTATTCATGAGGGATCTGTCCCCATGGTCCAAACACCTCTCATTAAGTTCCATCTCCAACACTGGGAATGAAATTTCAACATGAGATTTGAAGAGGTCAAACAAACCAAAGTACAACAGAAGAGAATACTGGGCCTGGGAGTCTGACTGGCAAATATACTTTAAGTCAAGGAGCTATGTGCGTGCACAGGTGGCAAAGGCAATGTTGACATCTGCAATACTGTCATAATGAACCAAGGTGCAGTAACCCAACTGGGAAAGTTAGAGCCCCAATTAAGGGTGGGGCAAGCAAACAGTTTTTTACATTGCAGCATTTTGCCCCCAAATGGGTGATGTTCTATTGCAAATAGGTTTTAAATCATATGGCCTGATTTGGGTGTGTGTTGTTAATAGACTGTGAGGTTGTCTGTCAATTAAAACACTGGCCTGTGGGCAGGCCCTGTGGCTCAGTTGTTTGTTTGTTTGGTCACAGGCAAGCCAGGAAAGTCTTCAGGTTGTAGGCTTGTAGTAGCCAAAATTGATGGCTTGTTGTTCTTAGCATTTACGCTGTTGGTTTAAACAATGGCTTACTTGGAAGGTTTTGGCCTCTGGATTGCAAACCAATGAAAGCACCCAGACCAATATAGTAAGGAGATCAATAGTACACAGAACAGTGTGCAGCTGCATTTGACTGGCTTTTGTTGTTTATTATTGAATTTCCTCCAGAATGTACTACTGCCAAGAAGGGGTTGTCTGGTTTTTTCATTATTGGATATAGTATTGATTTTATTATCTCCAGATTTTTATTTACTAAGTGGAGCGTTCTACCTCCCTTTTTGGTACTGCATACTGCTTGTGGGAATGACCCTGTAGAACTAATTTTAAACTTCTTGAAGGGAATCAGAGGGAGATCTTGGATTATTTACCTTCTTATAGCTGAAATATTCAGAAAGTGGGGGAGGGGCCAAGATGGCCAATTAGAAGCAGCTCTAGCCTGTGGCTCTGACCTAGAAGAACAAACACTGTGAGTGAATCCTGCACCTTCAGCTGAGGTATCCAGGTTCTCACTGGGACTGACTAGGTGATTGGCGTGATCCATAGAGAGTGAGAAAAAGCAGGGCAGACTGACAGCCCACCCAGAGGCCACACAGGGTAAGGGAAACTCCCACTCACAGCCAAGGGAGGTGGCGAGTGATTGTGCTACTGCATCAGGGAAACCACGTTTTTTTCCATGGATCTGTGCAACCCACAGATCAGGAGATCTCCTCATGAGCCCATGTCACCAGGGTGGATTCCAAGCACAGAACTGTGCAGGCTCTTGGTGGCTGCTTGGGTTGCAGCCAGCAGTAGCACACTGCAGACTGCCTAAGGTGACTGAGTTTCCAGGGGGAGGAATGGCTGCCATCATTGTGGCTCCATGTGGCCATTTTACCCTGCTTGTGCCAGGGAGACTGGGTGGTTTGGACCGGGAGGAATTCCCCACAGTGCAGCACAGAGGCTGTGGCAGATTGTGGCCAGACTGCTTCTTTAGGTGGGACCCAGGTCCATCTCTCCTCACTGGGTGGGGCCTCCCTGTGGGAATTTCAGCAACTCCAGCCAGAGGTTTGCAGATGGAACTCTGATCTCCCTGGGATGGAGCCCCTGTGGGGAAGGGCAACTGTGGTCTCCAGTTCAGCAGACTCATCTTTCCTGCCTGCTGGCTCTGAAAAGTCCAGGCAGCATGGACATGGGGGATTCCAACCAGTGCAACGCACCACTCTGTCAAGGGACAGCCAGAGTGCTTCATTAAGCAGGTCCCTGATCCCATGCTGACTGACTGGGTGAGATCTCACAATAAGGTTTGCCAGACATCTCATACAGGAGAGTTCCAGCCGGCATCAGGCTTTTGCCCCCCTGGGAAGGAGCTCTCAGAGGAAGGAGCAGGCAGCCATCTTTCCTGTTCTGCAGCCTCCACTGGTGATAGCTTCAGGTGAAGCAGGGACCCCAGCAGATAGGGTCTGGAGTGGACCCCCAGCAAACTGCAGCAACCCTGTGGAAGAGGGGCCTGACTGTTAAAAGAAAAACAAACAGAAAGCAACAACAACAACAGCAACAAAAAGGACCCCACAAAAACCCAATCCAAAGGTCAATAGCATCAAAAATTGAAGGTAGGTAAACCCAAGAAAATGAGAAAGAAATCAATGCGAAAAAGTTGAAAATTCAAAAAACCAGAGTGTCTCTTCTCCTCCAAATGATCACCGCACCTCTCCAGCAACGGCACAGAACTGGGCTGACGCTGAGATGGATAAACTGACAGAATTAGGCTTCAGAAGGTGGATAATAACCAATTTTGCTGAGCTAAAGAAGTATGTTCTAATCCAATGCAAAGTTCTCTCAGTGGAAACCCTACAAGCCAGAAGAGATTGGGGGCCAATATTCAACATTCTTAAGGAATTTCCAACCCAGAATTTCATATCTGGTCAAACTAAGTTTTATAAGTGAAGGAGAAATAAAATCCTTTTTAGACAACAAATGCTGAGGGAATTCATCACCACCAGGCCTGCCTTGCAAGAACTCCTGAAGGAAGCATTGAATATGGAATGGAAAAACTGTTACCAGTCACTACAAAAACACACTTAAGTACACAGACTAATGACACTATGAAGCAACTACATTAACAAGTCTGCAAAATAACCAGCCAGCATCATGACAGGAACAAATTCACACATATCAATATTAACCTTAAATGTAAATGGGCTAAATGCCCCATTTAAAAGACCCAGAATGCTAAGCTGGATAAAGAGTCAAGACCCATTGGTGTGCTGTATTCAAGAGACCCATCTCATGTGCAAAGACACACATAGGCTCAAAATAAAGTAAGAGAGGAAAATTTACCAAGCAAATGGAAAGTGAAAGAAAGCAGGGGTTGCCATCCTAGTTTCTGACAAAACAGACTTTAAATCAACAAATTCAAAAAAGACAAGGAGGGCATTACATAATGATAAAGGAATCAATTCAACAGGAAGAGCTAACTATCCTAAATATATAGGTACCCAATACAGGAGCACCCAGGTTCATAAAGCAAGCTCTTAGAAACCTACAAAGAGACTCAGACTTACACACAATAATAGTGAGAGACTTGAACACTCCACTGTCAACATTAGACAGATAATTGAGGCAGAAAATTAACAAAGATATTCAGGACTTGAACTCAGCTCTGGATCAAGTGGACCTGACAGATATCTGTGGAACACTCCACCTCCAAACAACAGAATATACATTCTTCTCAGCACCACGTGGCACTTATTCTAAAATTGATCACACAATTGGAAGTAAAACACTCTTCAGCAAATGCAAAACAGCTGAAATCATAACAAACAGTCTCTCAGATCACAGCATAAACTAGAAGTCGAGATTAAGAAACTCACTCAAAACCACACAACTACATGGAAATTGAACAACCTGCCTCACAATGACTCCTGGGTAAATAATGAAATTAAGGGAGAAATCAAGAAGTTCTTTGAAACTAATGAGCACAAAGAGACAATGTACCAGAATCTCTGGGATGCAGCTAAAGCAGTGTTAAGAGGAGAATTTATATCACTAAATGACCACATTGAAAAGCCAGAAAGATCTCAAATTGACATCCTAACATCACAACTGAAAGAACTGGAGAACCAACAGAAAATGGATGAATTCCTGGACACATACACCCTTCCAATACTGAAACAGGAAGAAGCTGAATCCCTGAATATATCAGTAATGAGCTCTGAAATTAAGGCAGTAATAGCATACCAACCTAAAAAAAAAAAAAAAAAAAAAAAAAAGGCCAGGACCACACGAATTTACAGCTGATTTCTAACAGAGGTACAAAGAGGAACTGATACCATTTCTTCTGAAGCTATTCCAAACAATTGAAAAGGAGGGGCTCCTCCCTAACTCATTCTATGAGGCCAGCATCATCCTGATACCAAAACCTGGCAGAGATACAACAAAAAATGAATACTTCAGGCCAATATTCCTGATGAACATCGATGCAAAACTCCTCAATAGAATAATGGCAAACTGAATCCAGCAGCGTGTCATAAAGCTTATCCACCACAATTCAGTTGGCTTCATCCTAGAGATGCAGGGCTGGTTCAATATATGTAAATCAATAAACACAATTCATCATAAAACAGAACTAAAGACAATAACCACATTATTATCTCAATAGATGCAGAAAAGTCCTTCCATAACATTCAACATCCCTTCATGTTAAAAACTCTCAAAAACCTAGGTATTGAAGGGACACACCTCAAAATAATAAGAGCCATTTATAACAAACCCACAGCCAATATCATACTGAATGGGCAAAAGCTGGAAGCATTCCCCTTAAAAACCAGCATAAGACAAGGATGCACTCTCTCACCACTCCTATTCAATATAGTATTGGAATTTATAGCCAGGGCAATCAGGTAAGAGAAAAAAAGTGTATTTAAATAGCAAGAGAGAAAGTAAAATTGTCTTTGTTTTCAGATGACACAATCCTGTATCTGAAAAACCCCATGGTCTCAGCCCAAAATCTTCTTAAGCTGATAAGCAACTTCAGTAAAGTCTCAGGATACAAAAATCAATGTGCAAAAATCGCAAGCATTCCTGTACACCAACAACATACAAGCAGAGAGCCAAATCATGAATGAACTCCCATTCACAACTGCTACAAAGAGAATGAAATACCTAGGAATATAGCTAACAAGGGAAGTGAAGGACCTCTTCGAGGAGAACTACAAACCAGCTCAAGGAAATCAGAGAGGACACAAACAAATGGAAAAACATTCCATGCTCATGGATAGGAAGAATTAATATCACAAAAATGGCCATACTGCCAAAAGTAATTTATAGATGTGATGCTATTCCCATCAAACTACCATTGACATTCTTCATGGAATTAGAAAAAACTACTTTAATTTTCATATGGAACCAAAAAAGAGCCCATATAGCCAAGACGATCCTAAGCAAAAAGAACAAAGCTGGCGGCATCAAGCTACCAGACTTCAAACTATACTACAAGGCCACAGTAACCTAAACAGCATGCTACTGGTACAAAGACAGACACATAGATCAGTGGAACAGAACAGAGAACTCAGCAATAAGACCACACACCTACAACCATCTGATCTTCAAGAAACCTGGTAAAAAAAAAAAAGTAATGGGGAAAGGACTCCCTATTTAACAAATGGTGCTGGTGGCCGGGCATGGTGGCTTACACCTGTAATCCCAGCACTTTGGGAGGCCAAGGCAGATGTATCACGAGGTCAGGAGATCGAGACCTTCCTGGCCAACATGGTGAAACCCCATCTCTACTAAAACACAAAAAATTAGCCAGGTGTGGTAGCGCACACCTGCAGTCCCAGCTACTCAGGAGGCTGAGGCAGGGGAATCACTTGAAATTGGGAGGTGGAGGTTGCAGTGAGCTGTGATCGCACCACTGCACTCCAGCCTGGTGACAGAGCAAGACTCCATCTTAAATAAATAAATAAATAAATAAATAAAATTGTGCTCAAACAACTGGCTAGCCATATGCAGAAAACTGAAAGTGGAACCCTTCCTTACACCTTATACAAAATTTAACTCAAGATGGATTAAAGACTTGGAAGTAAAACTGAAAACTATAAAAACCCTAGAAGAAATCCTAGGCAGTACCATTCAGGACATAGGCACAGGCAAAGATTTCATGACAAAAATGTCAATAGCAATGACGACAAAAGCAAAAATAGACAAATGGGCTCTAATTAAAGAGTTTCTGCACAGCAAAAGAAACTATCATCAGCACAAACAGACAACCTACAGAATGGGAGAAAATTTTTAACAAATTTACAAGAAAAAACAATCCCATTAAAAAGTGGGCAAAGGACATGAACAGACACTTTTTCAAAAAAGACATTTATGTGGCCAACTAACATATGAAAAAACGATCAACATCAGTGATCATTGGAGAAACGCACATCAAAACCACAATGAGATACCATGTCATGCCAGTCAGAATGGCAATTATTAAAAAGTCAAGAAACCACAGATGCTGGTGAGGCTGCAGAGAGACAGGAAGACTTTTATGCTGTTGGTGGGAATGTAAATTAGTTCAACCATTGTGGAAATTCCTCAAAGACCCAGAACCAGAAATACCATTTGACCCAGCAATCCCATTACTGGGAATATAGATCATTAAATCATACAAAGGAATATAGATCATTAAATCATTCTATTATGAAGATACATGCATGTGTGTGTTCACTGCAACACTATTCACAATAGCAAAAACATGGAATCAACCCAGATGACCATCAATGACAGTCTGGATAACAGCATGCGGCCATAAAAAGAAATGAGATCATGTCCTTTGCAGGGACATGGATGGAGCTGGAAGCCGTTATCCTCAGCAAACTAATGCAGGAACAGAAAACTGTATATTCTCACTCACAAATGGGAGCTGAATGATGAGAATACATAGATGCATGGAAAGGAACAACACACTGTGGGGCCTATGGTGGGATGACATGGTGGGAGGGAGAGCATCAGAAAAGATAGCTAATGCATGCTGGTCTTAATACTTAGGTGATGGGTTGATAGGTACAGCAAACCACCCTGGCACAGGTTTACCTATGTAACAAACCTGCGTATCCTGCACACGTTCCCTGGAACTTACCAAAAAAAAAAAAAAAAAAAGAATATCCTTGATATTTGACCTTAATTGAAAATGCCACATTTCTTTAGTAAAAAAAAAAAAAAAAAAAAAAAAAAAAAAAAAAAAAAAAAAATTAAAAAAGAGAAATATTCAGGAAGGACTTAGGGACAGTGAAAGTTAAGCTTACATGGGTCCTATTGCAGATGGGCAGCTACCTGGTCCATGGGACGTTCTACAGTTAATGGATCTGGCCTCTAGCCCTTATGGGGTGGGGACAGGAAGAAAACGTCATAAAGCTAGGAGACATTATTAAAGGTCCTCATTTATAAGCAGTCTTTGTATACATAGAGATGAAACATATCCCAATTTAAAGATAGGAAAGTGTGATGGGAAGGTTTTTCAAGTTGGTATAAGGTGTGAGTCTACAAAAAACCCTTCAATTAAGAGAGTAAGGTTTGTGGCAAGACAGAGACCTATTTAGAGATCCATTGCTGAACTGGTATTTGAAAAGGGGTTGTTTTAGGAGACCACTATGCCTCTTTGTTAAATCAGCTATCTTGGGTCTAGCAGGGAAATTAAATTTTATTCAATGTCTCTTTTTTTTTTTTTTTTTTTTTTTTTGAGACGGAGTCTTTGCTCTGTCGCCCAGGCTGGAGTGCAGTGGCCGGATCTCAGCTCACTGCAAGCTCCGCCTCCTGGGTTCACGCCATTCTCCTGCCTCAGCCTCCCGAGTAGCTGGGACTACAGACGCCCGCCACCTCGCCCGGCTAGTTTTTTGTACTTTTAGTAGAGACGGGGTTTCACCGTGTTAGCCAGGATGGTCTCGATCTCCTGACCTTGTGATCCGCCCGCCTCGGCCTCCCAAAGTGCTGGGATTACAGGCGTGAGCCACTGCGCCCGGCCAATGCCTCTTTCAAGAGTCCAGCATTGTGTATCCTGACAAGTGAAAATGGTTACTATAGTGCCTTGGTTATTATCAGTAGTGACTCCAACTCCAGAAGGAATAATGAATGATAAGGATGTATCTGTATACACATTTGCTTGCAGACAATGCTTCTGCCATTACTACTACTGGTGGACTTACAGAATGCCATTTCCACAACCACGGTACTACAACACAGCATTGCTGCTGATCAAGGAACTCTCTTCACAGCAAAGGAAGCACTTCAATGGGTCCATGCTCATGGAATTAACTTGTCTTACCATGTTCCCCACCACCCTGAAGCAGCTGGTTTGACAGACTAACGGAGTGGCCTTTTGAAGACCCAAAGTACTAGCTAGGTGGCAATACCTTGCAGGGATGGAACAAGATTCTCTAGAAGACTGTATATGCTCTGAATCAGTGTCCAATATTGAATACTGTTTCTTTTGTAGCCATAATTCACAGGTCCAAAAATCACAGGGTAGAAATGAGAGTGGTATCCCCATTATTACCCCTAGTGACCCACGAGCAAAGGTTTTGTATCTTGTTCCCATGACTGTGCTCTTAGGTCTTAGTTCTGAAGGAAGAAATCCTTCCAATCAGAGACACCCTAGTGATTCCACTGAACTGCAAGGCTGCCACTGGCCACTTTGGGCTACTCATGCCTCTGAATCACCAGCAAAGAGGAAGTTACTGGCTGGGGTGGCTGATCCCGACTACTGAGTGGAATTTGGACTACTCTTTCATAAGAAGAGTATGTCTGGAATACAGGAGATTTCTGCAAAATTTTATTGAAATTATAATGGACTTACATGTCCTTAGGCAGGAAGGACATCTTTACAGTAATGAGTTTCCATTAATGAACATGACCTTTCTCTCCATTTATTCAGATCTTTTAAATTTTCTCTAAAGTTGTTTTGGGGAAATAACATACATCTGTCGCTACATTAATTCCTTGGTACATGGTATTTTTATAATACTGCATTTATTTTCAAGTGTATTTTTGCTTTTTGTAGCTGGCTATTAGTTCTACCAGGTATGCAATGGGCTGAGCTCTGTTGCTGGAATGAGATGTACCTGCATGGCAGTGACCCCTAACTGAGGTGTCAAATGTACAAATTAATAAGTGAATCCAAGTTGAGTTTGGGTGTGGTTGGTACCATCTCATCACCATTGCCATTGGTAGTAGTAAAACTGATTATTAAATAGGTTTCCACCTGGTCTTGGCGAAAACACAGGAGATCTTCTGTTGGGAGCTGGTTTACAGTAAGAGTATGTCTACATGATCAGCAGGGTATACAAGAATCCCAGTTTACATTATATTCCTACACTACGGCTCCAAATAAGAGTGTAGAGAACCAGAACAGTTCTCCCATTCTGAGCTATTCTACACACACAGCTGATTTCTTACGTGAGGAAGCATATTCTGGCAGAACCCTGCAGAGAGGAAAAAAATAGAGCTCGTGCCAGCCTCTCCTGACCCTTCACTGAGGCAGCCTTTGGCTGAGATGCTTATCCTTATCTGATGCATATCATTATTTTGTTACTGGTTTATTGTATCCTTTTCTATCAACTAACTGTAGATTGCTAAGTGATGTATTTTGTGGGTCCTGTGCCCTAGCATTGAGACACAAAAGTGATTTTGAAATATTGACCTGTATTTAGCAAACTTTTATACTCATTTAGACGTCCTGAAATTTATCTGTAAACTGAAATTCATAAAGCATATAATCATAAATCCATGTCTTAACTATTTCACCGTATAGAACTTCTAGTATGATAAACAGTATTTGAATATTGCAGATATCCTTGAGTTATTTCCAACATGAAATTGTTTAGACATCTCACCAATAAATCTAAGGGAAGTTGTTTGTTTTTTAGTAGTCTTTTTTTTTTTTCACATGAATAAGTGTTGAACTGTGTCAAAGGCCTTTTATTCATTAACTGAACAATCACTGGTTGATTTCTTTTAAAAATTGTGGTGAACCAATAAAAGCTAAAGTTCTTTCTAATCATGGGCTTAACTGAATTAGTTTTAAAATGTGGTGTCTTCATTGCCATTCAGTTCAATATATTTTCTAACTTCCACTTGATTTAAAATTCATGTTTGATAGTGTATCACCAGTTTGTTTGAAACAGACATGATTAACTGCATCTTAGAGAACTCGTCTGTCCTGGACTGACTGAAGAATTTCTGCACTTTGCCATGTTCCATTTTTCCATGGAAACAGTGCTCTTCAGTGAGCCTCTCTTTTCAACTCCACCATGTCACTGGTCTACCTGGTCTGGGAGCCTGTCAAGAAAAGGGATCTCTTTTGTCATGAATTCAATGTATTCTGACTCAGAAGATGCAGACTTTGACTCCCACCATTGGCCTTGATTGGGTCAATGCATTTCAGTGAATTTGAAGCATGCATCAGATGCACATGACTTACATCCTAGTTGACTGACTCCCTGCACGCTGAGGATTTCTATCCTGTTCCTGTCCAAAAGTGCCTGAGTTATACATTTTGTGTTCTTGAGAGCACAAACTACACAGCTAACACGTGGAGACTATCATATGGAACTGGCTGATTTTGAACCCCAGCTCACTGATCCTCATTTTTTTAAATTTTTTTAATTTCTGGGAGTCTGTATAGTCCAGACCTGTAATGAAGGAATTGAAGAATAAATCACAAGGTGTGTGTACGTGTGTATGGAGGTGGGTTCCAGACCTCCTGGGCCCACTGTGAGAGCGTCTCAGGCCTGCATCCCTCTGCCTGGGGACCCAGAAGAGCCTGGCAGGTCCCAGAGATGAGCAATCCAGAGACCAGGAGGTTAAGGAAGCATTTATTGAAAACCTGTGATGTATCTCTGGCCCAGACCCAGAGGCAGAGTCAAGCCGAGGCTTCCATCAGTCACAGGAGCCTGGGGGTCTTGGGCCCAACCCCTACTCCTCACCAGCAGACTCAGCTGAGATGGGTTGTATCAAAGTAACTCCTTTGTTTCCTGAAAGCCCCTTGGGCTAAGGTCAGGGGTGGAGTGTGTCCTCCTGGCCTATGAGGACATCAGGTCCTGCTCGGTGTGCAGCTCCAGGTCTTTCTCCTCGGGGGCTTTTAGGGGCTTGGGACTGGCCTGCAGGTGGTTAGTGTCCAGGGTGGGAATCTATATCTGTCCCCATGGCCACATGGTCCCCTCCTGCCCCATCAGCACCTTGGGTGGACCCACTATGGGAAAGCCCCTCGCCACAGACCATCCTCTGAGGAGTCCCAGGACCCCCTCCCTTGTCCTCCTGTCCCTTCCGCCATCCCTTCAGTAGCTGTCTCTGTTCCCTGACACCCAGTTCTGGGACTTACCACATCTCCTGGGCCAGCCTCTTCCTCTTGTGTGCTCTGGGCTTGGGCAGGGACTTGCATTCCACGCTTTTCCAGCTCTTCCTTCAGCCTGGACAGGAAGAGGTAGGATGGGGGAAGGAAGAAAGGGAAGGGTGGAGGAGGGACAAGAGGTTTTCAACAGTCAGAGAGACAGAAAGTGGAGAGAGGAGATACATCAGTCACCTTCCTGGTGGGGGTTGCGGGGACAGGGCCTCCACACACACCTCTGCCGCTTCTGCTGCAATTGTTGGCACTTCTGCTGCAGCTGCTGGTGGCTCTGGGCAGCAGCTGCTAGGAGCTCCTCAGCCTTCCTGTGCTCTTCCTGAAACAGCTGCCTGGGGGGTCCAGTAGGGGGTGGTCAGCACCGGCCACTCCCTCCTCCCACCCTCTTCACCTCCACATCTTACACTGTGGCTGCAGCCTCCTGGCTGCGGAGAAAGAGTCCCTCATCGAGGGTGGAGGGGCCCTCAGCCCCACACAGCGAGCACAGCTGATGCTTCACATCTTCCAGGGTTGCCTTGACCAGTTTCTCTGCAGCATGAAGGGGCAGGTGAGCACATGAGGGCACGTGAGGTCAGATATGGGCCATCCACCTTCCCTGGCCTCACCTTCCTTGAGCAGCTGCTCCTTGTTGCTGTCTAGAGCACAAATCTCCCTTGCCAGCCGCTCTGGCCTCTGAGGGGGAAGAAAAGAG
Source organism: Macaca mulatta (assembly GCF_049350105.2). Lineage (NCBI taxonomy): Eukaryota > Metazoa > Chordata > Mammalia > Primates > Cercopithecidae > Macaca > Macaca mulatta. The sequence continues at coordinate 145,683,053 of NC_133414.1, forward strand.
GCCTGTCAACACCTCTTGGCTTTCCCCCATGCCTCAAAGAAGGCTCTCTGGATCTTGTTTCATACTTGCTCACTATGCCTCACTTCGAACAACTCTGCCCCTCTGTGCACACCAGCCACAGTACAGCCTTAGGGCCATGGCACTGGCCATTTCCTCCCTGTGCACTTCTGTCATCCCACATCTCTGCAGTGCTGCAGTGGGGAGGCTCATGGATTGTTACAACAGATAAACCTGCAAACACTATGAGTCTTGGCTCTTTTCTGGAGGATCAGGTACCAGTTTAGCTCTGCAGCTCCCCCGACTCCCCTCTGTCCTGGCGTGACCTCCTCACTGAGCCCTTCCTTCCTAACACTCACTGTCTATTTTCCTGTTCAGTGCCTAGGGTCCTCCTGGCGGGCAAACACTGATTGCTTATCCTCGTTGTCTCCTTTGTGCCCGTGATGGTTCCAGACACATCCACTGACACTGATGGAAAACTTGACCTTGGCTCATCAGAGATGCCCCTGACCACTGAGCAGCAGGGCCACAAGGAGGTGACAAGGGGCTGGATTTGGGCAATGTTGATCTTAGCACCACCAGGGCTTGCTCGAGGACTGGGTGTGGCAGGTGAGAGGAAGTGACCATTTGGGCCTGGTGCTGCTAGGGTAGATGTGGAAAGGGGAGAAATGGCTTTGAGGGACTCACATGGAAGTCCCAGAGGTCCTTGTGCTGGCCCATCAGCTCCTCCAGCTGTTCCTCGAACGCTAACCTGGGGACCAACCACAGGCATGAGGTGATATGGGATGACATCACCACCTTCACAGCCTGTCCAAGTCTGTGGGTCTTCAGGCACAGACCTTGGGGTGCTTTGCTCATGGTCTCTGCTCCACTGGGAGCATCTTCTCCACCTTGAACCTCTAAGGCTCAGCGTAGCCAGCTCTTCTAACCCTCATCTTTGACATTATGCCCCAACTACCAGCCATCCAAACCCCCTGCCTCAGGTGCTAAGGTTTACCTCAGCTGTCTCTGTTTGTTCTTCTCTTCTTCAATCTGCAAGCTTAGAGCAGAAATTCTCTCCTTGCACTCCTGCAGCACGGTGTGCTTCCTGGGAGAGGTGAGGCAGCCCTCAGCCATGTTTTCTTAAGCCCCAGGAGGGCACTGGGTTGGGGCTTCTGCCTCCCTCTATTGAGGCTATTTTTTCCCCCTCTACATTAAGGTCCTTCTCTGTAACAAGTGATGGGTAGGGAGTGACGTGAGCATTTGCCCCCTGGAAGTAATGTTGTCAGGTTAAGAGAGATGAGTGTGGACATGGTCAAGTAAGCAAATGCACACACATCTTAGTATCATCTGGTTTTCCCAAAGAACTGAAATCTCAGTGTGCTAGGGCCTGGGGCCTCTGGTAACAAAATGAGCTAAATCAGGAAGTGGAGAAATGCATGGACAAATCGATGGATGGATGAAAAGATAATGGATGGAGAGAGAATGGACAAGTGGTTGGCTCAATGCCAACAGACAAGTGAACAGACAGATGAGTGAACAGACATCCAAGGACTATGACAAAGAGTAAAAGGCAAAGAATAAAAACCAGTTGAAGAAATTTAATTGATAATTTAGCAAATGAACATCTATGCCATTGAGAGAGTTACCCTTAACACTACTGCCTGCTGTTGGAGCCAAAGGGGAAAGACACTCTTTGGACTCTCCATTGTTTAGAGGGAAAGAATGAGAGCTGTGGATCTCAGACTCACCTTCCTGCCTCTTTCTGCTCTACCAGAATAAAGAGGTAGGGGCAGAGTTAGGCTCAGCTGGAAGCTCTTACCTCTGTGCCTCACTTTCCTTTTCCTGGCAATGCAGCCGGAGGATCCTCAGGGTCTCTGTAGGGAGAGGAACAGGGCCCTATGAGAACCTGTCAAGGTATCAGGTTTTGGCAGGGGAACACGGCCAGATCATGTCAGGTCTGTGGACACTTGATTGAGCTTTAACATTTACTACACGTCTAGTGGAAGCCACAGGCGAGAGGCAAGCTGGGATAGGTTTCAAAAGGCTTCAGCTGCCATAGGGGGAGAGTGGGCCTCTGTGGGCCGGCAAAAGGAACAAGCCTGGAGACGGGAGTGGCAGATACCTTGTTTTTTGCTCAAGATCTCCTTCAGGTGTACTTTCTCTCCATGCACTGGAAAACAGTGACACATTTTGGCATCAGGGACTATGCAACGCACCCTCAGGGATGGGGATTGCTCACGGTCACATGGGAAGTTGGGCACAGCCTTGCCCCCAACCCAAATGTGAACCCCTCGAGGTGAGCCCCTCCCTACTCTCTGGTGCCCACATTCCCTGTAAGCACCAAAGGGCCTTCACATTTACAGAGGGTGGCTGTGAGGGCCCTGGAGGATGCCCATGCTTTTACATGGGGAGGAGAGAAAAAAATACAAACACCCATGAAGTCGGGTAAGGGCTGTGAAGAAACACATCAAATAGGAAGGGGCATGTGACCAGATGGTGACAGGGTGCCACCTTTAGATGGGATGACTGGGGAATGCCAGTCATCCTGTCTGGGGACATTCTAACTTAGAACTGTTGATGTGAGGAAAGAGGAACCTGTATTATCTGAGGAAGCATAGGCAGCACCTGGCAAAAGCTCTGAGGTGGGAATGAGGTTGGAGGGTATTTCTTGAACACTTCCACAAGCAGAGAGGAGAGGGGGAGACTGGCAGGACATGAGGCTGGAGAGGGTACAGGACCCTCGGTCATGGCAAGGATGCTTATCATCTGGAATACAGGGTTGGGGTAGCTTGAGACACTGTGGGGACCTCTGGGTGACCCCCGGCTCTCTTACGCAAGTCCAGTTCCTTCCGCAGGGCCTCACAGATGGTCCGGGCCTCTCCTAGGTCTTCATTGGCTTTCTTTTTGGCTTCACCAGAGAGCAGAAAAACATTGTGTGAGTGCAGCTTCTATTCTCTTGCCAACAGTGACATTTCTCATTTGCCTTCAGGAAAATCTATAGTGGCCTAGATTTTATACAGTAGGAAACGAGGCTTCCAGAGTCCAGGCTCTCCTTGCCAGGCTCTGCTGATAGCAGGGCTAGGATCATGGGTATATTAACTATGGCAGTTGCATGCTGAAATGCCCTGTACTTAATTTAAGGCTCTGCTGCTGCTGTTGTGAATAACCAGTAACTTTGGAACAAGGGACCCTGCATTCTCATTTGGCACTGAGCCCCGCAAACCATGTAGCTGGTACTAGCTGGCAGCCAAGGCCCCTGAACTCACCTTGCTGGGCCTCATTAATCCGGTTAATCAGGACCTCAACTCGGGGCTCTAGGCTTCCCACTGCAGGGAGGAAAGGAGGTTGAGTTGACAGGGCAGGCAGAGGTGTCTCTGCTGCTTTCACGCAACACAGATCTATTCAGTACCTACTGAAAGCAGGTGCTGTGTGGGGCCCTCACAGGGCTCATGTTCTGGGTGGGCGAGACTGGGAACAGACACAATAAGATACTGAGTGGGGCTGTGGTAACTGTGTTCAAGAGAAATAAAGTAGGGCAAGGGGGGTTAAAGCGCAAAGGAGTGGAAAGCGCTCCTCAGATATGGGAAGGTATCATGAGAGCCCCAAATCAGGTGGCGGGGGGCAGGCCCTGCAGCTCTTTGGGTTGGGGTGGGAGGTAGTCAGTGCAAAGACCCCCTCTGAGGTGGGAACATGGCTGGCAGGAGCCTAGTGAGCAAAGAGGGAGTAGGGGTTGAGGGGAAAGGAAGGGAAGTAAAGGTGGCAACTTCTGGATTTAATGGACTGCAGTGGAGCCAAATGGGTGACCAGCAAGAGGTTTGGGACAGGGTTTTGGGAAAACACTTTGCCTTCCTTACCCTTTTTCCTTCTTTAATTTTGAATCATGGGACCCGATTTTTAGTTTAAGTAATTAAGTTTTAAAAGAAAGAGAAGATGAAGAGGATTATTTCCCAAGTTTATACATTGTGGGGCTGGAAATTGAACCCACATCTGCTTGGCCCCAAATCTCAGGCTGAGCCTCACACAAAGGAGACACATGACCTTTCTGCAGCTTTTTCACCATTTCCATCAAGTCTTCAATTTTCTGTGAGGATGTGTCCTGCCCTGTGGAGACAAAACCAAATATTTCAGAATCAAGCAGGGCGAGAGGCCAGAGGAAGGATCTGACAGCCCCTGGGCTGAGACTGAGGTAGACTGAGGGCAGGTCTCCAGCCAGAGTGGTAGCCCTGCTCCTTGTCCTAAGGTGAACAGTACACTAGATGAATCAGGCTCCTTCATGGTCAGCTTTTCCCTGCAGGATAAAATTATACCAGGCAGCCCTTTGTAAAACTCTGGGTGAGGGCAGGGGTATACTCTCACTGCTGAGGCTGTTCAAAGTAAGGTCAAAGCTCCTGATATAATAATTCAAGAAAAAAAATGAAGGTATAAAAACCTGGAACAAGGAGTCAAAAATCACTGTAACTAGCAGATGACATAATCTAGGAAGTTCTTAAGAGAGTTTTCTATAAAACCATAAGGATTAGTAGCAAAATGCCTTAGGATGTTAGTTTAAAAACATACATAAATACAAATAGCTTTCCTATATACAACCAATACTAAACCTGAAATCTCCCCATAAAATATTTCATATTAATTTTTTATAATTATTGGAACCTATTTTTAACACTAAAATTAGTAGATCTAAGAAATTATTTATGGCATTAACATTGTGAAAGGAAAATAAATCTTTTTATAAATATTTGAAAATAAATCAATTCAAAGTTACCCTCTGCTGAGATAGATGCGTATCTGATTTTGTAAAATAAAAATCTGAAAATAAATGAATTCAAAGTCATCTCTCTGCTCACTCAGATAAATGCATATCTGATTGCCTCCTTTGGAAAGGCTAACCACAAACTCAAAATAATGCAACCATTTGTTTTTTATCTACCTATGATCTTGAAGTCAACCTCCCTGCTTCAAGTTGTCTCATCAATGCTTTGAGGTGACCCACCTTTCCAGATCGAACCAATGTTCATCTTACATATGTTGATTCATGTCTCATGTCTCCCTAAAAAGCATATAAACCAACCTGTGCTCTGACTACCTTGCCATCCTGGGCACATGTCATCAGGACCTCCTGAGGCTGTGTCGCAGGCATGCATCCCTAACTTTGGTAAAATAAACTTCCTAAATTGACTGAGACCTGTCTCAGATTTTGGGGTTTCACATTTTGGCAACCACAAAGGGATTCTGAGTAGAGGTGCTCCTGACCTTTGACAAATATTCTACCAGTGCCTGCTAGCAGCTTGGCTATCTTTGTGGCTCAAACTAATTTGACAAGTTGCTGAGGTCTGGAAGTCCCCTATCCAGGGAATCCCTCATTTCCCAAAATTCGTTCGAAGGCCAGAGTTTATTTTCTGAACAACTCTTCTCTTTTTCTGGAGTTTTACTTGCTTTCAACAAGGAAGGCAAGTTTTCCTGCTACCATGAAAACTCATTTCTGGAGTTTGAACTCGCTCCCAACAGGAAAGACAAGTTTGAGGGTTTTTTTTTCCTGCTTCTAAGATGATAGAGACAAGTCTTCAGCCTAAGACCCGTCCCTAGGTAAGTAACTGAATTGGGGTTTGTCTTGGCTAAAGGTAAGATTAACAACCAGCTGCTCTTAATTTTTCCTTACCATTACAGTGTTCAGTAATCATACAAGTTGTGTGATCATTTGTTTGTTACGCTTAACCGCTATTTTTTTTGTTGTTTCTTTCTGTTTTTGCTGTTTTGGTCCTTTTCCCATTGGGTTTGGCCAATTCTATCTGACTTGATCAAATCCAAAGGAAAGTTCCAAATTATGTGGAACAAGGCCTCTGAAGTGGCTAAATTCCCATCAGAAAAGTGGTGGTGGGGGAAGAAAAAACGGCCAGTAAAAGTAAAAAAGGGGGAGAAGAGTTTTGATTTTGACTACTTAAGTGGTTTCATTTACATAACAAGGCCATCTTTTTGCTAGCCAGGCCAAACTGAAAGAGAAATGATTGTCACCCACACTGCAGTTCCATAGCTGAGGTTCTGTCTTCTTTTTTTCCGTAACAGCCTGGGTTTGGTTCCTAAATCAAGACCTTTCTGGTTTGATACTTGGTACTTCTGAAATAGCAGCTATTCGTCCTAGCTGAAATATGTTGAAGAGATTTAGAAAAAAAATTTGAAAGAAACTCAAAAGCTTAAAAGTCAGCTTAATTAAAAGCTAACATCCAAGATATGTGTGTGTCTCTGTGTGTGTGTGTGTTTAAAAGGCTTTCATGATTTTTCTTTTTTCTCTCTCCTAGGTCCTTGTGTTTTTTGAGCAAAATTTTTTTTTTCTTCTCAGTTGACTGAAGGCTATTTTCTTCATTTAGTTCTGCTGTCTCTCCTTTCTCTTGCACCCTCTGCTGCATGAGGGACCTAAAACAGTTTATAATAGCATGAGGTTCCTTAAAGAAAATGGAGAAGGCATCAGACTCCCATTTGCGGAGAAAACTGCTTTTCCTTATGCATTCCCAAGAGTGTAAACAGACAAATTCATCTTAGCTCTTAAACTGCTTGCTTTTGTACTGTGTTACCTGATATATATATATATATTTTTTTTTTTCTTTTTACTAATTATTGCAACAGAAGCTACTCTTGCGTTTTTAAGGAAGAGTATATTTTAGACACTTAGAAATTTTTTTAAAAAAATGTTTCTTAAGTGCACTGTTAAAGCATCCATGTGGTCTAGCCTCATAATAATTCTCCCTTTTTGGACACCCATGATTCAGTGTGGCCTCTTCCCAGAGCTCAGAGATCCAGTTAAAAGATAGGTGGTCACTATCTAAATAAAACTGGTCTCCTGTGATCCGACCACCTCCCACCAGGCCCCACCTTCAACACTGGGGATTACAATTCAACATGAGATTTGGGTGAGGACACAGATTCAAACCATATCACAGGCCAAGGCCGAGGCATGGTTGAGAAGGCTCAGAGGCACCTGACCAAAGTTTGTCACAATTTTGATCGACATTACCAAATTACCCTCCACTGATGTATACAAGATGCCCAGTTTTTCATTTTTACCAACCACCTGTGTTTCCAAATGTGTTCATCTTTGTCAACCAGATATGCAAAATCAAGGTGTCTCCTTACAAACTCTCTGATAGTAAATATCAAAAGTTTGGGTGCATCTTCTTTTCTAAGACTATGTCCTAAGTAATTCTGATATGGATAATGCACAAGGTGTTCATCACTATATTGTTTATAATAGTAAAAAACTGGAAGAAGCCTAAATATGTCTTAGGGAATTTGTTAAATAAATTATAGCACATACACAGGATAAATCATTTACAGCCATTAAAAATCATGGATACATGCATAAGGCCAGGCTCAGTAGTTCACATCCATAATCCCAGCACTTTTGGGAGGCTGAGGCAGGAGGACTGCTTGAGCATAGGAGTTCAAGAGCAGCCTGAGCAATGCAGCAAAACCCCATTTCTACAAATAACAAATTTAAAAATATTATCTGGGAGTGGTGACATGCACCTGTGATTGCAGCTACTTAAGAGGCTGAGGTGGGAGAATTGCTTGAGGCCAGGAAGTCAAGGCTGCAGTGAGCAGTGATTGTAACACTGCACTCCCGCCTGAGCAACAGAGCACAATCTTGTCTCAAAAAAAAAAAAAAAAAAAAAAAAAATCAAGCATAGAGTTTTGTGAAATGCTTATTTTTGAGTTTATGGAGTCCCCTCATTTTGGTCCCACCTGAAATCTTACACAAATCACTGCTCATAAATTTATGAATTAAGTTTTACATTATTCAAGTAATTGGCATGTGTGAAAAAGCATGAAGAAAAAATTGAAACACAAACATTCGTTTTCCCCAGTCATTCCCCTTTATAGTAATAACTGCAGCCAGTTAGATGGAGACTAACAGACCTTTTACTAAAATGTATCTAGTGTCACTGATCCTAGATAACATCCCGACTAAAACTGGAATCTTGTCCTTTAACTTTCTTCTGTAGCTGGTCACTATAGACTGAATGTTTGTGCCCCCATCCATAATTCGTATGTTGAAATCCTAATCCCTTAGTGTGACTGCATTAGGAGGTGGGGCCTTTGGGAGGTGATTAGGTCATGAGAGTAGGGCCCTCAGCAATGGGATTAGTGCCCTTATAAAACCAGAGAGGCCGGCAGCAACTTCCCCCATATGAGGACAAAATGAGAAGACAGAAGTCTACAACCAGGAAGCAGGCCCCCACCAGACGCTGCATTGCACCTTGATCTTGAACTTCTAGCCTCGAAAACTGTGAGAAATAATGGCATTTCTGTTGTAGCAGTTTGAACGAAGGCACAAGCAACGTTGGTTAAACCTTATCTAAATATACTAGGTTATGTGAGGAACATGGAGCTGTGATACTGAAAGGCTACCACAGAGGCGGGCCAGTAGGTGCTTAATGAAAGGGATACGTTTGCGTCTGTCCTGTTTACTTGCTTTGTCCTTCACTGGGGCTTTCACTGTGCCACATCTCACTGTAGGGATGCTTTCTGTGCCAAGCTTGTTTCAGTATTCAAACCTTCATTTTGTAAGAACACGACAGAGCACCTGCCATGATATTCACGCAGGTAGGGCTGGAGGCAGCCACCGTGGCGTTTGTTAATTGCAGCGTTTTAACTCAGGGGGGACACATGAGCTCAGGACAGAGTGACAAGTTGAGTGACAGCAGGAGGGACGTCACCGTACAATTCTCTCCACTTTTGTGTAAGTTTGAAAATTCTCCCAAAACACCCAGAGGTACACAGCGTCCTGAAGTGGAAACGGCCAGGACAGTGTTCTTTCTCTTTGTTGGGCTGCAATTTCGGGACTTCTGTACAACTCTGACCAGCTGCCTTGTCCCTCCCTTCCCAGGGTGAGGTAGGAGCCTCTACGGCAGGTCGGGGTCGGGGAGAAACAAACGGGAGATCTGCGGGGAGTCGGCCTCCCCCGGCTCCCCGGGGCGTCGGGATGCTGGGTGGGGGAACCCACTGTCAAGAACCAGGTTAGTGCGACCGGGAAATCTGGACACTTGCTGGTTCTAGAAAGAGGAGTGTGGAATTAGGAATTCCCTTGGGATTGGGAGCGTCAGGAAAATGTCCTTTTTGTTTTAAGAGGTGTGTATGGAAAGTCTGTGGAACGACAGGATGTCTTTTGACTAATTACCTAAACCAAAATTGGAGCAACCACGATAAAGGTTCAATGCTTTAAGACGAAGTGAGGGGTGTGCGGGCCAGCACTCCCTCATCTTGGCGGAAAGTTTTCTGAAGAAACCCGCTAAGTCTCAGTCAGCACCATCAGGACTGACAGGAAGTAGTCGCCACCCGCGCCCCAACCCTGCCCCGCCTCGGCGAGGTCAGACCCTCACGCACAGTTCCCTGCCTCCCTCCACTACCTTCGGCCTTCTCAGCCCCGTCCGTGGCTCCGGCGGTGGGCTCGGCCTTCGACGCCAGGGACCTCCCCGCCATTTCCTCTCAGCTCAGCAGCGCGGGTGGCTTGGGAGGGAGCCTCCAGTGGTGATTGGAGCAACCCCTGCAGGGGGCGGGACTCCAGGCAGCGCGCCTGCGCAATGCACCCCCGCGCGCGCTCTGGATATGTGAAGTAATGTTCGGCCGGCCTGCCTGGCAGCTAGTGCGCATGCGTAAAGGCCCGAGGGTTACAAAGCCCGCGAGGGCCACGTCCGGCCGTCCAGGCTCGCGATTGGCCCGGTTCTGGGTGCTCACGCGCATGTGTGCTGGCCTCCGAGGGGGGCCGGCCCTGGTTCTGGAGGCCCTCACCACGAGCGACCAGTGCGCGTGTGCCAGGCAGCAACTGCCTGTGAAATGTGCGTGTCTCACGGAGGACTCCACGAGGCACCATGGCCCCGGCAACCTCACGGGGTCGCGGCTCTGCTTGGCCACGCCACCGCGGGAGTGCACGGACCCCAGCAAGTGACGCGTCTGTGGCAGCCCCCGCGGGGCCCGCTGTTCCCGCTGGCGCAGAGGAGCGCAGCCTGCCCCTAGGCCGCGTTCCCGTGAGCTCCATGCCCACAGCGGCCCATGCCGGCCACAAGCCCACGGTCCCTTCTGCACGGGCCCTGCCACGCTGGGGCCACCGGGGAGGCCTGGAGGGCACTGGGAGGAGGGAGGAGGAGCCGAGGCTTTCGGGAGAACCAGCCCTTCACCGGCCAGGGGAGGCCGCGATGCACCGTGACTGGTTGTGAAGAACCAACAGAAGAACTTCCCGTGCGGGTGAGTGGGAGACACCAGAACACCCGCCCGTCCTAAATACAAAGCCTCGAATCCCAACCTATAAAAGGTTACCTTAGGGTTTTGGGTTAGGGCTACAGGTTAGAGTTAGGGATAAAGGTTAGAGTTGGGGTAGAGTTAGGGTTTGGGTTAGGGTTTAGGGGTTAGAAGTTCGTTTTAGGGTTGGGGTGGGGTTAGGGTTTGGGGTTAGCGTTAGGGATGGGGAAGGATTAGGGGTAGGGTTAGGGTTGGTCCAGGGTTGGGGTAGGGGTAGCATTTAGGGTCAGGGTTTAATCGTTAGGGTCAGGGTTTAATGGTTAGGATCAGGGTTTTAGGGTTGGGGTTAGGATGTTAGGGTTAGGGTTTGGGGTTAGGGTTTCGAGGATAGAAGATTAGGGTCAGGGTTAGGGTTTGGGTGTTAGGCTAAGGATTGTTAGGGTTAGAGGTTAGTGTTTTAGAGTAGGTGTTAGGGTTAGGTGTTGGTTTTGGGGTTAGGGTTAGGGGTTACGGTTTAGGGTAAGGGGTTAGGTTTAGAGGTTAGGGTTAGTGTTAGGAGTTACAGTTGGGTTAAGGCTTAGTGTAGGGGTAGGGCTAGGTTAGTGCTTAAGTTTAGCGTTGTTATGGTTAGGTTTAGCTTCAGGGGTTAGGGGTTAGGGGTAGCAGTAGGGTTAGGGGTTAGGGTTTGTGGTTTCAGTTTAGCTTAGGGTTTTAGGGGTAGGGGTTGGGTTCAAGTTTGGGTTCGGGGGTTAGGTTTATGGTAGCATTAGGATTCGGGCTCGGGCTGCAGCTAGAGTTTAGGGTTGGGGTAGGGGTTGAGGTTATGGGTTGAGGTTAGGGTTAGGGTTCAGGTGTTGGGTCATGGGTTAGGGTTGGATTTAAGGGTTAGGGGTCAGGTTAGGCGGGGCGGGCTGGGGGCCAGATGTCGCCCCTGAGCCCAGCCAGGCCTAGGACCGTAGCAGCCCCAGGGTGCTGAGGGCGCTGCCCAGTACGAGACAGAAGCGGGGGCTGCGCGTGGGTCCAGTGCCCAAAGTCCACGCCCGGTAGGGTTAGAATTAGGGGTTAGGGGTTTGTGTTGGGGTTGGGTTAGGGTTGGGGCTTAGAGGTTAACATTAGTGTTGGGGTCAGGGCTCAGGTTTGTGGGTTAGGTTTAGGGTTTAGGCTTAAGGTTTCGGATTAGGGGTTTAGTGCTTTTCCTTGGGATTGGAGTATCGGTTAGGGTTAGGGTTTAGGTTTAGGGGTTAGTGTTAGGATTAAGGGTTCGTGTTTGACATTAGGTGTTAGGGTGAGGGGTTAGGATTAAGGGTCAGCATTAGGGTCAGGGGTTAGTGGTAGGGGTTGCACTTAGGGTTTTGGTTAGGGTTCCTGGAGAGACGGTTTTCTTGCTTGAGAGTGTTTCTGGGCCGTGAGGTGTACTCTTCTGGGCAGGTGGTTAGCAACTACCGTTTTCCCCTCACTTCCCTGCAAATCCTTAAGTCCTTTGGTCCATTTCATTGCTTCTTTTGGGGAGGGTCAGATTCCTCAGGATCTCGGGGCAGAACCAGCCTGAGGTCGCCTCCCTGCCCATGGGTCACCACAGCCCCAGGGCAGGTGGGGGAGCCGGGGTGGCTTGTGTTCCTGGTCTTGGCACCTCCCTTTGGGCAGCTCTGGAGCGTGGCTGGGCCGTTGGTACAGGAGCCACAGGCCGCTGCCTTTTTGACTGAGGGTACCCTAACATCCTGGAAGGGGTGGGGCAGGGCTCGTGATCCCCTCTAGGTGGGAGGTAGGAGGCTGAGGGGGCGTGGGCAGGACGGTGGATGGCAGGTCCACAGGGACAGCCTGCAGTTCCTGCACAAACTGGGGCTCCAAGACTGTGGGCAAGGGAGGAAGGGGGAGCCCAGGTCAGAGGAGCCTGGGGATCGGCGCGGGCTGGGGGCCAGATGTCGCCCCTGAGCCCAGCCAGGCCTAGGGCCGTAGCAGCCCCAGGGTGCTGAGGGCGCCGCCCAGTACGAGACAGAAGTGGGGGCCGCGCGTGGGTCCAGCGCCCAAAGTCCACGCCCGGTAGGTGTAGTTGCCGAGGCCGGTCCTTTTGCCTCCAGGAACCCAGTCCTCATCGTCCTCCAAGGTCGCCTTCCCCGGGTCCCGCGGCCCTTCTTCAGCCTGAACTTGCTGCCAGGCCCGCTGCCGCCCTCACGGCCGTTCCGGCCGCAGCCACTCGCAGCGAGGAGCCCGCGGCACCATAGCGCCGGGCCGGCCTTACACGCACCCTCGAGGCCCCTATCAAGCCCCCGCGGAGCCCTCCGCGGCTGCCCTTGGCTGCACCGCTGACTCAGAGGAAAGCGGCCGCCGGTAGCAGAGCCAAGCACGTCGCGGGTGCCTAGTTCATCTTCATGGGGCCAAGCCTGCAGGAAGAGTGGGAAAGGGCCCTCGGTTTCCATGGAGATCGGGTGCCCAGGGGCGGAGGCCTCAGGGCTGGAGAGCAGAGGAACCCTCGGCTTTTGTGGGATCAGGGTGCCCTCAGCATCTTGGAGGCCCACGCAGGCCTAGGGGGGTGCGGTTTAACCTCTAGCATCAAGGACTTAGGCCTGGGGGAGGCGCTGGGAAGTGGCAGGTGAGGCAGGAGGGTTCTGCAGCTGAAGGTTGTGTACCTGGATTGGGGGCGTAGAAGCGGGGATGGAGCCCCGCGGTGGGAGTGTCCAGGCCTCGGGGGGCGTCCAGGCCCTGGGTGCGGGGAGGTAGGCCTGGGGGAGGACCGCCATGCTCCTGGGCTCTGCACGCATTGCTAGGATGTCGGGGGGCAGCATGAGGGGAGGGGTGTTGTGTTTGGAGTACCTGTTAGCGGGGACCAAGTGCTGGCTCAGATCAGGGTCTGCAGCGCAGGCCAGCAGTGCCTGGGCCTGGTGCCCACCTTTGGGGCCAGAGCCTGGGTGCGGGCCTTGCGGGTGTTGCGGCGGACAAGCGGCTGCTGACACCATAGGGACCCCGCCCCAGCAGGCCAGTACCCCAGGGACGGTCCCTCCCGGGCAAGCCCCGTGCTCCATGCAGTCCCTGGCCGCCTGGTTCAGCAGCTGGCGGGGGATAGGACAGGGTAGAGTCGCGGGGCCTCCTCCGGACGCAGCCACCTGGGCGACGACTGCATCCCCTCCCTCGCTTCCGGCTCTGTACCCGCCTCTGTACCCGCCTCAGTCTCCCGGCCTTACCCGCCACAGGCCTCAGTTGGAACCGGGCGCCACAGTATCTTCCCCAGGGGCCGCGGCTGAGCGAGAAGGAGCGGGCGGGCGGCGGCGCAGACCCTCAGCCGGAGCGCGGAGCCGAGGCGCCTGGGTTTTGCGCGAGGCCTCCGCCCTGGGATTGGGGCGGGCAGTTGCGGAGGCGCATCCGGGTGAGCCGTGGGAGGTGAAAAGAACGTCCCCATTCCCCATCCTCGCGGCCTCCAGTCCTCCATCACCAGTCCCCTCCGTCTCCTGCATCACAAAGTCCGGGCTCCGCCGTCCCCCGTGACCCCCGCATCCGGCCCCGTTCCACCCGCCCCGCTTCCTTCCCCTTCACACCCTGGTCTCCACCTGGGCCCATCCGCCTGTGAGTCCCGGTGCCCGGGGATGAGGGCCGAGGTCCTGAGAGGAGAGGGTCCCTGTGCCGGCCCCACGGAGGCCCGAGCCCACCCCGCGGTCCCTACCCTGGCAGGTGCGGCTTCTCCCCGTGTTGTCAGCTGCGGGACTGGGCAGGGACCGTCTCAATCTTCGACCTTGTTTCAGGGAGGATGGGGTCGACTCTCACGATCCCCAAAGGCCTGCCCCGACCCCTCCTGGGCCAGCTGCCTCCCTCCTGTGGGTTCTGATGCCACCTGGGCCCACGGCCTCTTCCCAGCCCAGGGCGGCCGCGCCTCCGGTGAGTTTCAACTGAGCCTGGCTCCGGGTGCAGCGCCCGCGTGGGACCTCTGCTGTCCCGTGTAGGGTTGCCCTGCAAATATGTGATGAATACGTAAATGAATACTTTCTGTCTTCTAACTTGCCGGATATTAGAAGGAAACCAAGCTGTGCTTCTCATTTATAGCTACCGTTAAGGACTGAACAGAAGCTTAGCTTTCTGGGTGAGAGGGACAACAGTGTTTTTAGAACCTCTGGAAAGAACATGTATTTGAAAGTGACTAACAGGTCTTCTGGCCCTAGGGGGCCGCCTGAGCAGGTCCACCCAGCTTCCCTCCAAGACAGAAAATAAATTAACAAGGAGAACAGGAAGGGCCCCGGGAGACTCCAGACCGGACCGGGGGTGCTGCCCATCAGGCAGGAGGGGATGTGGGATGTGGAGGTGGAAATGGGGGTCATCATAGACCTGTACACTCTGGTCAAGTCCCCCTTTCCGGTCACACAAAGAACAGCCAGCAGTGAGCTGCTTACTCTAAGGAGTCAAGGGGGTTCTTGGGCAACCGCTGGTGCTGGAGCCAGCAGTGGACAGCGCCACAGCCAGACCTTGCTTATTTTTGGCTCGTGAGGAAAGTCTGTGACTGTTCCCTCCCCTGGTCCTGGGAGGGGATGTGTGACTTCCACTCAAGACAGTGATGCGGCTGGAGGGTGGGGTCGTCCCGGGCACACAGTGGGGCTGCTCTGCTGCTCTGCACTACTGGGTGTCTCACCTCTCGCCCCTGTTTTAAGTAGGTACTCCCTAGACTTGCAGCTAGATGTGTACCTTAGACTTAAAGGATGGTAGAATTTCTCTACCAGAACAAAAAGTAGCTTTAGGAAATATAAAAGAAAAAGTCATTCATAGCCTGGCATGATGGCTTATGCCTGTAATCCTAGCACTTTGGGAGGCCAAGTCGGGCAGATCACCTAAGGCCAGGAGTTTGAGACCAGACTGGCCAAAATGGTGAAACCCCGTCTCTACCAAAATTACAAAAATTAGCAAGTCGTGGTGGCACGTGCCTGTACACAGGAGGCTGAGGCACGAGAATCACTCAAACCCTGGAGGTGGAGGTTGCAGTGAGCTGAGATTGCACCACTGCCCTCCAGCCTAGGTGGCAGAGCAAGACTTCATCTCCAAAAAAAAAAAAAAGCCATTCACCACAGTCAACAATGTAAAAGACCTTTATGGAGAACATCAAAAAGTTATTAAAGAATATAAAAGAAAATCTGCATAAATGGAGCATGAACAGGATATTACAAAGGTGAGAATTCACCACAAATTGAGCCATAAATTTAATGAAATTACAATCAAAATCTTGGCATAATTTTTAAAAGGCTGTTATGAGCTGAACTGTGTTTCCCTCAAATTCATGCATTGAAGTCCCAACCCCTAGTACCTGCATTTGGAAATAGGACCTTAAAGATGTGTCTAAAGTTAAATGAGGTGAGGTGAGCTTAGCTTGATGTCCTTAACAAGAGGAGCGTAGGACCCAGACACCAATTGAGGCACAGCCCTGTGAAGACAGGGAGAAGACAGTGTCTACAAGCCAAGAAGAGAGGCTGCAGAAGAAACCAACCCTGCCAAACTGTGAGAAAACAAATTTCTGTTGTTTAAGCCACCCTGTCTCTGGCACTTTGTTATGGTAGTAACAAAATAGTGCAGAACCCAAACGTTTCTAAACTCTATATGGAAAAATAAAGGCCTAAAATAACTATTAATAAAATAATTTTGAAAAAGAAGATCAAAGAAGAGCAACTCACCATGTCATATTAAGACATTGTAGAAAGCAATAGTAATAAAACAACCCAGTCTTGGCAAGGATTAGACAGAGACCAACATGAGAACAAGGATACCATTAAGAAACTTCTGTAGGAACCGGTCCATGTCTACAGGAATAAAACAAGATTGAGAATTTTGGTAGAGAATGGGAAACTAAAAGGACTAAAAGGAAAGTCTGGAATCAAAAAATACATTTTAAAACAGAAGATTAGGCATGGCTAGAGAGAGAATTAGTAACTTGGAAGATCAGAAAATAATTCAGAAAAAAAAAGAGTGTGGAGAATAGGATGTTAGGAGGCAGAGGATACACTATAAAAAAGCCTGACGTGCCATGTAATATTAGAACCAATGGAAGAAGAGGAAGAATGAAGTAGATGTAATATTCAAAGTAGTAATCACCAATAATTTCCAAAAACTGATGAAAGGAATTAAATCATTAATTCTAGAAGCGTTACAAACTCCAAGTGCAATAAATACAAAAAGAAGCATACCTAAGTAAGACAGCTGTAAACCAAACAACTTCCAGAAGCAGGGGAAACTCAAATTACCTACAAAAGAGTAAAAGTAAGACTGGCAGCTGACTTCTCAACAGAAAGCAGAAATGCAGTTTGTCAAGTCCCTTTTCCAGCATCACAGAGATGTGGGCAAAATAACTGGCCTCCATAGCAGCTGTTCATCTGAGAGGGTCAGGGGAGTGGCCATGAGAGGGGGCTTCCTGTGAACTCCAGGCCCAGCTTCTACGGGAGGCTCCCAGCTGCCATGGCTGGGACCCAGCAGTGCTGAGGTCCAGGTCTGGTGTCTCTGCCCCTCCCCTGCTCATGGAGATGCTTGCCTATGGCCACTCTATGCTCTTGGCAACTCTGACTCTGGGTGATATGGGCGAGGGTGGGGCTTGCTGACTGCCCTGGTGGGAGTGGGCTGTGGCTGCCTTGGGAGGTCACCAGTGTCTGTGAGCACAGGGAAGGGAAGAGGGATTGGGCAGCCCTCTCTCCTGCAGCTGGTGTTCTAAACGTGCAGGGCCTGGAGGAGTTTGGCCAGGGCCTCCCTGATGTTGCAGTTCTCCAGGCAGTAGATGATGGGTTTGAGCTGAGGGATCCTAACCAAGTAGACCCCCGACACCAGCTTGCTGAGGTCAGAGGAGCCGCCACTCCAGGTGGGAGACATGGGTGGGGAAGGCCTTTGGCTGCTGGACCTTCCTGGAATTCTTAGCAACCTGGCCAGGATAAGGGTGTAGGAGACTGTGGTTGCCTGCAGGAAAGCCACAAGGATCACCTGGGCTGCCTGAGTCCAGCATTTCCATGGCAGTGGTACGGGAGCAAGAGAGCCACAGTAGTGGGGGTGAGATATCACAGAAGTGGTTGAGGACTTGGGGGCTGCAGAGCCTCAGGCTGGAGTTGAGAGCCATGGACATAAAGGAGGCCGGGAAGCCACAGAGCCAGGTGCTCAGGGCCAGGTGCATGCAGAGCCTGGAGTCCATAATGGACTGGGTAGTGCAGCAGGTGGCAGATGACTGGGGGCAGGTCATAGTCCATGGTGGTCAGGAGGAAGCCCTCAGAGGAGCTAAGTGAGAGGAAGAGGAGCAGCCAGGTGGGGTGCCCCAAGAAGGAGTGAGATGGTCCTCGCTGGTACCAGGAGGCCGACCAGCAGCTTCGGGATGGTGACCAAGGTGTACAGGGTCTCCAGCACCGAGAGGTTGGCCAGGAAGAGGTACGTGGATGTGTGCAGGTGGTGGCTGGCTCCAATGGTCCCCACATGGATGATGAGGAGTGACCAAATAGCAGCCCTTAAAGATGGCGCCACTCTGGGAAGCCCAGAAAGACCACCTCTGTTACCAGAGTATTGCTGGAATTGTACATGGCCCTCCTGGTGAGGGAGGTCACTGCTGAGCACACTGGAACAGTGGAGAGACTTGGGTGTGGTGTGTGATGGCCTCAGAGCCCTGCTCCACTGGTGAGAGCTAGGTAACAGCACTGTAACCCCTCCTGGGATCTTAGGGCAGGGGCTCAGGCTCACAGGCAGGGAGGGTGATCGTCCTACCATGCACCTTTGGGACCTGCCGCTGTACTTATCTGTCATCCCCACCTCTCAGCACGACATGCACGCTTCCCCAGAGCTAACACCTGGCCAAGGGGCCTTGGGACCTGTGCATACTCATATGATCAGGTATACCCCCTTACACCTATACGCCCTGAGATGCATAATCTTCCCTGCCCCAACACAGGTACATGGCCAGGTGCACACAATACACACCCAGTGCACATCCCTCCCCAGACGCACACACACCCTGGTGCACACACATGCACCCAGGTGCACACCCCCAGATGTACACACACAGCGCAAGGGAAGACCCATTCTTCCTGATGTGCTATCTCAGGGGCTATGTGCCCTGCAGCCCTTCCTGGAGCTCAACCCTGCTGGCCCCCAGGGGCCAGGGGCACCCTATAGGGTGAACAAAGCTTCCAGGGGTTTTGCAGAGGTGAGGGAGACTTCTCCCCACGTTTTAGGCCCTGACATCTTTATCTTGTACTTTCTGAGCCAGCAAAGGGGTGGACAAGGGAAGGGTGGGAGCCATCCACTCAGAGCCTCCAATGGGTCTGTGTGGCATGGGGTTTTGTTTCCCGGACCTGCCTGCATTTGGGTGTCTGAGGTGGGGGGTGGAGGGTGAGCTGGGACAGTGGTGGGAGAAGGACCTCCGCAGGCCCGCACAGCAGCTCCTCTGGGAGGTCCCTCCCCTCTCTGGGGAGATGAGCCCCAGACCCCTACCTCGCACTGTGCTTCTGGGTCTGTCTGCGCCCGGACAGTGGCGGGGTCCCCATGGATAAGTGAAATTCCCCAGTGACCCTTGACCCAGCCTTCTACCATCCCCTCCTCACCGGTGCTCTGAGGACCGTCCCCAGCCCGCCAGCGCCCCGGGCGACGTGGAACCACCAGCGAGGCAGCTCGAGGCTCAGTGCCGTGGCCCTGGGTGCAGTCCTCGCAGCCTTCCCCAGGCCTTTGCGTGGAGACCAAGGTCACGACGGGACCTACCTCCCTCGCAGGTGCGTCTCCCCCAGCCCCGTCTCTACCCGCCCCCGCTGGTGTTTCTTATTTGCTCCTTTGTGACCTTGCCCTCCTCACCCTGTATCTGCTCCCCATGCTGGAAGTCTCTCATTGCAAATTGTCGCTCTGGTGGGACTCCCAGAGCGATTTGTAAGGTGCTCTGCAGGCCCATGGAGGGACTCGCCGAGCTGGGAGGCCTCCCCACACTCTGCTCAGTGGCAAATAGGGCTTTCCACGCAACCTTCCGTCCCGGTGACCTGACCCTGGGGACGCCAACCCGGGACAGGTCGCAGACTCAAGGCCCTTCCCTTGAGGTTGGGGGCTGCTGAATGCTACCCAGCAGCTGCCTTCGGAACACCCATTTCATTTTCTTTCTTTTTCAATGCATGGCATTTATTCATCTATTTATAAAATAATACAAAGAGCACATAAACATCCCTCAGCACAGGACATTGACAATTACCAAGCGATGAGCTTAGCTCCTCCCCTCTCCCACTCTCAGAGGTACCATTCCTTGGGATTCTCTGGCGGCTTTCTTGAAAGCACGTTGATGACCTGAAATACAGGCGGAGCTTTGCTGGGATTCAAGCTTCATAACCCAGAGCGCTGGGCTGTGCGCTGTCCTCTAGGTCTTGCTCTTTGGTGTCAAGGCTCTCCCTCTTCTCAGCAGCTGCAGTCCGCTCACTTGGACACCTGTGTAATATTCTGTGGTGTGACTACACCCCAAGTCATAACACATTCTTTGTTCACCGACACCTGGAACGATCCCCAGTCCTCTGTCATTGCGAATGGCACTGGGTGACGTTCCTGTGCCAGGTTCCTGGTTGTGTGTGAATATCTCTTATAATCCACCCGTAAGAATGGGAGTGCTGAGGTCAAACTTTACTCAAAACTTCCTAAGAAAATACCAAATTCTTTTCCCTATGTGGCTTCACAGCTCCTGTGGATCTCCCACCCTCTCCAGCAGGTGGTGTCGTGGAATTCTCAGTCTTGGCCACTTTAGTGGGTAAGAAGCAGCGTCTCATTGTGTTGGTGACTCGTATGTTCCTGCTTGTCCCACAGGTTTGGTATCAATGCGTGTTTCTGCTTCTGTGTGTCTTTTCCACATTGCTCCCAATGGTGTCATCTTTTAGTAAGTGATTTGTAGGGATTCTTTAGCCCTTTCTAAATTTCTTTGTGGAGGCAAAGTTTACACAGTAATGTGCTTAGTGTTGAGGTGATGGGTTTTGATAAATGTGTGTGTGCCTGGAAACCAGGATATTTGCCTGGAAGAGCGGCTCAGCCTCTCCATGGGCTCCTTGTGCTATGGTCTGGGGGCCAGTTAGGGAGGGATGCAGTGAGGGGCCTAAGGGTGGGGCATCCCTGTGGGGTGTGAATCCCTGTGGGGACCCCCAGTGCCTGGGATGGGGTCCATGAGTGCCTGGGTCAGTGTCCATCAGGGCCTGGGTCAGGGCCCATCAGGGTCTGGGTCAGGGTCCATCAGGGTCTAGGTCAGGGTCCTTTGGGGTCTTGGTTGGCGTCCATCGAGGTCTGGGTCGGGGTCTATAGGTGTCTGCGTCAGCGTCCATCGGGGTCTGGGTCAGCGTCCATCGAGGTCTGGGTCGGGGTCTATAGGTGTCTGCGTCAGCGTCCATCGGGGTCTGGGTCAGCGTCCATCGAGGTCTGGGTCGGGGTCTATAGGTGTCTGCGTCAGCGTCCGTCGGGGTCTGGGTCAGGCTCCATTGGGGCTGTGAGCTCAGATTCCAGCCTCCCTTACCCACTGGCTCCCAACAGAGCCGGGGGCCAGCCGTCCATGGAGACTGGGTCATGGGTGGGCAGTGGGTGACCCAGCAGCTTGGTTTTTGTTTGGTAACATTCTTGGCCACCTGAGTCCTATATCCTGTTTTCCTGTTTCTCCTCTCTCCCCACCCCATTTTAAAGTAAATCTGTTTGTGTGTAGTGTGGTTGGGCTTTTCCTGCTTATCTGCACCGTATGTGCCTCTGGTAAGCCCTCCATGCATCCTCCACTTAACCTCAAGGTGAAGCTCAGCCAGTTTGATAAACAAGCTGCGTAATTTTGTGAACGCATTTGGGCCAGGAATGGCTGACGACGAAGCACCACAGAGCTGAGCTTGAGGCATGGCGGGTGGTGTGTGTGGAGGGCTCCTCCAGCCCTGGGCCATGGCAGCCTCTGAGGCTGGCCAGCTAGTAGATGCTATGAGGGGAAGCAGCTCTGCCCACCCTGCCACTCCCCAAGGAGGTCCCTGGACCAAGAACCCTGCAGGATGGACTTGGGAGGGCAGCCCCCAGCCTCGGCCCCCACCCTCACCCTGCACTGCTCGTCCACTGCGTCTCCTGCCTCTGCGCCTGGGCTGCCCAGACCCTCTGTGCCTTTCCCTCCCCAGCCGGCTCAGTGCCTATGTGAGGCCAGCAGAAATGTGCACTTTTGTCCTGAAAAGACTATGGGAGGCAGCAGAGCTCTTCAGAGTGTGGGCTCTGGGACAGGGGCTGGAATTCAAATTCCAGACCCACCCTTGCTTTGTGACCTTGGACCTGTGGATTGGGAGGGGTCAGGAGTCTCTGCGGTGCAGCCCCTGTGCTGGTCCCCCATGGACGAGCTCGCTCTGGGGCTTCGGGTGTCCGTCGGGGGTGGCGTGAAGCTGTGCACCAGGAGGTTTTGGGTCAGGTCTTAGCGAGGTCAGACCCAGTGTGGCCAAAGCCCTCACCTTTGCACAGCCGCCATCCTTGATGCTGCCATCTCCCTGGTGATCTAGGCCTCTCACTGCCCACGGCTCCTGTGACTTGTGACCACCAGCTTCCTCTAAAAGCTGCCACTCAGCAGCTGTGGGGCTTGAGGTGCACATCTGTCTCTTCTGGTCTCAGGTTCCCTCTCGAAAGATGCAGCCAGCGTTGCCTTATCTGATAGAATCTGAGGCGGAATCTGCAGCGGAGACCTTGAGTTCTCGTCATTTAGGTATGTGGAGCACCCTGTGCTCTGCTGCCGAGTGTGGAGCCGGAGAGCTTCATGCCCTATACACAGAGGTGCCCACGGACAGCCTGGCATGCAGGCCCTGCAGAGATGCTCTCACACAGCCCATATGCCCCCCACACCTGCCGTAAGTGCAGAATCGCATCCCCTACCCCACACTTGGCTTCACTCACAGGGCACCCAGGTACCTGCATCAGAAGTATACCCATCCCCACCCGGACACGTGTCCCCAGCACAGGCCCCCATGCAGACAGAGGCTCCCAGCAGGCAGACAAAAACACGCACACAGCAGATCCAGACCCGGCACACAGACATCCATGCAGACATGCTGCCCCTGCCCAGGAGACAGGCAGGCATCACTCACCCCAGCCTCTGGGGCACCATGCTTCCCACAGAAACGAGTGGATAAACAAGGCCATGAAACAGGGACAAATGTGAAACCACAGACATGCTGCCCCTCCTCATGGCCGCCTGCTTCAGGGAAGCTTGTTGACCAGCCCACCCCAGACAGCTCGCTGCCCGATGTAGTTATAGGCACAGGCATGTGCAGATGTGCTGTGGTGCAACTGCCAGGGCCGAGCAGGCCTCCTCCCTGTTCTTCAGAGGGTAGGAGTCAGGGTGTGGGGGAAGCCTACCTGCCTGGGCAGGTCCACGCAGGTCCTGTACCCTTGATGCAGGGAATGTGGCCATGTACTGGGCAGCCTGGGAGCTGAGGCCCGTCTGGACAAAGCCAGAGTCAACTGTCCTCCACCCTCACTGACACTTATCTCAGAAGAACTCACAGAAGAGCGAAGCTGTTCAGATGGGGCTTCTCTCAGAGGGCTGGGGATGGGCGAGGGAGCAGAGGCTCTTCCCACCTGTCCTGGGGGTGGCGCACACAGGTCCCTCTCACCTGCCCAAGGGACCTGCCTCCCCTGTGACCAGGCCCATCAGCCAGAGTGGCTGGAATCGGAACTTGAGGCGGAAGGGAAACCTGCCCACTGGCCCCGCCCCAGCTGCCTCTGTGGGACAGGGCAGGTGTGATCTGGCCTGAGCAGGATGTGGGGCACTGACGGACATACCTGCACACCCCAGCAGCAGCCAGAGGAACAGAGGGGGACCAGGAAGAACCCACCTGGGGATCCTTGCATGCCTCCCAACCCCTACATCCCAGAGCAGAGGGCGCCGGTCCCCCAGGGCCTCCCACAGGAGGGCTCCGCCTGCCCACTCAGAGCAGAGGGTGCCAGTCCCCCAGGGCCTCCCACAGGTGGACTCCGCCTGCCTGCTCAGAGCATTCGGGGCTAAGATTGGAGTTTGACTCATTGTCTGTCCCTCACCTCCTGATCTCTGGCCAGGCCAATGTGAGGGGCACAGGGTTAATTGAGGAAACCTTTTCATGGGCTGTTAAGGCAAAGGCACCTGAACCCTCTGCCCTCGTCACCTAGACCCGTGAGGACCATGGCCCTGGGACAGAGCCCTCTCCCTGGACACCAAGGTCCTCTGACTGCTCCCCGCCTGGTTGGCTGAGCCTGGCTGATGCTCCACAGAGATGCGGTCCAGGCTGGACAGCTCAAGCTGGCAGAGGGCAGTGGGAGGTGAGGAGAAGGTGCCCAGGACCCACTGTGAGGGGTCTTTGGCCCCCGCCTTCTGTGTGTGCTTGGAGAAGGGACTTTGTTGGCCCTGGGGACAGCAGATCAGTCCATACAGCCTGGCCTGGGGTCCTGATCCACGCAGGCCACAGACCTCCAGGGCTGCTGGAGGCAGATGTATTGGTCTGTGTTCTCGTGCCCCAAAGCCACATTCATAAATGTCACATCTATTCACATTCAGCCATGTCTGCGGGTCCTTCCTGGGTCTCTGCACTGGCTCCCGACCCAGCAGTGGACGGATGAGTTTTTGCCTGGGGGATCAGGTGTTGGAGGGGGACAGACAACAGCTAATGGCGGTCAACTCTGCCACACGTGGGGGTGGAGCGTGGCATGGAGAGGCAGGCACGAAAAGGAGTGGGATCAGGGCCACTGCTTGGACAGAAGACCCAAGGCCAGGTTCCACCCTGGAGGGGTCAGAGAAAAGAGTGCTGGGAAAGGGGACGGTTCCTGCAGAGGCGAAGGTGGGCATGGGCCCTGCGTGGTGGGGGACCCAGCAGTGGGCAGGAAGGGCTGAGCTCAGCGGTGGGGGGCAGCACACAGGCCTGTGGTGTGTCCTTGACTGTCACCGACTGAGCGGCTGCGGGGTGGTGAGCAGAGTGGGGACTGATATGACTTTGTTTTCATGGATCCCCCTCGACCTGTGGACGCTGGAGGAGCATGCGTGGGGCAGGGCCCAGTTGGGGGCAGCCCTTGCGGCTGAAATCATGCAGACCCTGCCGGGGTGCAGTCCGATGGATTTGCTGATGGATCGGATGTGGGTGTGGAACAGAGAAAAGCGGAAGGCTCTGGGGTCAGCGTGGTTTTGGGGGCTGGGGGAAGTCGGAAGTAAGGTTTTGGGGTGCAAGTTCAGAGATGGAGGAACAGTTGGGCAGAGGCGTGGACACAGGCGTGTGGAGCAGGGGCCAGGGCTGGAGGTGGGCATTGGGTGCGTCGGGACGGAGCCGGGGCTCCAAAGGCCGGCGCTGTGGGTTGGGGGAGAGCGGAGGCTGGGTGTCCATCGGTGAAGGTGCCATTCTCATCTCCTCTAGTTTTGTGCCGGGGGCAGCCCGGGAGCTTCACTGGGTCTGTGTCCGCCGCGCAGCCCCGCTCCGCCCTGCTCCGCCCTGCGGTGCCCACCAGGAGGCTTTGCCGGGGCGGCCAGGACCCCTGAGGGCACGAACACCGCAGACTCGCGGCTCTGGCCCTGCCCAGTCCCGCCAGCCCTGCCCTGGCGCGGCTGCTTCTCCCGGGGCAGCTTTCGGGGCGACCACCCACCCACAGGCAGAGCCCCCCGCCTGGAGGCCCCGGGCTGAGGCCTGTGCACGCGCCGGAGGCTCTTCCTGGACGCAGCGCACAGCGTGGCGGCGCCGCCCACCCAGCCCTGCAGCCCCACCGCGCCCCCTGCCTCGGGCGGGTGCGGACTCCAGGTCCCGCCCGTTTCTCGGGGTCTCTCCCAGGGCTCCGGGTCCGCCTCACTGAGAGCCCAAGACAGGGGCGCCACCGCCTCAGCGACCCCCACCCCCTCCCCGCCCCGGGGACCCCGCCCCGCGCAGCGCCCGCATCCCACCCCCCCCGGGCAGCCTCCTGGCTGTGTCCGTGCGCGTTTGGGGTCCCATCCACGCGGTCCCCTCCCTCCCACGCCGGGCTGGCAGGGAGGAGCCCACGCCCACCGCGGCCCCCGGAGGCCCCCACTCCTCAGCACCGCCCAGGGAGAACCCGCGGCCGCCTGGCTGGGAAACCCACGGCCTTCTCCGCCCTGCGCTGTGGGCTGGGTTTCCAGGGAAATCTTAAGTCAGTTCGTCAAGTCCTGTCTCCCTCCCAGAGTTTACTCTGGGGGAAATTTCACATCTTTGCAACAGGAAAGCTTCCAACCCAGAAACGTGGTGCGTTTCCGCGTTTACTTAGATCTTCCTGTGACGCCTCTCAGCTTTCTGCATTAACGCCTTCCACGTCTTTCACTAGATTAATTCCTAGATCGTTGGTAGTTTTGTTGCCTTTATACGTGGTAGCTATTTTTAAAAAGTCATTTTCTGTTCATTGCTTATATGTAGAAAAACAAGTGACTTTTGTCTATGTTCAGTGAACTCGCTACTGTCCCGTGTGGCTAAGTGATCTGCGGTTCCCGTGGGTCTTGGCATTCCCAGCGGCGTGTCTGTGAGTCCTGCTGGTCTTCACTTTCATTCTCCAAGCATCGTGCCTTTTCCTTTTCATCTTTCTGCACTGGGTTTGGCCCCCAGGGCAAAGTGGGCCGCGGGTGGGGCGGTGAGAGCTGGGACGGGGACGCTGCTGTGAGCTGCGTTTCTATGCTCTTGTTATCAGATTAAGGAAGTTCCCTCCTATTTCTAGTTTGCAAACACTTTATTATCAGAAATGGATCCTGAATTGTATATTAAAAATTTTACGTCTCTTCAGATGACAATATGATTGTTCTCCCTTAGCGTTTCAGTGTGGCAAATTACAGTGACTGATTTTCTAGTGTTAACTTTTTTTCTAAATGCAACTTTGCAGTCCTGGAAAAAACCAGCTTTGGCGTCAGTGGTGTGCTTTGCACGCATTGCTGATTCTGTGGGTCCTGTGTCTGGAGTTTTCTCTGTGGGAACCTTTTCTTTCTTTAGAAACAGCTTTATTGAAAGAAAATAAAAAATAATAAAAAGAGCTTTATTGAGGTATGATCAATGTACAATAAACTGGTGTATTTAAAGTGGACCATCTGATAAGTTCTGACATGCACACGCCAGTGAAGCCATCACACAATCCAGGCAGTGAATGTCTCATCACAGCTTCCACTTCCTGCCCCACTTTTACCCTCCTTCCTGCCCCTCCCCACACCCCATCTCCCGCAACCGCTGATGTGCGTCTGTCACCACAGGTCAGTCTGCGCTGTCTGGAATTTATAGTCACAGAATTGTGGCCTGCACCCTCTTTTTTCTGGTTTCACGACACAGTGTTTTGAGACTCATCCATGTTCCTGTTGTATTGCTTGCTCGTTCCTTGCCGTTCCTGAGGTGCGTTCCATCATATGGATGCCCCACAGTGTGTATAATCCATTTGCCTGCTGGTGGGCTTGTGGGTTGTTTCAGTTGGGAGCTGTTGTCGATAATGCCGTTGTGAATCTTCATGTACAAGTCTTTTTACATGCAGTTGTCTTAATTTCCTTGGGTGAATTCCTAGGAGTACAATGGCTAGATCATATGGTAGGTGCATGTGTAGCTACTTAGGAAACCTCCAAACCATTTTCCAAAGTGGATTTATGATTTTGAGTTCGAGATTCTCCACATCCTCTCCAACAACTGGTGTGGTCCATGTTTTAATTTAACCACTGTACTAGAAGTGCAGTGGTTTTAATTTGCATTTCCCTAAAGCCTAATGATCCTTGCCTAGTTGCCATTCATGTATCATCTTTGTTGAAGCTCAAATATTTTGCCTGTTATTTTATTGGGTTATTTGTTTCCTTATTCTTGAGCATGAGCTTTCATTTTATTTTCTGAATATAAGTCCTTTATTAGATACATAATGTGCATTTTTTTCCCAGTCTATGGCTTATCTTTTTGTTTTCTTAATGTATTTTAGGAGGAGGTTTTCATTTTGATGAAGTACAATCCATTTATAGTTTGTATTTTATATTCAAGTTATATTCAAAAAATCTTTGCATAATCCAAGATTTTTTTCCCATATTTTCTTCTAGAAGTTGTATAATTTTAAGAGTTTTTATTTAGGTCCATGATGTATTTTGAGTTCATTTTTGCTTATGGTATGAGGTACGGCTCAAAGTTCTTTTTTCTCTATTGAATTGTCTTTGTCCCTTTCACAAAAATCAGTTGTCCGTATTTTTCTGAGTCAATTTCTGGTCTCTCTATTTAGTTCCATTATTCTATTTGTTTATCTTGATACCAGTGCCACATTTTCTTTATAACTGTGGCTTTATAAGTCTTTAAATCTTGTGGTATCAGTCCTCCAAATTTGCTATTCTTTTTCAAAGTTGCTTTGGCTATTTTAGATCTTTTGAATTTCCACATGAATTTTAGAATAAGTTTGTCAACTTCCACAAAAAACTTGTGGGGTTTTGATTGTCACTGAATTTAATCTGTAGATCAGTCTTACGAGAACTGACCCATTAACAATACCAGTTCTTCTGGTCCATGAACATGGTGCATCTTAGTCTCAGCAGGTATCTGTAGCTTTTGGTGTATAGATAGATCTTTCGTATGTTTTGTTCATGTATCTCTAAGTATTTCGTATTTTTGGTGGTATTGATGCAGGACAGGCAAGCCCCAAAACTGGGGCTTAGCCCAGGAGGGTTCTTGGCTTTGCCCAGGAAAGAATTCAAGATCATCACAATCGATGCAGGAAATCCATGTGACAAAATTCAATACTTATTCATGTTGAATCTAAGATTTACGTGGACATACAAGGAACCTAGAATGGCCACAGAAAAATCTTGAAAAAGAACAAAATGTCAAGACTTAGAATATTTAATTTTAACATTTATCATACAGCTACACAAGCAATGACAATGTGTATGTGTAAAGATGGACAAGTGCACGAATGGAGCAAACAGAGGTCCGTCGATAAACGCGTGCAGGACACCCAGCTGATCTTCAGCCAGAGAGCAAAGGCGTCTTAGCAGGGGAAAGGAAAGACCCAGCTGGACTTCAGCTAGAGAGCAGGGGAAAGGAAACACTCAGGCACACTGTGTTAGATATCCACTTGCGAAAAGCAAAAACCCTGGCATCCACCTCACACCGTGCACAAAAATGATTTGAGATGGATCCTGGACCTTAATGGACAGGCTGAAACGAGAGAGTATCTAGCAGAAAATGTGGGAGAATACCCTCACAACCTCAGGAAGGCCAAGTTTGCTTAAAGAAAAGATGAAAGCAATTGACAAATTGTATACTTACTGTGCATTGGGTTTAAGATAAATTATACCTCAATTTAAGAAACGCTTTGTGAGGTATTTATGTTTCTGTATTTCCAGGCACATGGGAGTTTTCTTGTTATCTGTTGTTGATTTCTCACTTAATTGCATTGTAGTCAGAGCCTATATTCTGTATGATTTCAAAGCCTGACAGTTTGAGACTCTGGCGTGATGATGCATTGCTGTGGTGCTTTATTAACGTCTGCATGAATTTGAAATGAATGTGTATCTGCAGGTGCTGGATCCAGTGTCCACAAACATTACTTGTTCGTAATTGCTTTGTTCAAATCTTTTGAGTAGCTGCTGATTTTTCTGTGCTTGCTGTGTAACTTGCTGATAGATGTGTTAAAATCTCCCACTATTAACACCTCGTGTTTCTGTCAGTTTTTAACACACACACAAACACACACACATACACATGAACACACAAACACACCCAAACATAAACACACCCACAAACACACACAAGCACACACACAAGCACACAAACATGTTTTTAGGTCATTCTCTTATGTGCTTGTAACAATATAATCTCTTGGAGAATTGAACCATTTTATTATTATAAAATAATTCTTTTATTCCTAGTAATGCTTTTAAATTACTTTGCGTATTAGTGTTGATACAAATTACCAGCTACCCAAGCTGTATCTAATTGGAGCATCTAGCTAGTCTGATGTTAACGAAGTTGCTGCTGTGCTGGGTGAGGGTCCGTCTTCATCGCCTTCTCCATGTTTCACCTGCCCTGGCCGCCTCTCTGCTCTCCTGGGACACATTCCCTCCATTACTCGGCCCTGACTTACATTCCACTGTTACCACAGTTAAAAATTTTAAATGTGTTTATATTTATTGATATATCACAGTTGTATACACTTGGAGGCCACATGTGATATTTTGGTCCATGTATCCAGTGTGCCGTTATCAAATCAGGGCAATGGGGTATCCATCCCCTCAACCGTTCATCTTTTTTTTGTGTTGGGAACATTACGGTTCTTCTTTTCTAGCTATTTTATCACATATTTTTAAATCACACATTTTCATGCTCTAGGTATTTGAAACCCCGCAATACATAAGTATTATTGTTTTAGACGGCCCTTGTTCACTGTGATTTGCTTACTCATCTACTGCAGGAAAAGGGAACGCTGTTCTAAAATGCAGCACCCTGAAACCCTGAGGGTGAGACAGACTGGAGAATGTTCACAGTAGGTACTGGGCAAGGACCCTGCCTCCTGGACACCCAAAGGGCCCATATCTTCCCTGAGCCTGCTGGGGGGCCTGCTCTCACTTTCACAGGCAAGAAGCAGCCCCAGGGAGAGATCCCTCTGAGCCTCCTGCTTCCAGCCCCAAGGCCTGGCCCTCTCCTGGGCAGGGCCTCAGTGGTTGCCCCTGGGGTGGATGGCGCCCCACATGCTCCCGGTGGCTGCCCTGCCTGGTGGGTTGCACTGGGGCTGCCCAGAGGGCACCAGGGCTGTCCTTGGACACTGTAGGTTTATTCCAGTCTCACCCAGCCCTGCTGTGTGACAGCTGCACCTCTGCAGTGCGTGGAAGCTGCTGGGCAAGCGTGTCTGTGGCATCCTGGAGCTGGGGCCATGTGGGCCCTGGTCTGGCCTGGCTCTCATGGAAGTGTCCAGAGGCCCAGGAACTAGTTTCCTCCAGGTTTGGAGCCTCTTCCCTACTGCATGGGACTAGACAGACAAGGGCCCTTCCTGCATCCTCTGCTCCACGTAGCTGGACGCTGCTGCCTTGGAGGGGTCAAGGGGCTCACACCCTGGCTGCAGGAGGACACCCCCACCTAGCCATTGTGTTATGTACGGTGAAAGGGGATGCTTGGGTGACTCCTGGCCACCTGCCTTCCCGTTCATCTCTATTCACCCTGACAGAAAGAAAGCTCACCCTTGTATGCTGCAAGAGTCAGTGCTCACTTAAAACCTTCTTGGCCACGGGAGGAACAGCGTCTGTGAGATGCAAGGGGAACGGGCTTGCTGAGTCGGGACTGTCAATGACAGAGGTGGCCCAAAGGCCACCTGCCCACAAGGTGCAGGGACAGTCGGGGTAAGGCAGTGGCTTGGCCACCTCAGAGGCCCTGGAGGCTTAGGCAGCACTTGTTTTCCGGGAGTGTCCTGTGTGTCTCTCAGCAACACAAGACAGCACATTGTTGGGGCCAGTGTGGAGTCACTTTGAAACTGGCCTCATTGTCCCATAGAATTGACGTTTACGGTTTCTTTTGAATACACATAGAAACTGACCCTCCTAGTCTTAAACTTGAGAAACTTACATTTGTCTCATCTGAGTTCCTTTCTCAGGAAACCGACCGTCAGGCCCCTAGATAGCATCAAGGAGCTGAAGTTCCCCAGATCACTGCACTTGGACAGTGAGACTCTGGGCCCCTCGCCCCTCATGATTGCCTAACTGACCACTGGCTGCCTGCTGACCGACTCCTCTTCCTCACCCCTCCCTTCATTCCTGTTTTCTTACACATCGTTACATCTCTTCCCTGCTAGAGAAGTTCCTCATTTTGATTGGTTGAGGAGATGGATTTGACACTGACCTCCCATCCCCTCGGCTGCAGCCCCTGATTAAAGCCCGTTGTCTCACTGACTGGCTTTCTGTGCAGCAAGCAACAGGTCCTAGACCAAACCCTTGGCATTTTGGTAACATCTTTCTGCAGCACCCCCACAGCTCCAGGGAAAGTGGGTCTAGGGGTTCTCCCGATGAGTACGGACCCAGCGATGCAGACCTCAGCGAAGGGAACAGTGGCTCTGAGAGGGCTCTGGTCTCAGGGGCTCAAGGGAAACCATCCTGGAGTGGTGGTGACTCCAGGCATGATACATACCTGCCTGCCGTGTGTGTGTGTGTCTGTGTGTGTGTGTGTGCAAGACATCAGTCCAGAACTAGCTGGACCCAGAATTCGCAAAGGCACCTTTCCTGCCTGGCTGCAGTTATCTGCCACTCAGTTCTGCATTAAATGCTGGAGTTGTGCTGTCACACTGGGCTGAGTGAGCCAGCGAGTTTCTTGGTGGCCTGCTCCATGTGTCTGGCACAGTATTAGCCCTGAGCACAGAGACCAGAAATGTGCACAGTTATTTCTGCCATGACAACATGAGCCCAAGACAGAGAGGCATGGAGGTTGATAAACACT
This sequence comes from Macaca mulatta, assembly GCF_049350105.2. Lineage (NCBI taxonomy): Eukaryota > Metazoa > Chordata > Mammalia > Primates > Cercopithecidae > Macaca > Macaca mulatta. Next base: position 145,714,588 of record NC_133414.1, read on the forward strand.
GTTGTTAGTGGGTTTACATTTGGAAGAATCTACTCTGATCCTATACCTTACTGCAGAAAAGTGCCTAGTGAATCAAATGTCTAGATACGAAAAGAAAATATTAGAAAAGTCAGTAGAAAATATAAAACTTATGTAGAGGAATGATGATTTTCTTAATTTCAAAATTATGAAAGCCACAAAAATGTCAACACCTTTGACTAGAGAAAAACTTCAAAAATGTTCAGTGATGAAAAAAGTACACAACTAAAGCCAAAATAGAAAGACGATGCTAGTAAAAACTTGGTTATAGGTGGTCCAGGTGCCAGAGGCAGGGGATGTGTGCTCATGACATCTGAGCAGAGGGAGAGAAGGACCCAGCTGCTCGCCCCCCACAGAAATACTCGTCCGTGATCAGAAAAGAGAGCCAAGAACCGTGCAAAGCCGTGCCACTCATCTAAAGTGAAGATAAAAACCAGTGTTGACAAAGTTGTGTTAATAACTTTTTTGGGTGTTTAAAAATATTTTTAAAACTTAGAGTCAGTAAAATTCACTCTTTTTGGTGTCCAGTTGTAGGACTTTTGACAAAGGCAGAGTTGTGTAATCTTCTCCCAATCAAGATGCAGACCAACCTCACCGCCTGCTCCCTGCCGCCTCCTCCCTGGCAGCCTCAGCTCTGTTCTCCATCCTGGCGGTTTGCCTTTGCCAGAAGTCGCATACATGGACTTGTTCTGCACATAGCCTTTTGAGACTGGCTCCTTTTATGTCTAATGGAAAAATTGCCATTAAATGCATGCCCTTTGTTTACTGACTCACCAGTGAAGGACATTTGGAGTGTTTTGTTTCAGTTTTTGGTGATTATGGATAAAGCTGTTATAAACATTTGCGTACAAGTTTCTGTGTGAATGTAAGTTTTCATTTGTCTTGAGGTATGGGATTCCTGGGACATATGGTGGTGGACTTTCAATGTTCTGAGACACTGCCAAGCTGTTTTCCACAGTGGCTGGACAAGTTTTTCATTTCCACTGTTAATATATGAGTGTTCCAGTTGTTCTGTGTGCATGTTACCACTTGGTATCATCAGGTTTTTTTGTTTTGCATTTGAATAGATGTGTAGTTGTTTTAATTGGCATTTCCCCAAAGGCTAACAATGTTGGACATCTTTTCATGTGTTTATTTGCTGTCTGTGTGTCTTCTTCAGTCAAGTGTCTGTTTAAATTTTTTGCCCATTTTTCTTTTGGGTTTGTTTTCTCATTGAGTGTTGAGGGTTCTTTAGGCAGTATTTTGTCAGATGTGTAATTTCCAGATGTTTTCTCTCTGTGGTTTGCCTTTTTTTTTGAGATGGAGTCTCGTTCTGTTGCCCAGGGTGGAGTACAGTGGCGTGACCTCGGCTCACTGCAACCTCTGCCTCCAGAGTTCAGGCGATTCTCCTGTCTCAGCCTCTTGAGTAGCTGGGATTATAGGCGTGTGCCACCGCACCCGGCTAATTTTTTTGTATTTTTAGTAGAGATGGGGTTTCACTGTGTTGATGAGGCTAGTCTTGAATTCTTGACTTCGTTATCTGCCCACCTTGGCCTCCCAAAGAGCTGAGATTACGGCGTGAGCCACTGCACCTGGCCGGTTTGTCTTTTCATTCACATTGAAAGCTTCCTTTGTAGAACAAAAGTTTTAGATTTTGATACAGTTAATTTGGATTTGGATTCATTTTCTTTTCTTTCCTTTTTTTTTTTTTTTTTTGGGACAGAGTCTCACTTGGTCACCCAGGCTGGAGTGCAGTGTTGTGATCTCCACTTACTGCAACCTCTGCCTCCCTGGTTCAAATGATCTCCTGCCTCGGCCTCCCGAGTAGCTGGGATTACAGGTGTATGCCACCACACCCAGCTAATTTTGTATTTTTAGTGGAGATGGGATTTTGCCATGTTGGCCAAGCTGGTCTCGAACTCCTGGCCTAAGTGATCTGCCCGCCCCAGCCTCCCAAAGTGCTGGGATTACAAGTGTGAGCCACTGCGCCTGGCTGATTTTTTTGACTCATTTTTAATTGTTGTACAGACTTTTATTCTTGGGATAAATCCCACTTGGTCATAATGTATTATTTATTTATTTATTTATTTATTTATTTATTTTAAAATAGATTTATTGCAGTATAAATTACATACCATAATTTGTCAATTTTTTCTTATAGATTATGCTTTGGTGTCTTACAACAAGTGTTTGCCTAATGCATGGTCACAGATATTTCTCTAGTATTTTCTTCTAAAAGTTCAATCATTTTTTGTGTTAATTTTTGTGTAAAATGTGATTTATGAATCAAGTTTTATTTGCATACAGACATACAGTTTTTCCAACACCATTTGTTGAAAAGACTATCATTTTTCCAGTGAACCAGTTTTGCATCTTAAAAAAAAAATCAATATACTATAGTTGTGTGGGTCTATTTCTGGACTTTGCATGTTTCATTCACTTACATGTTCATTCATTTGCCAGTAGACAGGCCTCAGTGCTGCAGCTTTATGGTAAGTCTCGAAATCAGGCAGTGCAAGCTCTTTAACTTTGCTATTCTTATTCAAATTTATTTAGGATATCCTAGTTCCTTTGCCATTCCATAGAAATTTTAGAATCAGTCATTGGTATCTGTGAAAAATCCTACTAGAATTTTGGTTGGGATTGCATTATGTCTGCAGAGAAGTTTGGGGACAATAAGCATCTGAACTATCTGTGTCTTCTATAGTTGTCCAATCAATGAACCTGGTGTATCTTATTTATTTGGATTTTTAAAATTTATTTTATCAGGGCTTTATAGATTTCCACATACAGATCTTGCACATATGTTGTTAGAGTTATCCCTCAGTAGTTCGTGTTTAAGTGCTATTGTAAATGGCACTTAAAGCAATTGTTCATTGCTGGTATATAGAAATAAAATGGCTTTTTGTGTTTTGGTCTTGTATTCTGTGAGCTTACTAAACTCACTTATTCTGGGAGTTTTTCTGTAGATTCCTTGAGATTTCCTACTTAATTATTTGGTCTGGGAATAAAATGTTTTATTCCTTCCTTTCCAATCTGTTAAGTTTTAATTTTTTTCTCCCTCTTTGGTACTGTTTAGGACTTCCATTACAATTTTGAAAATGAGAGATGAGAGTGGCTCTCCTTGCCTTGTTCCTTATTTTAGGTAGGAAACATTTAATCTTCCACCATCAGGTGGGATGTTGGCTGCAGATTTTTGTAGTTGCTCTTTGTCAGATTAAGTTAGTTCCCTTCTGTTCCTAGGTTGCTGACGGTTTTTTTTATGGTAAGTCAATTGGTGAACTTTGTCAAATGCTTTCCCCACATCTCTTGAGATGGTCACATGGCTTTTCTTTTTTACTGTGCTAGTGTGTAGTGAATTATATTTATTCATTTTCAATTGTCGCATGGCCTTTCATTCCTGGGATAAGTCCCACTTGGTAGTATTGTATCATCTTGTTTATTTATTTGAAAGCAGACTTACTGCAGTATAAGTTACATGCAATAAAACTCATCCATTTTTAGTGTCCAATTCAATGATTTTTAAAGTAAATTTATTGAGTTATGTGTCTATTACCTCAATCCAGTTTTAGAACGTTGCCATCATTCCTGTGTTATTTCTTAAGATACTACTGGACTTCATTTGCTAATATTTTGTCAGATTCTTACATCTTTGTTCATCAGGGATAATATTTGTAATTTTTTTCTTGTAATATTTTTGTCTGGTTTTAGTATTAATGATGGCTCATAAAATGAGGTAAGAATTATTGTATCTTTTCATATTTCCTGGAAGAGATTGTATGAAATTGGTGTTTCTTTCTTAAATATGTGATTAGAATTAACCAGTGAAACAATATGGGCTGGGAGTTTTTATTTTTGGAAGGATTTTAGCTAAGAATTCAAATTTTGTAATAGCTATAGGACTATTCAGGAAATACGGTTTTTCTTTGTGCCTTTTGGTAGTTTGTGTCTTTTTTTTTTTTTTGAGACGGAGTCTCGCTCTGTTGCCCAGGCTGGAGTGCAGTGGCCGGATCTCAGCTCACTGCAAGCTCCGCCTCCCGGGTTTATGCCATTCTCCGGCCTCAGCCTCCCGAGTAGCTGGGACTACAGGCGCCCGCCACATCGCCCGGCTAGTTTTTTGTATTTTTTAGTAGAGAGGGGGTTTCACTGTGTTAGCCAGGACGGTCTCGATCTCCTGACCTCGTGATCCGCCCGTCTCGGCCTCCCAGAGTGCTGGGATTACAGGCGTGAGCCACCGCACCTGACCGGTAGTTTGTGTCTTTTAAGAAATTGGTCTATTTCTTCCAAGTTGTCAAATTTATGGGCATAGAGTTGTTCCTAGTATTTCCTTATTATCTTTAAGTGTCTGTAGACTTTAAAATGATTTCATCTCCTTAATTCCTGATGTTGGTAACTTGTGTCTTCTCTCTTTTTTTTTCCTCTGTTCAACATTCTTGCTAAAGGTATATCCACTTTGTTGATCTTCCTTAAGAACTGATTATCAGTTTCATCAATTTTTTCTATTCTACCGTTTTCAGTTTTGCAAATCTCTACTCTTATATTTATTATCTACTTCCTTCTACTTTCTCTTGTTTCTCTAGTTGTTTAAAGGAAGAACTTAAATTATTGATTTGAGAATTTTCTTGGTTTTGAATGTAATTCTTTTATGCTATAAATTTTCTAATCCTGCTTAATCTGTATCACACACATTTTGATATACTGTGTTTCCATTTTTACTTAGTTCAAAAGGTTTTCTGATTTTCCCTGACATTTCACTTTTGACCCATGGATTATTTAGAGGTGAGTGGTTTAATTTTCAAATATTTGGGGGATTCATCAGACATCTTTCTGTTATTGAGTTTAATTCTGATAGGACTGGAGAATGCACTTTATACAATTTATATTTCTATTTGTTTTTTAACTTTTGTTAAGATTTGTTTTGTGACCTAGAGTATGTTCTATACTGGTGAATGTTTCATGTACACTTGAAATAAAGCATAGTCTGATGTTGTTAATTAAAGATTTGACCAATTAAGTCCAAATGAGTGATTGTGTTGGTCAGGTCTTCCATATTCTAGCTGTTTCTCTATACACTTGTTCTATTGGTTACTGAGGCAGGACTGTTAAATTCCCCGAATGTAATTGTGGTTTTGAATATTTCTCCTTTGAGTTACCGGTTTTGTTTTGTTTTTTTGAGACAGAGTCTCTTTCTGTGGCACAGGCTGGAGTGCAGTGGCCCCATCTCGGCTCACTGCAACCTCCACCTCCACCTCCTGGGTTCAAGCGATTCTCCTGCCTCAGCCTCCTGAGTAGCTGGGATTACAGGCATGCACCACCACGCCAGGCTAATTTTTATATTTTTAGTAGAGACAGGGTTTCACCATGTTGGCCAGGCTGATCTTGAACTTCTGATCCACCCACCTTGGCCTCCCAAAGTTCTGGGATTACAGGCGTGAGCCATGGCGCCCAGCCAGTTTTTTTTTTTTTTTTTTTTTTTTTTTCATGTATTTTGAAACTCTGTTAATGACAGGTGCCTACACATTTAAGGGTTGTGATATCTTCTTGGTAAATTGGCTCTTTTATTATATGTAATGCTCTCTTTTATCTCGTAGTATTTTTTATCTCTTGTAATATTTTCTAAGTTCTGCTTTATTTGACTTAATACAACTAGCCCACATTTTTTGTTAGTATCTCATGGTTTATCTTTTTTTATTCTTACATTTTGATGTATGTCATTATACTTAAAGTGGATGTCTTTAGACAGCATATAGTTGGGTCCTCTTTTTTGTTTTTTAATATATTTTGGAAGATTGTAGAGTCATTGGAAGTTGCAATGAAATACAGAGGGAATTCCTAGGTATATTTTACCTATCCTTCTCCAGTCTTAGCATCTTGTATAACTATATGCAGTGGAAAACCAGGAAATCAACATTGATACCACCCATGGAGCTTTTTCAGGTTTCTCTATTTATGTATGCATTCTGTATGTGGGTATAACTTGTGATTTTAACATGTATAGCTTCATATAATCAGCATGAGAATCAAGTTATTTAACTATATCATCATGTTCAGACCTCTCCTCATGCTACCTCTTTACATTCACACCTAATCCAAGGAAACCACTAATATGTTCTCCATCTCTGTAATTGTGTTATTTAAAAATGTTATATAAATGGATTCATGAAGTACGCATCCTTTTAAAATGGGCTTTCCCGCCCATTCAACATAGTTTCCTTAGGTTCATTCAAATTGTCACATGTATTAACAGTTTATTCCCTTTTATTGCTGAGTAGTGTTCCATGGTGAGGATGTACCATAGTTTATTTACTCCTGTGCCCACTGAAGAACATTTAAGTAGTTTCCAGTTTCTGGGCACTGTGCATAAAGCTGCTAGGCAGAGTTTTTGCATGAAAACAAGTTTTCATTTCATTGGAATAAAAGCCCAATTGTGCAATACCTGGGTCATAGGGTGAGTCTAGTTTTAGCTTTAAAAAGAATAGCCAAACTGTTTTCAGGAGTGAATATGGCTGTACCATTTTGCATTCCCACCAGCGATGAGTGAATGACTTAGCGATTCTCAGCCTCCTTGCCAGCATTTGATCTTACCACTATTTTTTAAAAGTCTTTCTAACAGTTCTGCTGTGATGGTTAATTTCATGTGTCAATTTCACTAGCCCATGGGGTATCAGATACTTGGTCAAACACTATTCTGAGTGTTTCTATGAAGGTGTTTTTGGATGAGCGTAACATCTAAATTGATAGACTGAGTGAAGCAGATTGCCCTCCCCACTGAAGGTGGGCCTCATCCAATCAGACAAGGGTCTAAATAGAACAAAAACGTACCCTTTCCCAAATTGGAGGGAATTCCTCCTGCCTGCCTTTGAGCTGAGACATTGTTTTTTTTCCTGCCTTGAGACTTGAACAGAAATATCAGCTCCTCCTGGGTCTTGGACCTGCTGACCTTCATGTAGAAACCACACCATTAGCTCACCTGGTTTTCAGGCTTGTGGATCAAACCACACCATCAGCTCTCTTGGGTCTTCAGCTTATCAGTCTCCATAAGTGCATGAGCCAATTCCTTATAATGTTTACACACACACACACACACACACACCCACACCCCTCTCTGTTGGTTCTGTTTCTCTGGAGAACCCTGACTAATGCCTGACTAATGCAGATTTTGTTACTGACACTGGAGTTCTGCTGTGAAACATACCTAATGGTAAGGACCAGCTTTGGAACTGGGCAGTGAGCAGAGGCTGGATGAATTTTGAGATACATGGTGGAAAAAGCCTAGATTTCCATGAAGGGACTATTGGTAGGTACGTGGACATTAAAGGCAATTCTGGTGAGGGCTCATGAATAAAAGATAAGAGCTGTGGAGAAAGCCTGTGCCATCTCAGAGAATACCCGTATCATCATGAAGAGAATATTGGAAGCAACATGAACACACTGTTAAAGACTATGGGGCGAGATCTCTGGTGGCAAACCCTAACCCTCTCTCTCAGACTGCTTTCTTTTTTCTTTTTTTTGAGACAGAATTTCACTCTTGTTGCTCAGGCTGGAGTGCAATGGCACGATCTTGGCTCACTGCAATCTCTGCCTCCTGAGAGTGGAGAACAAATTATTTGGAATTCAAAAGATTTGTCTTTTCTCCCCATTTATTTATATTTATTTGTTCATTCAATCATTTACTTACATTATGTGGCTCACAAATATTTCGTATTTTTGGTTATAATCCAGTACTATTTTATTATTTTGTTGCTCAAATTAATTCAGTTTTTTGCCACTTGCAAATCTTTCAATTACCTTTGACATATCCCCATCACTTTTTTTTTGTTTTTGAGACAGAGTTTCGGTCTTGTGGCTCAGGCTGGAGTGCAATGGCGCGATCTTGGCTCACTACAATCTCTGCCTCCCAGGTACAAACGAGTCTGAAATATGGCCTCGTGGAAAGGGAAAGACCTTACTGTCCCCCAGCCTGACACCCGTAAATGGTCTGTGCTGAGGAGGATTAGTAAAAGAGGAAGGCCTTTTTGTGGTTGAGATAGGAGGAAGGCCTCTGTTTCCTGCATGGCCCTGGGAATGGAATGTCTCAGTGTAAAGCCGACCATTCATTTTATTCTGAGACAGGAGAAAACTGCCCTGTGGCTGGAGGTGAGATATGCTGGTGGCAATGCTGCTCTGTTACTCTTTGCTACACTGAGATGTTCGGGTGGAGGGAAGCATAAAGCTGGCCTAGTTGCACATCTGGGCACAGTACCTTTCCTTGAACTTATTTATGACACAGATTCCTTTGCTCACATGTTTTCTTGCTGACCTTCTCCCCATCATCACCCTGTTCTCCTGCCGAGATAGTGAAAATTATAATCAGTAAATACTGAGGGAACTCGGAGACCAGCGCCAGTGCAGGTCCTTGCATGCTGAGTGTGCCAGTCCCCTGGGCCTACTGTTCTTTCTCTATACTTTGTCTCTGTGTCTTACTTCTTTTCTCAGTCTCTCATTTCCACCTGACGAGAAATACCCACAGATGTGGAGGGGCAGGCCCCCTTCATCTGGCGCCCAACATGGGTTCCTTTCTCTAAGGTGAAGATATGCTAGAGTGTGGTCATCGAGGACAAGTCAGTGAGAGATTCTTGGGCATGTCCACGGTCAGCCTTGTGGTAAGCTTGTGCACTCGGAGGAACCCAGGGTAACAGTGGGTCAAACTGAAAGCAAATATGCTTCTTATCTCGGCTTTATTGAAATTATTTTAAGAAGAGGGGGAGTTAGAGCCTCTACAGAAAATCTAATTATGCTATTTCAAACAATAGAACAATTCTGCCTGTGGTTTCCAGAACAGGGAACTTTAGATCTAAAAGATTGGTAAAAAATAAATAAAAATAAAAATAAAGATAAATTGGCAAATAAAACAAGCAAATAGGGAAGGTAAAATCATCCCACTTACAGTATGGAATGATTGGGCCATTATTAAAGCAACTTTAGAACCATTTCAAACAGGAGAATATAGTGTTTCAGTTTCTGATGCCCTTGAAAGCTGTGTAATAGATTGTAAAGAAGAGTCAGAGACAGAATTCAAGAAAGGAATGGAAAGTTCACATTGTAAAAATGTAGCAGAGTCTGTAATGGCCTGGTCAATGCAAAATGTTGACTACAATCAATTACAGGAGGTAATATATCCTGAATCATCAAAATGGAAGGGGGAGGGAGGGTCCAAAATAATTGGGGCTGTCAGATCTAAAGCAAGATGGTCAGCTCCTCCCCCCACAGTGCCGATACTTGTTTCATCTAGACCGATAGATACTCCAGTACTTCCACCCCCATCGCAGAATAGGCAATTGTTAACACAGGCTTCATGGGCATATCAGAGAGAAAAAGAAAGGGGAACAACTACTACTCCACCAGTGTGCCACAAATACAGCATCCACAATATCACCCTATTTCGATGGAAAATAAAATTCAACTATCTGTTGCTTATCAACATCAGCCGCTTCCAGAGGTTCAATAGAGACTTCAAGCTGTGTGTCCTGCACCAAATAGCATGGCACCATACCGGCAACCCACGGCGGTGGCGTATTACACACCACTACCACCTAGTGGACAAGGTAGTACACTGCACGTGGTCATTGATGAAGCCAGAAAACGGGGAGATCTTGAGGCGTGGCAGTTCCCAGTGATTTTACAACTGGTAAAGGCCGAGAAATGGACCCAAGCAGGAGCGCCTACCCGAGCTGAGGCTAGATATGAACCTTTCACCATGAAAATTTTAAAAGACATGAAGGAAGGAGTTAAACAATATTTACCCAACTCCCCTTACATGAGAACATTGTTAGATTCCATTGCTCATGGAAATAGACTTGTTCCTTATGATTGGGAAATTTTGGTCAAATCTTCCCTTTCACCTTCTCAGTTTTTACAGTTTAAAACCTAGTGGATTGAGGGGGTAAAAGAACAGGTGTGAAAAAATCGGGCTGCTAATTCCACTGTTAATATAGATGCAGACCAATTGTTAGGAACAGGTCCAAACTGGAGCACCATTAACCAACAATCAGTAATGCAGAATGAGGCTATTGAACAAGTAAGGGCTATTTGCCTCAAGGCCTGGGAAAAAATTCAGGACCCAGGAACCGCCTGCCCTTCTTTTAATTTAATTAGACAAGGCTCTAAAGAGCCATATCTTGACTTTGTGGCAATATTGCAAGATGCCACTCAAAAATCTATTACAGATGATAACACCCGAAAAGTTACAGCATAATTAATGGCTATTGAAAATGCAAATCCAGAATGTCAATCAGCCATAAAGCCATTAAAAGGAAAAGTTCCAGCAAGAGTTGATGTAATTACAGAATATGTGAAGGCTAGTGATGGGATGGAGGAGCTATGTGTAAGGCAATGCTAGTGGCTCAAGCAATGATAGGTCGCTTTAGGAGGACAAATTAGAACACCTTGGGGAAAATGTTATAATTGTGCTCAAATCGGTCATCTAAAAAATAATTGCCCAGTCTCAAACAGAATATGACAAATCAAGCTATTATGGCGAAAAATAAAGAGCCACCTGGCCTGTGTCCAAGATGTGAAAAAGGAAAACATTGGACTAATTAATGTCATTCTAAATTCGATAAAAATGGGCAGTGATTGTCGGGAAATGGGAAGAAGGGCCAGCCTCAGGCCCCATAACAAACTGGGGCATTCCCAATTCAGTCGTTTGTTCCTCAGGGTTTTCAGGGATGACAACCCCTGCAGCAAATACCACCACTTCAGGGAGACAGCAATAAAACAACTGCCCCCTGTCACAGCAGGCTATGCAGCAGATTTATGTTCCACTCAAATGGTCTCTTTACTCCCCGGAGAGCCCGCACGAAAGATTCCTACCAGGGGTATGTGGCCCGCTGCCAGAAGGGATGGTAGGCCTTATTTTAGGGAGATCAAGTCTAAATTTGAAGGGAGTCCAAATTCATACGGGGGTAATTGATTCAGATTGTAAAGGGGAAATTCAGTTAGTGATCAGCTCCACTGTTCCCTGGAGTGCCAATCCAGGTGATAGAATTGCTCAATTACTGCTTTTGCCTTACATTAGAATTGGGGAAAGCAAAACAGAACAGGAGGGTTTGGAAGTATCAGCCCTGCTGGAAAAGCCACTTACTGGGCTAGTCAGGTCTCAGAGGATAGATCTGTGTGTACAGTTACTATTCAGGGAAAGCAGTTTGAAGGATTAGTGGATACTGGGGCTGATGTTTCTATCATTACCTTAAATCAATGGCCAAAATATTGGCCTAAACAGAAGCCTGTTACAGGACTTGTTGGCTAGGCACTGCCTCAGAAGTGTATCAAAGTGCCGTGATTTTACATTGTCTAGGACCTGATAAGAAAGTACAGTTCAACCTATGATCACTTCTATTCCAGTCTATTTGTGGGGCTGAGCCTTGTTACAACAATGACGTGCGGAGATTACTATCCCAGCCTCCCCATACAGCCCCACGAGTCAAAAAATCATGACTAAAATGGGATATCTCCCTGGAAAGGGACTATGAAAGAGTGAAGACGGCATGAAAGTCCCAACTGAGGCTGAGGGAAATCAAGAAAGAAAAGGAATAGGGTATCCTTTTTAGGGGCAGCCATTGTAGAGCCTCCAAAATCCATTCCATTAACTTGGAAAACAGAAAAACCTGTGTGGGTGAATCAGTGGCCGCTACCAAAACAAAAACTGGAGGCTTTACACTTATTAGCAAAGGAACAATTAGAAAAGGGACATATTGAGCCTTCATTTTTGCCTTGGAATTCTCCTGTGTTTGTAATGCAGAAGAAATCTGGCAGATGGTGTATGCTAACTGACTTCAGAGCTGTTAATGCCATAATTCACCCATGGGGGCTCTCCAGCCCAGGTTGCCCATGATCCTCAAGGATTGGCCTTTAATTATAATTGATCTGAAGGATTGCTTTTTTACCATTCCTCTGGCGAAACAGGATTTGCTTTTACTATACCAGCCATAAATAATAACCAGCCACCAGGTTTCAGTGGAAAGTGTTGCCTCAGGGAATGTTTAATAGTCCAACTATTTGTCAGACTTTTGTAGGTCAAGCTCTTCAGTTAGAGACAAGTTTTCAGACTGTTATTCATTATGTTGATATTTTGTGTGCTGCAGAAACGAGAGACAAATTAATTGACTGTCACACATTTCTGCAAACGAAGTTGCCAACGCAGGACTGACAGTAGCATCTGATAAGATTCAAGCCTCTACTCCTTTTCATTACTTGGGAATGCAGGTAGAGGAAAGGAAAATTAAACCACAAAAAATAGAAATAAGAAGAGACACATTACAAACATTAAATGACGTTCAAAAGTTGCTAGGAGATATTAATTGGATTCGACCAACTCTAGGCATTCCTACTTATGCCATGTCAAATTTTTTCTCTAAAGAGGGGATGCAGACTTAAATAGTAAAAGAACATTAACTCCAGAGGCAACCAAAGAAATTGAATTAGTTGAAGAAAAAATTTGGTCAGCACAAGTAAATATAATAGATCCCTTGGCCCCACTCCAACTTTTGATTTTTGATTTTTGCTACTGCACATTCTCCAACAGGCATCATTGTTCAAAATAAAGATCTTGCGGAGTGGTCATTCCTTCCTCACAGTACAAGACTTTTACATTGTACATGGATCAAATGGCTACATTAATTGGTCAGGCAAGATTACGAATAATAAAATTGTGTGGGAGTGACACAGACAAAATCATTGTTCCTTTAAACAAGGAACAGTTTAGACAAGCCTTTATCAATTCTGGTACATGGCAGATTGGTCTTGCTGATTTTGTGGGAACTATTGACAATCATTACCTAAAAACAAAAATCTTCCAGTTTTTAAAATTGACTACATGGATTTTACCTAAAATTAACAAACATGAAGCTTTAGAAAATGCTGATGGTGTTTACTGATGGTTCCAGCAATGGAAAAGTGGCTTACACCAGGCCAAAAGACTGAGTTATCGAAACTCAATATCACTCAGCTCAAAGAGCAGAGTTGGTTGCCATCATTACAGTGTTACATGATTTTAATTAGCTATTAACATTGTATCAGATTCTGCATATGTAGTACAGGCTACAAAGGATGTTGAGACAGCCCTAATCAAATACAGTATGGATGATCAGTTAAACCAGCTATTCAACTTATTACAAGAAACTATAAGAAAAAGAAGTTTCCCATTTTATATTTCTCATATTCGAGCACATACTAATTTACCAGGGCCTTTAAAGCACATGAACAGGCCGACTTGCTGGTATCCTCTGCATTCGTAAAAGCACGAGAACTTCATGCCTTGACTCATGTAAATGTAACATGATTAAAAAATAAATTTGATATTACATGGAAATAGGCAAAAAATATTGTACAGCATTGCACCCAGTGTCAAGTTCTACACCTGCCCACTCAAGAGGCAGGAGTTAATCCCAGAGGCCTATGTCCTAATGCATTATGGCAAATGGATGTCATGCATGTACCTTCATTTGGAAAATTGTCATTTGTCCATGTGACAGTTGATACTTACTCACATTTCATATGGGCAACCTGCCAGAGAGGAGAAAGTACTTCCCATGTTAAAAGACGTTTATTATCTTGTTTTGCTGTCATGGGAATTCCAGAAAAAATTAAAACGGACAATGGGCCAGGGTACTGTAGTAAAGCATTCCAAAAATTCTTAAATCAGTGGAAAATTACACATACAACAGGAATTCCCTATAATTCCCAAGGACAGGCCATAGTTGAAAGAACTAATAGAACATGCAAAACTCAATTGGTTAAACAAAGAAAAGGGGGAGACAGTAAGGAGTATAACACTCCCCAGATGCAACTTAATCTAGCATTCAATACTTTAAATTTTTTAAAACATAGAAATCAGACCACTACCTCAGCAGAACAACATCTTACTGGTAAAAAGAACAGCCCACATGAAGGAAAACTGATTTTGTGGAAAGACAACAAAAATAAAACATGGGAAATAGGGAAGGTGATAACATGGGGGAGAGGTTTTGCTTGCGTTTCACCAGGGGAAAATCAGTTCCTGTTTGGATACCCACTAGACATTTAAAGTTCTGTAATGAACCCATCAGAGATGCAAAGAAAACACCTCCGTGGAGACCGAAACACCGCAATCGAGCACCATCGACTTGCCAGGTTAACAAAATGGTGATATCAGAAGAACAGATGAAGTTGCCATCCACCAAGAAGTTGGAGCCGCCGACTTGGGCACAATTAAAGAAGCGGACACAGCTGAAAAAAGCCTGGGAATGTAAATGTGACACGAACTCCAGAGAATAGGCTGCTTGCAGCTTTGATGATTGTATCAACGGTAATAAGTCTCCTCATGTCTGCAGGAGCAGCTGCAGCTAATTATACTTACTGGGCCTATGTGCTTTCCCCGTCCTTAATTCGGGCAGTTACATGGGTGGATAATCCCATTGAAATATATGTGAATAATAGTCCGTGGGTGCCTGACCCCACAGATGATCATTGCCCTGCCCAACCCGAGGAAGAAGAAATGATGATGAATATTTCCACTGGGTATCATTATCCTCCTGTTTGCCTAGGGAGGGCACCAGGATGCTTAATGCCTGCAACCCAGAATTGGTTGGTAGGAGTACCTACTGTCAGTGCCCCCAGTAGGTTTACTTATCACATCGTAAGTGGAATGTCACTTAGGCCACAGGTAAATTATTTGCAGGACCCTTCTTTTCAAAGATCATTAAAATCTAGGAGGCCTAAGGGGAAGCCTTGCCCCAAGGAAATTCCCAAAGGATCAAAAGGCCCAGAAGTTTTACTTTGGGAAGGATGTGTGGCTGATTGTGAGGTGATATCACAAAACAATGAATTTGGAACTATTGCAGGTTGGTCACCTCAAGGTCAATTCTACCGCAATTGCACAGGACAAACTCAAGTGTGTCCCAGTGCACATGTGAGTCTGGCTGTGAACAGTGACTTAACAGAAGGTTTAGATAAAAATATGTACTAAAGGTTAGAGTCTCTACCCTTGGGAATGGGGTGAAAAGGGAATCTCATCACCTCGACCAAAGTTAGCTAGTCCTGTTACTGGTCCTGAGCACGTGGAACTTTGGAAGCTTACTGTGGTCTCACACTGCATTAGAATTTGGTCTGGAAATCAAGCTATAAGAACAAGAGACCATAAGCTATCTTACACTATCGACCTAAATTCCAGTCTGACGATTCCTTTGCAAAGTTGTGTAAAACCCCCTTATATGCTAGTTGTAGGAAACATAGTTATTAACCCAGATTCCCAAACTATAACCTGTGAAAATTGTAGATTGTTTACTTGCATTGATTCAACTTTTAATTGGCAGCACCGTATTCTACTAGTGAGAGCAAGAGAGGGTATGTGGATCCCTGTGTTCATGGACTGACTGTGGGAGGTTTTGCCATCCGTCCGTATTTTAACTGAAGTACTAAAAGGAGTTCTAAATAGATCCAAAAGATTCATTTTTACTTTGATTGTGGTGATTATGGGATTAATTGCGGTCACAGCTATGGCAGCTGTGGCAGGAGTTGCATTATACTCCTCTGTTCAAACTGCAGAATATGTAAATAATTGGCAAAATAATTCCTCAAAATTGTGAAACTCTCAGACCCAAATAGATCAAAACTTGGCAAACCAAATAAATGATCTTAGAGAAACTGTCATTTGGATGGGAGACAGGCTCATGAGCTTGGAACATCGTCTTCAGTTACAGTGTGACTGAAATACATCAGAATTTTTCCTTACACCCCAAGCCTGTAAGGAGTCTGAGCATCACTGGGACATGGTTTGATGCCATCTATGAGGAAGAGAAGATAATCTTACTTTAGACATTTCAAAATTAAAAGAACAAGTTTTTGAGGCATCAAAAGCCCATTTCAATTTGGTGCCAGGAACAGAGGCAATTGCAGAAGCTGCTGATGGTCTCGCAAATCTTAACCCGGTCACTTGGATTAAAACCATTGGAAGTTCTGTGGGGAAAAGAAAGATGTAACTGCCACTGTCTATATAGAAAGAAGTACACATAAGAGACTCCATTTTGTTCTGTATTTGAGATGCTGTTAATCTGTGACCCCACCCCCACCCTTGTCCTTGCAAGAGACATGTGCTGTGGTAACTCAAGGTTTAACGGATTTTGGGCTGTGCAGGGTGTGCTTTGTTAAACAAGTGCCTGAAGGCAGTATGCTTGTGAAAAGTCATCACCATTCTCTTAATCTCAAGTACCCAGGGACACGTACACTGCCAAAGGTCGCAGGGACCTCTGCCTAGGAAAGCTAGGTATTGTCCAAGGTTTCTCCCCATGTGATAGTCTGAAATATGGGCTCGTGGGAAGGGAAAGACCTGATCATCCCCCAGCCTGACACCCGTGAAGGGTCTCTGCTGAGGAGGACTAGTATAAGAGGAAAGAAGGCCTCTTGGCAGTTGAGATAGAGAAAAGCATCTGTTTCCCGCCCGCCCCTGGGCAATGGAACATCTCAGTGTAAAACCCGATTGTACTGTTTACTGAGAAAGGAAAAAAACCGCCTTAGGGCTGAAGGTGGGACTTGCTAGTGTAAGGCTGCTCTTTACGCACCAAAAAGGTTTATGGAGATGTTTGCATGTGCATATCAAAGCACAGCACTTTTCCTTAAACTTATTCATGTCACAGAGATCTTTATTCATGTCTTACTGCTGACCTTCTCCCTACGATGATCCTATCATCCTGCCACTTCCCTTTTTCTAAGATGATAAAGATAATGATCAATAAACACTGAGGGAACTCAGAGACCGGTGCTGGCGTGGGTTCTCTGCATGCTGAGCCCTGGTCCCCTGGGCCCACTTTTTCTTTCTCTGTACTTTGTCTCTGTGTCTCATTTCTTTTCTCAAGTCTCTCGTTCCACCTAACAAGAAACACCCACAAGTGTGGAGGGGCAGGCCACCCCTCCAAGTTCCACTATTGTAAATTTCGTATTAATCCTTGTGTGCCTGCTCTGTCTGTTGTTAAGTCTACAGGTGTACCCAGGAGCTTCGAAGAGACAGCGACCATCAAGAATGGGCCATAAGGATGATGGCGGTTTTGTCAAAAAGCAAATGGGGAAATGTAGGGGAAAGGAAGAGAGATCAGACTGTTACTGTGTCTATGGAGAAAAGGAAGCCATAAGAAACTCCTTTTGATCTGTACTGAGAAAAATTGTTCTGCTTTGAGATGCTGTTAACCTGTAACTTTAGCCCCAGCCCTGTGCTCACAGAAACATGTGCTGTATTGAATCAAGGTTTAAGGCATTTAGGGGTGTGCAGGGTCTGCAATATAACAATATGTTTGCAGGCAGTATGCTTGGTAAAAGTCATCACCATTCTCCATTCTCTATTAACACGATGCACTGAGGAAAACCCCAGGGACCTCTGCCTGAGAAAACCTGGGTGTTGTGCAAGGTTTCCCCCCACTGAGACAGCCTGAGATATGTCCTTGTGGGAAGGGAAAGATCTTACTGTCCCCCAGCCCAACGCCTATAAAGGGTTTGTGCTGAGGAGGATTAGTAAAAGAGGAAGGCCTCTTTGTGGTTGAGATAAGAGGAAGGCCTCTGTTTCCTGCATGTCCCTGGGAATGGAATGTCTTGGTGTAAAGTCGACCATTCATTCTATTCTGAGATAGGAGAAAACTGCCCTATGGCTGGAGGCGAGATATGCCAGCAGTGATACTGCTTTGTTACTCTTTGCTACACTGAGATGTTTGGGTAAAGAGAAACATAAATCTAGCCCACGTGCACATCCGGGCACAGTACCTTTCCTTGAACTTATTTATGCGTCTTATTATTATTTATGCATCTTATTATTATTTATGCGTCTTATTTCTTTTCTCAGTATCTCGTCTCCACCTGATGGGAAATACCCACAGGTGTGGAAGGGGAGGCCCCCTTCGCCTGTTTTAAGCAAAACATGAGTTAATACTGATTCTCCAACTTGAACCCACTAGCACTTGGATCATACTAACCTCCTCCTGTTTGTCATCTGTAAATCCTCACCCCAACAGTGAGACCCTGGACTCAGAAGCATTTTAATTACCAAATTTCATAGGTTATGTGTTTCACTTTGACTGAGCTTTGGTAGTTTGTGGCTTTCAAGTAATTGATCCATTTCTTCGAAGTTGTTGAATTTATTAGTTTAAAATTGTTAATAATATTTTCTTATTTTAATGGCTTAAGGATTTGTTATGATGTCACTTTTTTGTTCTTGATATTGATAATTTGTGTGTTCTTTTTTTAATGTTTGTCGGTCTTGATTGAGCTTTATTATTTTTTATTTTTTTCAAAGAATTGGCTTTTTAATTTTGTTTTTCTGTTTTCAATTTCATTAATTTATAACTTAATCTTAATTTTTCCTTCCTTATGTATACTCTGACTTTCTGTAGCTATTTATTTTTTAGTGCTTTTTGAGATAGGAATTTGGATGATTGATTTGAGGTCTTTCCTCTTGGTAAACTTGTAGTGCTGTAAATTTCCTCTCAGTGTTACTGTAACTGCACCCCACAAATTTTGATGCGCTATGTTTTCATTTTCATTCAGTTCTGTGATTTTAAAGTTTCATTTGAGACCATGGATTATTTCCTTTGACTTGTAGATTATTTAGAAGGGTGTTTAATTTCCAAGTGTTTGGAGATTTTTTTTCTGTGTTTCTGTTACTGATTTCTTGTTTCATTCCTTTATAATCAGAAAACACACTCTGTATGATTTCTTTTTTTTTAACTGTTTTAAGACCTAAGATATAGAAAGTCATTTTGATGAACCATGTATGCGTGAAATGAATGTGTATTATGCTCTTGTTGTATGAGGAGTTTTATAAACCTTAGTTAGGTCTTACTGGCTGAAGATGGTGTGTTTAATCCTTCTAAATCCTTGCTGACTTTTTGTCTAGTAGGTCTATCAATTACTGTGAGTGGGATGTTGAAATCTCCAACTAAAATTGCATATATGTCTATTTCTCCGTTTAGTTCTCTCAGTTTTTGCTTCATTTACATTAAAGCTCTGTGTTTTGGTGCATACACCTTTAGGATGGCTTTACATTTTTGGGGGATTGCAACTTTTATCATTGTGTAATGTCTTTTTCTCTCTACTGCTTTTCTTCTGTCTGAAATCTTTTCTCATATTAATATATCCACTTGTGCTTTTTGTGTTAGCATTTTTTTTTTTTTTACATCCTTTTACTTTCAACATACCTATGTCATGTTGGCAGAGAGTTTCTTGTAAACAACACATATTTTGCTGTTTTAAAAATTCATGCTGCCAATATCTCCCTTTTAATTTGTGTATTTAGACCACTTATATTTAAATTATTGAGGCCAGACATAGTGGCTAATGCCTGTAATCCCAGCACTTTAGGAGGCTGAGGCAGGAGGATTGCTTGAGGCCAGGAGTTTGAGACCAGTCTCAAACTACCACCCTTTTGTAGAGACATAACAAGACCCTGTCTCTACAAAAAATGAAAAAAATTAGCCAGGCAGGGTGGCATGAGCCTTGTTGACCCAGCTACTTGAGACGCTGATGTGGGAGGATTGCTTGAGCCCAGGAGTTCAAAGTTGTAGTGAGCCATGATTGTGCCACTGTACTCCAGACTGGGCAACACAGTGAGATCGTGTTAAAAAAAAGTAATCATTGATATGTTAGGGCTTAAGACTGCCATTTTACTTTTTGTTTTCTATCTGTTTGCATTATTTCTTATGCCTCTTTTTCTTTTCTCTCTTATCAGCCTGTGGGTTATGTGGACATAGAGTTCAATTTTGATGCATTTTTTACATATTCGAGTATATTATTTTTCATAATTTTATTGATTGCTGTAGCTATTACTATATACAAATGTAACTTTCACAGCTTACTGCTATTGATGTTTTACCAGTTTGAATGAAGTATAGAAATATTAATCACATTTAGGTTCTCTGATGGTTAAAATCAGGTGTCAGCTTGATTGGATTGAAGGATGCCTAGATAGCTGGTAAAATATTGTTTCTGGGTGTGTCTGTGAGGGCGTTCCCAGAGGAGATTGACATTGGAGTCAGTGGACTGGGAGTGGAAGACCCACCCTCAATATGGGTGGATACCATCCAATCGGCTGCTAGTGCAGCTAGAACAAAGCAGGCAGTAGAAGGTAGGATAAGCTGGCTTGCTGAGTCTTCTGGCTTTCATCTTTCTCTTCATGCTGGATACTTCCTTCTATTCCTCCTGCCCTTGGACATCAGCCTCCAGGTTCTTTGGCATTTGGACTCTTGGACTTAAACACCAGTGGTTTGCAGGGGCCTGTTGGGCCTTTGGCCACAGACTGAAGGCTGCACTTTCAGCTTCCCTGCTTTTGAGGCTTTTGGACTTGAACTGAGCGATTGCTGGCTTATTTCCTTAGCTTGCAGAGGGCCGGTCATGGGACTTTTCCTTTTGATCACTTGAGCCAATTTTCCCTAATAAACCCCCTTTCATATATACATAGATCCTATCAGTCTGTCCCTCTGGAGAACTCCGACTAATACAGCTTCCTTTACCTTCCCACTTAGAAAAAATGTAATTGTTCTGGGTATTTCCTCTGTATACATTGAATATCATGTAAGGTAGTATTAGAACTTTAGCTTCAAACATAAAACATGGTTACAGAAACTCATAAGGTGAAGAATATTCTATCATTTATACTTCTCCTTTTACTGATTTCATTATTTTCCTTTATGAAAACTCCATCTTGCTGTTTTCATGTTCTTTCTGTTTTCATTTTATTTCTGTTTGGAGGGATTTCTTTAGCCATTCTTAAGGGGTAAGTCTGCTAGCAACACATTCTGTTAGTTCTCCTTCATCTGAGAATATCTTTATTTTTCCCTTCATTCCAGTAGGATGGTGTTGGTAGAAGAGCCGAGACAGGACTAGCTTGTCTGTCATGATGTAAAAGAATCTTGGAAATGTCCTGGGTCCAGGGTCTAAACCCCCTCGTGGCACCCTCATGACTTGGATGGAATCCAGGACTCAGGGCGTCAAACCTCTCGTGGCCTCTGGAGTGTGTCCAGACTTGCTGGCTCCTTGCTTCTTGCTTTCCCAGGATCATAAATTGATTGTATCTTGAGTTGGAAGAACATGCTCTCTATTATCTCAAGTAGCAGAGCTTGTTCCATATGCTTCAAAGAAAATGCTAAACTGTCACAGCTACACTAGATGCACCACTACCTTTCTTTTTTTTTTTTTTTTTGTCTTTTTTTTTTTTTTTTTTTTTTTCCTTTTTGTGGAGAACGGGGTCTCGCTATATTACCCAGGCAGGTCTCGAACTCCTGTCTATCCCCACATCTGCACATCCTCACCACCTGCTTTGTTTGATCACCAGTAAATAGTGTGGGCTCCCAGAGCTCAGGGCCTTCACTGCCTCCATACTAGCGTTGGCCTGCAGGACCCACATTATGCACTCTTAAGCTGCCTTTTCTCATTCCTTTGATTCTTCCGGACTGTGTAGCCCCCACGGCCTGGTGTTGGGTCTGATCATGCCAGTATTCCTGGCGCCCAATGTGGGGCTACAAAGAACCTGGTGAAGGAATGCTAGAGCATGTGGAAGCGGAGGACGCATCATCAGAGGACACCTGAGGATGACTGAAAGAAGCTAGGTGGGCAAGCTGGGTGCTCAGAAGAACCAGGGTAACAATGGGACAAATTGAAAGCAAACATTCTGCTTATTTAAATTTTCTAAGGTATTTATTATGGAGAAGGGGAGTGAACATTAGTGCTCAGAATTTATCAAAACTCTTTAGTAGGGTAGAACAGTTTTGTGCATGGTTCCCAGAACAAGAGACTATGGAGTTGGGTGAATGGGAAAGAATTGGCAGAGATTTTAAAAAGGCATGTAAAGAAGGAGCGAAAATTCCATTTCCTGTTTGGTTAGTGTGGGCATTGATAAAGGCAGCTCCTGAGCCATTTCAAACAGATGATGAGGCAGATTCAGATGAGGAAGAAGCAGATGAGTGTAAAAAACTAACTTCAGATTCTGAATGTGAGGAACAGGAGCCAGAGGAAATTAATGAAAAGAAACGGAAACTGAAAAAGGTATATTTTTAGTAGCCCGTCGGCTCCACCTGCTGAATTAAGTGAATGGCCACCTCCTCCCTCTCCCCCTAATGGGCGAGAAAATGAATTAGCTGTAAAACTTACTGCTCCTATAGTTAAAATATTAAAGCATGGAGCAATTGGTGGTGCTACACAAAATTCTATTCAAAAAGCTAGAGCCGAGGGAGACCTAGAAGCATGGCAATTTCCAGTTACTATAATCCAACAAGGAGGACAAAATACAGCTAATTGGGTCACTTTTCCTTTTAAACTGTTAAAAGAATTCAAACAAGCCATTAGTCAATATGGGCCAAATTCTCCTTTTGTGCAGACTTTGTTAAAAATGTGGCTCTTGATAATAGGTGAATGCCATATGAGTGGGCTACTTTAACAAAATCTGTTCTCACTTCATTCAGTACTTGTAGTTTAAAACCTGATGGGCTGACAAAGCTCAAACCCAGGCAAGAGAAAACACACAAGCACAGCCACCTGTACCTGTTTCTTTTGATCAGCTAATGGGAGTTAGACCTAATTGGGGTCAATTAGAAAATCAAGCAGAAATGGAGAATGTTGCCATTGTTCAGTTACGCACTGTGTGCCTATGGGCATGGGAGAGAATAAATGTTACAGGAGAAAAATATCCTTCTTTCAGTTCTGTCTGACAAGGACCTAAAGGAACATATACTGATTTTATTGCTCGGCTCCAAGAGACTGTACATAAAGTTATAACTGACAAAACAGCTCAAGATGTTGGAATACAGCTCCTTGCCTGTGATAAGCCAATGCAGAGTGTCAAGCTGATATTAGACCTATGAGAGGGAAGCTCATTTGTCTGAATATATTAAGGTTTGTGATGGCATTGGGGGTAATTTACATAAGGCTACTGTTAGCTCAAGCTGTGGCTGGATTAAAGGGGAAAAAAATATGCCCTGTTTCTCAGGCTCTTGTTTTAATTGTGGGCAATTTGGACATACACAAAAGGAATGTGAAAAAGGAAGTCAATAGGCAAGGGATACTACCAGTAAGCAACAAAAACATCCCAGTATGTGCCCCTGGTGCAAGCAGGGCAATCACTGGGCAAATCATTGTCGTTCTAAATTTAGCAAAGATGGGCAATCTCTTTTGGGAAATGGGAAGAGGGGCCCGCCTCAGGTCCCTCAACAGAGGTGAATCCGGCACAGCCAGTGCCTTTACAAACATATAACAATTTTGTCCCCTGCCACAGCAGGCAGTGCTGCTGCAGATCTTTGCAGCACAGTTCCTGTTTCCTTACATCCTGGGGAGCCACCAAAGAAAGTTCCCAAAGGAGTTAGGGGCTCTTTACCCTCAGTAATGGTCTGTTGCTTGCAAGGTCTAGTTTAAAATTAAGAGGTGTCACTGTACATACAGGAATAATTGATTCTGATTATACCAGAGAAATCCAATTAGTTATTAGTTCCTCAACTCCGTGGTCTGCTTCCCCAGGAGAAGAAATTTCTCGGTTATTACCACTACCTTACACAAAGCTAGGACATAGTACAGTAAAAAGAACAGGAGGCTTTGCTAGTACAGATCCAGCAGGAAAGGCTGTCTATTGGGTTAATCAACTGTCTGACAAAAGACCTATTTCTACAGTAACCATTCAAGGTAAAGACTTTGAAGGATTAGTAGACACTGGAGCTGATGTCTCTATTATTGCTTTAAATCAGTGGCCCCAACAATGGCCCAAAGAAAGGCTTCAATGGGTATTGTTTTCATAGAGACTGCCTCAGAAGTTTTTCAAAGTTCTTTAATTTTGCCATGCCAAGGGTCAGATGGCCGAGAAGGGACAATTCAACCCATTTACACCTATTCCTGTCAATCTATAGGGAAGAGACTTACTACAACAAGGTGGTGCTTAAATATCTATTCCTATTGATCAGTATAGTAATAACAGTAAGCAAATGATGAGAAAAATGGGATATCTCCTGGGGAAAGTACTAGGAAAAAATGAAAATGGCCAAGCAGAACCTTTAGAACCTTGCTTTAGGGCAAGCAGATCAAACTGGATTAGGGTATCATTTTTAGGAGTGGCCATTGCTGATCCTCTGGCTCCCATTCCTCTTGTTTGGTTAACTGCCAAATGAGTTTGGATGGAGCAGAGGCCACTGAAACAGAAGGAACTGGAGGCTTTTAAAGAATTGGTGCAGCAACAATTGCAAAAGGGACACACAGAGCCTACCTTCTCTACTTGGAATTTTCCTGTGTTTGTTGTTAAGAAAAAATCAGGTAAATGGAGAATGTTAATAGATTTAAAGGCTGTTAATGCTGTAATTCAACCCATGGGCATGCTGCAACCAGGACCACCCTCCCCAACTATGATTCCTAGATACTGGCCTCTCATAGTGATAGACTTAAAAGACTGTTTCTTTACCATTCCTTTAGCTACCCAAGATTATGAAAAATTTGCTTTTATTGATCCTGTTGTAAATAACAAAGAAACAGTGGACAGATACCATTGGAAAGTATTACCAGAAGGCATGTTAAATAGCCCAACTATTTGTCAAACTTATGTCAGAAAAGCTATTAAGGCAGTTAGACAACAATTTTTAAAATGTTATATTATCCATTACATGGATGGTATTTTATGTGCAACTGAAACTAGGGAGGAATTAATGCTATGCTACAAACAATTAGAAAAGGCTGTAACAGCAGCAGGGTTAATCATAGCTCCTGATAAAATCCAAGCTTCTACTCCCTGTCAATATTTAGGAATGAAGGTAGAACAAAGTTATATTGAGCCTCAAAATGTTCAAATTCGAAGAGATAATTTAAAAACTCTAAATGGTTTTCAGAAATTTTTAGGAGATACTAATTGGGTTCAACCCACATTAGACATTCCTACTTATGCTGTCTCACCTCTTTTCTATCTTACGAGGTGATTCTGATCTTAACAGTAAACACTCTTTATCCAAAGAAGTATCAGAAGAACTTCAATTAATTGAAGAAAAAGCACAAGTGAAACGAATTGACCCTATGCAGCCATTACAGTTTTTAGTTTTTCCTACTAAACATTCACCTACAGGAGTTATGTTCAACAGAATGATCTGGTTGAGTAGCTTTTTCTACCTCACAATACAACTAAAAGGCTCACCCTTTACTTAGATCAAATTGCTATACTAGTAGGACAAGCAAAGCTGCACACAACAAAGTTAATAGGATATGATCCAAATCAAATTATAGTTTCATTAAACAAACAACAAATTCAGCAAGTTTATATTAATTCCCAGGAATGGCAAGTGAATTTGTCTGGTTTTATTGGTGTTCTTGATAGACATTATCCCAAATCCAAAATATTCCAATTTCTTAAATTAACATCATGGATATTGCCTTCCATTACTCAAAAAGCCCCTATTGAAGGGGCCGTTACTGTTTTTCCTGATGGGTCTGGTAATGGAAAAGACTCATATGTAGAACCTCAGCAACAAGTTTTTCAAACTGACTTTACTTCTGCTCAACGGGCTGAACTTATGGCTGTAATTATGGTATTAAAAACCTTTAAACAGCCAGTTAATAATTGTTTCTGATTCAGCTTATGTGGTATAAGCCACACAAAATATTGAATGTGCTTTAATTTGCAATGTGACTAATGAACAACTTAATCTTTATTTCATTATTTATAGCAAGCAGTACAACAAAGTAATTCCCCTGTCTATATTACTCACATAAGAGCACATGCTAACCTCCCAGACCCTTTGACTAAACTTAATCAAAGGGTGGATGCACTGGTTTCTGCAGCTTTTGATGATGCACAGACATTCCATTCTTTAACCCAACTTAATGCTGCAGGCCTGAGCAAAATATATAATTTATCATGGAAGCAGGCTAAGGAAGTTGTTCTGTCAAGTTTTACATCTACCACATCAAGGAGCAGGAGTTAACCCTAGAGGTTTATCTCTGAATTCCATGTGGCAGATGAATGTAACACGTTTCCACCTTTGGAAAATCATCCTTTGTTCATGTTTCAGTAGATACTTATTCACATTTTATCTGGGCCTCATGTCAAACGGGAAGCTACAGGTCATGTTAAAAGACATCTTTTTATCTTGCTTTGCAGTTATGGGAATTCCAGAAAAAATAAAAACTGATAATGGCCCAGGGTATTGCAATAAAGCCATGACTGCATTTTTCAGCAGTGGAATATTACCCATACTACAGGAATTCTATGTAACTCACAAGGACAACAATAGTTAAAAGAGCTAATTGTACCTGAAAAACTCAAATACAAAAACAAAAAGGGGGAAATCAGACATATAACTCCCCATATATGCAATTACATTTAGCTTTATTAACATTAAATGTTTTAAATTTACAAAAAGATCAACCCATGACTGCAGCTGAACAACGTCTGACAGGATAAAAGGAAAATAAAAGGCTGGACAAGATATATGGTGGAGGGATGCATATGCAAAAAGCTGGGAAAAAGGAAAAATAATTACATGGGGAAGAGGATTTGCTTGTGTCTCTCCAGGTGACAATCAGTTGCCTGAGTGGGTGCCCACCAAACATCTGAAGATCCATCATGAGCCACACCAGGAAGAGAGGACTCTGGGAAGTGCCAGAGCTCCCTATACGAGTGATGGTGTGAATGAACATCTCATAGACAAAGGAAAAGACCAAGAATACTAACCAGGCGTATCCTCCAACATGGGGCCAAATCAAGAAGCTGGCGCAGATGGCAGAGGTCAACCTCGGAGCACAGAACAGACCAAAAACAACTAATAATTTAATGGTAGCTATGATGTCTGTTCTCATGGTCATTGTAAGTATTCCCTCAGTAACTGCTGAAACAAAAAACAATTATACTTATTGGGCATATGTTCCTTTTAAACCACTTTTATGGCTAGTAACATGGTTAGACCTCCCAGTGGAAGTATACACTAATGATACTTTTCGGATGCCTGGTTCTACTGATGATAGAGGCCTGTCTCACCCTCAAGAGGAAGAAACAATTATGAATATCCGTTGGGATTTGAGCATTTATTTATTTGCTTGGGAAAAGCCAATGGGTGCTTACCTCCCAGTCATCAATCTTTGCTGGCGATAGTGTCTGAACTTAACATCTGCATGGCACAATTTCATATGCTTTCTGGTCTTAGTATTTATCACAATGATTATGCTCCTGTAACTGAAGTTTACTGCCCTCAAAAAGCTATCTGTAAAGTGGATTGGACATGGTCAGAAAAAATGAAGACATTTGCTTGGGAAGATTGTATCACATGGAGAGCAGAGGTGATACAATGATTCATATGGAGTTATTGTTGATGGTCCCCTAAAGATGCATTGATGGGGCTCACCTCTCAAACTGTAGGTAATTGTCACCCTACATCTAAACAAAAGGATCAAATAGTGGACACCATAAGAAGTACAGCAAGAGATCCCATTATTTGAGCATATGGTGGTATAGTGGTACCTCATCCACAAATGATATGTTCTGCTGTAGGAGTTAAACATAAGGAGTTGTGGGAAATATTAATGGCACTAAAAAAGATAAAGATTTGGGAAGGGACATATACTAAGCTGACCCAATATAATCCTAATTACATATTAGAATTGAGTCATAATGATTCACTCTGGATACAGAGTTGTGTCCGTCTGCCTTTCCTAATTGTAGTGGGTGATTTAAAACTTGATCTCCCTAATCATCATGTGACTTCTCAAGAATGTAGATTGTTTACTTGTGTGAATTCTTCCTTGTCTAATACTGATCATTCTATTTTCGTGGTAAGAGCCCAAGAAGGAGTATGGATACCTGTAAAGCTTTCCTGTCCTTGGGAATCTTCTCCTCCTGTGCATATTATTACTGAAATTCTTTGGAAGATTTTGAGGTGCTCTTGGTGTTTCATTGCTACTTTAATTTTAATCATTATGGAATTGATTGCTGTCACAGCTACTGCAGCAGTAGCTGGAGTTGCTTTGCATTCTACAGTACAAACAGCAGACTATGTAAATAATTGGCAGAAAAATTCTACTCTGCTGTGGAATTCCCAAACTAACATCGACCAGAAACTAGCTGATCAAGTTAATGATCAGCTAATCAAGTCCAACAAACTGTAATGTGGCTAGGAGATCGTGTAGTTAATTTAGAATATAGAATGCAGTTACAATGTGATTGGAATACCCCTGATTTTTGCATTACTCCTCATCTGTATAATGAAACAGAGCATGAATGGGAAAAAGATAAGAGACATTTAAAAGGTCATACTGAAAATTTATCTTTGGATATTGCAAAACTGAAGGAACAAGTATTTCAAGACTCGCAGGCACATGTGACACTAATGTCAGGAACTGAAGTGCTTGAAGGAGATGTAGATGGATTAGCAGCTATTAACCCATTAAAATGGATCAAGACACTTAGAGGCTCTGTTATTTCAATGATGATTGTGCTTTTAATCTGTGTTGTCTTGTCTTTATATAGTCTGTAGATGCAGAAGCCACCTCTGGAGGGAAAGCCACCGCCAAGAACAAGCAATGATACCTATGGTGGTTTTGCAAAAAAGAAAAGGGAGACATGTAGGTAGAAGAGCTGAGGCAGGACTGGCTTGTCTGTCATAATGTAAAAGAGTCTTGGAAGATGTCTGGGGTCCAGGGTCTGAAACCCCTTGTGGCCTTTGGAACACCAAGTTCTGTGCCAAAGGGTGGAAGACTGCCCTGCAGCACCACAATCTAAGCCCAGGGCATACAACCCCTTGTGGCTTGGATGGACTCCAGGGGTCAGGCCATAAAACCCCTCGTGGCCTCTGGAGTGTGCGCCAACTTGCTGGCTCCTTGCTGCTTGCACTCCCAGGCTCATAAACATGTTCTCCATTATTTCAGGTAGCAGAGCATATTACATACGTGTCAAATAAAATGCTAAACTGTCACAGCTATGCTTGATGCACCACTCCCTTTCTACCCCCTTGTCCTCATGTCCTCACCTGTTTACCCCCACGTCTGCACGTCCTCACCACCTGCTTCTTTGATCACCAATAAATAGTGTGGGCTCCCAGAGCCCGGGGACTTCACAGCTTCCATACTAGCATTGGACCCCTGGACCCACCTTATGCATTCTTAACCTGTCTTTTCTCATTCCTTTGACTCTGCCAGACTTTGTAGCCCCCACAGCCTGGTATTGGGTCTGATAACTCCAACAGAAGGTCTAGTTTAAATTTAAGAGGTGTCACTGTACATACAGGAATAATTGATTCTGATTATACCAGAGAAATTCAATTAGTTATTAGTTCCTCAACTCCGTGGTCTGCTTCACCAGGAGAAAGAATTGATCAGTTATTACTACTACCTTATGCAAAGCTAGGAAGTAGTACAGTAAGAAGAACAGGAAGCTTTGGTAGTATGGATCCAGCAGGAAAGGCTGTCTATTGAGTTAATCAACTGTCTGACAAAAGACCTATTTTTACAGTAACCATTCAAGGTAAAGACTTTGAAGGATTAGCGGATACTAGAGCTGATGTCTTTATTATTGTTTAAATCAATGGCCCCAACAGTGGCCCAAAGAAGAGGCTTCAGTGGGTATTGTTGGTGTAGTGACTGTCTCAGAAGTTTTTCAAAGTTCTTTAATTTTGCCATGCCAAGGGCCAGATGGCCAGGAAGGGACAATTCAACCTATTATTACTCCTATTCCTGTCAATCTATGGGGTAGAGACTGATTACGACAATATGGTGCTGAAATATCTATTTCTATGGATCAGTATAGTAATAACAGTAAACAAATGAGAAAAATGGGATACCTCCCAGGAAAGGGACTAGGGAAAAAAATGAAAATGGCCAACCAGAATCTTTAGAATTAAAAGGGCAAAGATCAAATTGGATTAGGGTATCATTTTTAGGAGTGGCCATTGCTGATCCTCTGGCTCCCATTCCTCTTGTTTGGTTAACTGCCAAATGAGTTTGGGTGGAGCAATGGCCGCTGAAACAGGAAACACTGGAGGCTTTAAAAGAATTGGTGCAGGATCAATTGCAAAAGGGACACATAGAGCCTATTTTATCTCATTGGAATTCTGTGTTTGTTATTAAGGAAAAATCAGGTAAATGGAGAATGTTAACAGATTTAAGGGCTGTTAATGCTGTTAATTCAACCCATGGTCACGCTACACCCAGGACTGCCCTCTCCAACTATCATTCCTAGATACTGCCTTCTCATAGTGATAGATTTAAAAGATTGCTTCTTTACCATTCCTTTACCTACCCAAGATTATGAAAAATTTGCTTTTACCATTCCTGCCATAAATAACAAAGAACCAGCAGAGAGATACCATTGGAAAGTGTTACCACAAGGCATGTTAAATAGCCCAACTATTTGTCAAACTTATGTCAGAAAAGCTATTATGCTAGAGAACAATTTTAAAAATGCTGTATTATCCATGACATGGATGATATTTTATGTGCAGCTGAAACTAGGGAGGAATTAATGCTGCACTACAAACGGAAAAGGCTGTGACTGCAGCAGGATTAATCATAGCCCCTGATAAATCCAAACTTCTACTCCTTTTCAATATTTAGGAGTGAAAGTAGAACAAAGTTATATGAAGCCTCAAAACGTTCACATTCGAAGAGATAGTTTTAAAACTTTAAATCACTTTCAAAAGTTATTAGGAGACTTTAGTTGGATTCATCCAACTTTAGGCATTCCTACCTATGTAAGGTCTCATCTTTTTTCTTCCTTACAAGGTGATTCTAACTTAAACAGTAAATGCTCTCTGACCAAAGAGGCTTTAGAGGAACTTCAATTTATTGAAGAAAAAATTCAGCAAGCACAATTGAAACGAATTGACCCTATGCAGCCATTACAGTTTTTAGTTTTTCCTACTAAACATCTACAGGAGTTTTATTGTTCAACAGAATGATCTGGTTGAGTGGCGCTTTCTACCTCACAATACAACTAAAAGGCTCACCCTGTACTTAGATCAAATTGCTGTACTTGTAGGACAAGCAAGGCTGCACACAACAAAATTAATGGGATATGATCCAAATCAAATTATAGTTCCATTAAACAAACGATAAATTGAGCAAACATATTAATTCCCAGGAATGGCAAGTTAATTTGGCTGGTTTTATTGGCATTCTTGATAATCATTATCCTACATCTGAAATCTTCCAGTTTCTAAAATGGGCATCATGGATATTGCCTTCCATTACTCAAAAAGCCCCTATTGAAGGGGTCATTACTGCCTTTACTGGTGGGTCTAGTAATGGATAAGTCTCATTTGCAGGACCTCAACAGCAAGTTTTTCAAACTGACTTGACTTCCACTCAGAGGGCTGAGCTTATGGCTGTAATTACAGTATTGAAATCTTTTAAACAGTCAGTTAATAATGTTTCTGATTCAGCTTATATGGTGGAAGCCACACAAAACGTTGTGTGCTTTAATTCACAATGTAACTGATGAACAGCTTAATATTTTATTTCATTTTTTAAAACAAACAGTGAAAGACATTTGCCTTTCTATATTACTCATATAAGGGCACATACTAACCTCCCTGGCCCTTTAACTAAGCTTAATGAAAGGGCAGATGCACTGGTTTCTGCAGCTTTTGATGATGCACAAACATTCCATTATTTAACACATCTTAATGCTGCAGGTCTGAGAAAAATATATAATTTGTCATGGAAACAGGCTAAGGAAATTGTACAACATTGCTCTGCCTGTCAAGTTTTACATCTACCACATCAAGGAGCAGGAGTTAACCCTAGAGGCTTATCTCCAAATTCCGTCTGGCAGATGGATGTAACATATGCTTCTGCCTTTGGAAAATTGTCCTTTGTTCATGTTTCAGTAGATACTTATTCACATTTTATCTGGGCCACATATCAAATGAGAGGCTAAAGCTCATGTTTAAAGACATCTTTTATCTTGCTTTGCAGTTGTGAGAATCCCAGAAAAAATCAAAACTGATAATGGCCCAGGGTATTGCAGCAAAGCCATGGCTATGTTTTTATAACAGTGAAATATTATTCACACTACAGGTATTTGTAAATCTCACAAGGTCAAGCAGTAGTTAAAAGAGCTAATCATATCTTAAAAACTCAAATACAAAAACAAAAGGGGGAAATCAGGAATGTAAAACACTGCATATGCTATTGCACT
The DNA here is from genome assembly GCF_049350105.2 of Macaca mulatta. Taxonomy (NCBI): domain Eukaryota; kingdom Metazoa; phylum Chordata; class Mammalia; order Primates; family Cercopithecidae; genus Macaca; species Macaca mulatta. The sequence goes on from NC_133414.1 coordinate 145,746,722, forward strand.
CAGCTTTATTAACATTAAATTTTTTTAATTTACAAAAAGATCAACCCATGATTGCAGCTGAACAACATCTGACAGAATAAAAGGAAAATAAAAACGCTGGATGAGATACATGGTGGATGGATGCATATACAAAAACCTGGGAAAAAGTAAAAATAATTACGTGGGGAAGAGGATTTGCTTGTGTCTCTTCAGGTGACAATCAGTTACCTGTGTGGGTGCCCACCAGACATCTGAAGATCTATCATGAGCCACACCAGGAAGAGAGGACTCTGGGAAGAGCCAGAGCTCCCTATACGAGTGATGGTGCAAATGAACATCTCAGAGACAAAGGAAAAGACTAAAACTCGCATATCCTCCAACATGGGGACAAATCAAGAAACTGGTGCAGATGGCAGAGGACACCCTCAGAATACAGAACAAACAAAAAACAGTAACTTAAAGGGGTCCATGCTGGCAGTCCTCTCTTTGGGAGACCTTTTGTATTCAAAGTTGTGTCCAGCCACCTTTTATGTTAGCAATAGGAAATGTTACTCTTGACATAAATACCCATTCTATCACATGCCCTGAATGTCACTTGTTCACTTGCATTAACTCAACCTTTGATGAGAATCAAACTATCTTGTTAATTAGTGACAGAGAAAAAGTTTGGATACTTGTGTCTCTAAGTAGATCATGGGAGGCATCACCATCTACTCATATTGTAAGTGAGATCCTTTAAAAATTCCTATCCCATTCAAAAAGATTCATAGTTACTCTTATATTTGCTACAATTGGCCTCATTGCTGTTACCACTACTGCTGTAGTAGCGGGTGTGGCTTTACACTCATCTGTGCAAACTGTTGAATTTGTTGATAAATGGCAAAATAATTATATGAAATTGTGGAACTCTCAAGACCAAATAGATCAAAAGATAGTCAAATTAATGATCTCTGTCAGACAGTAATTTCGCTGGGAGATCACATCCTAAGTTTAGAAACTAGAATTCAAATGCAATGTGATTGGAATACATCCGATTTTTGCATTACTCCTCATAGTTACAATGAGACAGAAAAGCAATGGGAAAGAATTAAATGTCATCTAGAGGGCAGAGAGGAAAATCTCACCTTCAATATTGTAAAACTGAAGAGCAGGTTTTTGAAGCCTCTCAGGCTCACTTAGCCCTGCTCCCTGGAACTGATATTTTACACAAGGCAGCCAATGGGTTGTCTGCAATCAATCCTCTTAAATGGATTAAGACCATTGGAAACTCTACACTTGTAAACTTTGTTCTAATAATTATGTGCTTGTGCTGTCTCCTTTTAGTCTGCAGATGTGGAAGCCACCTCTGGACAGAAAGCACCTGCTGAGAACAAGCAATGATAGCTGTTGCGGTTTTGCAAAAAAGAAAAGGGAGGCATGTTGGTAGAAGAGCTGAAGCAGGACTAGCTTGTCTGTCGTAATGTAAAAGAGTCTTGGAACATGTCCCGGTTCCAGGGTCTAAACCCCCTCGTGGTCTTTGGAACACCAAACTCTGTGCCAAAGGGTGGAAGGCTGCCCTGCAGCACCACAATCTAAGCTCAGGGCATAAAACCACTCGTGGCTTTGATGGGATCCACAGCTTAGGCCTTAAAATCCCTTGTAGCCTTCAGAATGTGCACCAACTTGCTGGCTCCTTGCTGCTTGCTCTCCCAGGATCGTAAATTGATTGTGTCTTGAATTGCAAGAACATGTTCTCCATTATCTCAAGTAGCAGAGCATGTTCCATATACTTCAAAGAAAATGCAAAACTGTCACAGCCACACTTGATGCACCGCTACTTTTCTACCCCCATATCCGCAGGTCCTCACCACCTGCTTCTTTGTTTGATCACCAATAAATAGTGTGGGCTCCCTGACCTCAGGGCCTTCACTGCCTCCATACTAGCATTGGCCTGCAGGATCCACATTATGCACTGTTAACCTGTCTTTTCTCATTCCTTTGACTCTTCTGGACTGTGTAGCCCCCTATGGCCTTGTGTTGGGTCTGATCACCCCAGCAGATGGCTTCACCAGATATAGGATTGAGGGATGACAGATCTTTTCTTTCAGCAGAAAAACTGTTGTTTCTCATTCACTTCTGCAGCAGAGCTGTCCAGCATCCACATGTCCCCTCCACCAGGGCCTGATGATGCTGATTACCCCACCCATTCCAGTGGCAGAGCCACCATGTGCCTGCATGCCCCATTCCCCTTTGTGCTCAAGGATGGACTGGCCCACCCAGCAGCTTCTGCCCCAAGGAAAGCCATGCCATATCCCCCCAAAACACCAACAATCTAAGCCACTCAGGCGTTTGTAGACACTGCTGACATTAAACACAGTAGAAGTCTTACAGAGACTACACTACAGTGCCCACTCAGAACCAAAGCCAAAACACCCTATCCAACCAACATTATAGGATACATCTGCAGGAAAAAGTCCCTATGAAAACTACTCTATAAGAAAGCAACCATTCTGTGAAATGTGCAGACACCAATGTGGAACATGAAAAGATACCCAAAACTGTAAGGAAACATGACACCTTCAAGGGAACACAATTCTCTAGTAGCAGACCCCTAAAAAAAGAAAATCTATAAAATGCCTGAAAAGTAATTCAAAATAATGACCTTACAGAAATTCAGCAAGAAACAAGGCAATATAGAGAAACAGTTCAACAAAACCAGAAAAACAATTCCTAATATGAAGGAGAAATTCAACAAAGAGATGTCATAAAATGAACAAAACAAAAGTCTCATAACTGAAGAATTCAATTAACAGAAATACAATCAAGAACTTCCACAATAGACTAGACTGAGCATCAGAAATAATTCCTGACCTTGAAGAAGACAGATCTTTTGAAATAAACTTTTCAGACGAAACAACATGAATTTGAAAAAAGCCTATGGAACTTATGGGACAAGATTATGCTAACAAATATTCACTTTATGGACGGTCAAGAAGATGAAGACATGGAAAAAGTGATAGAAAACCCATTTATTGAAATAATAACTGAAAACTTCTCAAGTCTGGGGAGTGATATGAACATCCAGATCCAAGAAGCTCAAATATCTCCAAATAGATTCAATATAAAAAGGTTATCTCCAAGGCACAGTATAGTCAGATTATCAGAAGTCAAAGAGAAATAGAAACTTCCAGAAACAGCCAAAGTGTTGAGTAATATATAAAGGAATGTCAGTAAGACTAACAGTAGATTTTTCATCAGAAACTTTGCAGGCCAGGAGAGAATGGGATGCTACATTCAAAGTGCTAAAGGAAAAAAACCTGGCTGGCAAGAATATTATAGCCAGCAAATCTATCCTTCAGAAATGAAGGAGAAATAGTCTTTTCTAGACAAGCAAACATTGAGGGAATTCATCATCACTAGCTCAGCCCTACAAGAAATGCTTAAGAGAGTCCTACATCTAGAAGTGAAAGGATGTTAACCACCATGATAAAAACTCACAAAAGAATGAAAATCACTAGGAAATAAGATACACAAATGAGAATGAGAAAGAAATCAAATCTTATCACTACAAAAACCCACCACACTGCAAAGATAATAAGAGAGGAAGAAAGGAAAAAAGGATATGCAAAATGATAACAAAACAATTAACAAAATGACTTGAGTAAGTTTACACTTATCAATAAAAACCTTGAATGTGAACAGTTTAAATTCCCTGATTAAAAGATCTAGAATGGCTGAATGGATTAAAAAAACAAGACTCAACTATATGCTGACTATAAGAAACTCACTATACCTTGGAAGACATATGTGGATGGAAAGTAAAGTATGAAAAAATATGTTATTTGCAAATGAAAAAAAATGAACAGGAGAACCTGTATTTATGACAGATAAAGCAGACTTTAAGACAAAATAATTAAAAGAGACTAGGTGTTTAAATAATGGCAAAAGGCTCAACTCAGCAAGAGGATATAGCAGTTGTAAATATAGATGCTCCCAACACCAGAGAACCCAGATATATAAAGCTAATATTGTTTGAGCTAACAGGAGAGCTAGATCCCAATATAGTAACTGTTTGGGATTTCAGTACCCCACTCTCAGCATTGGACAGACAGTGGAGACAGAAAATCAATAAATAAACATTGGACTTAAACTGTACTATAGACCAAATGGACCTAACAAAAATTTATAGAACGTTTTATCCAGCAGCTGCAGAACACACATTCTTCTCATCAGCACATAAAACATTCTCCAGGATAGGCCCTATGATGTGTCACAAAACAAGTCTCCATAACTTTTTAAAAATAAAAATCATATCAAGTGTCTTCTCAGACCACAGTGAAACTAGAAAACAGCACCAAGAATAACTTTTGAAACTAAAAAAACACCTGGAAATTAACACGCTCCTGAATGACCATGAAGTCAATAAAGAAATTAAGAAGAAAATTAAAAAAATTTCTTGAAAGAAATGAAAATAAAAAACATACCAAAACCTATAGGATACAGCAAAAGCTGTACTCAGAAGGAAGTTTATGGCAACAAACATCTACAACAAGAAAGAGAAATATTTCAAATAAACAATCTAACATTGTACCTTGGCCGGGCGCGGTGGCTCACGCCTGTAATCCCAGCACTTTGGGAGGCCGAGGCGGGCGGATCACAAGGTCAGGAGATCGAGACCACGGTGAAACCACGTCTCTACTAAAAATACAAAAAATTAGCCGGGCGCGGTGGCGGGCGCCTGTAGTCCCAGCTACTCAGGAGGCTGAGGCAGGAGAATGGCGTAAACCCAGGAGGCGGAGCTTGCAGTGAGCCGAGATCACGCCACTGCACTCCAGCCTGGGTGACAGAGCGAGACTCCGTCTCAAAAAACAAAACAAAACAAAACAAAAAAAAAAGAAAAGCCTGTTGAGCTCTTGGGGAAAAGACATAAAGTATCAGCAAGAGGTCCTGCAATTATTAGAGGCAGTGTGGAAGCCCCAAAAGGTGGCAGTCATGCACTGCAGAGGACACCAGTGAGCTTCCACCTCGATTGCATTGGGGAAGTCCCAAGCTGACTCAGAGACTCTAAAAGCAGTATCCACCCCCTACCGGGCATCAGTCACAGCCTCCCTGCTCCCTCAGGCACCTGACCTTGTACCTACTTATTCCAAAGAAGAGAAGGACTTTCTCCAGGCAAAGGGAGGGCAGGTGATAGAAAAGGGATGGATCTGGTTATCGGACGGAAGAATAGCTGTGCCGCAGCTGCTAGGAGCCGCAGTCATACTGACTGTGCATAAGACCACCCACCTAGGCCAAGAGTCACTTGAAAAGTTGTTGGGCTGGTACTTCTACATCTCACATCTGTCAACCCTTTCCAAAATGGTGGCACAGCAGTGTGTCATCTGCCAGCAGCACAATGCTAGGCAGTGTCCAACAGTGCTGCCCAGCACACAAGCTTATGGAGCAGCCTTCTTCGAAGATCTCCGAGTAGACTTCACTGAGATGCCCAAATGTGGAGGTAACAAGTATTTGCTAGTTCTAGTGTGTACATACTCTGGGTGGGTGGAGACCTATCCAACACGGACTGAGAAAGCTCATGAAGTAACCTGTGTGCTTCTCTGAGATCTCATCCCTGGGTTTGGACTGCCTTTCTGAATTGGCTCAGACAATGGGCCAGTGTTTGTGGCTGACTTGGTACAGAAGACAGCAAAGGTATTGAGGATCACATGGAAACTACATACTGCTTACCGACCACAGAGTTCCAGAAAGGTGGAGTGGATGAATCGGACTATCAAAAATAGTTTAGGGAAAGTGTGTCAACAAACAGGATTAAAGTGGGTACAAGCTCTCCCTATGGTATTGTTTGAGATTAGATGTACACCTTCTAAAAGAACAGGATATTCCCCTTATGAAATATTATATCATAGGCACCCTGCCATACTACGGCGACTCCCAGACACTCCTCGAGAGCTAGGTGAAATTGAGTTACAGTGACAGCTACAGGCTTTAAGGAAAATTACACAATTTCAGCCTGGGTAAATGAGAGATGCCCCTTTAGTTTATTATCTCAAGTTCACCCTTTCTCCTCAGGAGATCAGGTGTGGATCAAGCATTGGAATGTAGCCTCCTTGTGGCCACAGTGGAAAGGATCTGAGAGTGTTGTCTTGACCACTCCCACAGCTGTAAAGGTAGGGGGAATCCCAGCATGGATCCACCACAACCACGTAAAACCTGCAGCACCTGAGACCTAGGAGGCAAGACTAAACCCGGACAACACCTGCAAAGTGACTCTGAAGAAGATGACAAGCCCTGCTCCAGTCACCCTCAGAAGCTGACTGGTCCATACATGGCTGAAGCATGAGGATAGTTAGAGACACGACAAAGCTGGCACATGTGCCCATGCATGTTTGGCATGGGTTTGATCCTGGATCCCTTTTTGGAAAATGGTTTCCAGCTCTAGGAGGATTTAAAACTCTTTTAATAGAAATGATAAAAGTGTTAGGAACCTGCATGTTGCTCCCCTGTATGTTACCCATATTTCTCCAGTTACTAAGAGGCTTCATTACCACCTTAGTTCATAAAAAAGCAGTATCCACCAGCTGTCTGACAGGAGGACCTGGGTAGTGAAGATGAGAGTGGGAACTCCCTAGTGAGTAAGGTTCTCAAAGCGGGGAATGAGGAGAGAGGCCATTTCTCCTACTGTCTCCTGTCTCTGAAAAGAAGGAGAAGCTGAAAAACCTGAGGCTAAAGATTAACCCCTCACTGTAACCACATGTGCTCTTAATCTATCACGACCCTTTCATGTGGACCCCTTAGAGTTGTAAGCCCTTAAAGGGGCCAGGAACTCTTTCTTTGGAGAGCTCCGTTCTTAAGATGCAAGTCTGTTGATGATCCCAGCTGAATAAAGCCTCTTCCTTCTTTAATCTGTTGTCTGAGGAGTTTTGTCTGTGGCTCGTCCTGTTACAAGGGCACTGAAGGAAAACACTGCCAACCAAGAATTCTGTATCCAGAAAATATGTTTTCAAAAAGAGAGAAGTATTACAGCTCTTTAGAATTTGTCTAGCAGGTTTTCTGGTACCCTCCAGCATTAATTAATTAGTTAAAATTTAAAACATAGCCTTTTGGCTAAGATCAAATGTCAAAAAGAAAGAAATTAAGACATTCTCAGATAAACAAAACCGAGAGAATTAATAAGTTTGTCTTAAGGAATACTAAAGGAAGTCTCTTGGACCAAAGTCAATGAACACTAGTAACTCAAATCCACATTATACACAGAATTAAAGTAAGTGCAAAAACTTTTTAGTAGGTATAAAATGAAACCTACAAATAATAAAAAGAGAATTGGCATAATTTTTCCTTCTCAATGGGGTTTAAAATATGGAAGCTGCCTTTGTAGGGTGAATTTGGGACTCTCAGTTTTCAAAACTTCACCCACTTCAATGTTGTTTGCATTTGTTAAAAGGAGATATTTTACTTTCCCAATTAAAATTATTTTTCTAATCTTTATAAACCATTATTTAATTCCAATAAATCTTCTCTATATTGCTTTACTAGTGAGTTCTGTTAAAATTTTGAAGCACAGATAATTCCCCTACAGTATAAAGTATCCCCAGGCACAGAGAAGACAGGAGTTTTGCAATGGTTTCTAGAATACTGCAGTTTTTGTGTGAGAATCTAATATGACACCAAAACTATAGCCTGATTTTATTTGTGGGTATAGATGCAAAATTACTAAAAATACTATTAACAAGTTGAATCCTTAGAGTGTTAAAACTATCACTCCATGAAGGAGTTGGTTGTGATGTGGAACTATGAGGTACTTTTATGATATAAATGTTTATGGTAATTTTATGGTACATTGTGAGACAGTGTTTTCATCTAGCATCATACTAGCAGGTCTACAGAGAAAAATCACGGAATTCTCTCAATCAAAAAGACATTTCACTAACCCAACTCTCATCCCTAATAAACACTGTTATCTAGAGAAAGAAGAAAAGTGTCCCAATAGAGTCACTTCTTTGCCACACCCAGCCAACAGCAGCAGTGACAGAAGCCTGAAGAACTCCCTGCCACAGGCACAGGCACTCTGTCGTCCTGATTATTTAACCTTGGCACAGGCACACGCACTCTGTCATCCTGATTATTTAACCTTTTCCTAGAGTATCCTGCCAATTGGATAGATGCAAAACAAATAAAAGCACTGGCTTCTGAAAAGTACACAGAAATGTCATTATTTTCAAACAACATGTTCCTGTATTTAAAATTTGATGTTGGTTGGACATCTAACAGTATTATGGCCAGAGGACTCAGACCACAGCTGCATCCCTGTGAGGCACAGACTCTCCAGGGCACGCGGGTCCCACGTGGGATGTGCACACTCAGGTAAGCTGCACAGATGAGGCTATCCTCAGCCCAGGGGAGCCAGAGGCCTGCTCTGAGTCTCCACGCTGATGCTTCCTGTTCTCACTCCACCAAAGCCAAGGCTCAATTTCAGTCTGTGGGGAGCTGACTCTGCCCCTCTCAAACACTAGGAGAAGGAATCAGTAAGCAAGGAAACTTGTGGACCCCAATGGCTGTCTGTCTCGGCCAGGCCTGGCTGGGCCCACAACAGGAGAACAGAGTGCAGGGGTCTGGACAGCTCAGTTTTTACCCAGGGAATTGTCCCTGCCACCTCACACTGGCCACTAGAAATGAAAGACAGAAGGAGGGGATGTGCTAACCCACCCATGAGCCAGTTGAGTCTACATTGTCAGTTCTCATCTCGAGGGGTACAAAAAACCAGAGAGAAGCAAAGGCCCCTGAAGCTTCTAACAGAGGCCAATGCCCCTCCTTGGTTCAGGAGAGGTGCAGCGTTAGGTGCAGCACAACAAATGACTTGCTCATGTGGCTAACAAATTGTCAAGAGAAAAACTGGGTTACAATGCAATATATAGTATGGAGTCTCATTTTTGTATAAATACAAGTATAGAATGGCATAACTCAAAATCCACAAGTCATTTGGTTGGATTGTAAATGACTTTTATTTTCTTCATTTCTCATCATATTTTCTATTATACATATTCGTTGCTTATATAAAACTACAAAATTGCAACCTATGAATTAAGAACTTCTAGGCCGGGCACAGTGGCTCACGCCTGTAATCTCAGCACTTTGGGAGGCCGAGGGGGGTGGATCATGAGGTCAGGAAATGGAGACCATCCTGGCTAACATGGTGAAACCCCGTGTCTACTAAAAACTACAAAAAAAAATTAGCTGGGCATGGTGTCAGGTGCCTGTAGTCCCAGCTACTCGGGAGGCTGAAGCAGGAGAATGGCGTGAACCCAGGAGGTGGAGGTTACAGTGAGTCAAATTCGCGCCACTGCACTCCAGCCTGGGAGACAGAGTGAAGAGAGAGACTCCATCTCAAAAAAACACAAAAAAACCAAAAAAAATCTATATATTGCCAGTTAGAAGACAGAATGAAAAACATTCTCTTCATTCTAACCACACACACAAAAAAGCTCCACAAATTACCTACAGACTACCTTCATAGAAGGTGGAAGAGGGCCTGTATGAAGAAAATAATAAATACATGAAAGAAGAAACTAGTCAATGTTGAGCTCTACTGTGTCCCGGGATCAACAAAGACAAGATATCTTTAAAACCATCTTCCAGGCAGGGCGCGGTGGCTCAAGCCTGTAATCCCAGCACTTTGGGAGGCCGAGACGGGCGGATCACGAGGTCAGGAGATCGAGACCATCCTGGCTGACACGGTGAAACCCCGTCTCTACTTTAAAAAATACAAAAAACTAGCCGGGCGAGGTGGCAGCGCCTGTAGTCCCAGCTACTCGGGAGGCTGAGGCAGGAGAATGGCGTGAACCCGGGAGGTGGAGCTTGCAGTGAGCTGAGATCCGGCCACTGCACTCCAGCCTGGGCGGCAGAGCGAGACTCCGTCTCAAAAAAAAAAAAAATAAAAAAAAAAAAATAAAATAAACCATCTTCCAAATTTACCCTAATGTAAAACAAATCCAATAAAACCCTAATGTAATTTTTTAAGAATTTAAATTTGTAATAATTCCAAAGAATAATTTTTTCTTGATTTTCTACAGCCAGAATATATAACTTTCTAAAAAATAAAAACAGAGATTAACTTTCACAGAATTGGTCCATTATTTCTTTCCTTTTATTTTTCTTTCATGGAATTTTCCAGTGAATTTGGGAAAGTGGAATAGAATTCCAATGTTGAATTTTCCTTCTGGCCCCACTCATGTGGCAGGTGGGTGATTCAGGTACTATTGGGGGCTACTCAGACAAACCTCCTCATCAGACATCAAGAGGCTGTTGCACCAGGAGGGCCGGTACCCTGTCTAGAGGTGGCTGGCATGTGGTTGATCTTGTATTACATTAAACCCTACTCCAAACAAATTCATGGGAATACGGCTGGAGTTCCCCTTTGTCCAAAGGGCAGGACAGTCCCTCACCCCACGTTCTTAACTATGGGTTGGCAACATGTCCCTGGATGTGTTTACTCGCACACTGTCAGGTGCTAGCAACCAGGGTGTTGACATGGCCCAGCTCCGCCCTCACCTGGTCACTGGCTTGAACCCCTGGGGGCCACCACTGCGGGAATCAGCCTTCCAAACGATGGCCAACAGCAGCTAATAATAAACTAATAACTTGGGCTACACGAGAGGGAAGAGGGCGTCGGTTGGTGGGTCACCCTCCTGCTCGAAACACATTATAAAAAGCCCTGCGTTTCCACAGGATTGTCCTCCCAGGCTGGCAGCGGGACCCCAGCGGCACCATGTCTGCCCCCGGAGTCAGCGTGGCCCTGTTGGTGTGGGTGGCCGTCCTCCTGCTGGTGTCCATCTGGAGGCAGGTGCACAGCAGCTGGAATCTGCCCCCAGGCCCTTTCCCACTTCCCATCATCGGGAACCTCTTCCAGTTGGAATTGAAGAATATTCCCAAGTCCTTCACCCGGGTAAGAGAAATAGTGTTGATTTGAGGGAGAATAACTCAGGAATTGGATCTGGTATGTGTGTATTCAACTGCTTTGCAGACAAATTGTGGTTGTTCAATACCAGCCTGTTGTGAGTTAACGGAATTGATAGCATCTTGGAGCGACACTCAAAATGTGTCGCTTGCGGTGCAGCTGGAGCCCGGAGCCCGCGTGCCAGGCCCTGGAGGCCCCCGCCGGTGCCTCGTCCTGGGGCTGATGATGGGGAGGCCGGCGAGGCCGGGCTGCTGCGAGGCCGGGATAACCGCGCTGGCGGCCAGATGCGCACCCGCTGGGCGTCAGCCTGTGTTTGCCAAAGCAGGAGATGAAACGTGAAGTGTTGGGCCAGCCCCTGTGACACCAATACCTGCCGCCTACGACTGTTGTGAACACTGAATGGGCCAACAAATCTAAACGTTAAATGAACTGATAAAGAACGCCCTCAGCATGGAGCAGGCGCGGGTGTTCGCGCTCTTGGGCGTGCGCTCTGCGGGGCGCCGGCTGGCGGCGGGCGGGGGGCGCCGGCTCAAGCTCGGGCTCCCGCGCCGGAACCGGGTCCAGAACCTCGACTCCAGAAGCAGGCAACTGGGCGGTTGGTGGGCGCGCCTTAGGGAAGGGAGTTGAGCCGGAGTCCGCGGAGTTGCCCGAATCCAGGCGGGTGGGGTGCGGGGCAGCTGGAGCCCCCCGCGCGCCCTGCAGAGGCAGCAGCGTCTTGTGGGGAGGGTCTCCCCCACCTCGGGCTGGACAAAGGCAGCCTTTCCCCACGTCCCTCTGGGTTCTCTAGAGCAACAGCAATACCCGCCTGGCAGGGGTGTGGCTTAGAGCCCCGCACCTCCTCGCCGGGCCGCGGGCCTGACTTCCAGCCTCGGGTCTCCGCAGCTGGCCCAGCGCTTCGGGCCGGTGTTCACGCTGTACGTGGGCTCGCGGCGCGTGGTGGTTGTGCACGGCTACAAGGCGGTGAGGGAAGTGCTGCTGGACCACAAGGACGAGTTCTCGGGCAGAGGCGACATCCCCGCGTTCCACGCGCACAGGGACAGGGGTGAGTCCGCGTCCGTGGCACGGGGCGGGGGGCGCATACCACGCCCCGGGACAGTTACGGGCGCCAGCCACTTTGGCGATGACCAAATACTAAACTAACAGGAATGTTACAGTAACAGCATCCGAAGGATGATATCGGGATTCGGGCGATGGCCCCCGCGCGTTTCCTGCGGCTGGAGGCGCACTGAGTCGCCCAGGAGTCCGGCCTCTCAGCGACGGGGCGAGTTCACAGGGATGGGCGGGGCTGCTTCTGAGCAGGAGTCGCCTCCCGCACCCCCACCGCTCCGCCTCTGGGCCCGCAGGCTCCTCCTGGGAGCGCTTTCGCCTCGTGTTCAACCGCCTGGGCACAGGTGGCTTCGTCCACCGAGGTCCCCTCACCCACGCTGAGGCGTCGGAAGCTGCGGACACTGCGCGCCTCGGGGCTTTGCTCAGCTGCAGCTGGTGACCTCCAGAGAGGGAGACTCTGATGTCCCGCTGGGGGGATGTCCTGAGACCGGGAAGGGGGAAGAGACCCACTGAAATTCCATCTCCCAGCCTCACCTCTGCTGTCTCCTCCACATTTCCTGTCTCCAGAGCCCCGAGTTCAGCAAATCCAGAAAGCGGCCTGTTGTCTCTCTAGGGAGAGGAAGGTTGGGGTCTGGAGGTCTGGCTCGTCTTTATCTGAGCATTCTCCCAGCCTCCTGGCTTCAGACCCCAGCGAGGCGGGGCTGCCGGCCGGCTCCCCTCTTCCTGCTTGCAGACCCGGCCTGCTGCTGCTTTCTCCTTCCTCCCTCCCTGCCCCTCGGTTTCAAAGTAGATTAGAAATAACACGTGTCCCACATGGAAGCCTCTAGTTCCTCCTGAGTCAACTTTGATGACGAGGCTCCAGAAAACCTTTGGCATGCGTGTGGGATTTTTACATGGTGAGCTCACGCTCTTGCCCTATTTAGTTGTCCAGTCTACATTCCTGAAAATTGTGAACATTGAATGGGCCAACAAATCTGAAAATTAAACGAACTGATAAAGAAGGCCGTCAGCACAGAGCAGGCGCTGGTGTTCGCGCTCCTGGCGTGCGCTCTGCGGGGCGCGGGATGGCGGAGGGCGGGGTCCGGCTCCAGCTCAGGCTCCTGGGCCAGAACCGCGTCCAGAACCTTGTCTCCGGAAGCGGGCAACGGGGTGGTTGTATCACCATTAGTGGCATTTGGTTTTCCTTCTTTTACATTGTGGGTTTGTTTTGCTTCTCTGGGGTTGCCAAAAACAAAATTAACCATCTCAGACCTTGTCGTTAACACAGGAGGAGCATTACTGGAGGAGGCCCTGGGGTTCTGTGGTTGAGGAGCTCAGTTCTGGTTCCGGGGAGCCCTTATCTGCCACCCACGGGTCCAAGGCACAGTCTTAGGCAGCAGGGCGGGGAGCCGAACTCACATCAACACAGATCGGGCCCAAGGGGACTTTGCTGCCTCTGCCTGGGGGCTCTAAAGCTTCATTTTCACATGACGCACAGGGCTCAGACTGGCGGAAAAGTAGCAGAGCCCTGGGCATGGGCTGCACCTGGCCGTTGAGGGACAATGATGGAAATATTCCTCATTAGCACAAAACTGAGCACAGTCTGTGTGACAACGTGTCAAGGGAACTGCACACATCCTTTCAGAAAAAGTTCATAAAACGGAGAAAGCTTCGTTCCCAATCTAGATTTTTAACCTGTTGAATGCTGTCTAAATGGGTCATCTCGGGGTGCCCTCCACTCAACATGACCACGTCTGCCCCCTGCCCCACCTGTCTCCTCAGTCCTTCCTCCACACCTTTCAGGATGAGATGAAGCCCTCAGTCCAGCTGCACCCCTGCCCCACCCACCTTATCTCATGTGGCCCCGCTCCTCTCAGGCCGGACAGCCTTGCTTCTGGAGCACGTGAGCACAGCTTTGCCAGGCACTTTCTGAGTGCCCTGCAGGCGCCTCCTAGGAGTGGTCAGTGGTCAATCAGCTAATGAAGCTGCGTAGGACATGACCCTTGTTTACTGCAGAATGCCCAGAGCTGGCAGAATGTCTTTTATGCGGGAGGTACCCAAATGTATTTATCCAGGAAGTGATGATGGATAAGAGGAAGACAGAGAGCGAGGGAGAGAGGGGGAAGGGGCCCCTGAGGTGTAAATGAGCTGTGGCTGGGAGTGTGCAGGGAAACAGGGATAATTTCAAGATTCCTATCTGGGGGAAAATAAAAAGGTTTGTAGTTAGTTGAGATAAGGGTGGGAATAAGTGAACAGTTTCAAATAATAAAAAGTTTAGCTTTAGATATGTTGATTCCAAATGTGTTCATACTCCCAGGAGGATCCAGCAGGCAACTCTTGGGAGGAGAGACAGGGCAGGGCAGGTCTTGGCAGCTCAGAAGGGCGCAGAAGGGACAGTTCTTGGTTCTCCCAGCTCTGATGCTTTCCACAGTCAGGGACTTGTGTGACCTGTCAGATTTTACTGAAGAAACTTGCTGTGGAGTCGGAAAGCTGCAAGTTGAGGTGTGTGTGGTATGAGGGTTCAAAATCTGTGAGAACAGAATGGCTTTTCAAGGATGTTGTTGATAGACAGGAAAGAGGTGGGCGTTGTTTTGGAGCGGCCATATGTGGTTTTATGTAGCATGGGGAAGACTCAGCAGAAAGGAAAAAGAAAGAAGGCAAATTGACAGCATGAAGAAGAGCACCCAGGAGAGGCTACATGTGATGAAGAAACCACAGTGCAGACTGAGGGCCCCAGAAAGGCTCCTCCCCAAAACCTGACCAGTGGCTGGTGCTGGCAGCTCCCAGGCTGGGACGTCCCTCTGTCTCTCTGTCCCTCTGTCCCCTCTGTCACTTGTTTACACCCCTGCAAACCCTGCTGTGCTCTCCCAGGCCCTCTCTAGCCCGCTTCTCCCCAGAATGGGTACTTGGAATAACCCTCTCTTGTCCCCTCTGCCTTAGGAATTATTTTCAATAACAGACCTACCTGGAAGGACATCCGGCGGTTTTCCCTGACCACCCTCCAGAACTATGGGTTGGGGAAACAGGGCAACGAGAGCCGGATCCAGAGGGAGGCCCACTTCCTGCTGGAAGCGCTCAGGAAGACCCAAGGTGCGTATCTGCTGCAGGGCCCAGTCCTCATGCAGACCAGGGGAGCAGGGAGCCCTGGCTGGGACTCCTAGACTGCATCTGAACCACAGGGACCTACGGACAAGGAGAGGGTCACGTGAGTCCACAGATACTGTGTTTTAGAACTCTAGTTTCCAGCTACACAGTTCAGGGAGCAAGGGTGGCCATTAAACATGTGACTTGTATCCTAGATACTGTTGAAAAGCAAAGGAAACTCAAACAGGTTCAGACATTCACTATCTTTTGTAAATCGCCAGTTATCAGGGCACCTTCTCACAGGCCTTGGTGAACCTCAGCGGGTGACTGAGCCGGTGGAGGAGTCTCCTTGTGCCCATCTTCTGATTGCCCCGACTGCCTGTTTCTAGGCCAGCCTTTCGACCCCACCTTCCTCATCGGCTGCAACGTCATAGCCGACATCCTCTTCCGCAAGCATTTTGACTACAATGATGAGAAGTTTGTGAGACTGTTGTATTTGTTTAATGAGAACTTCCAGCTGCTCAGCACTCCCTGGCTCCAGGTGAAGCCACTTTCCTCTTTCATCAATCATCAACTGTATAGTTTACATTAGAAAAAGAAGGAAAATTCAGGTTATATGTGATAGACAGGCCTGCAAAAGCCAAATAACATAGCTTCAAGGGGTGTTTGATTAGACAGCCCAAATATTACTCCCAGAGTCATCTCTGGGGCCCTACGCACCCCCTTTCCTAATGTCAGGATGCGTATTGACCTGTGTGTGCATATTTGCTGTGCAGTGTGCACTGCTGAGGAGAATGGTGCCCAAGAAGGACACTGTTGACCCAAAATATTCCAAATAAACTGTGATTACAGTCACAAATTCAGGTTTGGAGAAAGTTGTTGGTCCAACACAAACAATTATGTTGCATCCAGAAAGAAATAGTAAAACATATTTTCCCTCTCTAGCTTTACAATAATTTCCCTAGCTTATTACACTACTTGCCTGGAAGCCATAGAAAATTCATAAAAAATGTGGCTGAAATAAGAGTATGTGTCTGAAAGGGTGAAGGAGCACCTTCAATCTCTGGACCCCAACTGCCCCCGGGATCTCACCGACTGCCTGCTTGTGGAAATGGAGAAGGTAGGCTCGACCCTCCCATGATGTGGGCTCTCCGGGGTGGGCAGAGAGTGCACGATTTCAGATTTACAGTGTGACCTGCACTTGCTGGTGTCCAGGCCTTCCAGCGCAGCACGCTCTTAGTTTCACACACACACTCTTGGCTTCAGCATGACCACTGGACGCAAGTCAGCCTGCCTGGCTGCCAAGCTGGCCTGGGGCTTTGGGGTGGTGTGGGTGGGC
This sequence comes from Macaca mulatta, assembly GCF_049350105.2. Lineage (NCBI taxonomy): Eukaryota > Metazoa > Chordata > Mammalia > Primates > Cercopithecidae > Macaca > Macaca mulatta. The sequence continues at coordinate 145,763,080 of NC_133414.1, forward strand.
CCCTTAGCCCTCTCCAGGCCCCGCTGCTCAACCCTTTCTAGTCCACAGACTTTGAGAATTGCATTTTGTCTGAGGAGAAGCCCTCAGCCTTCCTTGTGGGCATGTACTCCCCAAGTGCACAGGTGCAAGACTTCCAGCCCTCCCCAGCTTCATCCACCTGCAGCCGCTCAGGACCCTGATCCCCTGCCTCCTTCCCAGCTTGGAGAAGCTTCTTGTGTCCTTGTCTTGTCCTTTCCTGTGGCTTGTGGCTCAAGAACAACATGTGGAGCCCACCCTGATTTCCCGGGACTGTCTGAGCATCTCCTCCACCAGTTTGGCCCCTCATGGCAGCAGACACTAGCCCTGTAGCAGGAGGGGTCAGCAGGAGCCGTTTAGCTCCTGCCTGAGCTATGACCAAGGTCAGGGGGATGTCGCCTCTCCCAGGGTGGCCCTCATGCTGTTGAGGGAGACAGAGCCCTGTCCTGCCCTCAGCAGGTCTCCAGGGAGCCTCAGTTTCCATGGCTGTGCGGGGGAGACGACCCTGTCTGTCACAGCTCCAAGTCACAGTTCCGCTGGGAGAGCCTCTTGGACACTGTCTCCTGTGTCCCTGTGGAGCTGGGAGGTGGCTGGTTCTGTGCTGAAAGGAGACAAGCAGCCCCTTCTCCTGTCTGTCTCTGGCATCACAGGAAAAGCACAGTGCAGAGCGCTTGTACACAATGGACGGTATCACCGTGACTGTGGCCGACCTGTTCTTTGCGGGGACAGAGACCACCAGCACCACTCTGAGATATGGGCTCCTGATTCTCATGAAATACCCTGAGATCGAAGGTAAGCAAGTGACTGGAGGGACACTGTGCGTGCGGATGAATCCCCCTGGATGGCCAGCCTTGCGCATTTTAGGCTGCAGCTTTCTGTTTGAAGCTCTTTGTTAACCCTCACGGTGATGTGGTGAGATGGCTGGATGCACTGCTTTGAGGGGAGATGTTACTGTCTGTGCTGGACACCTGGTACTCTTGTACACTAGTTGGTCCATACCCCACGAAGAGGCCCCTGGTTGCAGGAAACATCCCAACACCAGAGTGGAGAGAGGTGGCAGGGTCTGCATTCTGCTCCATAAATAACCTGTTTATGACAGAGAAGATAATGTCCCAGTTCCCCCGAGTAAGACCTGGTCTTCTAGGCAGAGCAGGTGGGGAGGTTGGAGCTGGAGGGGAGGGTCCTTGCTGGGGCGTCTTCCTCAAATGCAGATGTGAGGAGGGAAGTCCAGGAAGAAGCAGCTACAGCTGCCCTGGACCCTCGTCATTCCTTCCCCAGGTCTCCTCCCAGCGGCACCTGGGGCAGTTGGGACTCGGTGCCTGGAGGAGGTGTGAGGGGTGTGGGCCTAGGTGGGCAGAGGGTCGTGCCCTGAGAAGCACCCATCTGGGCCAAGTAGAGGTGATGTGAGGGCACCCGCATGCAAACAGGCCAGTCAGGGCTGGCTCCAAGTAAAGGGCAGGAAAGGGAGCTGCAGCCTGGCTGGAGACTGCCCAGGGGCCCAGAGCCCCTGCCTCTCACTGGGCTGGACACAGGGCTGGGCAGCCTCTGCCCGAGGCAGTTCACAGCCAGAGTGGTGTGTGCCACCCTCCTCAGAAAGCTGCTGCTAATGGTCACTTGTGGTCTTAAGTCTTGTCAGTTCCTGAAAGCAGGAATTACAGGCTATGAAGTTATTTCCCCCAAGAAAGTCGACATGTGACAGATCCAGGGTCAGACCCTAGGCTTTTCTTGTTCTTTGTTCTTCTTCTTCCTCTTTTTTTTTTTTTTTTTCTTTTTTGAGGGGACAGGTTCTCACTCTGTTGCCCAGGCTGTGCAGTGATGCAGTCATGGCTCACTGTAGCTTCTACCTCTTGGGCTCAAGTGATCCTCCCACCTCAGCCTCCCAAGTAACTGGGCCACAGGTGTGCACCACCACACCCAGCTGATTAAAAAATTTTTAAAAAATATTTTAGCTGGGCATGGTGGCTCACACCTGTAATCCTGACACTTTGGGAGGCTGAGACGGGCCAATCATGAGGTCAGGAGATCAAGACCATCCTGGCCAACGTGGTGAAATCCCGTCTCTACTAAAATACAAAATAAGTAGCCGGGTGTGGTTGCATGCGCCTGTAGTCCCTGCTAATTGGGAGGCTGAGGCAGGAGAATCACTTGAACCCCGGTTTCACTGAGTCGAGATCACGCCACTGCACTCCAGCCTGGTGACAGAGCAAGACTCTGTCTCCAAAATAAAAATTTTTGTTTGTAGAGACAGGGTGTCACTACGTTTCGCAGGCTGGTCTTGAACTCCTGGGCTCAAGTGACCCTCCTGCCTTGGCCTCCCAAAGTGCTGGGGTTACAGGTGTGGCCACCATGCCCCATCCCTGGCCTTTGCTTTTTCAATCACATGGAAATGTGAAGGGTCAAGGAGCCAAAACTTTAGGGAAGGAATCATTGCATGGATCTGCAGCGATTATAAGAGAACTTTTGACTACTCTGCACTAGGGGAACCATGGACTCAAAAAATGTTTTAAATTATTACTTATGAGGAGGTTCCAATATAGACAAAAGGAAAATAAATATGATTGACATGCCTATATCTATTGCCAAACTTAACATTTATTAACATTTTGTGATACTTACGTCAGAACTCTTAAAAAGAAAACGTGTTAGGGCCAGGCACAGTGGCTCACACCTGTAATCCCAGCACTTTGGGAGGCTGAGGCAGGAGGATCACTAGGTTAGGAGATCGAGACCATCCTGGCTAACACGGTAAAACCCCGTCTCTACTGAAAATACAAAAAATTAGCCAGGCGTGGTGGCGGGCACCTGTAGTCCCAGCTACTTGGGAGGCTGAGGCAGGAGAATGGCGTGAACCCAAGAGGTGGAGCTTGCATTGAGCCGAGATCGTACCACTACACTTCAGCCAGGGTGACAGAGCAAGACTCCATCTCAAAAAAAAAAAAAAAAAAAGAAAATGTGTTACAGAGCCAGCCAAAGTCCACCTCCTCACATCTCCCCACCTCTTTCCCCCAAGATGGTTCCAGAATTGCTGTGTGGCTTTGCACCTTTAACAGTTATTAATTATCAGCAGAACATTCATATTATTGCTGTATGTGTTTAATATTTTACCTGGGTACTGTACATAAAATTTCACAGCTTGTTTTTTTTTTCACTCAATGTATGATGACGTTCCATAGGAAAGTCCAAACACGGGAAGTCTAGGCAACTTGCCCAAGGCATCTGTTACCTCTGTCAGAAAGACAGAGACTTTCAGACTTCAAGAAGTAGACCCTGCATGTCTGATTCTGTTCTGTAAACCCCCTTCATACTCAGAAGCATGCAATAAACCAGCCGCAGGTAGTTACCAATGCAAAGATTTCCCTCCTAGAAGAAATGTCCAAAACATGTTCATTTTTCTGTACTCTTGACATGAAGAGAAGAACTGAATAAGCCATCATCAACTAAGATAATGGATGCCAAACATCCTGTAAATAACCTCATAGAGTTTAGCTCTCACCAACATTTTGGAGAATTTTCCAGTAATTCAAAGGACCTAGGGAACCATAAGTACTGCTTAGAATGCTCCATAAGTATCTTCTGGGTGGGTAGGGGAGTGGATGGGAGGGTGGATGAATAGGTGGATGGGCAGATGGTTGGATGAATGACTGGTACGTGGATGAATGGGAGGGTGGATGGATGGGTGGTTGGATGGATAGGTGGGTGGTTGGATGGATGGGTGGATGGCTTGTTGGCTGGGTGGGGTGGGTGGATGAATGGGTGGGTGGGTGGGTGGTGGATGAATGGAGGGTGGATGGATGGATGGAGGGGTGGATAGATGGAGGGGTGGGTGGATGTGAAGATGAGTAGATGGTAAAAGGGTGATTGAATAGATGGGTGGATGATGGGTGGGTGTCCAACTGGCCAGGAACCAATCCCTTAAATTTGTCCCATTCATATCCTGGCAGAGAAGCTCCATGAAGAAATTGACAGGGTGATTGGGCCAAGCCGAAGCCCCGCCATCAAGGATAGGCAAGAGATGCCCTACATGGATGCTGTGGTGCATGAGATTCAGCGGTTCATCACCCTAGTGCCCTCCAACCTACCCCATGAAGCAACCCGAGACACCATTTTCAGAGGATACATCATCCCCAAGGTCCAGCGTGAGCCTGGAGCACACAGCATGAACGCCATCCTATCAGCTAATCGTCTTCATGCCAGGGAGCAGGATGGGGGCCCCAAGACCCCTCCCTTTGGCAGGGGTGACCAGAGAGGTGTAGGAAATCTGGAAAATGCCTCAGCAGTTAATGTCTGGGACTGTAGTGAATTCTAATGCCAGGAACAAACAATCACAACCAGCCTTGGGGTTAATCCTATGAGAAGATTAGGGCTTTCATCTTCATTTAGACCTGACCCCTGACTGCTTTCTATCTAATCCTTCACTAAGCAACTCCCTCAGCTGGAAATATACTATCCTCTATTGCGTAATATTCAAAACAGCATTCGTCACTGGGGGTTTCTAGGTGAAAGCCCACATTTTGTTAACATGACTCACTGAGACAAGTCTTTGTTTCTTACAGGGCACGGTCATAGTGCCAACTCTGGACTCTGTTTTGTATGACAACCAAGAATTTCCTGATCCAGAAAAGTTTAAGCCAGAACACTTCCTGGATGAAAGTGGGAAGTTCAAGTACAGTGACTATTTCAAGCCATTTTCCGCAGGTGAGAACGATCAGAGGCAGCACCTTCCCTAGAGGAGCAGCCCACACTCCTCATGTCCACTCCACGTGTGCTCTGCCCTCGTCCCAGGCACCCACTGACACCCCACACCTCACTGTGTGTCCTGTTTCTATTGACAACATGACCCACATGTACTCTTCCCTGTTCAGGGAAGTTACATAACATCTTTCAGCAGCAATCCTGGGAATGAAGTGTTGTAGGTGGATTTTTTCCCCAAAGACTAGATATTTTACATCATTCATTGCTAAATTCTGTTCCTATTTTAACAAGACTTAGTGAAAAGCTCTCAAAGCCATATTATCCAGTTCTCCCTAATTGTAAACCAGAGCTACTAAACAAAACCTAAGCTTTGGTTACCTAGAATCATCACAGAAAGCATCAAAGCCTTCCTGGGATGTGACTCAGTGACTCTCTTTGAGGCACTTGTCCTTCCCAGGGCCTCATCTTAGGGATTGTTGTGGGAAGATCACACAACCAACTCCATACTTTTCACACCCAATGCTGGGGCCCCAGCTTCTAACAGGGCCCTATTTCCCTCCTGTAGGCATCACTGGTGAGCACTGGGGGTGGCTTCTTTACTGGGCAGACACTGTCTTCCCAACTTAACACCGGTTTTTGTAGTTGAGCTCTGGATAATTGAGGTTGATGAAGGCTGGTCCCTGAATTAGTCAGTGTCGCTGGTATTCTTCCACTCAAGTACATTCTGTGCTTCTTTTAATAGACAGAGAGGAGTGAGTCCTGCCTTGTCATGGCCGTTTGCCCACAGCCCCCTCCCTGCTTCCCCTAGTCTCACTGTTAACAGCGTCGTGTCTCTGAAACTCCCTCAGTGTCTCATCAATACCATTGTTACTTCTAGGAAAACGAGTGTGTGTTGGAGAAGGTCTGGCTCGCATGGAGTTGTTTCCATTGTTTTCTGCCATTTTGCAGCATTTTAATTTGAAGCCTCTCGTTGACAGAAAGGATATAGACTTCAGCCCTGGAAACATTGGGTTTAACTGCATCCCACCACGTTTCAAACTCTGTGTCATTCCCCGTTCATGAGTGTGAGGATGTCGCCCTGATCCCTCCGATTTCAAACAAGTTTTCAAATGGTTTGAGGTCAGCTTTCCTCAAACCTATTCCTTTCTTTGCCTATGAATATTTGAAAATAAATATTTTCCCAGAATATAAATAAATCATCACATGATTATGCTACCTGCACATGAAGTCATGGAATACCTTAATTGTTAAAGTGATTCTCACAGAGAGAGGTTTTTGTTTGTTTGTTTGTTTGGTTGGTTTTGGAGACAGTTTCACTCTTGTTGCCCAGGGTGGAGTGCAGTGGTGCTACCTTGGCTTTCTCCAGGAGAAGCTAAAAGAGCAGACTTACTGAGTCTTCTGGCCTATGTCTTTCTCCTGTGCTGGATGCTTCCTGCCCTCAAACATCAGACTCCAAATTCTTCAGCTTTTGGACTCTTGAACTTACACCAGTGGTTTGCCAGGGACTCTCAGGCCTTCGGCCACAGACTGAAGGCTGCACTGTCGGCTTCCCTACTGTTGGGGTTTTGGGGCTCAGACTTGCTTCCCTCCGTGTCCTGGGTTCAAGCGATTCTCCTGCCTCAGCCTTCCAAATAGTTGGGATTACAGGCACCCACCACCACACCCAGCTAATTTTTTGCATTTTTAGCAGAGACAGCACTTCACCATGTTGGTCAGGCTGGTCTCGAACCCCTGACCTCAGGTAACTCGCCACCTCGGCCTCCCAAAGAACTGGGATTACAGGTGTGAGCCACCATGCCTAGCCAGAGAGAGGTTTTAAATATATGTTTCTTTTAATATTAAATTGTAATGTAAGTTTCATGTTACTGAAAAGCTCTTCAATCTAGGATCAATCACTTCAGTGTCAGAAACATATTGAGGTGGGGAATTTGTATTAGTCAGGTTTCTCTAAAGGGACAGAAACAGTAGGATAGATGTATATATGAAGGGGAGTTTATTAGGAGAATTGACTCACACGATCACAAGGTGAAGTCCAACAATAGGCCATCTGCAAACTTAGGAGCAGGGAAGCCAGTCCGAGTCCCAAAACCCCAACAGTACAGTGCAGTCTTCAGTCTGTGGCCAAAGGCCCGAAAGTCCCTGGCAAACCACTGGTGTGAGTTCAAGAGTCCAAAGCTGAAGAACTTGGAGTCTGATGTTTGAGGGCAGGGAGCATCCAGCATGGGCAAAAGATGAAGGCCGGAAGACTCAGTAAGTCTGCTCTTCTCAGCTTCTCCTGCCTACTTTATTCTCATCACATTAGCAGCTGATTAGACGGTACCACCCAGGTTGAGGCTGGGTCTGCCTCTCCCAGTCCACTGACTCGAGTGTTAATCTCCTTTGGCAGCACCCTCACAGACACACCCAGGGACAAGACTTTGCATCCTTCAATCCAGTCAAGTTGACACTCAATATTTGAGTGCAAGGGAGAATTTCTTTTCTTACTCTGTTATCTCAGCACAGGCATCAAAGGAGAACATTGATAGGTGCTGACCCTTAACACTTATAGAATATGACTTTGTTAAGAAATAAAAGCTTCCAGTTAAATGCTCTAATATGACTTGAAATGTGATTACAATTTTAATTCAGAAATCCACAAATTCAATTAATTAAACCCTGCTACAGTAATCTCAGTGAAATCTTTCTAATCTCAAATTGGTTTCCTAACTGACCCCATTTTGTTCTTTGAAGTCTATAGCTACACAGTGACTCTGCTTTGCCTTTATTTGGGGTATCCTCCTCAAACATAAATGTGAGGATTTAACTGCTTCCTTTGTATGAGAATTGTTTCCTGTGTTTTGTTTGTACGTGAAACTTCCAGCATCACATTTTTCTCTGCAATCTGAGAATGGAAGAAAGGGTTGGTGCAGTACAGACTTTCAATGAATGCAATTGTACTCTGGAAAAAAAGTAAGAATTTTAAAAGTGCAACACAAATTGAACTTTAAAAATTCAGAAATAAGAAAGGAGGAAATAAAAACTACAAAAAGGAAAAGAAAAATTGAAAAGTTTCCCAAACCCCAGCACTAAAAGGCAGCTCCCATTTGGTGCTTACCCTCTGCTATTTAGGTTTGCAGATGACTAATTGTCATCATTTCAAAAATGCAGTCATTCTACGGATGCTACTTAATTTCTTCATTCTTTTAACAATATGCTCTGGATGACTGCACGTGACATTAGCTCTTTTTCTGTAATGTTTTAAACATTTTATTGTAAATTATTTCACATGTGAAGACAAGTATAAGATAAATATAACAAATACCTGTGTACCTGTCATCTAGCTTTATCAAATTTTAATACTTGCCAAATTTATATCAGATTTTCCAAGGAAACAAATTATTACAAATATAGGTAAAGGCCCTTTATGTCAATGCCCACCAGGGGGTCATAAGCCCACTTCTCCCATGCTTATTTTTTATTGACAAACCTTGAAGTTTTGGGCCATTTTCTGAGTAGGAATGTTATGCTATTATTTTACTTGCATTTCCCTGATGAGTGGTGCCGTTGAACACGTTTTCCTGTGTTTGTTGGTCTTGGAGGTTTTACGGTATGTGAGTTACCTTTTTAAATCTTGGTGTGTGTTTAGTGTTGAGTTTTTTATCATTGTGAATTTGCAGGAGATTATTATAAATTATATATCCTACCCCTATATTGTCTCATATATATAATTATAGTCTCTTTAGCCTATATGTGGCTTATATTTTAATGGCACTTACAATTTTATTTAATAAAAATATTCCATTTTAATATAGCTAATGACTTTGGTTTGTGCTCTACTTCAGGCATTTTCTCTATCTTTACATAATAAAAATATCCTCCTGTATTTTCTTCTGTTTTTAAATCTTTCCATATCACATTTACGTGTTAATGTTTATGGTGTGAGGTGGTGTGGTAGATTTCTTAAATGGCCACAAATTCTTCTCTTTCAACACCTGCCAAACCTTCAACCTGGTCCGGCCACTCTGCCTGCTCACTGAGCCATTGTCCAGTCTCCCTGGCAGCTCCTGGACTTAGGGGATGCCTTTGCCAAGGTTCTGTCTCCGTCTGGGGCTTCCCATAGAAGACCCCGCCCTAGAGACTTAATGTAAAGGAGCTCAATGCGAAAGAAATGGGGAAGCAGCATCCCCTTCTCAGGACCCCCAGTCTTCTCACAATAAGGAAAGCTCCTGTGGGTCCATGCTCTGCCACCTGCTATCTATTTAATTTTTAGACATGAGATTTCCTCCTCGTTTTATTTTCTGTCTTTTTAAAATTTAACGTGTATGTTTTAGGTATACAACGTGATATATGTAGTAAAATAATTACTATAAGCAGAACAAATTAACATATCCATGACATCACAGTTACCCATTTTTCCCCTCTGTGGAAGCATTAGATATAAGCTTCACATTTAGCCAAACTCCTGAGAGCAATGCACTGTTATTAACTGTCATCCTCAAGCTGTGCAGTGGATCTTCGAACTCCTGAGTTCAGTGCATTGTTATTAACTGTAGTGCTACTGATGTACACTAGAACTTCCAGCTCCTGAGAGCAATGCACCGTTATTAACTGTAGTCCTCATGCTGTACAAGAGATCCTCCAACTCCCGAGTGCAGTGCTCTGTTATTAAGTGTAGTCCTATTGCTGTACACTGGATCCTCCAACTCCCGAGTGCAATGCAATGTTATTAACTGTAATCCTATTGCTGTACTCTAGACCTTCCAAGTACTGAGTGCAATGCTCTGTTATTAACTGCAGTCCTATTGCTGCACACTGGATCTTCCAACTCCTGGGTGTAATGCACTGTTATTAACTGTATTCCTACTGCTGTACAGGGATCGCTTAACCTCTTTGTCCTGCACATTTGCTACTTTGTATCCTTTGACCCATATGTCACTATTTTCTTCCTTTCACCGGAGGCTGGTGAAACCTTTTAAATACATTACAGCTGAATCACTCATCTCAGGTCCCTTGACTAATCCAGCACCACTTCTTGCCTCTGCTGCTGTGGCTGTAGCCTCAGACAGATGCCTGTCCCTCCACCCATGCCCAGGCCACACAGTGGCCAGCGGGACTCTGGAGAAGATGGGCCTCATCCTCCTCAGCACTCACAGGTCCCCGACCACCGCACAGGAGGAGACCCAATCTTTCGGTGGCTGCAGGCTCCGTGGGACCTGTCTCCTGCCTCTCCTCCTCCCCTGCCTGAACACAGCCCCTGCCAGCAGCACCTCCCTGCCCTCTGCCCTTCAGAGTTCTCATGAGCATGCCCTGCACCTCGCTATCCTCTTTTTGGGTGGAGTGGTCTGTCTCCCACACTTGAATGTAGGTTCAAAGACGGCAAGGTTCTGGCTGTTCCCTGGTTTGTTCCCAGTCAGCAATACCGTGTGGCACCGACTAGGTGCTCAGAAATCTTTGTTGAATGCTTAATAAGTGATTTGTTCAACTTCAGATAATAGAACCAAATTATGAGAAAACGAGACGAGAAAGATGACCCCAGCATAGAAAAGAAAGAGCCCCATGTGCTGGGCCTTCTCCAGTCACCCACCCGCCCCTCTGTGGCCCCAGATATTTGCAGCCCTACATTGTGGCTTAGTTCACTCAGCACAAAGCCCATGGTGGTGGGTAGGATGGAGGGATCAGCCTCCAGGGGAGGCAAGAGGGAGTGGTTTACGCCTCTGACGTCCACCCGTGAACCATGAAAAAGAGGGCTCTCGCTTCTCCCCCCCAGCTGGCTGAGAAGCACGGGCCCGTGTACTCGCTGCATCTGGGCTCCAGCGTGTGGTCATGCTCCATGGGTACCAACCCTTGAAGGACGTCCTCTGTGGCCAGGCCGTCGACTTCGGAGGCAAAGGGAGATTCCCAATCTTAGCTGACATCCTCAAAGGATAGTTTGTCTCCAGCCTCAGCACTCCTCAGTTGGGCCTCAGATTTTTCAGTTTTCTGTTGCAAACAGCCCTTCCTGTGTGGCTGGAGCATGTGGTGCTAGGCACTAACTCCAGACTCTGAGTCATCACTACCCTGGCATAGCCCAGCCAACCGGCACTGTGCCTCTGTTCACTCAGATCCACCAGCTCTTTCTCTCTTGTGCCCTTCCATTCGTTTTTTCTGAACATGCCAATTTGCCTGGCTTTTTGAGGGCAAAAGAGGCCAGCTGCAAGGGTGCAGTATATGGTTGTGATGTAGGGAGAAGAACGTGAGGGGGTGTCGCTCCGACAGGCTCCATCTTACCCTTGCTCATTTACACTTGTGGTTTGTGCAAATTACTTGCACTTTCTGAAGTCTCATATTCATCTTTAAAGAAAGATTAACATGTCCACTCTCCACAGAGTTGTGCTAAGTGAATGGTAGATACTCTATTGATTTGGTTGTGGATGAAATCTGTTGGATTGATTTGACAACTTCAAGTAGCCTCGTTAGCCCCTGCACTGGACAAGGAAAGAAAGGAGTGGACACTCAGATATGCTCTCTCAGTGCCCGCACCCCCCCACCCCCATACTGCCTTGCAGATTTTTACTTCAAGCGCAATCTTAGTGATGCTATTGGGGAAAGCATGGATATGTTCTGAGTGCTCTCATACATCTTCCCTCATGCCCAGCTGCTAGGTGGGTGAGCACAGGGTTCAAAACCAACTTCACTTCTGCTAAATTTTACAGTGTCTGAAGGGCTGGTGGGCAATATGTGCCCATGTTGCTGTCTTATAAGGAACGATGGTTTTTATTCCCCGAGGATGCTCTTAGAACATTCTCTTAGGTGTTCTGACATTTCATCAGTGTGTGTCCGAGGTGTGATTGACATTTGGCATTTGCTTAAAATCTGACAACTCCTGTCTCTTTAACTTGAAGAAATTTTCTCCTGTTATACTGTGATTTTTTCTCAAATTGTCTCTATTCTCTGCTTCTAGAATTACTATAGGGAGGATATTCAATCCATGCTCTTTTTCTGCCTTTAACTCTCACTCATGCATAAACACCTTCATGTGCTCCCTCTTTCTCCCATGTCACCCCATCTTTACTTCTCTATTAGGGGAAATGTCCTTCACTTTGTCTTTTAGATCACCAGCTTAGTGTTAAGCCTTGTTGCCTCTGTTCCATTTTACTCACCAGTCAGCTTTCATAAACCTTTTCTGAAGTATAAAAGGTAGTCAGAAAAGTGCAGAAGCCATAAGTGTACAACTCAATGGATGATCACTAATGAACACACGCGTGTAACCACTACTTAGATCAAGGAACAGAAGTCTCCTCTTGCCTCTTCATAGGTGCCAAATATTCTGACATCTAACACCACAGTTTAATTTTCCCTGGGTTTGAACTGTACTTAAAGAGAATTAAACAGTGGGCACTCCTTAGGATCTGGCCTCAGTGCAAAAGTGTGTCTGTGAGATTCATCCACGTTGTACATAGGCGTGACACATTCGTTTTCATTACTGTATAATATTCTACTCAATGGACATTACTTCTCTATTTGACTATTGATTGGTATTTGGATTGTTTTCAGTTTGATTATGACCAGTAATGTTGCTGGGAATGCATTTAAACACATGTCCTCCTGTTGGGCCGTGTCTGCTAAGGCAGAAGACACAAATATCCTTGGGCCAGTAATGTTATCCCCAGGTCTATCTCAGACACAAATGAACACATAAGCCCCCATGAAATACTGGAATCATTTTCCTTCTACCTAAAATACAACCTTTAAGAGCACATATTTTGTGCTGTTTTTCTGCTGACAAAGTTAGTGATACTTCTTGCCTCCAAATGCCTTAAGTTCACTGTAATTTCTAAAGAAATTTTCAGTAATATAGAATCCTAGATTAGTGATTATTTTCTATCAAGCATGTGAAGATATTTCCTTTTTCTGAGTTCTGGTTTCTATTGTTTCTGTCACAAAATCATAGTAAATCTTATTGCCGCCCTCTTGAAGGTGATTTGTATATTTTCTTCCCTGGATGCTTTTATCTCTTTATTTTTTTATTCTCATTAGTTTTCACGTGAGTTGCCTAAATTTGGTTTTATTTGTATTTATCTAGTTGCTTCATTAAAGAAAATAAGTGTTGATTTGCAAAAATTCAGTCATTATCCTGTCCAGTATTGCTTCTGCCATATTTCCTCTCTCCTCTCCTTCTGGAACTTCAACTACACATGTCCGGTCTTTTCACTCTATCCCAAATATTTCTTATGTTCTTTTGGAATTTTAACTTTTATTGTTTGGCCTAGGTATTTTTGTCTTATCTTTCAGTTCACTAATTCTCTCTTCAGCTGTGTATAATTCATGGAATTTTAAATTTCATTATTCTGTGTTTTAGTTTGAGATGTTTTGAACATAGTAATCACTGTTATTTTAAAGTCCGTGACTGATGTCACCACTGCATCGATTCTCAATGAGTCTGTTTTTATAATCCATGTGTTCTTGGTTAGGGCCATGTAGTACTATCTCTTTGAAGGTCTGCTAATTTTTTTCTTAGGTTCTAGATGCCTCATCTGAAAAAAATTACGGATATAATTTGAGGCTCTAATAATGTTACCTTCTTACAGAGAGGATTTGCTTTTCCCTCAGGCAGCCTTAGGCGTCAGCACCCCATGACCACTCCAAGCTCTTCAGAGACTCCAAGCTGTTCAGAGGATTTGAAGCAGGGCTGTGGTCCCTGTGGGGGCTGGTCGGGTTCCTGTTCACCTCACTCCGAGGATGTAGCCCTGAACACTTAACAGAGACCTTCCTCCTTGAACACCTCTGATTCCTGGTTTTGTTCCCGAGACCTCTGAAATTGCTGATAGCTCTGCTGAGATTTTCTCTCTCATCTGTGCTTTTTTGAATCACCAAATGCTTCATGGAAAGTGTCCCTACAACTCCTTATTCCCTTGGTAGCCTTTCAATGCTTTCATACAGGTTCTTACATACATTGCATGCAGCGTTTCCACCTTATCTTAGCAGAAGAGTTACTCTGAATCACCTAGTCCATCATTGCCAGAAATAGAAGAGAGGCAATCCAATTTTTAACTTTTAAAAAATCTTCTCTATGAGTTCCTTCTTTTTATTTTGCTGTGGTCCTAAGATCCTGTTAAATCAGTCTGAGGATATTACAGTATTCTCACTGTTGGGAATAACGTTCAAAATCCTAGGGAAATTGAACACTCAAACAAAGGATTCTTAGCAAAGCCATTTTACTTCTGCACAGAGGGGTGCCTCCTTGGCCAGTCACCATGAGAACACAGCTGAACAAAGGGCCACAAGAGCCTTTATCCCTGATGCAAATCCTGCCCCTGTACCCTTTCCCCATTGGCCGGGGTTGGGTCATGCAATCTAAATTAATCCTAGTTGGCTAAACATTTTAATTTTTTTTAGGTAAGGTGGGTACATAAAAGAAAGTGGAGAGGAAAGGGGAAGGGGTGTCTGTCATGAGCTAGAAAGTTAGTCCTCTTTCTAAATAAGGAAAGGAATGTAAGCTGGTACTGATAACACCTAGTACTGTGGCATGCCTGGACATCTAACAAGGCAAAAAGGAAAAAAAAGGAGAAAAATGACAAAGGGGGTGGTACTATGAATTAAAGAATAAAAGATTGATCAGATTATTTGAAGAGAAACCTCATCATATCCCACATCCCCTTATCAGTGGGGAATGTGTTCCAAGTCCCCCAGGGGATGTCTGAAATCATCGATAGTACTAAACCTGCATATACTATGTTTTTTTCCCTACACACAAATACGTATGATTAAATTTAATGTATAAGTTAGACAGGAAGAGAATATGCTGGATATTGTTATAGTTGTTTTATTATATTAGTTATTGTTAATCTCTTACTGTTTATTCCTTGAGTCCATTCTTGAGTAGAATAAGGGTGACTTGAACACAAACACTGCAACAGTTGATCTGATAACTGAGACAGCTACTGAAGGACTGACAGGCAGAAGTGTGTGCAACAGGGATATGCTGGACAACAGTTACATCCTGGGTGAGGTGCAGCAGGAGGGCAGGAGATTTCATCACAGTACTCAGAACAACATGCCACTTAAAACTTATGAATTGTTTATTTCTGGAATTTTCTAATTAATATTTTCAGACTGTGGTTTACCACGGGTAACTGGAACCCTGGAAAGTAAAACCAAGGAAACTGAAACCATGGATAAGGGGGACCACTGTAATTTGAAATCTTTCAGTGATGTGAATTACCTCCTTTTCCCCCATTGATTGACATGCGTAGCTGATGCAAGGTTTGTCTGCAGTTGTGCAAGTCTGTTTTGCCAACAATCTCAAGTGAGGATAGCAGACTTTACTTCTGATTCGTCCAGCTGGATGTGGGCTTCTCTTTCTGGAGGCTCTCCTGTAGAATGCAGGGGAAGAGTAAGAATTCCTGCCTGGAAGCTCCTCTGGATCGAGTCAGGATGGGTCTGAGGGTGAAGTCCTTTCCTCAAATTCCGTCCAGGGCAGATCATTTCTCCCCTCAGCTCTCTTGGGATCTGACGTTGAAATTCTAGATCCCAGGCCAGTCACGGTAGCACATGCCTGTAGTCCCAGCACTTTGGGAAGCTGAGGACAGATCACTCAAGCCCAATAGTTTGACACCAGCCTGGGCAACATGGAGAAACTCCATCTCTACCAAAAATGCAACAAACAAACCAACAAAAACCAATACTCTAGCCAGGCATTATGGTACATGCCTGTAGTCTCAGCTACTTGGGAGGCTGAGGTGAGAGGATCACCTGAGCCCAGGAAGTAGAGGCTGCAGTGAGCTGTGATTGCATCATGGCACTCCAGCCCTGGTGACAGAATGCGACCCTGTCATGGGAAAAAAAAAAAAAAGAAAGAAAGAAAGAAAAGGAAATTCTAGATCTCTCCAGCTGTTTTCCCCCAGCTTCAACATCCTCTTGAGCACTCTCTGTGGATAAGACTGAACTTTTTAAAACTAACTTTCCTGCTTTAGTCTGAGAGTAAATGGTGCTGGTTGGTCTGTGGAAGAGGAAAGTTCTTAAGAGCTGCAGGCAGCCCCTGTAGTATCAAGTCCCTGTCAAACGCCCGTGGTCCTCCTTCTCTAGCCTTTTGTACCTACCTTTTGCTTAGTGGATGACAGAGCTCCTATCATTTGCTTCCTACTCCAGGCCTCGTGTTGGTCCATGGAGAGTGGTGGAAGCAGATGCGACTCTTTACTCTCCTGATCCTGCACAACTTTGGGACCGGGAGGAGGAGCATTAAGGAGCATGTCCAGGAGGAAGTCCAGCACCTGGTGGAGTCCCTCACCAAGACAAAGAACTGGTTTGCAATTAGTGCCTACTGCACAGTTGGGTGGGGAGTTACATTCACTGCTCCTGCTCTTTTCCTTGGCTGGTGACAACCCTACTGGAAATAATTTCCCTCTTTTCTGTTATGGAAGTATAAACTATTTATGGTAATTTTGATTTAAAGGGAACAGTAGATGGGACATGTGTATGTCAAAGTTTTCCTTGATTTTTTTATGACTTTCTCACCAGCTCTGACCCCATCTTGTCCTCGCTTGTGCTTCCTGCAACTTGATCTGCTCCATCGTCTTCTATGAGCACTTTGACTATGAAGATGAAGATTTGCTCTACCTGATTAGGTTGTTGTCTGAAAATTTTTCAATATTGAACTCTTCCTGGACCCAGGTAAAGCCATGACTGTGTCTGGCTGTTGGATTAACCAAATGTTCGTGCCAAGGGTCAGTCCAAGTGCAGAGCCCCACCTTGGGAAGTGGGGAGACGGGGAGAGCCCAGCACACCAGAGGAGATGGAGTGGCAGATGTGGAGAAGCGACAGGTTTACTTACTTAATGCAGCTGAAATTCATGGAAGGATGTTAATTCTCTCCTCTGTCAGCTTGCCTCTTCTAAAGTGCTGACAAGCTCCCCTTGCTCTTTTTAAGGTGCAAGGCAGCCCTGCCTTAAGATCCCTGCAGCACAGCCAGTGAGTTGCTTTACACAATAGGAAAATGCAGCTAGAAACCATAGTAGAGGCTGGGGAGAGCATGTTCCCCTTTAGCACAGAGATGCCTTTAATATTACACAATATTACACTTTTCTCATCCTGGTTGACAGAAGGGAGAGTATTGTAAGAGTATTTCTTTCACAGATCTACAATTTCTGGCCTTGGTTCATTCACTATCTCCTTGGAAGTAGCCATAACCTTTTTTTTTTTTTTTTTTTTTTTTTTGAGACGGAGTCTCACGCTGTTGCCCAGGCTGGAGTGCAGTGGCGCGATCTCGGCTCACTGCAAGCTCCTCCTCCTGGGTTCACGCCATTCTCCTGCCTCAGCCTCCTGAGTAGCTAGGACTACAGGCGCCCGCCACCGCGCCCGGCTAATTTTTTGTATTTTTAGTAGAGACGGGGTTTCACTGTGGTCTCGATCTCCTGACCTTGTGATCCGCCTGCCTCGGCCTCCCAAAGTGCTGGGATTACAGGCTTGAGCCACCGCGCCCGGCCTTTTTTTCTTAACTCTAAACTTTTTATTGGCCTCCTGCTCCCCAAAGGGTACCCTGCTTCTGCTGGCTTAATGTCTCAGAACTTTGGTGTCACTGGTCTCAGACACCACTTTGCCATCCACTATCCGGCGGGTGGTGGTCTTTTGGATGGTTTGCGTGGAGTTGCTGCTGTCCAAGCCATCACCAAGATTGAATTCCTCGCCATCTTCCGGCAGGCGGCGGTCGGTGGCGATCTCAGCTTCCAGCTTGACCTTGATGTTCAGCACGGCTTCTTACTGCTGGGCCTGGCACTGTCCCTCTGCCCGGGTCTGTGCCAGCTCTGACTCCAGGTGCAGCAGGATCCTATTGAGCTTCTCTATCTGTAGGGTGTAGCGGGCCTCCACCTCCCTCAGGCTGTTCTCCAAGCTGGCCTTCAGATTTCTCGTGGAGTCCAGGTCAGTCTCCAAGGACTGGACTCTATGTCTTAGCTCTGTGTGCGTCGTCTCAGCAGCTCCAACCTCGGCGGACTGTGGTGACCACTGTGGTCCTCTCCTCAATCTGCTGAGAACAGTACTTGTCCAGCTCCTCTCGGTTATTCTGAGCCAGCTCGTCATATTGGGCCCGGAGGTCTGCCATGATCTTGGCGAGGTCCTGAGATTTGGGGGCATCTACCTCCATGGTCAACCGAGAGCTGGCAATCTGGGCTTGTAGGCCTTTTACTTCCTCTTTGTGGTTCTTCTTCATGAAGAGCTGCTCCTCCTTGAGAGCCTCGATCTCTGTCTCCAGCTGCAGTCGAGTGACATTGGTGTCATCAATGACCTTGCAGAGCCCATGGATGTCGTTCTCCACAGACTGGCGCATGACCAGCTCTGTCTCATACTTTACTCTAAAGTCATCAGCAGCAAGACGGGCATTGCCAATCTGCAGAATGATGCAGCCATTGTCCACAGTATTTGCAAAGATCTGAGCCCTCAGGTCCTCAATGATCTGGAAGTAATCGCTCCAGTCTCTGACCTAGTGTCCCTTCTTCTCCAAGTGCTCCCGGATTTTGCTCTCCAGCCTCCGGTTCTTGGTCTCCAGGCTTCTCACTCTGTCCAGGTAAGAGGCCAGTGGTCGTTCAGGCTTTGCATGGTGTCCTTCTCATTCTGGATGCCTCCCATTCCTGCCAGACCCCTGGCCATCCCTGAGGCCAGGCCCCCGAACCCCATGCTGCCCCAGAAGCTGGTGGTGCGGGACACGGAGATCCGGGAACCAGAGGCCCCGGCGCCTGCATAGACGCTGGCCGCGCTGCTGACCAGCCGGGCACAGTAACTGGGCGCCTGGACAGAGCCCAGGGACTGGTGGTTGGTAGAGAAGGTGGAGCGAGTGGTGAAGTTCATGCTGTGTGGGAGGAAGGCAAGACGACAGGACTCAGGCTTTGCTGACGACAGCCATAATCTTTTTAAAAATGTTCAGAAAATAAAAATTTTAATTTTGGAGAGAGTGAAAGAGCATCAGGGGACTCGGGACCCTGAGAGCCCCGGGGATTATATCGACCGCTTTCTCAGTACATGGAGGAGGTGGGTGTAAGCGGACAACACTGTCCTCACCAGGGATCTGGCTGTGCCATTCTCAGTATAAGTGTCCCCACAGCACCAGGACAGAAGAAGACGCTGCTCTCACACCTCTGCAGAGAGCAGCCAGCACACGCACACTTAACATGAATTATATTCTGTGTTCACCAGTCTTCTACGTAGAATCCCTTCCTTGAAACTGTTTGTTTTACTACCATTGGACCTCTAAATGGAGTGTTTTACCTTTTTCATTAACTGGCTCATTAAACACATGTTTACTGAGCACCTGCTAGGCAAATCGATCATGACAGAGACTCTGTGTGCCCCCAAAGAGCTCACAATCCATTAGTGAAGATGAAGCGTAAGCTGCCTGATGTGTAAACTGTCTCTTTCCCTAACACCCAGACAGAGCCTGCAATGTAACAGATACTCAATAAGTGCTTTCGTAGGTGTTGAATATGTGCTTCTCTATCCCCACACAGGCATGCCTGTGCATGTGTGTGCATGTGCCTGTATGCATGCGTGCCTGTGTGTACACAAGCATGTACCGTTTTTACCTTTTCACAAGTCTGTCAAAAGTGAAACATCTTACAAGATGTTTTCTGTTATGCAAAGTGTCAATATTTCATTGCTGAATACAAATTAGACATCAAATGAAAATCACATAGACCAAAAAATCACCACAAAAGTTATTCATTTATAGCCACCATTAATTTTGATTGGGAATCTCCTATTCACAAATAAAATGTTACTGAAAAGTGTCCTTTTATGAAATCATGTAACTGCTAACTCCATTATCTACAGGAAAACCACAACCCATCTTCTGAGTTTAATTTGGAGAACTTCACATGTACTACGTTGAGTCTGTTTACTGCCAGCACAGAGACGGTCCCCATCACACTGAAACACATGGAGGTGGAGGGTGAGGACATTTCTGCCGGGCTTGGACAGCAGATACAGGAGCAGAGGCGCCATCCCATTGCTTCATGTTCATGTAGTAGCTTCCTTGACTGAAGGATAATACAGGCCTATTGAAAAATGCATGTAATTGTGAAGATAAAATTTTTAAAATTCAGTAGCAA
The DNA here is from genome assembly GCF_049350105.2 of Macaca mulatta. Lineage (NCBI taxonomy): Eukaryota > Metazoa > Chordata > Mammalia > Primates > Cercopithecidae > Macaca > Macaca mulatta. The sequence continues at coordinate 145,782,839 of NC_133414.1, forward strand.
GCCTATCATTCAGAAAAAAGTTTTGCACTGTATTGGGCTGGTCTCCTGCCACCCTCTTCCTGTTTATGTGTGTGCACGTTTTGCAAACAATGTTCTAATTGCACTGCATCATAACCTTAGTTTTTCACTAGATGATGTATCATGGATTTGTTTACAGGTTATTTGGTATTCTTATACTGTTATTAACTAGCGTGTACTTTTTCATTTTGTGAATACACCATAATTTACTTAACCAATACCTTATCGTTGGGTATTTTCATTATTTTTCACTTTTTGCTATCACACATAGTGCTATGAAAATGATCATTATACAGAAAACTTTTGTTATGTACCTGATTATGGCTTTAGGATATATATCTAGTAATTGAATTGCTGTATCAAAGGTTGTTACAGGCCAAAAAGAATGAGGGTCGTGACCAAACTCAACACACCACTGGAGGCTATATGAGCAAACAGAAAACTGTTCTCATGAAAGCAGGATGTTGGAAAACTGACAAATTGCATCTGCTGCCAGAAGGATTGCTGAAGGCAGTCACGCCCCCAGCACAGTGTTCCTTGTGATTATCGATAGGAACCTCTGAAACCTGTTGTGCCGAGAAAGCAATTATGTGCACCTGTGATAAATCTAGCAGCTGACCAACCATTACCTCTCCCTCCATGCTCTTCTTTCTTTCTTTCTTTCTTTTTTTTTTTTTTTGACGGAGTTTTGCTCTTGTTCCCGAGGCTAGAGTGCAGTGGCGCAATCTCAGCTCACCACAACCTCCCCCTCCCGGGTTCGAGTGATTCTCCTGCCTCAGTCTTCCCGAGTAGCTGGGATTACTGGCATGTACCACAATGCCTGACTAATTTTGTATTTTTAGTAGAGAGGGGTTTTTTCCATGTTGGTCAGGCTGGTCTCGAACTCCCGACCTCAGATGATCCACCTGCCTCAGGCTCCCAAAGTGCTGGGATTACAGGCATGAGCCACCACACCTGGCCCCTCCCTGCTCTTTCTACCTAATACATACGAAGGGCTGTAGAAGCTCAAGGCTGCCCTTGCTTGCTAGAAGCAAGGAGCCCCCTGACCCCTTCTTCCAAATATACTCTTTTCTCTGTTTTTATTCCCGCATTCATCCCCCTTTGTTCAGTCCCACAGGGTCCATGCCCAGGTGGTGCCCAAACACAGGGACATGAGGACATGAACAAAGAAGGTTTGCTGTAGCAGAGGAACTGAAGTTGACAAGATGAACCAGGATGAGTCTCCTGGCAGTGGTTATAATGTCGTGCCCTAAAGAGGTACTGGGAATGGGAAGTTTCTGAATGAGGGTAACATGGGGAAGAATTTGTCTATTGAAGAAAAACATTATGTGCAGTTGCTTAAAGTTTTGTCGAAACAATCCGGTGCTCAGGTTAGTTCTCACACATGAATGAAGATGCTGCAGAGGTTATTACACATAACCCATGGTTTCCACAGACAGGCACTCTCGATGTGGAAAATTGGGACAGAGCTGGAGAAGGATTAAAACGGGCTCAAAATATCTCAAAGTTGATTCTTTTGTTTTCTCCACTTGAAGTTTAGTTTATACTGTCCTTCTTTCATTATCTCCTTCTTATTCTGCTGGACAACAGGAGTCATGTTCTGAGTCTAAAAATCTGAGAGAATCTGTTGTCCCACCCACAGCACCAATTGAAAATAAAAAACAGGAAAGGGAGGATAAAAATTGGCCTATACCACCCCCTCCAGTTGCAGAAATATCTGTTCTGCCTCCTTTGGTAGCAGAAATAGAGACCCCGATACAGAGAATGTTACACTTTGCTGCCATAGCTAGAGAGCCCTTAGGACCTTGCGCTTTTCCTATTTCTGTAAGGCCTGATCCAAACAATCCACAGCAGTTTATTCATGAACACACCATATTAGAGTTTAAGTTGTTGAAGGAATTAAAAGCTAGTGTAGTTAATGATGGAATACAGAGCCCATTCACTTTAGGATTGCTAGAATCTATATTTGGTGCTATGTGCCTTCTACCCTTTGATGTAAAACATTTGGCTCACACTTGTTTGTCTGCTAGTGCATATCTGAAATGGAATTTAAATGGCAAGAACTGTGTGCAGACCAGGCTAGACAGAATCATGCTGCCGGACACAGAAACGTTACAGAGGATATGCCGTTGGTAATGGCCCTTATTCAGACCTGGAACATCAAATGACACTCCCAGATGCTGCTTATCAGCAGTGTGCACAGGTCGCTAAATGTACCTGGGCCACAATTCCTGAAGAGGGAGTCCCAGTACAAGCCTTTTTACATATCATGCAAGGGTCACAGGAGCCCTAAGTGCAATTTCTTGAAAGATTACAAGAGGCAGTGAAGCATCAGATTCCTCATACTGCAGCTGCAGAAATGCTAACCTTTATGAGAACCTTTATGAGAAATGCAGAAATGCTAACCTTTATGAGAAATGCTAACCTTTATGAGAATGCAAACATAGATTGTAAACATGCACTGGCACCTGTGAGATGTACAAAAAACTTGGGAAATTTTATCAAAGCTTGTCAGGATGTGGGAACTGAGCTTCATCACTCTACAATGTTGGCTCAAGCAAAGGAATAATAGATAATTTTTATCCATCAGACAAAGTGTTGCAATTTTATAAAGTTCACTCTTTTATCCTTCTTGGATTACTCATCACAAGCCTATTCCAGGTGCCAGACTTACTTCACTGATGGCTCTTCCAAAGGCTGAGCAGCTGTTTATGGACCTAAGCATACTCAAACAATAAAAACCCCTGGAGTTTTAGCTCAATGCTCAGAATTAATGGCACTTACTCAGATTTTACAGCTCACCACTTCAACTCCTGTTAATATTGTCTGTGATTCAGCCTATGTTGTAAATGTAGCCAGTCACATTGAGACAGCCACTATTAAAAGCAGCCTAAAACCAGAGTCGTTTAGTTTGCTTCTAAGACTTCAGCAAGCTGTTTGCTCTCATGCTGCTCCTTTTCATATTTTTCATATTCGCTCTCACACACAACTTCTTGGACCACTATCTCTAAGTAATGATGGAGCAGATAAACTGATTGGCTATATATTTCAACAAGCGCAAGCTTCTCATGCATTACTGCATCAAAACACTACTGCCCTTACTCGTATGTTTCATCTTTCTTGCAGCCATGCTCGAGCTATTGTGCAAGACTGTCCCACTTGTCAGCACGTCCCTGGTGTTATACCTGTAGAAGGATGTAACCCATGAGGCTTAGCTCCAAATGAAATCTGGCAAATGGATGTTACACACATAGCAGCCTTTGGAAGCTTAGCCATGTTCATGTGACTATAGACACTTAATCTTATAAGCTACATGCCACGTGTCAAACAGGGGAAACAGTTGCCCTTGTCCAGTGACATTGTCTGCTGTCATTCACCCATATGGGAGTCCCCAAACAAATAAAAACGGACAGTGGACCTGCTTATGTTAGTCATGATTTTCAAAATTTTTTACAGTTATGGGCAATCACTCACAAAACAGGAATTCCTTACACTCCCCAAGGACAAGGCATCATAGAGTGGGCACATCACACATTACAACATATGTTGAAAAAACGAAGGGGGAGTAGGAGACCAGCTACCACCTCAAACAAAATTGCATTTAGCCTTATTTATTTTAAAATATTTGACTCCTGGTACAGATAATAAGACTTTGGCAGAACGACATTGGCAAATGTTACAGGAAAAGAGGAAAGTTTACCCAAAGATATTATGGAAATCTCCAAAAGAAGGACAATGGAAAGACCCAGTGGATTTCCTGATGTGGGGACGAGAGTGTGCTTGTGTTTTGCAGATCAAGAAAACCACACAGGAAGCTGAGAAACTGCTGGAGTGTCAGAGTCAGGTAAACCCCCCAACCCCATGTTTATGGCCATGCTAGCTGTAATATCCTGTGCAGTATGTTTTCCCTGTGTAGAGGCAAAAGCATATTGGGCATATGTTCCTAACCCCCTGGTAGTATGACCGGGACTGTGGACCAACACTCCTCCTAAGATATATCATGATCAAGGAGCATGGGCACCAGGACCCCTAACCCCCCGACACAGAGCAAGTAGACTCTCAGAAGAATGGTATCAGTTATACTGCTCCATTGGAGGAACTTCCTTTATGTGTCACCCAGGATACATCACTCAACTGCAGTTGCCTTGCAATTCAATCCCAGGCATGGTTGAGTTACCAGGGAAAATATATGTACCTATTGGGCCTTAGCTCTATTAATATTATTGGTGTAGTTACTAATCACTCCCAGCCACATCGCCCAAATTGTGTTAATCATACAGAGTGGCCTCCCTTTGATAATCCTAACCCCCTTCCTTGGACCAGTGTCTTGGCTCCATAACTAGACAACAATCCGTGTTAACAGGAGACATTATTGACTGGGGTCCCTGTAGTCTTTTGGTTGGGAGAGATGAGCATCAGACCTCATGGCATGAACTTTGCTGGCACTGGTGGTGAAACTTTAATATTTCTTTGCTATATCACACTGGGATTCAATCACAATCTGCCATGCAAATTGCTTGGCACGGCACTAGCTTTAGCCCACCTTTGCCTCAATGGCATTATCAAGGAAAGAGAGGTCCAAATCAGGAGTCGATATGGAAAGCAGCACTTGCATTTATGAATGGCAGCATCTGAGTCAGATCACTATTCAATAATAGTAACAGTGCTAAACGCAGTTTTAATGTTACTCTTGTAAAAAAACATTACCACTCAGTTTACAATTTGTGCTTTTAATCCTTACATTTCTCTAGCAGCAAAAGACAACCAACTCCAGATCGACGATGCCCAATTGACTTGTGATTCCTGTCAACTGTATCATTGCCTTATATATCGCACAATACAAATACACAGCATATCCATCCTAATAATTCTGGGTTGTATTCCTGGATTATGGATTTCTGTAAATTTGTCCGAGCCTTGGGTGGCCACCCCTGCTTTACATCTTACAAAACTCCTTTTTGACTCAACTTACTCATCATGCTCATAGAGCCTTAGGCATAATAATTTTTGCTATACTCTCCTTTAGTTACATTAATAACCCTGCTGTAGTGTCCTCAATAACAATGCACAGCTCCATTCAAACAGCTCAATATGTAAAAAATTGGACACACACAGCTGGCCAGGTATGGATGCTTCAAAATAAAATGAACACCGAGATACAAATGGAGGTTGCAGTGTTAAAGACTGCTGTTCTGTGGCTGTGGAATCTGTTGTCGAAAGTCCTCTGCTGAATCCTACACTCAAAGCGCAACTTCACAAAGGGAGGGAGAAACCTACGTTGGAGTGCCAGACGTAGGGTCCAGCCCTACAGGGCTTGGCGGATGTTCTCCCCGTGCGCGGAGATTAGAGATCGTAAGAAATAAAGACACAAGACAAAGAGATAAGGAGAAAACAGCTGGGCCCGAGGGACCACTACCACCAAGACGCAGAGACCGGTAGTGGCCCCGAGCGGCTGAGCCCGCTGATATTTATTGCATACAAGACAAGGGGGCAGGGTAAGGAGGGTGAGTCATCCAAGTGATTGATAAGGTCAGGCAAGTAACGTGATCCCAGGACAGGGGGCCCTTCCCTTATAGGTAGCCGAAGCAGAGAGGGAAGGCAGCATATGTCAGCGTTTTCTTCTATGCACTTATAAGAAAGATCAAAGACTTTCACTATTTCTTCTACCTCTGTCTTCTAAGAACTTCCAAGAGGAACCAGCAGTATGGGACGAATATGAAAGTGGACAAGGAGCATGACCATTGAAGCACAGCACCACAGGGAGGGGTTTAGGCCTCCAGATGACTGCGGGCAGGCCTGGATAATATCCAGCCTTCCACAAGAAGCTGGTGGAGCAGAGTGTTCCCTGACTCCTCCAAGGAAAGGAGACTCCCTTTCACGGTCTGCTAAGTAACGGGTGCCTTCCCAGACACTGGCGTTACCGCTTGACCAAGGAGTCCTCAAGTGGCCCTTATGTGGGCGTGACAGAGGGCTCACCTCTTGTGTTCTTCGTCACTTCTCACAGTGTCCCTTCAGCACCTGACCCTATACCCACGGGTTATACCTTGGTTATATTAGTAATACAACAAAGAGTAATATTAAAAGCAAATGATTAATAATGTTTATACTAATGATTGATAATGTCCATGATCATCTCTATATCTAATTTCTATGATAACTATTCTTATTCTAACTGTTTCCTTTATTGTACTGAAACACTTTGTGCCTTCAGTCTCTTGCCTCGGCATCTGGATAATCCTGCACCCACAACTGAGAGAACAAGTACAAAGCTTGCAGTTGCAGCAGCAATTGCACTATCATTTTAACCATATTCATGCTTGTGTAACTAATTTGGAATACAACCAAAGTGAATATCCATGGAGCCTTGTAAAGGCCCATTTACAAGGAGTTCTCACAGCTGTTACTTTTGATAGTAATGATTTACAAACTAAAATCCTTAAGCAGACTCAAACATTTCAGCCCTCTTTAAAAGCTTGAGCAGGATACCAACAAAGTTTAGAGAGCTTTAAACCTTGGATCTACTTCAAACAGCACTTCAATGTCTTTCTTGTAATTATTGGACTAATGTTATTATGTTTTTGCTTTTTGTTCATAGTCTACAAAATCAACTGGACCACCAAATGGCAATTGACAGCTGCACAACCTGCAATTACCTTTATCCAATTAATGCATAAACAAAAAGGAGGAGATGTTACAGGCCAAAAAGAATGAGGGTCGTTACCAACTCAGTATACCACTGGAGGCTATGTGAGCAAACAGAAAACTGTTCTCATGAAATCAGGATGTTGGAAAACTGACAAATTGCGTCTGCTGCCAGAAGGATTGCTGAGGGCAGTCACGCCCCCAGCACAGTGTTCCTTGTGATTATCTATAGGAACGTCTGAAGCCTGTTGTACCAACAAAGCAATTATGTGCATCTGTGATAAATCAAGCAGCTGACCAACCGTTACCTCTCCCTCCCTGTTCTTTCTAGCTAATAAGTATGGAGGGTTATAGAAGCTCAAGGCTGCCCTTGCTCACTAGAAGCAAGTAGCCCTGTGACCCCTTCTTCAAATATGCTCTTTTCTCTTTGTCTTTATTCCTGCATTCATCCCCCTTTGTTCAGTCCAACAGGGCCTGCGCCAAAGAAAAGAAACACACAAATTTGTTCATTATTCCCAAGTTTTGGAGGGTCTGTTGGAAAGTCCTCTATAATCTGTTACATAGTAAGTGGCACTAAATAACCTCAAATATTTTTATCGTGATGAAGGTGACATGAAGTGGCCCTAATGATTTTTAAACAATGCCTAAGGTGCAAGAGGAAGAGAGTGCTTCTGAATCTCAGAACGTGGGGTGGGCGTTGCACACACTGGCTGTGACTTGGAACCAGCCTGTGCACTCTTTCAGCTCAGCTTCCCTCTTGTTATCAGGATGCGGGGTGGGTGCACCACACACCAGCTGTGACTCTGGACTGGCACCAGGTGTGACTCAGGACCATGTACAACAAACCCCTGTGAGATGTGTTTACCTATATAACAAACCCTTCCATGTACCCCCAAACCTAAAATAAAAAGTTAAAACAAGCACAGCTTTTTATTTTTTTCTCTTTAATACCATAAAGATCATGGGCCATTTGCCGCCTGAACAGTCAGTAACACATGAATGGAAAGAAACTGAACACCCAGGGACACCAGAGACCATTCATTGTAGAGGAAGGAGGCAGGCATATCACGTAAGGCGAACTTCCTCCAGTTCCAGAGTGGTTCCCCTCTCCTCTTAAATGCTGGTCCCATGGAATTTAGGAAGTAAAGCAAATGAGAATGGCCCACAGGGGAGCAGTTCAAATATGTGTAAAAGGATAGAGCAGCCCCACTGAGGAAGGAAGGCCAGACAAGAAATGGATTTGTAGGGAAGACAATGTGCACCCATCAGAGCTCTGATTCCTTCTCTTCCACTACCCTCCCCTGCCCACTAACATCGAAAAAGTATTGATGGCAAGTGTTGGGCTGTAACACATTTCCTTGCTTTACAATCTAGATGTGGGGGGTTAAATTTCAGAGATAATGAAAACATTCCCCTTTAGTTAACTTATAATTCCATAATTGTACCTTTTTTAAAAACAGATTTGTGAACATGCAAAGAAAAGAGTATGGGAGTAATTTATAATCAACAAATATGTGTTCACTGGGTAAGTGACACTCACAGGGCATATGGCATACGAACATCCTGAGAGTAGGATCGTGGGGCATCCACTGGTGATCGTCCTTAGAGCTGGTGGGGGCCCAGCCTCCCGCTGTCCGTGCAATGCTGCAAGTACAGTTGGGGTCTCCTTTAACTTCACAGTGATGCCACAAGACAAACAGCATTGTCTTCACTTTCTGTGTAAGAGAACTAAGGCTGGGTGAGAGAATGCGAAGCTGGATCATGGATTTGTTTGACTCCTTTTAGTTTCAAAAGCCTTGAATATTTTCCTGTCTCTAATGCTAATCTTAGCACTGTATTTGGAATAAGCATATAAACATATAACCACAATCCACTCAGGTAATAGGCAATTAAATTATAAATAAATGCTCAACAAGATTATGAGTGACTAAATGAGCTATATATAAGAATAATGACTGGTTGAAGTGTTATTCATAGGATAAAGTAGAAATCATTTAAATGGCTAACAGTATAAGGAGGGTTAAATCAAGCATCCAGGTGTGGAAATAGCTGATTTACATATATAGTTTATGCCATGTAAAACATTTATAATCTAATATTGAATGAAAAACAGATACAATATTTAATATATAGTACAATCTAAAATTTCTACATTTAGTTAAAAATGAAGGATATAATTTTCAAAATTAGAGTGATAAAATTATGAATTTTTCTTTCTTTTATAACTCATTTTATATTTACCAAAGATCCTCCAAAGAGATTATACACTTTTATAATTAGAAAAAAAGTTATCTGTTAAAGAGATCATAAATGATATAATATTTTACAGAAGTTAAAAGCTGAGATTGTGAGGATTTTCAGGGACTCCTGCCTGCCAGTAGCCCACCTCGCATCATCATTTACATGGAATTGTTGGGACTGAGGTGATCTTATGCCTCTAAATTCCCAGCCACCTTTCTCTCCCTCTGGCTCCCTCCTGTTAAACAGAAAATAATCAGTGAGACAAATAAACATCCTAGTGTTCTAACAAGTTACACATAATTGCTTGCTTACCAATTGTCTACCTCAGAACTTTCTTTTCTTCATAGAGTCAATATAATCATCTATTTTAAATTCAGCTTTTGCCATTTTATAGTCAAAGATGCAAGACTTTACATAGGGCATGGATGGGTTTCCACAGTCTGCATGAGGATGGGAGGAGAACAGAGCAGATGCAGCCCCACTCAGTAAGAGTTCTTGCTGGAGTTACTTGGCTGGACCTCACTCCAGAGAGAGGAAACCTTCTTCTGGACCAGCTACCAAGACAGCCCCTAGTTAGAAAATCTTTTCTTTTTTCTTTTTCTTTTTCTTTTTTTTTGAGATGGAGTCTCGCTCTGTTGCCCAGGCTGGAGTGCAGTGGCTCAATCTTGGCTCACTGCAAGCTCCGCCTCCCAGGTTCACACCATTCTCCTGCCTCAGCCTCTGGAGTAGCTGGGGCTACAGGTGCCCGCCACCACACATGG